>NC_060213.1:63030000-65430000 GCF_021130785.1 Homalodisca vitripennis
CGACGCCAGTTTGGCGGCTCTCACAGCAAGTTGGTGACGGCCAAGAGAGGCCGTGGAGCGCCAGAGAAGCCTCTCGCCTTTCAGCAGCACCGTAAGCCAACAGCGGTCAAGAGTCCTGCCGGGGGAACCGGAGGACCTCATTACCTAAAGAAGAGCCCTAGTCCAACTCAGGGATGCTCGACACCAGCGGTTAGTTTCATGTATTATTAAACTATTTCCTTCTTTAGAGTTGTATTGTGTATAAATTAGACTGTTTGCCAATACCAGAGCATTGGAGAATCTTTAATTCAAACAACTGTGACATTTTAGGTTTTTGTGAAAGATTGAGGGTGTTCTGAAAAATGTTCAAGATTAAACTGAACTGGATCTACAAACAAATTGAAACTTCAAACAGATAAACTTCGTTTACCTAAAGCTGACTCGTTGCGAGTATACACTGTGATAATTCCTAATCAGAGTTTTAATTTCAAACATGTAAAAATTTATTATTCTTTAATTTTCTCCGTAGTAAGATAATTCAAGCTGCCGAATAAAAATGTTGTTTAAATAGCTTCTAAAAGGGATCTATAGATTGATGAATTTGTAATTATGGAACTATGGATTACAAAGTACTTTCGACACAGGTTTAATTTTCATTTGCAACATCAATAAAAAATAAAGCACTTGGCAAATATTTCTTAGTCACTGTGTCTAGTCTCCTGACCAGAATAAATTGCATGAAATAGCTGAACGAAACTTCTTGAATTATATTTGAAAGAACGTATTGTAAAAAATGGCTCAAAATAATATAATTATCTCTACATCATTTTGAAATTGTCCATAATATGAATCTTGTATCTTGAAAAAGTTGTAAAACATATATCCGCACCAATCGACTAGTTCCTTTGATTAAATTTATACTTGTATATTTAAGTTTATTTAATTCAAATATAAGAATTAAATTGTCCTTTCATTATCTGCATAAGGAATAAATATTATCCTTAACTAATCCTTACTAGCGATGACAGTGTTTTTAAAAATAAAGTTGAAAGGTGGAATCACTATTAGTACATTGAGGAGTATGAAGGTTATTATTTAAGTTAATGTACATGAAAAAATAGTATAAACGTCAAAGTTAATGAAATAATAATGGTTAAATGTTGTGAAAGCAGCTGAATAACATAGAGTAAGGAGTGTATCTTATATTATGTGTGTATTGAATTAGTGTGTGTACTTCTGTAATACAGTACTAGTACATCTGTAATACATAGCAGATACACTTTTTAATTACTGGTTTTATTCTTCTTCAAATTTTAGTTCTGGTGCTAACTTAATTATTATTTTTTATGTATAATCTATTATTAATACTATTCAATTTATGACTTATTGTATAAAAATGTTATATGACAATTAATATACACTGATTTTTAAAGTGAAGTCCATTTAAATGATAAGGGGCAACTTTTCCGGCTAAAACTGATTGATATGACTGATTTTGAAAAAAATCAAATGAGCATATTTCTGGTTTTTTAATAAAAGGGTATGTCGATTGTAAGTAATAGTGTTTTTTAACTGCTGTCAGTTAAAGAACAGACTCTTAAGCAACGTTTAAATTAAGATGATAGCAAATTATGTTGTACTCTGCAACTGAAAACCAAAAGAATCAATGTGTTCTTGTCATGCATATTTACCTAACTTGCTTAACTTTAAAAAATAGCAATTCTGACATCTCCCCGTTCCAGGCGGGAGGCTCGGCAGCTACCAGTCCCACAGGAGCAGGCAAGAGTCCCCCGGGAGTCAGCCCCACCGAGTCCGGCAACGATACAGACCTGGTGCCCGCAAGGTAAAGTTTATATTTACATATATATTCCTTGCATTTGAACGGTCGTGAGATAAACTGCTGCGTGGACGAAAATATATTTGTTTATCTTAAGGTATGATAAAATATTAATGTTCAAATTTTAATAGCTTAAAATGAATTGTATTTCCACTTGCCAAATATCTTTTTTGGAAAAATTTTCATTATTGATTCTTGGATATTGATTTAGCTTTATGAAATGTAACTAAGAATGGTCGGTTTATTGAAATGATATAATTTCAGGAAGTATCATTCAATAAAAAGTAATATATGTTTCTTTATAGTTTCAAATTTTAGGTTGTTCTAAAATATATGGATTCTCGAATACTGATTTAGGGTTATGAAATGTAACTAAAAATGGTTGGTATAATATAATTTTAGGAAGTATCATGCAATAAAAAGTAATATATTTTTCCTTCATGTGACATGTTATAGTTTCAAATTTTGTGTTGACAAGAGAAATATATATCGTAACTTTTATCTGGCCTTTTTTTCTTCATCCGTACATTATTTTTAAACATTAGATTAAAATACGAAATAAGAGTTTTCCTAGTGCTATTGATGGCACCCCAACTATTAAACACCCACTTCTAAAATTTCACAGAATCTTTTCGTTTTTTACACATTTTATTTACTTTACCAATAAATATAGTATTATACGCAGGGTATTTACGGAGAAGGAGACTAAGGATGGACTATGCACCTCACCCTCCAAGGAAGAGCTGGAGGCCAACGAAAAGAACGCCTCAAGTTGCGGCGGAGGAGCTAACAAACTTGGCCAACTTGTCTTCAAGCTTCGGTAAGACTTAAAACTACTTAGTACTAGATTGCGGGGGACTAGAAGGTGTTAGGTATCCTCGTAACAGCCACCAATGTAAGGCCTAGTTCAACTACTGGAAAACAACTTAAGTTCCTAACTGAACTATGAGTCATGTTATCAATTAGATGGAAGTTCGGTAATACACCATTACATATAACGTAGCTATGATTGGGAGGGTTGATTAAATGTGAATATCAAGTTCAGCTTCAATTCACCTTCCTCTTAGTGCACTGCCTGACGCTGTCACAGCTTGATTCATGGAATCTGGGATCATGTTCGTCTGAAGGGATACAAAAACAGTTTGTGACCAAATAGCTCAAAGTGAAAAAGAATGAAAATGAAAATATCTTTATTCCTTCTGCAACATTACACTTCATGCATCATATAATGGTAGGAATATACTCGACCATCCTACACAGTTTTGACGGTCGGCAATCAAACAATATACACTATTATCAGTCACTACTTTTATGACACTGATAATTGGCATTCGGCCTCTGTAGTGCTGTCACTTTATTAGCTTACAAACTACTGTGGACAATCTTAAACCTTACTTACTAATATAAAATTAAGCAACCAAAACATAATTACTAGAACAATTATACACACTTATCTAATACTGCTACTTTCGTAGTTTATGTATTTTATTTTAACCTATGAAACCTAAATTTTCCCTATACTCTATATACAACCTTTTCAGCACTCACATATATACATTCAGAAATGTTTTATTCTATTATATCTGTTAATTGTTTGGTTTCCTCAGAGTTTACAGCCATTTTTTCAGGTGAGCTTTAAATGTTTTATTAGATTTACACTTTTTTATATCAATTGGTAACATATTAAAACACTTTGGGCCTAAAAAAAAGATAAAAAAAGATTTTTTAACTTTTGGTCTTAAAACTGCTTTGTTTTTTACGTTCCGCGTCATGTACGTATGCTTATATAAATGTTCTGTTCTATTGTTTCCGCTTCTTTAAAAAAAATTTGTAATACTTTATAAATAAATAAATGTTGGAGTGGTAAAATATTCAGCCTTTGATAAAGAGGAAAAGATGATTCTCTCTTGTTTTTATATAAAATTATACGCAAAAAATGGTTTTGGGTTGCTTAAAGTTTTTCTATTGAATTTTTCAAAGCACCTCCCCTGCAGTGAATTATTTATATCGTTTCAACACCAGAGACACTTACACAACAAAATGTAGTGTAATATAGGTGAAGAGATATTAATTATCATTCTATCATCATCAGCACAATTCAGTGCACTGCGATGTTTAAGACACGATCTATAAGCGTGGCGAAGCAACCGGGATTTCCACAAATAATATAGCTATGGTGGGAAGTGTTGAACCAAAGTGGATGTTTAGTTTAGCTCAAGTTCACCTTAGTCATACCACCATCAACTATACAACTGCGTGGTGTATTTTCAATACAGGTTATTGCCTGCCAATGTGCCCTGTATAGGGTTGGTGGTATGTTCCTATTACCGCTTTGAGGTTAAAAGATACAGTAGTTGCAGTCAAATTGTTTTAAGTTCAATGGTAAAATAATGATAGTGAGATCGAAGTTTTTGGAAGATTAATACACCGCTAATATTTTATGATTGCCGAAATGACAGTAACCAAACTAGGAGTGATTTTTAGTATTTCAATAAGGAAGTTTCAGTAGGTTATATTGTACAATCTATGATGGCCCGTTGAGTATATTTAAATTACTTTGTCTATAGCATAAACATATTTGTGTGTTATTAGTGTATGGTAAAAACTTGTAAATTTTCCACGAAAATAAACCTTTATCCTATTGTAACAAACGTTTAGAGGCTTGTTACTACATTATATTGGAGCTAAATAAATGGTTAGTAGATAAACTATCGCCCGAATAATTTACTGACTATATTTTTTACATAATAGAAGTATTGGTCACTAATGAAGCTTATTTTATTAGGAATACCAATGTCTTGTACGAAATAATAAATTACTCTATAAATACATGAAATACAACAAAATCTAATACTGGTATATGAATTTTATAATTTATTTTCCTTTTTGTTTACACAATTAACAGTCAATACGCCTTGAGTAGATTGAATAGTAAGTGACAAATTATTACTGAAGCTTTAACTATTTATGTTTAGTCTTGCCTCAAAGAATTCTTCAAAAGCTGCTTAATATGTAGACCTTATAGACCTATGTAAATTAAGTCATTAGGAAACAACTTTTTTAGGATATTCCAGTCAAGAAAGAATATTGTCAAAGGATACTCTGTATAATCCAAATTCTGATCTTTCCTATAAAAACTCAGGTACAAGCAGGAGAAGAACATTCTGATCGTGTCGGTGGTGAAGTGTCGTGAGTTGCCCGCCAAGGACCCCAACGCTGGCTCCAGCGACCCCTATGTCAAGCTGCAGCTGTTACCGGATAAGCAACACAAAGTCAAGACTAGGGTCCTGCGCAAGACCAGAAATCCAGTGTACGACGAGGACTTTACCTTCTACGGCATCAACCATTCTCAACTCCAGGTAGGTGGCGTTAGGTAATGAATCACGGTAAAGTCACAATATTATTATCAAAGGGTACATCTGACAATGTGTAGTTGTTGATACCCTGAATTATTCCTTCTAGAGCATCACCCTTCACTTCGTGGTGCTGAGTTTTCGACAGGTACTCCAGGGATGACATCATCGGCGAGGTGCTCTGCCCCCTTGGCACTGTTGATATGACCCAGGCCGACAACCAGCAGCTGACTCTCACTCAGGATATACAGCCCAGGAGCCTCAAGGTTAGTATGATTTAAAATCAAGCGGATAATGCAGGATGGTTTTTATACCTCAAACTTATTTATATTGCTAAATTTATATTATTTAGCTTACATTTTGAAATAAAACTGTTGTTGTCACTACCCATTCAGTTAAAATAATTATTTGAAGTAAAACATATTTAGAAGACTTTTACGACTAGATTGTACGAACATCACAGATCCACTCATGTCACAGATAGAATATAAATAATGATCGCGAAAACAATCATATGGGATATAAATGTTATTACTGCTTTCCTAAAAACATATTTAAAAATTGAGAACATATTAAAAAAATTGCATCGTTCACTAGGTTCACAATAGGTTGTGCTGTATAATCTGTATATATTTTTTAGGTGATTTTCTAATTTTTCTATGTAACATTAGAATAAGTACTGATCCTGATACAAATAAAACTTCGATTTGTTTTGATTTCTCCTCGTACCATTTGTTTTGCACATAGCTTTCTTTATTTAAATATTCGTGGTCCTACTATATCAATATATGTACACGGACTCATCCTTCCTAAAACCGTATCATTGTCTGTCTATTCATGTCTGTCCATATTTGCGATAGTTCTTGATAGAAGGGGATGCATATGTTTTTCTTTTAACAAGGAAGACCTTTATTAATATTGCTCATTGTCTATTTGATAACTCTGTCGTAACATTCTGTTTAGTCATATTGGTTAATTGGATATTGTTATTTTGATGGTATTTACAAACCAACAATAAGAACGGAATACCCTGATAAATAATTGTAATGGCTGTGAATGTTGCCCTAACCGGAAGTGATATGTCCAGATCCGGTCCCAGGGACGTGGAGAGTTGTTGGTATCCCTGTGCTGGCAACCAGCTGCCAACCGTCTCACTGTGGTCGTACTCAAGGCAAGGAACCTGCCCAAGATGGATGTCACTGGTCTTGCAGGTCAGATATTCAGTTATTTTTTATTTTTAGTAAAAAAGATCGATAATAATGTAATATAATACAATACTATCGGAAATATTAGAGGCAAAAAAGAGAGACTAACATAATATGTTTGTAATACAGTTTTACTAACATCTGTAGATTTGTTACATAACACAAATTTTAATTAAACCATAATATTACGATTGTGAAACCATAATGCACAACACTAAATAAAGGATATGTAAAAACAAGTATTGCTATTATGTTTGAAAAAATCCTGTTTCACTCACAATTGCTATTACTTAAAAAGAAACAATAAATATAATTTGTTCATGCAATTTGCATTGTAATTAAAAACGTTTTGGAGGAAAACCAAATGCAAATTTTTAAAAAAAAAAAAACGCAAAACAGTTCAAGGATTTTCAACCACGTCCACTTGTTTTAAACACATGTTTAACTTAAATAACTACAAGGTGTAAACAAGTTTAAAGTTTTAAAAAATACTGGAGAGTGCCTTGTTTTGCATATCAATAATTGTATCATGGACCTCTACTAGGATACACTCCTGGCTTGTTTATACTTACCATTAGACCATTAGAACCTACACTGGATATACGAAAACCCGATGCATCATTTGTATCTCGGCAACCCCATGGATGTCTAGGAGTGACACATATCTAACCGGAAAATATTGTCAAGATATTGGGTTAAAAGGGTGATAAATATAGTTTCATGGGAAGGGTGGTTGAGATGGGGTGGTGGCGCTCTTAATGTTAAAGATATTTTCTAGCTTAATCATTCCTGGGTGCTTTGACTAGAAGTGGTCGGGACAGAGCAATCCTTCCCTTCTTCTTAAGACATGACTGAGGTTATGGCCGTTATATATTAATAGCGAATGCAACATGGGGTCTTGGTAGAATACAGCCCCTAACCCCAACCTTACGAATTTTGAATCCTCTCACTTCGGAAGCTAGAGGAAATGTCCTTTTGGGTTTCTTGTCCTAAGTAAACAAAAATCTTAATTATATCATATATTTAAAGACGTGATGCAATCTAATCAGCATTTAGATGTACAATTTATTAAAAACACAAGTTTAACAGATCTGGTTTTTTTACAGACCCATACGTGAAGATGTATCTGATTTGCAACGGTCAAAGGATAGCGAAGAAGAAGACTCACGTGAAGAAGCGAACTCTGAATCCAGTCTTTAACGAATCTTTTGTGTTTGAGATTCCTTCTGGGACGGAGGGTCTTGATAATGTCAATCTGGAGTTCTTGCTGCTAGACTGGGATCGGGTCACAAAGAACGAGGTAAGTGATGATGTCACAAGCAAATCGTTTTTTGTGTATCTAATGGTGGGATTATTTCCAAGTAGCCTTCATGTTTGAGCTAATCATTGACAAATATTATTAATATCTTTAAATCATTCCTACGTTTTTACCGTTACATAGAGATGTGTTCAAGTATTTCCAAGGACGAAAATATATATTGGGCACAGATCCCATTTCACAGTCTACTACACCTCAGTTTAGTATTTAAGAAAATTATTGGCCTCCAACTGAAATATCGTTAAATGCGCAACACAGGAGAGAAAATATTCAGTCCTTCTTAGGTAGAAATGATCATTGTGGAAAATACCCATGTTTCTTTCACCTATAAAGCCACAGGCGATGGCTCGAAACCTATTTATGAGATCACTAGGATTCGACAGGAACCACTTTCACCATAAAAATGTATCGAAGAGTCCCTAAGCTTATGGAAGTAAAATCGTATGATGATTATGGCATTGCACCAAAGTATGGACCTCGCGTTTAAAAAGTGATGACAATTATTCTTAGATAGCAGCATTTTATGACAAATTCCAAACATGCAGTCAGTGAATGTCAAAGCAAAGAAGAATAATCTCCACAGAAAATATCGTCTCTCTCTCTAAGCTAAAGCAATATACTCTCTTGATATTGCAAACAACCTAATTAAAAGTAGCCGTTATCAACTCAGCGTTACTAATCTCTTTTAGAACGAGGCTCAAGTTCATGCTTCTTTCAGAATTTCTGAAGTCGGTGAAGACACTCCATATTACGTTCATTCCATTGTACAGGCTTGATACTTAATGACCTATCAGCTTGGATATGCCCTATTGCTGAGTTTTCTCCAATAATTCATAATAGACCGTATCTGTTTTAGATATGCATTACTATCTTTACAATTTATGCTACCAATTTGCTCAGATACTGGAACATATGACCTGCAAAGTATGGTAGTTTATACAGATAAAGAAGTGTCTCCTTAACTAGAAGTTACACCAGATAGGTTTCCTTCTGTAAACACCGTTACATCTCATACTGAAACTTAAAGTTTTTACTCTCAAGAGGAGACTTGCCTTTCAACTTCTAACATACTGGTGAATGTAGCTAATTAATTTTGAACATTATTTACAGGTGATCGGCAGACTAGAACTAGGCGGGTCCAAAAGCACAGGATCGGCTCTCCACCATTGGAATGAGGTCTGCAACTCCCCGCGTCGCCAGATCGCCGAATGGCACAAGTTGCGCGAGTAGACAATACCTGGCCTGATCAGCTGATCCTCACCACAAATCAGCTGATCCTCAGCATCAGCCCAGCACAACGCCAATAGATCACACTTGTGTTACATGTTTCCGTCTTTAGTACACCTCAGGTTGTATATGATTGCTGTACTGTAAATGTATAATTTATTATGTGTTACGTTAGTCGAGAGCTTCACTTATAAATGTCTCGTGACCTTTAGCTCTATCTTGTTTACCCGAATGACAAATAAAGAGTATTTAGGTTAGAAAAAGTTTCCCGTTGAATAAATTTTCAGATTGAATGATTCGTTTTGATTACGTAAGGCGTTAGACTTCACGGTTCAGGTTTGCTTTAACTGCTCATTAAAATTACACCCCCTATTGTAATTTACATCATGTCTCCCATCACCTACCTTGTATCTCCATGCAAACTGCATTTAATATCTTCAATTGTACTTTACCCTTCGACAAGTGCAAGCGTAGGTCTTTGTAGACCAGTAAATAACATATTTTTATACAGTAATGTAAATTTGATAGCTCGATGAAGTGAGAAGCTCGATGGAAGTAATTTTTATCATTGTTAATTGATATTTTAAGGTTTTTGTCTTTTTGGAGTTAAATGTTAAGTACCTAATGCATTTTTATCTTACGGTTGTGTTAATGTTAGACGTGTTAATAGAGGTTGTCATAGGTATTGTTGAAGCATCTAGTAGGAGATACAAACGCTTATAGTTTTGCAAAGTTTGATTTTGAGCAAAATAATGAATAGTTTGATTTACATTGCAATTTTGCTTTTACACTTTTCAGTGAACGTGTAATGCTGGATACGTTTGGCATCTTTTGGAAGTTGTAAGTTAGTATACTGTAATGTCATAAATACAACGATAAAGTTATTTGTGTTACTGACTAAAAATCAGTTTTTGTTCTGTTTATAAATATGCATTCTCTATTGTAGTTAATTTTTATGATTTATAAGGAGTTATATACCGGTTAACCATACGTTATCTACTTAGGTTAAACAGACTAAGTTATTAGATTTGTTGTACTTTAGGAAATATCATTTTTGTAATAGCACGATAAAGTAAGATATCGATTGCCAAACCTACCACTGGAGTATCTTCTGCATTAGGACTTCCTTAGAGGTGTCATTGTAGGCTGAACTTTTATACTGTAGTCCTGAGATATCAACATGAACACTTGCTTGTAGGGACAATGTAAATGCTGTTTGTACATATATTGTAAGGCCGCAAGTAAATACTGCTTATTGTATTTTATATAGAGCTCCCTTCACACCAAAAATTTCGTAATACACACTGTCTGTCCTTTGCAATCATCAAACTGTTAGCAAACTGAGAGTGGAAATTTCGAGGCGCTGTTTTGTTAGACTCTGTAATAAAATAAATATAAAATGCGTTTGGCAGGATAATAACAGGAATAAAATTCACCAGTAAAAGGAAACTATGTATAAGTTACCACAATCGTACCACGGTACCAAAATCATCTTGTTTTTGGATGCAGAAAACTCCTCGAACCACTCTCACCTACATCTTATACTATTGTCCATGTACTGATTGTATAGATGTACCCATGTATCAGTAAACCCAGTATATGCACTATAAGGAAGATCTTTTATCCAGTTGCGTTTGATATGACTTGTTTTTGTACAACCTTCCTTAATTTTAGATATATAATTTGTTATATAGTATTTTATGGTGAATAAAGTAATCATAACCAAAAATTGTTGTTTTTTACCTTTTTTATATATTATTCTATAACACCTTTAATTCTCAAGTATTATTTGTGTATTAAAATGTGTTATTTGTATACCTATAAATATTTTGAGCATTAATTATCAAAATTTTTAATAGTAGCAATCAGTAATAAAATAAATGATTTTCAAAGCATTTTTTAAGGATATTTAACCCAAATTTGTAATCTCAGGAAAGCCTCCATATATTCTGTGATACAGAATTCTTATATCTAGATAAAGAAGTTCATAACGTTACAAGATTACATTTATAAAGGTAGGTCCCATTCTGTGCCAACTCATCTTGTACTGAATCTACAAGCTCTGGTCTCAGGATGAGAGACGCCCTCAAAGAAAACCTCTTGTTGTGACAATTTTTGACTAACAGTAAGTATTAATTTACTTGTAATAATTAAGATGAAGTTATGTGTTATACTTTACCGTCCATCCCGGAGCCATGGTCGGTCGTCATATTTCAATTACACCACTGGTTCTCGAGGGTGGCTCGAGCACATCTTTTACCGTAGGTTTATTGATTTCTAACGGAAAATATTTTGAAAGAATTTTCTTTTGACTGTTGTCATCTGTGGTCGTGCCTAATTGTTCGTTGTAAAGGGTTATTTTAATATTTTATAGTTGGGTAACTACGACTTTGCAAGTATGGTATCGTTTTCTATACTCATACAATTGAATTTGTTTAGTTTTCTTTCATTATTTATCTTTTTATTTGCAATATGACATAGGGCTAATGTGAGGAGTTTGTAAAACATTATTTTCAAATAATGACTTTGTAATTAAATATTGTGCATATTCTTTTGTAAACTTCAAAGCGGAATTTGATGAAACGTTCAGTGGTTTTACTAAGTAGCCCTGTACAATAGCTTACAGTTTTTTTTAGATTTCTATTGGTCAGCTTAATGTAAAAAGTGCTTTTATTGAGTAGTAAAACGTGTTATGTATTTCGGTTAGTATTTATAATTAAATAACTATTTTAACAATCAATATAATCAAGTTCTTATATTTAAAGGTAGTTTTTTAGGGGTTCAATAACAAATCTAAACTTTTTAAAAACAAACTATTTTCTTAAAATTTGGTACGCTTACTACAAATGTAGTTTTAATTTAACACTATTGATAGGGAAAGTGTCATGTTATTTTAAGAGAAAAAGGGGTTATTATAAAAATATACTGTTGAAGTAACATTTCAGAAGATTTAAGAGGAACACTTGAAACGTTTAGAATTTGGTATTGTATTATAACCATGAAAAAGAGCAGAATCCAAAGTGTTCACTGCGATAAAAATGAAATATTTGTCTAAAAAATAACAAAATAATTTACTTTCCTTAACCAATCCATTCAACATAAATCTGAAAGGTGTTGGTAAGTTTGTTAGGGTATACTAATGTATAAATAAACACCTCATCCCTTGGTGATAAAAGTCTATGAAATTCGAATATTTCCAGCATCAATGCTCCTGCTACATGAAGCAATGGACTGGTACGACTGAAGCTCAAGAAATTTCATTCTATCTCCTTGACAAATATGTGTGATGAATGTTTTTAATTATGTTGGTTCTATCATAATTGGTTACCTACATACATAGGTAAGTCTTAAGTTTTATTTAAATACCATAGAACATAATTATAAGGCATTAAAATTTAAAACTATTAATTTTCTGTCAAACTCATATTTTATAAATGTTTAACTGGTTGCAATTATATGTCGCGTAACAGGATTCACCGAGGCTATACGCAAATTTTCACATCCAATTTATTTCATTCTCGATGTGTCATGTAGACGGATTGACAGACACACTTAAAAAGAAAAATTATTGTCACAAAATTACGCTCTGCTAAATCCAATGGTAGGATTTGTATTGTTATAGAGCACATCCTTATCTATATAGAAATAAAAGTTTCAACTCAAATTTTAAGCCTATGGCTGAAATATTTCTGAGGATATCTTGCCACATGTTACACAAATTTCACATTTTATTCATTAAGTTAGATTAAGTTAGAAAGCAGTGTTTACATAAAAAAAGCTACGATAATCTTGTGAAGGTTCTACAACGCAATAGTACTGTGAAACAGATTTTTTCACACATTTTTTATTGACTTGATCTCCAAATTATACTTTCGTTTTAATGTATGAATTAAACCTTCAAATGTTGAAATGTCACGATATTGTACTCAAATTGTTTAAAAATGTATTTATATATTCTGTTTTTTATAGAAACGGAAGCTTCTTTAAATTGTCATGTCTATAGGTAATTTAGTTTTTTAGATATCGTGCTGACAGACAGGCAGTCAGAAATGAGATTTTTCAGCCTCTGAAGTGGTAGGCCACTCTAGACATTTAATAAGGGTTTTAATGTAATTTAATGGTAAGTAATTTAGATCTGTAATTAATGAGCTCCAAAATTGTAAATATAATTTATCTGACATTTTTTGAGATAATCAGAGCATAAAATAACACCCACATTGCTGTCCACTACTTCTCAGATATATTTTCACAAAAAGTGATAAACGCTATGGTTTTTATATACAATTGTATGAAAACAGTAAATAAATTACGATATTAAATAAATTATTATTATTGCAAAATTGATTTTAATTACTAAAACATTTTGTACATGTGGTACAATAGGAATGTTTCATGAAGGCAAACGTCAATCTGTGGAATTACCTATCAAACATAGACGGGCGTGGACTATTTCAATCAAGATACTTATACTTATTACTTAAACCAAGTTAAGTTACTTTATTTTTTAATCAAGAACACTTTTATTTCATAGATAGGTAATTAATGTAAGAAATTTGAAGTTTTATACTTTTTAAGGACATTATTAACAATGGTCAATAATTTTAAATTAAGAATAATAATAATCAAGAACAATTCCACACAATTTTTTATTTAAACGAAAGAAAATTATCATTTTATACTTTACAGTGTTATTCTTAAAAATGTGGGCTATTAATATGTAATATATTCACAGATTGAAACGTTTCCGTGTTTTATTGTCTATTTTTCTTACGTCAGCATACTTTCCAGTGCGTGTCCATTTGAAACAAAATTATTATGATACTAAATTGACACAGCATTCATCTACTTACGAATGTAGATAAAACAACTTTCCATTATTACTAACTCACTGTATTATGCAGATAAATAGTCAGCATATTAACTATTGTAGCAGATATTCAGTGGTGAAATTTCACTGCGGTAGTGACGTCACACGCGATGTTGACCTAGTTCTCCCGCACGCCACCAGGGAGTGCTGTAGTCACGTGACTGCCAAGTGTCACGCCACCTTTACTGACAGAGAGAGACGCTACTGAATCGGTAAGCTCTACTCTTCCCCTCTGAGACAAATTGCTTTTTTTAAAGTAACATTTTTCGCTTCAACTCCAGGAAAATGGTAATTTACCACAACAATATTGCTTATTGTATTTCATGGGGGCTTATTAAAACTGTTTAGTTGTCGAATCGATTTGAAAAATGGTATTTCATCTCGGAAAGTCTCAGAAATAGTAAAGGGAAAATCTGCTTTACACATCAAATAAAAACTTTTGGAATTTAACACGGATGCATATATATTTTTCAATTTTAGACTGTATTCTCCTCGTTCATTAGAACCCTAATTTTAGGGATGACACATGTAATACAATACTCGAAGAAATTTTTGGTTTTCCATATTTGAGAGTTTATTATTAACTAACTATTTACTAACACAATAACCACTGGTTGGAGGTGTCTGTCAAAATACACTATGAGCGTGGAGATATCTTGATATATGAAAAAGATTGCATTTAATAAAATATACGATACAACTTTCTTTAGGTCGAAACTGAGTTTTAGCTTAGTGCAGTTTTCGTAGCCATAACTTTTTGTTGCATTATTATTAAATTTATCTAAACTTCTTTTTATTATTTTCATTTAAAAAATTATAAAAAATAGTTCGTCCTCCAGATAACACGTTCTCCAGATTTTATACGGTTAAGCATTTTTGTTTAAAAGCAATTCATTATGTTCTATTTTTAGAAGTAGAACTAAATATTTATTTCAGTAACAAACAGGCAGTCCTACATTACTATCTTACAATTAATGTTTTGTGGTTTTCTCTCACAAATAATGAAAATTGTTTGTATATTAAAATTATTACAACCAGTTTTTACAAATCAAGTTGTTTTAAGAATTAATCAAGCTTTTAAACTTCGGACAAAACTGTTCTGTGTATTTTAAAGCAAATTAAAACATGAGAAATCAACGGTTTCAACACATACATTCTCCAATTAAACTTATGTGATATCTGCCCACCTGTGGAAGAAATATGATACACCTTACAATGTATAAGGGCACATCTTTGGAAAACTTATTTTACTTATTATGAACCTTATAAAAAAGCGTAATAGAGCAGTTAAAGCTAAAACTCTTGGATTTATGTAAATTCAAACCGAAATGTCTTTGATTTTTGAAAATGATTTCTCTATATAGGTCTCTATAAATACATTAAAGTGAACGAGGTTTTGTCAAATTCATAATATGTTTCCCTCCATCCACCTCACAATAGAAGTTCAAAACCCTTTTATACCTCTTACTCAGTTAAAAATAATTGAATAAGAAACAAAAATATAGTCCATTAGTTATAAAGAATCAAGATAAGTTTGTGCATGTGGTAATCTTTGATATTTTTGCTATTCGAAGGAAATTAGAAGAGTGAATATGTTTTAACGTGGTGAGATTATATTCAGTTCCCATCCCTTTAAAATATCCAAAATGTATGCAATGGTCATTACATACTCCAGTGGTTGTTATTTCTCTTGTTTTATAAATTGTAACATATTATTACATTGGGCACTTTGGAGAATTGCGCAACTATTTAGCTGTATAAATGTGTGAATATTGGATGTAAAACCTAAGTTTCCACATTTCTGCATAATAATGTATGTCTTCTAGAATCAACAATATTTAGTTCTTTCAAAAACTTATTCAAAATAAATATAACATATTATGTACAAAAGATATAAAAATACGTCTTCAATGATCCGTTACATAATAAAACAAGGTTAAACGTATACTAGACTTCGGGTCAGCATAGGAAGCTTTGCGATCGCCCTATAGCGGGTAACATCGTGGGCTTGAGTCCAAACAGTCTCCTAAGACTCCAATGAACTGGAAGACTCCAGTGAATAAATGTTTCAATTTAATTATGAATATAGTAGAAGTGGAATATCAAATCTAATTTAAACCTCTCACGTAATTCATTCGATCATTCGAAATCTATCGTTTATACAGACAGACACACATAAAAACAGAAACCTGCTTTCGCTATCAACTGGTGGTAGACCCTCAGCAGAATACTCAGCCAATTAATTGTACATAATGGCTCATTTATAATACGTAAATAAGCGTCTGTAGAACGACGAAAAAAGTGAATTTTCCAACACACTACACCACTTTAGGTGTTTAATGTTTATAGTAATAAACATTGATTGATTAGCAGATGGAGACACTATACTAGACATATCTAAACACCCGTATGAGTTTATACGAGTGTTTATTGTGTACAGCAGATCATAATATCGCACGTTTTCTGTTCTGAAAAATATTCAAAATTTCAAGACCCTAGATTTTCCCCTATTTAATTTAAGGCGATAATTGTTAATACTTTAATATACAGAAGAGAAAGTGAGTTAATAGAAACAAGTGAAATACGTGCTATGTTCGCTCCATTTAAAAACATCAGTAATCCTATTCAATATAGTACAGCAAAACCACTTTAATGGTTAGCTTGCTGTAAAAATGACATTTTTGACTAAGCTAAAGTTTTTGATTAAAATCAACCAATATAACAAAATAACCTCATCAAATTTGTTGATAAGTTTCTGGAATATGCCATATGATTATCCTTCGTTACAAACTGTTCGTTATTCTTGTGTTTTCAATTTAGTTAACCATAAGACCAATGTAACCATTTTGCCATCCAGAAATTTATACTTGCAATGTTTTTACGATTACCATAATTAAGTTAACATGTACCACTTATACCACTTGCGAGCTTATACGGTACAACTTGTCAGTCTAGTCCATAAGTCAATCTAGTTGCATAACAACAATGTCACAATCAGATATAACAAATTAACTGTCAAACACGCCTTCTGAGTTAAATGTTATTCACAGCTGGCGGGTTGGTTCCAGGAAGTGAGTGGGATAAGTAAGTTAAGCTGCCACTTGCGCCCCGATAATATCAAGAGCTCCCGCAGCAAATACTTAAGAATCGATAAACGCCAACAGTTTGGGAACGATGTCAGTTTATGCGCTCCACATCTTTGGAGTTTTAAGTAGCCGTTACTCTCCGTCCTCCATCTTGTCTGTCACATTTACTATTGCACAAGCGATATTTTACGATCAAATAATTGGTTTCAAGACGTGCGTGCAATTGAACAGTTTCAAAAACCGTATTAAAACTTTAAGATGATTCTTAAAATTATTATCTTTTTTTACACAATCATCATCTGATTTATTCTCTAAACGATGTGTTTTACACATGCTAGGTTTAGATAGATAATATAACACAATGGTGTACGTTACCTTTGCTAGAACAAATGGTTTTCTATATTAAAACATAATTAATATAATATTTTAATAGCACTCTACACTTTATTATAATTTATATAACCGAAAGGAATCCAGAAACACGTAATATAAAAACGTTAAATAAAGTGCAATTTATTTCCAGACAAAAATTTTTGTAGATATATGGAACGTTTAAGTTTTAAGTTACTATAAATATAAATAAATACATAGGTTAAAACTAAATCTCTTCAAAATACGATTGTTTCAGAAAATTATTCATCACAGTCTCAATTAAATTTCAGATTAAATAATTTTAAAATATTGGTGTTTAAAATTTGTTCAACCCACACAGATGTTGCTCTATGGACAACTGTAAATCCGACCACCAAAAGTTTCATATTTCCAGTCCCTATCCTTTTAACAGTTAACTGCTACGTCTTTTGCCCGACATCTCATTGACCGCAGATAAACCTAGGCCCTACAATCGCATTTGCTTTTTTTGCTTTCTTCCCTGAATACAAAATCTTATGATAGGCTACACCTTAATAGTGGATCTTTTATAAATCAATCATTTCATCTACCTTTCATTAATTGGTAGCAACAATCATGACTGAAGTATAATTTTAATATTTCTGAACTTTACTTACTTTGTAAAAACTCAGGAAAGATAAAGTTTGTTTTACAATAATTTACATTCAAACATGGAGGAACAAAACACCAACAAACAGGAAACAACATTAGTGCCGGCAGCGAGCGAGGCTTTTATAATGATGTTTGCATGGAAACATTGTTAACTGTGACAAAACCGCTGAGAGAATGGGTGGTATTGTACCTTACTTTCCCCTGCTCCTTTTCATGTTATATTAGCTTTTTTAGGTCGATAAAGAATCAAATAATTGACCTGGCTATTTATGTTTAGAAATATACGTAAATTATAATTTTGGTTTGTATTAATGTAGATCAACTTTCTAAGCTGTTTCCATGTGGTAGCGTCCAAAAATACATGTTAAGCAAAATAAACAAGAAACATTTCCCAGTTATTTCTAATTTCGTATGAAAAAATTAGGTAAAACGTTGGGGTTTGCTTCTATACTTATAACTTAAATTGTATTCTAAAATGTAAATTGCGTGGGTTAAAATTTTTCTAGACCCAAATCTACATATTTATTAGCGGATTCTTTGGAGATTTGAATAGTTTCTACTATTATCACAATCGTGACGAACTTACAGAGAAACACGTTAGTAGTTCAGTAAACTGATTAATTTAAATCCCTTCTTCTTTGTTGAGTATTCGTGTATGGCTTGTGCAGCTATATTATTCTGCTTTATGATAACGTATTACTTTGCCTCATTATAGTGAGGGAGGGAGGAAAAGTCATAAAGTCCTCATTGTGCGCATAATAACACAATTTAACAACTTGGATATCCACCTTCCTACAAATATCATACATATTGTAGTATCCTGTTTTAAATAAAATTTACAGTCGACACACCGGGTGTGTTTTACTTGATGGTAAATTAACTAATTTGTAAGATTAAAAATATTTTGCAAACTGTACTTACAGTTTAGCAGTAGCGATACGTGGCATTTTAAAAGGCATAATATTTTTAGAATAATTAACCATTCTGGGATTCCTTTTTACATTGTTTACTGATTACTGATGGTGTCAATAAAAAAACACAGCTGCATTCTGTAAACTTTCGTCAGTATTAAAGCCTTTAAATAAATGGCAATAAATCGAAGTTCTTTGTACTATTTTTAAGGCAGTAAAAACGCAAAAGACAAAAGACTTGTGGGGAGTAGCTCTCGACAATGGCAGCTCTTAAGCACGTTCTTCCCAAAAGTTGCTCTTTTGTTCTCTCAGAATCCTGATTTTGTAAACAAATTTCAATTCCACAATATCAATTTCATATTATAATTAATTATCAACAATATAATATCTATGTTAATTCAGTATTTGTATGTTAATATGTATAATAATATATGTTTCACCCAACTGAACAAACCTAAAAATAACTATTAATTATAGTAAGGAATACATCCGTTTATGTGTGGAATCTATGTTCACAATTCCGCAACGGAACGCTTGTATGAGTTCAACTGGAATTTCCAAACTACTGATATTGATGCCGGAACGAAAAATTATATTGGATATATTATTCATAACCACCGTGCAAGGAAATAATAATAATACATAATATTCGATTGTTATCTCACACGTCACTTTAAAGTAAATGATACAATGTTACTGAATAATCTTTAGACAAACTGATCCGTAAGGTTTAATACTATACTATAGTGCTTTATCTTTTTACAAAGAGAAGCTAGGAATGTTTATTAAATATTTATTATGGCTACACACAACGTTCTAGTGACAAGATTCTAGCCAACGTATATGTGCTGAAGCTGAATACATAACTCTGCTTTAACATTTTCAATGCTCTAGAAAGGAAAAGAATAATATTTAAAATCTTAGAGTTGATCGTAAGGTTGAATCATACTTGTTGTATGTTTCAAGCAAATATCAATAATCTTGTTTATTTTACTTTTTTAATCGAGGTTTTTTATTACAATTATGACATGGCAACTAAAGAAGTACTTAAATGTTGCCTTTTGGATTTTGAGGCTTGCATGTAATTTTGAAATATAAATTCGACATAATAATAATAAAATTTCTTTTTAATTTTGGTTTTAATCATGAAAGTACATTTTAGCTACGTGCAACATAAATAAAACCCATTACATAATATAAATCTAAAGTTAATCGTCTTTATAAAACACTTGACAGAATAATGTGGTTATAAAATACCGTAATCGTAGTATAAATGTATACTGGCCAACACATTTTTCAAGTGATGTAATCAAATAGTAATAGTATATGTCAATAATAATAGTATACGAAAAAAAGGAGGCAGGAAAGAAAAACAATTGATCATATTCATTACTGAGGGTGGCGTAACTCCAATGTTAAACACTAGGCAGGAAAAGTGAAAGTAACTGGAGATTGCTATGCTTACTGGAAAAACCTCATTTGCTGGAGATGCCACCTTCGAATTATTGTTTTGAGGATTAATAATAAATTATTTTTATTTTTAAAATTGATGCTAAGCATATCGTATATAAAGTGGATCCAACGGAATTAGCTCAGTTGATATAGCTTTGAACAAACTTTAGTCAGAGTTCCACCATTCAAAGTTACTTTGTGGGATGTTCATATATGAAGAGAGATTGAGTTGAATTTTACTGAGAAAACCGTTACCATGGGCTGTAGATGTATGTATATTTTTTTTTTAATAATCAGTCCAATCAACTGTTTCTTTGTTCGAAGTTTGTTTTTGACTATGGAATGATTGTGAAGGAGGCAGGACTTTCCGGATATTTGCATCGTTCAGTGATACAATACAATCAGTAACATTACGTTCCGAGATCTGCAACTGATCTCTTCTTCAGGTAAATGACTAAACTAATGTATTACTTAAATCTGGGTTAAAGTAAACAAAGCATTACATACCGTCATGACACGTATTGCATTGCATGTGGTTGTATTGTATCACTGAACGGTGGCAAATGTCCGGAAACATCCTGTTTTCTTCATGTCGCTTTTAAAACAAACGCTTTAGGTATAAACGAGAAACAATAAGTTATAATACACTTATATGAAGAATTAGAAATGAAACAAAAACTCAATTTAGACGGAAAAACTATATTACACCGGCTAAACCAATTAAACCTGGTTATAGACAAAGACACATTTCCTGCCTGTGTATATTGCACTAGAACAAGAGTGGATTACATGGAGATCCTTTGTAGTGAGGCAATTGCTGTGTTACAGGATGTCGTAGATCCTGATCCTGTTTGTCGTTACACGCTTTGTCAGTGTTCTACAAACAGGACTGTACATTTACACCAACTATTGCACTCACAAGGTTCCGCAATAAGAACACAATAAAAAACCATACCAATTAAACTGACTTGCTAATGTTGTCCAGAGATCCAGTAGATGCGAAAGATAAATTGAAATATGCTGGATAAATCTGGATATGCTGAACTATTCATAAGAGTTTTAATTGTTAAGTCAGTAAAAGATAAATAGACTAACGTGAATTTTATGGCTTTGCTGGAAATTCAAGAATCAGGTTGAAAAGTTACAAATACAATCAATCAATCAAAAACGTCTTTATTTCCATTATGGTACAAACATTTAGAAATCATAGGAGCACAATTTTACATTTTTAACATAAAATTGGAATATTTCATGTGGAAATATTTCCTCACATAGGTGCATCGCACCCGTGCGTGAGAGAGTGAGTCCCATTTATTCAAAAATATTATCTTAGGGAAATAAGATGTTTAAATAATGTTGTTTACTAAAAAAATTATATAGAAAAATAATTGATTTTACCGTTATAAATACAGATAACGCTCATCGTGGTAAAGAAGAAAAAGTAATATGAGGTTATAAAAGAGACGCAATAGCAAACATACTTATCATTGAATGTAGGTAATCAAAATAAGGATAAACGACGAACTGTTAGATGATAAGATTGATAAAAAAAACCGACAGACAAACGGACTCCTCAGTCAGGATAATGCTTGAGGCCTCTGCCCCTCCTTTCAGTTATCTTACCCCAAACTAATGTTACCCCGCACCTCTACCTACCACGCTGGCAACCAACACCACACGCACACACTCACACGCTCACACCACACAACACCCCCCCCCCACACACACAACTATCACCATGCGATCACAAATATAAAAACACGCTCCCATCCTGTAATCCAATTTTGGACATTCAATTCTGTAATCAATGTTATAATCCTTTCCATATAATCACGACCCACACTTTTAACCAGTTTTTTACTTTTATTTTATAAGTTGATAATTTATATAAAAACATATCCTTGCGAAATTCTGGTAAATTTCTATAAATAACGTGAGAAACATAAAATGTATTTGTTTTTAAAAAGGTTCTATTTAGCCTGAGTGTAAATATGGAGGATGTAAAATTTCTTGTTGCGTAATGGTGAGTCAGAAATTCGAATATACTTCTGTAATTTTTGAAAATATATATAACAACTACTCTAACAATCAGTTGTCTTACATCCAAAACATTCATTTCGGTGAATAGCGCCTCCGATGCGTAACGCCTATTTTTGCAAATGCTGCTTTAAGTATTGCTTTCTGAGTTACAAACAGTGGATTTAAAATACTTCTATAACTAGCACCCCACATTATGATCCCCCCTCTAAAAGCGATTGAACATATGCGAAATAAGCTACTCTTATTTCTTCTAATATTAATTCATGCAATTGACGAAAAGCATAAATGAGTTTTCTAAGTCTACCATTAACATAGAGAACATGTGCAGATGAATTCATTGTTTTGGCAGATGAATTCATTGTTTTGTCCAACATAAGCCCTAAATATTTATAATTATCAACTCTTTCTAGAGATCCGCAATGACAAATCAGACTTGTGGGATCACCACACGTGTGTAGTTTAATTAAACTAATTAGGGTGTCACTGCTGTCTCTCAGGGCAATAGGCATAAATTTAGACTTAGATATTATTAAGGGAAGAAAATTTTGATCAAACCATTTTTTTTATTAGATATAGGTCACTATGCGCTTTTTGGAAAACTTCTTCCCACAATTGGACCCCTCAAAAAATAGAGCAGTATCGTCTGCAAGAAGTGAAAGATTCCAAGAAATTTTAATTTTAGAAATACGAGTATTATACAATGTAGGAGTACGCCACACACGTGTTGCATAGCAGCCACTGAGGTTGCTTACTAAATACAAACTCTATAGCTCATTCCTTTCTCGAGATGAAGCGTGGATAAATGAGAGACTGTTAAATAACAACAGAGTTATAATACAAGAATAAAATTACTTCTCCAGCAGACAAAAGAGAAAATAAGTTCCTTCTAAATAGTAAGGTTAAATGCGACTCGGCCTAATGCCATGTTGGGAATGTCTAATTTGTTCACGTGATAAAATATCAAAAAACAATGTATCCAATTTGTTTACGTACGCTCTGCCATATTTCATAGAGTGAAATATGTTGTACCAACATAGAATTTATTCTTGTCTATTTAGAAATGAAGTTTCATAAAAATATGCAGATGATATAAATTTTGATATATCTTCTCACATGATAGATTCACTTTTTGTTGAGTTGCTTTTCATAGCAATCTTAAAATAATAAAAGGAGGAGTATACAGTAGTACACAGAAAAAAATCTCGTTAAACATTGACTTTTCACTCATCTTCTTTACTCTATGGATAAGAATATTTCATACAAAAATATGATTGTACTATGTTTAAAATAAATCTAATCTGGTACCTCCTTGTTGCCATAATGGTTACCCATAAGATTAACGTAAATATTTTGGTTAAGCTCATTGTGCGGACAGATAGACAGACAGAAATAATCTGGTACCTCCTTGTTGCCATAATGGTTACCCATAAGATCAACGTAAATATTTTGGTTAAGCTCATTGTGCGGACAGATAGACAGACAGAAATAATCTGGTACCTCCTTGTTGCCATAATGGTTACCCATAAGATCAACGTAAATATTTTGGTTAAGCTCATTGTGCGGACAGATAGACAGACAGAAATAATCTGGTACCTCCTTGTTGCCATAATGGTTACCCATAAGATCAACGTAAATATTTTGGTTAAGCTCATTGTGCGGACAGATAGACAGACAGAAATAATCTGGTACCTCCTTGTTGCCATAATGGTTACCCATAAGATCAACGTAAATATTTTGGTTAAGCTCATTGTGCGGACAGATAGACAGACAGAAATAATCTGGTACCTCCTTGTTGCCATAATGGTTACCCATAAGATCAACGTAAATATTTTGGTTAAGCTCATTGTGCGGACAGATAGACAGACAGAAATAATCTGGTACCTCCTTGTTGCCATAATGGTTACCCATAAGATCAACGTAAATATTTTGGTTAAGCTCATTGTGCGGACAGATAAACAGACAGAAATAATACGGACAGAAATGAAAATGTTTCAGCCTCTCGAGTATAGCGATGATTGAAATTTAAAAAAACCTAACCAAATTTCCTTCTTCTTATTTTTCTTTTTGTATATGAAATATTTACCAATAATACACAGGCTACATTTGTTCCATAATTATTTTAATTAGATATGCAAACAATGTGCCATAGAAAAGCTATTGTTTTTAATAAGAACTTTGAAGGATTATATCTTCAATAAATGTTTAAAAAAAATAATGTTACAAAAAAATATCTAATCTAAAATAACAATGGATACAAAAATATATGATAAATAGTTTCAGTAATATAAGAAATTATTTTTTTGCCTTATTAAATATTGTCGACATTGTTTCCAAGAAAAGGCTCTTTGCCCTGTCATCAAAAGCTCAACATGGCTGGTAGGTGCAATTAGTGTAAGTGATCTGCTTCTTAATAGATACAATGTCTACTTTGCCATAAAATCTTTTAAGGCCGTAACATTTTATGAGGCAGTATTTACTAATGTAATTACTCATTTTTAATTCGAATTTTTTTTATAGCCATAAATTATTATGAAACTATGCTATGATAAATTGAACATAAAGTTATTTGACATGGACTTGTTATAATATATTGAAGGGGATAAAGAGATTTCCGAATAATGTTAATCAGTGCTAAGTTATAGGTTAATAAAGTACTGAAGATATAATTAAGGAAACCGCTGTTAACAATGAATATTTTAGTGGAAAGCTATAAAAAGGAATTTAGAAGTAACTTAAAAAGTGCAATACCTTTTTTACAATATTAATCCTGAAAGTGAATGTTTTGAAATGAAAGAAGTACGCCACTACACTTTTAGCTTAATAAGCTTGGCGTTTCAGTAAAAACACAAATATAACTTTTTTACTTCCCCGCCAGACACAAAGAACACTTTCAATTTTATAACTTATTTTATTGTAACAGATTAAATTAGTTATTATGCTACATATCAAAATATAACCATATAAATATTTAAATGTATATATTGAATTAATACTACAGTATTTTACTCTTTTTTACAATCTGAAATTTTATATTAGTCATTAAGGTTATTAGTCATATAAGACGAATGTAACAATGCTTTGTAAAGCTCAGCAAAATGTTATGAAGTTGACACACACCATAATCTTAGTCGATTTTATGTACACATAAATCAAGCTTCAGGAAAACATTTAAATCTATAGGTCACTATAGGACACAAAAACAGAAATAAAGTGGTTTCCACCCCTCCAGTGGTTGCTAACACTCAGCCAATTAATTACTTCTATTCATATTTCGTATTGATTGGTAGAATTTAAAACAATTTAAGTAATGTAACTTAAATATTATTATCAAAAATAATACATGCATTGGTCATTTCTTAATTTGTCCGTAAACCAAGTTAAAAATCAGACAAATTTTCGTTGTTTAACTATAAAGATTCAAATGACCCATCATAATTAAATTTCTGTCATAGTATTGGTATACTAAAACTGTTGTAACAGTGAAATGTCTAACATAAAATGACCGACCAAATTTTATAGCAATTTAATGAACGACGTTTACAGGTTTCCCTTTGTTGCTTGGAACCATTCACTCTTTCATGGAGAGCACAATTAACAATACGTCACGTTGATTACAAACGTTTTTTAATTAAACTCAGACATATATGTATATATATATATATATATATATATATATATACAGTAGAGAGTCCCGGTAATCCGAGTTGAATGGGACCGAATGTACCTCGAATTGTGAAGAACTCGAATTATACGGAACACTTTGGGAAAAATTGGGTTATAATTAGAACTGAAGGGCAAACAAAAGAAATATGCTTTTTTATTACAAATACCAGCATTAAGAAATTACTTACAGAGGTCCAAAGATGCAATGTTTACTTAAAAAAAACTGACTAGAGTTTTTTGTTTCACCACACTGCAGCGTTTGCGGGCAGAGCCATATCTCTCCACCGCCGAAGCAATAACGTGTCTGCCGCTGTCGCCTCTGCTTGCTGCTCTACGTAGCGCAGGGCCGCATCCAGTGCCGCGTAGCCGTCGCTGTGAGTCATTGCCGGGTCTGTCTCCTGCACACTTTCTTCTTCCTCACTCCCGTCAGCTGTCATGTCTGTGGACCATCTCAACTATGGTGTCGTCTGTTGTCTCTAACTGTTCGTCCCCTACTCATCCACTCTCCAATATCAGTTTGATTTGTCCCATTGCAACCAGAAGTCTGTTTATTAAATTTATTAACGGTAGATCGTCATCTTCATCATCATTTTCAATTTTACACACTCCGATTTCTGGATTGTTTCTGGTTTAATTTCGCTCCAAGCTTCAGCGATCCAATAAATTACATCCTTGATTGTGACTCTTTTCAGGAAATCTTTTATGGTTGCCTCTCCTTCAATTGTTTGAAACATTGATTGCAACAAACGGCGTCTCTACTTTTTTTTCAAAGTTTAAAGTACGCCTTGGTCCATAGGCTGAATGAGGCTGGTCACGTTCGGTGGCAAAAACATCGTGCGTATGCCATCGCATTGCAGTTACCCTTAATCTGGGTGTGATCCTGCGTTATCAAGTGTTAAGATGGCTTTAGAGGGTAGGTTTCTTTTCTTCAAAAACTTTTTGGTTTCAGGAAACAAATTCACTAAAAAAACCAGTTTTAAAAATTTGTTTGTCCATCCATGCGTTTTTTTTGGTTTGTATAAGTTACTGGAAGCGTTTGAACTAGACATGTTTTTAAACGCACGAGGCTTAGCAGACTTGCCAATGACAGTTAGTTTTAATTTATGGCTTCCCGACGCGTTTGAAGCGGCTAGCACAGTCAGTCTCTCTTTGCTTTTTTTGTGACCCGGAGCAGCTTTTTCCTCCCGTGGAGCTAGAGTTTTTGATGGCAAAGTTTTAAAATTCAAACCAGTTTCATCACAGTTGAAAATCTGATCAGGTGTTAAATTTTCACTTTTAATAAGATTTTTTTAACTTTTCACAGAACTGAACAACTGCCTCGGAATCCGCCGAGAGTTTCTCCCCACAAATTTCTAACTGCCTCACGCCATAACGTTTTTTCCAACGGTCAAGCCATCCTACACTTGCCGTAAAATCTTCCCTCACCTTCATTGATTTCATTGCGAAAAGTACAATGCCTTTTCCTGTAAAAATAGGTCCGGAAATGGACAACCTTTGTTTCTTTTACTTGTTGAACTCATAGTTCACTGTACAATGAACACATAAACACTTCAGAAAATACTTTTTTACTAAAACTT
Source organism: Homalodisca vitripennis (assembly GCF_021130785.1). NCBI lineage: Eukaryota > Metazoa > Arthropoda > Insecta > Hemiptera > Cicadellidae > Homalodisca > Homalodisca vitripennis. The sequence continues at coordinate 63,057,518 of NC_060213.1, forward strand.
AATATTTAGACAACAAGTACTGTACGTTGTAAATAACAGACGGGTAAGCGCACTGCGATCGTAATCTAGAACAACCGTACCGCAGTCGAAACGTGATGAGCAACGGACTGATTTATTTTTAGATAATACCGGGCGCGATGTTCCGTGGCCTTGACAATAGGGTGGGGTGGGGCGGTGCAAATGAAGTGGGACTGATGAGTCAGGCTGCCGGCTTCTCCAAGTAGCCTAGCACTCAGTTTACAGACATGCGCTCGTGTGTTGTACAAATATGTCAATGTCACATTTTTATTTTTTTTCATGTGTTGGCTCGGATTTAACGGAACCTCGGACTATCGAGACTCGAACTATCGGGACTCTGTACACATAAATAAATAAATAAGTAAATACAGGGTGTTCCAAAAAGGGTGTCACAAATTTCTGTGGGTGATAGTACTCATAACTTTAAGCAAAAAAGTTCATATAAACATAGAACGATAAATGTCTTGCTTAGCCACTAGGCGCCATTTTTTATTTAGTTTATAACAAAAATATTATTTCAGAAACTGGCTAAGCTAAAGAAACCAAATTTGGCACATAGTCTTTAGAGTACTTATTCCTGTTGTTTTATTATAGTATTTAATTTTGATGTTGTTATTCTTACACCACGTGTCGTGTAACAACCTTCAGCGAGGTTGCGTACAAAATTACAAGCCAATTTCTAAAATACACATGAGATTTAATTATTCTTTGATTTTCTCATTGCCATCATTGTTAAGAAACTGATTTTCAGTATGGTATAGTACTGCAAAGTGAAAATAACACAATAACAATAATTATCCGTGTTTTGGAATTATTAATATTATTTTATGAGGACGAAACCAATAAAGTTACAATTTCAAACTATTACTGTCAGAAGATAATGTTACGTATATCATCTCACTGCCTGTGTTTACTGAAACTACGTTATTTGCCATGTCATGTACGGTTTCATTCCAACAAAGTTAATGTTGTAATTAATTATATAGTTGCATAAATCTAATGTCTGTGTATGTAAAGTCGTTATGTAAACGCTTTATTTCGTAAATACCTTCGTATATACCACTAGTACGTTAAGTCAATATTGTAAATTTAACACAATTTTATTAGTAATTCACATCAAGATAAGCATGATAGTATAAAATTGGTTTAAACGATTTATTTCTTACGGTATTTTCGACTCATTGAAAACTTATGGGTTCAGTTGTTATTACAAATTACGTATAATGTAATAAGTAAATAAATTTAAAACAGCGAGAACATATTTATAGTAACGATACCATTAAAGTGTAATATAAGAAACACCTAAGCGTTTTTATGTATCTTCCCCGTATAAAGATAAGTTTTACACCTAACACATAAATTTCACCCCTGCAATACTGGTCTATGCTGTAATTTCTTTACGAATGACATAATTACGTTATGTATAGAAGGTTCCTTGTGTTGTACTCTGTAAGTGAACGCTCTATTCTACCGAGCTGTATTGACAAAGCTTCTCTAGAGCTCGTACATTAAGGAATTGGCTATTCACATCAGCGTGACGTAACACAAAATGGCAGCAACTCGTTTATGTGCTGATCAGGGGTTGGTAACAATATTACTCTCAATAGCGGTAAACTTTGTATTTACTCTTTCAAATTACAAATTTGGAATACGCCACGTCATGTTGCTTAACAGGCTTCGATGAGTTTACATGCTGAGTTTCATGCCTATAGCTCATTTATATACTCTCATAAAACTAGTAACGTACTTTGATCTGGTCTGTTCATGTTCGTGTTTCCCCTTCTTACTCTCTTCTCCAATACTGCATGTACACTTCGGCAGCACCGGAGTTGGTATTGTTAAAAACAACAAGCATTTAGATTTCTCCAAAACTGTACTAAAAATTAGACTGAATCGTTCTGGTTAGATCCCGATACCAAGGGCAATTATGCCCTTCATCCAGAACTACAATCTTAGACATGTTACCTATCATTTTACAATTATAATATAATGAAGACACTGTATTTAATTGATTTGTTTCATTTAATATTTTAAAGATTTAATTTGTACAAATTTACAAATGACATAGTCCAAATTTTAAATTAGTTGATTACTGTTGCCATTGATATTTTTGTGTATTTTTACGCTTTGTAGTCCAAATTGTAGCAGTTTGGTAGACAACATTGTGAAGGTTTCATTTAACAGTTTTGACAGTACATAAGGAGGTCATCAACAATGTTCTCAAAGTTCCAAACTTAGTTTCAGCTTTTTAAAACTTCCATAGAACAGCGTTCTTATATGGAAAAATGCATTAAACTTTAAAAAATGTACTTTAACCATCACAGAAAGCGTGGCTCTTGTGAGCGCGTGCTCCTTTTTACGGAGTTGGTTTTATGAAAGAGTATTAAAAGGATATTATAGTATTCTTCCAAATGTAATACATGAGTCTAATGTTTAATTTTGGACTTTATATTAGCTCTACTACATTATATTTAAGACAGTTTTTTTTAGTACTTTGATTTTGTTTTCAAATTTTGCAAAGGTTTTCATTAACTAATGAATCATACAATCATCTGTTTTACCGAACTACTCGTTTAACTGTCTTGTACTGAGAGTACTGGATAAGGGTGAAGAAAATTGTCAAGGTTCCTTGTTGCAAAAACGGTCAGTAAATTTATATGGATACAAGCTTTTAACTTATACACTGCAGAACTGTCATTGTTTACGACATCATTAATTATTCATTAAAACAGTTAAATTCCCATGGCTGCATTATTTATTAGATGATTCATAAAGATTTAAATTTGTAGATGTTTTAAATTAAGTTTTGAATCTTTTCTTATTCTACAAACGTTTTCATTAGGTTTTACAGCACTAAGATTAAAACTTTTAACGTTCCGCCATCTTGAGAGGCGAAATAACATAATTTGAAACCACATAGAAAATAATTGGGCCAAATTTGAGTTTTTTTATCTTTACTGCTGTCTGTAATAAAAACTAAAAATACATACATACGGTAAATACAAATTTTCTGACGTGAATAACGAGTACAGAACAGTAGTTTGAATGGTAAGAGATGTGTTCATAGTTTGAATATATTAAAGAGTAAATTATAATAGTCATAAATATACGCTTTTTTACAGTATTTCTTGGTCGTGGCAACAAGGCACACCGTGGCGTCGAAAATATAATTTACTCAAACCAGCAATGCTCGTACACGTACAATGCCAACGAAATTTCGTATTAAGCCGTGAGAAACTGTTAATTATTATATACATATATAAAAGACAAAAATCAAAAGACTAAATTTCGGGATATTTAAAAATTCTATAGTGTAGTATATAAATGAACTTTATATTGAGAAAGATAACAAGAAACATAAACACTTTTAATATTATTTCAGTTTCCATCAGTTAACTGTTCTCTTAATCTTTCGTTGAAAATGGTGTGAGTTTGAACACTTGTGATATCGTATTAAATAAATGTTTTTCTATTAAAGTCCCTACTGAATAAATCTCCAAAATAAAAATGTTATGTAATATTTTCTCCCCAACTTATCAAGGTGAACAGTTGTTAAACATTTCTGCAGTGAATTATCATAGTGGTTTTATATTGATGATATATCATATATAATATTTACTAATATCTGTCATATGAAACCAAAAGGATGATGAAAATCAGATTTTGGAAAATCACAGGGAGTGTATAACAGTTGCTTTGTGTAATATGAAATACAATAGTCCTTCACCGTTGTATCTGTATTGCTGTAAATACTAGTGGACTGAGCCTTTGTTAATCTCTTTGTACAGCATAGAGAAGAACAAATATTCAAAACCATTTGGGGACTGAAATTTCATTTATGCTTGAATTTTAATTATTGTTCCATCTTGTATAAGTGTTATATCTTTCTAAGTGTTTTTCAGAACTTTCTCAATGTTTATGTAACCATAGTATAACGTCATTATAAATAATTAGGTATAATAAGATCATTAAAACCAGAATGCACCCATTTATAATCAGTCATAAAGGTAGAATTATGAGTTGTGTGCTTTAATAAGCATTGATTGTATCTGTTGAATTCAATACATTGGGAAATTATATTTGTGTTTAATGAATATTCAACAACATATTACAATTATTGAGATGAAAACAAACATTCCGGGAATGTTGTAATGCGATGTTTGATTCACTGGGAATCAAGAGAGATTAAGTTATTGTTTGACGTCTACTCACCAGTTTCCGTTAGCGTTTAGCTATGTTTAGACAAATAACGTGCTTTACTGTTATTTGTCGTGATTAGAACATAATATTACCTTACATAGTTTATTACTTTCAACATGTTAATTGCGAAATTAAAATGTACTATTGAAGTAGTATTTCTTTCGTAATTAATGTTATTGGAAAATTTATTTTAAATTGGAATAAGTGATTGTTTGCTTTAACGTGTAGCAGATTATTTAAACAAAATTATGCCTATAACTTGATGACGAAAGCAGCGTATAGAAGTTCATGAAACCATATTGTATGAATTCAGAAAAAACTAATAATTGGGAATCTGTGTAAATGTTGATGAGAATAAGTTAACTATCGTAGGTAAATAAATAGTGTAAAAGTACAGAATTTTGGAACTTTGGATACCGTATTTAATTAACTAACTATTATATATGTTTGTCTAAATAGCTAAATTCATAATATATAAGCTATTTTGTGTTACATACGGCCCTTATTTACATATATACTATATTTCCCAAATATAATCTGTAAGTAATTTCACTACCCGGTTTTTATAGTACTGTGATAATTGTGGAACGATTGTAGTTGTAACATGTTCTGCGGTGATCCCATAGCAATGGTGTCTTCATTTACAAACATCGTCAAGCCATAGGTATTTAATGTTTGTGACGTATGCAGGGTATTGTTCTTTGTTACTGTTCTATGAATTACCGATACCTGGTATTCCCTATCAATCGTGGTTTTATATCAGCTGTTTCCCGATTAATAATCCTTGTCACAGGTTCTTTTAGTGTTCAAATTTATTTGTGTAAATAGTTCAATATGGTTCCAAAAGATTCGAGCAAATTTAATAATCCGACATTTTCAGTGCAGTTTGGCTGTGCCTATATCGTTCTCCATTGCACTCTGGTAGCCTTGTGTATGATATGTAATTTCTATGAGTGATGTTTTAATAATTTTTACGTTTGGATTTATACGTGCTTAACTTAGTGCTGTGATGTTTTTACCTGGAGAAGGGAATGTGGCACTACTTTTTACCTTCCTGATTAATTGTGGTGTCGTATTCAATAATTTAATTTGATTTATTTTATACAAATTTATTCAAGAGCATGTTTTAGGATCATTAAATTCCTATAGAAGCGTCTTGATGGTTGTTACAATTTTCGTTACGACAGATGGCACAAGATGTTTTTAATATCTTTAATTTTTGAACCAAGTTGGGGATTTGATACCTGCCATCCTTGTAACTTATGGTTTAAACGTAAGAAGCTATGTATGAATCTGTATACTTGTAAAGCTACGTGACGTGAGTATACACAATGTAGGATATCTAGGCTTGTGGTATACACAGATGATATAAAAGTCACGGTCCAGCCAGTAAATTAAAGGTTTAGTTTGCCCTACAAGTACGTTGGAGTACACTACGCCACGTTTAGCGTAAAAGGCTTTCCTGAGGTTGGATTGCAAATTGTAAGTTTCTAGCTACATGCGACAGGTGTTTTTTTTTTTATTATTATGCTCATTTGGTTTAAAAATGTATTCATTCTGGTATTTTCCTGTTAGCATCATGGTTACCCATGAGACTAATGTGAAAATGTTTGCTGCTCAGCCAAATCCTATAACGTGCAGCATCATAGATAAAACGCAGCATCAATCGTGTTGATATTATAGAACGGAAGCTTCGCGAAAACTTTTAAGTCTATAGGTAAGTTTGTATTTGTAATAATGTGCGGACAGACAAACAGACAGAAAAATATATATTTTCCAGCCTCACCTAAGGATTTAAATCTACGGATGGCGAATGTCCTCAAATTTGCAATACTGAGATGCACAAAATTAAAATAAATCCAGCATACAAATTAAATTAATCAACATCGGTTTAGAGAAAGTACCATGCGATGAACTGTGTATTATGTGGAAATAGAAGAAGCCTACTGCGTAAAAGTTAAGTGTTAACATGTATTGGACAAGCAGTGTTTATGACAAACTAGTGTTTATTTAGTCTCTGGTGTTATTGCGAGGATTTATGCTGAGTATACAGCAGCTTGGAAGTTATTATCAATTACGTAATCTAGCACTTGAATCATGTTATATGAGTTTCTGTACTCAAAGTTTCCACGTAGTGTTTCGATCTTCAGTAAGATTGAGTTCGTGTATAAGTGTGTTAAGATTAGTAGCGACATGAAACAAAGTGGAAACCTTTCAATGCGGTGATTTGGTAATGTGGCGCCATTTACTGCCTTGAATCTTTGTATTGTTTTTATTAAACTTATTGAAATATCATGGAATAAACATGCTGACGAATAATATTTAGATTTAACTTACAATTTGAAATAAATACTTAATTTTGACATAGTACTGTTAGTTACTCATTGATACCATAATTCAATTTAAAGGTGATAAATACTGTATGAGCTTTCTTCTCTATAAAATAAATTACTAATTTGTCTATACGATCATTTCTGGAATTGGTTATTACAACAGTACTGACTAATATAGTGAATTTATAATTAAATATCTTTTAAAAATATCAAAAGTACATTTTGTATATTTTTTATAGTTTTAAACTTTTGTTCAAAAGCATTGTTAAATGGCCAATTTACTCATAAAGCCTTATTATTAGAAAGTTTATTTGTATTATTGTAGTTTGGATAGTATGTAACTAAGTAATTTAATATAGTTGCGAAAATGACACATAATTTGGCCAATTTAGCACACGAACACTCATCTCTCTCGTTTTACTCTGTGACTGAGTTAAATTATATGCTATAATCACTAAAATTAATAATGTATCACTCATGATTTTAGAACAAAAATGTATAAATAAATGTAAAACTGCTATTTCTCCTGACCATTTTTGGTTACGGTCCTTACTTGTGCCAAAATACTATTTCTCAGAACGTAAGTGATGAAGACTGACTGCCAGAAAGTTTCCCTATTTCAGAACCTATCCCCTTTATGCTTTATCATATCAAATAATCAAACAACTCGTCTTATTAATAAAATTTTATCATTGTAATTAAATGTAATTATTATGCATATGAAATGTATATGTTCTGTATGTTATCAGTGGATAATACTTTTACTCCAATATCGCTTGTGCAATAGGAAATGTGACAGACAAGATGGAGGACGGAGAATAATGGTTACTTAAAACTTCAAAGTTGTGGAGCGCATAAACAGACATGGTTCCTAAAACTGTTGTTATCGATTCTCAAGTATTTGCTGCGGGACCAAGTCTTTTCAGGGCGCAAGTAAACATACTTTAATAGTTTAAAGTATGTATATATACTTGTCGAATAGCTTAAATTATTTCTATCGACCCATTACGTATATTTCACGTCTTTAAAAACTAAAAAGTTGCGTGCATTGCGCATTGTAGTTTTTGTATTACAATGAGTGATCAATAGTTAAATAAAACGCAAACCAAAAAAATAGCAAAGAGAAATATTTACAGCTAGTTATTATATAGAAAAACCCACCCCTGTAATTGGGTAGGTAAGAAAGAAAGTATAATTTACACGTCAGTAGAAAGGTGAACGTAGAACCGGCCAGCTTTTTTGTTTACATATAAAGGTTTTACTTTGATACAATCTCAATAATACATTAGCGTCTTTGTTAATTACTACAGGGAAGAGTAAATATTGTTCTTGTGAGATTGGAACGTTGGGTTGAGAATTATAAAGGACAGATAGCGTGACAAGTCACCACCTGTCTCTGCTGGCGTGCTGGGAATGTAATATACGTCTGCCTCAATACTGAAGTTGAGGTAAACCTAGGAATATAGGCTGCAGCAATACAATAGCTTGCGTAGGTTTCTGTGCGTACTTCATAGTTTGCATAATCTTTGGTGTAAAACTTTGTTGCAAAACGATACAATTACATTATGTCAATAACTGTCTGAATTGTTTATTAAATTTATATTTCAAATCTTCATTATATAAATTTTGATTTTAATTAATGCTGAAGTATGGGGATAGCTGCCTTCAATGTTTAATTGAGAAACAATTAGGAACCCAATAGAATACAATTAGAAAATTTGTAATTTGGAAACCTAAAATTAGTAAATATTTATCCTTGAAGGACTAAGTTTGTCGGTTTTATTCAGTCTATACATGTACAATACACTTAAATGTGTGCCTACATAGAGCATGAACTAGAAGGAGGGAAAGGTTTCACATCGAATAGCATAGATCGACCGCTTTCAAATTATTGTCGTCTAAAGTTTGATGTTGCCGATATCAGACGAATCAAAAGAACCAAACAGTTTAAATTTACATTGAAAATTCTTATAGTCAGCAATGATCATTCTGCTAAAGAGTGTATGATGAATAACTCGATGATGACCATTAGAAGAGCAAAAACAGCTTGTTAAATTATATATGAAAGGTTATTACGCTATTTATAAAAGATTCAACCATATTAAAAAGTCTAATAGCGAGAATTATTATGATGTAAAACAACAAATGTATATGCATAGTTTTTAAGGGCAATTTAAAATTTTAGCAGTCCTAAGTAATAAACCGTATATAAAATTAATGTAATCGATATAAACCTATGTATAAATCGTCTTTAGATTGTTAATCCGTGTAATAATTACAGTTTTTACTATAGACAATAAATTAGAATTATTGTTACAAACTAAAATGTGGTATAAATAAAACTACAAAATGAGTTAATATCCGAGTGAGTGAACACATGATCTACAAAGAACGTTATTACATAGAATATTTGGACCAAAGCAGAACACAGAAGTTTGTTCTGTTTTTTTTAGTAGATGCACTCTTTGTAATATATAAAAATTGAATTTTCCACATCACACAGAGAGATTTTTACAGAAGAATCCAACCATTCTCCATTGTGTCTATTGGTTTAGATTGTCAGTACTTATATGATATATACAGGGTGGAAAAAAAGTATGGAAACGCTTTCACTAATTTTGTATGGCTTCACTTATACAAATTAAATTTTGTACATCACTACTTGTATTAAGAACCTAGTTTTTGAGACCAATGGGGGACATTTTATCTTTTCAGGGGGACGGCCCGTGAGGAGTCGGACGAAAATCTTAAATGTAAGTATAGGCCGAGTTTGGTATCAAATTAAAGGTCTAGTAAAGAGAAACTCATTACCGCAAACCGCACCTAAAATGGTTGACCCTATCCAGAGTACGGGCCGTTTGAATTTCAGAAGTAACGTTTGATTAATTATTATTTTTCCGCAATTTCACAGTCTCAAGTGAACTGTTCTGACTGAAAATGACACTTTATGGAACACAATTATCCAAAAGAATTAAATTAAAAATTATCTATGTATTACAAAAAATAACCATACATTTTAAATGAGGTGCTCAAACTGCTCTCCGAACACTTGTTGGCAATGAGCTAGTCTATTATAAAAACCTACTGCAGTCACATTTTGAAGCATCTCGGGTGTAATTCTTCTTGCTTCTTCTAATAAACGATTTGTCAGTTCCTCAATGTTGGCTGGTTTAGTTTTTATACACATTATCTTTTAAGAAGCCCCACAAAAATAAATCTAGTGGATTAAGATCCGGTGACCTAGCCGGCCACTCAACGGTACCCCTGCGACCAAATCCAACGGTTAGGAAACACTTCATCTAACAGATTGCGCACCCGCAAATAGTAATGGGGCAGTGCTCCATCTTGCTGAAACCATACTGCATTAAAATTTGCCCCAAGAAGAGAACGCACTGCTGGCAAAATGTTATTTGTCAACATATTGAAATAAATTTCGCCTGTTAGATTTCCATCTATCACAAAAAACGGTCCTACAATGTTATTGTTTATTATTCCAGCCCACATATTCACTTTCTGAGGCCTTTGTGTGTGGCCTTCTATCATCCAGTGTGGATTATGGTCGGCCCAGTAACGGCAATTATGCCTATTAACTTGTCCATTAACAAAGAATGTAGCTTCATCTGAAAACAATATCGAACTTAAAAAATTTTGAATTTCGTCACACTTTCTCATCATTATTTCGCAAAATTCAGTCCTTCGATCAAAATCATCCTCTGCAAGTTCTTGGGTTAGGGTTACTTTAAAAGGGTGATACTTGTTTTTGTTGTAAAACATTCAAACACTGAGCTATGGCTCATATCAAGATCCTTCTGCAGCCACTCTGGCTGAGGTGCTGGGATTTTCAACAAATGTTTGGAGTACATCCAAAGATTTTTGTTCATTTGTTGCCGATTTAGGCCTGCCATTTCTTTCGCGATCTTTGACTGTTCTAGTTTCTTCAAATCTTTTTACTGTCTTAAAACACTGTTGACTTACTAATTGGGGGTCTATCAAGAAAAGTGTCATTAAACAAATGCGCTGTTTCTTCATAGGGACGAACTAGATTTCCATACCCACGCATCATAAGCAGCGTGATTCTCTCAAACTCACTAAGTGACATTGCTTTTAAAACTAGTAGAATAAAATGTAAACACTTAAGTAAAAAAAATTTATAACTATCGCAGTACCTTCTAGTGAAGACTTTAAACTGTAACTTACGTGGACGAAATTATAACGTAGACTAAAAACCAAGTTGATATTAAAAATACAAAAACTGTGGAGTTTTGATGTGACAGTACTGTTTGTATTGCCTAAACCAGTTTATGTTTACCTGAGATAAAAGGGCTGGAGGGACTGGACCTTGACCTCATGTTGATAAGGATTTACGGTGGTATTATTGAATACTCTCAGTTTCTTGAAGACAAGACAGGAAAACCCCTATTTAGTGTTATCCAACAAATGTAGAGGTAAAAAAAAAATTATTTTTTGTTGGAAATTGTTTTTCAAATTTACATAACCGACATAAAACATACTACTGAAAGTAAATTAGTTACTTCACAAGACAAAATTACTCAATTTCTTTGTCATGAAATTCATACGGTCCGTACTCTGGATAGGGTCAACCATTTTAAGTGCGGTTTGCGGTAATGAGTTTCTCTTTACTAGACCTTTAATTTGATACCAAACTCGGCCTATGCTTACATTTAAGATTTTCGTCCGACTCCTCACGGGCCGTCCCCCTGAAAAGATAAAATGTCCCCACTGGTCTCAAAAACTAGGTTCTTAATACAAGTGGTGATGTACAAAATTTAATTAGTATAAGTGAAGCCATACAAAATTAGTGAAAGCGTTTTCCATACTTTTTTTCCACCCTGTATATTCCGCGTTTACATATATGGAAGAATGAACTACAACTAAACTTTTCGCTATGATGTACTAGTATTTTTCACTTTGTATTTTCAGGATAAGATGTGTTATAGGATGTTTTGTCTCATGGGACTTTGCAATGTAATTCCTTTGATGCACAATATAGAAAATTGAACAGTTCATAGAATAAGTTCATAGACTAGTGTAATATTTCATATGTCATCCTTGAAATTAGAGTTATAATGGCAATATAAAAGTATAGTATAGTCTGAAGATTTGAAAATATGTATGAAAGTTTCCATTTGGCGAACGAAGCAAAAATTCCCTTTACTATTTTTTGAGATTTTCCAAGGTGAAATACCACTTATAAATCAATTCGATATCTAAAAATTTTTACATAAACCCATTGAAATACAAGAAGCTATATTGAGGTCGTAAATTACCACTTTCCTGGATTTATAAAGAAAAATGTTTTACTTCTTTGGGAGCTCTTTTTGGGAGCTCTCCAATTCAGTAGTGTCTCTCTCATCCGGCAGTAGAGGTGGCGTGACACTTGGCAGTCACGTGGACTACAGCACTCCCTGGTGGCGTGCTGGAGAAATAGGTCAACATCGCGTGTGACGTAGACACTACTGCAGTGATATTTTACCACTAAATATCAACTCCAATAAGTAATAGGTTAAATAATATTCAAAATCATACATCAGTGAGTGAACAATAATGGCAAGCTATTATATCTACGCTCATACGTAGAAGAATGTTGTGTTAATTTAGTATAACAATAATATTATTCACAAAATAAAGATTGGAAACAATAAGACTTTTGTAAGAGAAAGAAGACGACAAATCTCAAAATACTTTGCAATTTCTTATGTTTAAATAAATAGTTTATATTGTGTGTGAGTATTGTAATCACTAAATCTTTAAATATCCAATAGTGTTTATAAAATAGTTGTATATAATAATTTTTGAGAAACGATATTTGTCCTAGTTAAAACAATCCCTAATATCAATATTTGTCAATTTTTCTAAAAAAGTTAAAAATTGCAAGATAGGTTTTATATAATATGAGCGAAATAAGATTATTCTTGAGCATAAAATAAAATAAAATAATTTTCGTCTTGATTGAAGAAGGTTACGCATTTGACGGTTGCCTCCATAGAAATGTCACTATATATATATATATATATATATATATATATATATATATATTGTATATATCATAAGATAGTTTGGTTATTTAAGCACAAATGTAACAGAAACGGCCATGTAGAAAATAATTTAAATCGTAACAAGTCAGAGCTCTATTGTGTTCTGGTAACAATGACATAAATAAGAGACCCGAGTTCAACTTGCGGTGGACCTTTACATTTGTAAAAAAACCTTAAATAATTTGTAACTGTTATATTTGCCTACAGAATCGAAACAACTTGAGATAGAGCCAAAGTTTAAATAAAAAGATTGTGTTAATCTTTAATTTAGTACAATGCAAGCTATACGGCTGTACTTAATATTTTTAGGCTTTAAACCTTTTTCAAATTTTCAAAATTTTAATCATTATAAGATATCAAATTTTTTGAACTAAACGTTTTTAGTTATTTATCGGAAGGGTAGGCCCTCTACTATGTTTGAGTAATATATGGAGTTTTCATTTTGTGTTCAAAAAAGTAACAGTAAAAAAAACAAGCTGTTTGAAAAATATCTTTTAGTCAAATTAAGTTAAATTGAAAATATTATTTTTAACTACCTATGTCAAGAGACCTTTAAAATGACTTACCTCACGTCCCATCTTTACATTTAAAAATGTTCTAAAAACAAACACCCCACCCTCCAAAAATACCCCTTACAGATTTTATGGAGGTTTTAAAGTAATTTAATCACCTCCATAAATTGTTCAGTTAAAACAAAGTTTCTATATTCATTTGCTACAGTGCTATAATAAGTGGACCAGGTGGTATGTATGAAACCAGAAACATGATAATTTTATTAATATTTAAACTTCATTTTTGTAATAACAATAATTTATTTAGTTTAGATTTTTTTGTTACTTTCACACTGTTGTGTATGTAGACAAAACCCTAGTTTTTATCACTGATTGAGAAAATGTATCTAAGAATTACTGGACAGATATATATGGATGATATTTTATAATCTTACCAGAATAAATTATAACAAAAAATGTAGTAGGGCCGTGATTATACACGTACTCTAACTTAAAGTTTACATACCTATATTTTCATTACTGTCAAACACATGCAAGATATTTAAAGTGTTAGTGCCAATCAAGTTAAAATTTAAACCTTAAATACAAATTTTGTTAGTATTTAAAAAAAAGCAAAATTAAACACTATTTTGACAACAATGCTATCACTACGGCTAATGTAATGCAACATCAAGTTATGTTATACCACTCATAGGAAAAAAGGGTGCATCGTATGTTGTATAAGGGCACATCTAAATCCACCCTAACTAAGAAACGTAGTCACGGTAAACAAGAAGTGTATGAAAAACATTTATTGGAGGAGTTAAAAATCTTATAGTTATCTAAATGTAAACAGAAATATTTTTTTTGTTATGGGAATGGTAGCTTTGTGGTTGTTCTATAAAAACTTTAAACTCAACGATCCTCTGTTTATTGTGTAGTATTATTTTACCTTCCATCCGCATCAAAGTGGAAATACAAGACCATTTATTTTGTAATTGGATACGAAAAAATAGTTCCTGAGTTAAAAGAACATCGAAATAAATGTAGGTATAAAATGTAGGTCAATATTATATATTTTTAGCTATAAAAAAACTAAAAGATTAGATAGAAAAAATAATTTTAGATATTGACAAGTAGCGTTACAATTGTTTTTATTTAATGTACTGATATTATGTTCAGTTCACATACATTAAAAAGTCTCTAAATGTATAGAATGGTTATTAAATACTTTCAATGATGCGTATTTATCGATTTCATAAATTTTTTGACCATAATATGTGATATAGGCACTGTCCAGAATGAGAGAACTATTTAGCCGTATACATGTTTGAAAGTTTGGATATATTATGTAGTAGCAACCAATATTTCCCAAACTTCTTGCAAAAAAGCTGCGTATTTCAAGAGATGCATATTACTGCGAAAACATGACTAAGATTTTTAATTCACTGTGAAAATTCTTTGTTTGAAATTTGTTTTTGATGATAGAAGGATTGTGAAGGAAAAAGAGGTTATGATTTCTGGCGCATGCGTACTACAACGCTTTGGTATAAACTTATTTAATTTAACCTTGATCTTAGTTGTTTGTTAGGTTAATTATTCGTCTGAGAAAGACCAAATTGTATTGCTAAAAGATTCCAAATGTCCCGAAAAATCCTGTTTCTTTTACAATCCTTCTATTGTCAAAAAACGAGCTTCAAACTAAAACTTTTTACTGTGAATTAAAAATCTGAGTATTTTCTTCTAAAATAAATTAAAAGCAGTTTTAGCACTAAAAAGCGAAATTAGGCAAATATACCTTTAAACACTCTGGTTCGTAGAATTATATCACTAGAAATTTGTTATTTACAGATAATTTAAAGCTGCGTAAATAATGATTCATTACGTATTAAAACCAGGTTAAACGTACTTAAGCCTTCGGGCAGCATGGGAAGCTTAGCGTTCGCCCAACAGCGGGTAACATAGTGGGATGAAGACCAGGCAATCTCCGAAGACTGCATGAAACTGGAAGACCAGTGGACAGATGTTTATCATTTTCAATTAACATAAACACAGAAATCTGCATTCATCATAAACTGATGGTAGGTACTCCGCAAAACGTTCACCTAATTAATATACATAATGGCTCATTTGTAATACGTAAATGAGCGTCTGTAAAACGATGCAAAAACCTGAATTATCTAGTGATAAACATTGATTGATTTTGAGATGTGATAATGAATGCACTCTGTTTAAAAGGCACTATACAACACATATACAAACACCCAGTCAATAAAACACAGTGAAATACTACCCTTACGCGATTAGCGTGCTGAGAAAGTGACATAATTAATTAAGTAAAAGTATTGTGTGAGACCAATTAACCCAGCAAAATAGCTTAATTACATGTGCTACTGAAATATGGCACATGAATAACCCTCATTACATAATCTCATTAGAAATTTATTTATTTTTTGTTTTTTGTTTACCCATAAGTCTAAAACCATACATAAAATTGATACGCCTAATGTCATTACCATTAAAACATTACCATGTACCATGTCCCTTATTCATATTGAAGGTGTAGAAATAGGGTTTCGCCATAAATGTTAACCCTCTAGGCCAACTTGTTCATCAGATACCGTACATACAGACAGATATCGGTTTTTTTAAAATCAGAAACTAGAGGGTGAGGTTTCACGGAGCTTTCTCGAATAATATTTTTGCCAATGTTTCGTCAAACTTAAAACCCAACTGTCAAACACTTAAATTACGTCAGCTAATCGTACATTGACTGTTAAAGTAACGGTTTTTAATCTGTTTTCTAGTTGTCTAACGGTAATATAAGTGTTATTTACGAGTCTGGTGGTAGTATTTAAGGTAGGAAAATATAATCATAGAGAGCGTTATCGTTGTATCTTTTTTAACTTCTTAGATACATTCCCACCATTTCGATTTTCACTGAAATTAGCTCTGCTGGAATTATTGTAATTCATAAACAAAATTATTTTATTAATGAAAAACCAGATTAAAATCTAGTATTCCTGCAGCAAATACTTGAGAATTGATAACGCCAACAGTTTGGGATCGACGTCTGTTTATGCGCTCCACAATTTAGGAGCTATAAGAAGCTGTTACTCTCCGTGCATCACCGCATCTGTCACATTTTCTATTCTATAATTTCTTAAAAAATTATTACAATTCTTAGGCTCTAAGGATTACGACTAACTTTCCAACATTGGCAAAAACTACCGACTGATCTAGACTCATAGCAGAATTAGTGAAAAGGAACAGAGTCTATAAAGAAGTATGAGGCAAAGTATACAGTTTCGACTTTGATGCACTCTGAAGGGATCTCGGAAAGTATAAGTGATACCTCAAAGATTAAGTGGACAAAGCTGTACGAATCAACAAGACAAACAAATTAATGTGGCTGATTATTGGTTGCGCCATTCACACTATGCGCTCAAAATACTGATTTTGGTCATCAATTTAGAACTGTCACAGCTCTCCTATTAATAGTCATATGCTGAAACGTGTCTTGCATGAAATTTGCATAAAATTACTTCTAGTTTATAAATATGACATTTAAAAATATTTCAAGACCAGCAAAAGAGAAGGTGTAGAGACTTTGCAATGTTTTTAATGGAATGATCCATTTTTTAACTCAATGAAAAGAAAGTAAAATTTTTACTGATTTAAAAAATACCCCGTATTTTATACATTCCTCTTGGTTTTCATCTAATATTTCATAAAAACTCGTTTTTATAGTTGTGCGAAGGGATTATTTATTCTACTATTTGGAGACTTGACTATTACTTTATTGCACACAGTTTAGGAATCAGCGGTTTAGTAAAAGAGAAATTATAATTTTTTTGTCTTTTTATCACGCATAACTTTTTAATTATTCTTTGCTGTATAGGTTCAAGATTCCGTTCAGTTTGTAGAAAATTTGGATCACACTGTTTATTAATATATTAAATATTAAAATTTAGTTTAATTTATTAATTATTTAAAAGAGAACAAAACACCATATATAATTGATATATATATATATATATTTAGGCAGTATAAGTTATTAATTGTATTCAAAGCAGGGGAAACACTTCCTCTAATAACTCGACTGATGTGTACAATGTGTCTTTCCCGAATGTAAACCACTCCATCAGTCTGACGTTGGAACATTAAATTCTCATTACCTTGAGGGTTTGCTTTAAGGGGGTATTTCACGATAAATACCCCCATCTAAAGCACTGTGCTGTGCTTTAGCCATTCCCGAAGTTTACGTCACGAAAATGCAATTTATTACTTTGAGGAATGTCTAAATCAAATAGTCGTTATTAAGATTTATTTTTGTCTGAAAAACGACAAATTACCCTGCAGAAATGTTTAATTTCATTTAACCGTTCTGCAACAGGTTCAGTAAAATACTGAAAAATGAGATCTTCCAGTTGTTTGCTAAAGGTCTCTGCATAGGTACGTCCTTGTGCTATAATTTGAATTGTTGTTTTGTAGTATGTCAGTACGTGTATGTGCCAGTTGGTAATATTTGCAGACTTGACATATTACCTATAATTCACCGTTTGTATTTCTGTCATATTAAAATGATATGTATGATTACCGAACCTTTCCCTCTTTTTAAAGTAATTATTATACTATTCATAAACTGACAGAAGAGGTTAATCAATGTAGTTAATGGCCTTACACAAATCTATGTATTAAAATCGCCCTCGTGGCAAAAGCTATTGAATTGGTGTAAATATTCATGAGTTACTCAAACGAGTTCTTGTATATAAAGAGAAAGGTTTGTACGAAGAATAAGCAAAAATGACCTTGTTAGGAAAAAAAATCTAACTAATTCTTTGGGTAGCTATAAATGTAGTATGTTATAAAACGTGACCTTAAAAATTATCTGTTACAATAGAAACGCCTGTACTTTTTATTCCTACCTCTGAAAATATTGATTAAAGACTGTAATACGCATTATGCCACATAAATTGCCATAGCATGAAGATCGGAACTACTTCACTCCAAGATCAACGTCTTAGTTCCTTGGAATAGTTCTAACTACATCCGTTCTATCTCTGGTGTCAGGACTGAAGATTGTACTGGAGCTAGTTCCGGAGCTGGATAGTCCTGAGTAAAACTTTTCAGTCTGGAATTGCTTTTATACTTTTCAGGTATACATTCAATAACGTTCTTAGAATGTCAGTTTTGGAAAAGCTATGGCATAGAGTGATATAACCGCTATGGTAAACGTAATATACTATTAGATTTTACGTTCCATAAGTCACACACTAAACGCTGGATTTATTAACTGCTATATAACACTCTTTAGATCTGAGTTTTCAGTTTACTTTGAAATACAAAAAATCTTATTTGTTTGCAGGAAGACAAAATTTTGTCAAGTTGATTTGTTTTCAGGGATTACTTATAATTGATGTATATTATATCTTTAGTTACTCAATCATGTTACATATTATTCATGCACAATGGATATATATATATTCTTCCGTTAATGACAAAAAAAATATATTTAGTAGATAAATGGAGTATTATACACTATACCGTAAACACATTCTACTGAATACACCATGGCAGGAATGACTGACAGAGAGTCCACGTTTCTATTTCAGAATTAAATTCCTGCATTAATGCGTTATGTTCAGATTCACATTCAACAATATGTAAACTTTTTAACGGCCTAATTTGTACAATATTCAATGTCCCGTCATTCGTTCCATAGAATATTTTATAGAATATTTATTATTTATTATATTTATTATTTTATAGAATATTTTATTTATAGAATACATACGTTACATTGAAAATTTTATTTATAAAAGAAAGGATAAATTGGGGAAATATGGTAATCGATATGTATAAAAGCATTATTTGAAAAATTTAAATGAATAAATTGGAAAGAATGCCTTTGTAAATTAATTTAGATTGGCATTAACATTTTTAAAATTAAATAAATGTATCAGAAATTATATTTTTCTGGCTCAGAAAGAAGAAAGGGGGATTTAATATATGCCGCTATCTCTAATTGTGAAATTGAAGATCCATTATTATCATAGATGTTACATTTTCTCAATACTGGTGGGATGATAACTTCCAATGTTACTTGAAACACTTTCAACTCCGTAATATTAAAACTTTACAAGGCAAATTGTTATGAGAAGATAAATGTCTTCGTAAATACCTAGACTTAATTTAGTTACATATAAGCCGAAATTTTGATTTTTAAACATATTCGAATATAGAAAAAATCCAAATTTTCATACACCAACAAAACTATTTAGTTGGCCATTTAAAAAGCCCGAAAGTAATTCACTTCATATAACTAAAAAGCGTTATTATTTCTTAAAATTTTTCATCGATACTGTTTAATTATTGGGTAGATACTACAAGAATAAATAAATATGTGATAATATTAATTTATTGAAAGTTACAAGTATAACCATCTGTTTGTACACGTTAAAATAATAATAAAAAATAAGAAGAGAATCTAATTGTAAAATGCTATTTTGAAAATGGTGAATGTACTAGGCATTGTTAGAAAAATGTTTATCATTATAATTTACTATGAATCTAAGATTATTTATAATTTGAAAGCAATGACACTTTTTCATCGATCCTTTTGTTAAAATTTTAATGTAATATAATGCGAGTGCAGTCGGCTTATTGGACCTTATTGAAAACCAAATTAAATGACAGTTGCAGTAAACAAAATATTACTAGGAAATATGGAAAATAGGCTGTGAAAATCAACCGGTTGGTAACTAAAAATACATAAAATTGTTACATTTTATAATAATTTGTATTGACACGTGTGAAAAAAAAATATTGAATAAACTGGAAACGAAATTAGTGCCGGGAGCGCGGCTTTTATAACGAGGTTTGGATGAAAACATTGTTAACTTTGGCATAACAGTAAAGCGAATATTTGGCTTTGTATCTTACTTTCTCCAGTTCGTGTCCTGGTCGTCGCAGTTCTGTTTGAAATATATACAGGGAGTAATTATTAAGTGATGTAGCCGTTTATCTTTAGAAAATAGTAAAAAAATTAACAATTTTCAAGTTAACCTGGTCCTGAAAATTGAAAAAACGAAACAGATTTGAGGGTTTATAATTTTTGACTAAATTTGGAAATTTGGGAGCTTTAGCACAAAAATCAGAAACTTCTCAATTGTTTCAAATGACATGGAAAGACGTTCACCAAATCTGATCTTTATATTCTTTACATATTTAGTATCTTTATCTCAAATTTTATTGAATAATTTTTTCTACAGTTAGCCTTGCAAATTTATATGTAGGTTTTAAGTATTTCTATACAGGTTTTTACAAAAACACGTTCTCAAAAAATAGAGCAGGGTATCATTAGCATGACTATATATTTTTTAAATACTCCTCTTTTTTCGAGTATTTCAGGGTTGCTTGTATACCATTAGCATTCTGTTTTAATGCTATCGTCTATAAACAGACAGAACAATAAATCTACGTTGTTTACAGCACAATACGTTCAGCTATGTGGATATTCAAGCTTCTAAATTTTATGCAGTGGCATCATATGCTATAAGACCATTACCTGCCATTTTCTGTATGTTACCTACTCCATGACCATTTTACTTCATTGGAAATAATTCTTATCCAGAAAATTGCAATATATGTTTTCAACAATACTTCGATACGCAAACTCAAGGGTTTAAAGTTTTCAGTATCCTACAGAAAAGCCTTTAAAAAGTTATTTACTAATTGAATAATTAGCCTTCCTTAAAAAACTCATGCAACGAGGAGATATTCTGTAAATCAAATGCTATATTCCTAATAAAGTTGTGATTTAAAGAATGTTCGTGTTTTTATTTAATCTAAGCGCTAAATAAAACGCATGTGTCCACTTCTTGAAGGGAAGTATTTTAAAACAAATTCATACAAACCGGAAGACCTTTATAAGAATTTAGAGGCTTTAAAAATGCAAGAGACAAAAGGCCTATTTCATGGAGAGTCGTTCACATCAATAAGAGCTCTTGAGCACGCCCGTCCCAAGAGTTGCTCTTTTGTATTCGCAGAATCCTAATTATTAATAATGTCAATGTTAAAAATACTTTATAAACAAATTTAATTGAAAGATAATAAATTTCTCATATTGCAAAAAGCACCCATTCATTACTAAACATAATCTATATAAACTTTACTATTCCACAATGAACGTTTGTTTCTAGTCAACTGGACTTTCCAAACGATTGCTCTTTATGCTGACCAAAGAGTATATTGGATGTTTTCGCAACAGTTGTGTATTGGTATAGTAAATAGGTACATTAAGTGCTGTAGAAGTTTATAATTGCGTTTCGTTTTAAAATAGTTCGAAACTTTGCAAATGTTTTTTAATTTGTAGTATTTATTCTCATTATCAAGAGTTTTATGAGACTAATTCCTGAAGCACTAAACGGAACTGTATAGTGTGATTATTCTGGACTTTGTTCTGACTCAAGAACTTTGTTCTTACGTACTTTTTAGTAATTGTAATTTTTAATTTATTTATTTATGGATAACTGCCTTTGTCTCCCATACGATATATATATATATATATATATATATATATATATATATATATATATATATATTCTGGACGTATTTAAGCAATAAAATATCTCATAGTTCCAACTGTTAGGTTACATTAAGCAAGTAAACCATTGAAAAGATAATTATTACACATAATTGTATTTAATATTGGTTTATAAATTTACAAGCAAGGTTCATGTATCTAAATTCAATAGATTTAAGAGTTGAATAGATGGCAATGGGTATAAAATTTTCAGGACTCTCATTATGATAGACGTCAGGTAAAAATAGTTGGAGAATTCTATCTGTCATACCAATCGCGCAAAAATGAGAAAAAAAACATGGGGGAGAAGTACTAAGCCATAGTTTACAATGTTAATATATTTGAAATAATCAACAATAATTACCATTGTAAGAAATTTGGCAACTCCTCAGACTGATATATCTGGTTTGAAGTTTGCGTTTGTGTTGCAGGTGTGTATTCAAGAACAAAATAACCCAAACTGCGTTATATTTACCATAATCAGTGGTGTTCACACTTGGTGCTCCAACACAGTCAATTTCCAGTCAGTTATAAAATAAAAAACAAATACGTTTACAATTTATTAGGTATATCTCAGAGGGATTGAATGTACTTTTAAATAAAATACAGATATAGTTCAAATGCAGAAACTCCCAGAGTAGCTCCCATTGCACAAAATAATTTATAAATTCTGTTTAACAATGAAATAAATTGCTGTAGATGGAGCTTATATTGGTCACTGTTAAATTACATGAAAACCATAAAACCAATATTTAATACTTTTTATTGTTTTGTGAGGCCTTTCGATATTAAGGATGGCACTTGATGTGTACGGCAGCATTGTTACATATTGTGGAGGTCTTACTAGTATAAAGGTGGTTAAACTAATTTATTTGTTGAAATTTTGGGGCGTTAACACCGAGGTGTCACAACGCTTAGAATACTGATGTTAAAATACATAAGAGGAAGTATAAAAATAAAACCTCAAGTCAACAAGAAGAAGGTAAAAAGAAGTCAGAAAAGTATAAAATATAGCCACCTAAGGGAGTGAAGGCTCTCATTAGATTTTAAGCCAACTCTTTCCAGACAAACGCTTCATCACTAACTTTTTTATATTTTCCACTCTTCATATATACAAATTGAAGAAGAACCATTTAAAAATGGATATTTGCATACACAGTAGCTACATTTATTGTGTACAGAACTAGCTGGGTACCCATGCCTGGCTATGGGACCTAAACGTAAGCTTTTTCACTTATTTTGTTATGTGCTAACTATTACTGTGTAGTCTAAAATCTGAAAACTACTATAATTACAACATTAATTATATTTTAAATTAGGTTTAAAATCTATTATAGCTAAAATTCATTTTATGAAAAGAACAAGTTCAACAAATATGAATTTGAAATCCGAAAATTTAAAAATATCACCACAGACTAATGTAGATTAAAAGCAGTTTAATTTTGACTAAGCCAACTAACCATACCACAACTGGGTAAACTACCTAAACCTGCTTGACTACATAATTCCTGTCTGAATATATTGTACTAGAACAAGAGTGGATTAAATGTGAGACCCTTTGTAGTGTGACAACTGCCGTGTTACAGGATGTCGTAGATAAGGGATCCTGTTTGTAATTACATGCTTTGTCAGTGTTCTACAAACAGGACTGTACATTTACACTACCTATTCCACTCACTAGGTACCTCAATAAGATATGATCTTCCACTGTGGAATGAACACACGACTACAACCACACAAAGACAGGAAACTACCGTTGACACCTGATTGGATCATAGAAAATATCTTGCTAAAAGAAATACGAAGAGTAATTTTTATAAAAAATCACTCCAATGACCTGATAAATATATTCCGATATTTGATACATATAAAAGATCAATTTAAATATAATGAATTAGAGATACCTCGCTATTTATAAATGTTTTCCTCACTTAATCGTGGTGGTGGAAATTATATGAGATCTTATCTGAACGAGAATATTCACGTTAAAAGTTAAAAATATGAAAATTGTGTATCATTGCTTCTTATCGGACTGTACCTCAAAAGAGTTGTGTTAGATATGATCTTTACAACCTGCAGAAATCCAAGTTTTCAAGCTGTTTTGAATGTTTCAGACCTTTCCTGTATGTGGGTAAACTCAAGATGAAACTGCCATTGAAGCTTGACTCCATTGATATTATTCTTGAAATAAATCCTGAACTTGCCTGAACTTCTGGTCAGTTTAAAAAAATCATCACTCAAACTCACTATAGTCATGAACTTTATCCTCCATCTTCTACTTCGCAATTTAGTGCAAGTTCTTGGTGTCAAATATACCGGAGAATCGTATCATGATATAAATGGGTTGGTGGTATACTTGCTGTCTTGATGGATAATCGCCTCGTACTTAATTTAATCATGCCAGTCTTACATTTTTCTGCCTTCATTTGCGCTCTTGGCAGGCTAAGAGACTATTACAGGTTTAGATGTCAGATTTAAAAAACTGCTAAGCTTCAGATTTTGCAATTACTGAAATTTTATGTTTACTCTTTACTTTTATTACCATCATGTTTACGGAAATGTAATACATTACAGAAGTAAAGAAGTGTTTAGTTTTTTTATGAAAAGCAATTTTATGTAGCTGAGAGGAATATTGTAAAAACAAGCGATATCATTGACGAACATAACAATGATCATTCATTTTACTAATATTAGGAAGTAATCTTTAGTACTTATTGTGTACCTTGTTATAGATACCTTTGTCATTGTATCCAAAAAGCTTTATTAAGATACTTATATATACTGTACATAGCCTAAACATGTTCTACCGTTGTCACAATCGATAGCGTGATATTTACTAATGTAATTAATCTATTATACTTTTAATATTTTTATATGATAATATATTAGTAATAAAACTTTACTAAGATAAACTTAATCGAAAGTTGTTTGAAATTGGAATCGGCCCTTTAAAAATATAAGTCAAAAGGAGATTTCTGAACATTGTCAACCAGTAGTAATTTCAGAACGTATACAATAACCCGAATGACCACTGGTTTTAATACTTCATCAGTATAATGGAATTGTATCAGAACGCATTTAGAAATAAATAAAGAATAATAATAGAGTAAATTCCAAATATAGCTATTTTAAACCTGTTTGGTATGAGGAAAAAAAACTCAATTAAGTATTAATTAATTTAGATAAAAAGTTAGTTAAGTGACATGTTACGAGATATTGTAAAAATATAAATTGTATAAAGCCATTTAGAATAATATAAAGACTATAAAACAAAGAATAATTTATTTAAAAAGGTAAAAAACAGCAACGTTTTTAAGAGTCTTCGCCATGTTTCTGGAGAATATTTGAGATAGTTCAACCTTGCTTGATGAGAAAGAGTAGTTGCAGCATTTTTTCCTGCATTCACGCTACTTTTCTACCACGTAATATATATAATATATTTAATATATATATGTATATACTTGTATATATATATATATATATATATATATATATATATATATATATGCATAGTTTTTCGTATTTAATACACAGTAAAAATAGCACTATCGCAATAAATTGAAAATTAAAAAATTACATAATTTAACCCACTTGTTGTGTCACTAACTTCACTGAGATGACATACAAAATATCCAGTCTGTAAGGAATTTTATTGGCCTACATGTGTTACTATGCTAAATGATATTACACGATTGCGCTCAGTTTGTTTACAAAATTTGTTTATTTTGCGATTTTCTGATTGTCATCGTAAGAACAATTTGAAAATAATCAAAAGCTTAGTAAAATTGCATAAAGTAAAATGCACCATGATTGAACTTGAGGTTGCGTTATGAAGATTCGTGCAAATCTTCCAGTCATCAGCAAACATATAGACATTAATTGTTCCCAAGCCCCTCTAGTCATAACCTTTGATAACGCTTCGTGAATAATATTTTATTAATCAACCCATTTATATTACAACTTGGCAATTTGTGTAAATAAATTATCATTAATAAATGTATTAAGTTTGACAATATCATTATTTAATTTGTTAGCAAACAACTGTCTGATAAAATTACAGAACTGATTTGATATCAGTTGTACGAATGACGTACTGATTTCTTTTTGTTACAAGGAAGCCATTCACCCCTTCACGGAAAGCACAATTAGCAATGCGACGTATTGGTGATTGTTGATTACGTCAGGTTGATTACAATCTCTGGCCATTTTAATTGAACTTATTTTTTGAACATTATTTTCAATCACTGCTAGGTAATTTTCGTACTTTTGTGCGGTGCAAATATTATTCGAATGTATTGTATATATACAGGGTGATTCATAAAAGGTGTGCAATATTTCAGAACTTGATACAGGTCATCAAAACAAGGAAAAAATTCCATTGCACATGGGTCCGGAAACGTACCGTTTACTGTCTGTCTGTCTATTTGTGTTTTTTGGGAAAAAAATTACTACTCAAAAACCACTTAAGATACAGAATTCAAACTTAACAGTTATGTTAAAATAGTGTTGGTCCTTTTCATTGAAAAAAATAAAACAAATATCTCATTGCATTTCAAAATGGCGGCCGTTCAAAATTTTCAAATTGTATTAGCTTTGAAACGGCTACTTCGACAACAAATTCACCAGGATAACTTTTTTTAGCATATTTTATTACCATTTCAATACTTTTTGTTTCAAAAAGATTGAATAATAAATAACGCACCAAAATTAGCAGCACCAAACGTAAAAATAAAAACAGGTTAAATCCATGCATTGCAAGTACATACAACAATGTAGTGGATTTTTACGAATAAACTTTTTTAAGGTTCTTTATTAAAATACTGAACAACTATTATAACCTAAAAAAAATATTACTATCATTTTTGTTCCATTTACAGTAATCAATGTGTTAAAAATGTGTTACCCACACAAATAAAAAAGAAACAAACTATTCACAATGCTCTTAAAAAAACAATAGCATCATATTACATGAAAACAGCTGACCAACAATCAGCAACCAAATCAGGTGTTTTAAATGAAGAAAAACTAATAAACAAACTATCAAGACATTGTTGAGCAAGTCTATGTTTTGAACGTGATTGTCACTGTTTGAATATTCTGTTCTTCTTTGTAATTCCTGTTAGTTTTTCCTGTTAATTTAAATTTCTTTTATTACTTTGTTTCTTGTGCGATATGAACCGTTTTACTTTTGAAGAGTATGCTAATATTCACTTTGTGTACGGACTTGCTGGAGGCAATGCCAGATTAGGTAGCAGATTTTTACAGAGAGCGCTTTCCAGATAGGCTGCACCCAGTTCATAGCGTCTTCAGTGCCGTTCATATTCGTCTTAGGGAAACTGGTCATTTGAAAAATAATGTTGTAGAACGGGTAAAATCCGTACGGACTGTTGATTTTGAAGAAGAGGTTTTATTATTCGTAGAAGAAAACCCCTCCACCAGCGTTCGCGCTATTGCTCATAATATGGATGTATGCAAAAGTTCTGTGTGGAAAGTGTTAAATGAAGAACGTTTGTGCCCTTACAGACATCAGAAAGCAGCCTTAGAACCTGCAGATTTTCCTCTCAGAGTAGACTGCTCTCGTTGGTTCCTTCACAAATTAGTTGATGAACCCGATTTTTTAAGGTATGTTCTCTTTATTGACGAAGCGTCATTTACTCGAGATGGCATATTTAATAGCCGAAACAGCCATTTATGGGCTGAAGAGAACCCTCATGAAATTGTGCAACGTAAGTTTCAGCACAAATTTTCTGTCAATATCTGGGCTGGAATAGTAGACGGATATTTGATTGGGCCACACATTATACCAAACAGACTGAACTTATGAAGTTTTTTTGAGGGAAATCTTACCTGAGCTGTTGGAACATGTTCCTATTGAAACTAGACAAAGAAAGTGGTTCCAACACGATGGAGCACCGGCCCACTTTTCCCTGATTGCTAGACAACATTTGAATGAAGTGTATGGAGATCGTTGGATTGGACGTGGAAGTCCCGTCCCTTGGCCTCCACGGTCACCTGACCTCACACCCATTGATTTTTACTTGTGGGGACACATGAAGCAATTAGTGTATACCACTCCCATACAGAATGAAATGGATCTAGTAGCTAGAGTTGTTGAGGCTGCTGCAGTTATTCAAGACAATAATCCATTTGAAGGGGTGAGAGAATCGTGCTTACGACGCTTCAGAATCTGCAACGAGTTACAAGGACGCCACTTTGAGCAACGATTATGAAAGTTTTACAGTAATGTAATCATTGATTTCTTAATAAAAAATATCATGTTCAATAAAATTTTTCAAACACATTGAATTAATTACGCTGTTTCACACAATTGCCATGTAAGAAAACCCTATACCCAACCATAACGTAGCCCTATTAACATTTTTTAAGATTTAAAAACCAGGATTCACAATTGGTTAAGAACTTTTTTAAAATTTATCTTAAAACAAATTAAAAAAATAAATATTACATTTCAGGTTATAATATTGTTCACCATTTTAATAAAGAACCTTAAAAAGTTTATTCGTAAAAATCCACTACATTGTTGTATGTACTTGCAATGCATGGATTTAACCTGTTTTTACGTTTGGTGCTGTTACTCAGTTATTTGTTATTCAATCTTTTTGAAACAAAAAGTATTGAATTGGTAATAAAATATGCTAAAAAAAAGTTATCCTGGTGAATTTGTTGTCGAAGTAGCCGTTTCAAAGCTAATACAATTTGAAAATTTTGAACGGCCGCCATTTTGAAATGCAATGAGATATTTGTTTTATTTTTTTCAATGAAAAGGACCAACACTAGGTTAACATAACTGATAAGTTTGAATTCTGTATCTTAAGTGGTTTTTGAGTAGTAATTTTTTTCCCAACAAACACAAACAGGCAGACAGTAAACTGTTACGTTTCCGGACCCATGTGCAATGGGGTTTTTTCCTGGTTTTGATGACCTGTATCAAGTCCTGAAATATTGCACACCTTTTATGAATCACCCTGTATATACCGGGTGAGTTTTTTTAAAGTGATCCAATAGCTAAACTTTTTAATTACACAACTTAGCACCACACTTTAAATTTGGAACTTGCTCAATTTTAAGTTTCACTCAGGAATACACTTTCAAATTTTTTGAAGAAGTTTTCATCATCAGTCCGAAAAAATCCGAAAACTTCCAGTCCACGTAGCTCCTGAACCATTAGAGATATAGAAAAACTTTGAAAAGCAAACATGTCTTATTTTGCAGAGTAGAATCTAAAAACAACATAAAATACAGGGTGTTCCATAAAAGATTTAAAGTTGGCCGCCATATTGGAAAAAATGATGAAAACTTCCAGTCCACGTAGCTACTGAACCATTAGAGATATTGAAAAAACTCTCAAAAGCAAAAATGTATTATTTTGTAGAGTAGAATCTAAAAAAAAAACATAAAATACAGGGTGTTCCATAAAAGATTTTAAAGTTGGCCGCCATATTGGAAAATGGCGGCCTTCTTCCAAAAATTTGAAAGTGTATTCCTGAGTGAAACTTAAAATTGACCAAAAAACTCACCCGGTATATATATTTATATTTTTGTTATAGTACTGGTCCACTCAATCTGACGTAACACTAAACAGTTGTAACAATAAATGTCTAACATGAATTGATAGAACTAATTTTACATCAGTTGTATGAAAGACGTTTACTGTCTTCTCTTTGTTACAAGGAAGCCATTCATTTCTTCATCGGGAGCATAATTAGCAACACATCACGTTGATTGTAAACGCTGGCCCTTTTAATTAAACTCATCTGTTTGTGTCATTACTTGGCAATTTCCGTGTTTGATAAGTTGTTTGGTGGAACAATATTCGATCATCGTCTTTATATTAGTTTCTTGTACAGTGTATACATATATTTAAATAGTAAATATGTAACACTATAATAAATGTTAATATCTGTTTCTAGTGAAAATAAATTTATTTTAAAATATAAATATTTTTACAAAACGCATTAAGAGCGTATTTTTTCAAAAGTCATAAAATCATAAATACAAATTATTGAGACTTTATTTGTTCTATTTATTTATATCCTTATATCCTTTCAGCACTACAGGAAGAAATATAGATTTAATGGAATGATTTAAACTTGAAATTGGAAATTGAATGAGACTGTTTCCAAAGTTCCAAATATCAAACCTTAATAAACATAAGTATAATTTTCAAATAATCACCGGTTCTTTTAAGAAAATATAACTTTATTTCTTCATATATCAATGGATTCTTATTCTTGTAAGCTTCTTGTAAGTTTTGATGGTTATAAAACTCGACGTTTGCTCGTGCATAAGTGTTTCTAAAACATTACTACCAGCCTTCTTGCTGATGTCCAATTGTCCAACAGTGAAAAATATTAGAACACAAGTTAAAACATGAATATACAACCATACTATGGGAGAAGAAAAAGTGACGTTTTAGAACCCAAAAGTTGAGGATACTATACTGCTAATTAAATAAAATCTCATTAATAATTTTGCCGATTAATCAATCTTCTTAATTTATCGTATTGGTAGCAGCTTTGCTGCTATGAACCTTTCTTTAATAAAGCATTAGTGATTAGTGTGCTAAGAATAATTAAATAAGTGTATAGACGATTTATCATTATTTATTTTTATAGTAGTATACAGATACAATAAGTAGTGAACATATGATTTGCTTATCATTGCACACTAGTCAAGGTGCACATTAATTTCTGAGCTGAGTCTAATCAATTATCAATTAACATTAAAGATAAGGTAAAACACGTGATGTAAATGTTTCCAAGTAACCTCAAGTGTGCTGGAAGACACATTTTCACCCTAAGAGTATCTGTTGGTGTTCCAATTATCGTACCAACGTTAGAGAGCTATTTAACCTTTAACGACGTTGATAATATTGATCCGTTTCCAGTACTACTTGTGCTACATTATATTTAATTTTACATCTTAATTAATATAGAGCCATATTTTGGGAAAACGAGAATCTAGAGAAAGAATATGAATGTTACATAGAATCTTATAGTAATGATGGAGATATATAAAACATTGACATTATTAAATAATATAAAACTCAATATCAATCTATTTTGTATCGCAGTTTAATTGGCTGAGTTTTAGCAAAGTTAATAATTTGAGCCGTAAGTAATTTATGTCTGTCTATTATGCAGAAGACGTGGCCTTTACGTAGGGTTCTTTCCATACATAACGTTTGACGTAGAAGACCGTTTGGTATGATTTGAAAAATACAAACTTGTACTGCAATTTATTTATTCTGAGATTTTCTTATTGCTATCTATTATAGACCAAAGAAAAATTATTCTGTAACGCTCAGAAAATCCCCTGGAATTACATATACTAACTTTTTGATATGATTTTAATATAGAAAGGAACCTCCATGCAAAATTGAAAAGTCTATAGGTCAGTTCTTGATATATAATGTTAACTGTCAAAGAAAAAAAAGAAAGACAGCCAGACAGAAATAAATTGTTAAGACCCTTTAGTGAACTTCTATAGAACTCAGCCACGAAGCTTCCATAGAATATCTTAAGTACCTTTTGATATAATTAATAGTTAGCGTGCAACAGCAGTCCTGTACTACAATGAATAGTGTTCCAGCAATTTCTTACTTTATATTACTTTATTATTTATTATTATGTAATAAATGTAATACTGATATAATTTTTAATTTATAAACAAAAAATCCAATAATTAAGTAATTTTACAAATAAAAGAAAATTTTGTTACTCAAAAATGAAATTTCTTAATTATTGGAGTGTTTGTTTATAAATTAAGCATTTAATTCGAATAAAAAGAAGCTTGTAGAATGTACTGATATAACTATTTAAAGTATTAAATGATGCCATATTTAGAGATTCATTAATATTTATTACATAGTTGTCGTAAACCGTGCAGTTGCATCATTAAACGTTGTGTTGCTGTATATGACAATATCATTACACTGGCGTCTAATGGTCGAAATCTCAAGAAAAGTTACTAAATAGACACCATTAGCTGATATGCTTTGGCACAGTGTCTTCATAAGTTTGTGTTTCGGGGAATTCACACTATAAGGCAGCTGTATAAACCTCACTGGAAGAGGATAACCACCAACACTGATTTAGTTATCAATACTTTCATTCCTCATTCCTGGATGTTGCTGCAGATACAAATGAGGCAGTCCGTAAGTGATGATCCAAATGGACCGGTTCCTCAATTACAAGTGGAAGTTACATTAGGTTATAGATAGTAGGGAATCTGTATGTGTTAAATATACTAATATTAGTTATTAGCACCATAACAGTGGTTTTGTTCTAAAACAAGTCCTACCCCTGAGAGATTACAAGTAGGGTTATTAGTTGAAAGTAAAGGTGTAAAAGTGAATTAAATTTCTTACCATGAAATATATATTTATTTAAATAGTATATATGCACATATATTTACTTAGTTAGTTCATAAAGCATTGGTTAGGTTCGTATTGCGCCCTCACATTAATAATCACAACAGCTTATTTTCTCTTTGGGAATACTTACTAATACATGAAGGTGGATTCGATTTTAATTCCTAGATGTACCTACTTTTAGGTATTGTACATAACTGTATTGCATATAAAAAAGAACATATTCAATAGAAAATGTTTTTCATTAATTGGAATTAATTCCTATTATTTTATGAGATATGACCAAACTACTAAACGTTAAAGTTTCGAAGATGTCACTGTCAGAAGATAGTTTTCCACATCTCTCTATCAGTTTTATGTCTGATCGTATTACAACAATGTTAATGTAATAATTTATAGTATCGCATTTATCTATTGATGTAGACATTATTGATATTAATACTTTTTTCATAAATAAATTAAAAACCTATTAATATTTAGTAAGTTAACTCAATAACGTTAATTATACAAAGTTTTAATTGTAACTGACTTCAAGAAATTACGATAATGTAAACTTGGTTTACAATGACTTGTTTCCACCCAAAGCTTATAAGCAAAATTGTTTTACTAGAGGTTATATATCTAATAAATAATATAAGGGAGTAATGTTATCGATAAAATAATTTTATTTTGAAGTAGTTCAAAAACAAAAAGTATTGGTACCGATAGGAAAAATGTGTTATTTAAGAAACAACTGAGTGCTTATGTGTACTTCCTTTGTTTAAAGGATAATTTCTAACATGAACATATATACCCTTTAATACTAGACTATGACGTAAGATGTAGCTGTGAATGACGTAATTACGTTATGTATAGAAAGTTCCTTGTGTATTACTCTGTAAGTGAGCGCTCTATTCTACCGAACTGTGTTGACAAATCTTCTCTAGAGCTCGTACATTAAGAAATTGGCTATTCACATCAGTGTGACGTAACACAAAATGGCAGCAGCTCCTTTATGTGCTGTTGTATACAATATTAGCTTTTATAGCAGTAAATTGTCCTTACAAGGGGTAAAAAAAAAACTGAAGGGTAAATTTATATAATCTAAATTAAAAATTAAAAAGACATGTGAGGGTGTCAAAATGTTTTTATCAATAGGGTACCGTATTTAATTGTTTCACTGTTGTCATCTGTTGTTGTACATTTTTAATCGTATATTTGCAACAGATATTTTCAAGATAACAGTAGTTATATATGTGCTATGAACTAGCGAAAATGGCAACATTATCTTTACTGATCAAAACCAGTATAGTACCGTATTAATTTAACCTTTTCGTGATGAATAAATAAGTATTTTCCTTATTAGACTATCTTAACTCTTAATTTTTGAGATAAATTGTGTAGATATAAATTTAGGTTTTAGTTGGACGTAACATAAATAACTACTTTATGTATAGTCATGCAACTTAAGCCATATAATCTTTCTTACTTAATATACCGCTTGAAATAATTTTACCGGCACTGTTCGGAAGTTTCAGGCCAATTTAAGTGATTACCACGCTTTATATTTGTTTGAATGAAAATAATAAAATTAAGTACTATTAGATCAAATAAATAATAATATAGTAAAGATTAATATTCTTTAGCTGCCAAAACTGCATTAAGGTTAAAACACAGTATCGACAAAGATGGTTCCATCTAACTTTGAATTTCATAAAATACACTCTTCATACATCACTACTTCCTGGAGTTAAAACGAAACATGTTTTTTCATTTGTGTTGAATTTCCATCCGTCTCAGAGTGGTGGAGAGAGCTCACCAACACAGTAATCTCTCTCTCTAGGGCAGTAGAGGTGGCGTGTGGCACTTGGCAGTCCCGTGGCTACAGCACTCCCTGGTGGCGTGTGGGAGAAATAGGTCAACATTGCGTGTGACGTCACTACTACAGTGAAATTGTACTACAGGCTACCTTATCAGATAGGTAATACGTTGAGTATTTAGTTGTATGTTCTAGTAAATTAGTAATATTAGCAAATTCGTCAATATCCTTAAATCATAATATTCAAAATCAGATCTAACGAAATATATTTTTGATATATTCAACAAATATAATTGCATAGTTTAGACAAATAAAAGTTCTCTAAATCCATATCAACGTTTCAAAATTACTGAGATCTTTTCATCAATGATACTGGTAGGATAACTTTAACGATGTACAGTGGATATCTTTGATAATTACACTATAAATAAGAAACAAACTCGGAGATAAGGCAGTTACGTTTTATTCTAAATGCCAACCAAAAATTTTTCGAACTACTATTTTCCCAATACCCACCTCCAAAACAGTCTTTTTTATAACTTTGTCATTTACAAAGAAAGGTACGAAACAAAAGAATAGTCCCTGATCTAGATAAATTTTATGGAGGAAATTAAACCAATAAATTCTGCAATATATGAAGAAACTGAGGAGTAGTG
This sequence comes from Homalodisca vitripennis, assembly GCF_021130785.1. NCBI lineage: Eukaryota > Metazoa > Arthropoda > Insecta > Hemiptera > Cicadellidae > Homalodisca > Homalodisca vitripennis. The sequence continues at coordinate 63,092,050 of NC_060213.1, forward strand.
TTACTGTGTTAATTTCATGTTTCTCAGATTATATGCAGTTCTCACACACCTTAAAATATCTAAAATGTATAAACTGGTTATTAAATATTCCTTGGTTTGTTATTTATCTTGATTTATAAATGTTTTATTTTATTTATTTATTTTATTTATTTATTAACGGACAAACCATTTTACAATAAATTACACAATAGCTGATACAAGCGATAAGGCAATAAAAATACAAAAAAAAGAATAAGTGTATAAATCGAGAGAATGCGATACAATAACATTATGAAGCTTATAAACAACAAGATGTAAACAAAAATATAAACTATTGAAACATAAACAATGAAACTGCAAGATGTGTTCTGCAAATACAGCAATTAATTAACAAAAACCAGATACTAACAACAATACAATATATATAATAATAAATACCAACAATAATAAACTATATAAAAGTGCAATAACAGGAATAAATAGAATATAATAAATATATAAAAGCAATGAGAACTAATATTAACAGCTAATAAACTATGTAATTTAGCAATAACAAGAATACCATATATTAGTATTAAAAATGAGTAATTAATAAGTAGCTGGGAAATAAATTATTATATAAAATTGCAGTACACGACACTCCGTAGAGGCGCTTCCAATCACTCTTGAGCTGCGATAAGTGAGGTGACCTTCCTCCTGAACAGCTGGCCACTGCTGTATAATCAGTAGCTTAATTGGTGAGAACTTCCACTCCCCGCGCGATGGTCCTCGCCTGTACAACCCCAGCAGAAAGAAGAGAGAAGGCCTGCCGGCGAACCTGGTGAAGACCATCGAAGAACAGGTCACACCCAGACGCAACCCGATTTCCCAGGCGAATAAACCTTGCGAAAGGACTGTTGAAGTCGAAGTTGGTTGAGTGATATCTTCGACCCAGCAGATCTCGAGATCTTGTGTTTGCCGGAATTCTGAGGTCGATTTCAGCTAGGAGATCTGGACAGTTCATGCGACCATTCACTATCTTCCAGAGAAGGACAACATCAGCCACGTCACGTCGCAGGGCAAGAGGTGACAAGTTCAGATTGCCGGACAGTTCCTCCACAGGCACATCAAGATAGGCAAAACCCAGCCGGACACCAATCAAGCGAAGAAAACGCCTTTGTAGAGCCTCCAGTCTCGTCCTATTGCCAACAGTGTAAGGCGACCACACGGGACTTGCATATTCCACAAGCTGTCTCACAAGGGAACAATACAGAGAGCGAAGAGCAGAAGGGTTGTCGATGCCTCTGGAGAATCTTGCTATGAAACCAAGCATCTTGTTTGCTCTGCTACTGATGTGGTCTATATGTCCAGAAAATCCCATGTCGCTGGCAAATATAACGCCTAGGTCTTTTACACACTGGGACCGTGGAATGGATGTACCAGAAATGGAGTATACGTATATGACTGGAGATTTGATGCGGTGATAAGTTATACAAGAGCACTTACTGGGATTTACAGACATGTTATTCCTGACACACCAATCCTCAATTCCGGAAAGGCTATTTTGAATTTCTTGAGAGTCTTCTGGTGTAGACACAGCGATGAAAATCTTCAGGTCGTCAGCAAATTGTAAGGCCTTTACAGTTAATTTGTCTAGTAGGTCATTGACAAAGACATTGAAAAGGCAAGGTCCCAGCAAAGAACCTTGTGGAACTCCTGAAGAAGGTGAGAACTGAGTGGAAGTGGCGGAACCAATCCTCACGACCAGAGAAACGTTTTTGAAGATAACTAGAGATCCATGACAAAAGAGGTTCAGCCACTCCGTAAGCCAGCAACTTAGACACAAGAATTGTGTGGTCGACCTTGTCGAAGGCCTTTGCCATATCGATGTAGACTGTATCAACTTGGTAGTTCTTGCGAAAAGCAGACAAAACATATTCTTGAAAGAGCAGGAGGTTGGAGACAGTAGACTTGCCCTTCATAAAACCATGTTGGGAAGGATGGATTATTTTGGATAGAAAAGGATTCAGTCTATCTACCACGATACTTTCAAAAACTTTGCCAATTGCCGGCAGAATAGTGATTGGACGGTAGTTCCGTATGTCGCTGGGATCATTTGCTTTATGTAAAGGAATGATGAAGCCCAACTTTAAAGAGCTAGGGAAGATTCCTTTGTTAAGTGATTCATTGAACAACACTGTGAGGGGTTCAGCTAAGAGAGATCGGCAGTGATGAAGCATAGATGGCGGTATATTGTCAATTCCAGCTCCCTTTGTAGTGTCCAGATTCTTAAGCTTGCTGAGAACTTCTTCTGTTGAGGTTGTTATGACACAAAGAGAATCGAAGACGGCATAGCTAAAGCTAGGTGAAACTCGTAACGAGGGAGAGTAGACTGAGTTGAAATAACAGGAAAACAGCTGGCAAATGCTTGTTGTGTCACTGGCCACTTCATCATCTAAATGCAGACTAGATGGCATATCAGGAGTATTTCTTTGAGCTTTAACTAGTCCCCAGAAAGCTCGTGGATTAGAAGATATGTTTGATTGAACATTGGACAAATATTGAATGTGGCATTCACGAGACAGCGACCTACAAGTATCTCTCAGCCTCGAGAACTCATAATAATGGGCAAGATTGAAACTTCTCTTGAAACGTGCATGCGCAGCTTTCTTTTCGATAATGCATTTTTTTAGGTCATTATTAAACCACCTAGGGAAGCGTGAGATACCAAATTTCTTCAACGGACTTGCATTTTTGACGATTTTCTCTAAGGAACTTTCCAGAATGTCGAACTTTTCATCTACTGAGATCGGCTGGTGAATAAATCCCATATCTGCCTCCTGTAGGGCTGTAAAAGCAGCTGGGAGGTCACATTTCCCCAAGTTGTAGCCGCTGTAGCTGTTGTCACAAGTAAAGGGCATATAGCACTCAAGAGTAAGGGACAGAGGAGGATGATGAATTTCAGGTTTAATCAACCAATCATTAGCCCTGCTAACTTGCACCTCGCTATCAGAATGAAAGACCAAGTCCAATGTTACTCCTCTATGGTTCTGAACATGATTTATCTGGAAGAGAGAGTGCAGAGAAGACATGTCACGGAGGTATTCGCTGCAATGTTGAGGGAGGCCAGATACAGGTAAATTGACATCGAAGTGAGGCAAGTTGAAGTCTCCGAAAATGAGTGTCTTCTTTGGGAAATTTGCCAATTCGACTGTCTCAGTAACCACATCACAGAATTCACGGTAAACAGAAAGAGGACTTGAAGGGGGGATGTAGACACAGGCCAGAAAAAGATCAAAACCAAATCCTAATTTCACAAGGGCAAAGACGCTTTCGATGTTGAATCCAGAGTATAGTCGCTTAGACAAAAGCTTCTTACGAACTGCAAGTAGGGTTCCTCCACCAGAACTTTTGTGACTTGTAGCAGCAGACCTATCACATCTATGAACAATGAAGTCAGTATCACCAACAACTTCGGAGTCGGGGATATCAGGAGAGAGATTTGTTTCACATAGTAGAATAACATCATCAAGGCATGCAGATAAACTATTTTTTAACTCAATAAGCTTCGAACGAAGACCATTTACATTTTGGCAGTAAACATTCAGAGAAACATGCTGCTGTTTACCGTTGGAATTTATTCGTTTTTTGGCACAATAGAAGGCGTTCCATTCTTATATCTAATCGTTAGGGAAGTATCACCAGCATCCTGTTTGGACTTTAAGGTGGCACGAAGAGTCTCCAGATGTCTTTTCTCTCGAGGAGTGCGGTCATGAGAGATTGATATTCCACGCATGCTATTAGGAACATCATTTTCCTTGAAGTTTTTGAAAATGTGAATAGCAGTGCCTTCAGACGGCATACAAAGCATGAGAGGACGATTTGTCCTTTTTTTCCCCAATCTAAAATGACGAACATCTGAATACTGAACATTAGATTTCAAATGAGCAAGAAAATCCTGGACAAAAACGGCATCCGCAGTTTTTGAGGTTGTGTTTGACTCGGGGATGTTATGTACAATAACATTTTTGGCACGTCGATTACGATCGTTGCATTCGGATAAAAACATCTTCAAAAAGCTGATCACAACCCGCTACCTGTTTATCCTTGATAGTGCCTATTTCAGATTCAACATAGGCCAAGCGAGGCTCAAGTTCCAGTAATTTGGAGGTCACCAATTCCAGGTCTTTTTTTTATAAGTTGTAGTCCTTCTGAGAGTTCCGTTTTAGTGGCAAGGGAAGACAACTTAGAGAGAATGGTATCCAGCTTGGCATCTATTGGGCTTGCCAGTGTCTTTTTACAGTCAGTTCTATGACAATAGAACTTACTGTTGTTATAGTTGTTTTGAACTTATAGTGGCACTGTACAGGATTGAACATCTAATTGGCTGTATAGATGTGTGATTTTTTAGATATATCAGCTGGTAGCACGGAACTTCATTAGAGTAAAGAGACAACGAGGTTTCTCTTCTAAAACTCAATTTAGTTTTAGTGTAGTTTGTTGTAGAGGAGGAAAAATCGGTTTTTTATGTATGTTTATATAGCCTATGTTTCGAAGAATACTGATGCCTTATTGTGCAACATTGTTATTGTTAGGTTCAAGAAGTGAGTGGGATAAGTAAGTTAAAGCTGCCACTTGTGCCCTGATAATATCAAGACCTCCCACAGCAAATACTTTAAAATCGATAACGCCAACGGTTTGGGAACGATGTCTGTTTATGCGCTCCTCAACTTTGGAGTTTTAAGTAGCAGTTACTCTCTCTCAACCATCTCCTCGAGGCATATTTTATATTCCAGAAGTAATGTTAGACGGTAAAAAACAGTTCGTTTTAGGATGTGCATAGAATTGTAAGTTTGTAAAAACATTGTAATTCGTAGGTAAATTTAAATAATAATAATCACTTAAATTTCATCGTTATGTAAACCTTCAACTGATTTACTCCCTGTGGGAAGTGTTTAAACACAATCTAAAGTCACAGTCAAAAATCAAATCCACTCCATAACGCTTTTTTCAGCGTTTAAAAAAATGAAATTTGTACTCATACATTTTCTTCTAAATACATTTTGAAGTAAAATTTTAACATTGCTTGAATCTCCATATGAGCTCAACAGTTGTCTAATAAATACACGTGGTAGAGCAGTTTTGCAGTTTTAATGTAGCATTTAAATGGTGTGTAAATTGTAATTATTCAAATTAAATTTAACTCTAAATTATTTTGAAGATAAACATTTATTACTTCATGATAATGATAATATTAGTAAAGTGTATTATAAGCACAGAAAACACTCATTTTTTGATCATTTTTTAATTCTATTAGACAAATGTATATGTAGAGGAAGCAATCCACCATTATCTCGACTGCTATGTACAATGTGTCTTCCCCGGTTGTAAACCGCACCATCAGTCTGGCGCTGGCACATTACATTCTCATTACCTTGAGGGTTTGCTTTACAGATTTATTTTACGATACAACGCTTGGATCTGCTGTGCTGTTGTCATTCTACAAGTTTACCTCACATAAATGTAAGTTATTACTTTTAGGAATTTCTCGCTTCCTTACTCGTTATAAAGTTTGTTCCTTTACCTTGAAAATCAGAAATATATTAGATTACGTAATTTGATTGTTTTACAACCAGTTCGCAAAAACCAACAATTTTCATACCGAAAAAAGTAGATTTTATCAGTCTGACGTTGGAACATTACATTCTACTACATTCTCGTAATTACCTTGAAGGTTTGCTTTACAGGGGTATTTTATGATACAAGGCTAGGATCTGCTGTGCTGTTGTCATTCTACAAGTTTACCTCACACAAATGTAAGTTATTTCTTTTAGGAATTTCTCGCTTCCTTACTCGTTATAAAGTTTGTTCCTTTACCTTGAAAATCAGAAATATATTAGATTACGTAATTTGATTGTTTTACAACCAGTTCGCAAAAACCAACAATTTTCATACCGAAAAAAGTAGATTTTATCAGTCTGACGTTGGAACATTACATTCTACTACATTCTCGTAATTACCTTGAAGGTTTGCTTTACAGGGGTATTTTATGATACAAGGCTAGGATCTGCTGTGCTGTTGTCATTCTACAAGTTTACCTCACATAAATGTAAGTTATTTCTTTTAGGAATTTCTCGCTTCCTTACTCGTTATAAAGTTTGTTCCTGTACCTTGAATAGAGATGTGTATTAAAATACATAATTAGCTTGTTTTACAACCAGTTCAGAAAAAAAAACCAAAAGAATTCATACTGTAAAGTAGATTTCACCAGTTGCTTGCTAAAGGCCTGTGCAAATGTCTATTCGTGTGCTATAACCTGGGTTATACCTTTATGGTATGTATGTAAGTATGTACGTGTATGTTCCTGATTTTAATATTTGCAGACTTGATATGTAAGACTTGTATGTTTGATATGTGAGGTTGAGTGGTAGAGGGGGCTAAATAGCCCTAACTCCGCCTCTTAAATAAAGGCAAATTTCATTTCATTTCATTTCATATGTAAATTATACTTCACGGTTCCAAGTTATTGCTAATTATAATACTAGGTATGATTAATCAAAATTTGCCCTCTTTGTAAATTTATTATTAGATTATTGATAACATCAAGGAAGAGATTAATTACAATTTAATTAGATTACACAAATCTAAATAAGTACACACTCAGTATATAAGTAAACAATCGGTATATACGTACACAATTTGAAGATTACGATACTTTTTTCCTTGTTATAAAAATAATGTAAAGGCTGTAATAAATTTCAATTAAAGACCGTGTAATACGTTAAGGACTACCAATGTTGAGTTATTTCAAATATTTTTGTATTAATTGAATGATAGTATTGCTGTAATTTAAATGCAAGCAAGATTTTGCAGGCTGTATTACTCTTTGAATTCAAAATGACAGTTCTAATATCATATGCATTATAAAAAGTATAGACATAAGTCTAGCAACGTTGGAGATATAGACAATTTTTTAAATAATATCTAAATGAGTCATAATCTCAAGAGACCATAAAATTTTTTATCAATAGTCGAAACTGTTTGGTACCTGTATAATGTTTGAATAGGTCAAGTACTGGAATGAAAAGGAGTTGGATAATCCAGTACTTCTCTCATACTTCTCTCAGTAAACTACCTTGGATGGGTCTTAAAATATGAGCTACATAAAAGTTACATCTTAAAAATAAATCATGTATCGTGCTAGATGTAATGAATAAAAAAATTACCGTAATTGTATAAAAGTGTATCAAAATACATGGTGATTGATTTCAGCGTTTCGATCCTGTAGAGGCTACTAGAGTAGTGGATCAATACTTATAATGAATGATGTTAAGGTGATATTGTCTCCAACAAAGCAGCAAAATTATTGACGCTAAGTATAGTAGCATCCCTCTGAACTGACCTTAATGGAACCGGGCATAGTTTGGACAACCTGAAAGTCGGTTGAATATAAAATTGTAAAAACCAATATCAGAAAGGTAAAAACAAATTTAGTAACTGAATTGGTTATAAGCCAATAGAAAATACAACATCAATTAGTTATTATATTTACAGACAAACATATTATAATAATAGTGATTATTTACTCTTCCACATTAGTTATTCACTGTTTCTGAGACTAACTCGTAAAAGATAGTAACAAAACACCAACCCGTTTAAACCAAAAAAGACGTGTGGTAAATTGTTAGTTTTTTAGCGAGGGTGGTATAAGAAAGTCTTTCTTGAAAAAGTTGGTTAATAAGATTACGTTGATTTAAAAATCCTTTTCGGAAGTTAATCTTAAATCTTAATAAACATAAATGAAATGACTTTGTTGTGTATTTATTACAAATATGATTGTTTTGGATTGTAACCCTAAAATGCAGATTAGTTTGAAATACAAATCAGTTATCACTATAGAATCCATAATTCAAATTCATTCTGTATACAACATATATATTGTGTAAGAAGGAAGGAAAAGTTTTTGTCTAGTTGATGTGTTACGTTTCCATGAATTAATTGTAATATATGCGCTTTATAGCTTTAAAGTTATTAAAATTTACTAAAGTATAACGGCCATAGATTTTTCTGTTATTAATTAAAAACATATATACTGTACTATATATTACACAAGTCTTGTTGGGAAAATTATACACTGTACTATACAACAGTGTACGGACAACTCCACGGCAGGAATGACTGACAGAGAGTCCACTTTTCCATTACATAACTAAATTCGTGCATTAGTGGGTTGTTTTCAGTGTCACATTCATCAAAATGGAAACCTTTTAACTGGTTGATTTTTACAATATTCATGACTCGTCATTTATCCCATAAATTGTGGGATGTTAAATAGAATATTTGTTTTTAAATAAAAGGACAAATATGAAATTTATGGTAACCGTTATGTAAAAAGATAGCATTATTTAAAACAATTAAATAAATTAATGACGCATTTCTAAGAATACCATTGTAAATAAATTAGGTTTTGACATTAAATTTATAACAGTAAATAAATATTCGTACTAGCTCAGCCAGAGGAAAGGGGGATTTAATATGTGCCGTCGTCTCTAATTGAGAAAATGAAGATGCATTATTGTCTTAGATGTTACATTTTCTCAATATTGATGGGACAATAACTTCCAATGATGGCATGTTAATATAATAAATACACTTTCAACTATGTAATATTGAACTTTACAAGACAACAGTTGTTATGAGACAATAAATATCGTAAATGCCTAGTCTTAATTTAGTTACAATTAGTCCGGAATTGTCATTTTAAACATATGAAACTATTGCACCTCAGAAAATATTTCAGAAATCTTTAAATTGAGAGTTATCAAAAAAGTCAAAAAGCTTTATACATATAAAGGAGCCCCAAAGTAAATCTCTTCATCTGTATTTATAAGAAAGTTGAGGAGGGGGGACTTTTAAGACAGACAGTATATATATTTTTTTTATTTATTATATCTTTTTTTTATTATACCGCTTTATTATATATATATATATATATATAAAATTTCACTTATTGAAATGAAAAAAACAAAGATTACAAGGCTTCTATATATTTCGTGGGATTTAATACCCACATCTTCAGGAAGCATAATATAAATGAATATAAAATAATATAATATATATATTATATTATATATAAAAAATTATAATTATACACACACAACCGTATATGTGTATCATTATAATTTTTGATTACGGTAGTTTTTGAATTCTGGTGTTAATGATCGGTGGAACTATAAAAAAGTCTACTACCAAAAAATTCCGTTAGAGGACGAGTGCAATGACAGGTTTTTTATTCAAATTTGAATAAATTTTTATGAAAAAAGCTATATTATGAATTATATTATTACACTGACTTTTAGTGTTATTTTCATTGAATGTAAAAGCAATACCAGTAATATATTTTCATAAAAATAGCTATAACTAAAAATTGTTATTATTTCTTTTCTATATTTTTAATCGAAACTGTTTGATTATTAGGTAGATAGTAAAAGAATAAATAAGTATGTAATAATATTCATTTATTGAAAGCTAAAAATATAAGCATATGTATGTACATATTAAAATAACAATAAAAATATGAAGGGGATCTAATAGTTAGCTGCTACATTGAAAATGGTGAACGTGTTAGGCATTGTTAAGAAAATTGTTTATTATTCTAATCTACAATGAATCTAAGATTATTTATTTAAACTTTGATAGAAATAAAACTTCGCTGATATTTCCATTAAAATTTAATGTAATGCGTGTGCAGTCGGCTTATTGGACCTTATTGAAAACCAAATTAAATGACAGTTGCAATAAACAAAATATTAGTAGGAAATGGGGAAAATAGGATGTGAAAATCAACCGGTTGGTAACTAAAAAACATACAATTGTTGCATTTTATAATAATTTATAATGACACGTATGAAAAAAAACAATGGAATAAACTGGAAACGAAATTAGTGCCGGGAGCGCGGCTTTTATAAAGAAGTTTGCATGATAACATTGTTAACTTTGGCATAACAGTGAAGCGAATATTTTGCTTTGTATCTTACTTTCTCCAGTTCGTGTCCTTATCGTCGCAGTTCTGTTTGAAACATATACAGAGAGTAATTATTAGGTGCTGTAGTAGTTTATCCAGAGAAATAAGTAAAAAAGTTTAACAATTTTCATGTTAAACTGCTCCTGAAAATTGAAGCAATGAAAAAGATTTTAGGGTTTATAATTTTTGACTAAATTTAGAAGCTTAGCACAAAACTCAGAAACTTATGGAAAACTTTAATCAAATCTGATAAATAACGCTGGTCTTTCCTTTACATATTTAATATCTTTATCTCAAATCTTATTGAATTAATTTTCCACAGTCAGCCTTGCAAATTTATATGTAGGTTTTAAGTATTTCTATACAGATTTTTTACTAAAATCACATTCTCAAAAAATAGAGCAGGGTATCATTTGGCATGACTATATATTTCTAATACTCCACATTTTTTCGAGTATTCCAGGGTTCCTTGTATACCATTAGTATTCTGTTTAATGCCATCGTCTATAAGCAGAGAGAACAATAAGTCTACGTTATTTACAGCACAATACGTTCAGCTATGTTGATATTCAAGCTTTTAAAATTTATGCTGCGGCATCATATGTTTTATGACTTTAATGCCTACTTCATGACCATTTTACTCCATAGGAAATAATTTTTATAAAGAAACTTGCAATATATGTTTGCAACAATATTTTTATACGGCAGCTCAAGATATAAGGATCATACAGAACAGCAGGATACCTCCAAGCAAATTATTCATAATTGAATAATTAGCCTTCCTCAAAACATCATGCAATGAGTAGATACTCTGTAAATCAACTGCAATATTCCTAATTAAGTTGTGATTTTCAGACTTTTTTTAATGTGAACTATAAAACGCATGTGTCACTTCTTGAAGTAAGGACTTTTACAACAAATGCCTATAAACCGGAAGACCTTTATAAGAGTTTAGAGGCTTTAAAAATGCAAGAGACAAAAGACCTATCTCGTGGAGAGTCGCTCACAACAATAAGAGCTCTTGAGCACGCCCGTCCCAAGAGTTGCTCTTTTATATTCGCAGAATCCTAATTATTAATAATGTCAATAACATTCTTCCAATTTAAGTTTTTGTCGTAAAACATACGTAATGAACAAATGTACTAGTGCAGATAATATATTTTACATATTGCAAAAAGCACTCATTTATTACTAAACAGAATCTATGTATAAACTTTACTATTCTGCAATAATCGTTTGTTTCTAGTTAACTGGACTTGCCAAATGACTGCTCTTTATGATGACGAAAGAGTATATTGGATGTTTTCGCAACATACGTGTACTGGCCACATTTAAATAGCCACAATAACATTCAAGTGCTGTAAAAGGTTCTAATTGAGACCCGTTTTAAAACATTGCAATATTTTTAATTACTTGTGTTTATTCATATTACTACGAGTTTTATGAGATTAATTCTTGAAGCACTAAACGAAACTTTATAGTATGATTATTTTGAATGTATTCAAGCAATAAAATGTCTAGTAGCCTCTACTGTTTTTATATTTTGTCACTCTCTAAACATAAAAGTTAAAGAAGAACCTTTTAAAAATATATACTTGCACAAAAAGTAACACTTGTTTTTACAGCTCTAGCTGGGTACCTATGCTTCACTATTTTATTGTGTTATGTGATAACAATTAATCTGTATTAGGTACTGTCATAATTAAGTTAGTCATTAATATTTGTAAGTGTAAAGTCTTAAAACAACTAATTACGATATTAATTGTGCGAATCTCACGTTTCATAACTACCAGATTGTCAGTAGAGCTTAATTTGTTTTAAATACTACGTTTCAAGTCCAGTATAGCTCCAACTCATTTTCATAAAAGAACAAGTTCAACAAATATGAATTTAAAATCCTACAATTTACAAAAATCTCCTCAGACTAAGGTAAATTAAAAGTAGTTCAATTATGAAAGACCAACTAACTATTAACACCACAACCGGGTATACTACCTAAACCTGCTTGAATCCATAATTTTTGTCTGAGTATATTGCCTTAGAACAAGAGTGGATTACATGTGAGATCCTTTGTAGTTAGGCAATTGCCGTGTTACAGGATGTCGTAGACAAGGTATCCTGTTTGAAGTTACACGCTTTGTCAGCGTTCTACAAACAGGACTGTAAATTTACACCAAGTGTTGCATTTACTAGGAATGAACACTCACCTACATCTATACAAAGGCAGGAAACTGCCCTTGAGAGCTGATTGGAAAATTTTGGAGTATAAAAAAATTATGTATAATTTCAGTGACCTGATAAATATATTCCGAGATCGCTAAGTGTAAAAATAAATTTAAATATAATTAATTGGAGATGCCTGGCTATTCATAAGAGTTTGAGTTGCTTAATCGTGGGGGTAGAATTTCGATGAGATCGTACCTATACGAGAACAGTCACGTTCAAAATATGAATAGTGCGTTACAGTACTGATTACGTTATTATCAGACCGTAATAGTTGTGTTAAATTTGCTCTTTACAACTTGGCATCAAAGTTTTCAAGCTGTGTTGAATGTTTCAGACCTTTCCTGTATGTGGGTAAACTCAAAATGAACCTGTAATTGGAGCTTGACTCATTAATATTATTCTTAAAATACATCCTGAACTTGCCTGAACATATGGTCAGTAAATAAAAGATCACTCTAACTCAGTATTGGCAGTAACTTTGTCCTTCATCTTCTACTTCACAATGTAGTGCAATCGTATGATGGTATAAAGGGGTTGGTGGTACTCTTGCTGTTATGATGGATAATCGCCTCGCACTTAATGTAATAACACCAGACTTATCATCATTTGTGCTCTTGGCAGACTAAGAGACTATAAAGTTTTAAATGCAAGGTTTTTGTAAAATGATGAACTCCAAATTTTGCAATCAGTGACATTTTTTTGTTACATCTGTATTTTTATTACTATCATGTTTACGGAAATGTAATACATTATAAGATGTTTTATTCATGTATTACATTTCCAGCACTATATTCTCAGAACTAACTGATGTATAAACTTGTAATGTTCCATGAAGCGGCATGTAGACAAATTTGTATACTGAGCATGAATCTCCATGGTATTTTACTGAGTATTTTTTCAAACATTCTTTTAAATTGGTTTTGTACCATTTTGGAAACGATAAAACTGCAGAACAAACACTATTCTTACAATTATGACATTTGATTATAACAAATAACAAATGTAGCTTAACTATCAGAATTAAATAAGCTGTAAACGTGATATTTTGACTTCAATTAAGCGAAGCTTGTCTAGCAACACTTGTTGTGGTTAAGTCCTTTCTTGTTACATATCAACGAAGAAGGGGTTTAGTAAATTTTCACAGTTTTGAAGTTAAGGTGGACTTAGTGTAAGGAAGGAGGTTTAACAAAACTACAATGGGTAGACTGTTATTGTATTTAAATTCCTAATCATATTATATATCGTGTTATTACCATACGTCATTATACACATCATAATTATTTTAATTTAATTCTGAATATAGAATTTGAGCGTGAGTAAAATGTAGACAAAACCAAATATTACTTTTAATGGTGAAAAGTAAATAAGTCTTTGATATATTTTTGGAACGAAAAGCAATTTTATAGAGCTGAGAGGAATATTGTAAAAAACAAGCGATGTATCATTGATAAAAATAAAAATGATCATTAATTTTATTAATATTAGGAAGTAATTTGTAGTGTTTATTTTATACCTTGTTAGGTAAATTCATCATTGTTTGCAAAACTAGCTTTATTAAGATACATAGACCTATATCGCCTAAACATGTTGTACCGTTGTAACAATTGATAGAGTGATATTTACTAAAGTAATTAGTCCATTATATTTTATAATGTTTTATTATGATAATCTATTAGTAATTAAACTGTACTATGATATACTGAACCAAATGTTGTTTGACATTGGAGATTTCCGAAAATTACCAATGCGTTGAAATTTCAGCACGTAGACAAGGGAGTACAAATAACCCGAATAACCGTTGTTCCTATTACTTCATAAATTTAATGACATTGTATCAAAACGCATTAATAAATAAATAAAAATATATAATAAATAATTAAATTACAAATATTTCTATTTAAAAAATTGTTGGTATCAGGAAAAGCTTAAGTATTAATTAATTTAGATAATGAACTTAAAATTATTTTCATATTATTTAAGAAGTAATTAAGTAACTTGTCACCAAAAAATGTAAACATTTAAATTGTATAAAACCATTTTTAATAATATAAAGATTATACAAAAGAATCAATTAATGAATCAATTAATACGCAAGTACGTATTTAAGATTTTTAGATTTTACATGTTTCTGGAGAATATTTGAAGTGGTTTGAATCTGCTTGATTATAGCTGTATTTCCTTTCTTTTCTTTTTTTTTGTAGCTGTTTGTAAGCTGCCCTTCTACCACGTAACATATACCGGGTGAGTTTTTTTAAAGTGATCCAATAGCTAACTTTTTAATTACATGACTTAGTACCACACTTTAAATTTGGAACTTATTCAATTTTAAGTTTCACTCAGGGATACACTTTCAAATTTTTTGAAGATGGCCGCCATTTTCCAATATGGCAGCCAACTGTAAAATCTTAAAAATTGATGTAACTCGCCACCAGACGGCGCTGCAAAAGATAAAAGTTTTCAAATCTCCTGCAAATTATAAACTGCAATTAAAAGGCAGTTACGTATATTTAACTACCAATTACTATTTGAAGGTGCTAAGTTATGATGTAGATTTGTCTTTAAAATATGTTTCTGGTTGAACTTAAAGGTTGAGTGTTAGACCACTTTATAATAAAGGACATGTACGTGTACAATACACTTTTGATAGATTTTCATGATCGTGACATCAAGGCAAACTCTACGTTGGCGATGGAAATATAATTTACTTGAACCAGAAATGATCTTACTCGGGGGCAAAGCTTACGAAAAGCGTGCGAAGCAGCGGGAAACAGCTGGTAGTGTATATATTTAAATAGTAAATATGTAACAATAAAATAAACGTTAATTTATGTTTGTAGGGGAAATAAATGTATTTTAAAATTAAATATTTTTACAAAACGTATTAAGAGGGTAGTTTTTCAAAAGTAATCAAATAATAAATACAAATTATTAAGATTTTATTTGTTCTATTTATAAATATCACTATATCCTTTCAGCACTATAGGAAGAAATATAGATTTAATGGATTGATTTAAACTTGAAATTGGAAAGTGAATGAGACTCGACTATCAAATTGCCAAATACAAAACCTTAATAAACATAAATATGATTTTGTAATAATTACAGTTTTTTTTTAAGGAAATAACTCAATTTTTTCATATATTTTTCTCCTTGTAAGCTTTTGATGGATATAATACTAGACCTTTGATCGTGCATAAGCGTTTCTAAGCAGTTACTACCAGCCTTCTTGCTGATGTCCAATGGTTTAGCAGTGAAAAATATTAAAACACAAGTTAAAACATGTTTAAAAGGATAAATGGTAGTAGTCACATACATTATATAACGAAAACAAAAGAAAACATGATGTTTTCGACCCCAAAATCAAGGTTACTGAAATGCTAATTAAATCAATTCTCATTAATAATTTTGCTGATTAATCAATCTTATGTTATCGTAAAGGTGGCAGATTTGCTGTCCTGAATCTTTCGTTAATAAAACATAAGTGATTAGTGTACTAAGAATAATAAAATAATTCCATAAACTGTTGGAATTATCGGTTTTTTAAGTACTACACAGATAGAGTACAGGTGCACATTAATTTCTGAGCTGAGTCTAATCAATTATCAATTAACATTAAAGATAAGGTAAAACACGTGGATGTAAATATTTCCAAGCAACCTCAAGTGTGCTGGAAGACACATTTCCACCTAAGTGTATCTGTTGGTGTTCCAATTAACGGTACCAACGTTAGAGAGCTATCTAAACTTTAACGGCGTTGATAGTATTGATCCGTTTCCAGTACTACTTGTTCTACATCTTATTTAATTTTACATCTTAATTAATGTAGAGCCATATCTTGGGTAAAGAGAATATAGAGAAAGAATATAAAATTTACATAGAATCTGATATTAAGGATATAAAATCACAGAAGAAAAACAACACCGGGGAAAAAATACACAACATACACACACACACACAACAGAGGATATTTGGTGTTGTGTGTATTTGTTTGATATATAAAACATTTAAATTTTCAAATACCGTAATATTCAACTGCCAATTGTTTAAATAGTATACTAATTTGAAGCGAAAATATTTATTACAGACTGATAAATCAATCCATTTTGTATCACAGTTTAATTGGCCGGGTGTGAGCGAAGTCAATAATTTGAAGGGTAGGAGAAATGTAATCTACGTCTTTCTATTATTTAGAAGACAAACAGACATGACGCTTACGTCGGGTTCTTTTCATACATAAGGTTTGACGTAGACGGTTTTGTATGATTTGACAAGTACAAACTTGTACTGCAATTTATTTTGTAATTTAAGATGGTTCTTAAGAACAATATACGTTATTATTTAGCAATAAACACGGACACGCCAACACTTACGTAGATTACGTAAGATCAATTTCGTATTTACTACCAGTCAAAGAGATTCAAAGTTAGTACATTGCAGACGTGCAATAAAATATGGTCGGATTGTAAATTTGATTTCAATTTTACAAAAAATCATTAGATTCGAAATTTAATATTTTTATATGCCTGACAACTAAATTAAAAATATCTCTGAAAGAAATCAGTGCAAAACGAAGATTATTTTAAGTATAAATATTTGCTAGGGATAGTTTACTATTAATTATCAAATACTATCTTTGAGTTTAGAATAACATATAAACACAAATTAGTGAATATAACTGTTTGTGAACAGGATGAAATTTACCCATCAAGTGGAAAGTCCAAACGAAAGCATTTTCATAATCCACTATTACAGGCAGTATGCGGTATTGTAACAATTGACCGGCTTATATTCTGTTTTCCTATTACTTATTTTCGTAATTATTTTAACAGTAGTAATGATCAGAGTAATATAGTATATATTTTTGTTATTACTTGCTATTGTTATCACTTTTCCTTTAGAGTATTATTGTAATATTACATAAAGGGTCCAAAACACCAAGTGTAATGCAATACGCTTCGCTGAGATCGCATAAAATATAGGTCTCTCTCTCTCTCTCTCTCTCTCTCTCTCTCTCTCTCTCTCTCTCTCTCTCTCTCTGGCTGTAGAGTGTTGTGACACTTGGCATTCACGTGACTACAGCACTCCCTGGTGGTGTGCGGGAGAACTAGGTCAACATCGCGTGTGACGTCACTACTGCTGTGAGAGTTTACTACAGGCTACCTGATCAGATAAATATGTTGAATATTTAGTTGCATAAACTATAGAGTCAATAATATTGACAATTCGTCAATATCTGTTGTAGAAGAACCTTGCATTAATTCAATATCATAATATTCAAAATGAGATCTAACGAATTATATTTTGATATATTCAAAAAATATAGTTGCATTGTGTAGAAAAATAAATTTCTCTAAATCCATATCAACATTTCAAATTTACTGAGATCTTTTCATTAATGGGACTGGTAGGATAATCCTAATGATGTACAGGGGGATATCTCTGATAATTAAACTATAATTAAGAAAGAAACCACAGCTAAGAAAGTTACGTTTCAATCTAAATGCAAACCGCAAATTTTGTGAACTGTGTGATAATTTTCACTTTCACCCAACTCCAAAGACAATTTTCTCTTATAACTCTGCCATTTACAAAGAAGGATACGAAACAAAAGAATAGTCCCTTAGTGATAAAAAAATCGAGGTAAATTTTGTTATTTATTGATGTGGAGGAAATTAAGTTGATAAATTCTGTAATATTTGAAGATACTGAGAAGTAGTGTTACTATGTTACTTTCATGTATCTCAGATGATATGAAGTTCTCATACATCTTAAAATATCACAAATGTATACACTGGTTATTAAATATTCCTTGGGTTGTTATTTATCTTTATTTATAAATGTTTTGAACTTATACTGGCACTGTACAGGATTCACCATTGTACCTAATGACGATAAAACATGGGGGTGGTGACTTCTGAGGTCGAAGTATAAATACTCGAATTGCAAAGTTTTCTAATAAGTTCAATTTAATTAATGAAACTTACAAGCACCACTTTTAGTTTGTAAATTAAATGTATGCCTTGCCACGTTGCTGCCAATTTGAGTACAAGAACTAAAAATGTATATCTGATAGGTGGGCCTAAAATATCAAATGTTCTATGGAATTATGCTTACGATATTTTACTTTATAAAACTTTAAGATTTTACTTCCCTTCGCAATATGTAGACTCACAACCCGGGCGTCGGTGTCTTGGCACGAGACATTGAAGGTGTAGTCTAAGAAGGGTTATTTCTAGTCGGTAATTATTAGAAGAGGAGTAGAAGTTATGAAAGTGGTAGCCATCTACTCAAATAATACGTGAGCTCGCGGACATAGCGCGCGAGGTGAAATCGGTCACGTAGTTGGGCTGCTACGAAGGGTTACAATAAAATATTCCTACGCGTGCCAATTAGGTAGTTAGTCCGTCGATAATTTAGTTCCGGAACATTGGATAAAAAATAATATTAAGTTGTACTGGCTAACTAGGTTGTGAAATGTTGCATTATATAAAATGGAACTAACTAACGGTACAACATCTAATTGGCTGTATAGATGTGTGATTTTTTTATATGCATGTAACAACTAGTAGCATGTATTATTTACCGAACTTTTTGCCAAAAAAGAGCTGTTCATTGGAGTAAAGAGACAAGGAGGTTTTCAAAATACTATGAAAAGCCTTTGAACAGAAATAATAATGAACAAATTATTTTACAAAATGTTTTCTAATATATTTTTAATCAAAATAATCTTCAACATCAACTAATTCCTACATCCATGTAGGAAAAAGTTAGTGTCTCTTCAAAAGTCAATCTAAGTTTAGTGTATTTTGTTGTAAAGGAGGAAAATTCGTTTTGTTTTATTTCAAAGAAATACTGATACCATATTGTGCAACATTGTTCTTGTTAGGTTCAAGAAGTGAGTGGGATAAGTGAGTTAAGGCTGCCACTTGTGCCCTGATAATATCAAGAGCTCCAGCAGCAAATACTTGAGAATCGATAACGCCAACGCTTTGGGAACGATGTCTGTTTATGCGCTCCACAACTTTGGAGTTTTAAGCTGCTATTCTCTGCCTACCATCTCGTACATAACAATATTCTAGAAACAATATTGAATGATAAAAACTGTTGATTTCAGGACGTGCATAGAATTATAAGTTTGTAAAAAGAAATTATTATTCGAAGGTAAACTTAAATAATAATAATTACCTACATTTCGTAGTTATGTAAACCTTCTGATTTAATCTCTATGTTTCAACACAATCCAAAGTCACAGTGGAAAATCAAAGTCACACTATAACGAATTTTTCAGCGTTTCAAGAATTAAATTTCCACTTAAATGCATTTTGAAGTGAAATTTAAAGTTTGCTTGAATCTCCATATGAGCTCACTAACTGTTTATTAAAGACAGAGGGTAGAGCAGTCTTAAAGTACTAATATAATATGTACCATTATTTAGTTGTATTTTATGTAATACATACTTCCGCAACCATGTTACTCGTTACTGGTTAATATAAGTTACATCCGATGTTCTTGGAACTAAATTCTTGGCTGATTAATAACCTAATTGGCACGCATATTAATTTTTCTCTCGTGAACTTTGTAGCTGCCGTTCCTGCTGCCGAGCAACAATCTCGAACGCCATGTCCGTGAGTTCAACCGAGTCTTTGACTTCTAGTCTCTGAGTACAATTTCGAGTGATTTTAGACTTCTAGTTTACTAATCTTCACTTTTTCCGACTGTAGCTGCAATGTCGGGCCAAGATGCTGACGTCAGAGATCGTGAGTCAACATCAACGTGAATGGAGGTCAATTTTAAAGTTTTTCAATTATTAAGTTCGTAGGAAAAATTCCTATAGAACATTGGAACCACTCGGCCCACCCGTATGATATCATTTAGTTCATTATAACTCTAATTTGCAGCCACGTGGCAGTGCATTATTTTATGTTTAACATCTAGAAGTGGTGCTTTTATGTTTATTTGCCACAATTAAACATGCAACACACAAGTAAACTTTGAAAGTCGAGTATTTATGACTATGACCTCAGCGGTATCCAACCCTATGTTATTTGTCTATTCAGTACAATTATTTAAATTGTGTACAAATTTTAATTATTAAAATTACATTCAACTTTGAATTATTAAAAGAGAAAAATGTATTATTACGTGATAATATTTCGATAATATTAGTAAAGTGTATTATAAGCACAAGATATTATCTGTGGAGTGTATATAACACTCCATTATCTCGACTGATGCACACTATATGTCTTCCCCGGATGTAAACCGCACCATCAGTCTGGCGTTGGAACATTACATTCTCATTACCTTAGGGGTTTATTTTACAGGGGTTTTTACGACACAAGGCTGGGCTGTGCTGTACTGTTGTCATTCTACAAGTTTACCTCACATGAATGTAAATTATTACTTTCAGAAATTTCTTGCTCCAATACTCGTCATAAAGTGTGTTCCTTTATCTATAAGGTAAGGACAATGTTTTATTAAATTACCTCATTTGATTGTTTTAGAACCAGCGTAGTAAAATAAAATGTAACTGGAAAATTAGATTTTTCCCAGTTGCATAATAGAGATCTGAACAAATGTATGTTCATCCGTTATAATCTAAGTTATACTTTTATAGTAAGTAAGTACGTACGCGTACGTACGTACGTACTAGATTTTACCAGTTGCTTGCTCAAGGCCTGTGCAAATGTCTATTAGTGTGCTATAATCAGGGTTATACCTTTATAGTATGTATATAAGTGTGTACGTGTATGTTCCTGATTTTAATATTTGTAGACTTGACATGTAAATTACGTATACTTCATGTTTGCAAGTTATTCCTAATTATAATAATAGGTATGATTAATCAAATTTGCTCTATTTGTAAAGTTATTATTAGATTATTTATACCACCAAGGAACAGATTAATTACAACTTAATAAGATTACACAATTATAAATATTAAAGTCGCACTCATAATAGTAGTTATGTACTGATAAAAAAAGTGTTTGTTTATGATGGAGCTTAATGATACTTCATGAAAAATTAATGGAAATGTTCATATGAAGCATTAATCTAAAATGACGGTGTTAAAAATAAATATCAGATTTAGTAAAGATGAAATTCTTTTAAAATAAAATCTAAATGACAATTTTTACAGCTATAATTTCAGTTTCTTTTTAGATTGTGACAGTAAAAATCGAATGAACCAGAAACTACTATAAGTGGAACGTTAAATATCAAATTGTTCACTTGTGCCAGCAGAAAATGCTGTACAATTAATTAACTTGTAATGTCGTTCATGCGTAATTCCTCCAGAATATTAGCAAATCCGTTCGATATATGGAGTACCTTTGCTTTATATAAGTAGATAATTTGAAGATTACAATATTATAAAGGCTGTAATAAATCTACTGTCACAGTTATTGCCAAAGCAACACTGTGACTAAAGTCATTTAAGATTTATTCTCAGATTTTAAAAGGATCTATGCCAAGCTCGTTTGGAGATCCCTGATTCATTATTAACACACACACTCTGCAAAGTTATTAATACAAAGATCTGGAGAATTCATGTCCGTTCCCTCCTAGTTTTGCTTATGCCTATGAATGATTTTTTTAACTTGTTTTAAGACATATTTTGTAATACTACGAATACATATCAATAGGATAACTTAACTTCAGTAAATATATTAGACCTATAGTATATTTAAATATTTAAATTTTAATTAAAGACCTATAATACGTAATGACTATTGATGTTGACTTATTTCAATTTTGTTTTAATACTTGAATGATAGCATTGCTTTTATCAGAAATGAAAGCCAAATTTTCAGACTGTATTACCCTTTCAATTCAAAATTCATATGCAGTATAAACAGTATAGACATAAGTCCATAAACGTTGAAGATCTAGACATTTTTTTCGATAATCTCGAAACGAGTCAGAATCTCAAGTGACCATAACATTTGTTATCAATAGTCGGAACTGTTTGGTACCGTATACTCTTTGAATGAGGCAACTACTGGAATAAAAATGGGTTGGCTAATCCAGAACTCTTCTCATACTTCTCTCAAAAAACAAGCTTTGATGGACCTTAAAATATGACCTACATAGAAGACAGTATATTACATGTCATGTACCGTGCTGAAAGTATTGAATAAAAAACTACCCCAGTTATATAAACGTGTATCAAAATTACATAGCAATTGTGTTCAACTTTTCGATGCTATATAGGCAGAGCTACCGTTCTTCCAAATGCTGGACCATGAAACAAGAGTAGTGGATCAATAATTTACTGAATGCTGTTAATGTGATATTACCTTCATCAAAGGAGCGCCATTACGTGTTACAGACGCTAAGTAGAGTAGCCTACCTCTCAACCGATCTTGATGGAATCGGGCATAGGTTGGATAAACGGTCGGTTAAACATAAAATTGTAAAAACCAATATTAGATAGGTAACAACATTTTGGTAACTGAATTTATCACAGGCCTATAAAATACAACATCAGTTAGTTATTATATTTATAAAGAAATATATTATAATAATAGTGAACATGAACTCCCCCACATTAGTCGTTATTCACTGTTCCTGATCCTAACTCGTAAAAGATAGTAAGAAAAACATGTTTAAACCAGAAAGACGCGTGGTGAATTGTCAGTTTTGTTCACGAGAGCGGTGCTTAAGAAAAATGTTTTCTTGAAAGAATTGGTTAATTGGTTCCTCTTAGGAAGTCTACTGTAGATTATGTAACACGATGTAACAAGATGTGTAGGCTGTCTAAAGTAAAAACCGACTAACGAATTGTCTTTGTTTGGAATGGTAATAGTTTTAATATTTAAGATAATTTTTATCATTTAAGTACGCTGGGGTGGTGTAATGCCTTAAAGTAAGGTGTAAGTCTTTAAAACATATTTAAAGTTATTTTATACAATTTAGTTAATCTTGAATCTTAGATTATAATTATATGATTTTTATTACACTATAATCAATGAATAGAGTTAAAATTAATTTTCTGTATAATTACCAAATATGTTAGCACTGTATTGTAACCATATTATGGAGTATATAGTTTAGTTTAAAATACAAACATGTTACGGTCACAAAATTGATACTTCAAACTCATTGTGTATACAACATATATGTTATGTATGAAGGAAGGAAAAGTTTTGTCAAGTTGATTTGTCACGTTTTTAGGAAATACTTATAGTATATGTGCTATATAGCTTTAAAGTTATTAAAATGTTACACAAGTACACCGGCTATAGATTATTCTGTTATCAATTAAGAAAAAGAAATATTGGTGAATTACTAAAAGCAAATATATAGTTTGCACTTTACTGTAATACACAATTTCTGTTGGGAAAATTCTACACTATACTATATGCGGACAGTGTGCGGACAACTCCAATGACTGACAGAGAGTCCACGTTTCCATTACATAATTAAATTCGTGCATTAGTGCGTTGTTTTCAGTGTCACATTCATCAAAATGGAAACCTTTTAACGGCCTGATTTACACAAAACTCGTGACCCGTCATTCGTACTTAACGTTGTAAGGCGATTAGTTGAGTATTACATTTCGAAATAAAAGAATAAATACGGAAATTCTTTTAACCGATAAGCATAAAACCTAGAATTATTTAGAACGTTTAAGTAAATGAATAATATATTAAGAAGAATGCAATTGAAAACATATTTGGTTTCGATATTAAGATTGTTACAATTAAATGATGATATCCTAGTGGAAGAAATATTGATTTGAGTGTTTTATCTTTATATATTTTTATATAAGATATATAAATATGTTTTATATATCTTTATATATATATATATATATATATATATACGAGTATATATATACTGTTTATATATATATATATATATATATATATATATATATATACTCTTCTAAGTATTTTTTAAAGTAAATACAAAAACAGAAACAAAAATTCAGTGCTCATGTTTAATTTTTGAGTTCACAAAACTCTTCTTCAGAACCACACTGAATTAAAACATATAAACAGAACTCAAACCAATAACAAAAGACATAACCAACATAAAATTTTAACAAATAAATACATAAACAACAAGATTCCAATCAGCTGTGCGTAGAATATTTGTAAATGTTTACATAGAACTAAACATTTTTGTTATAAAAAGGAAAAGAGAATCATCTTAGGTTCAACCCATCTGGTTGCCTTGATTTTAAAATTAATAGATGTGCGATTTCAACATTTCTTGAATTTATCAGATTGGTATTTTGATTGGGGTTTGGATCTAAATGGTAAATTCCTTTTAGGCTGAAGCAATTTTCTAATTTATTTTGATTGTGTTGAATCGCATGAGCAGATAATGGTCTCTCATAATTTTGATGAACAACATCAAATCGATGATTAGTCATTCTCACTCTTAATGGAGTGATGGTTTTTCCAATATAGTCTTTGGGACAGAATTTACAGGTTAGTTGATAAATTGTGTTTCTAACAGCAAAATCGTAGCGTCGAGGTTTATCGTTAGGTTTTAGTTCATGTAATAACTGAATTTTAGTATGGATGGAGCATAAGGTGTTTGTGCAAAATTTTTAGGACTGTTGATCGAGGTAATCCTAATTCTAAACTTGCACGCCGACTAGACTTACCAGGGCTCCTCGTAAACAATTCTCTTACTTGATCAACAATAGCTTCAGAAAACTGGAGGTCTACCAGCACCTTTTCTATGTTGGACACTTCCCGTCTGTTCAAACTGCCTATACCAGCGTTTTATAGAATTGTTACTCGGAGGATTGCGGCCATACTCTAAACGAAACCTTCTTTGAACAGTTATTACAGATCTGCTTTCATGAAACCAAAGAACACACCTTGCTTTTTCTTGCACACTAGCCATTTTGATACTGAGGTTAGTTTAGTGTTTGTTCAGTCAACTGTAATTAACAGCTGGTGTGGAAAGATCCATTGTTGACCAGCTGACTATGTCACAACACAAGTCATTAAGAAGAATCATACCTTACACCCACAGTTTAAGTGACATTTTTACTTTCTTTTTATAACTACTTTTTATAATTATTGTAATGTATACAATTATTAATTTTCAGTCAGTATATAAAACTGTTTTAAATTTACAATTTAATAAAACAATTCCCACGTTTTTAAGTTGATTGGTTATTTATTTATTCAATCTTAAAATGTGTACAATAATTTATAACCACCCTGTATATATATATATATATATATATATATATATATATATATATATATATATTACATATATGATCAATCCCTGTATTTAAACTTGGAAGATAAAAAGGTTTTAAAACGCCTTCACATTATAAACTGCAATTACAAAGACATATACTTATATTAAATTGCCTAATGCTATTTGATATTTGAATGTTGTTATGTGTATTTGTGTTTAAATTAAATTTCTGTGGTACTTAAGGCTTGAGTATTAGACTACTTTAGAATTAAGTACATGTATGTGTAACATGTGTTATATATAATTTTGATGTGGTTCACAGGAAACCTCAGTCTAAAAACATTAAAGTTGTTCAATAATTCAGTTTATAAATATGAGTATTAATAACCTACAAGAAGTAATTTTCATTATTTATTAAACGTTACTTAAATTATTTTGTGTTAGTGAAATTAACTATATTTTTTGTAATACCTTATACATTATAACTGTCGCAACAGATGATTTTATTTTTGTTACAAATATTCAAAACTGAATCTACAAGTATTAATCATAATCCTAATAATAGTATCAATGTGTAAGTGCCTTTGTTTTGCTTTCGCATTCTACCGATCAACTATTCAAACGTTCGTACTAAAATTTTACATGGACATTCCTACGGACCCTAGGATGAATATAGACTTATTCTTATTTTTAAATTCTTCTGAGCTACCCCCACTGGTCTTTAAATAAGCAAAAATCCCATCTTAGTCTCTCAAGTTGTGTAATGTGAATTTAAAGAGCTAGTAAAATGTACTCTGCTGTACTGTGTAAAAAGTCTATTATGACATTACGACCGTATGTTTAGTTATTTTAACCAATATTTACAGTTTGTATACGTTTATAGAGTGAAAGCATAAGAAAAGTAACAATACTTTTTATTTCAACATTTTAGGCAAACCGATTGATTTATTCTGGATCAAAAAGTAATACACGACACAATAAATGTACTATTTTTATGATATAAAATTGTAGAGATGACATCGCATCCATTTCTCACTGATGAGTTATACGATACTGATTAGGTATATTAAATACTGATATAATTCCTACACTAGACCAAGGAAATAGTAAACTATAACAAACATGAATTGGGAAGCAAGTACTTTACTGCATCAAGAGTTATATTTACGTATGGATAGTAACTTTCATGAAATTTGAAAGTGTTCTTAATCTAGTTTTGAATTTTCAATAGCAATATCTATATCCATATGATTTATAAATCTATACTGCCTTCAATCCAACATAATTACAACAATATAAATAGATCTATTTATGTTATTTATTGGTGTGAAATATCTAACTCCAATTTTGCCTAAAAATATAATTAATTTTAACGAGAAGTGCAAACCCTGAAAGAAGAATTACTCACACCTTTGCTTAACTTCTGGCCCTCTTAATCATGAACATTGAAATGGGTACCTAATACACGATATATGACTAATTCCACTTTAAAACGCCATAGGTCCCTATCATACTACATCACAAATGCTTTCACTAAGAAAACTAAGAACTTTAACTTTGAAGCTCCACTACATTGATCTAAAATAGTTCAAGTGTCACTGAAATCGTGAGAGTTATTTAAACAAATACACGGACTGTTTCACAAACTAAATATTATCAAAAATGGGCAAATATAAGCTGTTACATTCCTTAATTGAAAATTAAAGATACAAAACATTTTTATATTTTACAATAATATACATTTTTACGTGTGAAAACAAAAGATCGAATCAACTGCAAATTAAGTTAGTGCAGGGAGCGAGGTTGACATGAAATCATTATTAACTTTGACATAACGGTGAAGCGAATATTGTATTGTATCTTATTTATTGAATATTAGTGTCTCCTGCTTGTTTTATTGCACTGTTCTGTTTCAAAGCATCGAGATTTTTTAATTAAGTGTTATGGTCAAATGTGTTTCGAAATTACTGAACAAATTTAATAATTTTCGTGTTATCCTATTCCTGAATATTTAATAACAAAAGTTTGACAATTCATACTTTCGACTAAATCTACAAATTAGGTTGATTTAGTAAAAAATTAGGAACTTCTCATTTCTTTAAATTATTACGGTTAAAGTTTCACGAAATTTGTTAGTCATTAGTGTTTAAAAATGTCTTAGTGCATTAATTTTACAGCTAGATTTGCATATTTATATGTAGGTTTTAGATAGTTCTATACATGGTTTAAAAAAATCATATTCTCAAAAAATAAACAGACAATTTCATTGGATACATATTTAAAATATTCTCTACTTTATCTGAGTACTTCAGTATTACTTGTAAATTATTTTCATTATCCTTAATGGCATCATGTATGATCACGCTGTACAATGTTTCTACGTTGTTTACGCACAATACGTTCAGAGATCCTATCGATCCTCTAAAATGTATTCAGTGACATCATATTTTATATGATTTAATGCCTAATCGTAAGCATTTTATTTTATACTAAATGCAGTGTTTATAATTTTTAAATAACTGTTATTTAAAAACTATAAACACTTTTGCAGCGAATGCTCTTTCCTTAACTATTTGGATACTATACAGCAGTCAATGGCTTGAAAATTTTTCGAATCATACAGAACAAAAGGATTTTTCCAAACATGTAATTACTAATTGAATTATTGGCCTTCTTTGTGTTATCATGCCAGGAGGAGATACTCCGTAAATAAACAACAATATTGCTAACTTAGTTAAGATTTAAAGACTTTTCGTGTCCATATTGAACATAAGTATTAAATTAAATGCTCGTGTTACTCCTTAAAACAAACGCTTTTAAAACAAATTCTTATAAACTAGAAAACCCTTATAAGAGTTTAAAGGCTTTAAAAATGCCACAAAAAAAGGGATTTTCTTATGAAGAGTACCACTCACGACAATAGGAGCTCTTCGGCACGCTCGTCCCAGGAGCTGGTCTTTTTCCTTCGCAGAATCCTAATTATTAATAATGATAATTACTTTCTGTAAATTTAGGGTTTTTAAATAAATATTATTAGGAGCTGATCATTTACCTTAGCATAATTCTACTTATGAATAATATCAATTTTACTCTGTAAATTTAAGTTTTTTTGTCACAAATAATATTAGGTACACACATTTACTAGTACAGAAAATAAGTTTCACAAATTGCAAAAAGCACTCATCCACCATTAAACGGTATCTATAAACTTTACTATCCCGCAATAAACATTTGTTTCTAGTTAACTGGATTTTCCAAACGGTTGCTTTTGGTGCTGACCAAAGAGCATATTAGATGTTTTCGCAACTGTTGTGGATTGATATAGTAAATCACAATACAATTCTCGTGTTGTAGTTTCTAATTGCGGTCCATTACAAAACATTTCATTTTTGAAAATTTATTTTATTTATTCGCGTTACTAAAAAGTTAAAACCATGGTAGACTAATTATTCAAGCGTGAACGGCACAATTTAGTGTGATTATTTTGGCATGAAGTCCTTAAGCAATGAAAAGCCTTGTTTGTTTTATTTGGTTACATTAAACTAGTATGTCATTGCACAATTAATTATTATTCATAATTGTACTTAATATTTGTTTTTAAATATACAAAAAAGTATGATGTACATGTACATGTTTACTCAAGTGTACATTTTTCGATTCTCAATATTACATATATGACGTTATATTAGTTAAAGGATGCCACTGTAAATATGTCGGAAAATATTTGCGAGGTCGTTTAAGACCTAAAGACATTACAGATTAGATTTGATCAAACGTACACAATTTGATGTTTAAAATAATCTAAATTAAATTATCGATATTACATTGCAGTAGCCCCTCACTGAGGCTATGAAAGTACTAATCTGTCGATCAAGTAGTAGAACAGAAGACGCGTTTTACTATCCTGTTAAGTTCCTACAAACTTTTAAACCACCAGGAATTTCACTGTTGAATCTCTAAATTGTGGTAAATTAGAGTTCAATGATGCAAGTCCTCCATTTGAATTTAATAGGCGTGAACGAAGCTTACAATCGGGGCCACCCAAAGAAGGTGAATCGGCGACGTTTTTCATAGGGCCCGGACCGAGATCCGTAAAATATTTATAGCACCTCTCGTTCTCGGATGTTTGTAGGCATACCGATGGAACATAAAGAGAGGATTTGTTTTACCTATTTTAGTTTAAAAACAGGAGAACAAATACCAAGATATAATTTAAAGTTCAAACAGATTTGGAACAATCAATAATTATTGTCGAGATCAGAGATTTGGCAACTGCTTTAAATAATGTGTCCGGTGAAAGACATATTATTAGATAATAATAGTTACATTATTAAGATTTAACTATTCATTATAATTTAATTTTTTTTATGGACTACTGAAACTGTTTTTAGTAGGCCTTGTAACAGTTGAGGTAGACAGTATAACATTGGATAGTCTTAATAACAATGATCATTAAGTATCATTGCTTATAAAATATGCAAATTAAATATATAAATCTGATAAAACAAATTGTATGTTGTTAAAATTAAAACTACTTATTATAGTTTAATTTTATGTTTTAGTATTGGCCTACTCAAACTATTGTAACACTAAACAGTTGCAAAAATTTAATGTCTGATATAAAAGGGCCGAACTAATTTGACATCAGTTGTATGAACGAACGATGTTTATTGGTTTCTCTTTGTTACAAGGAAGCCAATCGCTCCTTCACGGAGAGACAATTAGCAATACGTATATATATATATATATATATATATATATATATATATATATATATATATATATATATATATATATTGAAGATGTGATCAACGTAAGGGTTGCCAATGGGAGTACCATTGTTAGTTTAGATGTAATATGCCTACACCAGTAAAAAGGTGACGCACCAGCAAGAGGATTCTTAATTTTCCCTTTCAGGCCTTGTGAATTTGAATGGATTCAAAATACAAGGTTTGATTTTTCGACTGATACAAAAAACACCAATAGTCTGTTGAGATCTTCTGACTCAATGGTGACTTTATTTTACTAGGTACATGTAGGAACTAAAAAGCCCTTTCTTGACGCCCAGATGCTACTATCTTATGCCATTTTAGTGGCTATGATCCTATATGGAAACAAGGTCGGTTATTTTCTGAAAAGTATGATTTTTTATCATTCTTAACAATCGCTTATCATGTTTAGTAAATATCGCAATCCTGTTATGGGTCTCAGAAAATCCTATTTTTATCAAAATTGCATTTGATATTTTGTTGTAGCTAGAAAGTAGCTGTATACAATTCCATTTTTAAAACTTATAGGTTCACTTGTTTTTTTTTCAGAAACGAAGAGCGAATTTAACTATCTTCTAATTCTAAAGATGACAAATTAATTTTGTTTATTTTTCCATTATTAATTGGTAGTCACTTGCGGTATGTGTTTGGTATTAAAGGAAGATTCAGTCCTGTTGAAACCTGTTGATAAAATAGTAAGCACTGTGATCAGCCTGTCACTATGTCACGCCTAAGCTGTTTTCTAAGAATGTCAACGACAGTAACTCAATAACGAGCGTGGGAGAGGCAACCAAGCCAGTTGCTGCACAGGAGTGACAGAATAACAACCTCATCTCTCACACCTACGCTCTGTAATCGTGTTATATATTTCCAGTGGGTAATAATATGTTAGTTGTTTTCCTAAGATCTTTATCGTCAATAACTCCATAAATAGCGTGGGAGAGGCAACCAAGCCAGTTGCTGCACAGGAGTGACAGAGTAACAACCTCTTCTCTCACAACCTACGCTCTGTAATCATGTTATATACTTTCAGTGGGACAATGTGTTAGTTGTTTTCCTAAGATCTTTATCGTCAATAACTCCATAACTAGCGTGGGAGAGGGCACCAAGCCAGTTGCTGCACAGGAGTGACAGAGTAACAACCTCATCTCTCACAACCTACACTCTCTATTCTTGTTATATGATATTTCCAGTGGATAATATGTTAGTTGTTTTCCTAAGATCTTTATCGTCAATAACTCCATAAATAGCGTGGGAGAGGGCACCAAGCCAGTTGCTGCACAGGAGTGACAGAGTAACAACCTCATCTCTCACAACCTACACTCTCTAATTCATGTTATATGATATTTTCAGTGGATAATATGTTAGTTGTTTTCCTAAGATCTTTATCGTCAATAACTCCATAACTAGCGAGGGAGAGGGCACCAAGCCAGTTGCTGCACAGGAGTGACAGAGTAACAACCTCATCTCTCACAACCTACACTCTCTATTTTTGTTATATGATATTTCTAGTGGATAATATGTTAGTTGTTTTCCTAAGATCTTTATCGTCAATAACTCCATAACTAGCGAGGGAGAGGGCACCAAGCCAGTTGCTGCACAGGAGTGACAGAGTAACAACCTCATCTCTCACAACCTACACTCTCTATTCTTGTTATATGATATTTCTAGTGGATAATATGTTAGTTGTTTTCCTAAGATCTTTATCGTCAATAACTCCATAACTAGCGAGGGAGAGGGCACCAAGCCAGTTGCTGCACAGGAGTGACAGAGTAACAACCTCATCTCTCACAACCTACACTCTCTATTCTTGTTATATGATATTTCTAGTGGATAATATGTTAGTTGTTTTCCTAAGATCTTTATCGTCAATAACTCCATAACTATCGAGGGAGAGGGCACCAAGCCAGTTGCTGCACAGGAGTGACAGAGTAACAACCTCATCTCTCACAACCTACACTCTCTATTCTTGTTATATGATATTTCTAGTGGATAATATGTTAGTTGTTTTCCTAAGATCTTTATCGTCAATAAGTCCATAATTATCGTGGGAGAGGACACCAAGCCAGTTGCTGCACAGGAGCGGTAGAGTAACAATCTTTTCTCTCAGAACCTACACTCTTTTCTAGTGTTATATGATATTTCCAGTGGACAATATGTTAGTTGTTTTCCTAAGATCTTTATCGTCAATAAGTCCATAATTATCGTGGGAGAGGACACCAAGCCAGTTGCTGCACAGGAGCGGTAGTGTAACAATCTTTCCTCTTACAACCTACACTCTGTTCTAGTGTTGTATGATGTTTTCGGTGGATAATACGCTGTGGTTAATTGTTTCCTGTAATTGTTTCCTGACAGTGAAGTATGACAGAGCTAGTAATATTCTCTACTAAATAATATTAATCATCATTATTTTATTCGTACAAATTATAATACAATAAATTGAATTCACATATCCAAATCATTTCGTGACTTCAATATCGCAAGTTGCTGGTATACCGTAACCTACAGAGTAAAACTCTTCACATACTGAACGGTATATTAACTGACGTTAGAAACTGATTTATATTCACCAAATATTAGACATTTGCATAGTAAGTCGAATTAATTTTAACATAGTATTTATGTCAACGCGAGTAAATTTCAACTTATTACAACACATTTAAAAAATTCAGTATTAGTCTATAGATGATCGCTACAGACTAAACGACGCAACAAAAAATTAAAATATATAAATTTTATAAATTATTGCTGTTATTGTTCTTGTCAGGTTTTCAATAGAATTACTGTCATATTTTCAGTATCTTGTATTTATGAAATGTAGCTATTTCTATATTGTATGGCACTTTATTTAATTCAAATAATATGGTGGAGATTAGGAAAACCCATACGAATGTTACTTGGTAATAATTAATAAAGGTACCACATGTCACATGACAGGCTTCGTTTAGATTGCATGAAAAAGTATGGCTAATTTTATAACGCTAACCGTATTATTATGTGACATTATGACAATGACTTGTACAAACTTATTTATTATCCAAATTTCTCACTACCATCATGGTTACCCATAAGATCAATGTGAAAATTCTCATTAACACTTCACCATTAAGTGATATGCAACACTTGTTTATTTATAAATGTAGCTTTTCGCAAAGAAGTAAAAAAATGCGTTGCTATGTTAAATTGCTATCTTATTGTACTCATATGTTTAAATTGATGTTTTCTGTAATTTTATCGTAGCCTTGGTCATGGTTACCACACATAAGACAATTATAATGTTTGCAAATACTCAGGCAAAATGCCAAGGAGTGACGTGAACCATCACTGAACTCAATGTTGTCTACATAAGAAATATAGCGTCATTAAAGTCTACAGGTCAATATAGGACATATATATTTTTCCATAGAAATTAATTCATGGAATTATTCACATTAATTGATAATGTGAATAAATTTATTTTTCCTTGGTTAGTAAAAGATCCAATGGTCATAGCATGAAGAAAATTCAATTAATTTATTATTTAAATTTCAAATCTTTAATTTAAGATAAATCATAGTTTAATATAAATATTCTTATTACTTATTATTATTACTTAATTTTTGCTGTGGCATTGCCCTACTCAAACTGTGGCAACAGCAAACAGTTGTAACGATATAATACCTGACAAAACGACAGAACTCATTTGACATCAGTTGTACGATTGACGTTTACGGGCTTGCCTTTGTTACATGGAAGCCATTCACTCCCTTTGGAGTCTACAACTAGTAATACCTCACGCTGATTACAAACTCTGATGTTTTTAATTAAACTCATCTGTTTTCCTGTCAATGCTTGGTCATTTCCGTGTCTGATGATTTGTTTGGTAGAAACAGTATTCGTGCTTTGTCTGTACTTGTACTATAGTTAAAATAGTTGGTATCCAGTAAATGTTTTATAAACTATACTGTTTTTTATTGATTTACTTTTTAAATTTTCAACAGAAGCCATTTTTTAATATTAAAAAGAATTTTCTTGAATTATTTAATTCAATTACTTTTTTATTTTCCTCTTAACTATTCAAATTTATGTATCAAATTTGGTTTCTTTGGCTTAACTAGTTTTAAAGATAGTATTTCTTTGTAAAAGGTACAAAAACATTTCTTGATCTAAGTTTATAAGGAATTTTTTTTTTGAAGTTATGAATACCATCACGCATAGTAGTTAGAGACACCAATTTGTGAACAACATGAATATTTTTTCTATTGTTTTGTATATATTTAAATAAGTATATACATTAGCAAGTATATTCTGCAATACAACTGACACTGTCTCAGACTTCCAGACACTGCAATAAAAGCAAGGTGAACTGGAGCCAAACTCAAAATGCAATTGAAACAACCCTTCCTACCATAGATTCGTTATGTGTAGAAAACTCGGTGCTCCACCGTGCGTAGAGATCGTGTCTATCACATCGTAATGCACCCAGTTGTGTTCCTGATGAGACAATGAGACTACCACTTCACCTATCTATAGTGGCTCTGATAGGAATGGAATAAGTTCTGCAGCTTCTGAAAATCGATACTGAAATATTTTACGAGGTAATGATATATAAAGAAGTGATAAGAGTCAGACAATTGAGGATGTGTCAGTGTACCGTGGAAAGTTTAGACGTTCTAACGCCTACTCCAGCGAAATGGTGTCGCTCCTTCAGGGGGGGGGGGCTTTAGATTCTTCACCTAAATATAACATTCTGAGCCATGTTGGTGATTAAGGTTCA
Source organism: Homalodisca vitripennis (assembly GCF_021130785.1). Taxonomy (NCBI): domain Eukaryota; kingdom Metazoa; phylum Arthropoda; class Insecta; order Hemiptera; family Cicadellidae; genus Homalodisca; species Homalodisca vitripennis. Next base: position 63,126,956 of record NC_060213.1, read on the forward strand.
GTTTTACAGCACGGTAGGATATTTAAAAAAATATAGGCACCTTTCCATTAACATCATCGGTAAGTTGTTTGGTTTATGTTTCCATGTTGTTAAAGCTTCTCAAAAAACCCCTTTTCATGGTACGTTGTAAAATTGATGAGGTCTAAATAATTTCAAAACCGTATCAATAAGATGCATAACAAAGTTTAAGAATGCCAGAGTAATACTCACACACTCATTATCTTTAAACCTAACATAAACGTTTGTAGAAATTAACGCCATAGAAAGCACTTGATATTTTGTTAGTAGTTTTAAAGCAGCTGTATGTAATTTCAGTTAAAGCTAATAGTTTCCTGTGTTCGCTTTTTCTAAAATGAAGAGCTAATCCACTTTCATATATATTATTGAGGTAAAACTTAGACATGGATTTTTATTACTTTTCAGTTTTGGTAAAGACTTGCGATATGTGTTCATTTTTAAAGAAAGACACATTCCTGTTATAAGCTGTTGAGAATATTCAATATTGGCTGTGATCATTCAGACATTACGTCATGCCTGAGTTGTTTTCCTAAGAACGTCGGTGACAGTAACTCAATAACTAGCCTAAGAGTGGCAACTAACCGAGTTACTACAAAGTGAACGGCAGAGTAACAATCTCTTCACCCACAACCTACACTCTGTTGTCTAGTGCCGTATAATGTTATCTGTGAGTAATATGTTGGCCCAAGTTGTTTTCTAGGAAACTTAGCGAGGAAAAATCAATAAATCATTACCGGAGAGGTAATTTGTAGGTTTAAGTAGTTTTCCATACATACTGTAAACTTAAAATATAATATAATCTTAAAAATACGTACTATTAAAGTCGGCCCTACCTTACTGGCTGGAACATGCATTATTGATAACGTTTTTGATAATACTGAAATGAAATATTAGGTTAATTCTAATAAAGTGGTGGAAGCTATGACAAAACGTATGCATATTATTTGTGTAGTCACGATTAAGGAATATTACAATTGTATCAAATACAAAAGTGATTAAAATCTAAGACACATTATGCTTTGAAAAAAGGTTTATGTTTAGTTATTCCAGCGTACTTAAGTTACATTAGTTAAAGTACAACGTGTGTAGTTACATTTTGTTAATATCATACCTGTAGATATCAAAACCTGTAAGTGACATTCAAAGGCAAGTTTAGTGGTAGCAATAATAGAAAGCTACATAAAACTTTAACTCGCTTGAATGTATTGATCCCTTACTAGTACTAAATCTGTACTTTATTTTCTATCTTAATTATTCTGGAGTTGTATTGGGTTACCGCTAATTTCGAGATAGAATCGAAATTTTACATAAAACTTGACAGTTTCTGATTAGGGATGAAGATATATGAAAAATGTTAAATTTGAATATATAAAAATATATAAAACTGCCAGTTGTTTGACTAGTAGTCAGAGACTAAAAATCTAACAAGGTGGATTACCATTACGTGCCGCAGTATAATTGCCTGAGTGATTGAATAACCAATCATTTATAGGGATGGGAAATTTTTATTTCGGCCAGAGAAGTTATGTGAGAAGAATGTGTTATCAGTGAGAAGGCAAAGATATACGACGTTATGTACAGGTTCTAACGTTGCGTTTGGCGTTTTGCATGATTTTATCGATATAAACTATGTACATTTATTTATTATTTAATTAAACTCAAATGCGTATCAACACAGTTGCACAAATTTCACAGGGTCCTTTTTGTATTTGCTAAAAGTCAAAACATTTATTACATTTACGTATACATTACAGCCATGAAATAAATTACGGTTGGTTTTAAGTGGAATTTAATTTACAGACTATAATTGAATTTGAAACAATATATATTTTTAAATGCTTGATAACTCAATATAATAAAATATTTCAGAAACAATTAAATACAGAATGGATATTATTTCAAACATAATTGTTTGTTAGCAATCATTTATAACTAATTATCGAAATACTGTAGCTTTTTGATGCGAGTAACATATGAAGTACAAATATTCAATTTCACTGTTTGTGAACACGATGAAATTTATTCATAGGATTTATTCAATTCATGGGAGTGGAAAGTCCGGACGAAAATATTTTCATAATCAGGAAATTAAAGTGAGTGGCGGCAATATGCGGTGGCGTAACAAGCTTTGTTATGGGAACTTGTTAACTTTTATGAAAAAAGTAACAACAATTCATTCGTGCACAGTTTTCTGACCTCACTAATTCTCTTGTTCCTGTCCATACACTCACACGCTCCTATATTAAAGGCTAGTAATTATGTGTGTATATTAATTCATTATTCTGTACAATAGAAAATGTGTGATTATAATTTCGGTCTAAAATCGATCCGTATTTTATAAAATAAAGGAGGTATATTTTATTGGTACAAAATGAACTAATAGCTTTTGATATTTAAAGTACGGTTGGGATACGTTATAAATGTGCTCAAATTCCATTCAATGGTATCCGAAACATCCGTTATTTGAGTTCATTACTATTGTATTATTAGATATGCTAATGGAAGCAATTTGGAAATAACTTAGGTATTCCCAATGTTTGATAATTAAAAGCAACACATGGACACACAGATCACCTGAATGGATTGTCCTCTTGTCCATATACTAAATGTCGAATGGCTGCTCCTGAAAACCTAGCAGTTGTACCGTTTGACGATAACACATGGGGGTTGGTGATTTCTGAGGTCGTAGTAATAAATACTAGAATTGCAAAGTTTACTTATAAGTTCAGTTTAATTATTAAAACTTACAAGCACCACTTTTAGATGGTAAAGGAAATGTATGTAATGCCACGTTGCTGCCAATTAGAATATAATAACTAAAAAAATATATCTTCTAGGTGGGCCTAACATATCCAATGTTCTCTGGAATTATGCCTACGATGTTTTACTTTATAAGACATAAGATTTTACTTCCCTTCGCAATGTGTAGACTCACAACCCGGGTGTCGGCGTCTTGGCACGAGACAATGGCGCTGTAGTCTAAGAAGGGTTATTTCTAGTCGGTGGTTACTAGAAGATGAGTAGAAGTTATGAAACTGGTAGCCATCTACTCAAATAATATGTGCCCTGTGAGCCGTGAGACACGTGGGACACGTAAACTCGCGGACAAAGCGCGCGAGGTCTGCTCGGTCACATAGTTGGGCTGCTACGAAGGGTTAGACAAAAATATTCATACGCGTGCCACTTAGGTAGTTACTCCGCCCAATAATTTAGTTCAAGAACATTGAATAAAAATAATATTAAATTATACTGGCTGACTAGGTTGTGAATTTTACATTATATGGAATTTAATTAACCAATTAACGGTACACAGTGATCCTCTTAAGACAAAATAAAAAAAAAACTTATGAAGAATTCGACATTCTGAGTCGACTAGATTGTGGCAACAAAATAGTGATCTCCTCTTATTTTGTTGTTTGTTCATAATCATGCAGTGTTTTTCTAGTACTTATTTCAGTCACTTTTGCAGTACTTTTCCGATTCCTTATTATATCTATTCCTGTTTTATAGTATAGTATCTATTATTTTAGTTATTACTTGATATTGCTATCACTTGTACTGAACTGTGCAAGACTCATAACACCACGTGTTCAGTAACACGCTTCACTGAGGTTGCATACAAAATTGCTGGTCTATTTCTCATTTCATTGGGATTCATGTGTTACTATGTTGCTCGTTAAAACGTCACATGGTTGTTTTTATGTGAATGTATTTATTCTGCGATGTTCTCACAGTTATCATGGTTACCTATAAGACCAATGTAAAAATTTTCTGTAATGCCCAGTGCAATCACATTGGATTACATTCACTATCATCGAACTTTATATTGTTTAAATAAAAATGAAGCTCGATGCAATTTGGAGGTCTATGGTCGGTTTTATATATTTTGTGCTGACATAGACAGAAATAAATGTTTGAGATAACATTTAGCCACGAAGTTATAACTTAATTTACATGTCAAGTCTGCAAATATTACCATCGGGAACATTCACATACTTTATTATATACTAACAAACTAGAACCCATATTATAAAACACAAACCTATATTTGCAGGAACTTTAGCAATCAACTGGTACAACATCATTTTTCAGTATAAACATTTTTGGTTTTGGCTAAACTGGTTAGAAAAATTCAATAATGCAGTTAAATAAAACATTGCAGTAATCTATTTGATAAATCACAAACCTTTATGATGAGTACTTAAGGGTACAAATTCCTAAAAGTAGGCTAATAACTTACATTTCTGTGAGGTAAACTTCTAGGATGACAACAGCACAGCACACCGCACCCTAGTATCGTAAAATACCCCCGTAAAACATGGTAATGAGAATGTAATGTTTCCAACGTCAGACTGGCGGTTCAGTTTACAACCGAGTAAGACACATTGTACACATCAGATAAGGTCATGGAAGAGTGGTTCCTCTACTTATACATTTGACTAATAGAATTAAAAATGATCATGTAATAATAGTGTTTAGTCTTACGATAACTATAATGGTATTTTATACTGCTTGAGTTAAGATACAATCAAACTTATGTTTTAAAACAGCAATTCTTTAAGGTGATATTCTAAAATATTAAAAACGACTTTGTAATTGTAACAGTATAAATAATGGTAAGATAATATAATTAGACGCGTTAAAAGCCGTAAATTACATCTTTTGGGTTTGAAACGAGTTATTTACTACAATTACCCTGAAACTTTCGAACCGAAAAAATGATAACAAGCAGGACATAAAGTAATAAATATTATATGGCTTAAGTTGCAAGAATATATCTAAAATAATTATTTCTGTTATAAATTTATATCTACACAAGTTTTACGATAACTTAGAATTTTTAATCAAAATATTCATATAAGGAAAATACATATATTTTTTTACAAATCAACGAACATATCTCCATTTTTACAAACATTAGACAAAGAATTAGACAATTATACTCAATATTCTAAACTAAAATAATTAAAAAGTTAGACCATGTAAACCATTGCCATCTGCATCCTAGTTTAAAAATAAAAAATAGTGACTGATAGTTATAAATACAAATTTTCAAAGTGCACCCTAATCAATGGTAGCAAATGATTGATTTAATTGAAAGACATCATTATTCGGCAATTGATAAGTAATAGTGAAAAATGAATAAAGGCTTAAATAAATGTAACATGCAAGTATAAGGATGTCAATTGAAAGATAAATCTAGCAATAACATGTATAACAATATAAATATAAAAATGAGATAGGCCTACAAAAAGATACAATATATATTAATAAAACAGCAACCATTAAAAAGCAGTAGAGATATAGAGTCCATTCAACCAAAACAAGAAAAGGAGTCATTCATCTTAATAAATTAAATAATCGAAAACCAGACTAAACGAAAAAGCCAAAAACATAAACTGATAATGATAACTTAAGACATGCAGATACCAACCAAAATATTTGATAGCAAGTGAAAGATTTATGAAATACCGTACCTTAGACTATTTATTAGCAATTAGAGGTAGTTATAAATAGATAAATTAAATTTAAATAAAAGTAACATTCAAATATAACAATATAAATAACTACACAAATATAACAATATAAAGGTTAAAAAGTAAGTAGAAAAATGTCGTTCATGCATTAACATAATTAATGCATAAATAAAAATTAATTGATTGATTGATTCATATTAACTGATTACAATAGGTTAGATACATAGGTTAGTACCCTACTGAACAAAAAAGTATGAGCATGTCGTTACATTTTTATGGTTAAATAAATAGCAGTTTATCATGCCTTATAAGGACATTTTACTGCTATAAAAGCTAATGCTGTAACTAATTACTGCTCAGCACATAAAGGAGCTGCTACCATTAAGTATTGCTTCACAATAACGTGAATAGCTAATTTCTTAATGCACGAGCGTTATAGATGCTCTGTCAACACAGCGCGGCAGAATAGAGCGCCAACTTATATAGTGATACACAGGGAACCTTCTATACATAACGTAATATGCCATTCATAGCAGAGTTTACGTCATAGACTAGTGCTCATGTATATGTTAGAACATTATTTTATACAAAGAAAGTAGATTTGAGCGTTTACAACGTTCACATAAATTACAGGTGTTACTAATCTGTACTATAATAAAACTGTCTCGTTGATTTAAACCACATTAGAATGAAATTATTTAGAAGGAAAAAAAAACTCCAATTCCTTATTAAATATATTATTTATATAAAAAAAAAACAGTTGTACTAAAAAGTTTTCCACATAAACAAAATCATTGCAAACCTAGTTTACATGATCGTGTATTTTTTGTTGTCTATCAGTCCTATAATCAAAATATTGACACTACTTAGTTACTTACAAATATTACTAGGTCAATAGCTTATTTATGAGAAAATTCTTTATACCAATAATAGCTACATCGGCAGAAACATGGAATTATAAAATTAACTTTAATCGAATAAATCTATACATTATATAGAAAAATAACGCAGTTTAAGTAAACAGAGACAAAGAAATGAAATGCGGGAAATTATCTTCTGACAGTTACAGATTTCAAAATTTAACATTTAGTGATTTGGTCCTATCTGATAAGATAATATAAATTAATTATACAAAATGTTGCTATTGAGATATTTCGACTCTACCTAAATCTCATTATGACAAGTAATTACGTCTAGGAAATAAAATCTAATCCACGTTATTTCATTTCACTCTTACACCCAAAGAATGAAGACTATAGCTATTAATAATCGTTATGAGCGTGAAAATAAGAATCCAACCACATATACTTCAATAAGAATAATTTTCAGTCTCTCTGCCTGTATGTGTGTGTGTGTGTGTGTGTGTGTGTGTGTGTGTGTGTGTGTGGTGTGTGTGTGTGTGTGTGTGTGTTTTGAGTTAGTTTGCACGTAAGTAATAATTTTCAGCACAATATTCAATAAATTATACGGCCTTAAATGACCTTTTAATACTTTATTTTAACAAATAAAAAAAGTTGTGTCTCTGAGAGCACTCGTAGTTTTTGAACTAAAACCACTGGTGTGGTGTTAATAAATAAAATTGGTATTTTTTAAATATACACTGATGTTCCAAAATCTATAAACCTTTCTAACTTCCACTTGTTAATTTTGCAGCTATATTACCCTGTCAGATAAGTTTAATCACACTTTCCATCTTTTAAAACTATTATTAGATTATTCATAACTTCAATAAAGATTCCATGTTTTTAATAGCAGTACCACCTAGGGTGTATATAATAGTAAATCTACATATTAACATTACCCTAATGGCATTAGTGATTGTATTAATCGATTAAAAGCTGCATACGTTATTTTATTTTCCAATTTATTGTAAATTAAAAGGATAATACATGAAAATATAAAGGGAAACTTTTTTTATGAAGGATAAGTTTAAACCTTTTGCATAAATGATTTAATTATTCCAAACATTATTTTACAGTTTTAACCACTATCAAGAATGTTGTTTCTTATGTAAAAAAAGTATAATAAACCGGGAACTAATATAACCGGAATATATTTCGTACTTATTCCATATAGAAAATTAGCTAGGCCATTCAACGGATGAAATACTTTCTGCGGCATCCAAGTACACGATATGAAGATTCAAATATTTTATCTCTAACTCTGATAATACAGACTGCGATAAGACAATCACAGTCATTCGCATAGCAATAATACGATTTAAATAATTCAAGATTCATACTCTAACCACTAAAGTTTATTCCTGCTAAAACAAAAAATATATCTACGAATTCGTTCTTTGTATGAAGGTTATTTTTGACGATGGAAGGATTGTGAAGGAAACAGGATTTTCCTAATATACTTGTAGTTATAACCTGAAGAAGAGATCGGATTACAGATCTCGAAACGTAGTTTTACTGATTTATTGTTTCACTGAACGATGGCAAATGTCCGGAAAAATCCTGTTTCCTTTACGAATCCATTCAGCTCTTTATTGATTTACTTATTTTTTAACGATATATTTCTGTGCATTACACTTTGCTGCACTTTTAACAAAATAGTTTGCTTTTAAATGTAACTCTAATGCAATTTAGAACTAGAATCTCTAGAATAATTCTAAATGAAAACTTGTTTTGTAATTTTAAACATCGAGCCCGATCTATATAGAAAATGTCTGTTATACAAAAATAGTGTTTTCCCTGAAGTTAATTTGTCCAGTTCTTAGGGATCACTTTTAATGGTTGTATTTTTGTATAATTGAAGTTGTTAAAATTTTAGTCAAGTACATCGACCATAGAATCTATTGGTATCAATCAAGAAAGTAATTCAATAGATGAATTAAACTTAGGTAAAGAAATTTGATTTAAACGCAGTAAACTAAACACTTTTGGAAAATTATACATAACACTCTATAACAGTGTACTTTACTGAATCACTTAGAGAGAGTCCAGGTTTCCATTATAGAATTAAATTCGTGCATTAGCGTGTTTTGTTCAGCGTAACATTTAACAGAATGGAAACACCCTGACTTGTACAAAATTTACGACGCGTCACTGCTTTCATTGCCTGTGAAAATTTAATAGGATAGTTATTCCTGAAATAAAAGTGTATAGAGGGAAATTGCGTTAATACATAATTACAAAAGTTAGTTTTGTTTTAACCCTTTAAATAAATAATGTGTTCGGAAGAATACAACTTTAATTACATTTGGTATCTGTATACAAATATTTATTTAAAACAAACTTAACGGATGACAAGGACTAAACGATTTCTTAGGTAGAGCATCAACTTATAAGAGACCATTTATCTATCCATATTTTTTACATGTTCGTGGCGTTAAATTGTGGGTGGCTGTGTTGGTGTGTATGAGCGTGTAGTTTTTTTTTATTTTGCGTAAAGAGTGGTCTATAAATTTAGGATTAAAAACACATTTTTTAGGATGTACAGTGATTAGAAATTAAAAAGCCCTATTATCTTTAGAAATCATTTTTCATAAAGAAATATGTATATTTATTAATGTAAATAATAAGTAGGTTGCTATATACAAGGACAACCAAAATAAGACCACCTTGGTGTCTTATTTTGACACCAAGGTTGTCAAAATAAGACACTCTTTAAAATTGTAAGCAATGTTACAGAGAAGCGTTCACAGTAGTATACTTTGGCCGTTGCTGGGACAACGCACCCGAGACCGGTTCTGGGACAAACCGTGTGAGACCGAATCTGGGACAGAATTTTTTAGAGAGCGACTAAGAGTGTGAGTACGGGTGGTCAGAACCGTGCCGCGCGAATCACCACGCATGTCATCGCTGCCCCGCCACCGACACCACGCGTGTGTTTATTTACCACAATTGTGAGTATGTATGTGTTTGTGATTTACTGATCAGATCTAAATAGACGATGTTGTTTACATGGTTGTTCTGGAGCAGTTGGTTGTTTTGATCTACAAGTGTGATTGTGATCTGTTGAATCTTTCGTAAACCGCTCCGAAGAGGTATGTAGTGTTTTTCTTGAGGTGATTGAGATATTTTGTAGCCGTGTGGTACATTAGGGGAAAAGGAGTAGAGGATTGCTGTCTCCAAATGTTTGTGAGAGTGAACATCATGATTGACAAGACTGTTGTTGACAATATTGCAGTGTATCTCGATGACATCAACGGCTCTGAGATTCGGTGGATTCGATGCAATTACATTTTCATTTGAGTTGAAGTAAGATGATTCTTTTTGTAAGTTTGTTGCATCAGATTTTTCAAAACCTAAGAGATCACTAACGGTTTTATCCAAGTAGAATTTAATTGGAGAATTAATTGATATTTTGTCACCGTCTTTAAAGATCTTGAAATCATCAGAATTTATACTAAGATTCAACGATTGTATGTAATCTCTGAAACTCTTTTCAAGTTTTTCAATGGTCCAGTAACCGCATTGAAGTATCAGTGGTTTCGGAATGAAATGTATTTCCCAAAAATAGACTTTTGCATGTTGCAACAAGTTGTATATGTTGTTCTCAGAGTAAAATCCAACAAGAGCCATATAATACTCTGCGTTTGGATCCAAGTGGATGGGGTGTTCTAGATGGAGAGTCAGTACAGACTCAGTTCCAGTTAGTTTGAGTAATGGCATGGTTGCAGTTTTTTATATACTTATAATTCTATACAAGTTTTAGATGAAGTTGCTACCATCATGGAAGTCTTCAAAAACCTCTTTCCATATATTTTTTATTTCGTTGTTGAATTTTTTCTGCATGATGTATATCTTGCCTTCTAATTCACTCAATTGAACTTTGACAACCACATCATATGGCTCCACTGCTTTGCTCACTTGACCGATTCTCTGGTGGTTTTTTCAGTAGGAAAGCTGCCCCATATCTTTTCACCATTTACGGTACTAGTGGGGACAATCTCGATCGCATTTATTATTTTTTCCGATTTTACCAAATGCGATTCCAATAATTTCTTGACTTCGAATAACTCTTGTGAGACTTTTGATACATCACTTGCAAGCTCAATTATCTCGTCAGGAGAAGGGTCTGAATTGGGTTGAGTAGGTATTGATCCAATTTCAATTTCGTCTCCAAATCTGTTGAAAATAAAACCACGGTTTCCATGCATTTTTATTGTTTCTTATACTACGAAGAATATGTTCCCAGTCCTCACCAGCTGAATCTCGTCGTAGAACCTCCAGGCACAGATGTCCACAGATAGGAGGATCGTCAAAACCCCTGAATACGCTCTGAGTTATAAACCAACCCTTTTGACCCCAAATACCTGACTACTTCTATTGGAGGATTGACATCACCATATGAATCAAAATAGAATTTCTTTTCACCACGTTTCACATAACACGTCCAGTGAGTACCGCCAGATGAAAGGTCACCAAGATTTAAAATACCACGTTCAATATCTGTAGGTTTGTCTGGAAGTAACTGTCGCATGAAAACACCTCTAAACTCATTAATGTTTAATATACCTGCTAATTTTTCTATTTCACCAAGAGACAGCGGGAAGATCTCTTTTTTTTATTCACAGACAACAATGCATCAAGCTTCCGACCAATACGTCGTTTCAACCCTCTACCCGTAGGATCTTTTTCAATAATGGTGTCTAACTCCTCATCGACTAAACTCTTTAACCAAGGTATAAATTTTTCTCTCAGTAAAGGAGCCACCTTTCTTCTTATTAATGGAGAGATGAAACGTTTACCTCCAGGAACTGACGAATCCACCATTTCCATAATTTCCTTCAAAAACCCTCCTTGTTTATTAGATACGAGTTGGTTGTAACTTAGAAGCAATTGCAAACCTTTTTTGTTCTTAACGGCTCTAGAAACGGCTTTGTGTTGCTCTCCAGAAAGAAGTATACGATCACTTCCGTGAGACAGCTGTTCATTAGATAATCTGATTACTGTAGGTTTCCGTCTTTTGTACGCTGTACGAAGCTTACGTTTTTGAGCTTCGGATAGCCGAACTGTATAATTATGCTGACTTTCCATTCTATACGCTTTCTTATATACAAAACACTTACATGAAAACAATAATTGCCGCCTACTAATGAAAAAAAAACATTTTTATTTTACTTTTTTTGTTTTTTTGTTGTTTTTTTTATTTGTTTTTTACAGGAATTTGATTATGTTTCGAGTAATGTCATATGAGAAATGTGCCTCAGATACAACGACAACATATGCTGTGGTGCCGCTGCTCCCCTGTGGAGATGCAATAGCTTTTACAAAAATCTAATTCAATCTGAATGTCACTTCGAGATCTGTCTGTTGTTGGTTGATGTAGATGTGTGTCAATTACAACCAAAGGTGAGTTATCAATAAATTCTTTCAGGTTTACTAACACGTTATTGTCTCCGAAGTTTATTTTTCGGAACCCTAGGTACTGATCGTACATGATCCTGTATATACCATTAGTAATATCAAAATTCTGCAATTCCTGAGGGTACCTTTCTCCATTAATTTTCACAGACACATTTTTGATGTTGCAGCTGTCAAATCTACTAGGATCTTTTGCCTGGGTGTTTGTTCTGTTTGTCTGAAGTGCGATTATAACAAATCTAGGATTGTACACATTTCTGTAAACACTTGTAATATCGAAGCTGAACGATGAACCGAACACCCCTCTTTTGTCGATGCATTGGCCATTGAAAGAAGTTGTAGACTAAAGCATCCTTGTCACTCAGATGTTTCAAACCATCAATTAAACTGGATTTTGGAAGTGCTGGTATAATCGACTATGGGGACTCGTAACACAAACGACTCTATCACAATTTTTCCATCGCCAGGATCCGTTGCTGTGGACCCTGCCCCTTTCCAGTGAAACAACGCATCATTATCTTCATTCCTAGTAAATGTGATTTCAAAACCTCCCTTGTACATCGGGTAACGTAGGTGGTCAAAGAACCCTAATCCTAAATGCCCAAGTGTGCCGAGTGCTTCAAACTTCCCACCTCCTGTAAACGATGATGAGAAACCACTACTTGAGAGTGTTTGTTTTTCAGTGTTACTGTAACTAACAATCCCCTTTATAGTGCTGGTGATGCCGGGGAGTTCTACTGTGTCGATCAATGTATTGTGTTTCCTCAGCTCTATTCTTGAAAACAAGAAGGCCGCGAAGTTGTCTACCAGTTTGACGGTAGAGTTAGTTTGATAATCAGATCCATCAGATTTTTTGCACATACTTTCCTTGAATGTGGTACATTATGCGTGAATCATAAAATGCGTCTCCATGATCCAGTTTGAATGTTGTATTGTTGTTGGGTGCATTGAAGTTGAGCTCTGAAACTGGCATTGCAGTTCTATACTCACTTCTTGCTATACCGCTCGAAAATTCAATATACAGTTTCTCCATCACTGGTTTTACCACTAATCACTGTTCTATTATATCCTCTCTTATATATAGGGTAAAAAATATTTGCTTTCATTGCTTTATATATCTGATGGGTAGATACATCCTGAAAGTTCCTAACCCATACCGAGTTTACGTTTCAACCACATTCCTCCTGTTGTTGCTAGGCCGACCATACGCTCATTCAAGTCAGCATCATCTGAGGTAACCCTCTCCCAAGCTTTCTTTTGTAATATTTTGTCCGCCTCCCACCTGTCTTCTGTGTTTTTATGATCCCTATACCATATATCATGCTTCTTACAAGCTTCATCGAGGGGATTAATTCCCTTATCTCCCCTAGCAAGTCTCTTGTCAAGCTGGGTGCCGGGCCCACAGTAGTTGTACGTATCAAGATTCCAGTTCTTGGGCGCATGTAACTCGAATGGTAACTTGTTAATGATGTCGTTCAAAAGCCCTTTACCTTCTATAACATGTTCAGGCAAAACAGACAAACATCTGACTAGGTACTTCAACCCTTTAGGTGTAGCAATTAGGTCTTCCATTGCATCGTGAAGGAAATCAACTACAGACAGTTTTTCATTATGAAAGTTGTTGTTCCCAGCTTCTTCCTGAGCTTGAATGTAGTGTAACCTGTCAATGAGGTCTTTGAAGTTCTTTATGTACTTATATTCGACCGGACTTTCATTGTAAACCTTTAACCCTGAACCAATTGTTGCCACTTTTTCCATTCACTAACTCATCCCAAATAGGTTTTATCATATGTTTCCACTTTAGTCCTTGACTTGATTTGGGACGACCACTTTTGGGATTGTTTCTTTGGAAAAGCGAGTTTGTCCTCACCAATATGTCCTTGTAAGAGTTCCACTCTTCATCGGTGTACAGTTCCTTCTCTACTATATTGTTTTTCGTCAACAATCTCCAAAGACCCTCAGTCCCTTTGTATTTCTTTTGAGAGCTGACTAATATAATGTCATCATAATCAAATGTAATCGGTTCGGAACCGATCATCGGCTGCTCTAGATTTTCATCGTACCAAATACCAAACTGTTTGTCGTTGGATTTTGGAAGGTATCGGGCTCCTAGAGAACCAAGTGTTCCTACTTTAGAATCCATCAACTGTTTCATCGATTGCTCTTGAGGTTGTACTTCTGGCTCATCATCGTAATCTACATCCTCAAACGTTCGACGATCTGATGCTTGAGGTTGAAATCTTACCAACTGTTTCATACGGTTTTGACTACGTATCTTTTGTGTTTCCAATTCTCTATGTTGTTGTTCCCTAATGGCTCTGGTGATTGGTTCGTACTTTTTCTCATTTTCACGAACATCTTCTAACTCTTTAAAATGGGTCTGAGCAAACTCACTTTGTAATTTCGGTTTTTTAACTCATCCAACTTTCTAGCTTTAGAAACAGTGAGCGGTCGATCATGTGTTATTGATATGTTACGATTGGCAGACGTCTCATTAGCATTTGATGATATAGTATTTTTGTTTGAGAAGTTTTTTAATTCATCCTGTTCAGCACGTTTGAACTTTGCAGCCAAGACAGTCTGAATTTTTTCAAGTCGCCTTGCTTCTTTTGCATCTAGTTTATTCGCCATGTTGTATACTTATAGTAATAGATACAGCGTTATTCTTCAAATCTTTCAAGTCACGTTTACACTGGAACGTCAAATTACGTTTAGAGAACGTCAAATTACGTTTATGAACGTCAAATTACGTTTATACTTAAACGTCAAATTACGTTTATGAACGTTAAATTACGTTTTTACTTAAACGTCAAATTACGTTTATGAACGTTAAATTACGTTTATACTTAAACGTCAAATTACGTTTATGAACGTTAAATTACGTTTATACTTAAACGTCAAATTACGTTTATGAACGTTAAAATTACGTTTATACTTAAACGTCAAATTAGGTTTATGAACGTTTAAATTACGTTTATACTTAAACGTCAAATTACGTTTATGAACGTTAAATTACGTTTTATACTGGTACGTTTTACAACGAAGTATTATTCAACACTTAGTTTCCTTTTTAAATTGCACATGTATTTCCTTTTTTGTGGTTTAGCTGTTGTATTAATAGATATGAACCCATGAGGTGTTTTCCAGCACTCAAAAACAGAGAGCCTCAAATTGGTTGAAAGTCATGTCAGAACCTACAAAAGTCCTGGAACACTCTCTTTGTATAGTACTTGTTCATTGTAAACAGACACAACAGATTAACATTGTTTCGTATGACCTGCATATCAACTCGACCATAGCTCTGACTCAGGTAGACACAAGAAATCCCTTTATGACGTCCTCTAATGAAATAGTCTTTGATTTTAGTTTGCTCTTCTAGGAGGCAGTCATCAAATACCACAAGTGAGTTTGGTTTGCAGTCATCGATAGAAATGAGATCTTGACAGGACGAATAGTAAAACGCTATTTGTCTTCTAAGGTTTTTTTATAATCTACTGTAATGTTCACGCAGATCTACATATGCGGGTTGTTCTATTGAACGACTGAACACGTATAGATTCTTAAACGGAACTCCATCTTTGTTGTAAATGAAATTCAATAACAAGTTCGTTTTACCACTCCCAGACGGTCCTACAATAAGGACACCGTAACGATCTAGGTAAAAATTGGTCTTCGAATTTATCTTTGCAATACACTTGAATTTCCATAGTATGTTCTCTTACATACATTTACAATTTAACAGTTTTCGCATATTCTATAATGACCCCCATGCTAGGGTTCGGATATTGTGTTCGAGTACGAAACGCTTGTCGTCCTTTGATGAAAGTACCACTTTATGGTGTTCTAACGCTGTAGAGATTGTGTGCTTGACTCCGAATTGTATTCATCGTTTTGTAGTGCTCGATGTTACTAAACAAACAGTCTTTATAGTTGCTAAAGGTAATTTCATTTTCAACTACAGCTTTTTTCACGCCCTTAGACCTCTTTATGAAATGGTTGTCTTCTATATTGCTCACATACATCTTGGATCGTAGTCCTACAAACTCTCGCATGATTCGACCATTAAGTTCATCTTTCATTTTACCCAGAACTTTTTTGTTTACGTGGGGAAGCCCATATTGGTTGGGGTTGGGGTAGTCACTTGTATCAAATAATCCAATTAAATGTTTCATGTCTTCATAGAAGTTTTTCGTTTTGATGTCATATATCAGGGAATCGGTATCGGTGTACACCATTTTTATATTAGATCCATACTTCTCTTTCATTACATTGTAGTGGAAATCATACATCAGTGTCTTTGATATGTCTAGAATACTCATACCTACGTAAATAGGTTTATTTAACAAAAGTTTTTTCTTACTAAAATGTACAGCAACTAGGTTTTCTGTAAAGATGGTTCGACTCTTAAAGTTCGGTTTGCTAACCCATCTTTCCACTAATTTGGACTTAGTACCCAAACGAATGTCCACACGATTTCTCATATTTTCCATAGTTTTTCCAAAAACTGAGTTGTTCATAAGTTTGAAAAAGTCTTTCTCAAAATCATTTTTCGCCTTTGTACGCTCCATGGTATTCAGATTAATGTACGGTTTGCAACCAATTTCTTCGACTGAAAGTAAGAACTCTATGAACATGTTTTAGTTTCATACCCAGACTCAAATAAAGCTTTAAATTTTTGTAGTGTACGACATACTTTTCTTTGCCATAGAGAGTTGTCAGAAGCTTTGCCATTTTCGATCCTGGTGGGACTCTACGTTCTGGAGCGAGAGGTAGATCAGAGTGTACGTCGTGTAGTTCTTCAGGATATTCCAAATCAACTTCTAATATGTAGCCTGTGGGTGAATCGTCCACTAACTTTCATTACATCGATGTCTGTACTGCTCCACTGAAAGTTTGCATATGGTAGTTTTACAGACATTGCCCACCCATACAGGTTGTTTGCATCCAAGTACATAAGGTAGTTGTTTGGTTTCGATTTGTCGTAGTCTTTCATGTAGGGATTGTTTGCCTTTCGCATATCGATGAGAACACTGTGAAATACCACCACGAATACCCTTTTCAACCATGAGTACCATATCGATGTCAGTCAATAGAGACAGTTCGACTTTTGTAATTTTTAGCATTGCGTTCCAAGCCAAACCCAGGTGCTGTGAAATACCATGCAGGATCTAATTTGTATGTATTGAGACATACATCCCTGAAGTTTTCCATAACATCTGCAAGCAGCAAGACATCGGTTTCGTTATATAGCATTGTATATTCTTTCATGTTCTGAATGTTAAAGGCGGTCCATACATCGCACGCATGTTTGTAATCTTCATTTGTTATGTGTTGTTTATTCAGTCTATTGTAAAATTCTTCTTGACTAGGTAGTGATGTTTCACTATATTTTTCTATACTGTCCATGTAGTCGTAAGGGTACACTCCTTTTCGTAGCAATAAATTGAGGTCCTTACCATTGTAATATGTTGAGATGTGTTTGAATTGAGATCTAGTCAGATTCTTTGCCAACCTATCGAGACTTTGTGACATGAACTTGAATGAATCGATGAATCGTAGTTCAATTCCACCTTCCACACTGACCGTAAAGGAAATGTACCTCTCCTCGTTGTTGGGTATCAATGATATGCGATTTTCGAACTTACCAAACTCTTTAATGAATAGGTGAGTGTCGTAACCTGCTAAATTATGAATGAAAACAGGAATGAACCTAGGTTTTTTGAAATTGATGTTACACTTGTTGTGAGCTGCTCCTCTAAACAAACCCGTCAAATGGTTATGGTCTCTAACACGATCATCACCAAGATAATTTCCACAGATATGACACGTAGTTGTAGATTCAAACATTTCCTGTTGCTCTTTTGTCATCAACTGCATGGGGACTATTGCTTCACTCTTGTAAAGTTCATTAATCCTTATCGACTCCTCAATCAATGATTTTACAAATACATGTGCAGCATCGTCTCCAAAGTATTTAATCGGTGGTTTGGAAAAGCCGTCCTCTGACACCCCATACATACAGAAGGAAATGGCATTATGTTTCTGATATTTGATAGTGAACGACTGATGATTACCATTACAATCCACTTTACACACGGTTGACATGTTGAAATAGGTGCTAGACAGCATTCAAAGTCTGCGTAATACACAAAGGGCACTCTCATTGAGCAATTGAAATCTTTAAATCTAATTACAGTTCCTGGCTCTGGTAGTTCCAATTTCACAGCATCGTGTGTGTTACAGTCTTCTCTATGCTTGATGAGTAAATCCTCTCTCGTAAAGTGTTGCAAACACCTATTGCATATCCACATCTTATGTCCATTTCGTGAGATCTGTGAACTAACCAAACGGGACATATCTTTGATCCAGCAGTAGTGAGTGTTTGTTTTTTCTCTGATAAACAGTAGATTAACATGTTTTTCCATCTCGTTATCAGTTATTCTCAGCGGGAATATATCGAACTTGTCATCATAAGCATAGACATTAACAGAAATGCCACTAAGTCTTTCAAACTTTGCTATATCATCAAGTTTCATGGGTCATTCGCAAGTTGCTAGTGCATGAAGCAGCTCTCGTTTGAAAGGTTCGTAATTGCTGATTCTTTCTGGATGAACCTTAACTGGATGTAAAGCTGCCAGAATAGACCACATAAAACATTTCTGATCTTCGTTTTTTACATTAATAACAGCCTTTTTGGATTGAATCTGTTTTGGTAGAACCACATAGCTGGATCCGTGAAAAGGAACGTATCGGTTGACTCTGATCTCCAAGTCTTTCACACTTTTTAGTGACCATTGAGAACCGTTTTGCCTCAAACTCCTCCATCTTAACCAACATCTTAAGTTTTGCTGAGTTATAATAGTCAGACAGAGACGTTGTCGAGTAAAGAATTTCATTTTTCGTTTTAAAGTTCATGACTTGAGTCACCTCCACATCGTTTATTATTTTCTTGAATTCAGCATGATAAACCATGTTTACCTTAAGATTCTTTTCTTTTACAGCTTCCTGAAGTTTGTCAACAACGAGTGGTTTGCATATCTCAAGAAACATTTTTGGATCTTTGATCCCACGTTTGTTCATAATCACATACGTTTTCAATCTTCCCGTGAATGCCGACTGGACTTCTGATATTTCATCAAGTATTGTCTGTGACTCCTCTGGAGTACGTACCGGAACCAGATGAGGTGTTGAAGGTGATTCTGTTTCAGACAGAAGCTGTCTCTCTTCCATGGTAGGACTAATCGAATTCTCACTATTAATTGTACTAGTCGGTGTCTCACTAATAATCTTTTTCACACCTGTAGTAATCTTTTGCGGTCTAGTCGGGTTTTCGGATCATCGCTTCAAGAGCTATATCGTTTGTATTGACCTTCGGTACTTGTTTGACTTCCCTTGGTCGTTTTGGGTATTTCTTTACCAGCATGTTGATGTCTGGAGTAGGTGCCGGCAGTCTTGGTGTCAGTCTCGTAATGGGTAATATTTCACTCCTGTATCGAGGACCTTCATGAAGTGCTGACAAACGGATATGACGTTTCGGTTATTGTTTGTGACGGTTCCAGTTGGATGACTCTATTGGTGTTTCACAAATCCAACACATTTTACTTTTAGGAGCTGGTTTGATTTCCATCTTTTTCAGACGTTCGTTATATGTCATACCATGCTGGTTTTTGGCACATTTCTGAGATTTTTGGTGCCGAGCCATGTTGGAAACCGTTATTTCCTTACTGCATTTTGGACACGGTTTCTTCTGGGGTTTTATTTGAGCACGTACATCGGTCGGACTAAGCACGTTGTATGTTGGACTCTCTGGGATATGTAGTGGTGAATGGTATACAGGACTATATGGTATATGCAGTGAATAGTCTGACTTATCCGGAACTTCAAATGGTGGTGGACCAAGTATTGATATAATTTTCGATGAATCGGGGTGTATCCTTTTTACTGGTGGTTCAAACTTTGGAGCGTCAGCTGTAGATGGACCAATTATAGCTCTAATTTTGGAATAGAAATCTGGAGTGTCTAACATAGACAAATCAAAATCAGCAATCGCGTCTTGTTCTTCAGGTCTGAGATTTGAATAGGACTCTGGCAACATAGACATATCAAAATCAGCAATCACGTTCTGGAATTGATTGTCACTCACAGCATCAGCGTAGTTTTTTTCCAACATAGACATATCAAAATCCGGAGTTTGTCTGTCTAACGTGGACATGCATTTCTTTGTTTTTTTATGGCGGGACATGGAGGAGTTCCTGACTTCAACACCACACCTTGAACATACTTGTTTTCATCGAAGGAGGTTTTTCATTGAATCCGTTGGAAGAAGCATAAGCTGGTGGATTTGACGCTGACATACACTTCTTTGTTTTTTGGTGGCGGGATAGGTTAGATGCAGTAACCTCAGCTCCACAATTTGGACATTTCTTGACTGATGATCTTCGAAGACCGTCCGTAGCATTGAGAAATGCTGTTTGCTTGCTAGCAGGAGAAAACGCCATTATTTATAGAGCTGGCTACTCTCTTACTGTATGGGTGATTGACGATGGAAAAGGATGAGGTATGGATGCACTTCTTTGTTTTTTGGTGGCGGGATAGGTTAGATGCCGTAACCTCTTCTCCACAATTCGAACATTTCTTGACTGATGATCTTCGAAGACCATCCGTAGCATTGAGAAATGCTGTTTGCTTGCTAGCAGGAGAAAACACCATTATTATAGAGCTGGCTACTCTCTTATTGTATGGGCGATTGACGATGGAAAAGGATGAGGTATGGATGGATGAGAATAGGAAGAGGAGTAGGAAGAGGGTGGGTGTGTGGGATGAGTGGAAGGAAGGATGAGAGCATTATTAATACATTTGACTCTGAACTAGAACATAGTTTTTTGTAACTCTTTTTCATAAAACGATCCTATTATTTCCTCACCAGACTGGTCTGCGATTTTGTAGGTAACAGGGCAAGTTTTGTTGACAGCCACAATCCGAAAAATTTCTCTTGTCCAATTTCTGCGGTATTTATTTCCAAATACATATTTCTTTATAGTAATTCTTACACGGTCTCCAACCGAAAGTCTGGGTCTGAATACTAGACATCGTCCAGTGTTTGCGTACATGTTTCTTAAAGTTTGTTCATTGCTTGAATTCACTTCTGATGGGCTCATCTTTATAGTGCTATGAAATTTACTGTTTATATTGACGTAGAAGCTTCTGTAAATGTGACACCCATCTAAAAGAGTTTTGAATTTCAAAGTGCACTTTCATTTTTTCATTGAGAGTTCTATGGAAACGCTCTATAATGGCACTTTTTTCCTCATTTTCAGTATGGTATAACTTTATTTGATTTTTGTGTAAAAACTCTCTAAATTCCTTATTAACAAATTCTCGTCCTTTATCCGTGTGAAGAAGGTTCGGGGGTTTGTGACCAACCAATTTCGCTCTTCTTAATATTTTACCAAACGATTTAGTAACCTCTTGTGAGCTTTTAGTTTTTAATGGTTCTGACCACGCATATTTTGAAAACGTATCAATTACATTAAGTATGTATCTGAATCCATCATTTTCCTTTGAAAACCTAATCATTACAACAAGGTCTGCAGCCCACAAATCATCAATACCCAAAGTTACAATTTTTCTCTTAGGGAATCGCTTAACCACAGGTTTATGAACCTCTAATGCTCGAAGCAGGATTTCTTTCCGACTTTTCTGCTTCATTCTATCCACAATACACTTACATTATACCAAACTAGTAATTTATAAGGTGCGGTGTCTCGCGCGGCGCGGCGGTGACTGGACAGTGACGAGGCGCGTACCGATTGTTTGTATACTTATAGAAACAACACGCGGTGTCTCACACGGCGCGGTGGTGGTGACGGTTCAGCAGTCGCGCGGCGCGGCGGTGACTGGACAGTGACGAGGCGCGTACCGATTGTTTGTTATACTTATAGAAACAACACGCGGTGTCTCACACAGAGCGGTGGTGGTGACGGTTCAGCAGTCGCGCGGTGCGGTGATGACGAGGCGCGTGCCAATTGCTTGGCGGTGACGGTTCAGCAGTCGCGCGGCGCGGTGCTGACGAGGCGCGTGCCGATTGCTTGCATACTTACAGTAACAACGCGTGGTGTCGGTGGCGGGACAGCGATGACATGCGTGGTGATTCGCGCGGCGCGATTCTGACCACCCGTACTCACACTCTTAGTCGCTCTCTAAAAAATTCTGTCCCAGATTCGGTCTCACACGGTTTGTCCCCAGAACCGGTCTCGGGTGCGTTGTCCCAGGAACGGCCAAAGTATACTACTGTTCACCACGTTGGATAAATAACACTTGATTTGTGTACATATATTTAATATCTATTCTGATTTAACATCTCAATGCCTTAAAAACATTTTTCAGAGTCAGATATGCAAATATATTTGGAGGTTTTATGTAGGCAATTATGTAAAGGTTTGTGTTGAAACATATTTATAAAAAATAAAAGAGAATAACCTTAGTAGACCAATTTACACATCGTTACCCCCTTTTTTTTCAGTTATTCCAGTATTGTGAATGGAATCTGACGCTGTCACAGACTTCACTCCAGGAATATGGAGCCGAGTTAGTCTGAAGAGGTCAAATAAAGTCGGTGACGAAGAAGTTTAAAATTAGCTCTTTTCATAGTTTTGACAACAGAGAATTCCAGACTACAAAATATAGTGTAATCGAGGTGAAGCGATATTCTAATTGTTTTATCAGGTGTGAAACTACGTTTGTAGCTGTGTTTTAAAGACCTTACGTAATTCATGTTACGTGTTAAATAATACTCACGAGTTACGTGTAAAACTTCCCCTGAAATAAAGGGATTTCAAAGAAATTCCAATAAACCGAAGGACTTTGTGTTTAAAGGCTTTAATATGCAAGAGACAAAAGACTTATCATATGGAGAGTCATTCACGACAATATGGGCTCTTCAACACGCCCCTCCATGGAGCTGGTCTTTTGCCTTCGCAGAGTCCTAATTTCTAATAAATGCCACTTCTGCTTCAGTGTTACAACACTTTCTACCATAAATTAAATAAATAATATTTTTAATACAAATATAGTATATACACAATATAGAAAATCAAATATATTTTGAACTAGCCGTTTCCCGCGGCTTCGCACGCGTCTCTTAAGCTTTGCCCGTATATTTCTTTGCCTTCAAATAGTGTTTGGCTATTTAATATACGTAACTGTGTCGTAATTGCAGTTTATCATGTGCAGGCGCTTTGATAACTTTTATATCTTGCAGTACAGCCTGGTGGTGAGTTACATCAATGGGCCATTGCATATAAACCTTCTAGATAGAAAAATACAAATAAATACAAATTTTCATAGTGATCGGTCCAATAGTTTCTGAGTCTATAAAGGAGAAACACACAAACATTCATTTTTATATATTACTAGCGGGCCCGGCGCGCTTTGCTGCGCATTTCAATAATTTTTTGCAAAAGTTGCCCGCGGCTTCGCAACGCAATTTCCCGTTGAAAACAGTACACTATATTCACTTATTCTTTTTCTATCACATTCTAAACATTGCTGAGATAATTGATAGTCGTTCCATCGTGAGCCTCTTGGGCGTATTATGAAGGTATGTACCATATTCCTGCCTCTATCTACCTGTTACCCACGGCTTCGCACGCAAATCTTAAGAACCGAAGTCCTTATATTACTTAGTAAATTTTTTTTTTTACTATAATAAATTTTAGATTAAATTAGTTATATCTCCGATGCCACGATTGAGCTTGCTTTGTTGTCTCGATCGAGAGAATATGTACACACGGAGTTTTGAGAACCATACTTCTGTCAAAAAAAACAACTAAGGTTGATTTTATAACATTCTTTATATTTGTAGCCAACGTAAGATAGTAATTATGATATCTGCATTACTCTTTCTGATCAAGCATGAGCATGGTTTATATTAAATAAATATTGCAGTTAAAGGTGAATTTTTACGTCAAATTTGAATTGTATTATCTGGATAGTAAAGTCTATGTTTAACAGTGATTGCAAAAACAGTTTAAACAAAAATTTGTCGTTTCTCTTAAGCTTACTCTATGCTTTAAAACTATAAGTGTAATATATGTTTACAAAGAACAGCTGATTAAAAATTTGAAAAGACGTTAACATATGTTTGCTGCAATGCATTTCTTATGGGTATTTCTGTAACCAGTAGGGCGGAATCCTGAATCGGGAAAGGGATGGGCATAGCTTATAAACCTTCTCCGTGGAAAAATACATATACGTACAAATTTTCATCATGATCGGTCCAATAGTTCACGATTCCATAAAGGACAAACATACAAACATTCAATTTTTATATATATAGATTATTGATCATTGGTGCAATCTGAATTTAAAATTAGGCAATGACGTCTTCTATGCAACCTGCATTACACTACTGATCAAGCACTTTACAATAAAAATTTTCTAAATTTTAAATGTAAACAAATGTTTCTGCCTCTTTGATGAACTACAGCTGAAAGTATTAACAGCTGTTTAGTATCAGTTCGCTTTGTATTATGTGTCGTAGCGCAGTCCGTCGGATCCGATATAAAAACACTCTAACATCAACAACGATTTATAATTAAATAAACTATTTAAATTGGACCAAATTTACTCTAGTATGTATGCCTATGTTACTTCCAGGAACGTGTAGAATCACTGTACAAAATTTCACGATGTTTTGTGCATTGGTTCCAGAGTTATAACGGAACATACAAACAAACATTCGCATTTATATATTTTTGAATAGAAATATTTTGGCTTTTTCAGTAGGGTACCGTACGTATCTAACCTTTTTTTAATTAATTAGTGGGTATTTTCCCTATTGGAATATTGTGATTAAATATTCAATTTAGCTGTAGGATAACTGGACATAAATTTATATTTTTAGTTGGGCGTAACAGAAATAATTACTTAAGACACAGTCTTGCAACTTAAACCATATAATCTTTGTTGCGTTGTATCCGGCTTAAAATAATTTTATCGGTACAAAAGTTTCAGGCTAATCAAGTAATTACCTAATTTCAAACACCAAAAGGTGGAATTTACGACTTTTACGTTTATTACTAAAATTAAATTAGTAAATTATATTAATTTAACCTTAATTATATTGTTAAAATTACGAGATTGTTTTTTGCAATTTTAGAATAACCCCTTGAAGAATTGCTGTTTTAAAACCTAAGTTTGGTTATATCTTAACGTAAGCAATATCTTATAGCATGATTTTTTTAAAGACAAAACACTATTATTACGTGATCATTTTTTAATTCTATTAGACAAATGTATATGTAGAGGAAGCAATCCACCATTAACTCGACTGATGTGTACAATGTGTCTTCCCCGGATGTAAACCGCACCATCAGTCTGGCGTTGGAACATTACATTCTCATTACCTTGAGGGTTTGCTTTACAGGGGTATTTTACGATACTAGGGTGTGCCGTGCTGTGCTTTGTCATCCTAGAAGTTTACCTCCCATAAATATAAGGTATTACTTTCAGGAATTTCTACACTTAAATACTCATAATAAAAGTTTGGGATTTATCTAAAATATTAGAGAAGTGTTTTATTAAATGCATTTTTGGATTGTTTCGTAGCCAGTTTAGTCAAAACCAACAATGTTGATACTGAAAAATGACATTTTACCAGTTGATTGCTAAAGATCTCTGCAAATTTATGTTTATGTCTTTTAATATGGATTCTAGTTTTCTAGTATTTAATAAAGTATATGAAAATTTCAACACACTCTACTACAGTGTTACAACACTTTATATCATAAATAAAATTAATAGTATAATTTTAATACAAGTATAATATATAAATAATTGTGAAAATACAATATATGTGCTAATACAAATTTAAATACTGTAAATAACATTTCAATCAATATAAAGTGTTACATCTCGTAATAAACGCTCCTATCTAATCGGCTGATAGGACACCTCGAAAGGATTGCTCTTGGTCTGGCTAAAGATTATATTGGACATCTTCACCACAGTAATGCGGGGTATCATACATAACCACAATAATTTTCTCGTGCTCCACAAGCATATGCAGTTTTTAAATTAGGTTCTGATACTCTCGGATTTGATCTAAACGGATTGAAATATCAATCTACAACCTTCACCCTATTTATTAAAATAAGTTTTTTAGATTTTTTGGAGGATCAAAAAAACCCCTCCCTTTTTCAAAAGGGAGTAGCAGGAGATAAATTTGTAAGAGTAGAAGGGGGAGTGGCGGAATTCCACCTTCAAAAAGGCACCTCTTACCAAAATTGTGCACGTAACAAAAATGAGATACTATGTAAATGGAAAAGCTGGTCACCTCAAAGTTTTACTGAAAGATATCACGCATGGATTGTGTTTGATATGCGCAGCCATTGGCATTGCCTCTGCAGATTATTATTTTTTTGCGTTATTTGCCGATAACTGTTGCTAGAAACGTCGTAGAGATGATCTCTAAGTGCCATTGAGTTTCTTTTAAATTAACCTTTAATAGATCATGTCACATGATAGGGATTGCAATTTTAAAATTAATAGTTACCTCCTTCTACCCCCTTTCAAAAAGGGGGATCATTTGCTCTCAAATCAATCCAAAAGTATTGTATTATATGTCTACGTAAGGTTGTACATAGATATCTCAATCCGTTTGGAATAAATCCAGTGTACCAGGACTTATTTTAAACCCTAAAATACAAGGGGTTATTTGCATGTAAATTATTATACGTACGTCGTAGTGATGTTTTCTTCATTTTTTGTGTTTCTAAAAAATTTTGTTATCAATCAGAAAATAAAAAAAGTATTTTAATATTTATGGTGAAGATTGTACGTCGATATCTCCATTTGTTTGGAATATATCCTGATGTATCAGGACTTCATTTATATACTGTACAACCGTTCAAATGAATATTTCAAAAAACCATGAATCATTAAAATTTTTCTTTATTAAGAGAGTACTGTAAAATGCAGTAAAGCCGAAATTGTGTAAAAAATTTACATGCATTCTGTAATAAATAATGCTTATAGAATAAAAAAAACTAAACATTGACAACCATTGATCAAAATAATAATACTAGCAATAAACAAAGACGACTTAGGCAGCCATGGTGTATAAATAATAATTAATCATAACAAATAAAGCATAACTGGTTTAATGTAAATAGCCTTTTAATTCCTGAGTAGGAGAACGGAGTAACTTTGGGACGAAACGAAAAGGAGCCAGGAGTGTCCCACTGGTACTGATGCTCAAGTCTATAAAATCAAAAACATTATTAGATGAAATTTTAAACCATTGACTTAATGAAATAAATTGTAAGGACCACGGGTTTAAATATTTATTATAATTTTAATGTCCATATTGTATTCTTATGAATTAATCTTGGTTAAATATAACAAAAGTAGAGATAAAGTTTATATCTGGAAAGAGTTTGGTGAAAATCTAATATGGGCCGTCACTCTCTGAGGTGGCTATATTTGATACTTGATACTTCTTGTGTTCATTTTAACCCTTTTATTCCACTTCACTTAATATAGTATTTATACCTCTTGCTATTTATTTCAACATCAGCATTTCAAGCGTACCTTTAGTCTCAAGTACAAATTCTACATTAAGTAGTGTTTTTATACAGGTGCTGTTAATTTATGGCTGATCATAAATACAATAACTTGAAATTTACTCTAGCTTTTAGATAAACATCATTCTTTTTATTTAAAGCATTAACATTGAAAAATCATGCGTTTTATTAAAAACAAATATCGTTACCACACAATTTGTAGCAGTTATAACAAAGCTATATGCATGTAGAACGTGAACAATATTCCTGTAGATCTGATTTTAATCCGAGTATCCATTGTTTTTAACGGATGTTTTATTTAATTGCAGACATTTTCGATACATCATTTATATTTAAAAAATAATGGGATTTAAAATGTATAGTGAGTGGCACCTCAGTAAACTGTTAAAATGTAATCTTTTACACTATTGCGGCAATTCCAACAGTCACTTCCTGAGCTTTCAAAGATAGGAATTGTGAAAGACGTCACTATGTAATGCATTTCAGGCAAAAAGCTATTTAAAATGTATAGTAGTTTTATATTGAGTAAATAAGTGGTATTTTCGTTTCACGTGTGAAAATCAAAACATTAAATATGTAAAATAAAACATATTTATAGATGAATGAAATACAATAATTGGGAATTCATGTTACTCAAAATCACTTCCTCCCTCATTCACATGATTTTAAGTATCTTTCATTATATATATATATACACACACACACACACACACACAACACACATATATATATATATATATAATATATATATATATATATATATATATATATATATATATAATAAATGTGTGTGTGTGTGTACGCGTCAAATTCTTTGAATTTTTAAAGATTTAAGTGTGCGAAGCCTCCAATACACTTTCAACAAATTATCTACATAAAATAACTTTGGTAATACAAATTTTATTTCCGGTTTAAAAAAGTTTGGTGAAAAATTCCTGTAGAACCTCGTGACAGCACTATTAAAAATTCAACTTAAAGGTGGATTGGATGAAGTACGAAAATACATTTTTTTATATAAACAAAAAATTCAATAATAGAGAGGATTTAAAATTCTACTAAAAAAATTACTTAAAACATATTTTAAGGCTAATATATGATTACAGTTATAAAATGACCTTAAACTGTGAATTAGGAATAGCCTTGTATCAAGGAGAGTATTTAGGAAGAATTTTTATATTTTTTCTCAAATAAACACATATATTTTTAATTGTGGAATGGAAATACCACTTTTAAATTATATATAAATATATTTCTTATCCTAAACCAGCTATATATTGAATTCCTTAAATATTACGTTGTTTAAAAAATAATTAATAAATACAAAAATATATAAAAACACGTGTATATTTATTTTATAACCGTTTTGCAGGTGTGGTTCTTCCCGCGACAAGCCTTGCCTGTCTTGGTTGTAGTCAAGATATGATCAAAGGGGAAAATGTTATAAATAAATACATAATAAATTACTGAGCAAATCTAAACTAGTCCTTTGTTTTATTTTTTGCAAATGTACACAGAGTTTTGTTCTGAATATACAGAAGTCCAGACAATGAACGATGTGAATTACCAGTTGTGTGGTTAAGGGTCAATGTTAATACGAGTAGTTAATATGTAGATTTATGTTAAATTAATGATACATTTATGGAAAGAACCCTGTAACCGAGGTTAGCCTGTTAGTTGCTGGTTTATTTTAAATTTATCTAGGTGTATAAAAAAATCTGGAAACATTTTAGGTAAAAATGTTTTATATAAATTCTATAATATTTATGGTATATAATATGTTTGCCCCCTAGAGTCCCTTAACTTGACTGGATTATTTTTGAATGCATTAAATTTCAAAAATTAAGTTTTATTTTTAATAATGTCTAACTTAAATAGTATTCCTATTTAGTAAGCAAATTATTCACACATTAAACGTTTTGTGGTTTCACCTCATAGCATCTTTCAAACAAGTTTATTATTGGATTGGTGGTTCTACTATATGGAAATGATGAAGTTTAAGAACAAATAGGATTACTATGATTACCTGAACTGGGAAATGTAAACGTTTTTGACTTAAAAGTACCCTAAAAGTAGCTTTAAGCCACAGGCTGTCCCTAAACAATATAGCACACTTTAACGGTTCTAGAGTTTCAATTTACTAAAATATATATCTTTTTAATACTTTTCTAAACTTTATTTAGATTTTTAGACTTTATTTATACTAGATTCATATATTTCTTTTTGCGAAAAATTAGACTGATTATGTATATATCAGTTTATACTTTCAAATTAAAGGACACTTGTAAAAGAAACCTGTTCTCGTATTTCTGTTTAAGCTTACACGTATATTACGAGTATATACATTACAGCTTGGTAAATATTTGCAATAAAATTTACTTTACAAATATATACACATTTCTGTTTAAACCTAACGATGAACATTTAATACAGGGTGTTATTAGTCCGTTCACTAGGTAACACCTATTTTTTTCAGAAAATTATCAGGGACTCAACAACCAGCCTGAGAGTGGAAACTAAATCACTTACTACACAGGAGTGGTAGAGTAAAAAACCTCTTTTTTCCACAAGCTATACTCTGTTCTAGAGTTTAATTGATGTTCTCTCTGGGGGCAAGATGTTGGTTTAAATTGTTATCCGGGGTAAATCAATGATAGTAACTTAATAACTTGCCAGGTAGAAGAAGAAGCTAACCGAGTTAGTGGATCTATAAATCCAACACAATTTGCATATATATAATATAATTTGCAACACGTAATTTTTCAGATGACTTATATTCGAAATAGTCTCTAATTCAACACTTTTGTACAATAAAATGTTTGTTTTGGTTTTAAGTTTAACTTTAATGTTAACTTTCTTTTATTATTGTCTATAAACTTTTGGTAGGAAAACGTTTCGATGTCCAAAAGTTTCCTATATTACAGTCGGATAAACAGAACTCCGATTGACTGGCAGATTTGTACCTTTATCTCAGATGTGTTCAAATAAAACCCCTGACTGTGGAATTATACAGGCTCTAATAGTGTACAAGAGAAACCTCCATAAAATGCTCAATTATTTTCGGAAAGGTAATAAGTATTATGTTGGTAAAAAACTATTATTGTAAAATCATGGACTTCCACTACTGTGTATGTTTTTTTCTTAATAAACTAGAAAGGTTAAATATTGTTTCGAGAAAAGTTAGATCACAACTCAAAGTCATGTGTGATGAAAAATTATACTTTTACATTAGAAATTTTACGTGTCCTAAATTTCGTATACAACTATGAATCTTTACGTGGGCTGAGAGTGTTCACTAAATAGTCAACTATTACCATAAAATGTTTTAAGTCCCAGATATCCGTGTGTTATATACAAAAGTTAAAAAATATACTTTATGTGGATATCTTGAGTCGTAAAGTTTTGAAACGGTTCCCAGACACAAATAGTTATATCAGCGTCAGACACCTAGAATAAAGAGTTGAAAGTTACCACTTCCAGGGTATGTTTGTGATTAGCTTACAATGAATTAGTGGTTATTTACGTGTATCACGGTTCGTTCTCGAGTTTCCAACCGAAGAAATAAGATGTGTGAATAGTCATCAGTAAATATTTAACCCATTTGATACCTTCTTATTTTGTCCTCCACGAACACTAGCGCAGCTGACAATTTATTTTTTTACATAGGAGAAATTTCCCTGTAAATTCCAAGAAAATCGAGGTTGTATGCTTATACACATGCAAATTTGCTCTTGGCTCCCGAACTATGAATATTCACTATGATACTTTGGCTTAAACCTCTTGAATAATGTTTAAGGGCATTTAGTTTTAGATCATATACAATTAAATATGTATTTTTAATCTATGGAAAGAAAAATTAATTACGTAATTGTGAATTAATACTAGTGTGATTTCTTCTTAATATATAAAGTGAAACAATAAATATTTTAATGACATCCATATAAAATTCTGAGTTGTGGGATGGTTTTTTATAATTTTAATAGTCACCGTGTTTCATAAAAAATGTGATTCTAAAATTATAAATTTGCGCTAATTTTTAAAATTTTATAAACCTCAATTCACAAATTTAGACATAATGGGTCTAAAGGTTCATTTGTTAAAATTAGTAAAAACAATGAACTTGATTAAATTAGTATTAACTTAATTAGGTTAATAAGGAAAGCAATACGCTTAAAACTTTAAATATTTAAAGGACTAAAATAATTGAATAATACAAACTTTTAATTGTTTCATATGTTCTTAAATAAATAATTAACATAAAATCCTAACGAAAAAGGCTGAGACTACGTGAAACAATGATTTAATCTCTTTTGATTTGCTTTGAATCAAGGATTTCGTGATACATTCTCGGAACGTTTGCTTTTGTCTGAATATTTGCGATTTGTTATTAAATATTCATTATACAGGTATACTAATACTATTTTCCAATGTTTACAAATTAAAGTTGAATTTAATTACCATCCATTTTAAAATAAATTATTTACAATTCTGTTTTTATATTAATATAAAAATATGAACCATATGAAGATAGCTGAACTATTTTACAATGGATTTAACTAACATATTCATTAATACTCAATTAAATCTAAAAAAAAAGATGGAAATTCATGATATATAATACAAATATAAAGTGATGGAAAAATTATCTTAAGAAAATAAAACTGTAATACGTCAGAAGTATAATGGATTGCTTTCAATGGAACGAATTTCTTATATACTATAAGTATAATTCACAGTGAATGTTGTATATGAACTTTTACATTGTGCTCTAACCTAAAAGAAGGTATCCTTAAGTGCTCAATCAAAGAATATCTTTTTGTCTTTATTATAAAACTCCATATATTTCATATAGTTAAATATCGTTCCATACTAGTTCCATATAGTTCAATAATATATTTTTTCTAGAGTGACTTTCCCACACACGTCTCAGAATTTTAGGCATTGGTTTATTTAACTCAAATCGATATTTTGATGATATATTATTGAAGAATTATCGATGAGTTCTTATCTCAGGAATCATGTAACGGTTGCTTCAACTACATTGAAAATAATTTCACGCCTTCCAATAAAAAGTTTTTTTTTCTACCAAAAGCATGCTGACATCACCCTAATAATATCTGTCACCGATTTGTGACTTAAATCTGGGAAACCTTATGCATGTCCAGGAGGGGTAAATCACTAACCGCAAATGTTGAGATTCTGGGATCCAAGTGTAATTCGATACGTCTAGTCTAATGCGGGAGATGACTGTTGGAGTTGGTTATGGTTTCCCCAAGATTGAAAGGTTCTTACAAGCCTAGTCAGAGCGGCTGGTTCACACTTCTTCTGAGGGGACATGACTGAGAGTAATGCCCTAAAATTCTTCGCCATGGATCTCAACAAGAGATGGCCCCTATCCTCAACATTACCCATTCAGAATAACCTGTCACTCCTTTATCAGCGCCGAGGTCCTTTTAGAACTAGGTGCAGCTTTTAAGGGTCTTGTCCATGAGAACAAAAAAGTTTCAGAAATAAAGTAAGACATATTGAACCTACATCACTGGTGTCGTATATAGTGATATAATAAAAAATTGACTATATAGAAAATTGAAAAATATATTCTTATTTTTATTAGAAATAAATTGGTTCAATTCTAACACACAAATTAAGCGAAAAAAAATTTTAACAGTCAGTTACTTAAAAAAAATATTTTATTGACCATATTTGCGGGAAGGAAATTTGAGTGTACATAAATATGCAAGTTTTGCACATTACATGAATGACCGATACGAATCTTGAATTACAATCAATGAACCAAGGTCTTTAATACGGCCACATCTGTAAGAATGTAAATGAGGTAAGCAGTTTAGAGGAATACGGACTATACAATTAGTTAATAAAAACACAAAAGGTAATCTTTTAAATAAACAATTATATTTCTCGCCCATCAATCTCGTTTAATTTCATCCCACTGCCTTTCTTCACCTGTTGCCGCGCCATCCTTGTTGTTTCTTTTTAGAAATTACAAAAATGAAATCAATTCTGGTGTGATCTAATTTGATAATAATTTATATAATAATACTAATCATAATTTAATAATTTTAATAATTACCTTATTTCTTCATATCTCTGTTTGAATAGAGTGTCATCCTAACACCTGAAAACTACTAAAAACATCATATCTGTTTGCTTTGGATTTTTGTCCGGGAACCAAAAACAAACTCTTTAATTCCGTTACAAAATATATAAAAACCGACAATTTTATACAATATACATTTTTTTAATCAATACTTCATAACAATTGTAGACTACCCCTATCTCAAAAATAATATTGATTTTTTGTTGATGAGGCGGCTTGTTTATAAACAATGTTTGAATAGCAAATTGATCACCTACCTACTCTACCAGTTTTTTTTTTTAAAGTAGATGTTTACGAAAAATCCAGTTAGATTTAAATAGTTTGTTCAAAGTCTAATATAGGTTCAAGTTAATTATGCATATTCCTATTTATAATTATAACTTGAAAATAATTACTATAACTTAGTAACACGTTTAAAAAAAACCATTTATTTACAGTCCTATGTCTTATAATTTAAAATTTGTAAATTAACTATCCAAAGAAAATGTGTAACAATGCTGATGGTCTATATACAAACAGTAAACAAAGTGATATCACATACCCTCGTAAGCTATCGTTCCCTGAGGTTAACCTCAGGGAGTGACGCTACATTCATATATGTCTATCGACATTCCTAGCAACAACAACCAAGGGACGGCTGGGTGGCTGAATTCCCTGTCATACTTTCTTCTGCTTCAATTGTTGTTCCTATAAAGAATACCTACATCATCTTATTCCAATCTAAAATATATATTTTTTCGTCTATAATAGGGCAATAACTTTCCATTAGAAATATTCGTATCAAAATTAACACATAGTGTTTTTCTAAATTCAGTAAATATCAAATCTGTTAAAACTTTGCAGTGGCTTTTAGAAGCTAATATAATGTGACAAAGTTAAACAATTTACAGGCAGACTCGGAGGCGCAGGACCATGAATGTTCTATTTAGTATTTTTGCAGAATATATTAAATTTGTTAAAAACACTACGGTCTCAATAATAGAGAAGCAACTTTTGGTGAATGTTTAACATAAGTTTTTCATAACTCTTAGGCCACATTCATCCCAGAAAATGCGATGGGCGTTCAAATAAGAATGTTTTAGGGAACTTTAAAACTATGTTAGGAATTTTGAAAACCATTGTATGTCCTATCAGAAGCTTTCCCACACTTTCAAAATGTTTTAAATTGAAAACCTTAAAATTTTTAATAATAATTTTTTTTCAAATAACTGGCCAAGAACTTGTTTAAACAATACGCATAAGTGCAAAGTGTTTAAAATCAATAGTCCCCATTACGTCATGTATGTATGTAACTGAAGTTAGAGTAGTAATAACATAAAAATTGGGGGGTGGGCGGAAATTATTTTACTCCTGGGAATACATTACTATCCGCTACTCGAATAACTAGCTGTGGTTATGGAATCCTACTTTTTAATTCGTGCCTCCCGAAATTATGTGTGACAGAAGGTTAGTTTTGTGTTTAATATCTGATTTATTAATTTAAAAATTCCATGTTACACCAAATAAGGAAACCGTCCATACTCTTTCCATATAGAGCTGAGTTTATTGCAACAATAGAATGAAATATTCAATTTCCAATCAATGGGAAAAACAATATTTGGGCATGTTTTATCATTTCAGTATGAGTTTAAAAAATATATAAACTTTTCCTAGAGAAGTCCACTCAATAAACGAAAAAAATAAATAATTTTAAATAACTTTATAAATTTTGCACACTCAGTTAGGAAGATTTTAACATGTAAAATTAGAGCGCATTATAAATTCTATTTTTTATGTTACAAAAAAATCAATCAAAACAGAAAAACATTATTTGATTAAAACATAATTTTAAAAATATATAGGGCCAATCGGAAAGCTAAACGTTTGAATTTGTGAAGGTTACTAAGACAATCTATGTTTTATGCAAGGATAATAATTTCAATGGAGGTTTTAAATAATTTGGTAAGGACATTCCATATACAAACCTTGTACAGCATTATTATGCCATTAAAAATGATATTAATTGAACTTAACTGAATTTTAATTAGTTTCCGAAATGGTAACTTCTGTTTTTGAGAACTCAACATAAACAGATTCAGGTAAACAGAAGGTGGTTTATCAGATTTGGGTATGACTAATTTCTAGAATATATCGCTTATATAAATGGAGAGTCTCTATAATAATTATCATAAATTAAATTAGTATAGTTTAACATTTAATACCACTCATGAATAACGACATTATTGCTGGTTATATCCGTCTAAAACTCAAAATCTTTAACTTATGGATGATATTGTTTGGTGAAATGCAGGTTTTAGTAAATTAAATGTTGTATCCGGAGGAGAAAAGGATAAAAAAGCACGTTTTATGAAATTAAACCACAATTAAGCTTAAAACCTTCCCTGGTTTTCTAAACTATAACTATGATTAAAAGTAATATTTGTTAATACAAAGTAAGCTAACATAATGTTATATTTAGGTATATACTAGTTTACAACTATACCACAATGATGTGACTATTATATGAAAAATTACATTAAATTAAAATTTACATAGTAACATATAAATCTTAATGGTTTGTCTATACAAGTACAATTAATTTGTATTCTCATTAATTTGTATTACCGTAATTAGGAAAATAAAATTAAAATGCTCCCTATCCATATTAAACAGTTTTAGGAATTCTAAAGTTTATTTAAGAAACTGTCCAATGCATATCTCTTTATTAAGTTTAAATTTTTATCTGTAAGAAATAAATTAAAATGTATTAATTTTAATGTTTATTTTTATAACAAAGAATATTGTTTATTGTAGGGCTTAAAATATATTTTACTAGTAAACGTACCAAAGTAATTGAACTAATTATTAGTAAACTAATTGGTCATTAATGCATTTTCCACCATTTAGTTAATTTCTATATAGTAACAAAAAAAGTATAGTTTCATTCACATCATTTTTGAAACTTAAAGTTTTATTTACCCTTTAAGTCATACTCAAGACACAAAGACAGACTTTTAATAGTGCAATTATTAAGTAGCGTGGATCCAAAATACCACTTTAATGTAATATAAAACGAAAGGAGTACCGACACGGTAGTAATAATTATTGGAAATGGGGCATCCCATATTACGTAACAACGCAGTTTGAGATAGTTTTCTTAATTAGGTGATTATAAAAACTTTTCTTTGAATGTCAGCTTATCAAGGTATCGTGTTATCGACCACAACGTAATTACAATCTTGATGCTGGATAATGCAAACCAGTCAAAGGAAACATTAATAAATAAAAATTGTAATATATAAATAATAATAATCCACCCCCCCCCCCCCCCACCCCCCCCCCCCCCCACCCCCCCCCCCCCCCACCCCCCCCCCCCCCCACCCCCCCCCCCCCCCACCCCCCCCCCCCCCCAAATTTTTTGCAGTGGAGTACCATCTTCAGAAAACAATTGTTAATCCGAAAATGCCAATTATACAGTCTTCTGTATAGGCGAGTTAAAGGGGTAAATCTTTATCCTGATTGGCTGAACATTAACCAACCATCAACCAGTTATGGTCATGGCTACTTAATAAAAAAAATTCGTCTTTAGACCATTTTACGTTATTTTCGCAAATCGTTTTGTTTTGTCTAATTTTATTGTATGTTTGGTCTTGAAACTAGGTTCTGCTCTAGCCGATTATTCCGTACATTGACGTTTTGTTTATCTAACGTGTTCACTCACTCGCGTGGATATTAAACTAATTTTTTTTTCTTTTTCTCGGTATTACATATTATATTATTAAAAATAATTATAATTGCTTAAATTATTTTAATTACGATGTGGATTTACTATCTGAAGACGATTTATACGTACATAGATATTGAGGGCTAATAAGATAGTATCTATGTACACATTATTTTTCAAAGCCATGCAAGTACATGAAGTTTTACATAATTATGCTTCTTACTTCAGATTTTAAGTATGGTTGAAGCTTTTATAATTTTATATTTAAAATTTTGTAAAGAAATGAAAACATCATATTTTTCTCTTTCATAAATTATTCTCGAGCGATTCATCATAGTCTTTAGCATAATGATCACTGCCGACTATAAGAATTATAAAAGCAAATTTAAACTTTTTAATGTCTTTGATTCGTCTGATTTTCCCCGAGGATCTTTGGTAATACTGTACTTGAGACGGCAATAATTTTAAAGCGGTCTTTCTGTGCTATTCGAAGTAAAACTTGCGCCTTCTTCTAGTTTATGCTTTAAGTAAGCACCTATTGCAAATATATAGGATGGGTAAAATCAATTAACTCTGTCCTCCAAAGGCAACTTTAAACTCAGAGTTCCAACTTAAAATGTTCTAATTGTACTCCTGAATTATCTCTCAATTGAACATCTAAGACAGCTATCCCCGTATTACAGCCTCGATTAAAGTCATATTTTATTTAAAGCGGAACGATTATTGTTTTAACACAATACTGACCATTATTTACATTGAAAATTATGATGTTAAAAGTATTATCACAGTGCTTACACGAACTTAGAAATACGCAGAGAAACCTACACATAATACAAAGTTGTTGTTTTACTGCAGATATTACTAGGTTGTAGGTTTACCTCCAGCTTCAGTATTGAGGCAGACTAATATTACATTCCCAGCACGCCAGCAGAGACAGGTAGTGACTTGCCACGCTATCTGTCCTGTATACTCCTCAACCCAATCCTTAAGACTATAATTTTAGTCTTAAGGTATTATAGTAGTAATGGTATTATAGACTATATATATATATATATATATATATATCGATATATATAAAAATTAATTCGACTATATATATATAATAGTCGAATTAATTTATTCGCCCTCTAATAAAATTAAAAATATGCTAATTTATTATTGAGATCACTAACGTGATTGAGCATTTTACTGTTTAAAGTAAAGTTTTCGTCTTTTAAATACACAAACTGACCGTGTCTACGTTCAATATCTAAAAACGTGTAAATTATGCCCCCTTTATGGCAATTGTTTTAATTTATCTGTTAGCTGCATTTTTTGTTTCACGTTAATTTAATGGCTAATTTCAACAAATATACAGTTCACTAGTTTCTAATACACCTCAACATATACCAACTGCACGCAGCTGTGTTAGTTTTGAAAAACGTGAATTGTACGTAATGGAATCGATAGAAATATATACATTTTTCAACATACCAAGATAATACCAAGAGCACCCGCAGCAAATAAAAACTTCAGAATCGGTAACGTCAACAGTTGGAAACTATGTCAGTTTAAGCGCTCCACAGCTTTGGAGTCTTAAGTAGCCATTATTCTACGTCCACCATCTCGTCGGTCACATTTCCTATTCCACAAGCCATATGAAGTAATAGTGTTATTTATCTGATAATATGTAGAATATATATCATTTATATACATAATAATTACATTTAAGTTACTATGATAAGAATTATTAATAAAACATTATTTTAATCATTAATTCGCTAAAACACGAATGGCATTGGTTTGGAGAGAGGTAGACTTTTGGCAGACATTTGGCTTGACTTAGTTCCTTCGTACAGTTTAAGGGCGTTAGTTTTGAGACGTATTCTTAATTCTGCTTATCGTTATTTAGTTGTAGGGATAGAGTAGGAAAAGGTGTTAGTTTTGAGACGATTTCTTGATTGCGCTTATCGTTATTTAGCAATAGGAATAAGAATGGGATTGTGTTTCCAGTTTCTCAAAAGCGTGATTATTACGTTGTGAGTTTTATTGATGGTAAGATTCAGCTCAACATCGAAATAAAACCAGAAATTTTAAATGCTCCAATTGCCTAATGACGCATTATTTTCACAACCGTACATAATAGTGCGTAATTTACTTAGTTACGCACTATCCAATACAAAATAAAACCAAATAATTATTCTGTCTTAAAATAAGAAAAGCCCGAAGATTAAATGTTCCATATAATAACTTTATTCCACAAAAGGGTTTAAAAACTATATCTGACTTATTCATGGTTAGCTCAAATATGTTCTAAAATTGAACAACACATCAACAATCTGTATATATACAGGGTGAGTGGCTCTTGGTGTGACAAAATTTTTTTGGGTTATAATGCAATGTAAATGTGATACAATGGTGGTTATAAAAAAGTCTAACTCCAAAAATTAGGTCTGAAATGAATTATTTTCAGTTTTTCTAAAAAAACCCGTGTTTTTGTACGTAAATCTGATATTTCTCAGCAAAGTATAGACATATGTGAGCAAACTACATCAATTTTAGATTCTCCGTTACATTTTCAATTGGAAAAAGTTATCGGTTAAAACGGTAAGAAAAGAAAATTAAGCTTCAGGTCGATTCAAATGGCAAAGTTGCTAAGTTTAAGAAAAACTGAAATATCATTGAACCCCATCTTTTTACCACACCCTGTACACAAGAATGTGTCAAGTCATATTAAAAACTTTGCCATTTAATAGGCTTTAAAATGGTATTTTACGTACAAAAACACGGGTTTTTTTAGAAAAACTGAAAATAATTCATTTCAGACCTAATTTTTGGAGTTAGACTTTTTTATAACCACCATTGTATCACATTTACATTGCCTTATAACCCAAAAAATTTTGTCACACCAAGAGCCACTCACCCTGTATATATATATATATATATATATATATATATATATATATATATATATATATACATACAGAAAAAATAAGCGCTCTGTGGTGTAATGGTAGCACATTCACCCGGCAAGTAAGAGATCAAGGTTCGACTCCCGGCGGAGCAAGTACCTTTTGCGATTCAATGTTTATTGAAATTAAATAAGGCAATTGCCATTTATACAATTTAATGTAAATAAAAGTCGTTTGACAGGTATTTGGTCTTCCGATCATATGTTAGTTTGCTTATTTAAACGCATATGTGACAGATACGGCCAAATACAAAATAATTGAATCGGAAAAAGGAAGCGCTCTGTGGTGTAATGGTAGCACATTCACCCGGCAAGTGAGAGATCCGTGTTCGACTCCCGGCGGAGCAAGTACTTTTTGTGATTCAATGTTTATTAAAATTATATATATATATATATATATATATATATATATATATATATATTATATAGAGAGAGAGAGAGAGAGAGAGAGGAGAGAGAGAGAGAGAGATCACTTTTCATCAATAATCGAGCCTCTGCCAATGCATACTCACTTTCCAGAGTATCTAATATTATTGATATAGAAACAGCTGATATACGAGTAGAACTACGATTTTCAGTCAATAGGAGGTAATGGTAATTCATAGGACAGCAACTGATAACAATACACCAGACAGGTCATAAAACATCAGTAACGTATTACTTGACTGTATTTGTAAATGTTTGATTGACTACTTTTTTATTTACAGACATTGATTTATTCGCATCGTCATTTAGACAGTTTCCTAAATAATACTTTTATCTAAATTCATACAATATGAGTTCTTGAACTTCTATACGCCGTTTTTGGCACCAATTCATAGGCATAGTTTTGTTTTTAATATAGGAGAATTTACTACACGCATAGCAAACAATAATTTATTCCAATTTAAATAAAATTTTCTAAATAACTTAAATATTGAAATAAATACGACTTCAGTAGCACGTATTGATTTTAACACCATAATCAACATATTGAATGGAACAAACTATATAAGCTAATATGTTCTAATCACGACAAATAACAGTAAAGCAGGTTATTTGTCTAAACCTAGTTAAACGTCAATGTAAACTAGTGAGTAGAAGTAAAACAATAACTTAATCTCTCTTGATTCCCTGTGAATCAAACACCGCATTACAACTTTCCCGGAATGTTTGTTTTCATTTCGATATTTGTGATTGTGTTGTTGAATATTCATTGAACATTAATGCAATTTTCCCGATGTATTTGAATTCAACACGTACAATCAATGTTCATTTAAATGTACAATTTATAATTCTACCTTTACGACTTATTATAAATGGATGCATTTTAGTTTATCACATTTAATTATTTATAATTACGTTATACCACTTTTATATAAACATTGAGAAAGTTCTGAAAACGCTTATAATGATACAAAAGATGGGAAATTTCTCCCAGACTTAATGACATCTCTGTCTATCTACTGGTATTGAAGATTTATTCTTTGCTTTCCATAAAAAAACAGATAAACAAAAGTACAGTATACTACAATATTGTTTCCTTCTTGTAGCTTAGAAATAGACCTAGGGCTATTTACGTTTATCTGCGTTCTCTAACCAAATGGTCATAGGTTCGATTCTCGGGGAGGTCATGAGAATTTTGTATAAATTGTAACCACTGACAAGGAAAGAACCCCGTGTAATATTCACTGTAACAGTAGATAAAGTAACAGTGACAGACTACTGTATTGCATGTTCAACAAAACGAACACTCTCACACTTGTGATTTTATAAACATGTTTTGTAAAATTATCATT
Organism: Homalodisca vitripennis; assembly: GCF_021130785.1. Lineage (NCBI taxonomy): Eukaryota > Metazoa > Arthropoda > Insecta > Hemiptera > Cicadellidae > Homalodisca > Homalodisca vitripennis. The sequence goes on from NC_060213.1 coordinate 63,168,898, forward strand.
AGTTGTTCTTTTTGTTTCAGAATACTGATTTTACTAAATGTTTTTTATTACATTATCAATAGGAATACACTATTTTAATTCATTGCTGAAAGTTTTAACAACGATTCAGTATTTAATACTATAATTTTAAGTTGAAAAAAAAATGTTCCAAACATTTAGATTTGAAAAAAACCGATTCAATTGGGATCGCTAACGACAGAAAATTAAATCTATAACCATTTATAAACCGTTATTGATGGTGTCGATACCCATTATACAATCCAATTTGTATCAGTTATTCTAGTAATTATTATAAAAAATCTCGTTGGGAGGATTAATTTTTCGCATTATAATAAACACAATTAATATTATATCTTATGACAATTTATTACTAACTTTTAAAAACAAGTCACCTTAATATAAGTCGTATTTCCTTTAATAAGATCAATTAATTACTTACAAAACTTGCATTAATGTTCTTGTCAATATAAAACCGAATGACGGTGAAAGAATACACTCTTTGGCTAACATTCCTGGGGTAACCACAGACTGCAATATTAAGGATGACCTACATTCTATATTCTACATTCCTAGCACACCACCAGGGACAGCTGGTGTCTAGATCAGGTCATGATTTCTGCTCCCATTTTATCTATGTATAGAACCTACATCATCACATTAAAATCTTTAAGTTTTCTTTAATACGACAATGTTAGTTGAAAAATATACTATCGATACATTTAAAAAAATGTCAAATTGATGCAACACGCTTAAACTTTAGTGTAAAACATTTTAAATTATTCATTTTTTATAATACTTATATTACATTAGGAATACTACTTAAGAATGAAAGTTTTAAAATGTCTTCTGAGAGCCGTGTTGCTGATCCAGGAATTCAAGGCTGTTTTCTTTTGCCCATAAATGACATGACATCCATCCAGTACTATGACATTCATATTTTTGCAAATAATATGGAGGTCTATAGCCGGAATTACAAAGCATTTATGTTTTCAAGTAGCCACTGTATAAACGGCTGAATTTAACCACATGAACATAAATTTCAGAATAACAGTGGTACTTAATTTTAGCCGTACAAGTAGTTCCTCTTTATGTTTTTGGAAATAGAGATGGTAAGATCGAGAGAACTCATCGTGCAGGATAGTGTGCAAAAACATACATTTGAACATGTAGGTAGAATTTATTTGGAAAATATAATAAATGTGAGTTCTTTTACATAAATCACACTATTTTTGCAACAAAGTTTTGGTTGATAAATATTGATCCGTCCTCTGTTTTGATATAGGTTTAATTGTTTTTAATAACTTTACAGCAGTTCTAAAGATTGTAAAGTTATGCCACTTCAAATAGGTTTATTAGGTGACATTGACGTGAGGGAAACAATGATGAGTTCTAATCTTTCAACACTCAAATTTTGGATTATCAGCAATTACTCCCTGATGCGTTACGTAATAAATACGTCCCGAAAATAAAATGTGCAAATCTTATACCTCGCCAGTGTGACGCATATTACATAAAAAATTATGCAATTGTAAAGGTAAAGTAAAACTGGAAGAGAAATGGGTTTTTAAAGGGAAAAGTAAACCAAAACCAAGTTTAACTATAGGTTTTTGATAATATTTATACTAAATCAAGTAAACCTAACACGATGTTACCTTAATGACATAAAAGCAAAAACACAGCACCACATTTTTCACCTAATGATCACTATTTCAGTCAGAATAGGCGTGAATATGTCGTTATAAAATCAGAACTATCAGAAAAAAGGAAAAAAGCACTAGTAACTTTTTTTAAGAAACAAAATTTTGAATAAATAGTATTTACAGAAACTCATTATGTTACAATAACTACAGACACCTCGAAAGAAGACGATAAAATGTTTTGAAAGAAAATTAAAAGCGAACATCGACATAAGTATGTGTTGACAACACTGATAAAGGTGAACGAATGCAACATCGTCACTACAGTAATAACATCTATAACTGCTAGGGTTATCAGTTAGTGATTACTTCCAGAAAGTAACCGGTAAGTCACTCCAGTACCAGTCACGTGACCTGCAGATATGGTAACGTCACGGTTGACCTTACTTGTCGAACTGTTTACCTCCAAGGCGGTAAAATTACAAGCATGTGTTTGACTACGGCTTTTAGTTCCGTTTAGTCAACAATTCCATGGTCAAGGTAAATATATTGTCTATATTGAATGTTATCTTATTTTCTAATCTATTTTCGATACGAATTTCTACAACTTTACTATACTTCGAGGTGTTAAAGGTTCGGTATGCCCTATCCTTCCCATGTTAATTTGGCCAATTTTATGTACCTTTTTCTCAGAAACCTTTAAAGCTATCATCATCAAACTTTAGGACACTACTATTTAGACCTTTGTTAACATTTAGAGCGGAAGACATTATAAAAATCTATTTTGAATTTTTATTAAAAAAATTATAATTATAAATTATTTTACAAAAAATTAATAAATTTTTTATTTACAACAAATTAAATAAAAACTTTTTTTTTAACTTTGTTCCGCTCTAAATGTTAACAAAGGTCTAAATAGTAGTGTCCTAAAGTTTGATGATGATAGCTTTAAAGGTTTCTGAGAAAAAGGTACATAAAATTGGCCAAATTAACATGGGAAGGATAGGGCATACCGAACCCCCTTAAATAGAATTAAACAAGCGTGACAATTACTTCATTGTTTAACTTATGCAAGATATGACTCTACAGTAGATATACAATTACGGCATACAATAATTTCTTTATGTAAATTGTGATTTATAAGCTCTTAAAAACCAGACACACCTAAAAACGATGGGAAAGTAAAACCATAAGTATATCAATCCCAAATGACTTAGTATAACAGATTAAAGGATATTAATTTTAACTATATTATTTTTAATATCAATACCACGAGGATCATAAAGAATGGTTTAATGTGAATTATATGATACAAAATAAAATATTTATTACACTGAACATTGGTAGAAATGTTAAATTTAGGTTAATTATAATTTAGTTACTAATTGATCAAACAATAACTTACTCTTTGTTACATGTATTGTTGATAAACATCGTTAATTTACAACGTAAATGTATAACAATAATAATGTATAATTATATTGTTATGCATTTCAAACAAAACTGTATGTTTCGTACAATTAGTGTAAACGCTTTATGTACTCTCTAATAACTTGTTTTTTCATTCAATAAAATTTATAACCACTGTTAGAAATTCATTTCAGCTTTCAAACAGTTGCAACTGTTGACTCTGCCAAGTCTATACATCTTAGAGACAGTTTCATACTGCTTATCTAAATGTTCCCTAACAAGGGGCCGAGACGTACACTGGTATGAGACAAGAGGCAGAGACTACTACCGAACTAGGAAACACAGAATATAGCATATGAACACTTGCCTTGGCAGGCAGGTGTTCACTTTATCAACAAGTTACCGAATTTAATTAAAAATTCACCAACGTCCAAGGTGTCAAAGACTCGATTCAAACGCGTTTGAGAGTCAAAAGCTTTATATAATGTCGACGGGTTCTTGTCATATAATTGGTAAATCACCCATCTGGAAAATTAACACTTGTATTTACTGTGGAGAAAATTGGCAAAAGTATGGTATATGAAGGCAAAATGTATGTGTGAATGTGGTATTGTAGAATGAATGTTCAATTTCTAGTAACAATCATGACTTTGCCATGAGATGAACTTAGTTAAAGGCAATACAAATTTTAATTTTGTGATTTTTTTCAATTAATCTGCACAACAAATTGCATTCAAGTTTTCCCATATATAACTTCAATAACAGTTTCCATCAGCAAAAGTTCCAGGTCTCAGTGATGTAACCCATAAAGTAAAACACTCAGACATTGTAATTAACCTTTAGACTATTTTATATTGATACTTAGCAAATATAAGTTATTGCTCTTGAGCATTAAGTTTTATCCAACGTAATATTATACGGCAACGCAATTAAACATCTTATTTTTATAAGTTTTAATTTATACATGTGTACAAACACAAGAGAACGCACCATAAAATGGTTATATAACTCGAGAGCGTGGAAATATGTATATGGTGTTTGTATGATAACGCGAGTAAACATTACGAGTATGTTATTTTTATTTTTATTTCATACAAATTTAAAAAAAATTTAAACCACACAAAACAAATTTCAGGAAATAAACTTAATCAAAACTGGCTCAACTAAATTCTAAAATAAAAACATTGAGTTCCATAATTGTGCATTGGGGTATGGCCGAGCGTCACCGAAAATTGTTACATTGGTTTTATGAGTAACCATAAAGAATAAATATGTGTAGACAAACTAAAACAATCATATAACATAGTAACACATGTAGTAACACGATATAAGCTTGGCGTATTCCTACCATAATGTGTGTTACAATTTTGGAGATTTATTAAGTACAAAAACATTAATTTTTAAAAATAAACTGTTGAATAAGTGGATAATTTCAAAATTAAAATGATGGATTTTAGCGGATGGAATTGTTTAAGTTAATACCGGCTATCACAAGAGTAAAAATCGACTTACCTAATGATATCACACTTCCCATAACTACCAGAAAAACTAAGAGTTCATTGAATAAAATCCATACTATTTAATACGGCCACTTTCAATAGTTGGATTCACAAAACACAACAACAATCTCCGTACAAAACGACACAGAGCAGTACAATCGTACACGAACACGTGGACGGTATAACACCAACTGATAGACGACAGAACTGTGAGAGAAGACAATCATGACTGTGACGCCCGAGTTACTATCTATTGTGATGTTGTAATAAAGTAGAACGGTGTAAAATACTTTCCATATTGATGACACGTTGATAACACAGACGAGTGATTCTGATAATGAATGCTGGATTCGTAATATCGGCATTAATTAACTGAGTACAATACAACGATGTAGTGTGGTTATAAAATTAATATATATATATATGTTTAAATTGCATCATCACTGATACATGATGTTAAGAAAGCTACATTATTCTTTTACTATAGTAAGACAATAACTAATGATCAAGTGTAGTGTATCAACTGAAGAAAATTTAATATTTTAAAAAAATATATTAGTTTGCGAACTAGATTATTAACATATCATTAACAGCAAATTATTACAATATAATTATGAATACTTACATCGAATCACACAAATTACTACTAAAAATTATAAAAACTACATTTAGTGTTTATACATGTATCCGGATTTACCTGTAGTAATTGAATATTGTTTTTAATCTATGTAATGTAAAGTACATTAATTTCCAAAATTACAATCAAGCAAAAATAAACTGAATATTAAAGCATCAGGAGAAAGATCAATATTTGTTATGGAAAATGTAAATTGTTACATTCAGTGGTAACAAATCTTTCAACTGTAAGTAATTGCAACATAACATTCAAAACGGTGAACTTTCAATTCAACAATCAATTTAGGACATCTACGTTATTCCCACTTATAACCCCTGAACAAATTTCATACACAGATCCCTGTCAATGTCTTTGTAACTAGAACAAATAACACGTTAATTTTTTACTATTACAGGGTGAGGCAAGAATCTGGGCACACCTCTAATATAAGCACATCCGTCTCAAGTGTAGGTGAGAGCGTAACTTGAAGGAGCTTGGTGACTGCGGTTGCTATCTTGGGTTGGATATAATGTTTCAAACATAATTGCGGTTATCCAGAAAATCATGTTTAGTTTCTCTTTTCTCATAAATATAAATATGAAACCTGTGTTTAAGATATCCTTATAGACTAATGGCTGTTAAAGTGTATCAGTTGGCTCCTGCACAAATTAAAGATCCTAGACTAATTTTAAAACAATGCACATTTTGTGTTCCAGAGAAAGAGATATTGAAAATCATATGTCACATAACTCCCTTTCTATTTGAAAAATCTCGCAAAAATAAAAAAAAGAAAACATAATTTAATAGATCTTAAAAACTACACCTCTACCTATAGACACCCCGTACCAGATCCCATTATAATTCCTTGCACAGTTCGATTTTTATAAGGGTGTATCCAGACTATTTCCCCACGCTGTATAGGAAAAAGAACAATATAGGCACAGTTCTCTTAAATTGTAGTTCAATATTCAAACGATGTTACTAAATTGCCATTACTCGAATATATAAAGCCAATAAAACAGCGTAACAAATAAATCTGTAATAGATAATTTCATGTCACATACCACCACTTTATTCAATTTGTTAACACAGATATCTCTAACCATTAAACCGAAATGTGCTGAATTTCCTTATCATCACTTGCCCTTCTACCACTATATAATTATCAATGATTGCTGTATTTTATATCAATTTTAAAACTTAATAATGTTATTAAATTTTCAATTTCCTATTAGAGTATCAAGATTAAGTAAACATTAATATAGGTAAATAAATTTAATTTTATATGCAGGGTGCTTATTAAGTCTCCGGAAATAATGTTTGCTTAATGCTTAGTTTACCGTCGGCATGTATATATGCGTTTTGTAGATTTTTTTATTCCAGACACTATTAATTATCAAATATCCGAATTTGTCAAAAATATCTTTCTTTAAATTTAAAATAAAGCGAAAAATTAATGTATTTATTACATTTTTAATGTTATCTGAAATTTAAAATTAATCTGAAAACCACGTTCGTTGATACACACGGTAAAGTAAGCATTTCTTGATTATTTTTTGTTTGTGTTGCCACAAAGAATATATTCCAAATATATTACCAGAAAGTTCGTAAACACCCCTTATAGTATATAGTACATAAATACACCAAAAATATATAGGGGTAAATGAGTAGTTTAATTCCTAAAAGCTACAAAATTTTATTCCTAAAAAAATTCTTTCCTCAGGGAATTATATCATTTTAAATTTAAAGTTTTGACAATATGTTGAATTACCTTTCGTAATCGTGTTGCGAAAAAACATCAACAGTTGTTATGGGAGCCTAATATGAAGACATGAAGATACTCATTCCTTACTGAGTATTGTTCAAAATGGTTTTGTATAAATTCAGTCCTCAGCAAAGGGATCTTAGCCAATTGTGACTACAACATTAAGTACTCTTAACAAGTATAAGACAGTCAAACTATTTTTGGGTCAAAATATGTTGTATGATCAATGAGTTATTGAATATCTATTTCAAAGTTTGAAAACTAAATCAAAATACTATAACAAAACATTCTGAAATATAATATAGCAGAGCTAATATAAAATCCGAAATTAAACAACATATCGTTAAGGACACAGTTTGGAAGAAGAACTATAATATCCTTTTAATGCTCTTTCGGAAGGAATAAAACTTCGTTAAAAGAAGCACGCGCTCGAGAGAGCCACGCTTTCTGTGATGGTTAAAGTAAAGTTTTTTTAAACATTTTGCCGCATTCGTTCAGATAAGAACGCCGTTCTAAGGAAGTTTTAAAAGCTGAAACTAAGTTGAAAGTTTGAGAACATTGTTTATGAGCTCCAAGCCTTTATATACTGCCAAAAATGTTAAATGGAACGTTAACAATGTTGTCTACCAAACTCCTACAAATTTTGACTACAAAATGAAACAACACTCAAGAATATCAATGATAACAGCCATTATCTAATTTAAAAATAAATACTATATCATGTGCTATAGTATAAAAATTAAATAAATAAAATATTAAATAAATGAAATCAGTTTTAAATTAATGTTCATAAATATATTAGAATTGTAAAATGATAAGGAACATGTCGTAGATTGTAATTCCGGGTCCGGACACACTTTTCCCTTGGTATCGGGATTTAACCAGAAAGATTTAATCAAGTTGAGTTGGATTTAGTTACAAAGACAAGTGAATGCTTTTTGTCTTTAACAATACCAACCCCGGTATGGGCGAAATAAGCGATTATTGGCGTAGAAAGTAAGAAGGGAAAATACAATCGTGAAAATATTAGGTCTAAGTCAGTACGTTACGAGATTTATGAAATGTACAAAAGCCTGTGTCCTGTGAAGAAGTGTGTTAAGAAATCATCGTGAGAGATTGTACGTGAGTTGATGTTATTAGTTACAAGTACAGAATTTCTGGGTTATTTGTATTGACAAAAAACATTAAATATTTTGGTTTAAATATAGTAGGGAATTTAAAAGGATGATTAAAAATTAGTGAAACAAAATATAACTTATTTATTTAAAATTGCACTGAATTTCAATTTTAATTATACTTAAAAATTAAAATTCTATATAAACAGCACGATTTATTTTCTTTTTAAAACTAATATTGTTACTACCTACTGCTCAGCACATAAAGGAGCTGCTGCCATTTTGAGTTACGTCACGCTGATGTGAATAGCCAATTCCTTAATGTACGAGCTCTAGAGAAGCTTTGTCAACACAGCTCGGCAGAATAGAGCGTTCACTTACAGAGTAATTACACAGGGAACCTTCTATACATAATGTAATTATGTCATTTCATAGCGGAATTACGTCATATACTAGTATAACAGGGGTGACATTTATGTGTTAGGTGTAAAACAACTAATACAAAAAAATATAGAAATACGCTCAGTCGTTCCTTATATTGCAGTTTAATGATATCGTTACTAAAAATATTGTCTTTTTTAAAGAAATACGCTCAGTCGTTCCTTATATTGCAGTTTAAAGATATCGTTACTAAAAATATTGCCTTTTTTAAAGAAATACGCTCAGTCGTCCCTTAAGTTGCATTTAATGATATCGTTATTAAAAATATTGTCTGTTTTAAATCCCTCAGAATAAAATAATTTAAAATGACAGAACATTTCTACTAAATACTTTACTATATACATAATATAAAAAAACACTTGTACCCATAAGTTGTTAATGAAGTAAAGATATTGTAATGTGTAAATCATTTAAAGTCATTTTTATGTTGTCAAGCATGTCTTGATTTCCGTTATAAATAAAATTGTTTTATATTAACTTTGAATTAAGCAATTAATGGTATTGTCAAAGTACTTATGAAACAAAGCTTTTATATTAATAACTACTTTACATCAACAGTATGTACAGTATATAAACCATACAATGAAAAAATGCATTGACTGAATAAATATAATGTACTGTTTGCAAAAACCTCATTGTACTAGTTATTTAATTACAAGATAAGCAATATTCCATAATTTGTTAATATTATTTATAAATACAAAGTATATTGTATTGGGTTTTCAATAATTTTCATAAAACCTCTTTCTTAAATGTTACTGAAACCAACATTAGGGGACAGCTTTTTAATTTTGAATGAAATGTCTGTTTCACAACAGTCGAGTAAAATATATTTCGGTATCGCACATTTACAAGTAAAATGCAATCGTTAAACTGTCAATAATGTATGGACAACAATAAAGCACTGCTTGCATCAAACAACATCAAGCACGGATATTACCAAGCATCGACACAAACAGATGGGTTTAATTAAAAGGGCCAGAGTTTGTAATCAGCGTGACGAATTGCTAATTGTGCTCTCCGTGAAGGAGTGAATGGCTGACTTGTAACAAAGGGAAACCTGTAAACGTCGTTCAACAACTGCTGTGATATTAGTTCTGTCATTTTATGTCAGACATTTGATTGTTACAGCTGTTTAGTGTTACAACAGTTTGAGTAGGCCAATACTATTACAGAAACTAAATTACAATAAGTCATTTGAATCTTTATAATTGAACAATGACATCTTCTACTTACATCTTTGACTTTTGATTTGAATAGTTTATGAATTTAATTTCCCCTAAAATAATTTTATAATTATTGCAATGAAGAAAACAGCCGTGTATGTATTACTTTTAATCGTAATTTATAATTTATATTACTTAAGATAAATTTTCATAATCAATACATATTATGGATTAAAGTAATTAGTTAATTGGTTACTCGAGGGCTTGGAAACAATTTCATTTTTGTTTTTCTGTCATATACTGACCTTTGGACTTAAAATTTATAATTAGATGATTCATTTCTGTGTAGGCAACATCCAGTTTGATTATGGTATGTTACTCCATGGCATTGCGGCAGAAAACATCACAGCAAAACATTGGATATAAATGAGTAACTTCATTAGTACATATCCCCTCATAAAATGTTACGGCGTTACAAGATAATAAGGAAAAGTAGACATTGTATATAATTAAGAAGTGAACCACTTACACTAATTGCATCTACTAGCCGTGTTCACATTTTTATGATGGGACAATGTGACTTTTCTTGCAAACGATGACGATATTATCTAACAAGTTACAAAATAGGTATTTAAAATTACTTATTGTATTGGTAAAAATATTTATCATATATATCTGTAAACTTATTGGTATTAAAACATTACTCTCGTACATTGTTTTTCGTAATAATAATATATTGAAAAGACTCTGTGGCATATTTTTTATGTGCAGTTATAATATTTATGAAACAAATGTGGTCTGTGTCTTATTGGTAAGTTTTTCATGAAAAATGAAATAAATAAGAAGAGGGAAATTTAGTTAGATATTTTCTACTTTCAATCTTCACTAACGCTCAGCTATCACTCGAGGGGCTGGAACAATTTCATTTCTGTCTGTCTGTCTGTCTGTCTGTCCTCACGATATATCTGTCACTCCAGACGACTTAAGTGAGTGTGGTCGAATATTTTTACATCAGTAATATGGCAACAAGGAAATATCATATTGACAAGATACGAGTATATCAAGTAATATTTAATTTTTAGACTTACAATTTTGCATAAATCTTCATTTCTATGTTAACAAAAATAGTATCTAGGTGCATGTCATTCCATGGAATTTGGCGAGCGTATGTAAACAAGCTGAGTACAATTAAATGGGACTTTATCATGTTACAATATATACAGTAGTATACCCAACATGTAAATAGGCTCAGCATAATTGAAGCCTGTCATATAGTAGACTGACATTATTTCTTATTTTTGCGCCGAATGTTATAAAAAATGTCTTTTAGGCATTATAATTCTGTAATGACTTCACATCTATCTATTTGTCCACATTTATTTTGAGAATGAAACAAGAGATGAATTTAAAATGTTGCTAATAACTTAAACGGAGCCTGTTACACGACATGGTGTGATGTATTCCTACATAGTATTTGTAACTTTTTAAAACTGAATTTTTTCACTGGAGTAACATTTAATTGAATTTCCAGGAAGGTGATAAATATGCATCTTAATCTATGTATCTCTCGTAGTCCAGCATATCCAGATAATTAAATTTAAATTTATCTATTGAATCTATACGTTCTCAAGTCGTTTTTGTCACGACAATGTAAGTGATGTTCCTTTTTGTACTCTTAATACTTATTTTATTTAGATATTTGCCCACAGTCGCAACTTCCTACCTTTGTGTGATGGTATGTTTGTGTTTATTCCCGAGTGGAAGACCAAATCTTATTGCAGTACTTTGTGAGTGCAATAGTTGGTGTAAATGTACAGTCATGTTTGTATAACACTAACAAAGCGTGTAACTACAAACAGGATACCTTGTATACGACATCCTGTAACACGGCAATTGTCACACTACAAAGGATTTCTCATATCACCCACTCTTGTTCTAGTGCAATATATACAGGTAGGAAATGTGCCTTTGTCTAACCAGATTTAATTGGTTTAGCTGATGTAATATAGATGCTCCATCGAAATTAAATTGCTTTACTCTCTACGAATTGAGGATTTAGGTTTCATGCTCATTAGAGTCAAAAACCCGTAATTTCTTTCACTAATGACTAATGCAGTTGTATTATAACTGATTTTTAGTTTACACCTAAACTTTGTTATATTAGCAAATAACCCATTTTGTTTCTGCTGATTAATAAAGAAAAATACACATATCCACATCCTATGGTAACAGTTTACTTAGTAAAAGTCAATGCAAACTCTCTTCGTATATCAACGCCCAACAAAGTAACCAACAATCCCCTTTGAACGATGAAACTCTGAGTAAAGTTTATTCAAAACTACATCAACTGAGCTAATTCCACCGGCATGCACTTTATATGTGGCATGCTTAGCATCATTTAAAAACGTCTATATCATTGATTATTAAATCAAAATACTGAGTCAAAGATAGCATCTCTAGCAAATATCGTTTTTCCACTCAAAAATCTCCAGTTACTTTCACATTGCCTGCCTAGTGTCTAACATTGGAGTTACACCTCTCTCAGTAGTAAACGTGATAAATGGGGGTTTTCTGCCTCTTTTTCATTTAATATGCTATTAATATCACTTATAGACATTTTAGCCAGTATTAAATCTACTACCTGTATGGTATTTGTATAAGCCACGTTATTCTGATCGTTTTAAAGGATGATTAACTTTAGATTTATGTAATAAGTTTTATTGAAGGTTGTATGTCGCTGAAAATATACCGCGACATACAACCCGCGAATTTAGGTTATATTTAAAACCTAAATTCAAAACTATTTTAAAATTAAGTTTATATTACTTTATTAGCGAAACTTATGGTACTTATTAGGTCAATCATGTAAAATGGTATTAAAATATTGATACATATAAGTTACCTGAAAGCGTCAATATCCAAGACATCTTTATAGGTAAATACAGTTTAATATGAAATCCCAAGGCCAAAACTTCAAGGCGGTTGTTAAAACATTAAATATATCTTTCAGTCACGGCATCTTTCAGCACTCGTGTGGAAGTTCCAGCTGACCCCAGATACGAGCGTTAAGTGACCGAATTGTGAAATTTTACATAAATTCCGTATATAAATGTATTTGTTCCCTTCCTAACGATTCAGTTGTTAATTTCTGCTCTGATGAATTCAGTTATACAAATATTTATGACAAAATTTGAAATTGACGTTATGGAATTGAAATTTGTTTAAAAAATCTGGACTCAACAAAAGACCGACCTTCGGGAAGAATGTGCTTAAGAGCTGCCAACTTTATCAGCTCCTTAAGTTTTTTTTTTAGGTTTTATTACCTAGACAAATAGCTTTTAAAGCCATTCAAGTGGATTGAAAGGTCTTAATACAGAAAATGTTATACATGTAACATCTGTGTTTTGACGTGACAACGTCTTAAATTAGGTTGCGGCTCGGAGTCACTCATGAAAAAAGTGTAACGCCCGGTAACGTTACGATGCCCGTCCAGTTGGTCCGCCGCACGGGATCCGCACGGGATAAAGCAGATAACTGTGGGTCCACCGCACGGGATAAAGCAGATAACTATGTTTATTCGTGAAAATGTGGAGTGCTTAGATTCGTCATTTACAACAACTACAACAATAAAGGTAAATAATTGTACACTGATATTTCATTATCGTAAACTATGATTGATTTATTAATTGTTAGATTGACACAAAAGTTGAGAAACTGAGTTTATAGGTTATGTCATACTATTGACAAATGTTGATAGTGTTAAGTAAATTATTAGTTTAAATCACTCTGCAATCAATCGTAATTCAGTCAATTGAGAAGAAACAGCGCGTATTGCTAGTCAAACATTTAAAATAACAAATTATAACCTCTAACCTGTCATAACAGTGCGACCAAACAAACGAACTAAACCGACCAATCACCACGCGCGGAGTTAGCATTTAACTGTGTTTAGCAAGAATTTCAAATTCCAATTTTAGTAAATGTTTTATTCAACTTTACCATTTACAATAACAAATTTTAATTAATTTCAAATTATGTACAATGTTTTAGTAAACAAAATATATTTCTATAGTTAAAATTTGTGCAATTCTTATTTTCATTCAATTCCTTGTTCCTATTGTGCAATTTAATAATATTCATATCAATAAATATTCTACCGAGAAAAAGACGTTGTCACGTAAAATCTTCGCCCGTAAAACCGACTTTACAGGCAACCATAATTTTTTTTGCTTATTGAAAACGTTCAAAATTATACAAGTACTCTGTCTTTAATGCATGATGATTCCAAGGTCCTCTAGTTAATCAGAAAAATATGAAATTTGAAGAGATTAAACCTTTAACTGCCATGAATTCCAGTTGCTAGACTGTGAGCACTCGTCATATTAGGTCACCACAAATAAAAAATTCTTGTGGTATAGATATCATATATTAAAATATGATTTCCTGCTATAAATGTGTAAGGAGATGGATTGTCAAGTTGCTAAAATGTATTAATATGTAACAGATGTGCATTTGATGACCTTCCCTTTCTTCCTCTATGGTAAGTCGCTGTTATCATTTGCTTATTATCATAAATTAGCATAATATTTGTGAAATGCAATAACAAATACTCAGTAAGGAAGGCATGAAAATGAATCAGTGTACTATTTAAAAATTATTAATGTATAGTAGTTTCGTAGATCCGCAAATAATTATGTATTTTTTACTCTGGAAAAGTTTCAATCCACACAGTTTATATATCAGGATATATTTTAAGACATAACACGTAAGAAGCAAACCCGAGCGTTTTTGTAATTTTATTTCTTGCTCCTTCATGAAACTAGAAATAATAGGAAAATGTCTATTACTGGTCTGTTATTTCAAAAATTTACTTCAATACCTATTGTGCTCAAGCACACGAAAACAAATTATTTAAATTTGAAGACTCTTGGAGCAATTGGAAAAACTCATAAATACTACTAAATGTAAAGAATACAATACTTTTCCAATTTATTTATTTTTCGGACGAGGCCTATCGATTTCCACCAAAACTAGCAGGGATGACGATGGATTAGAATAAATTCTTCTACTAATTTCAAGAAACCCAGATTGTGTACTGGTACAATCCATATAGGCTCTTGACACCAAGATTTAAAAATATATTCCCTTATTGTATGGAGTCGCCTGATGATGAAACCATTGGTTTCGAAAGGCTTAGTCCAAAAAATAAATAAATTAGAAAAATATTGTATTCTTTACATTTAGTAGTATTTATAAATTATTTAAAGTTAATGTACATTCACACTAAGTAATATTATTATTACTTATTATTATTATTTATTATTAAATATACATATATCTCTAAAAATTTGCCAAGGCAATTATTAGATACTCTCTTTATCCACCCAAAACAAAACTACTATGACATGAAAAGGAGCAGGGGAAAGTAAGGTACAATACCACCTATTCTCTCAGCGGTTTTGTCAAAGTTACAATGTTTCCATGCAAACATCATTATAAAAGCCTCGCTCGCTGCCAGCACTAATTTTGTTTCCTGTTTGTTGGTGTTTTGTTCTCCCATGTTTCAATGTAAATTTTCGTAATACCAAACTTTATCCTTCTTTAGTTTTTAGCTAGGGGAATATCAGATCCTACTTAATTATTTCATAGTATGGTTTTTTATTGCAACGTTTTGTCTATTTATTGTAAATTATACTTTGCATCCAGTACACTAATTGAATAACATTTCCATCGCATTACAGTTTGAGGACTGAATCATCATATTCTACAGAATAAATTTGCCTGAAATAGAAATTCCACAACAAATCTTTAAGACTTCATTAATCTATACAATGTAGGAGTACGCCACACCACGTCACGTAACAGGCTTCGCTAAGGTTTAATGCACAATGTCTACAGCTAATTTCACTATTGACCGGTAGAACGAGAGACAATCATACAGCTTAACAATTTTTACGTCCGCAGACAAACAAATGAGAAACGTGTCATCCTGCTAGTGATAGGCTTCAACGACACTCGGCAAAATTCCATGGTACGACATTCAATATCATAGAACTAATTCTTGTCTATGTAGAAATGTATCATGCAAAATTTCAAGTTTACAGATAATATATTTCTCAAATATCTCTATACATTCCATTCGGCTGTTTACGATAAATATGTTACGTGTGTTAATTGTCACGTGTTAAATCTCTTATGAGTATACTAAGTTTATGTACATATTTATTTGCTCAGCTATATTCTAGTTACCACCATGGACTAACGTTAATGTATTTGCTAACGCTCAGCCAAATCCCATTGAGGGCCATGCATCATAATCGAACTCAGTGTTCTTCATGTAGAAACTAAGCTCCATGCACAATTTTAATTCTGCAGGTCAGTTCGTTTTCAATATATCGTGCGGACAGACAGACAACCGGACAGAAATAAAACATTTTCAGACCCACAAATAATACGTTTCGATAACGCTCAGCTAATAATCTATACTTTATATCCAATAAACTGATTGCGTAACATTTACCTATATTCAGGACAGAATTAGTTTTATATCGATAAATAGCTATTGTTATAAATTTGAAATATCAGAACATATTCTCAAACCTTTTTTTAGTAGTATATAAAAAGTAGAAGTACGCCACAACGCGTTTCGCGTAGCAGGCTTCACTGAGATTGTATGAAAAATTTCAAATTTATAGCTCATTTCATGATACTTTATATGTTACTATTTGAAATTTTATGTTGTAATATACACAGATTGATCACAAATTATTCAGCAATGTTATTGTTGCAATCATTGTTACCCATAAGACCAATGTAAAAATGTTCGCTAACGCTCAACCAGATTGCAAGGAGTAATATGCACCATTATCGAATTCGATTTTGCTTACAGAGAAATGAATCTTTATGCACAAGCCTATAAGTCAGTCCGTTATGCGGACAGACAGGCAGACAGAAATTACATTTTCCTCGAGTGACGCTCAGCCAAAAACACAATTTTCTGATTGTGATAACTTTTAATTATATATAAAATAGATTGCCCTTGTTATCATATTTTGTTCAAGAAGTTCTAGCTAAAACCCTATTGGTATTTTAGTTCGTCTTGAATTAAGAGACGTTATTTAATATGGACAACTGTTATACCGAGAATCTTCCTATATTAAGTGGCGTTTTAATTTTATTTTACATACTTTTAAAGACGTCTACGGATGCAAATATGAAGAAGAAATGCTCGTTATGTTCACTTGGTCTAACAGTTTTTAAATATTACAACAGCTGATTTTACTTTACATCGTTAACATTATTAAAATGTAGTAAGTATTAATCGCCAGAGACAAAATGAAATTATACTAATATAGAAACAGACTCACGAAGTTATTTTCGGTTAAGTAGTTTGTGTATTTAAATCGAGTACACAAAAACCCTTTTTGATAATTATGTACTTGACAATATAACAGAGCACTCTATCCGCCAGTGAATGACTTTGACAGAGAAAGTTCATGACTCCATTACTGTATTGAGTTCATGGATTAGTGTATTGTGCTTCAGCGTCAACATGGCACAAAATGGAAACCTTTTAATGTTATGTTTCGTACAGCATTGATACTCCATGATTCCTGATATTGATTGTGTAGCGTTTGATTTAATTTAATATTTTTTGTTATATCTCAACGTAAATTCCATTTTATAAAAATACCGTGTCAAATAAAACATAGTGTTCTCTGATGAATTTAAAAAAAGAAAATAGTATTTTGAAGATATTTAGTTTCAATAATTGGTTAAATTCAATCTATTTTAATATTTTTTTCATTGGTAGGAAATAAAAATGCTTTAGTTCTTAGAGTTTACCAAATTTATACTATTTACTTAAATGTAATTAATTTTTAAATACAAATAAGTTAACTTAAACGGAAATAATGATTTTTTGCTTGCATTCCTTAAATTAATCGTTCCTTTATTACGAGTGCGTCTCCCTTATATAGCGTATAACGAAGTATAGAGTGGTATTAAAATATTTGGTGAGTACAGCATAACTAAAGTGATAGCATGGATATGTCCTATTTGTACAAATTCATGATTTGAACACCGTGTAAACAGGAAAACTCTGTGACTACTAAAGAACATCATAGATTTCCTCTATATATATGAAATGTGTTGAAACACTTCTCGCATAGAATAAACCAGTCGATATTGTTTAGAAAGATAATACTTTTAAGGATCACTTTAGAATTGAAATAAAGTTTTTGAAACTTCCCAATTCTATGCACGAACCAAACCAACTATTTTTATCGTCCAATATCGCTTGTGGAATAGGAAATGTGACCGACGAGACGGTGGATGGAGAATAATGGCTACTTAAAACTCCAAAGTTGTGGAGTGCATAAACAGACATCGTTCCCAAACTGTTGGAGTTATCGATTCTCAAGTATTTGCTGCGGGAGCTCTTGATATTATCAGAGCGCAAGTGGCAGCTTAACGTATTTATCCCACTCACTTTTTGAACCCAAACCGGCAACAATGAATAATATTTTTATCATATTTGACAGTTAACTTTGTTCCCCAATTATACGAGTAACATTGTTTGTGTAAACGTTTTCAGAACATCTAGTACACGCCTTTCTCCCAATTGTAATATTTCTGTCTGACTGCTGTACTGCCTTTCAGTGACTATTGGAAACGTTTTTAGAACATCTAGTACACGCCTTTCTCCCAATTGTAACATTTCTGTCTGACTGCTGTACCGCCTTTCAGTGATTAGTGGAAACGTTTTTAGAACATCTAGTACACGCCTTTCTCCCAATTGTAACATTTATGTCTGTCTGCTGTACTGCCTTTCAGTGACTAGTGGAAACGTTTTTAGAACATCTAGTACACGCCTTTCTCCCAATTGTAACATTTATGTCTGACTGCTGTACTGCCTTTCAGTGACTAGTGGAAACGTTTTTAGAACATCTAGTACACGCCTTTCTCTCAATTTTAATATTGCTAACTGACTTGCTGCACTGTAATTTAAGTGACTAGTGGAAACTGTTTTAGAACATATAGTACACACGAAACTGATAGCAGAAGCAGTCCATGGGTCAATTAAGCAGAGCACAATTACCTTGGTCGCGCATACGCATTGAATGGTCCATACATCTAACCATCTCTACGTCAGTTTCTTCACTCAACTCACTCCCTTCACAATTTAATTATGTAAAGTTATAATTCATACTCAATATAAGTTGGAGGCGATATAAAAATATCGTTTGCAATTCCCTTTAAAATATTGATAAATACAGATGTATATCTTATTTCCCCCTCTATTAAGGTATTAAGTCTCTCTGTAGAATTAAAAAAAACTTTAAGAATAGGTACTGTTTGTTATTATACCAGTATTTTGCTTGGCGTAAGCGATTCTCCTGTAGTAATATATGCTGCTACAGAAAATAAAACGTTGTACACCGTTCCACATTCTTGAATCAATTTAGTGTAAATTGAGACGAAACCTGTTATATGATTGTCACTCCATTTTCATACACAACACAGGCTTATTTCTTAAATTAAAATATTCATTCAATTCAACCCCGAAAAAGTAAAAGAGCGTACTGCCGGAATTTGAACCTATATGCATCACTTATGGGGAATGCTAACTATTACACCATAGAGCAGTAATGTCATTATTATCAGTTTTACATAACGTCTACTAAGTTATCTATAAGTTAAATAGAACAATTAAGAAATACATATATTTATTTATATATTTGTGCTGTGCTCTCTCATTTCAGTATTCATCATGTCACTCAACTTGTACGTTTTAATATAGTATGCATTGCTTATATTTATATTAAATTTTTTTTCCAATTCGTTAGTATATGTTTCTAGTGTTAACTTATCATCAAAATGTTGTATCGGTATAAAATTGTGTGTAGCGTAAAGTAAACTAAGATAAATTCGATTAATAAATAAGTTAAGTACTGTTCTCCTCTTTGCTGCTGATTAGCTGAGGAACTATTTATATGTTTGGCTGAAAGAATGCACCTTTCTCACGTAAAGTAGAACAATGTGAAGGAAGACTTTAGCATTACAACGTAACTTCGTAATTGTAATTACTTACTAATAGTGTTCTAATGTTGTAATAAACAATAAAACTAACCTGCAAAGTGCGAGACACTGACGAGAATTTCCAGCATACTGCATTTCACTTCCTGACAGTTGCGAGTATTTCCGAACTCTCACGAACAAAACCGAAGTGGGCAGTCCAGTTTTTTAACACTGACTTTATGTATCACAAAATACAAAAATAAAAATTCGTTTTAAATTATTTACACAATGGATTTCAATGCAAACAACGTTGACTTGTTTATTATTTGGTTTTGTCTATATTTGTGTGTTGTTCCTGTCGATATGGTTTGATAAATAATTAATTACAATTTACAGTTATTAAATATAATATTGTGGTGGTACTAAATTTTATCTAAACCAATAAAAACTTCAAAAACTGGTGGCAATTCTTGTGGCCCTTGGATGGATAGGAAATTTTAAATTATCGTGTCTACTTTATGTTATCCACAAATAGCCTGGACCATCCTTTAAAGCTAATATTAGGATGAAAGTTGTGTTTCGTTTATAATGAATACATCATATTTATGTTTTCAATATATTTCTCAACTTTAATTAGAGATATTTTAATTATTACTCTATAAACAGATTTAAAAACCATTATTTTCCAAACTTTAGTATAAGTATTTAATTCTGTTACCTTTCTTTGTTAATACTTTTCAATTCCAAAATTCTTAAAATATCAGATTAAGGCGTGATAAATAAATTTGCTAGAATTAGTTTTTGCATGTATTTTCTTGTATTTCTTTTATTTTCTAATGTTACATCAATAAATTATCTTTACAATTTACATGCGTATTTATCTAACAATGTCATTTAAATGTTAAAAATGTTTTAATAAATTAAATAAGCAACTTAAATATTTCGATTGAAAAGAAAGTAAAGTAAAGAATGTCTTAGTTAACCGGGCATAGTTAAACTCAGTTGAAATTGTATACTATGTACTTTCATGGTAAGGTAGGAGTTAAAACAAACTTTTATGACACTATATTTGTAAAACCGCAAAGAAGGCATCTGCAGAACCTCGGGAGTTTGATTACAGAAGTTCCACCATTTAACTCAATAAATATTTTACGTGCATATATATATATATATATATATATATATATATATATATATATATGTATTAAAATATATAAATATATATGAACTAAAATATTATAAATATATATGCTATATACTTGCTGTAACCTAAATTTTGTTGTTTAGTCATCATTTAAAACCAATACATTTTGCATCTTAAAATGAGATTGTACAAATTAAATTTCCATCGTTTTTGGTGTTTTTGTCTTTTTTCAGTTTCGTAGCTGTGATTTACAATGTCCCAATAAGAAACATTTATATTTGGAATTATCCATTACAGGATTAATGACTGTAACAACAATTTATTTTTATTTTAAAATAATTTTTTGTGAAATTGTAGTTTTACAAAATATTGTGCTGTGGCTTTTCCTTTATACAATTAAAACATTTATAGAAAGTTAATAGGTCCCCAAAAATTAATACCTGTTAAAATTAATCAACAATCCTGAGTTGTATAAACCATCAAATATGCTATATATCTAGCTACTCAAACTAAATACTTTTATAACAAAATACAACCCCTTATCAGAGGAGAGTTGCAGTTGAATTGTTTTAATGTCAGAAAGCAAACAGCCCAGCTTATTCAGCAGCCTTTATGTTAGTCCTGGAAACGACATTTACAGTTTCCGCTCTGTGCTGCTCGTCACACAGCGAACACAATTACCAATATGTCACTCTAATTATATCTCTGGCCCTTTTAATTAAACACAACTGTTTTTAACTCACATCCCTTACATTTTATATTTTACATTCTTTCAAATGTATTACCACGATAACTTGATCAGATAGGACTATTCCTAATCGTAAGTAGTCTTAAATATCATATTTCTAAAAGAAAACTATAAATAACAACAGTATTAATAAATTTATTCATTTCGTGGAAAGCCTCTAAACCAGAATATTAAGAGCTGTCTGCAGTGAAACAATGAGTTTTACCCTGTTATAACAATGTTGAACATCAACAAGGACTTTTACGCACAGAATTGTGTAAGAGGTCTTGTTATAAAGATATGATTAACACACATAATTCCTAGCTGCTTTTAAAGTTTTTAATTTTTTATATTTAATATTCAGAATGAGACATCTCACATAACTCTATGTACAACAATTAGGACATAAAAGTGTTTTAAGTTTACAATTGTTCTTTTGAAGCTAAAATTATGACAGTTGCCAGTATAGCCGACTCCTAATAGATTAATAAGGGCTCTGAAAATGAACTAGCACGGTTTGAAATTGAGATAATCCAATAAAGTTAATTTAAAATAGAACAGAACATAGAATATGGAATCTCTTTAATAATATAATTAATTTACTCTCAATTGATTTTTCTGTAGACTTTGCATAGTATACATTAATGGTTATGATTTTTTATTTTTTTTGACGTGACAACGTCTTAAATTAGGTTGCGGCTCGGAGTCACTCATGAAAAAGTGTAACGCCCGGTAACGTTACGATGCCCGTCCAGTGGGTCCGCCGCACGGGATCGCACGGGATTAAAGCAGATAACTGTGGGTCCGCCGCACGGGATAAAGCAGATAACTATGTTTATTCGTGAAAATGTGGAGTGCTTAGATTCGTCATTTACAACAACTACAACAATAAAGGTAAATAATTGTACACTGATATTTCATTATCGTAAACTATGATTGATTGATTAATTGTTAGATTGACACAAAAGTTGAGAAAACTGAGTTTATAGGTTATGTCATACTATTGACAAATGTTGATAGTGTTAAGTAAATTATTAGTTTAAATCACTCTGCAATCAATCGTAATTCAGTCGATTGAGAAGAAACAGCGCGTATTGCTAGTCAAACATTTAAAATAACAAATTATAACCTCTAACCTGTCATAACAGTGCGACCAAACAAACGAACTAAACCGACCAATCACCACGCGCGGAGTTAGAATTTAACTGTGTTTAGCAAGAATTTCAAATTCCAATTTTAGTAAATGTTTTATTCAACTTTACCATTTACAATAACAAATTTTAATTAATTTCAAATTATGTACAATGTTTTAGTAAACAAAATATATTTCTATAGTTAAAATTTGTGCAATTCTTATTTTCATTCGATTCCTTGTTCCTACTGTGCAATTTAATAATATTCATATCAATAAATATTCTACCGAGAAAAAGGACGTTGTCACGTAAAATCTTCGCCCGTAAAACCGACTTTACAGGCAACCATAATTTTTTTTAATATGAATTATATTTATCATTTTCAGATTTATAAGAAAGTTTAAAAGGAGAACTTCAGGGGTCATTCAATTATGAACTTACAATTTCAAGTTGCTGTTCCAATATGGTAACCAACTTTATAGTTTGTTATGAAACACTACATTTTCTTAATATAAAATGGCATTTTAAGATTTCTCATGCTTGAAAATTTTCTTTCACAACTTACTCGTTTAGAAGATATATCCTACCAAAGGTTTTAAAAAGGCAACGTTTTCCAATATTTAAGCACATTCCATTGTGGAAATGATAAACATTTTCTAATACTACACCCTCGTTCGTCGGCTTTGGTCATTATATCCCTGATAATCCTTAAGTATTAATTTTAAACTCATGTGGGAGATTTATAAATTACACTAAGGTTTTGTTAGCCTATTAATCATTGTTACGATAGTAATAGTTAATTTCACAAATACGTAATTTGTAGTTTTATTTCAATTGAAATCAATAAGTAGAAGTTCCCAATGGAAACATCCTGTACATTGAATAGTTTTTGAGATAGCAATGTTGGAAAAGCCTGTATACAGTGTTATAAATTTGATAGAGACAGTATATTCAATATTTAATTACAACCTAACAAAGTTTATACAGGATAGAAGTCAACTTCAAATGTTATATCTTACTCATCAAAAATCTGTCCTGTATTCTGACAACGTTGCAAAAACGCGTTTTATCCTTTTTTTGTTTAAACTACACGTTGGTTACCACGTACATAGTGAAATGTATCACTTATAAAGATAAGTAAAATTCTAGAAATGTTTGTTTTAAAATCAAACAAACCAATTGTTTGTTATCCGTGGTGTGCCATGAAACCAAACCCAGATATTCGTGTTGGAAACCCACTGTCATAAATCACTTAGGCTGGGCTATCTCCCATCCTCCCTGTATGTACTGCTTGCCACTGGGATCAACATAAGATAAATATTTAACTATCAAAACAGAGCACCAGTTCTCTCTCTCCTCTTTTATGAATAAATGCATAATCTTCACAGGTATTATACTAGTATTTAACAAGGCTTTACATTTCATAAACACTCTACGTTATTGTACATCAGGTAACTTTGGTATGTCTTCCAATTTATTGCAATCATTTAATTAATTTTAAAATATACCTTCCGGCTCAGTCACAAGAAAGGTAAATTTTCGGATTATGGTGGTTTTGGATTCTAAGAGTCATGATCAGAAAAGATCCAAAAAATCTTCCAAAATTACGTTATGAGGGCGATTGCAATATCAAATTTAATATTCAATTTGATATATTAATAGTCATTTAATTACTATTATCAGCTTGTTCGACGTAGAATCTAAGAAACTATAGCTCTATAATGGAACACATGAAACCCTGCTAATTTCAAAAAAAGTGTTTTTGAAAGAATTACATAATTTATTATTTTAATTACCTATTTAAAGTGAATAGATTGTTTATGTACTTGCAATTTTTTTCATATGAGGCATACAATACCTAGGATGTTTGTATTACCTCCTAACGTGGTAAATTTGTGTATTTTAAGACAATATCAAACTGTTAGTGATTTAATTTATTTCTTCCCAACAAACTATTTATTTATTAGAATTTACAAGGAATAACAACTAATCAAATACACTAAATAATCATACAGTATTGACTTGACCGAGTAATGTTTGTTACAAATGTTAAGAATAAAATCCTTTGACTTGAACGAGCTATGGAGAAATAAAAGGAGCGTCAAAACAGAAAGGAAGTTAAAATACTATGAGGAATACAGGATTATTAGTAGCTTTCTCCTTAAGTGAATAATTATAAATTTAGCTAAAACATTCAAAATACGTTATCGTATCCAGTATATGTGTACGAAAAATGCCAATGAATAAAAATCAAACTGTAACCATAAAGAAATGTTATTTATTCCTTTCTGCCAAAAAAGCCTAATTTGACGTGCATACATTTTTATTCAACCGTACACAACTAGAAAATATAAGTAAATAGTTTTTATTCGCGAATCCCAAAAATAGACAGCAAATTTCTTTAGATTATTGACTTTTATTAAATACGATATAATTAGATGTTTTCACCTCTTAGGAATCCATTAAAAACTTAAATCCATTCGTTCTTTAACGACACGCAAGAATATTATTTTACTTAATCAGAAAATTATTATTAATTATTAAATAAAATTAGATTATATGTTTTATTTTTATTTTTCGCCTTTTTATGGATTAAAATGCGAAAACCTTGTTTAGCGAAATTAGTTTGTATTTATAAAGTTGCAAATTATGGTAAAAAGTATGTGTCCATCAAGTCTAGTAAAAGTTTGATACTTAATTGTAATCACAAACAAAAGTTCATTTACATTCAAAACAAGACACCAAGGAACAATCCCTATTTTGTCGAGATAACAACTTGTAATTGTCACAGCTGAATCTTTGTTACTCACTTAAGTCAACGTTCTTAATAAATTCAAACTCAGCTTCGCTTTCATCACGTGTAAAGTTTAATTGAAGAGTTTTGAGTTGTTGATGTTTTATACGATTGTCATAAAGAATGTAAAATCTAGGTTTTTACACAATTTCAAAACTTAATACAGAAAGAATAATTAAAATGTCTATAATTTAATTTTAAATATTTAGAACACTAATATTATCTTAAATTCTTAATTCATCAATAAATATTTTTGAACATAAAATATTTTTAGGTTGTAATGGAAATTTTAGTAAATTATTTGCCTACATTTTAGAATGAATTAATTGCAGTTGATAATATAGTCTAACTAGACCGATTTAAATTATCATACTAAAAGATAATATAAATTCAAATAATTAAAAATATTGAAATCAGAATTATACAGATAGAATTATTTTTCCAGTGCGTTAAATTCATTTAATTTTTTTATCTAAGTTTGTGTTCTTATGTTATAAAAATCCCAAGTAAACGCATATATATATATATATATATATTAATATATATATATATATAATATATATATATATATATATATATATATATCTTATATAAATAAACATGTTTTATAATTTAGTTAAAGAAAAATATTGCACTTGTCTCTACGTTCATTTACAACTTGTACACTTTGAGTAAAATAAGTAAAAAAAGTTATTGCAGGTTATATGATTAATTTTAAAAATATTTGATACCATGAAGTTTTCAGGGTCACACTAAAATCCCATACACTCACAACACAAACGTGTGCTCACTATATTACTTCCGTAATACCGAACGATCGCGCCGCCACCGAGTTCATGTTGCCGTCACGAGAAGGCAGCACTGACTGAACCGACAGACGGCAGGGCACCGGTACAGTCCGGGTAGCGCGCCCTTGCCCTAGGTACAGTCTCGTGCAGTACACTCACGATCTGACTATCGATCACCTTTCTCCGATGATGGAAGTAGTGCAATTATTCTGTTGTGCTTTTAAAGACCATCGTTAATCGTTGCCACAAACAAACTGCAAAGCGTTCTACTCCTATATATTTAATTTACATAGAGTTTTGGAATTGATTTTTTATTAGTTTTATGTAACTCGGTAACTAATGTTGCCACTATTTCGTGAACGAAATAAAATACAAAAATATTGTATATATAGTAGAATACTTTCACAACTGAAAAATTGATAAAAAAGTGTTATATAACTGTGGGTATTTATGACGGTCGTGTGTTATGTGTGTTTAGAAAATACTGTGTTAATAATATTACCAAAAAAGGACCACACGTAAATAGCACTAAACTATTTAACATAGTTATAACTTATTGTTTCTCAGTTTACTATTTACTCAATGTTGTAAATATTATGTAACTTAATTTCTACTATCCAACAAATATGTTGCGACAACTGTCCTAGTTTATAATGATTTTACGTAACAATTAAGTACAAAACAAACTGTAGGCTACTACAGTTACTGCCCTGTACTGTACATCTATCAGATACATTGGAACATTGAGTAAAACATTTAAAGTCCGACTTTTATTAGCTTGAATTGTCTTCGAAACCGGTATCTCTTCTACTTAGTCTTTAAACGTATTTTACGTACAATACGGATAAATTAATAAAGATATTTCAGCATTCTTATATCCAATTGCTACAATAAATTCTAATCAATCTATAACTATAATAGTTATAATACATTAGAAAACTAAACAGATACAACGGAGTATTGAAGGACCCGACAGAACACGATCGTATATAATCGGCGGCTAAGGGGGCTAAAACCCCCCTCCCCAAATTTTTGGAGACAACATTCCGCACAGTAGTTTTTGTTAAGCTACTTGACATGTATATAGTCAAAACTTTCAAATGGGAAAATACCTAAACCTCTATTTTTTAGGGTACTTTATACTTCCCCACACAGTGAATCAGCCCCCCTCCTCCCCACCAAAATAAATTTCTATATACGTCACTACGACAAAAATTAACGAAAATCTACCAACCTGACTGTAACTAACTGACTTTAAAGGCAACTTTGCTGATTATTGATGCTTTAAAAACGTAAATCAATATAGTTATTCCCCCCACCCCCCCCCCCCCCCACCCCCCCCCCCCCCCACCCCCCCCCCCCCCCACCCCCCCCCCCCCCCACCCCCCCCCCCCCCCACCCCCCCCCCCCCCAGTAGTAAAATTAAGAATATATTATACTAACCGGTTTCGAGATTTCGTGAGTAGGGTTAGGACACTCCTTGAGATAGTGAGGACTTCCGGTCCCCACTATGCAATGGGAGCTGACGGACTGTCTGCCGGTATTTGGTTCTATTGATGTGTGTGACAAACACTGAAAAACAATATATAACACTTACTATAAAACAATAATCTCAGCTTCTATTGAAAGTCGGTAGAAATATAAAAGATCGTCATTTTGCCTGGCTGTCATAAACTATTTATCTTAGAATATTACGTCAGTATTCCTAAAAACCACTTTAAAACCATAACAGCTCTCATTACCTTTTTAAAATTTTCAGTTACTCTTTGGGTATTTGATTATTTAAAATTTATCTACTTTATGTTTAATGGAAGAGATGATTTAAAAATGCTACATCAGAAACCAGTGTTTAACTTTAATGTCAAGATAAAAAGGTTATTGAGAGTTTTCTGAATAATTTAAATTCTATAGGTCAGTTCCTTTTAGAAATATCGTACAGAGAGATAAGTGAAATTTGTCCAGCGTTACGAATGATAGGCTTCGCAAAAATCAGACAATAAATTAATGGCGGATTCAGTTGAAAAGAACCATTAAACACATGTAGTAATGTTTTTATAAAAATATTGAATTATTTATTAGGATATTTAAAAAAAGTATTGTCGTTCACTTAACAAAAATAATGGAAAATTTACTGCAAAATCTTTCATTATGAGGTAGTGAATAGTATGCAACTAAGAACGATATACCTGGTTTTGTTTGTTTTTGTTAGATCGTAAGAAGAATTTCACTCCAGCTTTATTTTCAGATAAATACTGTCACTAAACACCACAAAATATACCTCAGGCTTTGATATGTTGTGTTGTGGTGACTCAATGACAATTTTAATACTACTTAATGTAATAGTAAATTGTGATTACACTATATTTTGAATAAACCTGTTTAAAATTACTTTTCTAAGTGATTACTCCATTGTTACATATTTTGCGGAGCAGGAAGAGTGTATGGCTAAACAGATAAAGAATTTAGAAGAGAAATAGTTGACATTGACTCAGCTTCTTCTTGTAACTTACACTGTAAATTAGGAAACTGTAAATCCCGTTCGACACTTTCTCACCAAATAAGCAAAACTAAAAATGTTCCTCTCTAAAACGTATTTTCAACCCGTATAATATCCACTACACAACGTAGGTAAGTACCAAATCTGACAACCTAGCACCCCTTCAGGGGCTGCGGAGACATAAGTTTTAATGAGCCAGTTCTAAGCAAACCATAGGACGATTAATAGCTTAGATAAGCTCTAGTCTCTAGTCTAGCTTCTTGAGAATGCTAAATGCATGCAGTGCGGAGAGAGCAAAGTCCACTGAAAGATTCATAATGCCATTGGTTTGACGTGACATTTGCATCACAAATTGATATCTGGTATCTTTAATGCGTATGTGTTCGTTTTTATTTTTGAGGTCAGCTCAAATGCCGTCGGCCTCGCACATTTTAGTTAGAATTTTGAGTGCTATACATTTTTAATCATTGAATAGAGAGATACATATATAACCGCATAGCTTAACTTATAAAATTTTAAGGCAAGTTAAATGAATTGAAAGTAGTAATAATACAAAGGAAATGGTAAGCATTAACAGGTTGGCTACCAAATATGGTTCACACGCGACCAAACGCCTAGCTACCACATAGACATTCTTGATCAGCTCGCTTAGGTATTTGACTTTTGAAACAAAATAATATGGCAGAATTTTGTAACTTTTTTAACTTATTAGACAAAAATAACCATTATTTTTCTGTGTACCATTTATGGCAACTCAATGTTATAAAAGACTTAATAAAACTAATCCATCATAAGATTAAAATGTTTCTTAATAAATCTCGGTTTATTTTCAAAATTAATAATTAAGATAAGGTAAAAATAAATAAAAAAGAATGTTTTGTACAAGTAAAAGTTTTATTTACGTAGGATTGTTAACAATTATAACACTATTATTTTTAATCAAATGGGGTACAACATTGGTGGAATTCGGGAGGCTGATGTTCAATAAACCACGTTGCTGGAAATGTTCACCTAACTCTAGTGGAACCGTGTAAGTTTATAATAAAAATGGTGGTAGGGATATTGAACATAGCTTGTAACTGAAACAGTTTAACAGCAGAAATTTGGTCCATCAATTTAAAATTTGCTTGGTACTCAGCTCTAATAAAACAAAAACTACTTTAAATATGCTAGCAATCATATTTAATGTACGTATTATTTTTAATTAATACATATTTTAAATTTTAATGTTGCAATCAAAAGAAAATTGAATACTATTGAAAAGCTACTACGACCACAGTTTAGCAATGTGTTGTTTTAATTAGCAGCGCAATCGCATAATGATGCTGTACATTTATTTTTAATAATATACTTTTTATAAACAGATATTTTCCTTTTTTATCAACACATTTTTAATTAATCTTAATATCTTTGGATTTTAAATTAAATTCTCTAAATAAAATGTAATGAATGCAACTGTCTTGTAAATTATTTAAAATTTAAAGTTATTTACACTTTTATTTTTAATACCCACGATTTTTTACAATAAACCTTTAATTTTAATATTTATATTCTTTTGCTCCAGGATTAACACATAAAAAAGTTAGTAGAGAGTTATGGGAGACTATGTTTAAATTTTACTTGGGGTTTATCCTCATGAAAAGCGATGCTTTAGAAGGGAAATAAAGTGCCGTATTTCATACGATAGTTTTTTTCTGTCAAAATAACCATCCCAAATTCTATGAATAACCATTGGGAACTATCTCTGAAAAATAAAAACCACCCGATAAATTCTGGTGCACATTTTTACATTGACTTATAAAATAAGTAAGGGTTAATATCCTAGAACTTTAATGATCAGAAGTGTTTATTTGTCTTAATATACAATATAGGAGTACGCTATATTATATGGCGACACCTACTTATACAAAAGGCTTCGCTAAGGTTTCGTGCAAATTTTAATTCCTACAAGTAATTTCTTTGTGCTACAGTTTTTTTATTTGTTAATCAAACAGTAAAACTTTAACGTGATTGCACTTGGTTCGTTTACAAATGTACTTATTCTGCATTTCTCAAGTCTATAGATCAGTTTGTTTTCATGATATTGTGCAGATATACAAATATACAGAAAACTAGGAACAAAATTAAACAAACAATATAGAAGCTCCTCGAGTGATAGGCTTCACTAACACATAACCTATGAATTATTAACACCAGCGTGTTAATAATACACACTACCACAAACACAAGAATATGACGTTTCAACATGTAATGCATGTAGTATAAATAATCCAACACACGTAAATATAATCATCTAGTGATTTAATGGGTGGAATTTTATTTATTAAATACTGATATGACACGCCACTTAATAGATAGAATTTTTCATGTATCGTATAGCAAGATATTTCAAGAAAGAGGTCATTTGTAAACTTTAGAATTTGCAAGAAACTTCATTTCTACAAGAATAAGTTCTATTATGATGCAAGTGCATGCATGGGATGTGGCTGTGCATCACTCAATAGGCTAACACAATCTCTTTCTTGCCTCTCTTGGAGAAGCTCTAAAGTATCTTCTCCCTGATTACCTATCCGTTTGACAGTCCGCAGGACATTTCTAGAACAAAATGGGCTATGGAAGTAGCCTTATACATAGTGTGACTTTAATTAAATTTCAAAACTTGAATTGCTTTTAAAGTTGTTATACTTTTAATAGTTGTTACATTATTAGCTTCAATAACTTCAACCATCCTCCGTACATAAACGCAATATGATAGTCGTTTATACATTATCTCTTGATTTGAGAGTGTAAGAGCATTAATTGAGCTCAATTAGAATTTTCCTCTTCACGATTTTTAAATAAACAGATAAAATAAAACATATACCGACCGCAAACAAAGCAGTTTCGACCAACTTCTATTTTAAATTTTTTGTTTGTGTGGACTCAAAAAAATCCCCAAAAGATCCCCGAAATTATCGTAAACACCCCGTATACTTACTTTTAAAAGCGGACTTTGATTATTAAGTGGTTAAAGAAATTCGGATTATAAATTCAATTCTGTAAGTTAAGATATCCATAAGTTAATCTATACAAATGTATCAGAATGAACAATAGTTATATCAAAATTGTTAATTAATTCACGACTTATAAAATTTTTAATCACTTTCCAACTGTGAAAGTTTTGCAAGACTTCTTTGCAAAATAATATAAATTATAACGTTAAAAAATAAAACTATAAGTGTATTCCAAATAACGCCTTCAAATATATTCTATGATTAAGTTGAGTCAGCACACAGTAAAAATGTTTTATAAAGTTACCTTCGTTTCATGAAGCACAGTTCAACTTTGCTGTCACCACTATCCTTTAGCTTTTAACAGTAACGTCAGGTTTCCACCTTACCACATTTACGAGATTGCTTCCATCTCAGTCAATTACTTTGCTTTATGAGATCGTTGACCTCATACACAGATTTTAAGCACAATATTACATGAGAGATAATAAGAGTTGTGAAATTTTGTACTCGCCGTCTAATAAAAAGATTTTTATAAGCATAGGTTTACTTTAGGCTTTCACATCAACTTAAAGTTTATTACATACTAAATCAATAATTAGAGTTAAATGTGGTCATCAAGCATAGTAAAAATAGTCCTCTTATCTTGCTATATCCATAATGTATATTATGATGAGTAAATAATTTTTATTAATGAATGTCTAGCCTATAACATAAAAAGGACTATGTATTTAAATATATAACAATTATATTTTATTCCGTTAAAAGCTACTTAAAAAATTAATGACTGGAATATTTACTTAGTGATATGACATAGCAACAGAGAACACTTTCATTTAACAATTTTCTTTCATAAAATTAATTGAATGAATTAAAAGCTAAAATTACTTCTAAGAGCTAGTAATATTTATATTATGCTTACATAGCATGTTTACCTATGTACTATTTTTATTTAGATTTCCGTAGTTAGTTCAATATCTACTCAATCTTATGTATTATTTTGGTAGTAAACAAAACTTTACTAATTTAGCTACATATCTATCTATATAAATAGTAATTGCACAATTCTTGACAGTACATAATTAACCAGTAGTTATCGACTAGCTAGTGTACTTGAATACTGAAAAAATAGTGTTTTGATCACAAGCAATGCTAAATAAAATTGATCAGAACATGTTATAGTTGTAATAATTAGAAACCATAAATAGTTTCATCCAACGATAACAGACAAATTATGCAAAATTTAAGTTAGGGAAGTTTTAAAAACAATACCTAAGTCTACCGACTCAATAAACAAAGCACTCTTTAGAGCTAAGACCATTTTATGAATTGATACTGTGTAAACAACAATAAAATTACTGTTCAATAGTATGTAACATAAAATTGAAACAAAACACGGTTCAAAAGTGCTTTCTTTTGAATAATTTTTAATATATTTTCTTTTCTTTTATTTTAAACGATGCTGTAAAACCTAACTTACTTAATAAAATTCATAATGTATTATGTCATAAGATATCTAAAAAAATATTTAATCTGTATACTTTAAATTTCGCATTCTATGAATATATGGAAAACTCTGACCTTAACCTAGAGAAAAATATTTTAAAGTATATTTGATATTTGCAGACAGTACATAAAATATACAATAATGTTATAGAGTTTCTATATTCCTAATAGAAAATAAGTAACATTTATTTCTTTTAAACGACTGAACACATGCTCATAGTGGAATATTTTCAATCGTTATTGAATTGAAAATAGATTTAAAACCACTATATAATTTAGTTTTAAAATTAATTTATTTAACTGCAAAACACTGGTAAATGTTTTACTTAGAAAAACATTAGGTGAATGTTTTGTTTTTACAAATATATAATATTATATTTTATTATATGTACGAGACGCTGTAACCAATCATATATTTTATCATGTATTGTATCATGGATGTATTTTATACATCGATGATGTAACTATAATATTGGTATTCATGGGTATTCATTGAGATAGATGTGTTTAACACTTGGGAGGAATTGTGGAACCTACACAGGCCAACGATAAAAATGCTTTTTTTTTAAAACATATTATTCTTATATTTTTTTGGGTGCTAAACCCAAATATGACACTTATGAAGCTCTATCGCATACCATTTTTTTCACATTTGCACAACAATTTATTCAATTTTGTTATTTCTTAAAGAATGTATCAGTTTGTATATAATTAAAATATAATTTTTAAATATTTGTAGTGGCTGTAGAAGAGTTGGCAGCACTGCTGAAACACATTTAGTGTCCAGAAAAATGGGGATTATATTTTTCTGTTCACAGCTGATGTTTTGTTTACTGCCAACCTAACCTCACTTTCTGGTTTGAAAATAGGTATGGGGGGAACCTAGAAATCACACTGATGATCGCTACTTTTGCAGTATTGATATTACTGGCCATAACTCGAAAAACAAGAAGGTAATAAGCTGCCCTAAACGGTTTTTAATGTCCACCATCCGACCAGTACGGCACAGCGTAGATTTTTTGGTACCAGAACCTCCAGATAATATGAATTCTTTTCAAACTGAATTGTTTTGTGATCTATAGTCAGAGCTATATGAGCAAGATGATGAAGAGTTCCATTGTACTACAGGAAATATAGAACCTAAACTGTTTACGCAGATCGAGCTTAACGATTTGTTTAGGGATCTTGGGTTAACAAAATAGAAAGCTGATTTGCTTGGTTCTAGACTAAAAGAAAAGAACTTGTTGGCAGTTGGAACCAGCATATATGTGTATAGGAAGAGAGAGAAGCAGTTTTCAAATTTTTTTATGAACAAGTTGATTTAGTGTATTGCTCAGGTATTCCATGTCTGATGAACGAGTTCTGTGTTGAATACAAAAAAGAAGACTGAAGGCTGTTTATTAATTTACCAAAACTAGTTTAAAAGTTGTTTTACTACACAATGGTAACACTTTTGCATCTATACCTGTTGGCCATTCTGTACATATGAAAGACAGCTATTGAAAACCTAGAAATATTGTTGAATAAAATTGGCTATTCTGCTCATGGTTGGATGATATTGGCGATTTCAAAGTAACTTGCATGCTTCTTGGTCATCAAGGTGGTTGTACTAAATTCCCATGTTTCTTGTGTGAATGGGACAGTAGAGCTAGGGATCGTCATTGGTGCAAAAAGAACTGGCCTGTGAGTAAGTCTTTAAAAACTGGCGAGAAGAACATTCTCCGCAACAATCCTGTATATCCTAAAAACATTCTCTTACCGCCTCTACATATACAGTTAGGCCTCATGAAACAGTTTGTAAAAGCATTGCCTAAAGATGGACCTTGTTTGAAGCATCTCTGCCAAATGTTTCCAAATCTTTCAGAAGCTAAAATTAAAGAAGGCGCCTTTGTAGGACCCGACATTCGAAAAATGATGATACCTTTGAAACCACAATGACGATAAATGAGAAAGAAACATGGGTATCATTCAAGAAAGTTGTTACACAATTCTTAGGAAATGCAAAAAAACCTCAAAATATGGTACTATTGAAGCTACTATGTTAAAGAAGTTTAAAAAATTAGGACATTAGGGAGATATTTAATGAGCCTGAAAGTTCACTTTTTCAACAGTCATCTTGAATACTTCCCGAAAAATTTGGAAGATGTAAGTGAGGAGCAGGGTGAGCGTTTTCACCAAGATGTTAAATTGATATAAAAACGTTACCAGGGCAGCTGGAACATCAACATGATGGGGGATTACTGTTGGTCACTTCACCGAGAAGCTCAACATGCGACTCACCGCAGAAAAAACTACACAAGAAGCTTCAAAGAAGAAAGAGAAAGGAAGTATAAACCAATTCCATCTGACTACTGAAACATACATTATTACACTGTATCTTATTTCAAGTAGCCTACTGTGATTGTGATTTGACTCACACTGAAGGGTAATAATACAGAAATTATAATCTACAAGTTAGTTGTTAAAAGCTCTTCTGGGACCTCTCTTATCAGAATGTGCGCCACTAAACAGCTCCAAAGTTCCAGAGTTAGTGCTTCTTCAACATGTCAGTCTAACTTTTAATGTGGTTTGTTGTAGCGGGAGAAATATCGTTGAACTATTGTTTCTCAGAACAATGATACTTTATTGGTATGTTTGACTTATTATTGTTAGATTTCTATTCTTATAAAAATAGCTCGATCATATTGCGCAGCTATATTGAATCAAAATGTGTACTCTTCACACAAGGGTTTTTTTTCTACCATTTCGAAAATATATTTTAAATAACATCTAATCAAAAGGACGTACGTTATTAATACATTATTACATGTTAAAATCTAAAAACAGACTTCAATAAGTCTAAACTGACGATTTCTTAGCTAAATTTAGTAGCTAGTAATGATTATCATTATATAACTAACATGTAATTGTTTGTAATACATCAATAAGTACACGACTAAGTATATTACAGTTAATCTATCTACAAAACGAAATGGTATCGCACTGAACCACCAGGACAACCTGAAGTGATCCGTACGTCCCCGGTGTAAGGTCGTGGTTCGATTTTACTATTTAAAGTTACACTTACACCGGTCTACCTTACTAATTAGTAACGGGCGATATTAGCCTTTCACCCTTATAGCCAATACGGATTAAATAGCTGCCGACAGTCTTAGTTGTATATTTTAGATTTCTAACAACGCCTGTTGACTAATTACGACAGCACAATGTACTATTATAGCATGTATGATCATCTTAAGTTTTTGGTATTGAAAATGAATGCCAAAAATTGGTTTAATAGTATTGGGCTAATGAAACACAATATTTCATAATCATTACTCTTTAGAATGAGATTTAGCTCACGTATATGTTGCTTTGCTGACTAGACTCCATTGCTCTCAAATAGTAATACTATCTTCTACGTTGAACAGGAAATTCATTTTCAACTATATATATATATATATATATATATATATATATATATATATATATATATATATATATATATACCCATTAAAAAATTGTGTGTCATAAAGGAAATTGTTTATATTCCGTGTACCAATATTGTTTTAAAATTAACGTCTTAAATTAAAAAAAAACTTTTTAAGTGGTTTCATTTATTATTTTTCTTTAATTTTATATATTTGCTATGCAGTCAGCGGGTTTCTCAAAGAAAAACCCCCAAACTTCGCCTCTTAAAAGAGCTATAGCTACACCATATTAATATGAATAGTTAATATTTATGTGGTGTTATGCAGTAATGAATGGTTTTATGATACCTCAATAAATGCATTTTACTGATAAACTAAATTTAGGTGTCTCTAGATTAGATAGCAAATATAATTAATTTATAATAGCTATTAAAAGTGTACGCCTTTTTCCGTAGTGATAAATGGGATGTTCAAGTATAACAACACGTGCTATCACATATCGCAGAGTCAAAACTAGAATTACCAAGTTCCTTTCATGTTGAGTGCACAAAAAGAATTGAAAGTTCTTCCATAAAAGATGTGCAACGCTTCAAACCGTTACAATACAAATCGTCGGATCACAGACAGGAAAGTGAAAGTTTTAGATTGTTCCGGACAATATTTGTGGCACAAGGAAACTGAGAGAACTCAGATACTTTCTGTTATTACAACACGTATTCAGCTTTTACATTGTACGGAAGTCATAGCTTTGAAATACCAGTTAATGTTCTATTTATTTGAAATAAATAAATCTGAAATCAGAATTACTAATACAGTTTAATTTAGTATTAGAAATGTAGAACAACTTTTTAAACGTAAAAAAGCTCTTGTATTTTGTAGTCAAATTTAGATAGAAGTTATTTTATAAATATTACAAGATTTTGGAGAAAGAATGGTCAGAGTAAGGTTAGAAACTTTAGGAAACTCGATAAGTTGAAAACGTAATTCAGTTTACCTCGAAGACTAATGAAGAAACAGAATTTAATGATTCTATACTTTGTTACAGAAGCCTTAAAATTTTGAAAGTATAACAACTGAAATGCTTCTCTGAGAATTTATACATGCAAAATTTAATGAAACACACACAAACCGTAAGATACCTTATCTTGATTGTTATAGCCTCCAAATGATATATTTAATACATTATTATTTAGGAACCGATATTTTAAAATATTTCAGTTTTGCGTTTAATGAAGTATTAACTAAGGATACAAAACATAGTGTAAGGAGATACTTGATATTAGATTGTACGCTAGCGTACTTTTCAAAGAAACATTTTTGGTTTTATAAAATAATAACATACTAAAGATAATGCGTGCAAAAACATTTTCAACACGTTTCATTTTTCAAATGTCGACAATTATAGAAAAATGCTGTTTCTGATTTGTGGTGAACATCCAAATGGACTATTTGCTGAAAACGAGGATTCAAAACAGTTTTTATCTTTACAATATTTTATTTTTTACCATTCATTAGAAGAGATTTATGTCATTAATATTTTTCTTAAGAAGATACAGATAAATTCATGAAGTATAATTAGGTTCTACAGTATATCTATCATTCTTGAACATGTCATAATCTCAAAAGAATATTGGCTCACCATTTCTGTAACTTAAATTTATATTTATAATTTAAAATTTTCTGTAGTGTAACCGTATTTTGTAGGAAAATGCTACGAACTAGTTTGGCTTCAACAATTTCATGGTAAACCAACAAATATGAATTTTATACAATCTGTTTCGGGAAGCAATGGTTTATTTTAATTTTTGAAGAGCGCTTCAGTAACAACTTAATAAGATATCTTTTCTTTAACACAAAAATGGAACACCATTGTGATTATTTGAGGAAGTAGTTAGTTTTAAGCAGTATTTTGGGACATCTTATACCCAGAGGTAAGGAAAGGTTTTAATATATGGATATAAACCTTTCTCTGCATTTACAATATGAAAGTTGACTTAGGAATGTGACAAGTTTTAATTGTAAAATATCAACATAAACAAATATTCAAAACATATTATTTTCAATATGAAAAATAATATTTTTATATATAAATAAAAAGTATGACTCCCTGATGCGATAATTGATACATTTAATGTAAAAGTTAAATTTTTACCTCCATTAATTTTTTTGTAGGCTTGATTATAAAATTTCTTACTGTTTTACTTTAATTGCCTGTAAGTCTTTGTGGATTAGTAAAACATTATTTTTGTACTTTTTCTGCCTTCAAGAAAATGATCTTAATCACCTATGAATTTACAGCATTTTTTCGGTTCCCAGTAACTGTACCTCTGTGGCGGGGTGTTAATAGTAGCATTAGAAGCAGCAACTACAGACCCCGCATAAACTCAAACACTAGTGATTATTACTGCAGCAGCTACGGTGATCATGATTACAGTTCTCAGAACTCGGACTGCAGCCTGAAACTCAACTAGTTACTAATTTACCTACCCCACCGCTGAGATAACGTTTGTGCGTATTGTATACTAAACTATAAAAAAACATGTTCAATCTCATTCAAGAAATCTATAATTCAAACACGTGTATAAGTGTGTAAGATACTTTATACCACTGCCATTTTAAATGATTTTCAGAAATATTTAAGAGCAAGTAAAATATATTGTTACTGTAATGAATTTAATTACAGTTTGGAAAAACATTATTTATCTACATTAAATCAAAAGATAATTTCGTACAATATAAGATACCCCACAGAGAAGGCTGTGCTTGACAGATATGAAAGCATAAACTCGGAGTTAAAACCCAAACAAAATTTACTCGGAGATTTAAGATGTAATTATTTATTTTTATCCCTTTCATTTCCATAGCTTCCCGGTCAAAAGATTAAGTTGCTATAGAACGTTATCTTTGTAAGGATGTCTGAATAATTTTATAATTGAACTACTTCTTCAAATGCACTGTATGATTTGTGCCATCTCATTAATGTCGAAGACATTAAATGATGCATAATGTAAGACCTTCACATTAAAAATAAAAATGTAACGACTTAACATAACGTTCTCTTGGTAAAATATATAGTTAAATATTTTCAATTAGATAATTTATGTTTGATAAAAGGAAAACAAGTTATCAGTAACTTTAAATCTTTAAATTATTATTATACTACATTAAGACAGGATATTGACGCATGTATAATCCAGTAAATAAAGAGAATATTATTGAAAACATCTCTAAACTTAGCATTTATCTAATATTTAAAGTATTATATCTCGTGCGTAAACATTTAACATACTTATCAAGATAACTCATAACAAGAAATAAAAAAAACTTAAGAGTGTAAGACAGTCTGATAAGATACTAATTCTGATCCTTTTAAGCCTAAGGCAATGAGGTTAACGAGGATTACATTATCAATGTCTATTCGCTCCTCAAATATAATTTACAAATTAACCATGTCTATTATTATTACATGCATAGTGCCTAACAGTTATAAAATTCTTCTGAAAACGTTGTAAAATTAACAGCTTGCGAACACTGTAGTCTGCTATTTGACAATGTTTTATTGCAGTAATAACGTTTACCATATTTTATATGTACAATTTGCACGTTACGATATGATTAATAAATACAAAACATTTTTGTGCCAACAATAATTACACAATTTAATCAATAGTTTGTTGTTTGCTGCTTCTTTTCATAGTCGAACGTTTACTTCGTTTTCTTCTGTACAATTTAATAATTCGTAATTTATGACAGTTTTTTCGTAGTCAAAATGAGCAGGCTATACTAAAGGGGCATTGTATTAAAGTCATACTGTTATAACTGCATTCTCTTTTGCAGGACGCTTTGTTTTCTTTGGCTTTAATATTAAAACCAAATAAATAATATCTTTTGGCGTTAAATAGCACATTAAAATATTTATAAGTTGATTCCTATCCTTTTCTTATATAAAACCCTATCCAAATTAAATATTTTGATTTAAATAATAGTGTTGTCCAACAAGAAGTAAGATAGAGAATTTGGATAAACAACTTAATTTACTTATTTCAAGAATGATTAATAGTAGTATACAAAATATTATTAATAAAATACATTAATTATTTATATATACGTTTTATATATATAAATACATACATATACCACCGTCCAAGTATAAAACGAAATAGTTTATGTTATTGTTCTACTCGTGCAGGAGTTAGCAAACGAGAACATCGAAGAAGAAACTGGAAATAACAGTAATTTATTAAGATTTCTCGATTGTTGAAGGAACTTTAAAATGAACTTGTAACATTTAAGATGATGTTTAAAAAAGTAAATGCAAAAATTCAAATTCAAAAAAGTTATAACCTCTTTAGAAAGGATGTGGGACAAAGAGAGTATGACATATTATTGAGCACTGCACTTCTTGACATATCTCTGGTAGCTCTATTAGTGTCACTTTTATGGTTGAGATAACCCTTCCTCAAATGACAATTCTCTCTGTGACAAGGCTCAGTGCCAATCCAATATCTCCATTGTGTTCATGTTAGACCGCT
This sequence comes from Homalodisca vitripennis, assembly GCF_021130785.1. Classification (NCBI taxonomy): domain Eukaryota; kingdom Metazoa; phylum Arthropoda; class Insecta; order Hemiptera; family Cicadellidae; genus Homalodisca; species Homalodisca vitripennis. The sequence goes on from NC_060213.1 coordinate 63,210,088, forward strand.
ATGTTACGGTTTGCGCCAAGTTAGAGGGGAAAAAATCTGTGTTTACTCCTCCTCTGTGTTACTAGAGTATCTCCAAAAGATCGTGGTGTAACAAATACAAATTTGTACGTATAAACATATACTATAACATTCGTAAATATCATTGAGCTTTGTCCCTTATAAGTCCAATAATGAAACATAAATGTAAAGAAATTATACTTAAAAATAATATTAATATTGTAACACATAAAATTAGTGATGAAACTAGCGTGATATTTCGAATCAAATAACGCTTTAATAAATTTCATTTATTTTTCAAATTTTATCGTGTAGTGTTTATTTTCTTATTTAATAGGGAAGCAAACATCACCGCTTCGCTTATACAGATTTCGCTGAGATGCATATAAAACGCCATATGGCTACACTGTTTGTTTACAAATTTATTTTACTCTGCGATTTTCTCATTGCCACCCATTGTTACTCATACTAACCAAGGAAGAATGTTCGCTAAATAACACCCAGATCCCACACTATGACATCGAACTCGTTGTTGTTTATGTAGTTGTTTTACTACACAACGGTAACACTTTTGCATCTATACCTGTTGGCCATTCTGTACATATGAAAAGACAGCTATTGAAAAACCTAGAAATATTGTTGAATAAAATTGGCTATTCTGCTCATGGTTGGATGATATTGGCGATTTCAAAGTAAACTTGCATGCTTCTTGGTCATCAAGGTGGTTGTACTAAATTTCCCATGTTTCTTGTGTGAATGGGACAGTAGAGCTAGGGATCGTTATTGGTGCAAAAAAGAACTGGCCTGTGAGTAAGTCTTTAAAAACTGGCGAGAAGAACATTTCTCCGCAACAATCCTGTATATCCTAAAAAATTCTCTTACCGCCTCTATACATATACAGTTAGGCCTCATGAAACAGTTTGTAAAAGCATTGCCTAAAGATGGACCTTGTTTGAAGCATCTCTGCCAAATGTTTCCAAATCTTTCAGAAGCTAAAATTAAAGAAGGCGCCTTTGTAGGACCCGACATTCGAAAAATGATGATACCTTTGAAACCACAATGACGATAAATGAGAAAGAAACATGGGTATCATTCAAGAAAGTTGTTACACAATTCTTTGGAAAATGCAAAAAACCTCAAAATATGGTACTATTGAAGCTACTATGTTAAAGAAGTTTAAAAAAATTAGGACATTTAGGGAGATATTTAATGAGCCTGAAAGTTCACTTTTTCAACAGTCATCTTGAATACTTCCCGAAAAATTTGGAAGATGTAAGTGAGGAGCAGGGTGAGCGTTTTCACCAAGATGTTAAATTGATATAAACACGTTACCAGGGCAGCTGGAACATCAACATGATGGGGGATTACTGTTGGTCACTTCACCGAGAAGCTCAACATGCGACTCACCGCAGAAAAAACTACACAAGAAGCTTCAAAGAAGAAAGAGAAAGGAAGTATAAACCAATTCCATCTGACTACTGAAAACATACATTATTCCACTGTATCTTATTTCAAGTAGCCTACTGTGATTGTGATTTGACTCACACTGAAGGGTAATAATACAGAAATTATAATCTACAAGTTAGTTGTTTAAAAGCTCTTCTGGGACCTCTCTTATCAGAATGTGCGCCACTAAACAGCTCCAAAGTTCCAGAGTTAGTGCTTCTTCAACATGTCAGTCTTAACTTTTAATGTGGTTTGTTGTAGCGGGAGAAATATCGTTGAACTATTGTTTCTCAGAACAATGATACTTTATTGGTATGTTTGACTTATTATTGTTAGATTTCTATTCTTATAAAAATAGCTCGAACATATTGCGCAGCTATATTGAATCAAAATGTGTACTCTTCACACAAGGGTTTTTTTTTCTACCATTTCGAAAATATATTTTAAATAACATCTAATCAAAAGGACGTACGTTATTAATACATTATTACATGTTAAAATCTAAAAACAGACTTCAATAAGTCTAAACTGACGATTTCTTAGCTAAATTTTAGTAGCTAGTAATGATATATCACTATATAACTAACATGTAAATTGTTTGTAATACATCAATAAAGTACACGACTAAGTATATTACAGTTAATCTATCTACAAAACGAAATGGTATCGCACTGAACCACCAGGACAACCTGAAGTGATTCCGTACGTACCCCGGTGTAAGGTCGTGGTTCGATTTTACTATTTAAAGTTACACTTACACCGGTCTACCTTACTAATTAGTAACGGGCGATATTAGCCTTTCACCCTTATAGCCAATACGGATTAAATAGCTGCCGACAGTCTTTAGTTGTATATTTTAGATTTCTAACAACGCCTGTTGACTAATTACGACAGCACAATGTACTATTATAGCATGTATGATCATCTTAAGTTTTTGGTATTGAAAATGGAATGCCAAAAATTGGTTTAATAGTATTGGGCTAATGAAACACAATATTTCATAATCATTACTCTTTAGAATGAGATTTAGCTCACGTATATGTTGCTTTGCTGACTAGACTCCATTGCTCTCAAATAGTAATACTATCTTCTACGTTGAACAGGAAATTCATTTTCAACTATATATATATATATATATATATATATATATATAATATATATATATATACCCATAAAAAATTGTGTGTCATAAAGGAAATTGCTTATATTCCGTGTACCAATATTGTTTTAAAATTAACGTCTTAAATTAAAAAAAAACTTTTTAAGTGGTTTCATTTATTATTTTTCTTTAATTTTATATATTTGCTATGCAGTCAGCGGGTTTCTCAAAGAAAAACCCCCAAACTTCGCCTCTTAAAAGAGCTATAGCTACACCATATTAATATGAATAGTTAATATTTTATGTGGTGTTATGCAGTAATGAATGGTTTTATGATACCTCAATAAATGCATTTTAGTGATAAACTAAATTTAGGTGTCTCTAGATTAGATAGCAAATATAATTAATTTATAATAGCTATTAAAAGTGTACGCCTTTTTCCGTAGTGATAAATGGGATGTTCAAGTATAACAACACGTGCTATCACATATCGCAGAGTCAAAAACTAGAATTACCAAGTTACCTTTCATGTTGAGTGCACAAAAAGAATTGAAAGTTCTTCCATAAAAGATGTGCAACGCTTCAAACCGTTACAATACAAATCGTCGGATCACAGGACAGGAAAGTGAAAGTTTTAGATTGTTCCGGACAATAATTTGTGGCACAAGGAAACTGAGAGAACTCAGATACTTTCTGTTATTACAACACGTATTCAGCTTTTACATTGTACGGAAGTCATAGCTTTTTGAAATACCAGTTAATGTTCTATTTATTTTGAAATAAATAAATCTGAAATCAGAATTACTAATACAGTTTAATTTAGTATTAGAAATGTAGAACAACAACTTTTTAAACGTAAAAAAAGCTCTTGTATTTTGTAGTCAAATTTAGATAGAAGTTATTTTATAAATATTACAAGATTTTGGAGAAAAGAATGGTCAGAGTAAGGTTAGAAACTTTAGGAAACTCGATAAGTTGAAAACGTAATTCAGTTTACCTCGAAGGACTAATGAAGAAAACATGAATTTAACGATTCTATACTTTGTTACAGAAGCCTTAACATTTTGAAAGTATAACAACTGAAATGCTTCTCTGAGAATTTATACATGCAAAATTTAATGAAAAACACACAAACCGTAAGATACCTTATCTTGATTGTTATAGCCTCCAAATGATATATTTAATACATTATTATTTAGGAAACCGATATTTTAAAATATTTCAGTTTTGCGTTTAATGAAGTATTAACTAAGGATACAAAACATAGTGTAAGGAGATACTTGATATTAGAATTGTACGCTAGCGTACTTTTTCAAAGAAACATTTTTGGTTTTATAAAAATAATAACATACTAAAGATAATGCGTGCAAAAAACATTTTCAACACGTTTCATTTTTCAAATGTCGGACAATTATAGAAAAATGCTGTTTCTGATTTGTGGTGAACATCCAAATGGACTATTTGCTGAAAAACGAGGATTTCAAAACAGTTTTTATCTATACAATATTTTATTTTTTACCATTCATTAGAAGAGATTTATGTCATTAATATTTTTTCTTAAGAAGATACAGATAAATTCATGAAGTATAATTAGGTTCTACAGTATATCTATCATTCTTGAACATGTCATAATCTCAAAAGAATATTGGCTCACCATTTCTGTAACTTAAATTTATATTTACAATTTAAAATTTTCTGTAGTGTAACCGTATTTTGTAGGAAAAAATGCTACGAACTAGTTTGGCTTCAACAATTTCATGGTAAACCAACAAATATGAATTTTATACACAATCTGTTTCGGGAAGCAATGGTTTATTTTAATTTTTGAAGAGCGCTTCAGTAACAACTTAATAAGATATCTTTTCTTTAACACAAAAATGGAACACCATTGTGATTATTTGAGGAAGTAGTTAGTTTTAAGCAGTATTTTGGGACATCTTATACCCAGAGGTAAGGAAAGGTTTTAATATATGGATATAAACCTTTCTCTGCATTTACAATATGAAAAGTTGACTTAGGAATGTGACAAGTTTTAATTGTAAAATATCAACATAAACAAATATTCAAAACATATTATTTTCAATATGAAAAAATAATATTTTTATATATAAATAAAAAAGTATGACTCCCTGATGCGATAATTGATACATTTAATGTAAAAGTTAAATTTTTACCTCCATTAATTTTTTTTTGTAGGCTTGATTATAAAATTTCTTACTGTTTTACTTTAATTGCCTGTAAGTCTTTGTGGATTAGTAAAACATTATTTTTTGTACTTTTTCTGCCTTCAAGAAAATGATCTTAATCACCTATGAATTTACAGCATTTTTTCGGTTCCCAGTAACTGTACCTCTGTGGCGGGGTGTTAATAGTAGCATTAGAAGCAGCAACTACAGACCCCGCATAAACTCAAACACTAGTGATTATTACTGCAGCAGCTACGGTGATCATGGATTACAGTTCTCAGAACTCGGACTGCAGCCTGAAAACTCAACTAGTTACTAATTTACCTACCCCCGCCGCTGAGATAACGTTTGTGCGTATATTGTAGACTAAACTATAAAAAAAACATGTTCAATCTCATTCAAGAAATCTATAATTCAAACACGTGTATAAGTGTGTAAGATACTTTATACCACTGCCATTTTAAATGATTTTCAGAAATATTTAAGAGCAAGTAAAATTATATTGTTACTGTAATGAATTTAATTACAGTTTGGAAAAAACATTATTTATCTACATTAAATCAAAAGATAATTTCGTACAATATAAGATACCCCACAGAGAAGGCTGTGCTTGACAGATATGAAAGCATAAACTCGGAGTTAAAACCCAAACAAAATTTACTCGGAGATTTAAGATGTAATTAATTTATTTTTATCCCTTTCATTTCCATAGCTTCCCGGTCCAAAAAGATTAAGTTGCTATAGTAGAACGTTATCTTTGTAAGGATGTCTGAATAATTTTTATAATTGAAACTACTTCTTCAAATGCACTGTATGATTTGTGCCATCTCATTAATGTCGAAGACATTAAATGATGCATAATGTAAGACCTTCACATTAAAATAAAAATGTAACGAACTTAACATAACGTTCTCTTGGTAAAATATATAGTTAAATATTTTCAATTAGATAATTTATGTTTGATAAAAGGGAAAACAAGTTATCAGTAACTTTAAATCTTTAAATTATTATTATACTACATTAAGACAGGATATTGACGCATGTATAATCCAGTAAATAAAGAGAATATTATTGAAAACATCTCTAAACTTAGCATTTATCTAATATATTTAAAGTATTATATCTCGTGCGTAACATTTAACATACTTATCAAGATAACTCATAACAAGAAATAAAAAAAACTTAAGAGTGTAAGACAGTCTGATAAGATACTAATTCTGATCCTTTTAAGCCCTAAGGCAATGAGGTTAACGAGGATTACATTATCAATGTCTATTCGCTCCTCAAATATAATTTACAAATTAACCATGTCTATTATTATTACATGCATAGTGCCTAACAGTTATAAAATTCTTCTGAAACGTTGTAAAATTTAACAGCTTGCGAAACTGTAGTTCTGCTATTTGACAATGTTTTATTGCAGTAATAACGTTTACCATATTTTTATATGTACAATTTGCACGTTACGATATGATTAATAAATACAAAACATTTTTGTGCCAACAATAATTACACAATTTAATCAATAGTTTGTTGTTTGCTGCTTCTTTTCATAGTCGAAACGTTTACTTCGTTTTCTTCTGTACAATTTAATAATTCGTAATTTATGACAGTTTTTCGTAGTCAAATGAGCAGGCTATACTAAAGGGGCATTGTATTAAAGTCATACTGTTATAACTGCATTCTCTTTTGCAGGACGCTTTTGTTTCTTTTGGCTTTAATATTAAAACCAAATAAATAATATCTTTTGGCGTTAAATAGCACATTAAAATATTTATAAGTTGATTCCTATCCTTTTTCTTATAATAAAAACCCTATCCAAATTTAAATATTTTGATTTAATAATAGTGTTGTCCAACAAGAAGTAAGATAGAGAATTTGGATAAACAACTTAATTTACTTATTTCAAGAATGATTAATAGTAGTATAACAAAATATTATTAATAAAATACATTAATTTATTTATATATACGTTTTATATATATAAATACATACATATACACCGTCCAAGTATAAAAACGAAATAGTTTATGTTATTGTTTCTACTCGTGCAGGAGTTAGCAAAACGAGAACATCGAAGAAACTGGAATAACAGTAATTTTATTAAGATTTCTCGATTGTTGAAGGAACTTTAAATGAACTTGTAAACATTTAAGATGATGTTTAAAAAAAGTAAATGCAAAAATTCAAATTCAAAAAAGTTATAACCTCTTTAGAAAGGATGTGGGACAAAGAGAGTATGACATATTTATTGAGCACTGCACTTCTTGACATATCTCTGGTAGCTCTATTAGTGTCACTTTATGGTTGAGATAACCCTTCCTCAAATGACAATTCTCTCTGTGACAAGGCTCAGTGCCAATCCAATATCTCCATTGTGTTCCTGTTTAGACCGCTATGTTACGGTTTGCGCCAAGTAGAGGGGAAAAATCTGTGTTTACTCCTCCTCTGTGTTACTAGAGTATCTCCAAAAAGATCGTGGTGTAACAAATACAAATTTTGTACGTATAACATATACTATAACATTCGTAAATATCATTGAGCTTTGTCCCTTATAAGTCCAATAATGAAACATAAATGTAAAGAAATTATACTTAAAAATAATATTAATATTGTAACACATAAAATTAGTGATGAAACTAGCGTGATATATTTCGAATCAAATAACGCTTTAATAAATTTCATTTATTTTCAAATTTTATCGTGTAGTGTTTATTTTCTTATTTAATAGGGAAGCAAACATCACCGCTTCGCTTAACAGATTTCGCTGAGATGCATAAAAACGCCATATGGCTACACTGTTTGTTTACAAATTTATTTACTCTGCGATTTTCTCATTGCCCCCATTGTTACTCATACTAACCAAGGAAGAATGTTCGCTAAAATAACACCCAGATCCCACACTATGACATCGAAACTCGTTGTTGTTTATGTAGTTGTTTTACTACACAACGGTAACACTTTTGCATCTATACCTGTTGGCCATTCTGTACATATGAAAGACAGCTATTGAAAACCTAGAAATATTGTTGAATAAAATTGGCTATTCTGCTCATGGTTGGATGATATTGGCGATTTCAAAGTAACTTGCATGCTTCTTGGTCATCAAGGTGGTTGTACTAAATTCCCATGTTTCTTGTGTGAATGGGACAGTAGAGCTAGGGATCGTTATTGGTGCAAAAAGAACTGGCCTGTGAGTAAGTCTTTAAAAACTGGCGAGAAGAACATTCTCCGCAAACAATCCTGTATATCCTAAAAAATTCTCTTACCGCCTCTACATAATACAGTTAGGCCTCATGAAACAGTTTGTAAAAGCATTGCCTAAAGATGGACCTTGTTTTGAAGCATCTCTGCCAAATGTTTCCAAATCTTTCAGAAGCTAAAATTAAAGAAGGCGCCTTTGTAGGACCCGACATTCGAAAAAATGATGATACCTTTTGAAACCACAATGACGATAAATGAGAAAGAAACATTGGGTATCATTCAAGAAAGTTGTTACACAATTCTTTGGAAATGCAAAAAACCTCAAAATATGGTACTATTGAAGCTACTATGTTAAAGAAGTTTAAAAAATTAGGACATTAGGGAGATATTTAATGAGCCTGAAAGTTCACTTTTTCAACAGTCATCTTGAATACTTCCCGAAAAATTTGGAAGATGTAAGTGAGGAGCAGGGTGAGCGTTTTCACCAAGATGTTAAATTGATATAAAAACGTTACCAGGGCAGCTGGAACATCAACATGATGGGGGATTACTGTTGGTCACTTCACCGAGAAGCTCAACATGCGACTCACCGCAGAAAAAACTACACAAGAAGCTTCAAAAGAAGAAAGAGAAAGGAAGTATAAACCAATTCCATCTGACTACTGAAAACATACATTATTACACTGTATCTTATTTCAAGTAGCCTACTGTGATTGTGATTTGACTCACACTGAAGGGTAATAATACAGAAATTATAATCTACAAGTTAGTTGTTTAAAAGCTCTTCTGGGACCTCTCTTATCAGAATGTGCGCCACTAAACAGCTCCAAAGTTCCAGAGTTAGTGCTTCTTCAACATGTCAGTCTAACTTTTAATGTGGTTTGTTGTAGCGGGAGAAATATCGTTGAACTATTGTTTCTCAGAACAATGATACTTTATTGGTATGTTTGACTTATTATTGTTAGATTTCTATTCTTATAAAAATAGCTCGAACATATTGCGCAGCTATATTGAATCAAAATGTGTACTCTTCACACAAGGGTTTTTTTTCTACCATTTCGAAAATATATTTTAAATAACATCTAATCAAAAGGACGTACGTTATTAATACATTATTACATGTTAAAATCTAAAAACAGAACTTCAATAAGTCTAAACTGACGATTTCTTAGCTAAATTTAGTAGCTAGTAATGATTATCATTATATAACTAACATGTAATTGTTTGTAATACATCAATAAGTACACGACTAAGTATATTACAGTTAATCTATCTACAAAACGAAATGGTATCGCACTGAACCACCAGGACAACCTGAAGTGATCCGTACGTCCCCGGTGTAAGGGTCGTGGTTCGATTTTGAATGAACTTTGAATGAGATTATGCGCATAAACGGTAATTCTCAAGTAATAGACACTCGAACATGTGTAGGTCGATCTACTAATCACAAGTAACTAACTAATAATATTGAAAGCTCTATTGCATCTAGTACTCTGTGCCACACGGACAGGAGCCAGCAGACGAAACCTGATGCTGTCAATACTACCGCTACCCGCTCAAACAACATAACCTATTCCAGAGTAGTTAAAAACAGTGCTCTTGGCGCTAAGATGGGTGGAAATGATACAGTCTCAAAAAATAATGAAAGTGACAAGGATTTTGAGGTTTATATCTCACGAAGGAGAAAATCTGCTATGAAGTATGCTCAAGAAAAGAGATAACAGTGGTGATACTACTTATCAAGAAAAAGCTACAGCTAGACCTATTGTTGGGAATAAAAAACAGGGGGGTAGTAGTAAACTAAAAATTGCTAGTAAGAGATCTTGGGTGTTTGTCTCTCGTTTGGATACAAGTGTTGCCAAGGAAAATATTGAAACATACTTGAAAGACTCTAAAATCGAGGACTTTGTTTGTTTAGAGTTGGAGACAAAATATGATACATACAAGTCTTTTAAAATTGGTGTAAAGGACTCACAGTTTGATCAAGTCATGGATCCCGAGTTCTGGGAAGAAGGTGTATACTCGTTAAGGAGTATGTGCCACTGCGTAGGCAATTCAGAGGCAATTTTTTTAGGCAATCGCAGAGGTTAGATGACTCTAGCCTCGTGAAATCAAATAATGATAAACCTGTTTGCTTGGTTTTTTGTACCTAAATATACAGGGCCTTAACAATAAAACTGTCGTTCTTGAGGACTATATAGTGAATCTTAACTTAGACTTATCCCCGATCGCATTTATATGTATCACAGAACATTGGTTGTGTCAAGATGAACTTTTTGAATTCTCACCCAGAGAATTATTATTGTGCGGCAAATTATTGCAGAACTGATCATATCAGAGGTGGCGCGGCAATCTTTGTGAAAAATAACTTGGAAACCAGAGAATTAGATTTAGGATCATTCTGTTCCGAGTTGAAACTTTGAAGCAGCGGCAGCAATTGTGGACAATTTCAAGCTTATCATCATCTGCATCTACCGCTCGCCTGGGTCTGACCCTAAACATTTTCTCAGTACATTGGAAGATCTCTTTATACACCTGACAAAATGGGATGACTACACAGTCATAGCAGGTGGCGACTTCAATGCTGATTTCGATGTAACTACTACAAAGACCACAGCAGTTGAGTTTTCTTAATCTACTTCGACAATTTAACTGCTACTGTTTGAACTCTGCACCTACTAGAGGTAACAAACTGTCTTGATAATGTTTTTGTAAATTGTAGTTTAGACTATGTAAATTGTAATGTTGTCAAAAATTTTCCGTTTACTGACCATGATGGCATGCTTATTAATTTGAAGGTCATAAATAGATCGATGGCAAAGGGAGCTTCATCTAAAACAACATAGTATACTTAAGGCTAATTCCTCTTACAAATTTGTCCTGCCTAGAAAAAGTATGTCTTGTTTAACTGATAGACTTTAATCTTGTTAACTGGTCCCTGTTTTCTGCACAGTGTTTTTGTAATGGAGCAGCAATGTTCACATGTTTTTTTACTATTTTTGATTAATATTTTGAATTATTTTTTGATTTTAAAACGACCTAAATTTGAAGTAAATGGTGTGAAAGGGAGAAATAGTTGGTATACATCTGACTTGGCAACTTTAAAGGATAGGTTGTTGTCTCTTGATTTTTTGTACAAGAATACTGGTAGTAATACAGTTAAAAATCAGCTGAAAGGAAAGTGCTAAAGAGAGAGTACACCAATAACATTTCTGCTGCCAAAGTAGCTTATAACAGTCAGCTAATAGATTCTAGCAAGAACAAGTGTAAGGCAGCTTGGTCCTTAATAAAGAAAAAACTGTAACATGGCACAAAAGGCCAAGAGCCCTTGATCTCACCAAATATGTTTAACAATTATTGTATAGAAGCAGTTGTTGAAGCAAAAAAAAGCCATCGAAAAAAACCTGCTGTTACTACTAAAGCTCTCCTTAAAAATGTTTGCCCAGTTAGTTAAGTAATATTAGCTTATTTGAGTGGAAATTCGTGTCAACAGATGATGTTCTTAAGGCCGCAAAACATTTGAGTGATTCTTACAGCAATGATTATTATTACATGTCTAATACTCTTTTGAAGCAAATACTACCTCTTATTGTCGAACCTATTACTAAATGTGTCAACTGTTTACTTAAAGAAGGAAATTTTCCTGAAGAGCTTAAAATCTCCAGAGTTTGTCCTATCTACAAGAAAGGTCCGAGAGATAAAACCTGAAAGTTATCGCCCAGTCTCAATTGTACCTGTTGTATCCAAATTGATTGAAAATTATAAATTTATGAACAAGTTGTTACTTTTTTGGAAGAGAAAAACATTTTGACCAAATTTCAGTTTGGTTTTAGGAGGGGTAAAGCACGCTTGATGCCATAGATAGTTTGGTTTTTGAAATTTTGCAGGCCTTTGAGAGCAGGGCCTTTGCTCAGGTAACGTTTTGTGACCTGAGCAAAGCTTTCGACTGTGTTGATCACTCGGACCTATTAGAAAAACTTAATTTTTATGGTTTTCGGGGTAGCTCATTGAGGCTTTTCAAGTCCTAATCTAGAAAATAGAAGGCAGGTGGTTTTTTATCGATGGAGAATGGTCTCAAGAAGTTGTCCTAAAATATGGAGTGCCGCAGGGCTCGGTTTTGGGGCCTTTGTTATTTTTTAATAAGTATTAATGATTTGCCTGTAAATGTTATTAGTAGAACTTTCCTTTATGCTGATGACACAACTTTCTTGAATGTTTCAAATGATATTGTAGAGCTGAATGATTTGGTGAGGAGCTCTTTAGAAGAGGCAGGTGTGTGGTTTCGAGCCAATGGTTATCTCTTAAATAAAAGTAAAAACTGAACAATGTAATATTTTAGCTTAAGGCCATACAATCAGGAAACTTGTAGAGTTGGACACCGTTAATAATGTTAAGTTTCTTGGTATTTTTATTGATCACCAGCTGACCTGGGGAACACATATAGACCACATTAAAACTAGATTGTCTAGAGTTATATTTCTATTGAGACGTCTGAAACATTGTGTAACGACGACAGATTATATTAGGATGGCATATTTCGCTTTCTTTCAGTCAATAATGAAATACTGTTTTGCTTGTATGGGGTAACTCTCCAAGGATTGTTGAGATTTTGAAATTGCAGAAGAGGGTTATTAGAATAATTAATGGCTCAGCCCCATTAGATCATTGCAAGCCTATATTCATTAGTTTAAAAATTAACACTGTCGTCAATCTTTACATTTTTGAACTTGCTGCTTACTCCTTAAAAAAAATTACCAGAAATGATACTTAATGAAGACCTACATCCATACAAATACACGTAATAAAGATAATATTAGTTTTCAACAATGCCGATTAAGTAAAATGTTAAATAGCCATTCTGTCATGTGCAAAAAAGTCTATAATAAGTTAAGTTATTTTTGTTAAATTGTATAGTTGTAAGGTTTTTTCTTAAAAAACTCAATGACTGGCTGTAGCAAATCCTTTTTTATAACATTGAGGAATTCCTAGAACACCCTGGCATAAACTCTGTAATATATTGTCCGTTGATCAATACCTTTTTGCTTTGTTGACTCTTTAAATAGTTTATTTTTGTTCTTGTTAACTGTTCTTACTAATAGTCTTTATTTTTTTGTTAACTTGTTTGAATTTTTGTGATGTTATCTATTTATATACTTATTTATTAATTAGTTTATTATTATCAATTTTATGTTGTTTTTAAAATTGTTACATTTATTACATTACACGCAATACATGCATTGTTACTATTTTATAACCGCTAAGTTTTGTTTTTTTACTGCTCTAGTATGACTAAGAACAATGTAACGTTCAACAATTCTGACATTGTCAATACATGTATATATGTCCATGACAATAAAGTATTATTATTATATTATTATTATTATTATTATGTTCGATTTTACTATTTAAAGTTACACTTACACCGGTCTACCTTACTAATTAGTAACGGGCGATATTAGCCTTTCACCCTTATAGCCAATACGGATTAAATAGCTGCCGACAGTCTTAGTTGTATATTTTAGATTTCTAACAACGCCTGTTGACTAATTACGACAGCACAATGTACTATTATAGCATGTATGATCATCTTAAGTTTTTGGTATTGAAAATGAATGCCAAAAATTGGTTTAATAGTATTGGGCTAATGAAACACAATATTTCATAATCATTACTCTTTAGAATGAGATTTAGCTCACGTATATGTTGCTTTGCTGACTAGACTCCATTGCTCTCAAATAGTAATACTATCTTCTACGTTGAACAGGAAATTCATTTTCAACTATATATTATATATATATATATATATATATATATTATATATATATATACCCATTAAAAAATTGTGTGTCATAAAGGAAATTGCTTATATTCCGTGTACCAATATTGTTTTTAAAATTAACGTCTTAAATTAAAAAAAAAAAAAACTTTTTTAAGTGGTTTCATTTATTATTTTTTTCTTTAATTTTATATATTTGCTATGCAGTCAGCGGGTTTCTCAAAGAAAAACCCCCAAACTTCGCCTCTTAAAAGAGCTATAGCTACACCATATTAATATGAATAGTTAATATTTATGTGGTGTTATGCAGTAATGAATGGTTTTATGATACCTCAATAAATGCATTTTAGTGATAAACTAAATTTAGGTGTCTCTAGATTAGATAGCAAATATAATTAATTTATAATAGCTATTAAAAGTGTACGCCTTTTTCCGTAGTGATAAATGGGATGTTCAAGTATAACAACACGTGCTATCACATATCGCAGAGTCAAAACTAGAATTACCAAGTTCCTTTCATGTTGAGTGCACAAAAAGAATTGAAAGTTCTTCCATAAAAGATGTGCAACGCTTCAAACCGTTACAATACAAATCGTCGGATCACAGACAGGAAAGTGAAAGTTTTAGATTGTTCCGGACAATATTTGTGGCACAAGGAAACTGAGAGAACTCAGATACTTTCTGTTATTACAACACGTATTCAGCTTTTACATTGTACGGAAGTCATAGCTTTGAAATACCAGTTAATGTTCTATTTATTTGAAATAAATAAATCTGAAATCAGAATTACTAATACAGTTTAATTTAGTATTAGAAATGTAGAACAACTTTTTAAACGTAAAAAAGCTCTTGTATTTTGTAGTCAAATTTAGATAGAAGTTATTTTATAAATATTACAAGATTTTGGAGAAAGAATGGTCAGAGTAAGGTTAGAAACTTTAGGAAACTCGATAAGTTGAAAACGTAATTCAGTTTACCTCGAAGACTAATGAAGAAACAGAATTTTAATGATTCTATACTTTGTTACAGAAGCCTTAAAATTTTGAAAGTATAACAACTGAAATGCTTCTCTGAGAATTTATACATGCAAAATTTAATGAAACACACACAAACCGTAAGATACCTTATCTTGATTGTTATAGCCTCCAAATGATATATTTAATACATTATTATTTAGGAACCGATATTTTAAAATATTTCAGTTTTGCGTTTAATGAAGTATTAACTAAGGATACAAAACATAGTGTAAGGAGATACTTGATATTAGATTGTACGCTAGCGTACTTTTCAAAGAAACATTTTTGGTTTTATAAAATAATAACATACTAAAGATAATGCGTGCAAAAACATTTTCAACACGTTTCATTTTTCAAATGTCGACAATTATAGAAAAATGCTGTTTCTGATTTGTGGTGAACATCCAAATGGACTATTTGCTGAAAACGAGGATTCAAAACAGTTTTTAGCTTTACAATATTTTATTTTTTACCATTCATTAGAAGAGATTTATGTCATTAATATTTTTCTTAAGAAGATACAGATAAATTCATGAAGTATAATTAGGTTCTACAGTATATCTATCATTCTTGAACATGTTATAATCTCAAAAGAATATTGGCTCACCATTTCTGTAACCTTAATTTATATTTATAATTTAAAATTTTCTGTAGTGTAACCGTATTTTGTAGGAAAATGCTACGAACTAGTTTGGCTTCAACAATTTCATGGTAAACCAACATATATGAATTTTATACAATCTGTTTCGGGAAGCAATGGTTTTTTTTAATTTTTGAAGAGCGCTTCAGTAACAACTTAATAAGATATCTTTTCTTTAACACAAAAATGGAACACCATTGTGATTATTTGAGGAAGTAGTTAGTTTTAAGCAGTATTTTGGGACATCTTATACCCAGAGGTAAGGAAAGGTTTTAATATATGGATATAAACCTTTCTCTGCATTTACAATATGAAAGTTGACTTAGGAATGTGACAAGTTTTAATTGTAAAATATCAACATAAACAAATATTCAAAACATATTATTTTCAATATGAAAAATAATATTTTTATATATAAATAAAAAGTATGACTCCCTGATGCGATAATTGATACATTTAATGTAAAAGTTAAATTTTTACCTCCATTAATTTTTTTGTAGGCTTGATTATAAAATTTCTTACTGTTTTACTTTAATTGCCTGTAAGTCTTTGTGGATCAGTAAAACATTATTTTTGTACTTTTTCTGCCTTCAAGAAAATGATCTTAATCACCTATGAATTTACAGCATTTTTTTCGGTTCCCAGTAACTGTACCTCTGTGGCGGGTGTTAATAGTAGCATTAGAAGCAGCAACTACAGACCCCGCATAAACTCAAACACAAGTGATTATTACTGCAGCAGCTACGGTGATCATGATTACAGTTCTCAGAACTCGGACTGCAGCCTGAAACTCAACTAGTTACTAATTTACCTACCCCACCGCTGAGATAACGTTTGTGCGTATTGTATACTAAACTATAAAAAAACATGTTCAATCTCATTCAAGAAATCTATAATTCAAACACGTGTATAAGTGTGTAAGATACTTTATACCACTGCCATTTTAAATGCTTTTCAGAAATATTTAAGAGCAAGTAAAATATATTGTTACTGTAATGAATTAAGTACAGTTTGGAAAAACGTTTTTTATCTACATTTAATCAAAAGATAATTTCGTACAATATAAGATATCCCACAGAGAAGGCTGTGCTTGACAGATATGAAAGCATAAACTCGGAGTTAAAACCCAAACAAAATTTACTCGGAGATTTAAGATGTAATTATTTATTTTTATCCCTTTCATTTCCATAGCTTCCCGGTCAAAAGATTAAGTTGCTATAGAACGTTATCTTTGTAAGGATGTCTGAATAATTTTATAATTTAACTACTTCTTCAAATGCACTGTATGATTTGTGCCATCTCATTAATGTCGAAGACATTAAATGATGCATAATGTAAGACCTTCACATTAAAATAAAAATGTAACGACTTAACATAACGTTCTCTTGGTAAAATATATAGTTAAATATTTTCAATTAGATAATTTATGTTTGATACAAGGAAAACAAGTTATCAGTAACTTTAAATCTTTAAATTATTATTATACTACATTAAGACAGGATATTGACGCATGTATAATCCAGTAAATAAAGAGAATATTATTGAAAACATCTCTAAACTTAGCATTTCTCTAATATTTAAAGTATTATATCTCGTGCGTAACATTTAACATACTTATCAAGATAACTCATAACAAGAAATAAAAAAACTTAAGAGTGTAAGACAGTCTGAGAAGATACTAATTCTGATCCTTTTAAGCCTAAGGCAATGAGGTTAACGAGGATTACATTATCAATGTCTATTCGCTCCTCAAATATAATTTACAAATTAACCATGTCTATTATTATTACATGCATAGTGCCTAACAGTTATAAAATTCTTCTGAAACGTTGTAAAATTAACAGCTTGCGAAACTGTAGTCTGCTATTTGACAATGTTTTATTGCAGTAATAACGTTTACCATATTTTATATGTACAATTTGCACGTTACGATATGATTAATAAATACAAAACATTTTTATACCAACAATAATTACACAATTTAATCAATAGTTTGTTGTTTGCTGCTGCTTTTCATAGTCGAACGTTTACTTCGTTTTCTTCTGTACAATTTAATAATTCGTAATTTATGACAGTTTTTCGTAGTCAAATGAGCAGGCTATACTTAAAGGGGCATTGTATTAAAGTCATACTGTTATAACTGCATTCTCTTTTGCAGGACGCTTTGTTTCTTTTGGCTTTAATATTAAAACAATATGTTAAATAGCACATTAAAATATTTATAAGTTGATTCCTATCCTTTTCTTATATAAAACCCTATCCAAATTAAATATTTTGATTTAATAATAGTGTTGTCCAACAAGAAGTAAGATAGAGAATTTGGATAAACAACTTAATTTACTTATTTCAAGAATGATTAATAGTAGTATAACAAAATATTATTAATAAAATACATTAATTATTTATATATACGTTTTATATATATATAAATACATACATATACACCGTCCAAGTATAAAACGAAATAGTTTATGTTATTGTTCTACTCGTGCAGGAGTTAGCAAACGAGAACATCGAAGAAACTGGAATAACAGTAATTTATTAAGATTTCTCGATTGTTGAAGGAACTTTAAAATGAACTTGTAACATTTAAGATGATGTTAAAAAAGTAAATGCAAAAATTCAAATTCAAAAAAGTTATAACCTCTTTAGAAAGGATGTGGGACAAAGAGAGTATGACATATTATTGAGCACTGCACTTCTCGACATATCTCTGGTAGCTCTATTAGTGTCACTTTGTGGTTGAGATAACCCTTCCTCAAATGACAATTCTCTCTGTGACAAGGCTCAGTGTCAATCCAATATCTCCATTGTGTTCCTGTTAGACCGCTATGTTACGGTTTGCGCCAAGTAGGGGGGAAAAATCTGTGTTTACTCCTCCTCTGTGTTACTAGAGTATCTCCAAAAGATCGTGGTGTAACAAATACAAATTTGTACGTATAACATATACTATAACATTCGTAAATATCATTGAGCTTTGTCCCTTATAAGTCCAATAATGAAACATAAATGTAAAGAAATTATACTTAAAAATAATATTAATATTGTAACACATAAAATTAGTGATGAAACTAGCGTGATATTTCGAATCAAATAACGCTTTAATAAATTTCATTTATTTTCAAATTTTATCGTGTAGTGTTTATTTTCTTATTTAATAGGGAAGCAAACATCACCGCTTCGCTTAACAGATTTCGCTGAGATGCATAAAACGCCATATGGCTACACTGTTTGTTTACAAATTTATTTACTCTGCGATTTTCTCATTGCCCCCATTGTTACTCATACTAACCAAGGAAGAATGTTCGCTAAATAACACCCAGATCCCACACTATGACATCGAACTCGTTGTTGTTTATGTAAAATTGAAACAACATGTCAAACTTCATGCCTATGGGATGGTTATTTCTCAAGATATTGTGTGGAAAGACAAACATACAGCCAGAATTGAACGTTTTTAAGCCTCTGGAGTGGTAAATTACACGAGCGCTCAGACTATAATTGACATGAACCACATATAATTCAATAATAAACATAATCACGTCTTAAAACCACTAAAAGTGACATGTTTGCTTTCTGGGATAAGTTGTAATCATTGTAAGAAAAGGGCATTTACTTGGTCTGTCCTTTCAACTTGGTTTTATTTATAAAATAAAAGTAACTTTCCATAACTGAAAAGGTACTTATTAGTCATCACCATTTTCCAATAAAATTCCAATCCAGGATTTTAGGTAAATTAAAACTTAAATGGTATCATAAGGTTCAGTGTCAACCCTATATATCCTGTATGTAAAGTATTGCGCCAAATAGGGAGGACTGATCAGTGTCCATTTCTGTCTCTGGGTTTACTACGATAACTCCAGATAATTAATCAAGATCTACTCTCTTATCTGAGCGTTTTTATTACACCGTTCCTTTTATTACATAAATGTTTATAAGAAACTTCCTTTGTATATGGGAAACATCTAGACCAAGATGGTCTTAGGCATTTAAGATTTTTGCTGAGCGTTAGTGAACATTTTTTAGATTGGTTTTATAAGTAACCATAATAGAAGTGAAAGATTTTAAAACATGTAAATTTCTAAGCAAACTAAGTTTAGTCATTTGATATTTAAACATGAGACCCAGACATACATGTAATGACGTTACTGTGGGTTCATGACGTTAATGTATTGGTCAGTAAGTAGTTACGTTTTGCTGGGTCATTGAATACTGTATTATATCGATTTAATTGTATATTTATAAGATAGAGAACTTTATGGCATTGTTCCAGTTTTCCTATTTGGGAGTTGGCTGAGCGTTAGTAAAGCATATAAATCAAAGTGAAGTATCTAACTGGAAATTTTTACAATGAGTTATCACTAAGGTCCTGTGAAATTTCTGTCTTCTATATGTTTGTTAAACTACATGTGTTTGTTTCCGTTAGATATCTTAAGAACGAAATGAGTTATGTACTTGACAGTTTACATGCAACTTTATTCCTACATAGCTCAACGTCGTGTTTCACAATAGACTTGTAATACTATGAAACTTTGTTCAGGGTTGCCGTAACATAAATATACGCAGGATATCTTGAAAATTATTGCGTATGTAGATTTTAACTTTTGCGCGAAACCCTTTTCTACTTATAAAAGAATGTGTTTAATAATAGCGTATGTGTTTCCATGGGATTTTTCTGTGAATAATTTATGCGTATCACACAGTAAGCTGAACAATTGTCTCTTCTGTCTGCCTAGTTACTCAAAAAGTTTATTTTCCGACTGTTGTCTTTTCTGTCCGTAGGATATCTCAAGGACGATATAACCTATATAGTTGAAATTGTGCGTGCAGCTTCAGTGGACCATGTTACGCGACATGTAGTCTGGCGTTACCATATCTTTTATATGATCTTGCCCGATTATCTCTGAAATCTCCTATAGTTCTCGTCAAACGTTTCTTTTAATAAATCCAGCAATGAAATTATTGATAGTAATAATGATTATATATGCTTATTGCATAATAGTTATTAATAAATATTATAAAACAATGAAAAATTTAACCTAATGTTCTCAATTTTGTTATTTAGTAAGTTACTATTAGATATAGTTTCAAATTAAAATTAGAACCTCTAGGAACTTCCAGCCTAAGGGAGATCTTGGCTTATAGTGCATCCAGGTCTCTTGAAGTTGCCATACTTACAGTTATCTCACTGTCGTACAATTAGATAAGGACAACTATTTGGCAGTTTAATGCTCTGTAGATGGTTAGCTTTCGCTGAATTAACGTTTAAACTAAGTGTCTTATGGTCGGTTTTAAATGTGTGAAGCTCAGAAAAATATGGTATGCGAAAAAGTACTTTTGATCCATTTATATTTAGATCTCCACCAAAAATAGTCCGGTTGTCAATTAATTTATTTGTCGAGGGAAACATCTCCAAATAACCCGGTTGTATTCTTCTGCAATACATATTGGCTCTATGCTTCTACAATATTACACATAAAACCTAATGAAGTGGAATATACAGTAGATATGAAACTTTGCATTATAACCTCAGTGAAGACTCCTATAAGACACGTGGTGCGCTGTACTCCTATCTTATATTATTTAAGAGATTTATCTGAACTTGTCAGTGGGTGAAGTAGGTAAACAGTATTGTTCATCGAAACGTTAGGAATATTACCGAAGATGCTTATTCTGGTTGTTGATTTGTACAAGTCATTCGAGAAGCACAACAAATAAGTAATAGAATCAAGGCTATATCAATCACCAGGCAAAAGACTAATTTAGAGTATTACTCCGTTGCTTCTAATAAGTGTAACATTATTTTGTTACTTAAGCAATGAGCTCCTCATATCCTCAAGAGAATTGCTTCTGGACCTAACCTAAGAGTCTACGAACTATGCAGGAACAGACCGATTAGAAGTATTAACAGTATTTTGTTTTTACTGAAAACACATATTATTTTAATCTCGGTTTTTGGAAATATAGTGAAATATAGTGATTGTTAGAGCTACAAATGTGTAATTCCATTATCATTTAATTACAGAATGAGTGTTCTGGAATCCTATATTAATTCAAAAACTTATCCTAAAGAAACTGTTTTTGTATCTAGATTTTTTTTAGAGATATTGGTTACATGTAAATCCGTTTAAACATAAATTATAAACATGTACTTTCGTAGTCACAAAATCTATCTACTTCTTCCGAGTGAGCGGAAATGACTTTTGTCATATGGTTTTTTGCTTTTTGAATTTTTTAAAGCAGTAAGACGCAATGAGGTTGAAAAAGACATTAGTGGAATATTTTTTTAATACCGAGGATTTGAGATTAGTGAGAGGGACTTAGATTTCATAGCTCTAAGTCTGGTGAAGTATATCTATCTCGTATATTCATCTCAATAATATTATAAATTCGAAAGTGCCTTTGCTTGTTTGTTTTGCTTTCACACATAAACAATTCAACTGATTGTACTGAATGTTGTATGGGAATTCATAGGATACACGGGATGAATATAGGCCTATTATTATTTCAAAAATCTCTCTGGGCTACGTCCCACTGGTCTCTAAAATAGCAAATAAATCCCATCTTATTAAAATGTTCTCTCTAAAGTTACAAAATATTAATTTAAAGATTAACTTAATGTATTAAATGTAATTAACTGTTCATATCAACATGGCATTTCACAGCGCAACACGTGTTTAATTCATTGTAACCACTATTTATTATAGTATTTATGTTTCATAATAACTGTGAATATTTATGTACCAGAATGTAAAATTACTTAAGATACTGGTTGTATTCCTTTACATTACTACAGTCTAAAAAACAAGACTATATATGATAAGTGAAATTTTGCATAAACTTACCAATGATTTCCTCCTTACACTGGAACTAGATGATTTTGACTGAATTACATTTCTCAGGCCTAATTATGTATGTTTTTCTCTTTATCTTGACAATAAGGCAAAGTTAACTACGGCACTGGATATATTTTAGACTGATACAAGATTGCAACAGACGTAAGTAGGCCCTTTTTTACACAAGTAGGTTTCTAAGTGCTACATATTCTATTTATAAAGCAACGTGGCACATTCTACCATGCCACTGGAAATATCTTAGGCCAGAAGCTAACGCTTTTTGACAGAAGTAGGATTTCTAAATCTACACACACTTACACACCTATATATCCTGCTCTATATATATACATATATATATATATATATATATATATATATATATATATATATATATATATATATATATATATAATTGATCGAATCAATAAAGCAAACTCAGTTTTTAACACCCTAAAAACATCAGACTAGAAGTGAATGCCCGGAAGTAGAAACTTCCGACACTGACCGAGGTAGGATTCTCAGTACTAAGTAGGTCAATGTACATGTATTTCTGTACATGTATATATGTATTTCTTTCATCGTCAAGGAGACAAACTCAACATTAGCACTGGTAATATATTAAACCGGAAGTAGACCACAGGAGCGAGAACTATGTGGTTTTTAACCAAAGTAGGTTTTTGAGACACATGTATAAAGTTTCTTAACTGGGGCGACAAGGAAAACTGAGCTGTGGCATCGAAAATATAATTTATAGTCTTTTGTAAAAACTAAAAAAGTAAATAATTGCTTAACAGAAATTATTAGAATAAATATTTTGACATGAAAAACGTTTTATTTTAGTGCTGTACAGATTTTAGAATATTACTTCCCAATCTTCTGAGCTCAAAAGATTTGTAGAACCATAAAATAGTGAATCAAATTTGTAGGTCTACTAAATCTTAATAATTAATGTGTCGACTATCGATAAACAATGATTTACCAAATAATATCAAGAAATTGCCTTACATTAAATTTAAGTCAGTAATTAAGAGCTTCGTAGTTGAAAACTGTTTATATGAGGTCTGTGAGTATTTTGACGTAGTTAAATCTAACTTTAACTGGAAAATATTCTAGCCTTAGTGACCTTTGACCATTGTTATGCTGTACAGTCTACAACAATAAAAATCTTGAATCTATTTATTATTTATTGATGGTTTAGAAAGATATGAGGAAAGCAAACACAATAAAGACAATAATAACAGTTTAACCTTACCCAAAATATACAAAGAAAGATGTTGAATAAAATCTCCATTCCCACATTGAAATGTAACTGACTGCGTGTGTTGTAATTTTGTTCAATTACTTTTAGCTGATTTATTAATAATTTTTTTCTATTGAAATGTAAATTTAATTATAATGTAAATATGAATCTTTAATGCTTTAAAAAAGAGTAAAATGTAATTCCATAATGCACATTCATTTCATTTCCAACCCTTCTTGTTCGCTTTTGAAACGTAAAGAGATGACTGGGGTGAGTGCAGAAACAAATATAGAGAAGCTGAGACAATGAACTTTTTTGTTTGAGCTAAAACACTCTCATATTTTGTTACAGAGAGCTTCTTTCAGTGAAAGTATAAAGATTAAAACCTGGAGATTTCTTTTATATGAATAAAACAAGAGGAGCGAAAAACAGGTGGATAAAGTTTGCCAGTGTTTTTATTTCTTACTCGAGATATTCTGAGAATTAACTATCTGAATTGTCAAGACGTGAAGTTCCGGTTTATTTTAATACCACTCAAAATGGGTGCACTGTTTCACATAAAATAAATATTTAATTTGTGTACCAATAATGATTAGAAGTTTTATATGATGTTATATAGATACCTAATGAATTGAAAGTAATTTGCAATTTAATAACATGTAAGAACTTTGAACCTTTGATCTGTGTATTTTGTATTACTATCAGAAAAAATAAAGACAAATTTTCTATTCTAAATTTTTTTATCAATCAAATGGCATTTTAAATTGGAATATAATTTTAATTTTTAATGCAAAATATTAAATGGGCTTTATTAAATAAACACAATTTTGCTTTATTCTTTTGTACATACCTAAGTAAAAATCCAACACGCTGGTTTATAAATAAATAATTAAACCTTAATAACTAATTAATAGTACTATTAAAAATATCTTTAACCATATTAAGTAGTTCTAACTATACAATATAAAAATTGTAAGAGAGAAATGGAAAGAGCGGTGATACGTGTCAAAGATTTGTTGAGCCTTAACCACAAAAAAGCTCCACCCATACAAGAAAACTTGCTTCCATATTGTATTTTATGATATATATATATATATATATATATATATATATATATATATATACGGTTGGCTGACTACAATTTAACACTTAATTACGCGTATGACCAAACAAATTGTTAACTTGACCAACCAACCAATCGTTTTCCTCCAATACCTCGGTTTTTGTGGTTAGTGGGATCATTAATAATTCATCTTTGACCAAGATATATCAAATAGGCTTAGGGCTTTCTTTCATCGTCCTGTCCAGTTTCAGACTAAATAAATACAAGTTGAACTCTTAAATGTTTCTTTTATGGTTTATAGTTATGGTAGTAAATACAATCCTGTAAATAAGAAGAAATAAATTGAAATCTGACTAAATTTTACAAATATTTCAAGACTGTCTTGAATAGTGTTGTACTTGTAACCATTTTAAATTCAATAAAATATTGTATTTTGTAAGAAATTCTCCTCCACGAACATTATTTCCTCTATAGTCTGGTATACTTATAAATGTATAGAGGAATTAACAAAACTTTAAAAATCTCCGTATCTTGTTGTGGATATCTGATAAAATGGTTGGTAACTAATAAATATTCAAATAAACTAACAAAATACAGGAATAATTTAAGATTAAATAAAAGTTATTCCCTCTAATTCATTTTTTGAAATATATAATTTAAATACTATTACCTACATCTATTTTTAACACAAAGTAGAACACACGTTAGGGCACATTCTATTGCATGTAGTTCTTGTAGTAGAGTAAACTTTTATCACCTTTCGTCCTGTATTCCTTACAGACAACTAATACTTGAATCCAGTTATACAGATTTTATAATTATAATGTAGCACTGATAATACGAGTTTATACACGAATATTAGCGTTAACTTTTTATTTCTTCTTGCTTCACTTTTTGATATCCAAATATATATGTTAATGAACTCGGAAAATTTTAGTGATTACAACAACAATAAAGTAGTATTAAAAAGAAGGATAAAGTAAGATTAAATCACACAGTATTAAATCAATATCACAGGTTACTGTTTCTTCAGATATTACACGAAAGGGAGAATAAATAGTTTTTTAACTGCATAAGTAGTATAGGCTTCAAAGTCTTAGCCAAATCTCACAGAGGGACATGCACCACTATCAATCTTGTTCTTGTGTATGCATAATTTAAATTTCAGGGATAAAATAAAGTAGCTTATGGATAAATGTTTTCTAGAGATATTTTGCGGAGACTAAATATACACTCAAGTTCAGCCTAATATCATGTAAGGACAAGTTGAGTTTTGCAGCTCTATTTTCGTATATGTAAACAAAGTTTCGTAAAATATTCTAATATGTAAGATTTATTTGTGTTCGAGGCTCTTCCTGATATGCTGATTTCAACGATTTTGCCACATTTTATATCTATATTTCAATTTGTTCTCGCCATATCCTTCAGACAAAAATTCGCTAACTTACAGCCACATATTTACCAGGAAAGTTAGGATCATTTATATTTATTTTATAATGTAGAATAGTCAATACAATACAGTACAACTACAATATCTACAAACTGGGATGTTATGTGTCCACTTGTCCTGATGGTTGTAGTCAAGAAAAAACCGCCTTTCGGCATCCACTAACACAGAAGTGCATAAGAGTTACAATAGGGCGCAGAATAAAATTGGTTAAAGGAAAATATGACAATAAGCAATTAAAAAAAAATTAAATATATCGAATATTTATTACTTCTTTAACGAATATTCATGGTGAAAATAGAATCTCTCACAATCATATGTGTTGTGCATACTAAACTTACCCACGGCAAGAATAAATGAATTATAAACTATATATTTAACTGTAATTTTTGTAAAGATGAAGCTCCAAACTGCTGCTATAAATTATTAATATACTATACATTGTGCTGTAATGTAAATCAGACATATACATAATTAAAGAATAAAGCATACTATACGATTAATACATTGCGAGGAACAGAGGGAAAAAAACACTAAATGAATTCATTGAACTAAAAGTCAATGTGAAACATGTAATATGTAGAGTTATGACCATTATTTATGCCATTATAAATACTTGTATTTTGCAATACCAGAATGCTGCGCAGCATTTTAGCAGCACTGAACGACTAAGCTGGCGTTTGTTGTCAGTTGCCAATGGTGAGAACATTGTTTGTACTTTTCCTAGTGGCTAACACTTTTGCTCAATTGCCGCTTTACAGCTACATAATAAATAAATAAGGCCTTTATTCTTGAGCGGATTTCAGTTTACAATCTGTTTTACAAATCGACTCACGTCAAACTAATCATAACAGTACAATTCGTATTTTAAAACTGTGACACCCAAATATTGCGTGCTGGTAATTTACATAGAAAATTCATACTTAAACAACAATACATCATTAAGGTACCTATACAGTTTTAACTTCCTTTTTGAAAGTTTTTAACAGACAAAGTCTTTATAACTGGTGGTAAGGCATTGTACTCCTGGGGTCCAAAGTACGATAAGGACCTTTTTGTAGCCTCCAACCGCACACGCGGCAGTTGCAGCTTGTCGTCCTGTCGAGTGTGCCGTTCTCTTAGAGTCGCTCGCGCCACTAGTTTCCGTCTCAGGTAAGAGGGTTCACCAGTTACCAAAACCTTATGCACCAATGTCACAGTTTGGAGCCTACAAATATCTTGAACAGAGTGTAAATTTGCTCTTTTGCGATAAGGTGAGATGTGGTCAAATTTTTTTAGATAATAAACAAACCTCAGCGCACTGTTCTGTATCCGTGCAAGGATGACATTTGCCTCTTGAGTTAAGCAGCTACCAAACACTGGAAGGGCGTAATATATTGATGGAAATACCAGAGAATTTACAATATGCAGCTTTGAAAGCATTGGAATTAACGCTCTGTATCTATTCAAAACTCTCAATTTACACATTGCACGTTGAGAAATCAATTCAACATGTTTAAGAAAGTTTAGCTGATTGTCAATTATAACTCCCAGGACTTTAACAAAAACACGATCCTCCAAACAAATACCCTCAACAGAAACAGAGAGAACCATACTCCTGTTCATGGTCTCTTTAATGGATGGTGAGCAAAAATGCACCACAGAACACTTATCTGCATTCAACTTTAGGCCATGTCCCTCCGACCACTCTTTAACCCTACGCAGATCAGCATTGAAACACTGCACCGCTTCATGGACACCTGGAGGGGGATATGTTAGAAGCATCTGAGAGTCATCCGCATAGGAGTAGAGTGAACACGAGGACAATGCAAGTTCAAGATCAGCAGTATATAAAATGAACATAACAGGCCCTAAACATGACCCTTGAGGAACCCCTGTATCCTTCGACAGCGAGGAAGAGCAGTTTTCTTTTACCTTCGTCACCTGACTCCGTCCGCTCAAATATGAGCCAAACCATTTTATAGCGATTTCATTAAACCTATAGAAATTTAATTTGGCAAGAAACAGTTCATAATTTACTGAGTCGAACGCTTCAGAGAAATCAAGCGTCGCCAAAATACTTCCAAAAACTTTATCTTTCGCTACATGCAGCTCATCCATAATGTTTATCAAGGCGGAGGTAGTGCTGAAAGACTTCCTAAAACCAGACTGATGTACAGGAAGAATATTTTCAGCCTCAATGAAAGCTGTCAACTGATTCACCACTACCTTCTCAAGGATTTTTGACATGGCCGGAAGGATCGATATCGGCCTAAATTGGGAAATCACACTTGGATTCTTTATTTTGGGTATGGGCGTGACAAGACTTTGCTTCCAGCATGATGGAAAACACCCAGAAGCAAGGGACAGGTTAACCAAATGCGTAATAGCTCCCAAGCAATATGGGCTCATGGCTTTCACTAGCCTGATAGATATTCCATCAGTCCCCACAGCCACTGACGTAATGTTATTCATTATGCATTTGATCTCACCCTCAGTAACTGGCACAAAATTGAAACCATGCGCTAGATCCTCACAAACATTGTTTCTGTAGAAATTCAGTTTCTCGAGGCTAATCCCGCTTCCACCACCCATGCCTGCAAAGTACCTGTTGAGGTCATCAGCTGAGAATCTTATATCGTCACTATTACGGTCATTTTCCAGCACTCCACCGGACCGTAAAACACCCCAGAATGATTTAGAGTCCTTACAATTCAGCTTGTCGTGAAAGTAATTTCGTTTTGCTCTTCTGATGGCGCAGTTCAATTTATTTCGTGCCTTACAGTACAACGATCTAGCAGCCGAAACATCACTATCATGCAGTCTGCGTTTGAAATAATTTTTTTCTTTTGTGAGCTCTCTTATCTCGTCACTCCGCCATGGGGCTTTCTTCTTGGTGACTCGCTTTCTTGTTAACGGTACGCAGGTGTCAAGCAGTTGGACAATGTAGGTAGTTAACAATTGACTAACTTCCTCGACCGAGGTCTTTGTCTCAATATCATCCCAATCAATACGTGACAATAAAGAAACATAAAGAGACACATCGAAATTGGAAAAATTTCGATAAGTTATAAATTTCTCCTTTGGCCTATAGTTGCCATACATGAGATCACAATATACCAGGTGGTGGTCCGTAATTTGTTTACGTCTTGAATCAAGAATTTTGGACGTATCCACTAAACCAACTTTGACTATGTCTAGACCTTTATTCACAACAATATGGTCGATCAATGTCGAAGAGCTCTCGGTGACACGAGTGGGCTCTGTTATGAGTTGTACCAACCCTAACGATTCATACAGGTTTTTCAGGAATCTACAATCGGCCTTACCAGTATCCATAAGATTTACATTAATGTCACCCAACAAAACAACATCATCAACATCCAACATCTGATCAATAAACAAAGAATACAAAATAGAACTCAGGGTGGAATATATAACACAGGGTGGTTTATATACCACGCACACACACAGCTTCTTGTTTCTCAAACTAAACTTGCCACAGATATATTCTAAGCGACTATCAACATTGTTCAAATAAACCTGCGTCATTTGCAGATGATTTGCAACCAGGAGTGCCACTCCTCCACCAGCGGCTCCCGGGAGACCCTCAGCGCCCTGTCTGTCCTTGCGCCATAAAGAGTAGCCATCTACAATGAAACAATCTGAGGAAACATCTGGAGTCAACCACGTCTCCGAGAGACCAAGAATGTCAAATTTGAAATCATCAATAACCGCACACAGCTCCTGGAAACCTGTGTTCATTGATCTCACATTTAAGTGCCCTACTCTGGAAAACAACTCGCCCCTCTGATGCCGTTTCCCGACTCCTTATGCTGAACAGAAGCCTGCGACACCTCAGGAACAGCTCTAAAGTCGCCAGGAACTGCGGAAACCGGCGAACATCCACCCGGAAAAGTTTTTTTCTCGTGCAAACACCTGAAAATAAAATTCCCGAATCAGAAATTTCCTGCCCTATTTAAGTGACGACCATCACGAGCAAGGTGATACCCCCTCACCAGGCGGTTCGCGTCAACATAAGTGACATTAAAATTAATGCACATAACTTCTAGCTGTTCATTAAAATTACAAAGTGGTAGTGATGCAATGTCTCGCCTAGTTAAAACACTACTCAACATAATGTCAGAAATTGGAAAGTGTTTTTTTGCGGTACTCAACAGGTCCGCCATGCTATGAAGTGCCGCGCGCTTTCCCCCAACCGCCATTGTACCCAGGTCGTCCGTTATAACCATCAACAAGATTATTGGTGCCAACATGAATATAAATAATTTTTGGCTGGTTTGGCACATACTTCAAAAGCTTTTGCTTAATATGCTCAATTTTTGCACCTGGATTGATATCTAAGGTGGCCCCATTTTTCAAGCAGAGATTCCCAGCATATCGCAACAATGAGTAACCGATGACCAAGACATTCTTTAATGTCCCACCGCCAACCTGCCGATCAGTACCCCGCGACCGCTCAGGAGTACAACCCTCACTTACAAGTAATTGTTGGTGTTCACCGTTTGATCCCATTACAGAACATGCATAGGGTGAAGCCGGCTTTTCGGTTGACTCTGTTACTACATTTGCCCTCAGTCGTTTTATTCGCTTAAAACTATTTCTAGACTGCGATTTCTGTTTAGGTTTTTCTCTCCATACACCTGATACATTTTTAATAACTCTAAAATCATTTTCACATGTTATATTATTTGAACCATCTACAACATGACAACGATTTGTACATAGCGGCCCAGGCCTCTTTTTTACACAGTATGTTTGGGATTTATGACTAGTAGTCTTATTTCGCTTTCGTTTGACAACATTCCATTCACTGGGATCTAAATTGTATGACTCATAGTTTTGGCTATTTTTACATTCAGGTTGTGTTTTACTTAAATCTACAGTTCTATTTACATTATTTACAGGCAATGATTCAACCTTGCTAGGGCTTGCACAACTCAGCAGGGGTAGCACTAAAGAACCATCAGACAGTCTGTCACTAGACTCCTCGTCAGCAGTAAAGTCCGGCGTAAAGAAGTTCCTGTACCAGTCCATGAAAGAACATTGAGACGTGGGCCCCCGAGCACAAAACCCCTCAGTTACAAGTCTAGTGTTCACTAGCACACTTATACCGCATTCAAAACTGCTCTTTTGTTGCATACAGCTAATTTCAGTAAAGTTACATTCTTCCACCCCCAACTTTGAGGCCGTTAACTTAGCAGATAAATTATTTGACTGGTTTAGGGAATCAAAATGATAAGCTGCTCCCTCAGCAACATCCACAAATAACAAACTCCAGTGCGTCCCTGAGTCGTCTTTCAGGGTCGCGACGTTGTTACTAACACAACAGAAAACATAATGCGAAGATGAAAGGGACACCTGCGACAGAAGCGCCTTAGCATCATCCTCTGCCCCCAATTTTACCACCTGAACAAGAGTTGGGCCCAAAAATAAGATTTTACAAGGTAGATCAGAAAAGGCTTTTGCAAATGTTTCAAAGTATGAGTCTAGGACTCTATCGTCTACCCATCTATTCATTAGCCACGTCCCGGCTTCTGCCGATTTTAGTTGATTTTTCAATGTATTTACCAAAGAGGATAAATCTGCGTGCTTTCTGTTTAACTCATCAATGTTACAATTAAGTTGTTTAATTAACATATCTTTTTCGGACTGCAATGCATTTACACATGAATAATCGTTCATAAGTTCATCTAACTTAGACCTAAGTTTACTAGAACTAGTTTTTAACATTAAGTTCTCACTTAAAATAGCGTCTTTCTCTTCTAAAATCACATCTTGAGCGTTCAAGGAGTCATTCAGCTCAGAACGTCTTTGACATTTCTCATCTTGGAGTTTTTTTTCCAAGGAACCAGTATGCATTAAATGTTCATTTTCAGTATGTAAGGTTTGACTCAAAATATTTGAGTCATTCCGCTTTTTTAATAATTCGCAAAAATCAGTTTCGAGCTCATCAAAATCTACGTTGGGAAAATTTACTCGCAATCTTTTTAATTGCGTACATATAATACGAGTAATCACGCACTCAGTAGCGTCGTCAAAACCCGTTGCGTCATTTAGAACAGCCTCAATTAATGAAAGCTGCGCTAAAGTTGAACGGGTATGAATCACCATGTCGCCCGATGCGGAGCGATGCACGGCGCAGGCAGCGATGTCAGGCGGGACGTATTCAGTCAGCGGCAGGCGCAGCAGTAAATGCTCCGTTCCGCCAGCCGTGAGTTGAGCAGGTACAGGTCAGGCCGTGCGCGTGGCAGCAGTGGTTCACCGCGGCGCATGCGCCACAGATCAGTTTCGCCGATCAACAGACCAGCTACCGTCTACTGCATGCAGATCGATGATAATGTCGTAAGACAACCATCACCAAAGTCAATATGCACCAACTACTCACAGTTCCAGTCTCGCACGGAAGTAGACCTCATACTGAGTGAATAAATGGATACACAGGCATACACAGGCATAATGAATGCCTGAGTGGACTCAAATGTTGGGTTGCTCTTCACTGTAAGAATGGTAAGAATGCTTTACAAAATAATCGAAACGACATTTTAATGTACGTTATTGTAAGGCTGCACAGTGTGAATTTTATATACGACCAATTGTATATACCATATGATCTTTTTTAAAGTTTTGTTTATTAACGTAATTGCAAGAGATAAAGACACAAACAAAGGAATAGTGCTCTTGGACCCCGGAAAGAAACTTTGTTAGTCACTTCGGTGTTTCTCCTCTAGGAAGTTCCTGTTTTAAATGACTGGGTTTGTTAAACGACTAATCTTTCCTCAGGCTCTTAACGTTCTCTCTTTGTAAATTTGAATATCTTTATTAATTTTAACTTTAAATATGTTTAAATCTACAGAGTTATATTGCTTAGGAATATGAATCTTTCTGTGATTTTAATAGAAAGTAAAAACGTGGTTTTACGCAATTCTAAACAGTATATGTACATTAAAATTAATGTGAAATGGAAACAATTAAAAATATGAGAATATGAAATGAACGAACTTGAAAAATGTTAAGGGTTATACATGATTAGCTGAACATTGTCAAATGTATTTGGCATTAGTTTTATCAGTATCCATGATGGCAACGAGAAATAGAATAAATTTATTTGTAAGAAACTAAATACATTTATATAATATTTAACATGGAAATTTGTGTCGGCTTTTATTTATAGAGTACAAATAAAAACATTATGGTTTAAAGTCAATACTAAAAGTAGACGACAAGCTTTTATTTCAGCGCTGTCTTGCGTTGTAGTACCCTTCCTAGCATAATTATCCGAACTAATATTAACTAAACACCGCTATATAACTTAAATAAAAAATACGATTGTCATGTTATAATATATCACTAGAAATATTCCATTTGCAGACTTAAAATTTTACATTGTTCTGTGGTAGTGCTTGTCCAACATCGAATTTAGTTGAGCGTGATGAACGTCTATCACTTAGTTGACTGACATAATTTACCTTTTTTCCTGCCAGGGGGATTACAAAAATTCTTTTGTTTATGATTGTCGGCCTGTCTGTCTGCAGAAATTTGAAGACTGAAACAATCTAATTATGTATGCAAACTCAGTAAAGCCTGTTACGAGAATTGTAGTATGGTGTAGTCCTATCTTATATGTACTCATAAGGGGGTATGGATGTATATTTGAACATTGCTTGGGTGGTCTTGATTTAAACTGCATTTTTACACATATTAAAAACTAAATATTTATAAAGATATTATATGTGTAGCCTTATGGCTTATAACATTTTGTGTTTACAGGCTATACGCGAGAAAACTTGTACAAAAACTACTACATCTGGTTGAAAAACGTTCTGGTCTCAAGAAAAATAAGTTTGGATAAAAATAGAAATTTACTGAGCATTAAAGTTTTAAAATAAAGCAAACAAAAAATAAAATATTTTGGACTATTTATAATATATCACATTATTTTATATCGTTGTATATAACATTTGAACTTTTATATTGCAATGTAGGACTGTTCAAAATTCATAGCTCCTGAAGATTAAAAAAAAAAATAATATTTTTATTGTTATTTATTAATATATTTGGATAAAAATCTTTATATACATGCAGGGTGTACTAATATTTATGGTTTAACATGTTTAATTAAATAAAATTATTTTTAACATAAAATATATTATAAAAATATAGTAAAGTAACCATATATCTTGGTAGCTACACCAATGTTAGTCGATACCACATCCTCACACATTTATTCATACATGGATGGAAATTTCTTAAATTTGTTACCTGCCTGAATTTCAGCATTTGAGGTAGTTATGTCAATATTATTTGTGACAATATTTAATAGCAATCAATTTGACATAACAATATTTCTGATCGTAACATGAAACGATCTGAATTAAATTGCAAATCAGGTAAAATTAATTTACAGAATTTCCTCAGAATAAGCGCAAAAATAGTGGTTATGAACTAAAAACTAGCTGTAATACAATGAACTACTTTAGGTAAGTTATTGTTTTTTGTTTAGTACGACATTGTAAGGCGAAAAACATTTCAAGGGAAAGGCAGAAGTTTAGAAGCCGTCCTAGGCATTCAGAGGATCTTTAATCACTCTTTTAAGGAAATATGAATAATGTAATCCTTGGAAAGATTGGCACTCAACATCCTTGCTCTTTGCTGCATTCAAAAGCTTCAACTTCTCAAGTTGAGCTCTTCTCTCACTTCCCTCTGATCCCGTGTTTAACAATGTGTTTCAATAGGGTATCCACTCTTCTAAAAACATTTTGCAGTTTATATTTATTAATAAAAAAGCTCAAAACTAATGTTATCGAACAAAGGGATATTTAAATCCCAATAGTAAAATAGTTTTAACTGGATGATAAATAGTCTAATAAATATATTTAATAGCTGTAAATGTATATATTTTTAAATCCTTATGTTACATATATAAAAATTAGAAGAAATTATTAATGCAAAGACGGCCAATCGGTTGCCTAGCAACTAGAGCGATGTGGTTAATAGATGGAGTGTGAGTAAACGTACGTAGGAGCATACCTTTGTGAGGAACACCTTGCATACTGCATGCTAGTAGGTATGTGGGCGCAGTCTAATTCTTGTGTAGATTCGTATATTGAAATAAATTACTCCATATTATTATGATAATTGGTAAAGTTTCAACGAGCGTAAGAAATTATGAGCAAACATAATTGTAAGAATTTGAAATCTTAGGTTATATAATAACAAAGAAAACAACCCAATCATATTACAGTCTGTAATGCTGAAATTCGAGGTTCATCTAACATATTTTCTGCTTTGTTATTATTCATAACTAGAGAAAGGATCATAATAAAAATCATAATAGTAATTTTTAACTTGAATCCCATATTGGAGTTCATTATCTGTAGCCTGGTTTTGTATAACAAATATATCTAAAATGAGTAGAAATTGACCTAAAGGTATATTTATAAGTTTTTTAAATAAAAATTGTTCCTCTTAAATAGGTTAACCCACAATTACTTGTGGTTTTTAAAATCTTGAACAATTTGTTCCACCTCCAGATCCATCCCTATTTCAGAATCTTATTCTATTACTTTCTTAGTTCTGGATGTTATACCGACAAGACGTCTTGGTCCCTTTTACTCCTCCTCCTCCTCTTTACTTAACATACAAGGTTGTACAGCGTACAGCCCCTGTGTCGAAAATCTTCAGGAGTCTTCATCAGATTGCAGAACTTCTGTCGTGAAATATTACTTAAATTCTTACGGTGAATAACATTGCCATAACATCGGACAGTAAGAGCGTAAACTGTGGTTAGGTAAGGGATTATATAGAGATACCATAAACACCTAAAACTTATTGGTATATCATCAGTGCTATTACTGTGTAGGATTTCTTTACGAGCATTCATATAGTTAGATATAGCTTATTCTTACCTCCTACGGCAGGCTGTTTAAATCTTACTTTATTAATTTGTTGCTTTAGAGAAGTTACCGAAATCACGTAGATTAAAGACAAAATAATGTGTAGTAGCGTTTATTGTTTTCTACGTAGATCTGAAGAGTTACTACATTCGACTGAGGAAAATTAAAATACTTTTAGTTAATTTGAAAGTTGTACAGTATCTGCTATATAAAATTATTTCTGAAATCTTGACAGACGATGTTGATCACAGATTTCCGATATGTTTGGCAAAAACTAAGACAAAATGTCATTTCGAATTACAATTTTAAGTCATTTGATAAAAATATTGATATAGATTAAATTGATTTCATATTTTCTCTTAAAATCTCTACAAACCTCAGAAATAAATTTGAACAATCATATGTCTTTCACTATTTCGGATAACTATTTTATTACTGCACACCAAATATGGTTATATTTTTATGTAATACACGTTTAAATCGTAAAATTAACGGTATAATTCCTTATGCTTTCTTATGGTGAGTTCATATTAAACAAAAAACTTTAATTTAATATTTAAAAACGATGCAATAGTTAAGACTAATACATATTATTTGTTCTCTGATGGCATTACGTGTGAAGGTTTGCTTACTCTGAGGCAAAAATGAAAAACAAGTGTTTTAACCCAGGTAGAATAACTTAATACACTCCGCTTAGAACTCTGCGCTAGAAACAACTAATTAATAACCTTTTAAAATATATATATATATATATATATATATATATATATATATATATATATATATGTACATATATATGTGTATGTATACAGTAAGGAGAAGGACTCCATGTAAGTAAATATAAAAAGAGGCGATAACGACTGATTTATTGATATAGAAATCCTATTGCAAGACTATGTTGGTGAGTAATGAATGAATTACGTGATCGAGTGTTATTTTAAAATGACGTTTTAAAATTATTTATAATAAAAAATCAACACCAAAATATATAGATTTATTTATAATGCAATAGTCCGCTGACCAAAATAAGTGTTGTTAATTTTCATTAACAGTTTAACGAAGTTAGTCTTGTCCAAACACAAAAAAGTGCGTTTTGACCCTAAATTTTTTTTAAATTTAGCTCGATTTTCTCCTAAACGATTACATTCATTGCTCGTTCACCCACAACATACTGTGTGGGGGTGACAGCTACAATAAACAAACTTGGTTGATGTGTACTCCTCTGGTCTGTCTTGAACAAACCGTTAGCGGAAGTAATTCTTTCCGGCCATCCGCTGACACAAGTGATCGGAATAAAACAGAATGCTGTAGAAAATAATTTTCGAAAGAAAAACACTACTTTAAACTATTTCCTATCATTAAATGTACTGAATACAAATTGCGTGTTTAATAAATATTCACGTTGAAAATATAATATGCCTCAACCCTACGTGTTGCAGATTTTAAACCTGCCCGGGTTAAAGTAAACTACGTCGTACAAAGTAATTTTTCTAGCGATAGACCACCAAGCAGTCTATAAAAACTTTATAATAAATTTTTGTTTATTAAAAAGTTTACTCTAATTAGTAAACTTAAATTAGGCATATTTCATCAATAGCTAAAAATGGTTGAGTATGTAATTAAGAAACAAATACCATCCCATAAGATTGATGCATTACAACGAGGAACAGAGAAATAAATCACAACGTGAATTCATTTAGATAAAGGTCAATACGAAACACATGGAGTATTGAACATGATTTATGCTACAGTAAATATTTATGTTTTGCAATACTGGAATGCTGCTGCAGCATTTTAACATCACTGAACGACTGAGCTGGTGTTTTTGTTAGTTGTCAATGGTGAGAGCATTGTTTGACGTTTGTACTTTTCCAAGCGGCTTACAGTCTTTCGAAATTGCCGCTTTATGGTTACCGAACAATGCCCTTAATGGACTCAGATATGGGTCACTCTGTACTGTAAGAGGGGTTATTCTTAATGTTTTAAAATGGATGTAATACTTATAATGTAAGTCTATATAGGCCTGCACACTGTAAGTCTAGTTTTAAGTGAAATATAGAAACATATTTATGTCATCCCTTACTTTTTAATTATTAACACCAAACCCAAGTAGAAATCTGGTACCTGTATGTAACTCTTACTTTTAATTTTACACTTTTCCTAATATTTGTTAGTTATTAGACAATCATGTCGGACATCAACCAAAAGCAATATATGTAATACTTTTACCTTCTATTTGTTAGCTGCTTTAAATGTATTCGGTTGAAATCCCTTGTTATTATACGAGTAAAATCCACCAGTTACTTACGGCTCAGCACGCAATTTCTTAGATTTTTTAACTGTATAAGCACTTCTTGTTCGTAGTGAATAAATTCCGACGCCAACGTTCTGTTTGCCTTCTTACCAGGATCAAGAAAATGTGATAAATGTCTATATTTAAGGCCACTTTAATTTACTCTAGTCCTAATATGTTTTACACTATAGTTGACTTTGCCTTTCCCGATGAAGAAAATATATATCTTTCTCTGAGAAGCCTACTTCTGTCAAAAGACAACTATGGTAGGTTTCATAACAGACTTTAAATGTATAGTAAAACTTAGATTACTGTCTTTTATATTTGCACTGCTAACAGTTACCCGCAGCTTAGGACGGACTTTAATATGCTTTTGACGTGACAACGTCTTAAATTAGGTTGCGGCTCGGAGTCACTCATGAAAAAGTGTAACGCCCGGTAACGTTACGATGCCCGTCCAGTGGGTCCGCCGCACGGGATCCGCACGGGATAAAGCAGATAACTGTGGGTCCGCCGCACGGGATAAAGCAGATAACTATGTTTATTCGTGAAAATGTGGAGTGCTTAGATTCGTCATTTACAACAACTACAACAATAAAGGTAAATAATTGTACCCTGATATTTCATTATCGTAAACTATGATTGATTGATTAATTGTTAGATTGACACAAAAGTTGAGAAACTGAGTTTATAGGTTATGTCATACTATTGACAAATGTTGATAGTGTTAAGTAAATTATTAGTTTAAATCACTCTGCAATCAATCGTAATTCAGTCGATTGAGAAGAAACAGCGCGTATTGCTAGTCAAACATTTAAAATAACAAATTATAACCTCTAACCTGTCATAGCAATGCGACCAAACAAACGAACTAAACCGACCAATCACCACGCGCGGAGTTAGAATTTAACTGTGTTTAGCAAGAATTTCAAATTCCAATTTTAGTAAATGTTTTATTCAACTTTACCATTTACAATAACAAATTTTAATTAATTTCAAATTATGTACAATGTTTTAGTAAACAAAATATATTTCTATAGTTAAAATTTGTGCAATTCTTATTTTCATTCAATTCCTTGTTCGTATTGTGCAATTTAATAATATTCATATCAATAAATATTCTACCGAGAAAAAGACGTTGTCACGTAAAATCTTCGCCCGTAAAACCGACTTTACAGGCAACCATAATTTTTTTTAAGACCACCGTTGGTTCCAGTGACTGAAATTTCTGACCGCAAAGTAGAGTTTTCTTTTTGCCACTATCAAGAAAATACGTCAAAAATTGTATATGTATAACCATTGTAATTTAATTCGTTCTTAGCTATTTCTGTTCGATAGTTGATTTGTTTCCAGATCAAGAATATATATAAAATTCGTTTCAGGAATCCGAAATCATATTTAAGTTGACGGTCGTATAACACTAAAATACTACGAAGAACAAAATGGTAAGAAAGCGGGTTCAGTGAGAGAAATAATCTCTTGAATGCAGCAAAGCCTTCGTGAAGTGGCAATCTTTTCAATGCAGCAGTATTCCTCTCTTCGAATAGCTGCCAAACGTATTTAGATTTTATGGTTACCTTCTTCTTCGCACTTGCATCGAAATGGCTTAATTTGAGGAATTTATTTTTAGTGCAATTGTGTTAGCTTATTTTTAATAAATATTTTTTGACGAACATTGAATTTAAAGATCGATTTGAATAAAATTTCTTTATAATCGTAGATTCTTTGAAACTAGGTCTTGTAAGTCATTTAAGTGTAATTAATTATAGGTTAAATATTCTGAAAGAATCACCTTATCTATCAAACATAGAAGTGGTATTTCACATAATATCTATAACCCTTGACATCCGATTTAACAGTCATCGGTTTTCCACTACGTTGGTTGATTATTTTCGCGACAGATATGAAATAAAATACATGGACAATATTGTTATCTGAAATCAAATAAACATAAAAATCGTATAACTTAAGGGCCCAAATCCTTATTCCTTCTCACAGAAAGTTGAAGTGGAAAACAATTTATTGAATATTAAACATTATACCATAGTATTTAGATATATACTGTAGTGAACAGGGGACTGGCGTTTGCGTTTAGCTGCATTTGGTTCATGCCAGTGGTTAATGGTATTAATCGGAATTCCTAAGTGATGATTTTGACACATTGAAAACTTCACGCATATTGCCTCGAGTTCACTTTTGGACGCTAAAACTACTATCTTACTCTCACTACATTTTATCGAGCCAGTAAGTCTTTCAATGACTGGCGCATTACTTGCTGATACATCACTCACGTTGCCAGACATTTGATCTCCAATTATACCAATTATGGACAATAACACAGGCTCCTAATATTGCAAAGAGTCTGTGGATGAGAATTTGCGTACAAAGAGGTAAGTGTTTCAAACAAGATAGAATAGGTTGAAATAATCAGGCAAGAACGTTACGCCAGACACCTCTAATTTATAACTTGTTTTAATGGACGTATAGACCAAGGAGCGGGCCCAATTTGATTATATTGAGAAAATAACGACAGTTTTCTTTACAATGAAATCATTTTGTGAAACTATATTGATGAGTAATAACCAGTAGAACAAGTATTATTTCAAAGTTTCTTCTAAATATACAGTGATAATCAAACAGCTATATTATGTGTTGCAATTTCTCTTGATTTATAATCATATATTTGTTATAGAATATGTATGTCACTATTACAAAGTTTAGATTAAATGTACTGACTTTATTTTCTGATATTGTTAGTTTTGGAGAGCCGTGGTAATTACTGAACATCGTGTACAATAAAGTTATTTATAGTTTAAATACCGTTGCAATTGTATATTTTACACAAAATTCTTGAGCGATGAGTCAAATACACCCCTGCGGTGTTTGGTGTGGAGTCACGTGGAAGTCCACACCGATGTGACGTCATCTTACATAAGCAGACATATAAAGCATAAATGTATGCTCCCAAGGTGAACTTGAGACCTACAAGTGTTTTTTTACAGTGACCGGCACAGTTAAGGAATAAATAACTGCTTGTCTTATATTAAAGATAATGGTCTTTATAGCCATCTATTTTACTTTCAATCGTATTCTGTGTTCATAGCAGACCCTTTTCATATTTATCGAACAAAATAATATTGTGAGAGAGAGCCAAATTATTGGCCCTCTGGGTTTGAATCTCAAAGGCCAAGTTTCTGGCTGGGGCTCACAAAACACTATCAAAAATCGTATAAAACAAAGTTTATAATAGATCCTATTTGATTATTTTACTAGTTAATAGAACAAATATTCTTCCAATTGTTTGGGTCATTCGGTACACTACAAATACAATCGGGTGAACTGTTTACTATGAAAATTTCTAACAATTAAATGTACTATTATTTACAATTATTTATTGAACTAGCCAGAGACACTGTGAATGACACTATTTAATAGCAATCGCTCTCATTATTTACAGCAAGCGCCCATCGTGGGTATTTATATCATCTAAATAAAGTAAATAGTAATAATTTATACCTGTTATTATACATTAAAAACTGAATGCTTGATTAGAAAAGGTTCGAAAAAATTCTAAATGTTGCGAAAAGATTTGAATCGGTGAAACATTTTCTATTCTATTACCCCATCCTTATTTCAAACACGATTTCACTCCACTTATACAGATTCTTTACGTACCTTAAAATTTCTCAAAGCTTAAGCGACGTCTAGAGCGAGCCGCACGAAAGTAGTCTAGTGGCTGGTGCATCTGAATCCCCACTAAAATCCTCGCCAACACTGTTGCCAATGTTAATTGTTAGAATAGTGAGACTATCTCCCTTTCCACCACAGCTGAGTTTTGTGTAGGAAACATGTCAATATGTGTAAATTTGATTGCATTACCTGTGTTGCAGACAACATACACATTAAGCATAAGGTTGTCTTTGTGATCATATATCCACCTCACAGTGACAACAGTTAGTGATCAACGGCGGCGATTTGGCAACACCGCTTCAAATATTATCACTCTACATTCATACAGGCTACGATATGAATCAACATTATGCTAAAACAAGTTCTACCCTTCATGGCAAGATAACACTCAAGCACTCAAGCCTATAACATTTTCTACACATTCATCATCGAATAGATCACGGAGAACCTCAAGAAGTTGTGAATTTTTCGATAAAGCGTGCAAACATTCCGAATGGCGTAAAGACTTGTTAATGAGTTGTACAATAATTCATAAGTCATACAATCAGTAGACGCCGTCTATTTGGATTATTATTGCAAAAACCTAATTTGATCTAAAAATTATTGCAATGTGATTTATTATTCTTTCAGTTGTATAAATTTTATTCAGGTATGATTTAGTAACCTGTTTTGTAGTATTTCAATCCTGCTATGAACAGCACATTGCATTTATAAATTAAAGAACAATTCTTTTAATACGTGACATCTATAAACTTGGAATTTTACTCTAAATGTTAGTGAAAGTAACTTGTAATAGGTAATTCTACTTCTTTATGGGAAAAATAACAAAATATCCAATATTCAGTATAGATTACGATAGTTTCTCGTTGAAAAATATAATACATTAAGTTTAGTTATTTGAAACTGTTGTCAGTAATACTTCAAACCATCGATGTTATTAGTAAAATTTTGAACATTTACGTACATTATATTTTGACAGTACATATAAACTTTTTAAAAGTTCTTATCTGTTGTTCAGAGCTCTTGTTTCTTGTTTAATAAGTCTGATGTGTCGACAATGCTCATAGTGGTTCACTAGTGAAAGGCATTCTCACACATAAGTCCCACACAGGAATCACGCCCTCTTGGGATTGCTGTCGGCATTACGAGACTGTCGTTAATCCTCAGAGGACGTTTACTGCGATTTGTTCAATCACGCTTGGCAACACCTTAAAACACTTATCCAACTTCTTCTTTAATCAATGGAATGTGTTTCGAGTATATCTTGCACTCTTGTATGCATCCCTGTTCTTTGCATCTCTTTCAAGATAAATTTTGATTTAGGTCTATCGTCCATCTGAGATTTATATAGTTTCAATCAATAGAGTTTGCGTACAATATGGTTGAAACTCTCAAACCGAAAGAGGGTAAAATATTGAAAGTGTGCAAACAAACACAATATGTGAAAATGGAATGCAGAATCAACAACTCCTACACAGGAAAAACTGTCCGGAAGCTCTTCCGATCTTCTGAGACAAACATTTTTGGAAATGCTTTTTAAATTTTAAAACCGGATTAATAGAATAAGCTGTGGCGGTACCCGTGTACACGATGCTATGACTAAAAAAAGGATAAAAATAACAAATAATGAGTTTGTAAACTCGGTAATTTTTACCACACAAAAAAAGGCGCTCGCGATCGGTTTAAGTAAGAACACTAGGTTTTCAGTTTATCCATCATTGTGTAATTTTCTACCGCATTCTGATGATGAACTTAATGGAATCGACCTTACGCATTGGCATCAAACGGACAGCTGACAGCTTGGTGAGTAATCAATTTTTATCATATTACGGATAATGATTGCTGAAGTAGTTAGTTTTGCGCCTTTTGAAATTGGGTAAGCCTAAACATAAGCGACTACCTTTTTCAGCCTGTTTTTAAAGGTATAGGATGAAAATAAAAAGTCACCTCTTCTTCCAACGTACAATTTAGTGAAAGATAGTGATCCCTTCTCATAGTGAATGGCATTGGAATTTCAGCAAGAGATGTACTAATCCCCCAACTGCATCCACCCTGAATATTCTGCAGTCCAGAAACCTTGCAGAAACCCGTACAGTTCCTAACTTTTTTATATGAATTTGAAGTGAGCAACACCTAGCATACAGTATACTGCATACCATAATATATTATGGAATTAAATTAATTCTAAGTGGTAAACAGAAATTCTTATAGTTCCTCAGTTTATTATATCAATTTGAAGTGAACAACAACTCGCATACAGTTTAATATGGTTTTAATGTTAAGTGGAACATTGAATAGTAAAATATCAATGTGGTTTGGAATTTTTTTGTTACAAAAGAGTTACATTTTTATAATTACACTTGTTAAAGAAATCAAAACGTCTAATAAAAAGAGCAGTTATACAGAAATTATGTGGTCCTGGGATACGATATTTATTTTAGAACTGATCATAACGAACAAGATAAATAATTTACGAGGTTCCAATATCGAGTAACAACACTCTTGTTGGCAGCACTGTAACAGCTGGTGTCGTTTATCAAATGTAACTGCGTCATTTAGTATCTCGAATGTTTGCATTCATCCGTCCCACTTACAACGTGTAACATTTTCAACTTAGATGACATTTTTATATTTCATTCTATATTCCTGTATTTATTTCTTAGGCCCATGCTATGATAAAAGATTATATGTAAATAATTGTATGAATATGAATATATTATTATTTATATTATATAGGTAAAAGTAAATAAATGTGATAAAATACTTAATAATGATTATCATGTTCTCATCCGCTTGAATGGGACTTTATACTGGTGGGTGAAAATGAAAACTGTTGATGATCAGTCCTCAATATCAGTGCATTTAGCAAGAAATAATTTAGCAGTTTTTAGAAGCAAAAGCCAAAATATGACTTTTATAAATTGCAAGCAAAATTCTCATTCTGTTATTTCTATAATAGGTCTTGTATTTCCTTAAGAATAATTAATGTTAAATCATATTTTGAAATATGA
Organism: Homalodisca vitripennis; assembly: GCF_021130785.1. Taxonomy (NCBI): domain Eukaryota; kingdom Metazoa; phylum Arthropoda; class Insecta; order Hemiptera; family Cicadellidae; genus Homalodisca; species Homalodisca vitripennis. The sequence goes on from NC_060213.1 coordinate 63,254,928, forward strand.
AATTAATTATCTCTGGGATGGTCAGTAAATACTGAAATGGATTTTTAATTTTGATGTAAATTGTTAGGTTAGCTTTAGTTTAGATAATATTAAATTTCGTGTAGATTTAAGCTTTGAAATATTGATGGCGTCATTCTTGCAGGCAAACTTCACACTAGCCTGCAAATTTTTTACGTTGAAATCTCGTTCATTTTTTGTGTTAATTGTTGTTTTAGCTTTAGTTTATTGTATACATTATTGACTTTTTTAAGTTTTAGCACTGAGATTTGATTATGTAACTATGCAGGGAAAATTTATTCACACTACAGAGATTTTGACGCTAGTTTATAATTGTAACCCAGTCAAATTTGGCGAGAAGCTATTGTGCAGGAAAATTTCACTTTTAGACAGAAGTAGGCTTCTCAGGGTTGTATATATATATATATATATATATATATATATATATATATATATATATATATATATATATATATATATACAAAATTGCGTTCGAAGCCGTGTTTAACCGCTTACACACACAAACACACATGAGTGTATATATATATATATATATATATATATATGTGTGTGTGTGTGTGTGTGTGTGTGTGTGTGTGTGTGTGTGTGTGTGTGTGTGTGTGTGTGTGTGTGTGTGTGTGTGTGTGTGTGTGTGTGTGTGTGTGTGTGTGTGTGTGTGTGTGTGTGTGTGCATTGTATATATTCTTGATCGTGCAAAAAGCAAAATAAACGATGGAACTACTATGACCGTAGTAAATTGCAATGCCCATAAATATACAAATTCTTGATTGTGAATATAAGTCGATAGAACCAGAAGTGCTCATACATGTGCACAAAATACAAAATTGCGTTCGAAGCCGTGTTTAACCGCTTACACACACAAACACACATGAGTGTATATATATATATATATATATATATATATATATATATATATATATATATATATATATATATATACTCATGGTATTCTATGTTGGTTGGTTTAATATATGTTATAGTGTACATTTTATGCATGATCGTTTTATAAGTTATAAGCTATTTGTGCTCTCTTTTAAAAATACTCTGTATTCTGGTTAAAATAATGCAGTATAGTTAGCTAAAGAACTATTACGTAATATTTGTGAGTAAACGGCCAAGTTGTGGAGTAATAATTAATTTAAATACTTAGACGTATTGATGTTTTAAAAGCAATCTAATATTTAGACAACATATTATTGACATACGATCAGCTAAAGAGTTTAAAACTTAGAAAAAGGTATTATAAACACTTTATATGCATTTTTTAATTTATTAAACAAGATTACCTATAATGTTAAACTGAATCTATTAACTGCTGGATGAATAACTGTCTATAGATGTAACCGGATATAGATTTTCCATTACGCATAACATTGCATGAATATTGCCACAGAATGCACCAAAGGGACGACAGCCTAGAACCATAGCGTTGTTGTTAGGCCTGGTAAACAAAGCTAAGCAAACTTTGATCTCTCCAGTCTCCAGTGGCTCACCACTGCTTAAAGCGATTCTATCATCAGTAGTATAATCTCAGATTTTTCGATTTCAAAACGTCTTACCATATTGAATTTTTGGTCATCTTGCATCCACTGATATAAGTAACTTAAAAGTAAGAATTTAACTAGCTACTTATTGTTGTTTATTCATGCAAATATAAGTAGATTTTTGTATTTTAAACAACTATAAGATTGGCCTAGGGAACAACATAATTTATTTATCCAAAGGTAAATATAAAAGATGTGAGGTTTTGAATGAGATCTCTGTCACAATAAGTATTTATATTTTGTGATACTGAAATGAAGCACTTTACCAGGTCTAAAAACTAACATGGTATTTTTTTCTCGGTTGAATAATAGTAAGAGCATTGATTGTACTTTTCCTAGTGGGTTACATTTTTGCTCAATTGACGCTGTAGGGTTTATGAACAAAGCCCTGAATGGACTCAGACGTTGGGTTACTCTTTACTGTAAGAGGGGTACTCTATATTTTTTGAAATGGGAATAACACTTATATTGTACGTCTATGTAAGTCTGCACAATATAAGTATTTATTTAAGGGTCGAAGGTCGAAGGGTCAAAAAATAACAAAAAAAAAAAAATTTTTTAGCTAAATTTGTTCTCTGTATCTTTCTGTACATTTTTATACCAAACATGGCCTATAAAAGTTGTTCTAAGTATTTTTTATTTAATTTTATAAAATAGTCTGCATAGCCAATTTGCGACCAGTTCAGCTTTCACCAACTTCTATTGACGATAATTATTTCTGTATTTGTTTGCACTTTGCATAGTACTCAAAGTGAAGAGTAAAGGTTGAAGAAAAATCAATGTTGGCAACACTTACTGCATATTATTTGTTGTCTATTGCTGTTTTTCTTGTCTGCTTAGATTAACCTAGTATTGTTTACTGTTGTTTTCTGGTTTGTCAGTGAGAAAGGTAAACAAAGTGTTGTTGTTTGTGTTTATTATTTATAATAGTGAAATATTTTAGAGTTTAGTTGTAAATATGCCGAGAGTGCAAATAAAAAAACGTAAGTTTCACGGTAACAGGTTTACAAATGCTAATCCAAGGCAGGAAGCAGAGACTGAGGTTAGGCCTAGGCCTTCAGTCATCAGTTCTGCTGAAAAGAAAATTGTAGGCAAATTAGATACTTATGATAGCTTTGATGCTTCAGATAGAAACTTATTAATTTCATACAACATTTTGTGTTCAGTGTTTTCTAACTTTGTAGCTTGTGAGGAGTGTGGATCTGACGTTTTGATAAAAGACGATATAGAAAAGCGTAATGGGCTGGCAAGTAATTTAGTTCTAAAGTGTACAAATGATGACTGCACATTTAGTCATGAATTTTACTCTTCTAATTTTATTGATAAAAATAATACTTTTGATATCAATCTAAGAATGTTTTATGGTTTGCGGTGCATTGGAAAGGGGCCAGAAGCTGGAAAACTTTTGTGTGGAATGTTGAATTTGCCTTCGCCTTGCACCTATGTAAGTAAATATACGAATACTCTCAGAAACTCTCTAGCTACTGTTACTGATAGTTGTATGAAAAATGCCACATTAGAAGCAATAAATGAGAATATAGATGATAAAGATGAAAAAAAAATTAGTACAGACATTCCAATTGCTTTTGATGGAACGTGGCAAAAGAGAGGATTCGTATCCAAAAATGCGTGTTGTACTGTTACGAGTGTTGATACCGGAAAAGTGTTGGATGTGGAAGTGTTGACAAAGTACTGCAGTGGATGTGAAAAAACAAAAGGCAACGAAGGTAAAATAAAAAGTCATGAACCTAATTGTTTAAAAAATTATGAGGGGACAAGTGGCGGCATGGAGTACGTGGCTGCTGTTGCAGTTTTTCGACGATCGATACCAACGCGTGGCGTACGGTATGTAAAATTTTTAGGTGACGGCGACTCTAAGGCTCATCTGGCTGTAGTGGAAGATAATCCTTATGGTGATGACACCCCTGTTGAGAAGCTTGAATGTATAGGGCATATTTCCAAGAGAATGGGCACAAGGCTTCGAAAATTAAAAGCAAGGCTTGGCGGTAAACCTCTGTCAGATGGTAAATCTATAAAAGGAGTAGGTAGACTTACAGATAAAGTTATTGATAAATTTCAGTCATATTATAGCAATGCAATTAGAGCTAATGTAAATAGTTTGGATAAAATGAAACGTTCTGTATGGTCCATATATTTCCATTACATCTCTACGGATGAACACCCGAGCCATCGGCTATGTTCACCTGCACCGGAAACTTGGTGCAAGTACAATAAAGCTGTTTATGAAAAAAAAGACTTCAAGCATAAAAATACATTTCCTGTTGCAGTAATGGAAGTTATAACACCTATTTTTCAATCATTGGCTGATCCTAGTCTCCTAAAAAAATGCCTACATGGAAAAACCCAAAACGTTAACGAGTTCTTCAACAATATAGTCTGGAGTAGAATACCTAAGAATGTATTTGTTGGAAGAAAAACTTTAGAAATAGGGGTATTTGATGCAATCTTGACATTCAATGATGGAAAATTAGGTAGATTAAATGTTTTGAAAGAACTTGGGATTGTTAACTACGGTATAAACACTGTTGTGGCGCTGAAAAAAGCTGATGAGGTTCGACTTCAAAAGGCTCAACGGGCAGCACAGGATGCAACCAAAGAATCCAGAATTGCTAAAAGAAGTAAGAAACTTGAAGAAGAAGAAGGAGCATCCTGTCAATACTGCCCAGGTGGATTTTAAGGTAAAATATTCACAATAATAAGCTGACTTTTTACATTTATGTCGTTTTCCGAAAGTTGCATTTTTTAGTTTTATGAACCATTATTTCAGGTACTAGTAGAGTTATTGCTTTGAAATCTTTACTGGCTGTTTGTATATATGTAATGTACAAGATAAACTAAAATGAATAAAATTCTTCAACTAGAAAAAAACAAATATATAATATTAAAAATTTTTGAAAAAAAAATTTGCGATTAAAAACAAATTTATAATTTTCAAGTTATATTACCTATCAAGCTAATTGTAGTTTATTTTACTTATTATGATGCAACAATCAAGCATAAAAAATTTCATGCTGTTAGTTGCTATGGTTACCCAGATATGTGTTCCTAAAATTCTTACTTTTAACATGGGCGGGAATGGGGCCTTCAACTCCCCTTAAGTGAAAAGTAGAACAAATGTTACCATTTGCCTTTAGTAAAACTTTATTTTTAATTCTGTAACATCAAACATATTTGTACATTAAAGTGGAAATTAAGTAAAAATTTGTTACTTGTATCTAACTTTTGCTCTTACTTTTCCTACTCTTAAAACTATTAGCAGTTTTAAACGGCAATGTTTGTGACGTCAATCATTAGTTTCAATATAACGGCAGTAAAGAAATCGGATTGTAAGTGTACAATACTTTATTTAATTTTTATTAATGCTGGGAACTTGTTTCGGGTTCATTTTATATATTTTCCATATTCTTAGTTATTACTAATTTAAATTTTATGTATTTTAATTTTAAAATAAAGCATATCAACATTCTGACTAATAATGTTTGTGTTTTGCTGGTGACTGATATTTTCAGATCCCATTTAAAACTTATATAATTTACAATGTTGATTACTGCAAAACAAAACACTAACTATATGAGGGAGCAGAATTCTTTCCAAAAACTTTCTATCGATCAGTGATACAAGAAATCAATAAAGCATAATCACCGAATAATGAAAAATACTCTAAAAATAATGTTTAATACTCATCCTTTTTATTGTCAAGAGAAAACTCTAAACTGGTTTTAAATTTAAACTTACCTGTTTTTTTAATTTGGTTACTTGTAATATATTGTCTTCATTCAGCTGTGACTTGTTTTGATGTGACTGTATATTTAATTGGTTTTGTGTTTACTATTTCAGAAAATGAGGTTTGAATTCGGACCCGTTATGGAAATTATCAAATCCCTTTTCATCACTGAACTGAATCTCCAGCTTAGAAAGTTTAATCAAATCAGAGGACTCGAAAGCGGATTCTGAAAATAATACCCAACTATTCAAATATGAACATGTTCCATATTTAGAGAATAGGGTTTGTACTTTGCAGTTCTTTCAAGCGAAACGGTATAACATTCGAAATGTTGCTGGACAAGTTCCAAAACAATATACGAAAAAATTAGCGAATTATTGTAATTAGATAAATATTGGTACCGTAATAAAAATGCTAAAAGAAATACTAATCCTGGAAATACAAGTGATTTAAAATTAACATTTTTCTAGTGTATGCAAAATTATTTCACCAGCTTCAAGTAAGAATGCTCAGTACAATGCTCTTCACAACAAGTACGAGGCTACATGTAATAGTAAGAAACAAAAACCCAGAATCTGAAAATAAAGCTTGTTACCTCACCCAGGAAACAATATGGTGGCTAGCTCAGAGATGGGTCGGGGTCGGTGGTCCTAGAGGGTCTAGCACTTATACTGGAATGGTCTTTAGGGCGCCACCTCATTTGCAAGATACACACACAGTGGGAGAATGAGGAAACTATCCCTGACGCCGGAAGAAGATGAAATGTCCTTAGAGTTAGAGAAGTGAAGGAATATTATTCTCGGTCCGCTGTTGGGTCGGGAGGGTAAGGCCGGCTTTTACACAGTATTACTAAGATCAGGTCTAGGTCGACCCCATGGACCCTACCTACTGTATAACTTATACTCAATACTAAAGCTAAACTACCCAGACACAACTAGTCTCAGCTCTTCATTAACATTGACAGATTATTAATAATATCGATTGCTTGGATTAAAATGATCGAATGTTAATATCTACAATCTGTAGTGCAAGTCAAAACAATTCTGGTAACTGAACGAGCAGAGAGGATTAATCAATGAGGCACCTGTTTCGATAATTTGAGCTTAATTTAATGCCAAGGCAATAGAAAGTAATAGCCACTCAATAAATACACACAAAAGAAATCACATGCACCAGGGGTTCATGCCCTAATAAACATAAACACAATATATATATATATATATATATATATATATATATCTATTGTTCATGCAAAATAAAAGTAAACCTTGCTAAATTAATGAGAACAGTTCGCTCAAGCAAAACAGAGCTATACTCTAATAATGAAGCTATAAATAAATATACTTTTCAAACAAATAGGCTCTAACTATGTTAAATGATAGGATGTACTAGTTTGTTCGAGCAAAATAAATCTAGCCAATACATAGATAATTAGCGGTGGCCACCGAAAAATAATAAATAGGACACATATATCTTAACAGAGAATAAATATAACAATTATTAATACATGTTTAAAATGACAATATTATAGACTATGAAAACAGCCAATATACTATTCAGCTTAGTTCATATAACTTCACTCTTAAAGTGGCAAATACTGAGTCTGTTTCTGTGTCCCACACAAAGGAATAGTGGTCACCGATAAGCTATGTTTACACTTGTGCGATTTTGCGTGCGTTTGAGGCATGCTGCACAGCGCATGCGCTAGCGCACGTGACGCATGCGGAGAAGAATGCTTGTTTTCCGGGAAAACAGTCTTCTTTCTGAATCGCATGCTGCAAAGCAAGCAGTTCCATAATTTTGGATATTCGTGCGTCAAACCGTGCTGCATATATTTATTATTACAGTTGTTATTTGTTAGTTTTGTTTACATATTACAGTGATGTCTTCAGATAAACAAACTGTTGATTTTATAGAAGACTACAGACACTATAGTGTATTGTGGGACATAAAGGACAAGTGTTATACCAATAAAACAAACGTAATGACGCTTACCGTGCACTAGGTGAGAAGTACAAAATGAGTGAAAAAGATGTTAAATCCCAAAATTAAAAACCTTCGTTCATATTTTTCAAAAGAACAACAGAAAATGTCGCAAAGAAAAAGTGGTGCCAGTGCTGCTGATGACGTGTATCAAAGTTCCTGGTTTTGCCTACAAGCATTTGTTATTTCTCGGAGACTCAATCATTCCAAGAACGACGAAGGACTCCCTTAGAGGATACGATCATCGAAGAAGTTGAAATTGGGGAAGACGATATACACGACAACATAGCAGTAAGTTTATTTCCTTTTTATTTAAAATTTCAAATTGAAACAATGTGACAACAATCTTTGTTAGTAATAAAATAAAATAGAGAGTACTTTATTGAATTGCACATAATACAGTGGGTGTACATAAAAGATTTGGTAGTTTTGAAAAATTCATATTTTATTAACATATATTTTATTCATTTTTTGGATGAATAATAATGTTTAATGATAAAAGATCAGTCATTACAGCCTTGATAACATTAATTTATACAATTCTTTAAAAATTAGATAAAACAACGTTTTATTACATTATTTAAAATGTGTATCGTGTCTTCTAATTTGAAATAGATCCAATACCAGTTAAGAAATATTCCTTGAATTCTGATCGAACCTGTTTTGCTTTATTCGTCATGTTTCTGGGGGGTCTTCTAAGCGCTGTTAATCCAGTATCCCCCTGCAGTATGCCTCCTCCATGTGCCTGGAATGACCTCTCTTGTATTAACATCTTCACGGTCAAACGTCCCTGGTGGAGTGTAGTTTTGTGAACAGTCTGGTTTGTGAACGCAGGAAATTATGAAGATAAACACATGCAAGGACAATATCTATAACGGTATTCTCAACTTTAACTTCGATGGGTTTTCGAAAAACCCTGAAGACAGAAGCCATCACTCCAAATGCGTTCTCTACAACAAACCCTTCCTCTGGAATGCCTCCAATTATACATTCGTTGTGGTGAACCACGATGTAAGTCTGTCACATAGGGTTTCATTATGTTTTCCGTTAGTGAAAAAGCATCATCTGCTAATAATACATAAGGCACAGGAAGATTACGACCTTTCCAAAGGTTCATCTTGGGGCAATCCCAGTTCCTTGGTTAGCATTTTCTTGTGAAATGTAGTATTTTTAAAAACACAAACCGTCAGAAATACGTCCTTGACAACCAACATCAACGTATATAAATTTATAGTGGGCATCAACTATTGCCATCAAAACTATACTGTGTGTACCTTTGTAGTTGTAATACTCAGCAACAGTATTTTCCGGACGTTGTATTTGGACATGTTTGCCATCCAAGGCCCCAATGCAATTTGGATAATTCCAAACTTCATTAAAATCATGGGAAACTAATTTCCATTCGTCCTCGTTCGCAGTGGATCTGTAAAAGAAGATCTAAGTAAAATTTTTCGAACGCTTCAAAAGGTGTAAACAAAAACTATGTATGTTTTTTTCTTTCAGGATGAAGACCAACCACCAGAAAAAGAAGCACCTGAAACTCAAGATACAGCATCGTCTTCTTGTCGACAGCAAAAATTTCTCCCAACACCACAGACCTGCAGAGGAATTGAAAAGAAAAAATAGATGATGATAGGAAAAAAGAAGAGGCTGCCTTCGGATTTCTTGAAAGTAGCAGCTAAATCATTATCTGAAAAGGATGACTGTTCTATATTTGGGGAGATGATAGCAGCCCAGCTAAGGAAGTTGACTCCGCGTAACCAGGCAATTGCCAAAAATAGAATACAAAATTTGATTTTCGATTTTGAAATGCAGGAAATGAAATAATTCTTTACAAAATAACACAGTAGCTCCTCAATATTACAGCCCCTCTGGCCCCTCTTCAGATTCTTCTTATGGTACCCACTACGAACCTACCATTAGTTCTCAACTACAAATTTCCACAGAGAAATCCCAGCATCCAAATAATGTGCTTGGGGAAGTACAACAGTTTTTGTATTTTAACCTTGATAAATACTGAGAAATAAGTGTTATAGTAGGGTAATAATGTAAATAAAACATTTACCTTGACAAAATCTTGAAGTGCTTCAATTATTGCCTTTAAGACCCCTGGCATCATCGACGAAATCAATGGCTTAGATACTTTGAACAGGTACATCAAAGATGCAAATGAGTCACCTGTTGCTAAATATCTCAGACATATCGCTAGTCTGATCTCAGGAGGAACAGCTTCTCTGAAGGTAGTATTTTTCTTCTCTATTTTTGCTCTGACTAATTCTAAAAGGTTATAAAAGTTTTCTCTACTCATTCTGGTAAAATTTTTGAATAGAAAACTTTCATTCAGTTCCAAATCGTTCAAAATACCATTATTTCTCCTTTTCAAATAATCACACATCCACATAGACCTAACTTTCCTTTTACGTTTACGCACTTTTGACAATAATAAACACGCTACACTAATACCAGCTAACACAGTGTCACTGTCCATTTTAACACTAAATAATTATTAAAGACACTGCGTCAAGCATACAACTAACGCTAAAATGTAAACAGCAATGAAGCATGCGTCAAAAGAATGCTTGGAAACGCATGCGCTTGACGCAAGACGGAGCAAAAATTGAAAAGAAAGTTGAATCGAAAATCGCACAAGTGTAAACATAGCTATACGGTCGAAAGTTGTAATTAAGAGTTAGACTTATCGGTTGAAGTCTGATAAGGTCCGTCCTGGGCGATAATGGCGTGTCAAGGTCATCCAGGTGTGGAGACGATGCCGGCCGACCGGGATGCAAGGGAACACGTCACAGCCAAACTTGTGTCGTCGACCAGAACCCTTAAACATTAATTCCTCATTCCTAATTAACTATACCATTGAAGGACAACAATTAATCCTGAATTCAGTAATAACATAATTTGTTTGCCAGAAATAATGCAGGTACTACATTGGTGAGGCTTTAAAGCACAGTGCCAAGGACACTTAATCGTGAAACAGTAATATATTGAACATTGTGAAACAGGTTTATATACATAATATAAGTCAAGTTAATAATAAAATTGACTATTACTAGTAATAAGTTGAATGCCATTCTCAAGCCAATTACTAGTTTCAGCCAATTGAGTAGGCCACAATCACCTTGAAAAGTGAGTGAATTGAATGGTGATTTTAATTTCAAACAAGAATAAATCATATTAAGCTACTCAGTTATCGTACATATCAACGTACACCAAGTAATGGCAGGGTTTTGAGATAAACATATTTTATAACAAGTATCCAAGATTCAATATACATGCAGGGAGACATTCATTTGTAAATAATATGATTGTACTTTATATAAATAGTAGAAACTAGAAATAGCTTGAATAAATAGTAAAATAACTTTTAACAAGTAACAAGTATTGATAGGTTACACATCAAACAAATTGGTTCAGCGTTAATTAATTGAACAGGATCATTCTTATAGGATAAACATTACGATTAATAAATATATTTTACATGGTAACAATGATTTGAAATCTCTAAATTTGTAATACATAAGATTGAACATAAATTGATTTTCCTATACCAGCCGGCCTTAGTCCTGAATGTAATGAAGTTTGACATCAGGTTAATCGGTTGATTGCAAGATAACTCTCGGGATAATTGATTCCTTAGATGTAGCTGAATTTATATATTGCACTGTTCTTACCTCAGAGTCCAAAGAATACCCTCGAAATAATTACAAGACGACGAGAAGACCTGAGGGTGGCAAACGATGATCCTCGAAATTCAACTTTTCTTCACAACGTGGTCCTTGCTCGTTAACGACTGTTGCGTACATCACGGCTGATAATAGCGCCATCTAGGTCAAGCTTGGCTACCGGGTCAATCTACGGAATTTTAGATTCGCCGGTAAGTGGAGAGCGGCAATATCCGACCATTTTCGCTAATCATTACCTTACGGTGTCGGACAATTACGGGCGCGCACCGCAACTGATTAATTCTAAACGGGGTGATCAGTCCCGTTTCCGAGTGCAGATAAGGCCTATGATTGCGAATCGTTACAAGCTGAGTAAAATTTGTGGAAGCTATTAAACATCGGCAGCACGAAGTATGTTTTGTTAAAGGGCCAAAAGTAAACACAGAGCACGTTGTTTATTTTAATAAAATATTGTTATGGAGCAAGTGTGTTTTATATAAGTACAATAACACTCACTGCCTTAGATTTTTTAAAGTTTGCTTCTCTTAATGATTACTGATCAAATCAGTTTGGCGGTGAATATTGAATTTTATTTTGTAAAATATTTTCCGTACCTGAAAAATCTTTTAAAATTTAAATTTAGTTCTTGTGATGTACATTTTTGTAAAAACAGTGATTTATGATACTTATGTCTTAAAAAGGATTAAAGCAAAGAAAATATCTTTAAAGTAGTTTTACATCGAGTTTTGAGATGAGTTTTAGAGCGCATACATAACTTCTTTAATACATACTTTTACATAAAACTACTGATATTAAGAAGGTTTATTTAGATTTATTTGGTGTGAAACACTGTGCTAACTTCAGATGTCATCTGCTTTCATATTTTATTTCTGCTTCCTGTCTATGTTGATGTTCTAACTCATGCAAAGTTACGTTGTTCAGAGACGTGTTTGTTTAGTGATTGACAAACATTATTGGTGTATGATATTTGTTTGTTTGATTTATGTAATATGACTCCCATGCATTTAAATATCTAGGTGTGTTAACGTGTTTTAATAGTTTTACGTTTTCCTTTGATATAGTGTGTCCAGTATTGATACAGTGGTGTGCGACGGCTTATTTTTCTTTTCTGTTGAATTTAATGTGGGAGCAATGTTTTTTATATCTTGTGTGAATTTTTCTTTTTGTCTGTCCAGTGTATTTTTTGTTGCATTCATCTCATTTGATTTGGTATATGCCTGATTTATTAATAATTTCTTCATCATCTTTTGGATTTTTCAATTTACTCTTTAAGTTACTTGTTGTGTTGTAAGTTACATTTTTGTTTGTATGTTTTTTGAATGATTTTTGTACATCATTGATATGTTTGTCCATTTAGTGGTAATCCAATCTGTGTTTGTGTCTTTAATAGATAAAAGTATTGTCTTTAACCTTTTGTCATGTTTCGTTTTAGCTTTTCTAAACATATAATCGACTAAATTGGTTTTATATCCATTAAAAACTGCAAAGGTTTTTATATACTTAAGCTGGTTTTTAAATCTTTCTTGTAATAGAGAAGTGTTTAATAATCTATAAATCAATGCATGGAGTACTGCTCGTTTTTGTGTTGGCAGATGATTTGATTCATTTGTTATAAAACGATCACTGTGGACGCCACACAGGACAAATTAATATTAAAATCACATTCGTTTAACTATTATTAAAAATAAAATTTACTTTTTGTATTTAATTTTGTGATATGTCTGACGAAGATAGCCTTGCTATCGAAAGGCCTCACAAAAATAAAATTATTAAATATTGGTTTACGTGTTTAAATGTAATTAAGTTAACAGTAGCCAATATAAGCTTTATCTTCAACATCAGAGAAGTATGTTCATCTGAAATTAGAAAAAAATTATTAGGCTGATGTAAAAATTAGGCTAGTATATGGATTGAGGTCTACATGTAAATACATGACTGATGGTTGTGTGGCATATTGAACCTCCTACCAAGTGTCGCCGTATATTAGGTTGTCAAAAACTAAGGCTGAGTATGCACTGAATGAATGAAAATAAAATACAATTTAAGAGGCTGTTAAGGAGAATAAAACCTTAATAAGCGATAACTAATTTGGAATCAAGATGGACTTGAACGCTGGCATAATAAGCACTTTGCAACGGTGAGGCTTTTATTCCCTAAATGGAATAGTGGTGATCAGTACAAGTATTGATATACACAAAGTTATTGAAATTTAAGTTTGTACTAAATTGTTTAGACAAAGTAAACAACAAAGTAAATTGTCCTGCAAATTATCAAGGGACAAGCAGAGGGATGGAAGCTAGTGGATCTCTGGCGATATTTAGTGGTTCAGTTGATAAGTACAATGTGACATATCTAGCGTGATCGGAGACGGTGATACTAAAATTTTAATAAATATTGCTCACATCCAACCTTAAGATAATGTTGCAATAAAAAAACTAGAATGTGCAGGTCCAAAATAAAAAATATTTGGGTGCGAATTTGAGGAAACTCAAAAAGATTTAAAAGACACTATATTGGCAGATGGACACATTTACAGGTAATAATAGGCTTACATATGTCCTCATTTATGATCTACAGTCCTATGATGGTAATGCTATATGGGAAAACACAAATAGTGCACAAGACAGCAGGTGTATTGAGCCATATAATTCCGCTATAATAGAAACACATCCTAGAACTGTTAACGCAATATGTGTCGCACAATATATATATTTGCTTAAAGAGGAAATACAAAACATCATCAATGGTTCTGTAAGGGCAAATAAAACTAAACTAACGTTGCTATTAGAGCTTTTTTTAAGTTTTGTGTATTATAGTAATCGCAGGAGTTAATACATAAACAAAGAAGTGCTCTTGGAGGATGGAAAGAAACTTTGTCAGTCACTTCGGAGTTTCACCTCAGGAAAGTTGCAGGTTAAATGACTTGGTTTGTTACCTCAGGCTCTTAGAGTGATTTGTTTTTAAATTTTAATACTTTTATAAATATTAATTGTCAATATGATTGAAGCAAAATAATTTTGTCATTTATTAATATCATATGAACTTTGGCTTGAGTATCAAGACAAGAAACATTTTGGTTTAAGGCAATTATGACTAATTTATGTACAAGATATTAGATAGATATGAAATATAAAATACCTTCTCTTTAGATCTTTATACACGAGAAGTCTCTTGATTTCTTTATCAACACGGAGTATTATATCTAAAAATGATATGTGTCTTTTATGAGCTGAGCGTTAGTGAATATGCGTAACCATGACAACGACAAAATAGGTTAAACTGATTTGTAAAAAGCTTAATATATTAAATTAAGGTATTATATGTCAAATAATAATAAAAGTGATTTTGTGTAGGGTTTTATTTATAGAGTAATAAGAAAAATAGAGTTTATGGTCAATTTCTAAACGAGGATGACAAGATTTGTCTTCAGTGCACTATTATATGGTAGTAATCTTCCTAGTTCACCGAAAATTGTATGAAACCTAACTTAATAAACACAAATTTGAATGTATCATGTGATAAGATATTTCTAGAAAGATTCCATGTGTAGTCTTCGAATTTTGCATAGACACACAAGAATGAGTTCTGTGTTGGTGCAATTACAACAAGGAATTTGAACCTTGGAGCCACTCAGAATGCTGAAACAAATCTTTCATCTCAGAGGGGGTTTAAATTTTCCTTTATGTATTTTTGTGTGTCTGTCTACCTGTCTATCCGCTGAAAATTTCAGTAATAAAATAAGCTTAAGACAATGTTTTGCGTTCAAAATCAGCTAAGCTTGGTACGCCATATGTCTGTAATCCTATCTTTTATTTATTCAATCACACACACACACACACACACACACACACACACACACACACACACACACACACACACACACACACACACACACACACACACACACACACACACACACATATGTAACTTTCAGCCAACAAGATTTCAACTTCATTTGTGTTATAGGCTATATGTTAACAACCTTTTACAATAACTACTACATCCGATCATATCAACCGTTGTGGAAATACACACTCTCACATCATATGCTCCGAAATTATTCAAACTTATTTCTTACTTTCATTCAGAATGTACTTACTGTATCTACAAACAACAAACCAACAATCTTTTGACGAGTAGGTGATCGAATTATAAGACTTATCAAACAACATGCTATGATAAATAAAATTTAATTTACACAGATTTAGTGAAATAGATAGTCAAAATGAACTTCAAACTAACTCTAATACAATCAATGACTTTGAATTAGTGTCCTTTTTTGTAAAGGCAGCAGTGAAGAAACCGTTTTAAGCATTCAGAGGACCTTTAATCACTCCTTGAAGGAAGGATGAATAATATATTCTTTGGAAAGATTGGCACTCCACATTCTTGCTCCTTGCAGCATTCAATAGCTTCAACTTTACAAGTTGAGCTCTTTTAGGAAGATAGTTGTAACTTTGTGATGAATACGAAATATATAAATAAATATATATATATATATATATATATAACATTTTTTATTAACTTTTTATTAAATATTATGATACTCAGAAGTAATTTAAACGTAAGATAAACGATAATTTAAGTAAGATAAACGATCAGAGGGTTATTGGTATCCTAGCAACTAGAGCGATGTGATTATAGATGGAAGGTAAGAAAGACTATGTGAAATACCTCTATGAAAGGCCTCTGAATACCACACGCTCCGGAGTAGGCTTGCGGGTCCACTCTGATTCCTAAGTTTGTGTATTAAAGAAATCATATCACATAATTATTAAGATGCTATAAAGGTTCATAATAAATATAACCAATTATGAATAAACATAGTTATGAGTGTGTGCAACCTAATTTTATGGAATAAAACAGGAAATAAGCACATCTTATTATATTGTGTAACTATGAAAATTATGGTTTACCTAACGTATTCTTTATAAGTGTTTTAACAAGGGAAAGTATCATAATTTAAATCATTTAACTCTAATCCTAGATGGGATTTTATTATTAGTAGGCTGATTTTGCACTGTCTGGCATTTGCAAGGAACAAGATACCCCGATTTCTTCTCGAACCTTATTCTGTTCGCAATGGCAAATTTGAAACAAATGGAGTGAACCACTTCAGGTCGGATTTGTGGCATTGTATTCTAATAATAAGAACCTTTAATTTGATGTACTACTTAACCTATGCTCTCATTCGATATTTCCTTGTGACTCCTTGTGGACCATCCCCCTGAAGTGGAAAAAATTGTAGTTTTTTAAAATAGTAGATTGTTTAGGTGCAGTAACGATGTATCAAGTTTTATTCCTTTACCTGTAATTTTTCGGGAATTATCAAGCTCGTGAGGGACTTTCATTGCACTCTGCGTCATATTTTCAAACCAATCCAATCCTTCAGTTCAATATTTCATAAGAGTAAGAAACAACGCCCAATGGAACAAAATCCATAAAGTCCCTCCAAAATAACAAGGACATTATAATAACCCAGTCTGATAAAGGAGATCCGGTAGTTATTAAAAACATGCAAAATTAAGTTACCGAAGCAGAATGTGACTCGAATACATACTAATTATTTCATGAAGATGCTTCCAAAACATTTAATAACATTATTAAACAATGTCTAAAAAACATAGAAAAAAGGAGACATATCTCTTAAAATAGTAAATGTATTATCTCCCAAAAGTCCCATAACTCTTTCTACCAATTTCTACTCTCTTCCAAAAAATTCATAAGATTTTAGACCACCTCCAGGCGTTTAATTTCGATCTGCTATGGCTGCCCTACTGAGAGATTATTTACATTATCGATAACCAGCTACAACTATTATCGATTCGCCAAACAACTACCACCCTACGTAAAAACATGATGACTTTATTTTAAAACTATCAAAAATCATATCAACCGGTTTCGAAAAACACCATTCTAGTTACTGTTGATATATCATCACTGCACACAATTATACCACATGATGATGGTATAGATGCTGGTAAAAGTTTCTTAAATAGCAGACTCACTCACTATAAACCTTCTAAAAAATCTTTACCAAGACTTATATATATATATATATATATATATATATATATATATATATATATATATATTGTTTTAACAATGAAGTGTTTTGGATTTTAGAATAAATTTTATCTACATGTAAAGACACAGGCATGGGGGTATGGCTCCTTCTTTGTCAATTTGTTAATGGGTTTATTGGAAGAAAAAAAACTCACAGATCTTGGTTTAGTTTTATAGATAATGTATTTCTTATATGGGATCATGGCGAAAAACTCCTCAAATTGAACACAACACTCAAATTAACTTGTAAATTTTCTCATAAAATTCTTAGTTTCTTGAAAGAGGATGTTTTTATAGTCTGGTCCGTTAAAATCTAAAATACAAGTAAAACACGAATACTAATTTGTGAATATAGTATTTGAATTATAACAGTTGTTACCCCATTTATGTAAAAGGAGTATTCCTAAGAGTGTTCTATTCAATCCGAACGATTTTATTAATTACATAAATAAATGAACTTGTGGTTTCAGAAAATTAGGCTATATTAATACAGTTATCAAGAACAATTTGAAAAAAAAAACCAACAAAAAAAAACAATAATTCTTTTCCCAATTTCGATCCAAAATTCATTACCAAATTTTATCCTGGCCTTTACAAAATTAACTCAATCATGAGGGCCACATTTATTCTACTTCAAAATGATCAAGAAACTAAAAACTTATTTTCCAAATCTGGAAGAGTTGTATTTAAAAAGCCAACCGATATTATTACAGATGTTGATCTGTAATGATCTTATAGAAAAGGTAAATAAGGAATACCAGCACTTTGGTTGTAAACCTTGAAAAAAGCTTTGTTGTGGAATTTACAAGATCATGTCAACAAGTAAACATTTCAACAGTAATATAACCAACCCAGTATATCCCATAGAAGGAAAAGTAAACTGTGACACTACAACTTTATTTATTATTATGATTGTAACTACTGTGAAAAACAGTATGTCAGCCAATCATCAAATCCTTTACGAATACGAGTAACTGGCCATCGATTTGAAATTGTCCATAGCGGTGTAAAAAAAAACATTTAACCAGTCACACTGTAGATGTAAAAATAAAAATCATTTAGAAAATTGTTTTATACCTTTTATTTACACCATAAAAAGAGTAAATAGGATCACTGAAAAAGTGCAAATGAAAATATTAATAGATAGAAATTGAAAAATAATTGAAACTGCACAACAACTGGTATTTCAAATAAGGTACCCGAGGGGTCTTCATTTAAGATCAATTAGATTTTTTCTATTTATTGACAGACGTCAATGTCCATCAGCTGCTGATCTATTATATTTATTTATAATTTTATATTTATTTATAATGTTTGTTATGTTTGATTCCTTACTTTTTGACGTGACAACGTCTTAAATTAGGTTGCGGCTCGGAGTCACTCATGAAAAAGTGTAACGCCCGGTAACGTTACGATGCCCGTCCAGTGGGTCCGCCGCACGGGATCCGCACGGGATAAAGTAGATAACTGTGGGTCCGCCGCACGGGATAAAGCAGATAACTATGTTTATTCGTAAAAATGTGGAGTGCTTAGATTCGTCATTTACAAAAACTACAACAATAAAGGTAAATAATTGTACACTGATATTTCATTATCGTAAACTATGATTGATTGATTAATTGTTAGATTGACACAAAAGTTGAGAAACTGAGTTTATAGGTTATGTCATACTATTGACAAATGTTGATAGTGTTAAGTAAATTATTAGTTTAAATCACTCTGCAATCAATCGTAATTCAGTCGATTGAGAAGAAACAGCGCGTATTGCTAGTCAAACATTTAAAATAACAAATTATAACCTCTAACCTGTCATAACAGTGCGACCAAACAAACGAACTAAACCGACCAATCACCACGCGCGGAGTTAGAATTTAACTGTGTTTAGCAAGAATTTCAAATTCCAATTTTAGTAAATGTTTTATTCAACTTTACCATTTACAATAACAAATTTTAATTATTTTCAAATTATGTACAATGTTTTAGTAAACAAAATATATTTTCTATAGTTAAAATTTGTGCAATTCTTATTTTCATTCAATTCCTTGTTCCTATTGTGCAATTTAATAATATTCATATCAATAAATATTCTACCGAGAAAAAGACGTTGTCACGTAAAATCTTCGCCCGTAAAACCGACTTTACAGGCAACCATAATTTTTTTTATGTTTGTTTTTAAACAGTTTCTATTTATCTGAATAAGTGTACTTTGATACAAGAAAATCCTTAAATGTTTTGAACTATTATGCCGTGGTTGTTTTCTTAATTTGTTCAAGAGAATAATCTGTTTCTTCCAAGATAAAATTAAAAAAAAAAAATCTAAAGTCAGCTGGACTATATCTAATGTCATGCACTCTGTTTATATTTATGTTTTCTTGATTCTTGTTTAATTTTAATAATCTTGTTGTTGTGTATGAATTCTTTCTTTTAAACTTCCTGAAGACAGGGGTATTAAATCCCTCGAAATATTGAAGAAAAAGGTGATTAGTGTGTATATATATATATATATATATATATATATATATATATATATATATATATATATATACTGCGTATGTATATATTTTCTTGTTCGGTGTAACGGAAAACTAAACTAAAGAACCATAATTTCATTACTCATATATATACACCGAACAAGAAAATATACAGGGTGACAATTAAGTCTGGAACCCCCTTTTTAATTTTTGAACCACAATAGAAAGAAATACCAAACTTCAAACGTGCTTACTGGTGATAGTAACGCACACATCTGCCCAATTACCGACCTGATATTCCCTTTGGGGGACGGTCCACAAGGAGTCAGACAAAATTCTTAAATAGCAGCATAGGTCAAGTTTGGTATCAAATTAAAGGTCTCACTTAGCAGAGTACAATGCCGCAAACCGGACGTCAAAAGGTGGATTCATTCAGTAGTTATAGCTATTTGAATTTTTATAACAATTTAACAATGTAAATTATTAAGTATTACAAGTAAACACCAATTTTTAAGTACCTGTGATCAAAGTAAGTGTTCAAAATGTTCCCCTCCCATCGTCTGGCAATGTCCTAGGTGGTTTTAAAACCATCCACTGCATTTTGAAGGTAGTCACGAGGAATATCTTGAGCTTCTTGGACTATGAGATTTCTTACGTGCGCCAAATCTCGAGGCTTAGTACGATAAACCTTATCTTTGAGGTATCCCCAAAGAAAAAAATCCAGCGGAGATAAAGCAGGGGAACGAGCAGGCCACTCTACTGCACCACGTCTTCCAATCCATCTGTGATGGAATATTGTATCCAAGTATTCTCTAACAAGGAGAGCAAAGTGTGGTGGCGCGCCATCTTGTTGGAAATAAATTCTTTGAAATTGTCGACCAAGAGCAGCTTGTAGTGCAGGAATTATCTCATTTTGGAGCATTGCTAGATACGAGTCACCATTTAAATTACCATTGATAAATAATGGGCCCATAATTTGATTTCCTATAATACCTGCCCAAACGCTAAGTTTCTGTGGATGCTGTGTATGACTCAATCTGCCACTTTCACATTCTAACAGTAATTGTGTTATTGGTAATAATTATTGATTCCTGGCTTTGATTACTACATTGTTAAATGATGGGAGGGGAACATTTTGAACACTTACTTTGATCACAGGTACTTAAAAATTGGTGTTTACTTGTAATACTTAATAATTTACATTGTTAAATTGTTATAAAATTCAAATAGCTATAACTACTGAATGAATCCACCTTTTGAAGTCCGGTTTTGCGGCATTGTACTCTGCTAAGTAAGACCTTTAATTTAATACCAAACTTGACCTATGCTGCTATTTAAGAATTTTGTCTGACTCCTTGTGGACCGTCCCCCAAAGGGAATATCTGGTCGGTAATTGGGCAGATGTGTGCGTTACTATCACCAGTAAGCACGTTTGAACTTTGGTATTTCTTTCTATTGTGGTTCAAAAATTAAAAAGGGGGTTCCAGACTTAATTGTCACCCTGTATACATACGCAGTTCTGCAGCGCCCAATTCTGTCAAAAACAACTAAGATTGATTTTATCAAGGTCTTTAAATCTGTAGTAAAATTTAGACAGTAAATTTGTCTTTGATATCTGCACTACTGTTTAATCAATGTTTAATGAAAAATGCTGTTAAAAGTATAGTTTTAAGGAAACTTCTTATTGCAATATCTTAAAAAAAGGTTGAAATTATAAGAAGTGTTGTTACTTTCAAGCTTACTGCATGGTTCGGAGACTATAAATCAATACAAATTTATAAGTCGATTTAATTACTTTAATTAAACACATTACAGTTTTGTCATAATGCAATGTTTACATAGAACATTACATTTATCGTGTTCTTTCAATTAATGAACAACATGTTATTGGCAACCTTTGGGCGTAGTCCTGGGTTATGAGAGGAAGATTATTCATTAGATATTTAAACTTATACTAAATTTCATGTATCTATCATTCCTTGTTTTGCTGGGCGTTGATGAATAAGTCAACATATATATCATGTAAGTCCAAAATTGAGATTTATAAATTTATTAACTATAGGTTTATAAAAATTACATTGAATGACAGACGTTGAATCATCACTACAAGAATGCTGAATTTGTTTGAATTATTTTGTGTAGACAGTTGTATAACACTAAAATACTATAAAGATCTGAAGGTAAGAAAGCAAGTTAATTGAGAGAAAGAATCTCCTGAATGCAGCAAAGCCTTCGTGAAGTGGCAATCTTTTCAATGCTGCATTATTCATCTTTCTTCGAAGAGCTGCCAAAGGTATTTAAACTTTCTATTTATCTCTTTTTTTGTATTTGCATTGAAGGGGCTTATTTCCATGAATTTATTTACAAAAGCCTTTTTAGTGCTTTTGAGTTTATTTTTAGTAAACAATTGTTGGTGAAGAATTGAATTTAAAGATCTATTTGAATACAATTTCTTCAAAGACTGACGTGGATACTTAAGCTTTCACTTACTATAAAACACAGAAGTGGTGTTTCCTGGAATCTCTACAAACCTCGGAAATCTGGTTGAAATATTATGTGATTTCCAAAACGTTGGTTGTTCTTGTATTACACCACGACACCTATGCAATAAAATACGAGTATATGAACTTTTGCTTCCCTGAAATGAAATAACCATATAAATTGTGTAATATAACGGTCAAAACTCTCATTGTTTCTTTCTGAGAGTTAAAATAAAACCAATAAATTTAAAATTTAAAGCGATGCATTAGTATTTACATGTATACAGTAGTTGAGCAGGGTAAGGACATTAATCGAGGTTCCTATGTGATTGTTACAGACTTATTCAACGCAAGTTTGACTTTATGCATATTGCCTTGAATTCGCTTTATGGCCAAAAGTCAACATCTGATTCTTACTAGATTTTATTGAGCTGGAAAGACTTTCAATAACGGCGCATAACATGATTTTCTATACTGATGCCTCAGTCCCGTTGCCACCGATTTATGCTTCGATATCAATTAGGGACAGTAAAAAAAACCTAATTTACCAAATAGTCTGCGTGTGATGTTTTGCTTAAGCTCAGACGAAATCAGAGATAAGAGTTTCAACCCAGGTAAAATAAGTAGATATCTACGCCCACCACCAATTCTTAACGTTTTTTTAAAATTATGTATAGAGTAAGTGGCGGGCCCAATTTAACTATCTATATCGAGACAATAACGAAGGATTTCTAATTGATGTTTTAGTGTGAGACTGTGTTGGTGAGTAATGAACTGTAAGAGCGAGTGCTATTATAAAATTGATTGTAAAAATAATTAAGAATAAATACAATATATCGTAAATTGTGTAGCTTTATTTATGCAGCGATAGGAATTTAACTATTCTCTGCGTTGTGATTTTCTATGCTTTGAAATCATAGTTATGTCGCTAACTCCCAGTTTTAGTTCCCTAAACACAATTCAAAATCATTCAAAATAAAGTCGATAATCAATGGTTCAATTTGAATACCTTAGGAGTTAATCGAATAAGTATTCATTCCAATTGTTTAGGGTGTTCGGTATACTACAAATACCATTGGTAGGTGAATCATATATTGACTATGATACGTTCGGACGTTTTCATTCACAACTTTACACAATTATTTATTGGATTATTTCCAGGCATTGTGAAGGAATATTTAATAACAAGTGCTCTCGTTATGTATAGCAAGCATCCATCGCGGGTATGACTACTAAATAAAGTAAATAGTAAATTATAGTAAGCATTAATTATATTTTGATTTAAGGGGACCGGGTAGGTGAAATAAAAAGATTTATCAATTTTCTCTTTATATTTTTTTCTTGTAGCTTGGTTCTTTACGCACATTTTGATATATAACACATGATTATTTGGCTACTAGAAAGTAACAAAAAAATTTGTTTAGTCTATCCATACCCGTAAATTTCAAGTGATTTGTTTGCGTCAACTCAAAACACAGCAGTAAATATAATAAGTCCATTGCAACTGGAGAACATTACACTCATAGATCCAGTATCCCTAAGCCTGTTATGGAGTTTATAAAGCCTGTTTTCAAGAGCTTATCAGATCCTACACTACTGGAAAGGTGCCTTCATGGGCATACTCAAAATCCTGATGAAAGCGTCAACCACGTCATTTGGTCAAGACTCCCTAAAACCGGGTTTATGGGTTTGAAAACTCTTCAATTTGGGGTTTATGATGCTGTTGATACCTTCAACTCTGGACAGATAACCAAGTGTCAAGTGCTTGCAAAGTGTGGAATCAGTGTGGGGAAAAATACAGTAGCAGCAATGAAACTAGCCGATAAGTGTAGGCTATTTGATTCGCTTCGAGCAGCATCTGAAATTAGTAAACAAGCAAGACAGAAGAAAAGATCGAGTAAAAGAAAGCTGGAAGACAAAGAAGAAGACCCAGATGACCCAAGTTATGGAGCTGGTCTGTTTTAAATCAATAAAGGTATGATTACATGTGTTTTTAAAAGTAGGCCTACTTTGATTTGCGATTCTCGAAAACACCATTTTTGAAACTTGGTGCACATTTTTCTCAGAAAGTACTACAGCTACATAGATGAAATTTTTACCACATGTTATATGCATATTGAACTACACTTTAAAGCAGGGATTTAATTTTTTTCATTGTTAATTTTCAAGTTAAAAATTTTTTTCTTTGAAAAAAACATCACAAAAAAGGCACTTTCGAAAAAAAAATCATAACTTGAAAAATAAAAATGAAAAAGATAAATTCCTGCTTTAAAGTGTTGTTCAATATGCATATAACATGTGGTATAAATCTCATGTATCTAGCTTTAGTACTTTCTGAGAAAAGTGTGCACCAATTATGCAAATTTAACATGCACAGCATAGGACCCACCCGGTCCCCTATATTATACACACAAAAAACAAGAAAAATTGTTAAATATGTTGATTTATAGTTTATATATTTTTTTAAAAACGTCTTACATTGTTTTTTACAGTAAAAGCATTAAAATAATATGATCTATTACATGTCATTTAGTTTAATAAAAAAAAAACCAATAAACACTTTAACACCATTGTGAAAAATATGTTTTTTAAAGATTTCTAGTGACAAAACTAACAACAATTCGACAAATAATGTCTCTTGTCAAGGTATAAATAAATCTAGTATTCTTATAAATGAATACACGATGGTCATATTTCAGATATTACTAACGAACGTTCACTGAAGTTCAAATCCTTCTCAGGCAGTATTTTGAAACACTTTTGAATAGAATATAGTATTAATTTAATTCATTAGGGTATTTGCACTATTTTTTTAAGTATTAGATGGTTGATTGGATCAGATTTATTCGAATTAGAGAACGATTTTCTATTCATATAATAAATAATTATTTTAAACATGCCTAAATTACACTTACACAGACTCATCACGTACCATAAAATTTATCAACGGCTTATGGGCATCTAGAGCAGCCCGCACGAAAGTTGTCCGATAGGGGCTGGTGCATACTTCTCTTCACACTGTTGCCAAGTTTACGTGCAATTTTACATCATCCGTCTCAACCTCATTTGAAATAAACAATCATCATCATTGAGAACGGTGAGTTTACATCTATATCTACCATAACTGCGTTATGTGTAGGTGTCATTATCAGTATACGACCGTTTGATTTTATTATATGTATTTCAGACAACATGTATAACAAGCGTACAATTGTCTATGAGATTATAAAGAATGTTCAGTGAAAATAGTGCTTAGTGCGGCGATTTCACCACTTCAAGTTTATCGGACTATTTTCATCCCGGCTACGATATGAATCAATGTGATGCTAAAATTGTTACAACCCTCCTTGGCAAGTTAACACTTAAGACTATGACATTCTCTACACATCCGTCATCAAATCAATCACTAAGAGTCTGTATGTGATGGTCTGGATACCTCCACTCAATACATAAGAACCTTCCGAAGTTATTTGAAATTTTTGAAGATTGGAATTTGAAATAACGATTTTTTAAATGATTTTATAGTAATTTATTACGAAATTACCGTCAATATTCATTATATATACTTTGTTTATTATTATAGAAACCTGATTTAAGCTATTGCAATTAGATTTTTTAAAGAATTATTTTACTTGTATAAATTATTTAAGTATTTGTTTTAGTTAATATTTTTAATGTTACTTCGACATTATTCGGTTGCTGCCGTTGTTAGTTTAGTCCTGTTAGAGACAACGCATTGGAGGGAATGAGTAACAGCACAATTTTTTCTTTTAGTTTTAATTTTAGTTTGTAACATCTAAACTTGCAAATTTTCTCTGAAGGTTATTGAAATTAACTTTTAGTTAGTATTTAATTTGCCGTAAATAATTTTACTTAAATATAGAAGATCTACAATAGATTACGATGAGTGCTCGTTTTAAAAGTTAAAGCAATAAATTTAGATATTTGATAATCAGGATAATTCAGACATACTTAAAAGTAGAAGGCGATTTTTTTATAGATTCCTATTTGTTGATCAAAGCTCTGGTTTCTTGCAACCAAACCTAATGCGTCTACAATGCTCTCAATGGCTTACTCGTGAATGGCATTTTTCAAACAGTAAGCCCCATCGATTCACACAGGTCCCTCTTGAGATCGCTGTCGGCATTACGTGACTGTCGTTAATCCTCAGAGGAATTTTACTGCGATTTGCTCAATCATGCTTGGCAACACCTGTAATACACTTATCCAACCTTTCGCCTTAATCTTAGGAACGCGTTTAGAGCATATATTATTTTTTTTTATTCGTACCTCTTCTTGTACGTTTTGATTTTTCTGGCTCTTTTAGCTAGTAGGGTGATCTAATTTTTTTCTAAATAGTCAGATCACTCAGAAAACATCTGCTGCCTTCGCTTTATATAACGAGGCTTGATATGTATCAGTAGTTTAATTATACAAGCAATATTTCAACGTGGTGTAAGCAGGAAATCTTAAATTTTGCTGATGATATAGTTTGCCTCGCTTTGTTCGTATCACATCTCCTAAATATTTTGTGCACATTCTTGGAGATACATATACACAGATCTTATGTCCATCTGAGATTATATTATGGTTTAAGAATGTTTTGTAGATTAAGGATCATGGTTAGCTATAATATGGGTTAATCAGACAATATACACGTGGCAATACGTACCTTCAGAGTTTCAATATATTAGTATCAACTGTAAAACTGATCTATGTTGTACTTCATGGTTTTAACTACAAAATGAACCAGATGGGGTTGCAATATTTTTTAATGTAGTATAATAATTTAGTATCATTTCCAAACCCTGATATGATATCAAAATAAGTGACTGAGGAATAGCTCATCACATTTTCGGTTCGAAGGATGTATAAAAAATCTAATATATTAAGAAGTTTGTAAAAATTTTAAGAGACAAACACAAATCATGTCCAAAATGCGATGAGCACTATTATTGATCCTAATTAGTGGATCAATGGTCTACTGGCTGAAAACAATAAGACGTGAAACATTAGTATTCCGATTAAATGAGAGAAAAGTCACTAGATCCGAGGAGATGGTTAGATAAAAGCTGGGTAACATAATGATATAATTACATTCCATTGCTTACGGGTAACACTACTAAACTAAAATGTAAGCAAAGAGAGATTTTAAGAGGGGGATCTCATGTTCAACCATTACTGTTAAATAAAAACACTCTCGTATATGTTTACAGAACGTAGTGCCTTTTAGAAGCTCTGCTCACATTTTATTACAACTTTAGGACTCGTGTATTTTTTAATCACCTCAGCATTTTATTTGTGGGATTGCTCACATTACTTGTGTGGAATGTAGGCTATGGTTTATAGTATTATTCTTTAAATGGTTATAAGTAAGTGATATTATATTTTTGTATTGAATTTCCCAAATAGGTTTTGCTGGTAATGTGTGGAAATAAATAAATAAATATTCATTTATTTATTAATTCTCTTTATTATTAATATTTTATTTTAATTTTTACTGTATTCAATCAGCATTAGGAATGATTAGAGTGTACTATAATTATATTAACACCCCATTTTCAGTATTGCATAAAGTAAACTAATAGATTTTTTCAATTTTAGCCGTATCCAAACCATAAAAAAAATAATAAAAGAACCAAGATTAATTAGAGATCCTTGTAAAATCCTTGTTATACGCTTGTCACAATGAGTTTCAGCGAAGGATTATCTTGATACCCAAGTGTCACAAAATACAACATACAGTGTGTTATAATTACATACTCTCCAAACATGGAGACAAAAAACAGTTTGCTACCTTTCAGCTGTCAATCACCTCTTCCTAGGTAAAATCTTAAAAAAATAATTGCTGATTTTCTTAAGAGGACCTGTAGTTTAATTTTTAAACAAATGTAACTGTACCTGCATAAGCAGCAAACAAAATTGCGTACCACGTTGTTTACTATCGTAAAAAAGCAAGGTGATATTTTTTATTACTTATAATATAGTTTTTTACTACTGTAGAATCCATGAAAGTTTAACAGTCATTCTTTAGTATCCAGAGAAAAACTGAATTTATGTTACACATGGAATATCTATCGAATATTTTTTAAATTAAAAGAATATTGAAAAATCTCAGTTACCAAATGTAATTGAATACTGCTATTTAGTGAGTTAGTTAAATATTTTGAAAGAATTGAATAATATACGTTTTTATAGTATATATGTGTATAGGATATGAAATTAAATGTGTAGATGGAGAAGAATATTTTGTAATTCGTTGAAATGCAATGAAAAGTCTTATCCATGTTATGGCCGGTTTCTCTCTCTGGGGGTTTTACGAGATGAAAATATCCCAGATCTTGTGTTCGGGTAATGACCTAATAAAGTGAGATCAACGGTAATCACTGTTGATATTATTTTAATGGGCGAACACCTTTGCTCAGATAGTTTGTAGTATATTGCTCTCCTGTTGAAACTCGTATGGTTTTCAACGTTTTACTCATTACAAAGGACTTTGTAGAGTACAAAGGGATTGAGAGAAAGCATAACTGGATCAGGTAGAGAGTGAATATGTTTATGCTGGCCAGCTTTTGATGAATTTATATAATAGACGGGCCAGTTGGCTCCCACAGCAGTGTAAAACACAATTACGGTACTGAAAGTAACTATATCAAAATATGTATATTTTGAATCATAAGAATAATGAAATAAACATAGAAAATTTTAAATTTGGGCAAAAATCAATTGATTTTATAAAACATTTACGTAAACAAAACCAACTTATGGATGACACTGGTGTAAAAAAATAGTCACCTATTGATGTATAAAAGCTTTTAAATAATCTACAAATGGCTTAATTGTTTCGCCACACCGCCAGTCAGGCTCCACTGAGGTTGCATAAAACATTTCAAATAGCTCATTTCATTCTTCAGATGCCCTTTGGTCACGTCATATACACACTCAAGTATCATACAGAAAAGAAATGTTTATATCCTCATTGTAGGCACAAGAAAAGTGTTGAGTGATTGCTTAATTTAATTAGTAATTACTTAGATAACTCAGCACTGAGTGGATAGGCATCAATGTTGCTCACCCAAATTCCTTTGTTTGAAATGCTCCATCTTTGAACTTTATCGTGTCTACAGAGATATATAAAAGTTAAATGCAAAATTGTATCACTGCAGACGGTGTTTATCTAGATATCTTGCTACATGATAAATCTAAATATTTAGGTTTATTAGCAGTGTTTAAAGAATAAACCTTTTGGTAAGATTAAATAGCACTGCAACTTAAAGTGATCTTAAAGTTTATAGGTCTCCTTTTATGACGAGAGAATTGTAAAAGACACAAAGCAGTTTGCAATCTGTGCTTTGACTCTGCAAATTATGCTATAACATTTTATATAAGGAAAATTTTTGAAATATTGGATAGTGATTTATTACAACATACCTAATCTTAACGTACAGCCATGTGTGTTACCTTAGGACGATTTTAAAAGTTTTTTATTATTTTTTATACTAAAATGTATAGTTGATTCTATAAAGAATATAACATAAGTTTGATATTCGAAGACCAATATTGAAATTAACTTATTATATTCCAACAGAACGTTGATGGCATGACAATAAAATGTTGTTAGTAAAATGTTTCCAAGGTACAGCACTATCCCCAACTTAAGTTGTTTAGTATTTTAGCTATTTAAATAATTTAAGTATCTTTAAAAAGATTTATGTAATGAAAGTTATTTAGGAAGTAAATATATTTAAGGTAAAAAGATTTTTTAACATTACAAAGGAGTAACTAATAATAAATTACGAATTTTTATCAATATGTTACATTTTTCTTGTCAGATATTGAATGGTTTTCTCTTAAATATTTTTACTTCCTAATTAATTTTCATTACATAAATCCATGAAATTAAATTATAAAACATTAAGTGGCATGGTAAATTAAATTTTAAAATATTTTATTTTTTTAAGAAGGATGAGGTGGAAAGTGATTATTTTAATTAAAAGCAAACAGGTCATAAATCGTTAAACTTTTTTCTAATAATAGTTAATGTAAATGAAAACATCAATCCTAAGTACTATTTTCTGTACAGTTCATCATTTAAATATAACTACATGAAGTGGCAATAACTATCAATATATTTTCTAACATAAGTTAACCACAGCTTTCAGTTTGTAGTGTATAAAACGTTCAATTAACTACTTACTAAGAGCAACAAATTTTAATTTTGGAAATTTAATTTTATCAAATTAATTATTGTCCAATTACGGCAAATTTTTAAACGATTTAAACGAGTAATTAATAGGATTCCCCCCCCCCCACCCCCCCCCCCCCCCACCCCCCCCCCCCCCCACCCCCCCCCCCCCCCACCCCCCCCCCCCCCCACCCCCCCCCCCCCCCACCCCCCCATTTAAACTGTTACTTTTGGACGGAGAGTTTTGTTGAGTAAAGATTTGTACATTAGGCTATAAGCGAATCAAACATTTAAATTATCTATCTTACCTAAGAGTACCTAAAAACGTTTTACTCTTCGCACGACACGTGATGTTTGGTCATCCTGGCGTTGACGGGCTCAGAGGTTGGTTGGTTCTTGTGCCAGGAGCGTTATATTAGCTGATAAGAATTTTCTGGAAGTGAAGGGGAATCCATGTATGCTTTTCACGTCCCCCAGAATGATCAATAATATATCAATATTATTGATTATAATGAGGAGCGGAGTAAGAGGGGCTGGGAGTACTGAAGTGGGTGTAGAGTCTTGGAGCAACGAAACGATCCTGGTTGAGATTTGCGTAGGGGTTGGCGGACGGAATACATCTTCTTATATCCTCCTCAATCCTAGTGTATCCAGTATTCCTATCAAAACCACATATTGTTGTAATCACAACTGTTTCGTTACTAAAACTCTCCGTCCGTAACAGTTCAATTCAACGTCTGTTCCGAAGCCTATTTTGATACAGTTATTGCGTTTAAAAATATGTCATATCAGCACAAACACCTTTCTTCCGGATTACTCCACTTCAAGATATCGTTCTACAATGAAATTATTGAAATAGTTTGCTTTATCATAGAGAATGACCTGCATTTAAGTACTGTTAATCCAAAACGTCTATTAACACATATATTTCTTATCAGCTTTAAATATTAGTACTATCTTACAGTGACCTACGCCCTATTATAATTTACCTACAAGATCCTTATTACTCTATGATTAGACTCATTGACTGAAGAATATAGTAAATGACAATATTACTATGTTTGTGATAATTAATATAACTTATTAATTAAACTCAAGCCCATGATACTCGTGTAGGCCTCTTTCTTCTTGCTGTAGTCCCATGCAGCAGAGGAAGACTTGTTGCAGTAGGAAAGGTCTTGCAAACTTTCAGACAGCATGTAGTACTCATCACCAAAAATGCCAGACACCTGAGGGTCAATAATAGTATTAGAAATTATGGAGTTTTAACTGACAGAGAATAACTATTGGGAAATTTATTTGAGGAGCTGGTAACTTTTACATTTTCAGGAATTGGATCTTTTAGTTAATGACGATACCTAAACTCCTACTCAGATGTATAAAACATACTGTAGCATATGACTTGCGTAAGTCAAGAGTCCTAAATGTGCTGTTTTCACCAAACTAGTAAAGCAAACAGGCAGAAATATATACAGGCCGAGGGTTTCTGAGACAGTGAATTTTACAGTTCAAATTAAATTAAATGTCAAGAGGTAATATTATTGTCATCACTTATACTGATACGAAACTATATTTTAATTTATAAATTTCCAACCCCTTATTCAAACTTAAAAATGTATAAAAGTTAAATTATATGAAGTATTAAACCTAATTATACCATTATTATGGTCTGTAGCTGTACATATATTTTACAATTTCTCGTGAAAATGATTTAAATGTAAATGTATGTTACATTTGAATGTAATACCGTATTGTAAACCTAGGTCTAACAAAAAAAAAGAATTTTGTTAAACTGTACTTGTTAGTGTTTGAAATTTTAACCTATTTAATATTGTTAATCATGTTGAAATTATATAATATTACCTATTCTGTTAGTACGTGCTATTAATTAGGTAACTAATAAAAATTCTGATTTATTTGGATGATTCTTTGGTTCTCTTAATGAAATTCAACTGGTTCGAGTTTTTTATTAGGTAAAGGGTGCAGGATAACTGAGCGGAATTTAAACTGTTACTTTTGGACGGAGAGTTTTGTTGAGTAAAGATTTGTACATTAGGCTATAAGCGAATCAAACATTTAAATTATCTATCTTACCTAAGAGTACCTAAAAACGTTTTACTCTTCGCACGACACGTGATGTTTGGTCATCCTGGCGTTGACGGGCTCAGAGGTTGGTTGGTTCTTGTGCCTGGAGCGTTATATTAGCTGAAAAGAATTTTCTGGAAGTGAAGGGGAATCCATGTATGCTTTTCACGTCCCCCAGAATGATCAATAATATATCAATATTATTGATTATAATGAGGAGCGGAGTAAGAGGGGCTGGGAGTACTGAAGTGGGTGTAGAGTCTTGGAGCAACGAAACGATCCTGGTTGAGATTTGCGTAGGGGTTGGCGGACGGAATACATCTTCTTATATCCTCCTCAATCCTAGTGTATCCAGTATTCCTATCAAAACCACATATTGTTGTAATCACAACTGTTTCGTTACTAAAACTCTCCGTCCGTAACAGTTCAATTCAACGTCTGTTCCGAAGCCTATTTTGATACAGTTATTGCGTTTAAAAATATGTCATATCAGCACAAACACCTTTCTTCCGGATTACTCCACTTCAAGATATCGTTCTACAATGAAATTATTGAAATAGTTTGCTTTATCATAGAGAATGACCTGCATTTAAGTACTGTTAATCCAAAACGTCTATTAACACATATATTTCTTATCAGCTTTAAATATTAGTACTATCTTACAGTGACCTACGCCCTATTATTAATATACCTACAAGAGCCTTATTACTCTATAATTAGACTCATTGACTGAAGAATATAGTAAATGACTATATTGCTATGTTTGTGATAATTAATATAACTTATTAATTAAACTCACGCCCCTGATACTCGTGTAGGCTTCTTTCTTCTTGCTGTAGTCCCATGCAGCAGAGGAAGACTTGTTGCAGTAGGAAAGGTCTTGCAAACTTTCAGACAGCATGTAGTACTCATCACCAAAAATGCCAGACACCTGAGGGTCAATAATAGTATTAGAAATTATGGAGTTTTAACTGACAGAGAATAACTATTGGGAAATTTATTTGAGGAGCTGGTACCTTTTACATATTCAGGAATTGGAACTTTTAGTTAATGACGATACCTAAACTCCTACTCAGATGTATAAAACATACTGTAGCATATGACTTGCGTAAGTCAAGAGTCCTAAATGTGCTGTTTTCACCAACTAGTAAAGCAAACAGGCAGAAATATATACAGGCCGAGGGTTTCTGAGACAGTGAATTTTACAGTTCAAATTAAATTAAATGTCAAGAGGTAATATTATTATTGTCATCACTTATACTGATACGAAACTATATTTTAATTTATAAATTTCCAACCCCTTATTCAAACTTAAAAATGTATAAAAGTTAAATTATATGAAGTATTAAACCTAATTATACCATTATTATGGTCTGTAGCTGTACATATATTTTACAATTTCTCGTGAAAATGATTTAAATGTAAATGTATGTTACATTTGAATGTAATACCGTATTGTAAACCTAGGTCTAACAAAAAAAAAAGAATTTTGTTAAACTGTACTTGTTAGTGTTTGAAATTTTAACCTATTTAATATTGTTAATCATGTTGAAATTATATAATATTACCTATTCTGTTAGTACGTGCTATTAATTAGGTAACTAATAAAAATTCTGATTTATTTGGATGATTCTTTGGTTCTCTTAATGAAATTCAACTGGTTCGAGTCTTTTATTAGGTAAAGGGTGCAGGATAACTGAGCGGAATTTAAACTGTTACTTTTGGACGGAGAGTTTTGTTGAGTAAAGATTTGTACATTAGGCTATAAGCGAATCAAACATTTAAATTATCTATCTTACCTAAGAGTACCTAAAAACGTTTTACTCTTCGCACGACACGTGATGTTTGGTCATCCTGGCGTTGACGGGCTCAGAGGTTGGTTGGTTCTTGTGCCTGGAGCGTTATATTAGCTGAAAAGAATTTTCTGGAAGTGAAGGGGAATCCATGTATGCTTTTCACGTCCCCCAGAATGATCAATAATATATCAATATTATTGATTATAATGAGGAGCGGAGTAAGAGGGGCTGGGAGTACTGAAGTGGGTGTAGAGTCTTGGAGCAACGAAACGATCCTGGTTGAGATTTGCGTAGGGGTTGGCGGACGGAATACATCTTCTTATATCCTCCTCAATCCTAGTGTATCCAGTATTCCTATCAAAACCACATATTGTTGTAATCACAACTGTTTCGTTACTAAAACTCTCCGTCCGTAACAGTTCAATTCAACGTCTGTTCCGAAGCCTATTTTGATACAGTTATTGCGTTTTAAAAAATATGTCATATCAGCACAAACACCTTTCTTCCGGATTACTCCACTTCAAGATATCGTTCTACAATAAAATTATTGAAATAGTTTGCTTTATCATTGAGAATGACCTGCATTTAAGTACTGTTAATCCAAAACGTCTATTAACACATATATTTCTTATCAGCTTTAAATATTAGTACTATCTTACAGTGACGTACGCCCTATTATAATTTACCTACAAGAGCCTTATTACTCTATAATTAGACTCATTGACTGAAGAATATAGTAAATGACAATATTACTATGTTTGTGATAATTAATATAACTTATTAATTAAACTCACGCCCCTGATACTCGTGTAGGCTTCTTTCTTCTTGCTGTAGTCCCATGCAGCAGAGGAAGACTTGTTGCAGTAGGAAAGGTCTTGCAAACTTTCAGACAGAATGTAGTACTCATCACCAAAAATGCCAGACACCTGAGGGTCAAGAATAGCATTAGAAATTATGGAGTTTTAACAGACAGAGAATAACTATTGGGAAATTTATTTGTGGAGTTGGGACCTTTTACATATTCAGGAATTGGAAACTTTCAGTTAATGACGACACCTAAAGTCCTACTCATAAGTATAAAATATACAGTAGCATAAGGCTTGCGTACTTCAGGGTCCTAAACGTATTTAGGAAATTATTTAATAACTATATACTTGTGATTATAAAGACAATTACACGTAGCCTGTAATTTTTTATTATCAACACGACTTAGCTTTCCATACACATTCACAAAGACAGAGTAACGATAGTGAGGCAAATGGCTGATGATCTAAATTTATTAAGAAAACGGTTCATTACTAACAGCATTGACTATTTAGCATAAACAAAATACATACAGTTTGGTTTCAAATTTCATTATATATTACAATATATTTTCGAAAGTTGTCAAGATATGCCCGCATGTAATTGTCTTATTATTGAAAAACAAGAGCTCTTTAAGTAAGTACCTTTCAATTAGTGTAGACCAAAGAGTATCTGGAAAACAACATATTGTGAAGCTAAATAACACTTGTAGAAAGAGTATAAGAAGTTTATATTTGTTAAGTAATTTAGTGAAGTATTCTTCCAATTAAACATTTTTATATTTTTAAAGTTTTGCGAATGTTTTATATTAAGAGTGGCCAGAATATGAATGAGAACATACATATTTCAGGATACACGTAGTTTAGTAATAGAGAATGTTAGAAGGTTAGAAGGTTAATAAAACATATTTTTAGAACTCTTGTATTCTTTGCAGATACGTTTTAAACATATTGCCAGTTGAATTGAAAAAATCCGAAATCTTGACACCTAACTAAACGAAAAATACTTGTAATTACATGGGATGATAAAGATAATTTAATTAATTAAACTCATGACCCGATCAAGGATTCTTTCTTCTTGTAGTTACTCCTTATTCTGGTTGATTTTCACGATTCATAACAATAATTTGTTCCATAGATGTTAATCCATTACCATAGAAATAGTATCAACAATATCCGTGCTTCAATACAAATAAACTATGGAGGCTAATTGTAAATCACCTTAGCTGTTAGTGCCCTTGTTAGTATTTTTAATGTTAAGAAATCAGTTTTCACTTAATATTTATTGAGTTGAAAGAAGATGTTGTGATACTCTGAAAACAACTAAACAAATATTTTAATGCATATATTATTGAAACTTGATTTTACATATTACAGAAAAATATGTAATTTTTGTACTTTTTAATAATAAAATAATATTTTTAGTTGAGTTAATAAGCAAACACGAATTCAATGTCCTTATAAATTTTATTTATTAACATAAGGAAACATAAACATACATAGGTACTTAAACAAAAACACCTGATTATGAATCTAAAGCCGATAAACACTCACACAATATTATGTATTAATTTCACAATAACCACATTTGTTATATAACCACATTACTAGATTTTATATTACACAATTTTAAATAGACAAGAATGTAAAAAGTTTTTTGACATAATTCTCATTAATGTACCCAAAATATTTTATTTTTTACGTTAAATTCTATTAAATATATATATATATAAATGCGAATGTTTGTTTGTATGTTCCGTTATAACTCTGGAACCAATGCACGAACCATCGTGAAATTTTGTACAGTGATTCTACACGTTCCTGGAAGTAACATAGGCATACTTTTAGAGATTTTAATAGTTTATTTCATTAATTTTTTAATTATAAATTGTTGTTGATGTTGGTGTGTTTTATATTGGATCCGACAGACTGCGCTACGATACGTAATAAAAAGCGAACTGATACTTAACAGCTGATAATACTTTCAGCTGAAGTTCATAAAAGAGGCAGAAACATTTGTTTACATTTAAAATTTAAAACATTTTTATTGTAAAGTGCTTGATTAGTAGTGTTTTTAAATTCAGATTGCATCAATTATAAACTATTTAATTCAAAGAAAATACTATTAAACGCTATTATGAAAACAACCTCATTATAAAAATCCGTGAATGTTTGCACATAAGGTAATCGAATTTGGTTACATCGAAGGTAAATGAAAAGAGCCGAAAGAAGACACTTTATGATCGAAACTTGGTTTCTTTGATACATTTTCTTGAAGACACACTCCTAAAATAATACTGGAAATATCTTAGACAGAAAATTAATTTTAACAGACCGAATGTGATTCTTTATAACCTCATTAGTTTACCGAGATTCATCCGTATAAAGTAACTGTTCTGAATAACTTATCAACACCTAGCAAAAACCACGAAAGATAGAGGCAGGAATATGATACATACCTTCATAATGCGCCCAAGAGGCTCACGAAGGAACGACTGTCAATTATCTCAGCAATGTTTAGAATGTGATAGAAAAAGAATGAGTGAATATAGTGTACTGTTTTCAACGGGAAATTGCGTGCGAAGCCGCAGGAAACAGCCAGTGTTCCATATATTATGAAAACTATCTTACAAAACATATACTCTTTAGGATCGCTATCAAGTTCTATTATGTAGCAGTATTGCAGGTTTGGCAATATAAAACCGCAAATAAATAGAGGGAAAAACATCAATATTTTATTTTATTCATTCGTAAAAACTACTAAAACTTATTAATTTATGATTTTATTTCGGGATATTTAAGAGGCAGAATTTGTTCGAAACTGAGATAAAGAGTCAATATTTAATATCAAATGTTAAACCATCTAGAGAGACATTGCAGAAGCGCTACTGTATACCTGAATGATTTCAGAAGCACAATATTCCCTAATTTTATTATGACATGAAATAAGATACAGCATAAAATTCAAAATCTACACATTATAAATCAAATAGTCACCACATTATTGATGAATATATAATTCCATAATTAAAATAGTAAATCTTAAACTTATTGTGCATTATTTACCTGTATTGCAATGTATACTTCAAACTTAATGCCATATTAATATTTGAAATTTAACCTGCATGCAATCAATGAACCATAAACTTACAGCAACTATAAAAAAGTGTAACCCTATTCATTAAACTAAAGATAATCATTTTTAAATTACAAATTTCAAATACCTTTAAACAATTTCATTGTTTAGTAAAAGATTTCTGGTACGTTTTATAACTTCTGTAGTAGTCTCAGGGGCAAACAATGTCTTCGAATTCTCTCCGTTATATAATCTCAAGTTGTTCGTTAATTTAATCACTTGATTTTTGAGAAATTTCCAGCGAAATTCATAATAATCAAGCTTACTCACAAGTCCACCCGAACATACATATGTCTGGGTTTATATTATTCATTGGCATAGCATGCTCCTTCATGAGATTTGGCTTTGCAAAAATCTAACCTGCCGCAGGATATCTCTATAAAGGAAGGGAAGGAGTTACATACCGCATATTTTGCTAAAACTACTTTTCATTCTGTTTGCGTCAATAGTTTTGGGATAACACGGCTTGTTTTACGAGTGAAATATTTAGGAATAAATTTTTTCATTGGGGAATTATAATTCAAACAACTATACCATATATTCCCCAAGGTCACAAATGTGAAAGCTATATCCGAAACTTGAATAGCATTTTTCTTCAATGATTATATGAAGAAAGTGACGGAGAATTATGGAAAATCCAGCAAGGTATAAATGTATTTGTAAATAGTGCGACTAGTCACTCGAATTTTTAACTTTTATTACATTACAATCTTGTTGATCGTATTGAAATGAGAACTGAATTACATTTACAACAAACAACTCAAATTAATTTTAATAACTTAAAAATTTAAATTTTCAATTTTGAATTTAATTTAGATCAGCAGTTTTGGAATTGTGTTTAGGAGAAATTGATACTCTCAAAAAATGTAAAGTTGATATTGACTGAAGATTTTATTATCAGCGTTATGGATAGCACCGACCCCTCAAAACAGTGGATCCGTGATAGATAGCCTTTCGTTCTTTGGTATAAAGTAGTCCGTGAACTCACCGAGTCGAATGACATCGACTTCGGGCATAGCAAAGGTCACCACTGAAACGAGAGATTATGAATTTGGTGTATTCTAAATTGCTTTATTATCTCCTCAAACTTATAGTAGGATAAAGTTAATTATCAAATAAATAGTTCAAGATATTCTTACTAATTATAAAGTATAACTGAGTATAGTTCAGGCCAGGTAAATTTTATCAAAGCGACCACATCTTTCGTATCGGCTGACTGATAACGACGAATACATAAGGGGGAATACAATCTTGATCTAAGAATTTTTTAGTTCTATTTTTTAAGTCTTTTAAAACTTCAACTATTATTCTATTTAAGTTTAACGAGGGAAAGTTCTATAAAACCGGTCCCTGCAGCGACAGACGACGAGTTTATGTTACAGTTCTCGCAAACAGAGGTGAAGTACCGTGGCCAAAGCCTTTGTCATCACTACCTCCCCATCCACTTCCACACTATCACAGTATATTCTCGAATGTTTATCAGCTAGCCTAATCCTTTTCATCAAACTCAAAAGGACTTGGGATTTCTAGTTCTACAGATCTATTGTCTCCTATTACAATATGACACTTAACCTTAACCCTTAGAGCATTGTACTGTTCAAGCAAATTAGTGGTCAGCAGGTCCGTTAGTCAGATATATCGAGTTAGTGTAAGACAGGCAGAGAGTAAGGAGAATCTAGTTAGTGGTTACCAGATCAGTTCGCCAAGAATAAGAGTCAGTGGAATTAGCCAGGGGATTTTAATTTGTGGTTAGCAGGTCAGTCAGCCAGATGTATCGAATTAGTGGGGTTAGTAAAACAGATCAAATATCCAGGGGATTATAATTAGTGGTTAGCAGGTCAGTCAGTCTAATGTTTCGAATTATTGGAGGATAGGCC
This sequence comes from Homalodisca vitripennis, assembly GCF_021130785.1. Lineage (NCBI taxonomy): Eukaryota > Metazoa > Arthropoda > Insecta > Hemiptera > Cicadellidae > Homalodisca > Homalodisca vitripennis. The sequence goes on from NC_060213.1 coordinate 63,294,812, forward strand.
AGGTAATAACAAGGATCCACTTGGTGGTTACCAGATCAGTCACCTAGTATCTAGAGTTAGTGGAAATTATTAGGTTAGTGTTAAATGGTTAGCAAGTCAGTCGCGCAGAGGTATTGAGTTAGTGGAGTTAGTAAGACATAACAAATAGACTGGGTGTTTATTTGGTGGTTAGACAGGCTAAACAGTCAGAGGATACCAGTTGGTGGTTAACAGCTCCGTCAGTCAAATGTATCGAGTTAGTGAATGGATTAACTGACAGTGAAAGTATTGCAGTTGGTGGTCAGCAAGCCATACAGTCGAAGTTTTTAATACACTGCATTGCAGCTTATATGTGTTTACGACTGCCAGTAAACTAGAGTTAGAAGGTAGAGGAATATATGATTAAGAGTGTAGAGCTAGCGTACTATAAGCGCCCGACATGCTACAGGGAAACAAGAGCTTTGTGCATTAGTCGGTAAAGTTTTTTTAATAAAAAGATATGAATGAACATTCACACAGTATAAACAGTAAGCATACTACTCGTACATATTATGTCTCAGTCATGATCCTAGACCGGCCAGTCATTACTATCACTTTCTTATTTTAAATACACAGGTATCTATAGAAATACCTGAGATTCTTTTCCGTTAATTCACTACCATTAGTTTGGTCTGGAATTCCGTTCTAACATTTTCCTTGTTTTAATGACGTTTAAGGACGCACGGCTTTAAGAATTTTTATTACATTTACCCATTTTTTTTATCTTACCCTTAATTTAAATCCAAAACAAAACTGGGCTCTTTTTCGTTTAAGGGCCAGCACAAAAGACCCTAGCTTGCCTATTCAAAACTCAGATCACGCGATTCTCGCCCGCTGCGCAGCGCTTTGCGCTGCTTGCTCTTAAAAAAAGTTAACTCGAGCTTGCAAAGTCCAAGCCCAGATCAACTCACAAAACTCAGACAGAACTAACGCAGGTTTTATTACAGGCAAAAGATAAGCGGTGCGCGTTCATCACTGATAAGACGAGTTGGTTCTTTTCCATTAAAACACTTCATTCCAGGTATTTAATATTATTAACTAACACAATTGGCTAAAGAAAACCAAAATTTAATCTAATTTAAGTACAAACATCATTGGTAGTGAATTAACGGAATTCCAGACCATAAAACTAATGGTAGTGAATTAACGGAAAAGAACCATACCTGATACTGTGTTTACATTGAGTCATAGTGTTTACCTTCTTCCTACAATCTAAATTCAACCTCGAGATATAATGATCCTAATAGTACTTATAGATTAATCATAGCTTCTGTAAACTTTCCACACTCAAACATCAGGGCACAAGGATTTACTAGCAATACGGAAATGGTATCTATGTTGACATCTACCCATTACCCGAGCTAAAATTGGTGCAAAATGTATTTATTTGGCTTACCATTTTGTAGAATAGTCCGGCAGAATCCAAAGAGCCTGTTTTTCTCGGATCCACGAACTATAAAACCTGGAGGAGCATCATAAGGCCTCATAAACCAATTTATTGTAATTTTATTAATTTGTTTAGCGTTTTCATGACAACGGTGTTTAAGATTGCCCAGTGCATATTGTTAGGACGAGAAACACACAGCCTGAACGAAATGTTCACACATATTTGAAGTATAACCAATATTTTCTGTTCTTATGCCATATAATAACAATAATACAAATACAAATATATTAAGAAATATTTGTTTAAGAATACAATTGTTAAGAAATAATACATATATTCCAATTAAATCATCCTTATTGCATGTTACCTGATAGTGATACACCAAGAATCTGCTCTTCAAAGTCACAGTTATATGCCACAATACTTTTTAGATCAACATAGGTTTAATTACTTCCACATGTTGAGAAGCAAGAATGACTTTTAAATCCAGAGCCGACGTGTCAGGTTATCTTAGACTACAGTTCGACTCGCTAAAGAGCTTAATGACGAAGAAAATGGAATGGTTTGTGATCCCCTAGTTCTTCTTCACAGATTAATTGACCCATACGCCCCTCGTCTAACGTAGGCCTACGATCAGTAAGTTTTTGAAATGTAAAAGGGTATTTTTAGGGGTTGATTAATTATTATGGCCTTTATTTCTGCTAATATTTGTACATATAAATGAGAGCCTATATAATTTATTTCGTGAACACATTTTAAATCTAAGATGTTAATAAAGAGAGGATCGTCTTTAGCTAACCATAATTTCGTGTATTTTCATTAAAATGTGACTGCAGTTCTATTTACTCCTTGTCGTAGATCCTCTAATGTTGCGTTGGGGACTTGTACTTGGATCAGTTGACGTTCTCATTGATGTGATTGATGTCAGGCTTACTTTTGTTGCTGATTTGTTGAATTAGGAGGCACAGTTCCTCAAGCTGTTGTAATCTTACATTTTATTCACGTACCCCGGAAGTTGTCTATAGCTTGGTAGAGCCAAGTTGGTTAAGAACAAATCCAACAGGTTTTCCTTGTTTTCTTTCAGTTGAACTCGGGGTCACTGATAAAGTAAATAAAAGTGGTTAACTATTTACTACCAATAATTCTTTTCATTACATTTTAATAAATGCAACTTACACAAAATATACATACACTTACGAGATAACTAGTTTCAATGTTTATATTAAAAAACTAGTGAACTTTATTAATCAAAATAAATAAATAAATTTTGTTGCTAAGAACAATTGACAGCTGTTAACACCACACCACCACCACAAACACATGTTATCCGCATACGGGTTGAATCTGCAACATCAACCGACTTAAGAAATCTAACGTTAGTACAGAAGGTTCCAGGTATCATCATCCTAACTAAATCTTCCTAACAAAGTCAAATAAAGAAATTTCCCGACAATATACTTTTTTAAAGAGACGAATAAGTAAATAATAAACAATAATAATTAGGATCGCTTTGTTGATTATTAAATAAAATATTCAAAAGTTATATGTAACGAGTAGACAAGTCCATTTAAATTATGAAATAATAGTGAATTGTTAAGAATAGTAATTATTATTCAATATAAAAATATAGTATTGAAACAAATATTTTAGTTTATTAGGTATTAGGCATGTTTAAGTAGGTATTTACAAAAATGTGGATATAATCGGATTGATGTTTATTTCTTACTGTTCAAAACAAAAATAACGGAATACTGGTTTTAACTATTCTTCCGTCTTAGATAATAGTTTTTAAGCTTAGTTTTAACATAACAAATATATGTCTTTTATATTAAAAATCGTGTATTTCTACTAAGTAGGGATTTACTAATTATGCATCATCTTATATGTAGTACATATAAACTAGTAAAAGTATGCAAAATAATAAACAGAATAACACAATATATATATTAAAGGAGAGGCCGATCTCCTTTTAAGCCGTATTCTGTCAGTCCTCATGGGCCACTGGCCAATACGAGGATCTTCTCAAGAATCTTATCAAAGAGAACAAGAGGGAGAGTCGATACAGTACAAGGTACTGATTGATAAAAAGTGCAACGGCTACAGACAGGATTTGAACCTGCGCTATCTCTAACTCAGACCCTAAGTCCAATGTCTTAGACCACTCGGCCATCGGCACTCCCGATTTAAAATAATAACTACATCCATTTTAATTTGTTTTATTTATAGATAAGTTTATTTTTAAATTTGGTTTGGTAAAAAATTCTTGAACAGCAAACCAAATACGAGTATAAAGGTTAATTTTTGAGGTTTCAATTATATTACAAGTTTGAAGGAGGATACAGAGTGATCCGTAATTGTCCATACTAATTACTTTTGTGGCGGTCAATTTGTTTTCACAAACATATTGAAGATTTAAATATAACATATAGCTGGACAAAATTCATATTTTCTCAATTTGTTATATTTTTTCCAATGCCCTTATATTTTTAGTCAAAAAAAAGTTTAGATATATTCTTTGTATGGCGTAATTTCAGAACAACTTAGTTGTATTTATTGAATGAATTATGAATAGTATTTATTAAACACTTAATGTTAACCTTTTCTTCCATAATTGAACTTCAATACTATAAGTAAACCATATTTTGTGTACCACTGAGATTTACTGGTTAATTCGTTATGTGTACTGTTGACTGCGACACTTGTAAAGCTTCCGAAGAGATTTTATTAGCTTTATGGTGCCTAACTGTGGAAGATTAATAACTATTAATTGGCGTTATGCGTATAACGTTAAAACGCCTCTATCTCCCTCATGCCTTATCCTAATTCCTATCCATGTTACCTATGCTGGGAGTGCCACAATTCTAATCGGGAAGTGCCTTTCTGACAGTTTGCTGGGGCTGAAGTGCCGACGCGATAATAAAGATACAGATCTAAGACCAGCCATATCAGTCCAATAATTATAATTTTCATATTAATAGCCCTCTTAACACTCCTTTAACCGTAGAAGACCTTTCTCTTTGGTATGGTATACATCCCACGTCATATCTTTAATAAAACCACGTAAAAAGATATGACTATAGGCCAGAGTCACTAACCTGTCCAAAACTTTGGAGTGCATGGTGAACTGTGGTCTGATATGGTATGGAAAATAAACCTTTTCTCTACAATCAGTAGTGTGATTTTCGCCAAGGAAGATCAACTACAAATATCTCGATCTCGATAGAGACTACAATCTTAGATGCATTCCTTGAACTAAAACAGGTGTTAGTGGTCTTCTTCGACCTTAGAAAAGCCTGTGATACCGCCTGGCGACACCTTGGTGTTCTGGAGGCTCGGCGGAAACATGTTTTCATTCATAACAAACTTTATTTACGGTAAGATTTTCCATTTAAGGCTCGGAAAAAACCTTTCTGATTGTGTAAATCTGTAAAATAAAGTGCTCCGAGGCATTTGCTCTCCTTGTTGTCGACTTTGTTATATATTCGCCGCAAGAACGTATCACCGCAAAAATTCTACAAGTCACAATACATCGACTCAATGACTGGAGTCGTCAAACACGGTTTCTTTTTCAAACGATAAAAACAGATCAATATTATTGCAGGGACAATAGTACATTGTATAGCACACATGATTGATTTTTAATTTAAAACTTCTTCCATTTATATCACAAAATTCTCATTCACTCGTACAATTTTAAAATTAAACCTCTTTCATTCTCCGCCAATATAACCCACTTCAAACAGCAGGATCAGCCATCTAATTGGGTGATCTCCCAGGCAAATGCAAAAATCCCCTGCAAAAAAATCTTGTGAAAGGAACTTAAGGTGCATTTTGAACGTCTTGGCGTTACGGAATGTTTTTATTGAATTTTGTAGTCTTTTAATAAATATAACACCTGCCTACGAGGGCAGGTGTTCAAAAACCACCGTTCTGTGTCTCGCAGTTCGTAGTAGTTCTCTAACTCGTTTCTAATGAATATATACCACGGCCTCTGGTTAAAGGTCGGGACACACAATACCCGCACCGTTCCCAACAAGTGAGTCGGCCGAGTGTCGGTGCGGGCACGGCTCGCTTACGTGAGGCCATACTTGTCCGTACGCAGTCCGAGAGCAATAACCTCACTGTTTAGATAAAATCATATTTCTTTTGGGTTTTGAAATGACAGATACTTAAAAAAATATTCGGAAAATAACCTATTGCTTAAGATGAAGAATTTTAACTTTAATGTTGTTATTTTTATTAATTGCTGAGGTGAATGAAATATGGCAATGCTGCAGTAAAGCCTGGTACAATCAGCTGTAAAATGTGTACTAAAATTGTAACATTTGTAATGAAAATGTACAAGCCAACAACTTTCCAGTTCACATTCCTACCTAAGACAGTTTATTTACTATGCCTGCACAAAAAATGTGTTATCAAATCATCACTACTAGATATTTATGTATCGCGTCAGAATCAGTACTTTCCTCAAGTCCTCATGATACTTCTAATGGTTAGTTCTTGTACCTAACAAATGATAAGTGCACCCTAACCATTGAGATTCGTACTAATTTATTCCTTTTGTTTAATTTTAGTTTGCATATGCTTGGAAATATTCTAAATTCAACAACGGATTCGAAAAAAAAAAAAAACTGAAAAACCTGCATATCTATCAATTTTTATTAATTACTTCAGTGAATTTATAAATTACTTGATATATTGAAACACAATACAAAGTTTTTGGGAAATGTTGTTAAAACATTGTGTATTGTGTCTTACTCTAGAAATCTCTATTTTATTAACTGTAGTCTTAAGAAAGTAAATAAGAAGATTTGCAAGAGTACATACCAAATATAAAAAGAAATCACAAAGATAAAAATAAATCACCGTGGTTAGAAGAAAACTAATGAGAAACGACGAAACTGTGTTTGTTACACAATGCATTGGAAATACACAAAACTCAGCTGGTCGAAGCAAATAATAAATTAGTATAAATACAAAGCCGACTAAAACTTTAACTCTTGGAATTTACAGCGTTCTTATACTGTACACGTTGACTGCGGCGGGCGCACATAATTAGTATGCGGCTGTCCTAATTCGGTACATGACTAGTATCGCAGTGAAGGTGTTAATGTGTTACAGCCTGCCTTTAGCTATTCATGTAAATACCACCTGTCAACTACAGCACCATTTTTGTGTGTGTACTAATATAATATTTTCAATTTAATACAATATTTTACATAAACAGAAGGGCATATTAATTTATCAAAATTGAATACATGTTGGCAATGACTCGTATCTCTTCAGTTCATGGAGTTGTGCGTTTCCTAGGAAGAGTAATTAACAAAACATAATAGTGGTGAACACTAATTGAGCAGTAACAATTCTTACTTAGTAATCCAATGGAATTCAACTCAGTATAAAATAATAGTAATTTTAATAAAAATTTGAAATCAATAATACAGCAACGCCAAGCTATCTTTCTTTACTTTTAATTTATTCTCTATTAAATCTTATTTATAACTCATCAAAAGTTCACAAGTCCAGTCTTAAAATTAACAATCAATCAATCATTCAATAATTGTATCCTTCTAGTTCTCAGTGCTAATGTCTTCAACAGAAACTCAAAATAAAAATCTTCATTAAACTTCAAAATAAAATAATCTTCTTCAAATATAAAACGAAATAAATAATAAAATAATACTTCTTCTCAAAATAAAAATCAAACAAATTAAGGTAATATTAATATTTAATATATGAACCAAGACAATGTCCAACTAGTTAAAGTCAAAATTGTATCAATTTCAAAACTACTTATTTTCTGTAAATTTCCAATTTACAAATTATTGAATTATCCAGAATTGTTCGCTTGGCTTTGAATGTTAAATTTAGCAACTTGTTAAAAGGTATATAGAATCTCAGAACATTAAATAAATTTTCTTTTTTTGTAGGCTATTCCTGATTAAACCAAATTGAACAGGAAACTATCATCAAGTAATTTTCTATTTCAATATTAAATTCTAACTTTCACAGTACCTCGCACTTCTCCTGAAGACTTCACCAAGTAACCAAAATGACTATTATAGATTAATTAATTTAAACTTGAGACTTTAAATTTTGAAAAGAAATTTTAATTTTAAACTCCACAAACTCAACCTTCTTCCCGAAAAATCAATACGGCAAGAGTAGGCTATCACTTTATACGACTTGTCTCTCTGACCAAACAGCAAAGAATCCCCTGAAAACGTGGTTGAAGCCACCGGAAGGATCTAGAAGTCCCTCCCACCATCTAATCAACCTAACATTGGCCAATCAAATTTGAGCAAACACAATGTCTGAATTGGATGGTACATATCCAACCCAGACCTGTAACCTATGCTCAATACCTAGATACAAAAGGAAGCTTCTAGCATTCCTCGAACCCGAATTGACAAGAAAATCAGCACTGCTCAAAGGATAACAATTCTTACAATTCAATTATTATATAAGTTTACAATTCTCTTAATTAAAAATATAAAAATTCCTATAAATAATTAAATAATATAGGAAGCATCCTATATCCTCCCTACCTTCAATGCTAGAAGCAAGGCTTCTAGTAATAATAAGGACAAACTACTAACATCAATTATCAAGGGCTTTAGTAATAATGAGGACAAACTACTAACATCAATTAGCAAGGGGCTTCTAGTAATCATGAGGGCAAACTACTAACATCAATTAGCAAGGGGCTTCTAGTAATCATGAGGGCAAACTACTAACATCAATTAGCAAGGGGCTTCTAGTAATCATGAGGGCAAACTACTAACATCAATTAGCAAGGGGCTTTAGACCTCACCTACCTTTTACCAGAAATCAAAATTTTTTTTTTATACAATATTCACCTTACAAAGTTCAACCTTAAATATCTATTAAACAAAGCAGATCAAAGAATAATTACTCACTACAATATGTTTACCTACAATTACCTACAATATGTTTACCTATTTACCTACAATCAAATCAAGTTAAATTCAATTTAAGCTCAGAATATGCAAATTAGTACATTATCAATTAAGGTTACAGTTTAAAACATTAAGTTACTTCTCTAAACATTCTTCAATTGAAAACCATAATTTATTCTGTTAATTTAATTACACTACATCAAAACAAACAATATTTTAGAATTACTATAATCTTAAAAACTAACAGATTCAGCTATATATAAATCATATATTTACATTTAATCTTTGGTTAAGTCCAAAACTGATGAACATATGTTTACAAACAAACTTTAAAATGTAAACAAACAAGAATAATTAATGAATCCTATATTAATGTACAGCCGCATGTGTAACTGACTCACTCACTCACATGACTGACATATAGATACAAATTCTAACATACTTCTAGAAGTGCTGGAAACTTGAAAATTTTGGCACGCAGGTACCTTTCACAATATGACCCGGAGGAAAAGTCTGAAAACCGGACTTTTTTAATTCTAAACCCCTCAAAAAAATTTCCCGAAAAATCGCGCATCTCTTTACCCCTGCAGGCATTTCTTGTAAGCCCGCTAGCGGGCGAACCGTTAGAGCTAGCTCGGATCTGACGAAAAATTCATGGTCAGGAATGAAGTGAACTACAAAAAAGGTCCAGTGACTTTTTGCTCTATCTTCCATGGTTAAGCGACCAAAACGCTCGAACATTTGACATTCCAGAGATTTTTTCGATAAAAATAATGTTTCGAGCCCGATAGCGGCCGAACCGTTGGTCGTAGCTCAAAATCTGATTGACCCATCAAATTAACAAATTGTACGATCTACAGAAAAGGTCCAGTGACTTTTTGCCCTATCTCCATTGGTTTGGCCGTAAAACGTGATTATGTGCAATTTTTTTTGTAATATTTACGTGAAAAGTTTGTTTTTGAGGTTAATAGCGGCGAAACCATTGGTCGGAGGTCAAAATAAATCAAAAGGTTAGTTAGATTTAGGAAAATAATGTGAGCTACAAAAAAGGTCTAGTGACATTTTACTCTATCTCCATTTTTTTTGTCCGCAAAACGCTATTAAGTGAAAATATTTGGAAATTTTCGCCTACAAATTTACATTCCGGGCTTGATAACGGCTAAACGGTTGGTCGTAGCTCAAAACAAATCTTCAACGGGAATTAGGAAATGACGTGATCTACAAAAAAGGTTCAGTAACATTTTGCCCTATCCTCAACGGTTTTGGCCGCATAACGCGTTTTAAAGTTTTAATTTTTTGAGTTTTACGTGAGATTTTGTTTTCTGGGCTCCATTTCAGACAAAAATCTTAGTTTTAGCCCATATTAAAAATTTGATTTTATACAAAATAATGCGATCTACACAAAAGGTACAGTGACCTTTTTTACTCTATATTCCATATTGATTTAACCGTAAAACGTGATTATATTGAAAATTTCACTTAAAAACTTACTTTTCGTGCTCGATAGTGGCCGAAACCGTTTTGGCCCTAGCTTGATTATAAAACTTTTTGTAAGTAGCTATAGATAGGATCTACAAAAAAGGTCCAGCAGCTTTCTGTCGTTTATCTTTCCGTAAGCCTGATAAATGCTCTAAATGGCTAATTCCTTTGTCGTCACTTTTAAGTGTTTTAAATTTTGCAACTATAATTAGTGCGGTTCATACTGGTTCCATATTGACCTTGTATTAACTACTTTAACGAGTGACTAAAACACCCCTCCACATCGGGAGTTAGCTGAGCGTTAGTGAAGCTTCAATAGTAGATAGGGACAGAGTGTTTATTTTTTGTTTAATTTTATGAAATATTAGTTCGTTTGTCAAAACTCTGGCGTGGAATGATAATTTCCGAAGTAATGTAAACCCCCTGATCAACGTTTTTATTTTGATAAAAATTCCTCGTGCCCAGACACAAATTTACTAGAAAAGTACCACGCGTTCTTTAACCCCCGAGAAGGATAAACCCCCTCTCCCGGGAATTCCTTGGTTGATGAACTCCTGATTAAATTAAACCCCCTGATCAACTTAATATTCTGATAAAGGTAGTTTTTTAATTTATTTACACTATAATCCGTTTACACAACAGCTGACCAGTGCAGACTTTTATTCCCAAGCGTTGTACCGACTAAACCAGAGATCGTAGCTCAAATCCGAGAGAGTTGAATCGGAAAGGACAAAATTAAATTTCCGACAAGAAAGGTCTAGTTACTTTTTCTCGTATCTCTAACGGTTTATAACCCCGTAAAAATATCATTAAATGTCAAAACTTTGATGAAAGGTGGCCTGGGGTGTGTCATTAAACCCCCGGTAACATTAATCCCCCCCGGGAGTTCTAGGTATGACCAGATAATCTCCTGAGTAAATTAAACCCCCTGATGTGTTAACCCCCCCGGTACCATTAACCCCTCCCAGGGAAATATACTGGCTTGACCTCATGTCTGAATTTTACTAATCACCACCAAATCTCTTAACCCCCCTTGGGAAGTTCCTGGTATGACACAGATAGCCCCCCGATGTCTTAACCCACGGTAACGTTAAACCCCCCGCCCCCTTGGGAAGTTCCTGGTAGTATGACCAGATATCCCCCTGACGTCTTAACCCCTGGTAACATTAAACCCCCCAGGGAATTTTCCTGGCTTGACCTCATGTCCCGAATTTTAACAATCACCAAATATCTTTAACCCCCCCCCTTGGGAAGTTTCTGGTATGACCAGATATCCCCCTGATGTCTTAACCCCTGGTTAACATTAACCCCCCCCAGGGAATTTCCTGGCTTGAACCTCATGTCCGAATTTTAACAATCACCAAGTCTCTCTTATCCCCGAATTTGCAAGCGTAAATTTAACCGCTCATCTCCGAATTTGGCCAATACCCAAAAGGGGGCCTGGGGGCGTAGCCCCCCAGCGAGCCGAAGGCGAGTCCCATATATATACACAGCCGCATGTGTAACTGACTCACTGACTGAACACATAGGTAATACTAATTCTAACATAGTTCTAGAAGTGCTGGAAACGTGAAATTTTGCACACACGTCGCTCGTATCTTCAAACCTCCGGGAAAAGTCTGAAAACCGGAGTTTTTTACTTTTGGTCCCCTCAAAAAAAATTGCCGAACGGACCCCTGTTTTTGCCCTTGCAGGCTTTGCTTTGAAGCCCGATAGCGGGCGAACCGTTAGAGCTAGCTTCGATCTGACGAAAAATTCATAATCAGGAATGAAGTGAACTACAAAAAAGGTCCAGTGACTTTTTGGCTCCATTTCCTTCGGTTTGGCCGCAAAAACGCGATTACATTAAAATATTTTGAAATTTTCGCCTAAAAATTTACCTTTCGGGCTCGATAGCGGCTAAACGGTTGGGTCGTAGCTCAAAACAAATTTTCAATGGGATTTAGAAAATTGCGTGATCTACAAAAAGGGTTCAGTAACATTTTGCCCTATCATCAACGGTTTGGCCGCATAACGCGTTTTAAAGTATAGATTTTTTACGTTTTGCGTGAGATATTGTTTTCTGGGCTCTGTGTTAGCGGAACCTTTGATGTTAGGGTAGAATAAAAATCGCATTTTAATACGAAACAATGTGGTCTACAAAAAAAGTCCAGTGACATTTTACTCTATCTTTTATGGTTTTTAGCCGTAAAAACGTGATTATGTTTGAAAATTCCACTCAAAAACTTACCTTCTGGGCTCGATATTGGCCGAACCGTTAGCCCTAGCTTAAATATAAAATTTTTTATAACTAGCTATTCATAGGATCTAAAAAAAAGGTTCAGCAGCTTTCTATCGTTTATCTTTCCGTAAGCCTGATAAATGCTCTAAACGACAAATTATTCGTCGTTACTTTTAGGTGTTTTAAATATTTCAATTATAATTAGTGACGTCATGCTGGTTCCAGCTTGACCTTGTATTACTACGTTAACGAGTGACTAAAACCCCCCTCCACATCGGGAGTTGGCTGAGCGTTAGTGAAGTTTCAATAGTAGATAGGGACAGAGTGTTTTTTATTATGTTCAAAGACACACCACCCTCTAAAATAGGCTCAAGTGTGTCATTAACCCCCGGTAACATTAACCCTCCCCCCCAGAAATTAACCTGGTCTGTATGACCAGATAATCTCCTGGGTATTTTAAACCCCCTGAAAATTTAACCCCCGGTAACATTAAACATCCCCCCAGGGAATTTCCTGGCATGAGTATATAAATTTCCTGAGCAAATTAAACCCCCTAAAACAACTTTTAAAATACTGGACTTAGGATCAGTTTTTTGTTATATTTACACTGAAACAATTCACAATAGCTGGCCTATGAAGACATTTCTTCCAAGCTCTGTACCGGCAAAACCAAAGGTTCCTACTTAAAATCTGAGGGCAGAATCGGTACTTTCAAAATTAAATTTTCGACAAGAAAGGTCCAGTCACTTTTTCTCGTATCTCTAACGGTTTAGCCGCAAAACGCCCTCAAAGTCAAAAGTTTGGGTAAATCCGGAAAATTAAACTATGGTATACGTACGTCCTCTGACTTTGGTTTAAAACCAAAATTTTCTTGTCTCCAAATTTCACGAACACATAACTTAACTCTTTCTACCACATCAATTGATTAATATTATACACCACACATCTTTTGGCTGAGCGTTTAGCGAAGCATTACGACCCGTAAGATTCTCGAGAACGGGTACATAAAAATTTGGAAACTTCACGTCTGAATTTAACCAAATCACCGAACTACGCTTATCCCCGAATTTAGCCAACACCCAAATGGGGGCCTGGGGGCGTAGCCCCCAGCGAGCCGAAGGCGAGTCTAATATATATACAACCGCATGTGTAACTGACTGACTGACTCACTCTCACTCACGTATATACTAAATTCTAACCTACTTCTCAGATGAGTTAGAGACTTGAAATTTGGTACACAGATAGCTTTCCACGTTGTAACCACCAGGAAAATCCCGAAAAGTGAGAATGTTTCATTTTCAACCCCTCAAAAAAATTCCCACTAAAAAATCGCGCATTCTTCACCCCTGCAGGCATTTTTTGTAAGCCCGATAGCGGGCGAACCGTTGGAGCTAGCTCAGATCTGACGGAAAATTCCATGGTCCAGGAATGAAGTGAACTAACCAAAAAAGGTCTTATGACTTTTTGCTCTATCTTCCATGGTTAAGCGACAAAAAACGCTCGAACATTTGAAATTCCATAGAGGTTTTTTCGATAAAAATAAAAGTTTCAAGCCCGATAGCGTCCCGAACCGTTGGTTCGTAGCTCTCAAATCTGATTGACCCATTAAATTAGCAAATTGCGCGATCTACAGAAAAGGTCCAGTAATCTTTTGCCCTATCTCGATTGGTTTGGCCGAAAAACGTGATTATGTACAATTTTGTTGTAACTTTACGCGAAACTTTTGTTTTTGGGGTCGATAGCGGCGAAACCATTGGTCGGAGGTCAAAATAAGACTAACTTTTTTATTTAGGAAATAAGATGACCTACAAAAAAGGTCCAGTGACTTTTTATTATATTTCCCTTAGTTTGACCGAAAAACGCAAACGCGATTAAGTGAAAATATTGGACATTTTTCGCCCTAAAAATTTACATTCCGGGCTTGGATAGCGGCTAAACGGTTGGTCGTAACTCAAAACAAATTTTAAACGGGATTTAGGAAATCACGTGATCTACAGAAAAGGTTCAGTGACTTCGGGAGTTGGCTGAGCGTTAGCTAAGCGTCAATAGTAGATAGGACAGAGGAATATTTATTATGTTCACAGACACAATACCCTCTAAAAAAGGCCCAAGTGTGTCATTAACCCCCGGTAATATTAACCCCCCCCCCGGGGATTTCCTGGTTATGACCTGATAACCTCCTGTACATTCAACCCCCTGATGTGTTAACCCCCCTGGTAACATTAAACCCCCCCAGGGAATTTCCTGCCATGACCTCATGTCCGAATTTTACCAGTCACCAAATCTCTTAACCCCCCCCCCCTGGGAAGATCCTGGTATGACCAGATAACCCCCTGGAGACTTATCCCCCGGTAACGTTAACCCCCCCTGGGAATTTGTTCATATGACCAGACAATATCCTGACGAAATTAAACCCCCTCTTGTCTTAACCTCCTTAACATTAATCACCCACCCAGGGAATTTCTCGCCTTGACTAGATAGTCTCCTGGTGATATTAAACCCCCTGTTCGACTTAAAATACTGCCTTGAGGTCGGTTTTTATTATGTTTATACTAAACAATTCAAGATAGCTGACCCGTGCAGACTTTTCTCCCGAGCTCATTTCTGGCTAAACCATAGGTCGTAGATCAGATCTGAGGGCACAATCGAAAGAGAAAATTAAATTTTCGACAAGAAAGGTCCAGTCACTTTTTCTTCGTATCTAACGGTTATCTAATATATATACAACCGCATGTGTAACTGACTGACTGACTGGACTCACGTATACTAATTCTAACCTACTTCCAGATGAGTTAGAGACTTGAAATTTGGTACACAGATAGCTTTCCACGTGTAACCACCAGGAAAATCCCGAAAAGTGAGAATTTTTCATTTTCAACCCCTCAAAAAATTCCCAAAAAATCGCGCATTCTTCACCCCTGCAGGCATTTTTTTGTAAGCCCGATAGCGGGCGAACCGTTGGAGCTAGCTCGGATCTGACGGAAAATTCATCGTCAGGAATGAAGTGAACTACAAAAAAGGTCTAATGACTTTTTGCTCTATCTTCCATGGTTAAGCGACAAAACGCTCGAACATTTGAAATTCCAGAGATTTTTTTCGATAAAAATAATGTTTCAAGCCCGATAGCGGCCGAACCGTTGGTCGTAGCTCAAATCTGATTGACCCATCAAATTAGCAAATTGCGCGATCTACAGAAAAGGTCCAGTAATCTTTTGCCCTATCTCGATTGGTTTGGCCGAAAAAAACGTGATTATGTACAATTTTGTTGTAACTTTTACGCGAAACTTTTGTTTTTGGGGTCGATAGCGGGCGAAAAACCATTGGTCGGAGGTCAAAATAAGACTAACTTTTTATTTAGGAAATAAGATGACCTACAAAAAAGGTCTAGTGACTTTTTATTATATTTCCCTTAGTTTGACCGCAAAACGCGATTAAGTGAAAATATTGGACATTTTCGCCTAAAAATTTACATTGCCGGGCTTGATAGCGGCTAAACGGTTGGTCGTAACTCAAAACAAATTTTAAACGGGATTTAGGAAATCACGTGATCTACAGAAAAGGTTCAGTGACTTCGGGAGTTGGCTGAGCGTTAGCTAAGCGTCAATAGTAGATAGGGACAGAGGAATATTTATTATGTTCACAGACACAATACCCTCTAAAAAAGGCCCAAGTGTGTCATTAACCCCCGGTAATATTAACCCCCCCCCCGGGGATTTCCTGGTATGACCTGATAACCTCCTGTACATTCAACCCCCTGATGTGTTAACCCCCCTGGTAACATTAAACCCCCCCAGGGAATTTCCTGCCATGACCTCATGTCCGAATTTTACCAGTCACCAAATCTCTTAACCCCCCCCCTGGGAAGATCCTGGTATGACCAGATAACCCCCTGGAGACTTATCCCCCGGTAACGTTAACCCCCCCTGGGAATTTGTTCATATGACCAGACAATATCCTGACGAAATTAAACCCCTCTTGTCTTAACCTCCTTAACATTAATCACCCACCCAGGGAATTTCTCGCCTTGACTAGATAGTCTCCTGGTGATATTAAACCCCCTGTTCGACTTAAAATACTGCCTTGAGGTCGGTTTTTATTATGTTTATACTAAACAATTCAAGATAGCTGACCCGTGCAGACTTTTCTCCCGAGCTCATTTCTGGCTAAACCATAGGTCGTAGATCAGATCTGAGGGCACAATCGAAAGAGAAAATTAAATTTTCGACAAGAAAGGTCCAGTCACTTCTTGTCGTATCTAACGGTTATCTAATATATATACAACCGCATGTGTAACTGACTGACTGACTGACTCACGTATACTAATTCTAACCTACTTTCAGATGAGTTAGAGACTTGAAATTTGGTACACAGATAGCTTTCCACGTGTAACCACCAGGAAAATCCCGAAAAGTGAGAATTTTTCATTTTCAACCCCTCAAAAAAAATTCCCAAAAAATCGCGCATTCTTCACCCCTGCAGGCATTTTTTTGTAAGCCCGATAGCGGGCGAACCGTTGGAGCTAGCTCGGATCTGACGGAAAATTCATCGTCAGGAATGAAGTGAACTACAAAAAAGGTCTAATGACTTTTTGCTCTATCTTCCATGGTTAAGCGACAAAACGCTCGAACATTTGAAATTCCAGAGATTTTTTCGATAAAAATAATGTTTCAAGCCCGATAGCGGCCGAACCGTTGGTCGTAGCTCAAATCTGATTGACCCATCAAATTAGCAAATTGCGCGATCTACAGAAAAGGTCCAGTAATCTTTTGCCCTATCTCGATTGGTTTGGCCGAAAAAAAACGTGATTATGTACAATTTTGTTGTAACTTTTACGCGAAACTTTTGTTTTTGGGGTCGATAGCGGCGAAACCATTGGTCGGAGGTCAAAATAAGACTAACGTTTTATTTAGGAAATAAGATGAACCTACAAAAAAGGTCCAGTGACTTTTTACTATATTTCCCTTAGTTTGACCGCAAAACGCGATTAAGTGAAAATATTGGACATTTTCGCCTAAAAATTTACATTCCGTCCGGGCTTGATAGCGGCTACCTAAAACGGTTGGTCGTAACTCAAAACAAATTTTAAACGGGATTTAGGAAATCACGTGATCTACAGAAAAGGTTCAGTGACTTCGGGAGTTGGCTGAGCGTTAGCTAAGCGTCAATAGTAGATAGGGACAGAGGAATATTTATTATGTTCACAGACACAATACCCTCTAAAAAAGGCCCAAGTGTGTCATTAACCCCCGGTAATATTAACCCCCCCCCCCCCGGGGATTTCCTGGTATGACCTGATAACCTCCTGTACATTCAACCCCCTGATGTGTTAACCCCCCTGGTAACATTAAACCCCCCCAGGGAATTTCCTGCCATGACCTCATGTCCGAATTTTACCAGTCACCAAATCTCTTAACCCCCCCCCCTGGGAAGATCCTGGTATGACCAGATAACCCCCTGGAGACTTATCCCCCGGTAACGTTAACCCCCCCTGGGAATTTGTTCATATGACCAGACAATATCCTGACGAAATTAAACCCCCTCTTGTCTTAACCTCCTTAACATTAATCACCCACCCAGGGGAATTTCTCGCCTTGACTAGATAGTCTCCTGGTGATATTAAACCCCCTGTTCGACTTAAAATACTGCCTTGAGGTCGGTTTTTATTATGTTTATACTAAACAATTCAAGATAGCTGACCCGTGCAGACTTTTCTCCCGAGCTCATTTCTGGCTAAACCATAGGTCGTAGATCAGATCTGAGGGCACAATCGAAAGAGAAAATTAAATTTTCGACAAGAAAGGTCCAGTCACTTTTTGTCGTATCTCTAACGGTTTAACCGCAAAATGCCCTCAAAGTCAAAAGTTTTTACGAATCCGGAAAAAAATCTATGAAAAAGGTCAATTTTTAAATCCCTTGTCATTTACTTAATGTCCGGACTTAACCAGTCACCGAATTCCGCTTATCCCCGAATTTGCAAGCGTTTACTTTGGGGGCCTGGGGGCGTAGCCCCCAGCGAGCCGAAGGCGAGTCCTATTATATATACAGCCGCATGTGAAACTGACTGACTGATATATGTATACAAATTCTAACCTACTTCTAGAAGTGCTAGAAAGAAACTTGAAATTTTGCACGCAGGTACCTTTTGCCGTATAACCAACAGGAAAAGTCTGAAAACCGGGAATTTTTACTTTTAAACCCCTCAAAAAAATTCCCGAAAAATCGCGCATTCTTTACCCTTGCAAGCCTTTCTTGTAAGCCCGATAGCGGGCGAACCGTTGGAGCTAGCTTCGATCTGACGAAAAATCGTTAGTCAGGAATGAAGTGAACAACAAAAAAGGTCCAGTGACTTTTTGCTCTATCTTCCATGGTTAAGCGACAAAACGCTCGAACATTTGACATTCCAGAGATTTTTTTGATAAAAATAATGTTTCGAGCCCGATAGCGGCCGAACCGTTGGTCGTAGCTCAAATCTGATTGACCCATCAAATTAGCAAATTACGTGATCTACAGAAATGGTCTAGTGACTTTTTGCCCTATCTCCATCGGTATGACCGCAATACGCGATTATGTGCAAAATTTATGTAATTTTTTACGTGAAAACTTTGTTTTTGGGGTCGATAGCGGCGAAACAATTGGTCGGAGGTCAAAATAAAACAAAGGTTAGATTTAGTAAATAATATGATCTACAAAAAAGGTTCAGTTACTTTTTACTATATCTCCATTATTTTGACCGCAAAAACGCGATTAAGTGAAAATATTTGGAAATTTTCGCCTACAAATTTTCATTCCAGCCTTGATAGCGGCCCTTAAACGGTTGGTCGTAGCTCAAAACACGTCATTTAACAACTTTTAGTAAACGACGTGTTCTATAAAAAAAGTCCAGTAACTTTTTGCCTTATCCTAAGTGGTCTGGCCTAAAAACCTGTTTAAAAGGAAATGTTTTATTATTTTTAGATGAACATTTTGTTTCTGGAGGCAGTAGCAGCCGAACCATTGGTCATAACTTAAATCCTAAATGTTCAATAACTAGACAGAATTTTACCAATCACCAAATCTCTTAACCCCCCTTTGGGAAGTTCCCAGGATGACCAGATAACCCCCTGATGTCTTAACCCTTGGTAACGTTAACCCCTCCCCCCCTGGGAATTCCTTGTATGACCTCATGTCCGAATTTTACCTATCAATAAACCACTCTTATCCCTTAATTAGGCAAACACCCTAGTTTTACATCCTTTAATAAGCCTGGAAAACTCTATAAATGGTAAAATATTTGTCGTGGATTGGCAATTTTTTGAGTTTTTAAATTTATGTGCGATAAATATTTGTGTAATTC
The DNA here is from genome assembly GCF_021130785.1 of Homalodisca vitripennis. Classification (NCBI taxonomy): domain Eukaryota; kingdom Metazoa; phylum Arthropoda; class Insecta; order Hemiptera; family Cicadellidae; genus Homalodisca; species Homalodisca vitripennis. The sequence continues at coordinate 63,314,170 of NC_060213.1, forward strand.
ATTCCAGATTCAGACTGCACTTGCTTTGCTAGGTTAACGAGTGAATACAACCCCACATTAGAAATTAGCTGAGCGTTAGCTAAGCGTCAGTAGTAGATATGGACAGAGTGAAGTTTTGTTTTGTTCACAGACACAACACCCTCAAAAATAGACCCCAGTGTGTCATTTACCCCCGGTAACATTAACCCCCCCCCGGGAATTTACTGGTAAGACCAGATAACCTCCTGAGTAAAATAAACCCCCTGATGTCTTAACCCCCGATAACATTAAACCCCCCCAGGGAATTTCTCGGCATGACCTCATGTCCGAATTTTACCAATCACCAAATCCCTCTCATCCCCGATTTTGCTAGCGTACATCAGATCTACCAATCACCAAATCCTTTAACCACCCCCGGGAATTTCCTGTTATGACTAGATAACCTCCTGAGTAAATTAAAACCCCCTGATGGCTTAACCTCGGTAAGATTAACTTCCCCCCTGGGAATTTCCTGGCATGACTATATACACTCCTGAGCAAATAAAACCCCCTAAGCAACTTAAAAATGTTGACTTAGGGTAGGTGTTTTACTATATTTCCACTCAACAATTTACAATAGTTGACAGGTGCAGACTTTACTACCACACTCTGTACTTCCTAAACCAGAGCTCGTAGCTCAAATCTGATGGCATAATCGAAACACAAAATTAAATTTCCGACAAGAAAGGTCCGGTCACTTTTTGTCGTATCTCTAACGGTTTAGCCGCAAAATGCCCTCAAAGTCAAAAGTTTGGACGAATCCGGAAAAAAATCAATAAAAAGGTCAATTTTTAAATCCCTTGTCATTTACCTAATGTCCGGACTTAACCAGTCACCGAATTCCGCTTATCCCCGAATTTTAAGCATCTACCTTGGGGGCCTGGGGCGTAGCCCCCAGCGAGCCGAAGGCGAGTCCTATATATATACAGCCGCATGTGTAACTCACTCACTGACTCACTGACACATAGGTAATACTAATTCTAACATAGTTCTAGAAGTGCTGGAAAACGTGAAATTTTGCACGCACGTCGCACGTATCTTCAAACCTCCGGGAAAAGTCTGAAAACCGGATTTTTTTACTTTTGAACCCCTCAAAAAAATTCCCGAACGGACCCCTTTTTGCCCTTGCAGGCTTTTCTTTGAAGCCCGATAGCGGGCGAACCGTTGGAGCTAGCTTCGATTTGACGAAAATTCATGGTCAGGAATGAAGTGAACTACAAAAAAGGTCCAGTGACTTTTTGCTATATCTCCATCGGTTTGGCCGCAAAACGCGATTACATTAAAATATTTTGAAATTTTCGCCCAAAAATTTACCTTTCGGGCTCGATAGCGGCTAAACGGTTGGTCGTAGCTCAAAACAAATTTTCAATGGGATTTAGTAAATCGCGTGATCTACAAAAAAGGTCGAGTAACTTATTGCCCTATCCCCAATGGTTTGGCCGCATTACGCGTTATAAAGTATCGATTTTTTAAGTTTTACGCAAGATTTTGTTTTCTGGGCTCTATTTCAGACAAAATCTTAGTTCTAGGCCAGAATAAAAATTTGATTTTAATACAAAATAATGCGATGTACACAAAAGTTCAAGTGACCTTTTACTCTATCTTCCATGGTTTAGCCGTAAAACGTGATTATGTCGAAAATTTCACTTAAAAACTTACATTTTGGGCTCGATAGTGGCCGAACCGTTGGCCGTAGCTTAAATGTAAAACTTTTCATAACTAGCTATTTATGAAATCAACAAAAAAGGTCCAGTAGCTTTTTGTCGTTTATCTTTCCGTAAGCCTGGTTAATGCTCTAAAAGGCAAATTCTTTGTCGTGAATTGGCAATTTTTGAGTTTTTAATTTTTAATGTAACTATAATTAGTGCGATTCATGCTGGTTCCAGATTAACCTTGTATTAATACGTTAACGAGTGACTAAAACCCCCCTCCACATCGGGAGTTGGCTGAGCGTTAGTGAAGCTTTCAAAAGTAGATAGGGACAGAGTTTTTTTATTACGTTCACAGACACAACACCCTATAAAATAGGCCCACGTGTGTCATTAACCCCTTGTAACATTAACCCCCCCGGGAATTTGTTCATATGACCAGGCAATATCCTGACTAAATTAAACCCCCTGATGTCTTAACCCCCTTTAACATTCTGCCTGATATCGGTTGAACGGTAGGTCGTAGATCAAATCTGAGGGCACAATCGAAAGATAAAATTAAATTTCCTTGAGGAAAGGTCCAGTTACTTTTTCTCGTATCTCTAACGGTTAACCCGTAAAACGCCATTAAAGTCAAAACTTTGATTAAACCTGAAAAATTAAATAACATAGGTCCAAGATAATGCCGAATTCCGCTTATCCCCGAATTTGGCCAACACCCGAAAGGGAGCCTGGGGTGTGTCGTTAACCCCCGGTAACATTAACCCCCCCCGCGCAATTTCCTGTTATGACTAAATAACCAACTGAGTAAATTAAACCCCGTGATGTATTAACCCCCGGTTAGCATTAAACCCCCCCCCCCCCCAGGGAATTTCCAGGCATGACCTCATGTCCGAATTTTTCCAATCACCAAATCTCTTAACCCCCCCCTTGGGAAGTTACTGGTATGACCAGATAACCCCCTCATGTCTTAACCCCTGAAAACATTAAACCCCCCCCCCAGGGAATTTCCTGGCATGACCTCACGTCCGAATTTTACCAATCACCAAATCTCTTAACCCCCCCCTTGGGAAGTTCCTGGTATGACCAGATAACCCCCTGATGTCTTAACCCCTGGTAGCATTAAACACCTCCCCAGGGAATTTCCTGGCATGACCTCATGACCCGAATTTTACTAATAACCAAATCTCTCTTATCCCCGAATTTACAAGCGTAAATTTAACCACTCATCCCGAAATTTGCCAAGCGTACACCATGGGGGCCTGGGGGCGTAGCCCCCAGCGAGCCGAAGGCGAGTCCTATTATATATACAGCCGCATGTGAAACTGACTGACTGATATATGTATACAAATTCTAACCTACTTCTAGAAGTGCTAGAAACTTGAAATTTTGCACGCAGGTACCTTTTGCCGTATAACCAACAGGAAAAGTCTGAAAACCGGGAATTTTTACTTTTAAACCCCTCAAAAAAATTCCCGAAAAATCGCGCATTCTTTACCCTTGCAAGCCTTTCTTGTAAGCCCGATAGCGGGCGAACCGTTGGAGCTAGCTTCGATCTGACGAAAAATCGTTAGTCAGGAATGAAGTGAACAACAAAAAAGGTCCAGTGACTTTTTGCTCTATCTTCCATGGTTTAAGCGACAAAACGCTCGAACATTTGACATTCCAGAGATTTTTTTGATAAAAATAATGTTTCGAGCCCGATAGCGGCCGAACCGTTGGTCGTAGCTCAAATCTGATTGACCCATCAAATTAGAAAATTACGTGATCTACAGAAATGGTCTAGTGACTTTTTGCCCTATCTCCATCGGTATGACCGCAATACGCGATTATGTGCAAAATTTATGTAATTTTTTACGTGAAAACTTTGTTTTTGGGGTCGATAGCGGCGAAACAATTGGTCGGAGGTCAAAATAAAACAAAGGTTAGATTTAGTAAATAATATGATCTACAAAAAAGGTTCAGTTACTTTTTACTATATCTCCATTATTTTGACCGCAAAACGCGATTAAGTGAAAATATTTGGAAATTTTCGCCTACAAATTTTCATTCCAGCCTTGATAGCGGCTAAACGGTTGGTCGTAGCTCAAAACACGTCATTTAACAACTTTTAGTAAACGACGTGTTCTATAAAAAAAGTCCAGTAACTTTTTGCCTTATCCTAAGTGGTCTGGCCTAAAAACCTGTTTAAAAGGAAATGTTTTATTATTTTTAGATGAACATTTTGTTTCTGGAGGCAGTAGCAGCCGAACCATTGGTCATAACTTAAATCCTAAATGTTCAATAACTAGACAGAATTTTACCAATCACCAAATCTCTTAACCCCCCTTTGGGAAGTTCCCAGGATGACCAGATAACCCCCTGATGTCTTAACCCTTGGTAACGTTAACCCCTCCCCCCCTGGGAATTCCTTGTATGACCTCATGTCCGAATTTTACCTATCAATAAACCACTCTTATCCCTTAATTAGGCAAAACACCCTAGTTTTACATCCTTTAATAAGCCTGGAAAACTCTATAAATGGTAAAATATTTGTCGTGGGATTGGCAATTTTTTGGAGTTTTAAATTTATGTGCGATAAATATTTGTGTAATTCATTCCAGATTCAGACTGCACTTGCTTTGCTAGGTTAACGAGTGAATACAACCCCACATTAGAAATTAGCTGAGCGTTAGCTAAGCGTCAGTAGTAGATATGGACAGAGTGAAGTTTTGTTTTGTTCACAGACACAACACCCTCAAAAATAGACCCCAGTGTGTCATTTACCCCCGGTAACATTAACCCCCCCCCGGGAATTTACTGGTAAGACCAGATAACCTCCTGAGTAAAATAAACCCCCTGATGTCTTAACCCCCGATAACATTAAACCCCCCCAGGGAATTTCTCGGCATGACCTCATGTCCGAATTTTACCAATCACCAAATCCCTCTCATCCCCGATTTTGCTAGCGTACATCAGATCTACCAATCACCAAATCCTTTAACCACCCCCGGGAATTTCCTGTTATGACTAGATAACCTCCTGAGTAAATTAAACCCCCTGATGGCTTAACCTCGGTAAGATTAACTTCCCCCCTGGGAATTTCCTGGCATGACTATATACACTCCTGAGCAAATAAAACCCCCTAAGCAACTTAAAAATGTTGACTTAGGGTAGGTGTTTTACTATATTTCCACTCAACAATTTACAATAGTTGACAGGTGCAGACTTTACTACCACACTCTGTACTTCCTAAACCAGAGCTCGTAGCTCAAATCTGATGGCATAATCGAAACACAAAATTAAATTTCCGACAAGAAAGGTCCGGTCACTTTTTGTCGTATCTCTAACGGTTTAGCCGCAAAATGCCCTCAAAGTCAAAAGTTTGGACGAATCCGGAAAAAAATCAATAAAAAGGTCAATTTTTAAATCCCTTGTCATTTACCTAATGTCCGGACTTAACCAGTCACCGAATTCCGCTTATCCCCGAATTTTAAGCATCTACCTTGGGGGCCTGGGGGCGTAGCCCCCAGCGAGCCGAAGGCGAGTCTAATATACTATACAGCCGCATGTGTAACTGACTCACTCACTCACTGATGATGTATAGATACAAAATTCTAACCTACTTCTAGAAGTGCTAGAAACTTGAAATTTGGCACGCAGGTACCTTTTGCCGTGTAACCAACAGGAAAAGTCTAAAAACCGGGAATTTTTAGTTTTAACCCCTCAAAAAAATTCCCAAAAAAACACGCATTTTTTACCCTTGCAGGCATTTTTTGTAAGCCCGATAGCGGGCGAACCGTTGAAGCTAGCTCGGATCTGACGAAAAATCGTTAGTCAGGAATAAAGTGATCTACAAAAAAGGTTCAGTGACTTTTTGCTCTATCTTCCATAGTTAAGCGACAAAACGCTCGAATATTTGACATTCCAAAGATTTTTTCGATAAAAATAATGTTTCAAGCCCGATAGCGGCCGAACCGTTGGTCGTAGCTCAAATCTGATTGACCCATTAAATTAGCAAATTGCCCAATCTACAGAAAAGGTCCAGTGACCTTTTGCCCTATCTCCATTGGTTTGGCCGAAAAAAAACGTGATTATGTGCAATTTTTTTGTAATATTTACGTGAAAAGTTTGTTTTTGAGGTCGATAGCGGCGAAACCATTGGTCGGAGTTCAAAATAAATCAAAGGTTAGATTTAGGAAATAATGTGAGCTACAAAAAAGGTCCAGTGACTTTTTACTCTATCTCCATTTGTTTGTCCGCAAAACGCTATTAAGTGAAAATATTTGGAAATTTTCGCCTACAAATTTACATTCCGGGCTTGATAACGGCTAAACGGTTGGTCGTAGCTCAAAACAAATCTTCAACGGGTATTAGGAAATGACGTGATCTACAAAAAAGGTTCAGTAACATTTTGCCCTATCCTCAACGGTTTGGCCGCATAACGCGTTTTAAAGTTTTAATTTTTTGAGTTTTACGTGAGATTTTTGTTTTCTGGGCTCTATTTCAGACAAAATCTTAGTTTTAGCCCATATTAAAAATTTGATTTTTAATACAACATAATGCGATCTACACAAAAAGGTCCAGTGACCTTTTACACTATATTCCATGATTTAACCGTAAAACGTGATTATATTGAAAATTTCACTTAAAAACTTACTTTTCGTGCTCGATAGTGGCCGAACCGTTTGGCCCTAGCTTGATTGTAAAACTTTTTATAAGTAGCTATAGATAGGATCTACAAAAAAAGGTCCAGCAGCTTTCTGTCGTTTATCTTTCCGTAATCCTGATAAATGCTCTAAATGGCTAATTCTTTGTCGTCACTTTTAAGTGTTTTAAATTTTGCAACTTATAATTAGTGCGGTTCATACTGGTTCCATATTGACCTTGTTATTACTACTTTAACGAGTGACTAAAACACCCCTCCACATCGGGAGTTGGCTGAGCGTTAGTGAAGCTTCAATAGTAGATAGGGACAGAGTGTTTATTTTTTGTTTAATTTTATGAAAATATTAGTTCGTTGTCAAAACTCTGGCGTGGAATGATAATTTCCGAAGTAATGTAAACCCCCTGATCAACGGTTTTATTTTTGATAAAAAATTCCTCGTTAGCCCAGACACAAATTTACTAGAAAAGTACCACGCGTTCTTTAACCCCCGAGAAGATAAAACCCCCTCTCCCGGGAATTTCCTTGGTTGATGAACTCCTGATTAAATTAAACCGCCCTGATCAACTTAATATTCTGATAAAGGTAGTTTTAAATTTATTTACACTATATCCGTTTACACAACAGCTGACTAGTGCAGACTTTTATCCCAAGCGTTGTACCGACTAAACCAGAGATCGTAGCTCAAATCCGAGAGTTGAATCCAAAAACAAAATTAAAATTTCCGACAAGAAAGGTCCAGTCACTTTTTCTCGTATCTCTAACGGTTAACCCGTAAAATATCATTAAAGTCAAAACTTTGATGAAAGGTGGCCTGGGGTGTGTCATTAACCCCCGGTAACATTAATCCCCCCCGGGATTTCTAGGTATGACCAGATAATCTCCTGAGTAAATTAAAACCCCCTGATGTGATAACCCCCCCGGTACCATTAACCCTCCCAGGGAATATACTGGCTTGACCTCATGTCTGAATTTTACTAATCACCAAATCTCTTAACCCCCCTTGGGAAGTTCCTGGTATGACCAGATAGCCCCCCGATGTCTTAACCCACGGTAACGTTAAACCCCCCGCCCCCTTGGGAAGTTCCTGGTATGACCAGATATCCCCCTGATGTCTTAACCCCTGGTAACATTAAAACCCCCCAGGGAATTTCCTGGCTTTACCTCATGTCCGAATTTTAACAATCACCAAATATCTTTAACCCCCCCCCTTGGGAAGTTTCTGGTATGACCAGATATCCCCCTGATGTCTTAACCCCTGGTAACATTAAACCCCCCCCCCCAGGGAATTTCCTGGCTTGACCTCATGTCCGAATTTTAACAATCACCAAGTCTCTCTTATCCCCGAATTTGCAAGCGTAAAATTTAACCGCTCATCTCCGAATTTGGCCAACACCCAAAAGGGGGCCTGGGGGCGTAGCCCCCAGCGAGCCGAAGGCGAGTCTAATATATATACAACCGCATGTGTAACTGACTGACTGACTGACTCACTCACTCACTCACGTATACTAATTCTAAACCTACTTCCAGATGAGTTAGAGACTTGAAATTTGGTACACAGATAGCTTTCCACGTGTAACCACCAGGAAAATCCCGAAAAGTGAGAATTTTTCATTTTCAATCCCTCAAAAAAATTCCCAAAAAATCGCGCATTCTTCACCCCTGCAGGCATTTTTTTGTAAGCCCGATAGCGGGCGAACCGTTGGAGCTAGCTCGGATCTGACGGAAAATTCATGGTCAGGAATGAAGTGAACTACAAAAAAGGTCTAATGACTTTTTGCTCTATCTTCCATGGTTAAGCGACAAAACGCTCGAAACATTTGAAATTCCAGAGATTTTTTTCGATAAAAATAATGTTTCAAGCCCGATAGCGGCCGAACCGTTGGTCGTAGCTCAAATCTGATTGACCCATCAAATTAGCAAATTGCGCGATCTACAGAAAAGGTCCAGTAATCTTTTGCCCTATCTCGATTTGTTTGGCCGAAAAAACGTGATTATGTACAATTTTGTTGTAACTTTTACGCGAAACTTTTGTTTTTGGGGTCGATAGCGGCGAAACCATTGGTCGGAGGTCAAAATAAGACTAACGTTTTATTTAGGAAATAAGATGACCTACAAAAAAGGTCCAGTGACTTTTTACTATATTTCCCTTAGTTTGACCGCAAAACGCGATTAAGTGAAAATATTGGACATTTTCGCCTAAAAATTTACATTCCGGGCTTGATAGCGGCTAAACGGTTGGTCGTAACTCAAAACAAATTTTAAACGGGATTTAGGAAATCACTTGATCTACAGAAAAGGTTCAGTGACTTCGGGAGTTGGCTGAGCGTTAGCTAAGCGTCAATAGTAGATAGGGACAGAGGAATATTTATTATGTTCACAGACACAATACCCTCTAAAAAAGGCCCAAGTGTGTCATTAACCCCCGGTAATATTAACCCCCCCCCCGGGGATTTCCTGGTATGACCTGATAACCTCCTGTACATTCAACCCCCTGATGTGTTAAACCCCCCTGGTAACATTAAACCCCCCCAGGGAATTTCCTGCCATGACCTCATGTCCGAATTTTACCAGTCACCAAATCTCTTAACCCCCCCCCCTGGGAAGATCCTGGTATGACCAGATAACCCCCTGGAGACTTATCCCCCGGTAACGTTAACCCCCCCTGGGAATTTTGTTCATATGACCAGACAATATCCTGACGAAATTAAACCCCCTCTTGTCTTAACCTCCTTAACATTAATCACCCACCCAGGGAATTTCTCGCCTTGACTAGATAGTCTCCTGGTGATATTAAACCCCCTGTTCGACTTAAAAATACTGCCTTGAGGTCGGTTTTTATTATGTTTATACTAAACAATTCAAGATAGCTGACCCGTGCAGACTTTTCTCCCGAGCTCATTTCTGGCTAAACCATAGGTCGTAGATCAGATCTGAGGGCACAATCGAAAGACAAAATTAAATTTCCAACAAGAAAGGTCCAGTCACTTTTTCTCGTATCTCTAACGGTTTATCTAATATATATACAACCGCATGTGTAACTGACTGACTGACTGACTCACTCACTCACTCACGTATACTAATTCTAACCTACTTCCAGATGAGTTAGAGACTTGAAATTTGGTACACAGATAGCTTTCCACGTGTAACCACCAGGAAAATCCCGAAAAGTGAGAATTTTTCATTTTCAACCCCTCAAAAAATTCCCAAAAAATCGCGCATTCTTCACCCCTGCAGGCATTTTTTGTAAGCCCGATAGCGGGCGAACCGTTGGAGCTAGCTCGGATCTGACGGAAAATTCATAGTCAGGAATGAAGTGAACTACAAAAAAGGTATAATGACTTTTTGCTCTATCTTCCATGGTTAAGCGACAAAAACGCTCGAACATTTGAAATTCCAGAGATTTTTTCGATAAAAAATAATGTTTCAAGCCCGATAGCGGCCGAACCGTTGGTCGTAGCTCAAATCTGATTGACCCATCAAATTAGCAAATTGCGCGATCTACAGAAAAGGTCCAGTAATCTTTTGCCCTATCTCGATTGGTTTGGCCGAAAAAAACGTGATTATGTACAATTTTGTTGTAACTTTTACGCGAAACTTTTGTTTTTTGGGGTCGATAGCGGCGAAACCATTGGTCGGAGGTCAAAATAAGACTAACGTTTTATTTAGGAAATAAGATGACCTACAAAAAAGGTCCAGTGACTTTTTACTATATTTCCCTTAGTTTGACCGCAAAACGCGATTAAGTGAAAATATTGGACATTTTCGCCTAAAAAATTTACATTCCGGGCTTGATAGCGGCTAAACGGTTGGTCGTAACTCAAAACAAATTTTAAACGGGATTTAGGAAATCACTTGATCTACAGAAAAGGTTCAGTGACTTCGGGAGTTGGCTGAGCGTTAGCTAAGCGTCAATAGTAGATAGGGGACAGAGGAATATTTATTATGTTCACAGACACAATACCCTCTAAAAAAGGCCCAAGTGTGTCATTAACCCCCGGTAATATTAACCACCCCCCCCCCCCGGGGATTTCCTGGTATGACCTGATAACCTCCTGTACATTCAACCCCCTGATGTGTTAACCCCCCTGGTAACATTAAACCCCCCCAGGGAATTTCCTGCCATGACCTCATGTCCGAATTTTACCAGTCACCAAATCTCTTAACCCCCCCCCCCCTGGGAAGATCCTGGTATGACCAGATAACCCCCTGGAGACTTATCCCCCGGTAACGTTAACCCCCCCTGGGAATTTGTTCATATGACCAGACAATATCCTGACGAAATTAAACCCCCTCTTGTCTTAACCTCCTTAACATTAATCACCCACCCCAGGGAAATTTCTCGCCTTGACTAGATAGTCTCCTGGTGATATTAAACCCCCTGTTCGACTTAAAAATACTGCCTTGAGGTCGGTTTTTATTATGTTTATACTAAACAATTCAAGATAGCTGACCCGTGCAGACTTTTCTCCCGAGCTCATTTCTGGCTAAACCATAGGTCGTAGATCAGATCTGAGGGCACAATCGAAAGACAAAATTAAATTTCCAACAAGAAAGGTCCAGTCACTTTTTCTCGTATCTCTAACGGTTATCTAATATATATACAACCGCATGTGTAACTGACTGACTGACTGACTCACTCACTCACTCACGTATACTAATTCTAACCTACTTCCAGATGAGTTAGAGACTTGAAATTTGGTACACAGATAGCTTTCCACGTGTAACCACCAGGAAAATCCCGAAAAAAAGTGAGAATTTTTCATTTTCAACCCCTCAAAAAATTCCCAAAAAATCGCGCATTCTTCACCCCTGCAGGCATTTTTTGTAAGCCCGATAGCGGGCGAACCGTTGGAGCTAGCTTGGATCTGACGGAAAAATTCATAGTCAGGAATGAAGTGAACTACAAAAAAGGTATAATGACTTTTTGCTCTATCTTCCATGGTTAAGCGACAAAACGCTCGAACATTTGAAATTCCAGAGATTTTTTCGATAAAAATAATGTTTCAAGCCCGATAGCGGCCGAACCGTTGGTCGTAGCTCAAATCTGATTGACCCATCAAATTAGCAAATTGCGCGATCTACAGAAAAGGTCCAGTAATCTTTTGCCCTATCTCGATTGGTTTGGCCGAAAAAACGTGATTATGTACAATTTTGTTGTAACTTTTACGCGAAACTTTTGTTTTTGGGGTCGATAGCGGCGAAACCATTGGTCGGAGGTCAAAATAAGACTAACGTTTTATTTAGGAAATAAGATGACCTACAAAAAAGGTCCAGTGACCTTTTTACTATATTTCCCTTAGTTTGACCGCAAAACGCGATTAAGTGAAAAATATTGGACATTTTCGCCTAAAAATTTACATTCCGGGCTTGATAGCGGCTAAACGGTTGGTCGTAACTCAAAACAAATTTTAAACGGGATTTAGGAAATCACGTGATCTACAGAAAAGGTTCAGTGACTTCGGGAGTTGGCTGAGCGTTAGCTAAGCGTCAATAGTAGATAGGGACAGAGGAATATTTATTATGTTCACAGACACAATACCCTCTAAAAAAGGCCCAAGTGTGTCATTAACCCCCGGTAATATTAACCCCCCCCCCGGGGATTTCCTGGTATGACCTGATAACCTCCTGTACATTCAACCCCCTGATGTGTTAACCCCCCTGGTAACATTAAACCCCCCCAGGGAATTTCCTGCCATGACCTCATGTCCGAATTTTACCAGTCACCAAATCTCTTAACCCCCCCCCTGGGAAGATCCTGGTATGACCAGATAACCCCCTGGAGACTTATCCCCCGGTAACGTTAACCCCCCCTGGGAATTTGTTCATATGACCAGACAATATCCTGACGAAATTAAACCCCCTCTTGTCTTAACCTCCTTAACATTAATCACCCACCCAGGGAATTTCTCGCCTTGACTAGATAGTCTCCTGGTGATATTAAACCCCCTGTTCGACTTAAAATACTGCCTTGAGGTCGGTTTTTATTATGTTTATACTAAACAATTCAAGATAGCTGACCCGTGCAGACTTTTCTCCCGAGCTCATTTCTGGCTAAACCATAGGTCGTAGATCAGATCTGAGGGCACAATCGAAAGACAAAATTAAATTTCCAACAAGAAAGGTCCAGTCACTTTTTCTCGTATCTCTAACGGTTATCTAATCTCCTATATATACAGCCGCATTTGTAACTCACTGATAGGGTATACGAAATTCTAACCCACTTCTAGAAGTGCTGGAAACACGAAATTTTGCACGGAAGTAGCTTTTTACCTTCAAAACCTCCGGGAAAAGTCTGAAACCCGGATTTTTTTTACTTTTAAAACCCCTCAAAAAAATTCACAAAGTTGCCATTTTTGGCCCTTGCAGGCTTTTCTTTGAAGCCCGATAACGGGCGAACCGTTAGAGCTAGCTCGGATCTGAGAGAAAAATCGTTAGTCCGGAATGAAGTGATCTACAAAAAAGGTCAAGTGCATTTTTGCTCTATCTCTATTGGTTTGGCCGTAAAACGCAATTATGTGTAAAATTTTCGCAATTTTCACTTAATCATTTACCTTCCAGGCTCGATAGCGGCCGAACCGTTGGTCGCAGCTCAAAACAAATTTTCAATGAATTTAGGAAACGGCGCGACCTACAAAAAAGGTCCAGTAACATTTTGCCCTATCCCCAATGGTTTGGCCGGAAAAACGCGTTTAAATGTGTTGCTTCTTTAAGTTTTACTTGAGAATTTTGTTTCTGGGTTCTATATCAGCAGAAAACTTAAAAGTTAGTGTATATTAAAAATCTGATTTTAATAAAAAATAAGACGATCTACAAAAAAGGTTCAGTGACCGTTTGCCCTATCTCTATCGGTTTGGCCAATAAATGCTAATATTTTGTAATTTTGACGTGAAAATGTTTTTACTGGAGACGATATTGGTTGATCCGTTTATACTAGCTTAAACTTAAACACTTTATTAAATAGCCATTAATAGGATCTACAAAAAAGGTTCAGTAGCTTTTTTTTTTATAACTTTCCGTAAGCCTGTTATACGCTCTCAATTGCAAAATCTTTTTTGTGAATTGGCAATATAGGGGTCTTTTTATTTTTTCCGAACAAAATTGGTGCAATTAATAACACTTCCAGATTGTATTTGTATTACTTCGTAAACCAGTGACTAGTATTCGTGGCTACTAGAGCACATCGCGAATTGGCTGAGCGTTAGCAAAGGTTATTTTTAATTTTTTAAAACAGTTTATTTAATTCATATAATATATCAGATTTTGTTTCATTTTTATAACCATACGGTACTGTATCAATATTATTTTATAGAACAATTCTTTTATTCATCATTCGAGCTCAGTGCTAGCTAGCTTGGTTATCCTATATAATATACAGCCGCATGTGTAACTATACAAATTCTAACATAGTTCTAGAAGTGCTGGAAACTTGAAATTTTGGCATGCAGGTACCTTTCACAATATGACCCGGAGGAAAAGTCTGAAAACCGGACTTTTTTACTTTTAAACCCCTCAAAAAAATTCCCAAAAAATCGCGCATTCTTTACCCCTGCAGGCATTTTTTGTAAGCCCGATAGCGGGCGAACCGTTGGAGCTAGCTCGGATCTGACGAAAAATTCATGGTCAGGAATTGAAGTGAACTACAAAAAAGGTCCAGTGACCTTTTGCTCTATCTTCCATGGTTAAGCGACAAAACGCTCGAACATTTGAAATTCCAGAGATTTTTTTCGATAAAAATAATGTTTCGAGCCCGATAGCGGCCGAGCCGTTGGTCGTAGCTCAAATCTGATTGACCCATCAAATTAGCAAATTGCGCGATCTACAGAAAAGGTCCAGTGACCTTTTGCCTTATCTCTATTGGTTTGGCCGAAAAAACGTGATTATGTGCAATTTTTTTGTAATATTTACGTGAAAAGTTTGTTCTTGAGGTCGATAGCGGCGAAACAATTGGTCGGAGGGCAAAATTAAAACAAAGGTTAGATATAGGAAATGAAGTGATCTACAAAAAATCTACAGTGACTTTTTACTCTATCTCCATTATTTTGGCCGCAAAATGCGATTAAGTGAATAGATTTGGAAATTTTCGCCTACAAATTTACATTCCGGGCTTGATAGCGGCTAAAACTATTGGTCGTAGCTCAAAACAAATTTTCATTACGATTTAGGAAATGACGTGATTCTACATAAAAGGTTTAGTAACATTTTGCCCTATCCTCAACAGTTTGGCCGCATAACGCGTTTTAAAGTTTTGATGTTTTTGAGTTTTACGTGAGATTTTGTTTTCTGGGCTCCATTGTAAACAAAACCTTAGTTATAGTCCGGATTAAAAATGTGATTTTAATACAAAATTTTACGTTCTACAAAAAAGGTCCATTAAGCTTTTGCTCTACCTCCATCGGTTTGGTTAATAAATGTCAATATTTTGTAATTTCGACGTGAAAATTTTGTTACTGGAGTCCATAGCGGTTGACCCGATTATGCTAGCTTAAATATCAAAACATTTATAAACAGCTATTGGTAGGTTCTACAAAAAAGTAGCTTATTGTTGTATATCTCACTGTAAGCCTGTTACACGCTCTCAAAGGCAAAATATTTTTTGTAATTTGGCATTTATAGGGGTTTTGCTTTTTCTGACTAAAATTTGTGTAATTCGTTGTGATTTCCAGATTGAGTTTGTATTACTAAGTAAACGAGTGACTAGTAAACGTGTACTAGAGCACATCATTAATTGGCTGAGCGTTAGCGAAGTTCAATAGTAATTAGGGACAGAGTGAATTTTATTATTTTTGCTTACAAACACAAAACACACTCTAAGAGGCAAAAGTGTGGTAAATTAAACCCCCTGATGTGTTACCCCCCCGGGTACATTTAAATCCCCCCCAGGGAATTTCCTGGCATGACCTCATGTCCAAATTTTACCAATAATCAAATCTCTTAACCCCCCTTGGGAAGTTCCTGGTATGACTAGATAACCCCCTGATGTCTTAACCCCCGGTAACGTTAACACCGCCCCCTGGGAATTTCCTGGCATGACCTCATGTCCAAATTTTACCAATCATCAAATCTCTTAACCCCCCCTGGGAAGTTCCTGGTATGACCAGATAACCCCCTGATGTCTTAAACTCCGGTAACCTTAACCTCCCCCCTGGTAATTTCCTGGCATGACTATATAAACTCCTGAGCAAATAAAACCCCCTAAACAATTTAAAAATGTTCACTTAGGGTAGGGTTTTTACTATATTTCCACTCAACAATTTACAATAGTTGACAGGTGCAGACTTTACTACCACGCTCTGTACCTCCTAAACCAGAGCTCGTAGCTCAAATCTGATGGCATAATCGAAATTAAATTTCCGACAAGAAAGGTCCAGTCACTTTAAGTCGTATCTCTAACGGTTTAACCGCAAAATGCCCTCAAAGTCAAAAATTTGGACGAATCCGGAAAAAAATCAATGAAAAAGGTCAATTTTTAAATCCCTTGTCATTTACCTAATGTCCGGACTTAAAAACAGTCACCGAATTCCGCTTATCCCCGAATTTAAGGCACTTACTTAGGGGGCCTGGGGGCGTAGCCCCCAGCGAGCCGAAGGCGAGTCTAATATATATACAACCGCATGTGTAACTGACTGACTGACTGACTCACTCACTCACTCACGTATACTAATTCTAACCTACTTCCAGATGAGTTAGAGACTTGAAATTTGGTACACAGATAGCTTTCCACGTGTAACCACCAGGAAAATCCCGAAAAGTGAGAATTTTTTCATTTTCAACCCCTCAAAAAAATTCCCAAAAAATCGCGCATTCTTCACCCCTGCAGGCATTTTTTGTAAGCCCGATAGCGGGCGAACCGTTGGAGCTAGCTCGGATCTGACGGAAAATTCATGGTCAGGAATGAAGTGAACTACAAAAAAGGTCTAATGACTTTTTGCTCTATCTTCCATGGTTAAGCGACAAAACGCTCGAACATTTGAAATTCCAGAGATTTTTTCGATAAAAATAATGTTTCAAGCCCGATAGCGGCCGAACCGTTGGTCGTAGCTCAAATCTGATTGACCTATCAAATTAGCAAATTGCGCGATCTACAGAAAAGGTCCAGTAATCTTTTGCCCTATCTCGATTGGTTTGGCCGAAAAACGTGATTATGTACAATTTTGTTGTAACTTTTACGCGAAACTTTTGTTTTTGGGGTCGATAGCGGCGAAACCATTGGTCGGAGGTCAAAATAAGACTAACGTTTTATTTAGGAAATAAGATGACCTACAAAAAAGGTCCAGTGACTTTTTACTATATTTCCCTTAGTTTGACCGCAAAAACGCGATTAAGTGAAAATATTGGACATTTTCGCCTAAAAATTTACATTCCGGGCTTGATAGCGGCTAAACGGTTGGTCGTAACTCAAAACAAATTTTAAACGGGATTTAGGAAATCACGTGATCTACAGAAAAGGTTCAGTGACTTCGGGAGTTGGCTGAGCGTTAGCTAAGCGTCAATAGTAGATAGGGACAGAGGAATATTTATTATGTTCACAGACACAATACCCTCTAAAAAAGGCCCAAGTGTGTCATTAACCCCCGGTAATATTAACCCCCCCCCCCCGGGGATTTTCCTGGTATGACCTGATAACCTCCTGTACATTCAACCCCCTGATGTGTTAACCCCCCTGGTAACATTAAACCCCCCCAGGGAATTTCCTGCCATGACCTCATGTCCGAATTTTACCAGTCACCAAATCTCTTAACCCCCCCCCCCCCTGGGAAGATCCTGGTATGACCAGATAACCCCCTGGAGACTTATCCCCCGGTAACGTTAACCCCCCCTGGGAATTTGTTCATATGACCAGACAATATCCTGACGAAATTAAACCCCCTCTTGTCTTAACCTCCTTAACATTAATCACCCACCCAGGGAATTTTCTCGCCTTGACTAGATAGTCTCCTGGTGATATTAAACCCCCTGTTCGACTTAAAATACTGCCTTGAGGTCGGTTTTTATTATGTTTATACTAAACAATTCAAGATAGCTGACCCGTGCAGACTTTTCTCCCGAGCTCATTTCTGGCTAAACCATAGGTCGTAGATCAGATCTGAGGGCACAATCGAAAGAGAAAATTAAATTTTCGACAAGAAAAGGTCCAGTCACTTTTTGTCGTATCTCTAACGGTTTAACCGCAAAATGCCCTCAAAGTCAAAAGTTTTTAACGAATCCGGAAAAAAAATCTATGAAAAAGGTCAATTTTTAAATCCCTTGTCATTTACTTAATGTCCGGACTTAACCAGTCACCGAATTCCGCTTATCCCCGAATTTGCAAGCGTTTACTTTGGGGGCCTGGGGGCGTAGCCCCCAGCGAGCCGAAGGCGAGTGTTAAATATCTATACTATGTTCTTAACATCAATTAGAGTATTAAAATATTATTTATTGTCACAAATCTTTAAATTCCAAAACCTTAATTCTCGAAGTTTGTTTCATACATTTAAGGCACATAAAGTATAATAACCTGTTTTGTATTTATCAGCATTAAATCAAAGTTTGAAAGATCCATAAAACTAATTATTTAATTATAACAGGTTTACTTTAACAATCAATAAATAATTAGTCAGTGTATAAACAATTGATTAATTTCGAATTAAATTGAAGCAAATACGATGATCCAATATACAGATGATGTAAACACAATGATGTTTTGTATTTATTATTAATAAATCAAAATTTTAAAATATTTTTAGAACTAATTATTTGATAATTACAAGTTTACTTTAACAATTAATATAATATTAGTCAGTACATGAATTATTGATTAATTTTGAAATGAATTTAAGCAAATACAAAGATTCATATTTTTACATAATTCATTAATTTAAATGAAAAGTAAGTAATATAAAACTAACTATTTCGATGAATTCAGAAGTGAAAAGTCTGTAGATAACGGCCGAGGTTATTGATAGAAGTGCAGCTAACAATCTTATCTTGGTCCTTTGTTTGCGAGGCCCACTGATAATCGACAGTCGCTTCTGGAGCAGGTTAGTCTGCAAACTCTTACTCCTGGGGCCACCTCGGTTCATCTCGTTCACCTCGCTCACACCCCATGACTTCGTTCCCTGGTATTGGTTTTGTCTCGTTCTCAGCCAATATGTAACATTTATTTATAACCCTTTAAAAGTATATCTGTAAAGGTTAAATTATCAAATGTCCCTTTTTATTCACTCAGTAGAATTCTTTGTATACCCCCAAAACGTTTAAGTTATTTCAAAGTAAAATTAATTTTATCAGTGAACAACTTCATTAATCCACAGCACAAATGTTTACCATAAGGAGCTTTCTACAAGATCATCTCTTCTCATCTTTAACTGTGCAGTGCACTGCTGTTAAAATAATGTTCTTTCTTTAAAAAAATGTTGGTAATTATTGTGGTGCAAATTAATACAAGTTAAATTCTTTTTATTTTAATTTTACTCAGTGGTAGTTACTTGTTTAGTTATCATGGATAACCAATCCAGGTAACAATTATATATATAAGCTGTATCCTTTTTCACTAATTATTTTAATCTTAATTTAGTGCTTATAATGAGGTAATATCATGTTGTTCTTTCTCACTTTCACTGTGTAAACATTTACTCAGGGTTGTTGGAACATTTCATGTTATAGACCACAACCTGGGACTTTCACAACAAATACAGATTATTTCTCCATCCAACTTTGTTATTACAATAGGAAGGGTAGGATTCACATTTACCAAATTTATAGAGTGTGGCTGTATGCGTGAAGTAAACACATGTCTCATTGTACTTTCACTCATATGGTAACACGTATGTAGATTTCATAAAACATTAGTAATATCTATAACTAATTGGTTTGTTTATAAAATATTACATTATTACATACTCATTAATCGTACAACTTTCATGTTTTAAACACTCACAGTCCATGTCCTACCCTGAAATTTACACCATACACCTTCTACACCTATATTCATTTTACCATCATTGTTTTACCAGCTTCATGTTCATGCTGTGAACTCGCTTATATATGTTTGCATCTCTCAGATCTTGCACCACAAAACTGACATCTGAAATTACTGCAATAATTTTGTAGGGTCCTTCGTAAATGGCATCCAACTTCTTTCTCTGAAAATTAACTTTACAAAACACAATATCACCCTTCTTAAATTTAACATTGTTACCATATTTACTTAGTTTCTGATTTTTCAAACATTGTTGCTTCAAATTTTTGACTGCACTGATTAATTTATTTTTATTCCTTCCCCTTAATTCATTATCTATTAAGTCCTTCAGATTCCACCTCAAACTTAAACTATCATCAAGTAATTTTCTATTTCAATATTAAATTCTAACCTTCACAGTACCTCGCACTTCTCCTGAAGACTTCACCAAGTAACCAAAATGACTATTATAGATTAATTAATTTAAACTTGAGACTTTAAATTTTGAAAAGAAATTTTAATTTTAAACTCCACAAACTCAACCTTCTTCCCGAAAAATCAATACGACAAGAGTAGGCTATCACTTTATACGACTTGTCTCTCTGACCAAACAGCAAAGAATCCCCTGAAAACGTGGTTGAAGCCACCGGAAGGATCTAGAAGTCCCTCCCACCATCTAATCAACCTAACATTGGCTAATCAAATTTGAGCAAACACAATGTCTGAATTGGATGGTACATATCCAACCCAGACCTGTAACCTATGCTCAATACCTAGATACAAAAGGAAGCTTCTAGCATTCCTCGAACCCGAATTGACAAGAAAATCAGCACTGCTCAAAGGATAACAATTCTTACAATTCAATTATTATATAAGTTTACAATTCTCTTAATTAAAAATATAAAAATTCCTATAAATAATTAAATAATATAGGAAGCATCCTATAGTAGGTTATCAATTTGAAATGACTAATTGAGCCTGCTATCTACTACATATCCTAAACATGCTGTATTATTATGAAATCTGACTGGAATTTGTTGATTTGTACTCAAGTTATGGGAATTCTGATAGAGAATTTATCATAAGTGGTTTTATTTTCATCAAGCACTAAATTTAATGTGTCCATTGAGTTACTGTCGGAGAAGTACGTATGAAGATACATGTGAATCTCATAATAATGTAAAAAACTAGTTTTTTTCTGGTCTGTGTTTGTCACAGATTACATTGTATTCTCTCCATCTACAGAATGCTGCTCTACATGCCTATCTCTATAAAAGGAGATAAAAATTACTAGGGACCCAGATGAAAAATCTAACTTAAAAGTATACTTTGCTCTCCATAAGTGTAAAACTAAGGCATTTTTATATCAGAATATTTCGTGATGGCATTTTGAAAAACTATACTTTAAAAACAGTAAAAATCCAGTATTTATGAATTTGTAAAATTATTTACTGTCATATTCTAGGAAAATTAAGTATTTCAATCAGAAAATTAGAACATAGCCTATTAAAAAACCTACAATTACAGTTCACAATTATTTGAACTATAATCCATCTACAGCGATATATTTGTAACAGCGTTTAACAAATAAATCGTAAGCTCTTACAAAATAATTCTGCTCTATCCAAAGAAGTTCCTCTTCAATTGATTGCTTTAATTTCTCATCATTATTGAAGCTACGAGTATAAACTTGTTCCTTTAAGTAAACCCATAGAACGAAATCACACACAGTTAAACGTGGGGATCGGAGTGGCCAATCTAAAAAGTCACTTCCACGGCCACAAAGGTTGTAATTTAGCAATTGCTTGACAGGATTTGCGAAATGAGGAGGAACACAATTTTGTTGGAAGATTCCTTGATCCATTTATGGAATCGTAAAATGAGGCAAGACTTGTTCATTTAAAACCTGTAAATACATATTCCCAGTCATTGTAATATCTGAAATGTCGTAAAATAGCACCCCATTACAATTTGCTGCCCTAACAGGAATTCATTTTGATTTAGGTATAGCCTGTTCAAGAATATGTGGATTACTGGTGTTTTAATCATTACAATTATGCCTATTTACAGCACAATTGCGGTAGATAGTGGACACGATGGAAAAAACAATTTGAGTATGCCAATTAGGATCTAGCTCATGCAAGTCAATGATACGAGAACAAAATTCCACTCTAGTGTCCGGATAATCTTCAAGAAGATTATGGACTAGGTGATTTTTGTAAACATTTCATTTTGTTCTTCTTAACTATTCTCTGTACTGAAGAATTTTGAACACCAGTTTCAAGTTAAACCTTCCTTAGCGATTTCGGTTTACCTGGAGAGCGAAGCATTGATGCGCATACTAGTACATCTCTTTCCTCATATGATCCTCTATAGTACTTTATTACGACACTTCCAGTTTCTAACAAAAGATTTTTCAACTTAGTTATTGTTGGATTTCTAGTTGTTCAACTCTTGGGTAGGCATTCTGAAATTGTCTAATTGCTTCTGTAATGTTACCAAAAGCAATAGCCCAAACACAACACTACACTTTTTGCTCAACATTAAAAGCCACTTCTCGAACTTCAATATCAGTAAAACTGTAATAAAGGAGGTTAGGTTATGTTTTTATAGCACAAGCAATATTCTTCAATGAAACAGCTGTTTTCAACAGTGAGCGTAAAATTTTCAATATATCATTATTTTGTTTCTAAAATTGTTAGGGAGCTTTAATTTTCACAGAATATTATTTTAATTAATTTATCTTTATTAATTGAGTTTGAAAACGTTCGGTGCATAAATGTGCAAGTAATATAAGATTAAACGTTTAAACCTCTTCGTGGAACAACTTGTATATGGCTAGAGAACGAATTCAAGAAGGAGTCGAATCAAATTGCCTCTGCCGTCTATCATACATTAAAACATACATACTTGACTGGAATCCGGACCGTCAAGCTTGTATCTGACGGCTGCGGAAAACAGAATAAGAATACAATGGTTATCTGCATGATGTCTAAAATAATGTTTTATGCATGATGCTCTAAATGTGATCAAAGTTATATTTTCCATTATCGGACATTATTTTATCCCTGACAGGACTTTTGCACAAATCAAGAAGGATGTTAAAAGCACATTACCCTCCTAACCCGCCAGGACTACATTAAGATTTTTAAGAAACATACTACTGCCATAAGACTAGAAGATGACTACTGTCATGTCTTTAACTGGAAAATGTCAAAGAAAATTTATTAAGAAATGTGTTTTTAGGGGTTAAATGCATTACAATAAAAACATTGGTGAAAGGAAAAGCTTGCAAATGCGCGGGAAGAAAATTATCACAGTAAATCCCAGTCTAATTTAAAAAATGTCCTAGGTCAAACCAGCATAGTTGAAAGATTTGAACAAACTGCTATCCAAATATCCCATGCCTCACTGGGAGTTGTCTTTGAGCACCTCTTTCAAAGAACTCTCAGCAACAAGAAGTGCTCCAGCACCCGTGTGGAGAAGAGTCACATGAAGTATTCTAACTACTTTTCAAAATCGTTAATCCATTGTTAGTTGGGTGCCTCTTGTGTGAAACATTTCAAAGGCTTTTAAAATAAAACACAAAAAGATACACAATAAAAAAGTCACTTTTATTATGCTTTTTTAATAAAACCCTTGCTCTGGTTTATGTAACCTTATTTTCACAAAACAAAATTATTGCTAAAAAATTGGTTTTTATGTTTGGAATATAACATATTGCGATAAATTCACACCCTGATATTTTTTTATCATCTATTATTCCAAAAGTATCACAGTTAATATGCAAAACAAACGCCATTATGTCCACTACTGATTCAAAACTAACTAAGTTCCCGAAACTGCTCCAAATATCGTTATGTTCTAAAGTTTTTTAAAGTTTTACCAGTAAACTATAAATGTCTAATTGTAGCCATCAGCAACAACCTGATAAAAGTATAATTTTTACAAATTAAAAAAAATTTCCATACTTAGGGAATAATAATACTTATTGCCATATTTAGTTTTTACTCTTATCAAAAAAGTCAGTTAAGTTGGTAGCTGAGTCAAAGAATAAACACAACTTAAATACTAGAACACATCCGTAGTTAACTATGGTTATAAATTAACATAGGATATAGCAAAACACGTCAACAGAATAACAAGGGTTACTCAGGAGCCAATTATAAAATCTATTTCTAAACACTTTTTCAGGGTGTATATTTATTAAAGGATGTAATTTACTGTAAATGTTTAGTGAAACAACCAGCTCACTATTAATTGTTTTATGTAGTATGCAGAAATTTATTGTACAATGTATACGAAATCAATCTAGTAAGCCTAATTGCCTTACTCCTAGCATTATAGCTCTGATCAGCATACTTAATACTGTTAGGATTATGAGAAATAAACAAAATTAGGTAATGTATGTATAAACTGAAAATAGTTAGAAATTTTAAGTTTATTTTTAATATTGGCAAAAAGACAGATTACGGGATTCCTTACCAATATACCCTATATGAATATAAGAAAGAAATTAGAAAAATATGAGAAGAATCTGGAGAAATGTTTGTAAAAGCATGAGCAACCTACTAGAGGCTGACAGGTTTAAAAAAAAACTCTCCAAACTGATCACTCTTATCCACTAGGGTCCTTAGTAAAAGCCAATGGTGGCCTTACAGTCAACAAGAAGGAAACTCTAGAACTATTGTTGAAAACGCATTTTCGGGGCGGCCTCGAAATGAGGATTTTTATTCTCTAGCGGGGGAAAGACCTGGTTGGGAGGCTGCCAAATCCAAACAGCAGTCAAAAAGAATTTTTACATCTAAAAGGATTAAATGGGCAGTAATATCCCTTAAGCCATTTAAATATCCTGGAGCTGGTGGAGGTTTCCCGGTCCTTCTTCAAGAAGGGTTGGATATCTTATTAAATACACTAACTATTTTGCTTAGAAGCAGTTACGCCCTAGGATTTATTCTAAAAAACTGAGGGAGAACACTTGTGTTTTATGCGAAAAAGACAGTGATCTGCCTGAACCTAACTCGTACAGGCTGTAAGCCTAACCTCCTTCACGGTAGAAACTACGGAAAAAATAATTATAGACATGTCAGGGACAAAAACTTACAGTTACAACTACTCAGCCTATATCAACATGCATACGTGGAAGGTAAGTCAGCTACCACCGCTCTCCGAAGTCTGGTGGAAGCGGTGGAGGACACTTTTAAGGAAAATGAATCCCTAGTCAGCGTCTTTATGAATATTGAAGTAGCTTACGACCCAGTAGCATATCAATCCATCCCTCCTGTGGGCAATGGTGGTAGACGACCTCCTACCTAAAGCAGAAAAGAGGGGAATAAGTCTACTATGCTATACCGACGACCTGGGGCTTATGGTAAAAGAGAAAAACAAAGGCTCGCTGGAACGCCTCACTCAATAAGCCATACATTTTATAAGCATCTGGTGTCAGCGGGATGGTATATGCATAAATCCATAAAAAACCAGTAGGATTACCTATACTAGGGGGAAAAGTTCCAGCTAGAACAATCTGGCCTGGAAGGTATCAGGATAAAACATTCTGACGAAGTAAAGTATCTAGGCGTTTTCCGCTATAAGAGGCTGACTTTGAGTACACATATTCACACAATATCTAAGGAGATAAAGGGCCTTGGGGCATGTATAAGACTTTGGATTGAAATGGGGATTGAAAACTACAATGATTTATTGGATCTCTAAGTTAAAAAAGCAATAGTCACATATGCTGCATTAGGTTGGTGGCCGAAAGAAGAACCAAAACAGTAGTCAAGAGGCTACAGAGTCTTCTAAGGCTAGCTTGTGTAAGCATCACAAGAGTTCCTGTCCAACCCTGGCACTTGAAGCGGTCCTGGGATACACTCCTCTGGAGCAGGTAGTATTGAAGACAGCCGCAATGACGCTTCTGGATATAAAGGTGATTAAAGCTACCTTCTCATAGAGCCATATTAAATTAACCCAGGAATTTTCTGAAACGATATCAAATGTGTCGAAATAAATTGTTGAGAAATACTCCTTTTGAAAACCAAACAGTCTCTACTGAAGATCGGGTAAAAACGAGGCCTACCCTACTAAAGGAGTCCAGAAGTTCTATACAGGTGATTTACGCCTTGAGTCTAGGGCAGGATTCAGCATATACGGACCACGATTTAACCTATCTGTGCTCCTGGGCAAAAATGCTACGGTCTTCCAAGTGGAAGTCATGGTAGTAGAATTATGCGCCAGAAGACTCATACAAATGAGGCCAAAAGGAGCAGAATACTTAATACTCTCTGACGGCCAAGCTGCACTTAGCTAAAAAAAAGCATGTAAAATAAAAATATAATGTTATTTTATATGTTTTAAGAATAATAGAGATAGTTTAATAGAATAATAGCATAAAATCTTTAGTACGACTCTAGCCTATGCACAGGCTGCTTGCCCATGTAGGCTAATTTCCATTGTAGAATATATGTTAATATGTAATATATAGTTAACTTAAATAAATAAAAACATATTTATCCAACTACTGTATTTAAAATTAAATTGTTTTATTTTATTGCCACTTAGTAAGTATAGTAAAAGGGTAATTTACTATTTATCAAATGTAAATAAATATAATATCTTACACACACACACACACACACACACACACACACACACACACACACACACACACACACACACACACACACACACACACACACACACACACACACACACACACACACACACACACACACACACACACACACACACACACACACACACACACACACACACACACACACACACACACACACACACACACACACACACACACACACACACACACATACATACATATACGAGAGTGTATATATGTGTATGTATGTATATTTATGTGTGTGTATATGTTTTTGGAAATAAAAAATGTTTCTATTTCTATTTATAGCTAATTTATTAATGTGTTAAATTTTAATTATAAGACGTTAAAATATTACATTAATTTTACCACATTCTGTAAATGTAATTATTTCTTTATTTTATTATCATTATTATATTTTATTTAATGGTTAGATAAGTTAAAGGTAAGATAATATTTTTTTAATATTTTAAATTTTACGTTGTCTCAGGGTGTAAGAAAGGGCCATGCGGACCTAACTTTGTCTGTAAAAATAAAGAATTTTTCATCTCATTTCACTAAGGGCACTTGAAGCGGGCCTGTACGCTTGATTCTAAAGCAGTTTAGGAATGTAAGAACGCTTTGGTAGAACTGGCAGAGAAGAACAGAGTTACACTCGGTTGGGTGCCGGGTCATGGGGGCATTCGTGGTAATGAAATAGCAGGGCCTGAGCCGGGCTTGGGAATAACATTCTCCCACAGTAAAGTTCTCATCGATTGGCAAAAGAGGATTAGATAATTTAACTGGAGTAGGGCCTCAAGATTAATACAATATAAATGTTTATCCCTCCTTACGCTTAAGAGTGAGCATCTCCCCTACATCAAATTAAGGAGAGATAAAAATGATAGTAGGGATGTTAACAGAACGTGGCCTTCTTAAAATGCAGACTCTGCGGGGAAGCAGAAGAATCAGCGGAAAACATTTGGCTGTTATAGGGACATCTTCTCAGCATGTAAAAGCCCCAGATATTGAGGGCACAAACATAAGTAAGGGAGGTGCACTGGTCATTTTAGAACTAATTGCGGAGACAACAGTCTCTATCCCTCGGAAAAAGGAATCCTATTCTGAGTACTAAAACTAAAGCTTGCTCTAACTGCATATATTGCAAATACTATACAATGGCCATTATATATTTCTATGTCTTCTAATCTATTAATGTTTGTCCTATGTAACATTGATCTATATTTCCATATTATTTGCTATACTTGTATAACAATGGTTGTAATTATTAAGGTGCTCAGCGAATGTTTTATAAATTTATTAAGGGCTTAAATAAGATCTTAAAAGCGGGTTTTTAATTTTCTTCCAGTTTGACCAATTTAAAACTGTCATGGCTAATACAGTTCAATATATAAACTATAAACACATGAACTGGAATAAATGTCTCATTTATCAATTGTCGGTTTAATTTTGTTCTGCAATTTATTGCTACTTCTATACGCAGTGTGGCTATGAAATAACGATACTGCCACTGCTGTGGATCCAGGAGGCAAGCCTCAACCACCAATAATCTACAGCTGTTTAATGAGAACCTTTCTCTTTCTTATGCAACTAGTCTCGCTTCTGTAAACAACCCACTTTAGTAAGTGTCTAGGTTCGCGTTATTGTTGTTTTTGTTTTGCCAGATAAAATTGTTAGTGTAACAGTAGAGTAACAAATTATTGTGATGTTTTACTTTAAAATTGGAAAAAGTGCTACTAAACTTATAATTTACTGAAAGAAGTGTATGGTAGTTAATGTTAATCCCGTGTTTTTTAATGGTTTAGCATTGTAAAGATGGCAGAGAATGCGTTGAAGACAGTTCGCGGCCTAGTCGCCCTTCAACGTCAAACACGGATGAAAATGTCGAAAAAGTCGTAATTTGATTTGGTCTAACCGTTGATTAAATTTGTAGAATTGTAGGTATCGATAAAAAATGTGTATGGTAAATATTACACGACAATTTTAACATGCGAAAAGTGTGTGCTAAAACTTGTGTCTAATATTTTAACGTATCAACAACTAGAGGCTCGCATAATGTTTGTTCTGATACATTGTCGGTTTAAATTGAACAATTGTTTTGTAAATGATAATAAAATGTGATGAAACGTGGTTTAATACTTTTGATCTGCAAAAGAGGTTGCTAATCCATGCACTGGAAGAGCCTAACTTCATCGAGAGCCAAAACAGCTTGAATGAGCAAGTCAAAATTTTAAGCAATGATAGTTGATTTCTTTTAATATCCATGGGATTGTGTACCTTCACTAGGTTACTGATGGTTAAACAATTAATCAATATAACTACCTTGTGGTACTTTCTAAACTACGCCAAAGATCAAGGAAAAATTATGGAAGAACAAATCATGGGTACTCCACCAAGACAATGCGCCAACTCATTCCGCATTATTTGTCAAGAGCTTCCTAGATAAGTACAGCATCTCAGTAAGTAGAACACCCACCTGATTCACCAGACATTACGCCTTGTAACTTCTCATTGTTCCATAAGGTGAAAGTTCCATTAAAGGGGAAAATATTTGAGTCTCTGGAAGCTATAAAAGAGAAAGTGGCA
This sequence comes from Homalodisca vitripennis, assembly GCF_021130785.1. Taxonomy (NCBI): domain Eukaryota; kingdom Metazoa; phylum Arthropoda; class Insecta; order Hemiptera; family Cicadellidae; genus Homalodisca; species Homalodisca vitripennis. Next base: position 63,342,621 of record NC_060213.1, read on the forward strand.
CGTCTTGAAGGAGCGAATTCCAGCACTGTTTCAAATAATGGAAATTCACATGGAGCATTGCAGGGAATAGAGAAGGAGGTGACAATAAGTTATTATGTATAAAATAAAAATAAAATAGTTAACGTCATTCTCGTTATAAATAGCTACATCTCATATCCCATTAATAACACGTGTTTTTTTAACGTACTGTTTAAATAGTAAGAAGAAATGTAATTAATTATAAGCATTAATTGTAAATGACTAGTTAAAACTATTCAGTATAAGTAAATATATAATTGCATTCAATATCTAACGACTACCCTTTCGCCACAGTCCAAAGTTATATAAATTATTATTGTACAATATTTAGAAAACGAATGAACAATACAACAAAGGAAAAAGCATCCTACGAAGACACAGTTATATTCTATAAAATGTTTATAAAAAAATTGTATTAACTCATTTTGATCTGTAGAGGATATTTGTATCTAAGAAACATACTACTGTATATTTGAAGTGAATACTGATGATCTTAATATAAAGAACACAGTAAAGTTTAAGTAATAAATAAGGTAATAACACTACACTTATATTAATACAAGTTTACTTCTTTTACTTGCATTTATTCACTCATTAGTCATTCTGTATAGCCTTATATATGATCAATAGTTAATAAAAAACCATAAGCTGCATTGTACAAATATACAGGGTGAGTTTTTTAAAGTGATCCAATAGCTAACTTTTTAACTACACGACTTAGCACCACACTTTAAATTTGGAACTTGCTCAATTTTAAGTTTCACTCAGGGATACACTTTCAAATTTTTTGAAGATAGCCGCCATTTTCCAATATGGCGGTCAACTTAAAAACTACTCATAAATACAGCACTGAAAATTGACAATCGGTTATCAAAATAAGTAGATTGTTGATAAATAAGTATAAAATGCTAAATATTTCTAAAATATTTACCTGAAAAATGTGATTTAGACAAACCCTAATTTTGAGGAACCAACACTTAATAACTAACATAATAACCAAAATTATATGATTCCATGGGTACGAGAATTGATTTCAACGTATTTTTTTTTTTTTTTTTTTTTTTTTTTTTTTTTTTTTTGTTCTCTTCGTTTGATTAAACAGGCTCGGGTGAATTCCCATGACGCCTCGTGGTTCTCTGGGGGTAAACTTCTGCCATACATATGTTATTTTGTGTTACTATGGATTTTCATTGAATAATATTTATTTTTTCTGTTAGTGGGATGGTTAGGCTCTGTCTTTGAAGCTATATGTGTTTTTTTATTTGTTTTAAAAATTGGTTGAGTTCCTTGTATATTTCTATGTTATGAAGTTTTAATATATCAATCAAATTCATATTATGTGATCTAAGTAGATTATTTAATATCTTAAAGTGCAGGTCTCTCGCAAACTCGTAGGCTGGGCATCGTAGAATAACGTGGTCCAGGGATTCTCGTTCAGCGAGGGTACAACTTAAACAAAGTGGTGTGAAATATTGTTTGATGTCAAACAACTTTGTATTGACCCGAGCATGTCCAAATCTCATTCTAATTACATTGACTATCTCCCACCTTTTGAAGTTTGTCATGATGAACCAAGGGCTATGGCCTGTCGTACTTTCTATTTCTTTGTACCATGCCGCTTTTGGTGTACGTTGGCATACCTGCTTATATGCTATTGCATACTGTCTTTGTTGATAGGCTTTGAAGTCAGATGTTGGGATGTAAATATTGAACAATTTTTGTGCCGTCTGCTATGGCTTGTTTTGCTAGGTTATCTATATATTCGTTATGATAAATACCTACGTGTGCTGGAACCCAGTGAAAAGTGACGTTCTTGCCACTGTCTATTACATTATGGATGATACTCACCGGAATACCTTCCCCTTTGGAGTAGTTGTATACGTTACTCAGTGCTGTTATGGCTGCTTGTGAATCGGAGAATATTATGATGTCTTTTTGTCTGATGGTGGCGAGTGTGAAGGTTGCTTGCAATATGGCTATAAGCTCAGCTGAGTAGCTGGATATTCCTTCTTGCAGGGAGAACTTACCTCTGATATTCAATTCTGGAATGTAGAACGCTGCACCAGCACCATTCTCGGTTTTTGATCCATCTGTATATATTTTTAGCGATTGTTTGTATATTTTCTCTGAGGTTACTTCGAGAAAACGTTGTTTTACAATAGTGTTGTTGCTTACCTTTTTTGGACATTCGAGTGTGAAGACAAATTTTATTTCATTGTCCATTGTTAATATAGGTTGTTTAAAGTCCCAGAAGGTTTTACTGCTTTCTTTAAGTGATAAGTTTGGGTCAAAAGAATTGATTTTTGTAAGAGAGTGTAAATACAATGGTTTAGTCTTCCTTCTCCAATATGGTCTACATTCAGTTAGCATGTTGAGAAACATGAGACTTCTGTATGCAGGATGACATTGTTCTGATAATATTTTATAAACTTATTTTTTTTTAACGTATTTTCAACGTATGTTAATACTGTTTACAATATTAAGTACGTAAATAAATCATGCAAAATGCATAAAACAGATGTATTAATCGTATTTTGAACTTATGGAGGCAAAGTAGTTTATTATCATAGACATGTAAACTAAATTCTGGAGAAATTAAGCGAGTTAAAGTATAAAACAGGTTGGTAGAACCTGTCTATGTATGAAAACCAAGATAGAAGTCCATGACAATATAAAAACATCAATAGTTTCCTTCATGGTGTCGTATTTAGTAAGCATATTTTTAACAATTAAAATATAAAATATTTTCACAAATCGCTCATAAGAAAGGAAGAGGCTGCCTGCAACAACTGCCTCGTAATTTATCTTTGTAGTGGCGATTTTTAATTCACAATATAAAAAAAGATCCTTGAAACTTGAGACTCGGAAATCTTTGTAATGTTGCTCATGTATAACAAGGCCTGGGAGAGTTGCCACATTTGTGACAGGTTGAATGCTACACTAAACCGCGTTGGACTTGGCTTAGCAATTGGGACAGGACATACATACAGCGTTATTCCCTCACTTTTTCACCAAGGACGGCAATGAAGAAACGAGTTGCAAAATAACAGAGATAGTTGCCTGTAATTTTTTTTAATTATGTGAAATATAATAAAGTTTGTCGCAAACAAACGTACTAAAAACTGTATAAAAAAATTAGAAAACAATTATATTAAAATGCAGGAGAGGAAAAAGTAGACATGTTACCTTAATGCTGGTGTTCCCACTATCATAAGGAGATCTAAAAATGTGATAGGCTTAGGGAGGGCTGGACATGGTTCACTTATTTGGAGACTTTTCTTTCATTTCTTCTTCACAATTATCGCAGACTATATGATAATTTCGGAATGTTATATATTTCAATAGGGTGAATTTGATCCTATGCGTGAATAAAAAATTAGTAGACTATAGGATGGATAAAGAATATTTTGTAAAAGCCACAAACCAAAAAATTATCACGAAATCACAAACATCACAACAAATATCACAATTCTCCTTACTGGAAAGGGGCACACAAGTAGAAATATAAGACTGATACCCTGTGTGTTCAATACGATCATGTTTTCTTATATTTGCAAGATGCCAGTGTATTTTCGAATGAAGCACAAGATGATGTATTAACAAGCTGCAGTTCTCGTGTGTAATGTCTCTCAGCGTAACACCTGCTGTGATACATAGCTTCAATTTCACTAAGTGAGGCTGGAAATGTATAGTATAATCTTTTCTTAGTTTTCTTCAATACGTGTAACATACTCCTTTTATGTTTAATGAACCTTTCTAGCTTTACATTTAAGCTAGAACTTAAATAATATAATATAGATTCTACATTTAATGTAACGAACGTAGAAATGTTCAAAATACATTATATATTTCTAGAATATGAGGCTTATATATTTTACCAGCGGTTGCCAATGGTTTGCGATGGAATATTATGAAGCATTATAACTTTTTAAATTGAATTAGGGTTATTTTAGGTACATATTGTTCCAGTGTTCATGGTTAAAAGGTTAAGTAAAATTGCGACTGGCTCTTCTATTAGGATTACGTGTATACGAATATTATTGGATCAAGTTACATATACTTAGACGCCATAGTTGATAGTACACTGTTACCTTGATCAAGAAAATGTCCATGTATGTAAGTCTGAAAGCTAACTTTGGTGAAAATCGTCTACTTCCGGTCAAAAATATTTTTGTTTTAGTTGATTTTCTTTTCTTGCTCCGATCAAGAATCAGTTAAAATACGTAGATCTAAAAATACTACGTGGATCAAAATGTATCTACATCTAAATTTACATTTACTATAGACACCTACTATATAGGATTAGATCAACCTAGATTAGGCACAGACGTGTAATATATGATATATTTTAACCATTGATGGTTTTAAGCCTCTATTGGGACTTGGGGTAGTACCCTACGAACAAACTCAGGCAGTGTATTATTACTGTGTGTATTAACACTGTGGTTGAATAGAATTTAGCAGGATTCGACTGGAGAATTTGATGAAGCACATAGTAACGAAAAATATCTCGTAATTGGCGTTGGAGCCGTGAAGTCGGTGTTACAAGGTTAAAACCGTTTTCTTAACAACTACTATAGACGTCTTATAGTTGGATGGATTTGAATAAAATGTTCTATATAATAAATAGGGTGGCCCGAATGTTCTTCATTTGAGACAAGGGGGCGGAGCCATAGAAAAAAATCTATTAGTTGTATTATATCTCCAAACACATTATGGTTGTATAGATTTTATGGGAATTTCACTGTGGTAGAGCCTTCATACTAAATCAGTTTTATACACAACTAATCTGGATAGCTGGATAGACTTTATTCAAAATTGGGACGAGTGTTCTATATAGTTGTATGTTAACAACTATTTTTAGCAATGTATTAGACAAGAGGGCAGATACCTAAGATCAAATCCATTATAAGTTAGATTATATGTATTGCAAAATTATTCAAACAAAAATGTATACAGGGTGATTCAAAACTAAACGGCAAAGAAAATATGACGATAAAAAGTGTTGAATAAATGATCAGCTGTTACTCACAACCTAAACATTAGTTAATATTTTATGCAGATAAGAATATGCATTTTTGTGCGTCTGTTTTATTTTTAAATAAAGCTAAATTTCAATACCTATTATTAATTTTTTTCCTAAGTAATTCACATGAATCTTTTCAGAATTAAATGTTCTACAAATCTGTTTAAGAAAAAAATGACCTTTATTTAACATTTATGGAAGTAATCTTACGTTAAACACAAAATGTGTTATTTCTTTGCACCAATTCTTGTGTTTTACGTAAGATATCTCTGAAAGTATTGCATTTACAGCTCTGGGACGAATTTTAATATATTTGTCAGATATAAAAACATAAAAAACAATCGTATTTCTATCTTTGTAACTACCTTTACCATTTTTATACGGCCTGACTTCACCAAGGGTTCTGAAATCCGGGCGAAATCTTTCGCTAGGCGTAACTCGCTAACGAAGCGTTTCCGGGCATATGGTTATATGAACTTTTTTACTTGTTTTTAGCTATTGAATAAGCTCCCGAGAGATTGCCGTTTAGTTTTGAATCACCCTGTATATGCACTATTGAACAGATAATAACCACTTTTTGTCTACCGGGACCTGCCAGAAGCCGGTGCTTGTAAGGAATTGAATACTGCAAAATGCCAGTGCCCGATAGAGACCTAGAGGTTCCAGATGTGGAAACTTGCCGAAGGCCTCAGGTTGCAAATCAGAATTTTAACAGAACAGGAGCTGCCAATGGCAAGGAAAAGCTGGATGTGGCTACATGCTAAAGCCGGAACATCATAGGCAGGGAGGTTCTATTGGCTGAGAACTCCCAGAAGTCCCGAGGCATGACTTAAGAAAAGCCGGAAAGTCCTGGAGGGCTGACACCTTCTAGAAGCCGGTAGATACAGAACCCCAGAACTTCTAGAGGTAGCAGTTGATCGGGATTGAGTGCTCACAGAAACCGGGAGCTCTCATAAATCATAGGTTGGCATTATATTGTTGGCCAGAAACTGGGAACACCCTAACACTAGGACCTGCTGGAGGTTGAATACTGTCTTAAGCTGGGAGTTAAAAGATACCAGGATTTCATAAGCTCCTTTAACACACAGTCACTGCGTCTCTATGCTGGGTTATATTCATTGACTATTTGCCATGTCACTGAGTATCTGAGACAAAAATATGAAATACATTAATCCTTGATGTATGCATTAATAACAGAAAGATCTACTACTATTGGAACATAGTTTACAGTTTTTACGTGTAGTCCAATAACGGCCACTTATATAAAATATTGAAAAAAATAATTTGTAATAAGTACAAAAAGAAGACTTTTTACTGAAGCACATTTTACAGTATTAAATAAGTTGCATGCATATGTATCAATTGAAAAATTAAAAATACAGTCTTATTTTGTTGTTCATTTCTGGATACAAGGATACAATTTGTTTTTCTTAAAAAGATTTCTACTGATGGGGGCGAGTATTTAAAACCTTATTATTGCTAAAATTCCAGTTTTATAGAAACCCAAGAACCAAAAATGTTTCCGGTGCTCTAAAGTTTGTCAAGAGCGTTCGCCTCAATGCATGCTTCTCTTCAAGCGAAGAAACCAAACCTCAAAGAAAGACTTCAAAGATTCTAACGTTAATAGTCTTATATATTGTATCAAAAAAGATAAAATTGAAATTCGTGATTACTAGAGAAGTGTTGGGTGGTGTTCTGTCAGAAAACCCCCTGGGAGAGGTAGCGAATTTGCGAGAGGATGACCCCTATACTAAGCCGCGTTGGTCGGTGATGAGGTGTTCTTTACCCCGATGGCTAAGCCACATTGGTCTTACCATCATGGGAGAGGGCACCCCCAGCACCCCACCCAAAGGGTTTCAACCCCTTTCAAACCTCATTCGCTTCGCTCACTTCTGAAGCTGAATGAGAAGCGTATTACGTATTCTAGAGCCTTGGTGGCAAAATCCGTCTACTTGCGGTACTCTTCTGACGTAACGAGTAGCAATTTTAGTACAATCTTACTTCTGCTTAATCATTTATGTGTGTACGGTTGTGCGAAGCAGATGCATTCTGACTTTGTGTCAGATATAAATGTTGATTGTGTTCAATTTATAGTTTTATCTCTGTTAAGTTTTACAAATTGTAGACTTCGAACATGTAGAATAATTATGACTTCTGCGGTTTGGTAGGTTTTCTTTATTTTTAAATAGTTAATAACACTTTTTATATAATAAAATTTTAGCTGTTTTCAAACTAAGAGCGGTCTTTTTGACCCTTTCTTACATATATTTATACCGGAGTTTATATTAATTTTCCATCATTATTTGGTAAACAATTTTTTGTATACAATTTCCAGTGTAAACTATATTTGTTGAAACTTTTCGATTAAATACTTATTATTATCTGTGACTAGTCAGTCACTATGTCACGCCTGAGTTGTTTTCTTGAGAATGTCAGCGACAGCAACTCAATAACTAGCAAGGGAGACGCAACTAACCTAGTTACTACACGGCAGCGGTAGAGTAACAATCTCTCCTCTCACACCATACCACCTGTTCCCTAGTGTTATATACTGTTGTATGTGGATTATGCATTGGTTTAGGTAGTTATACATACTCAAGCGAAAATAGTACTCAATACGAGTGATAGGTTCAAATTCAAATATTGTTTATTTTAACTAAAAATAATATAAAAACAGTAATTATAAGTTAATTCTCGTATGAATAACTTTCAAAAACCTGCATTGAGTGTGTATATCACATTTTCAACTTTTCATGCGTAGTAAATTTCACTATCAACCCCATTAAAAGGGGGCTGGTATAGCTAAAAATTTAAAAAATACGATTTTTATTTTTGATTTCACTTTCATTCATTATTATTTTCTGAACAAATTGGTGAAAAAATTATTAAGATATCTTTAATATTAACCGATATAGAGAAAAAAAACTAAAGTCATGCATATACTTTATTGTGACCTGCCGCGGGACCAGGTGACGTGGTTTTGCAGATGTCTGGTCTTAACACGTAAACTAAACGAAATGTATCAACTTTCTTATAGTACTACTTTCGTATATTTTTGACAGTTCATACTCTTTGGAGTTCTTCTTTTTATGATTTTGAACAACCAGCTGTTCCACTACTGTAACATTACTGTTTGTCTGCAGACTACACTGTGTTGTTTACATTTGTGAATTAGGTGATTTGTTGTGAATAGTGCAAAATGGATAGGAAAGGGGTGTACAGAACCCTTCCAATTGTCTGTATATTATGGAAATGCCATCAGGGCTAATACAGATGACCTGACTAGAATGAGAATGGCAGTTTGGGCAACTTTTAATCATAAAGCCAGTTCTGACGAACACCCATTGCATCATCTTTGCCCGGTTGGTCCGAATTCTTTGTGCAAATACCAGAAGACTAAGTCAACCAACACTATTGAGACTTTAAAACATAAAAATACCATCCCATTACCAATAATGGACTATATATAACCAATTTTTCATTATTTGTCTAAACCTGAACTTTTGAAGAGATGCCTCAAGGGTAAGACCCAAAACGCTAACGAATCGTATAACATCGTTCTTTGGAGTATTTGCTGGCAAGACTGTGGTGGAGATTGCAGCATATGAGGCTGCCTTAGTGTATAATGAAGGATCATTGGCTAAGTTAAAAGTTCTCCAACATTTAAATATTGTTCCTGGAAAGCATTGTGAAGTAGCGCTAAGAAAACTTGATGACAGAAGAGTGGTCGATGCAGAAATTAAAGCCAAAAAGTACATTTTGGAAGCAAGAAGAGCTAGAAGGAAACTTAGTTTGGAAAACCAAAGTAATTTTGAAGAAAAAGTAGGACCAACATAATGAAGCAGGAGCATTTTAAACTCTAAGTCTAAATTATTTTTTATAACAATATACATTAACGTTAAATTCCCGCAACTAGCTTTTTAGCTTACATTTTACAACATATCTCAAGAACGACTTAACCTATCACAATAGAATTTTTAGGGGTGGTTTAGGACAGTATTATCTATGGTATGAACTAAGATTATTGCTGTTGGTGCATTAAAAATATATTTATTGTGGAAATACTAAATTTTATTTTGTAAATTATTTTCCAACGGATTCTTTAAATTATACCGGTTTTACTTTTTGCCCTGGAGTAATAGTTTTAGTTCATACTGTAGCCCGGGCAAAAAAGAAGAGAAATATATGAAACTTACCACCCAAAAGTAATACGTAAAGAAAAGATTATTTTAACAACAATATTACCTATTTTTCAAAATTCAAAAAAATAACTTTGTATCATATTCATAAAAATAATTGAAATTTTTTCTTGTCTTATATTTAAAAATATACCTTGTAATGTACTTAATAAACACTACAAATTTCATTACTGTAGTTAAATAAATGTGGCCATGGTAAAATTTCTTTTACATGCTTACGTTTGAGCTATACCAGCCCCCTTTTAATAATTAAAGTTTTTAGTAAATCATAAATTACATTTTATTTTCATATTCCCTTTAATTCATTACGTCAATATTAATGTACGAGTTAAATATACTGCACCAGAAACGTAATCTGTAAACTCTTTCACGAAATCAAAGCATTTTAGACACAAATCTCTTAACTGTTTTTTATCGCATATCTTTGGCCTAGAGAGTAAATTTTTTAAAATATATTGGTTATGTTAATTCGTGGAATGGTAAAGTAATTTTAAATGTTTTTAAACAAATGCGTATTAAAAAAATTCTTACAGTACTATCCTACTAAAAAACTAATATTTGTCATATTTATGATCAGGAATATCCAACTAAACCCTTATTTTAACATTACATGTTTAGTATAAACTTGTACAGTATACGATATGTATTATTTTTTTCTTGTACAATGTAAATAAATTGTACGCACTACTCGTATAAACGTACATTAAGTTTGAAACTGTAAATTAATTTAAGAACCTACAACCTTTACAAGGAATAAACATCCCATAAGACTGTAATTACTTATTTAATAATAAATAGAAAATAAAAGAATAAGGAGTTATTTATAGAGTTTAATTAACTTGACTGTAAAAATATAAGAGAAGTGTAAAAGGCATGCAATTAACCATTTTCAGCTTATATACACCTAAGAAAGCCCAATAATATCTGAAAATGGCAGACATAAGATTAATATCCCAGGTACGACACCCGCCGTATACAATCTTCGTAACCTGCCTTCTCTCACTAAGGTAATATCTCACCATCTCTCGAGTAAGTTACCACCACCAAAATGATAAAAATGCATTTTAGCCAATAAAACTATAATTACCTGCATAATCGAGGAAATCAGAATTTGTGAATAGTTCAGTACAACCAGTGAACTTTAGTTTTTTTCATTTATCCTTTGCATCTGTTTTATATCTAATCTTATTTACAAGGAGACTGTAATTTTACCCATTTGTTTGTATGAATAGAATGCAATATTTATTGCCTGTATTTGTTTGGATGTGTGTCTTATTTTAGAATAAAATATGAAATATTATTAAGTTACCTAGTTTATTAATAATTTGATGTAAATGCGCAGATCTTTTCATAGAACAATGACAACGTGTAACTACCAACAGGATATCTAGTCTACGACATCCTGTTTTAACACGGCAATTGCCTCACTCTCATCGTAAACACTCTTGTTGAATTAAAAAATATACAGGAAGGAATTATTTCTTTGTTTAAACAGGTTTAATCGTTTAGTTGTTGTTACAATCATGAACGATTAATACTGATTACCATTGCGCGATGTATAATTTTGTGAATAACGCCACAGTTACACACGGCAACAATTGTAAATAATTATGTAAATATTGTAAATATGTCTTTTCTAGTTAATCTCCTTTTGTGCTCTCTTATTTATATTCACAATGGTTTTGCTTGCTTATGCGTTAGCTGATTTAGTTATAAAAAGTACCTTTTGGATTTTATAAAAGTTTCAAAATAGTTCTCATGTTGTACATTTTTTATAAATGATGTAAAACAGCTGATGTTGTCTATCAAAATACAAAATGTTTGCTGCTCACCACAATGTCATGTGTAATGTTACCTTTAAATTGGTCATGCTCGCTTAGGCTTCGACGAATTTCGTTGAAACAAGGCCTACCGTTGGAGTTTTAATAAAAATTCTAAGTTGGTTTCTAGAACGTTTTTTATAACTATACTGGTGTTTTGTTGTTTTACTTTAACAATTTTAATAGACGTCGTTTTTATAATATTACAGAAATTAACTATATTTTTAAGTCTTTGGCTTATATATTCAAACCTACTAGCAAAGTTTTGCTTCTTTTGTTAAAATAATTTTAGAGATAATAATAACAAAATAAAATGGCAGCAAGCAGCTAAACGAGAAATTCTAACTTACGTTTATATGAAATATTTACGTTTAAAATGATGTGTATCACCCGCAGATGTTTTTGGCACCCTTTTTTTGCAACCTGTATAGTAAACCCAAAACCGGTGTGGTATTTTGTAAACAACATTACATTGCAGATTTGCTTACTTTTAGTTTTAGCACGTTTTATGCAGATTTTAACCCAGTTTATATGATTTGTTTTTATTTGTTGTAGTTGAAAGATTCGTGTTCATATTTAGAAATCTGATTTCAAAAAAGTTTCAAGAAATTTTAGGTAAATATATTTGTCGCTTATTATTGTTTAGTTAATCTCTTGAATGTGTATTGAAAGCTCTGCATATGAAATTTACTAGATAATCTAATGTATTTTAAATAGAACTTAATTATTGAAATAATACAAAATAACAAGCCAAAAACATTTAGTGAGGTAAGTAATAAACATTTCTATCGTTTTATGTCTTTTGAGGTATTTTCTAATGTGTGCACATATGGTGTTTGTTAAGAGGTCCCATTGTGCATGTTATACCTACAGCAAATAACATGGATAGAAAAACAAAATAGTGTTATCTTTTTGCTTGAATATTATCCAACATATATTTCTTTATTTATATGTTTCTTTTAGAGGGTTGTATATGATTATTAAATAGATAAAAACCATATAAATTTTAATAGTTATCTTTTGATTGCTGTTGTTGAAGTGTTCCACAGGTTGTCACATTACTTATAAAACGTAAAATTTCCATCATAATGTTTGCAATACGAATCACACTAACATCTCTCGATTGTTTGATCACAGCTGTGTACGTTTCTCGTACACGAATGTTTTCTTTTAATCTCATAACCGTTACTAAAAGCTGTGTAAAACCATATTTCGTTTGATAAAAATTCTTAAATCAACATTAAAAATATTACATTACTAAAAAAACCACTCGAACCATCTGAGATCAACTTAAAACTGGATCAGTTTTCCTAATAGACTATTAATTTTTTTCATATCTCTATCAATTGACTTTGTATCGTATAAACATGGAGAATGGCGACACTCAGAAGAATATTGTTCATAATGAAACTTGTTTACGTATTTTTTTATTTTTTGTGAATTAGCATCGTCTATGTAAACCACTATCAATTGTAGGGTTTTAGTAGTGACTATAAATAAGCTTGAAATACTTATGTTACAACAGGAGGTACAAAATACAGAATGGGATCAGTAAGAAGAAACGGGAAAAAGGAGCACAAAAGTATCAAATATAGCCACCTCAGAGAATTTTGGTTGTCTTTAAATTTCCATCCAACACTTTCAAGACAAAATATCTATCTTTAGTAGCTAATTCCTTTCTACTTGCTTTATTATGTTTTAATTAATTAGAAAAAAATACAATAGCAACTTTTTTACGTAAATACATGCGTTATAAAAAAAATTTTATGAACTATTATACTTTGAAACAATTTTAAAAAGTTACTAGAATACCATAATTAAATGTTTACGTGTTATTATTGTGGCTTTACATTACTGAAGCGTGGTTTCAAAGCTCTAAAATGTTTAGTATTCAATAAAATATTATTACAGAGCAAACTCTCATTTTCTGGTTAAAAACGGACTTTATAATGGACATTCTGTCTAGAACCTCCTAAAAATAATGACTAATATTTCAGGGAGATAATGATGTTACATCAATGCAGTCTGGTATCGTAAAATATCCTCGTGAAGCAAATCCTCAAGGTAATGAGAATATAATGTTCCAACGTCAGATTGATGCTGCGGTTTACATCCGGGGAAGACGCATTGTACACATCAGTCAAGTAAATAGAGGAGGGTTTCTACTGGTTATAATACATTTAATTATGTAAAAATGTGTTATTGTGAAAACATTTTATGTAGTAATGTATAAGCTGATGAAGTAGATTCTAAATTTTATGTATTATAGTTTTTACATACTTACATACAAGTACTAGGTTACTATAATTAATACATTTACACCTTTTTGCTTGTTACATTTAGGTGTCTGTTATACATTTAAAAATAAGATGGGCTTGGCATGCATGCTAATTAGATTAAAACATATAAAAAAAATTAATTTTTAACTAATTCTTTTAAAACTATCAAACGAAGTAAAATTTCCCAGTAAAAGAAAAAGCAATGTTTGTTTGATTAGATTCCAGTTAGTTGCCTGTTACAGTGAAAGTTGTGGGAAGCCCAAGTTAAGCTACAAATAGATCTCCAAAGACCTTAAAGTTGGTCCTGGTAAAGTTTTTGGTATGTGTATGTGTTTACTAAAGTTGGTGTTTTTGTTAACTAGAAACTTGGAGGCGTGTACGTTCTCAACTCATCAATTATTTTTATTTGATGGTCTCAAATAAGTCCTAGTAAAAGAGAAATTATGACATTCAGCAACATTGAGGCAACATATGGTTAAGGACAAAAATTCTAATTTTCGATCTAAATCCTGTATCATTAAAAAAAAAAAATAATAATTGCACGCTGCGTTCAATACAGACGTTTTTGGACTTTTACTAAGACCACATCTGTAAGACTTTTCCTTTACATCTGTAAAGTACATTATGGCCATTTGAAGTTAAATCTCGCCTACATGTCATATTTTCAAGACTCTTACAGGAGCGACTTCTGGAATCCTGGTGAAAAAAAGAAATTTAACCAGCCACTCTGAGGTATTTTGTAGAGATTCTTGAAACTCCAAACTCCGCACTCATTGCTCTAGCACGAAATTTTCTCTCAATAAAGACGACATTACGAAATACTAAAAGTGAGTCATCCTAGAGTTTCTGAGGTAAGTTGAAGTAGCTTTAAGAAAACGGTGTCTCCGTAATTCGCTTTACTTAATTCCTCGATGTAGTTTTATATATAAAATTCCAAGAAAATTTTCTGGTAAGACCATTAAATCATCATTAAGTAATCATTAAAAGATTAGTAGGACTGTTCTTGGCCAATTTTTGGGTAAAGTACGATAAACGGTTATTTGTATCGAAATTTTTAAACGTATTACTTAATTATAACCATCGATATAATCAATAAACTGATAAGTAATTTGAATATTTCACTTCAACAATCCTAATCAACAGCTGTAAATACTTCCACATAATACGCGTAATATTGGATACGTAATAATAATACGCCAAATTTTAAATTACTTTGTATGATTAAAAGTGGCAGTCAGTTTAAAAAACTAAACCAAATTGCTTTTAAAGATGATAAGATATATTTCCGTGACTACAAGATGTTGGAGTGGTAACGAAAACCCCATTATGTGAAATTTGTGAGAGTAGCAAATATGGTCGTGTTCAAACGTAAAAGAGAAGGTAATGGTAGATATAATTTCAGTAAAGATGCACTGATGAGCGGTTTTTTGAAGGTCAAAGTTTTGACTGCGCAACATTGTGACTTTGATATGCTTTTTTCCAGATATCAGACAAACTATGATTATTGTATTCTTGGGTGCAGTTCTGATTTACACAGCCTATCGTTAAGTACGATATCTGACTGGCTGATGTTTTATAGGGAGAGTGGTGGTGGAGAATGAAGAATGCAAAATATAACAAGGGAAGGTTGTTAGAAGACATGGATATTAGGTTTAAATGAATACCTAGTTTTTACCTAATGTTAAATGTTTTTACCAGATAGGCAAAAACGTGGTGGTATTCACAGAATTGACGTTTTTGTCTGAGAACAAAGTATAATCAAAAAAGGTAGTTGTAGATGAAATTTCACTTTACATTACTACTACTGATCTTGCAATCTCCCTGTCTATCTATCCGTAGAATATTTCAATAACAATTTTATCTATAGAATAGACATTTTGCATGAACTTTCATTTTTACCTACGTAAGATTGATCTTGATGATGACGCATATCCGTTTCTGGAATCCCACCGAGTGTTAGAAAATGCGCATACTATCTTTAAAGGAACTTATTCTCTACAAACCGTGAAGGGTCCGGGGGAGAAGTAGTCACATAGAATAATTACAGCTCTTAGTTGGTACTTCCTGGTAGGTTTTGGACAAAAATGTACTCTAAGAAATTAAAAGCCATATACCACCAGGACGCCAATGGGAAAACTTCCATAGCCTCAAAGCTTAGCAAAGAGCAAGCGTACTACGCGACATATAGTACATTAAGCTTACTTCTATATTAACAGGATCCCCAAAATTATTAAATTCACTTTCCTTTTATATCTGTATTTATGTCATTTTAATTTTTATTAAAATACTATTCTGTGCGTTAATGGTGACCAATTTTATGATATTAAAACACATTTAATTGACATCCAATACATCTCATGTCTTTATTGTGGCACAGTCACTTATAATTATTATTTTATGAGAACGTCTCATAAAAGCATGTCATTGACGCTGGATGGTTTGCATTAAACAAAGTAGGTAAGTATTGAGAGAACGAGGATTCGAGTCTGACTTTATGTCTAAAGTAGAACACTAATTAATAACTTCGTATTTTCATCGTGGAGCGCACAGTACTTAATAAGTTCTGTTTCCCAGTCTCTGCTGCTAAGGTTTATCACTATCAGAATAATCTGAGATAGTTATATTGGTTTTTTAAAGTGGAAACAACACCTGAAAGCGTTTTCCAGGCCAACCATTAACATTGTTTCTAGCATAAAAAAGTTTTAACAAAATAATGCCTTTATTTGTTGATATTCTAAATTGCTGTAACAATTTATTATTTAAATTTTACAGCTTTTGTGATTCTACTGTTTTAAGGTGTATAAAAATCTTATTTTTGTATTGTTTGATGTGCTATTTTGTAACGCCTTATCAGATGTGAATAGAGTAAGCTATTTATTTTTCAATGATTGAATAAATTTATGATATGGGCCACTAGACATTACTGAAAGGGTTTTGTATTTCAAAAATGTGAAATTTTTGAAGTGAAAACTTTTTTAGGCGCGTTGAGCGTTTTGGTAGAGGGTAAAATCCTCGGTTCGCGTCACCGACATGCTAAAAATTCATTCTATTGCAAAATTAAATACATAACAATATCCATAGTTACATTTCATTGTTGAAGTGGCCGCGGACTACTAACCTGCATGAAAAAGTCAATCTCGCTGTGTTAAAACTGTCCCGGCGGAGTATGAAAACAGACTGCGAAAATCAGTGACCTTTACGGCTTCCTCTCGCGATTTAAAAGTCAAGCCAATGTCGTACAATTCTGTAAGATGCGTCAAATTAAAGCTCTTGGCAATCTATTGGCAATCTATTGGTTACATTTTTAAATATTAAAAAAATTTCGAAATAATTTTGATTATTGTTTACATTTTACATAGCGTTTACAATGACAAGAAAAAAGTAGTAAGCGAGGATTTTTTTATTTTTTTGGCAGACAAAATTTGTCAGCGAGAAAGTTGTGTGAAAATAGATGAATATTTTTTTGTAATTTATCATTTTTTTATTGGAAGTTTAGTTTAGCCTGTAGTAGCGTATGAAGTGATGAGTGAACGTTTCTGCCGGAACTGTAGTTGGCGCATTGGCTCACTGATACCATATTAACTCAATAAATTAGTTTATTGTGCAATAAAAATACCTTTACGAAAGAACCAAGTTAATTTAACTAATTTATTAGTCTTAAAAATATTGTGGGTTTAATTGTTATTGCAATTATATACTTTATCCGTAGCAATAACTGTATTATTTACAACGGTGTTAACTCACTTGTATTCTATGTTTAACTAACTATTAATATTGAGCAATTACAACAAAAATAATGATTGCATTGAACTTTTTTGCATTAAAATAATATTCTTTAATACCTACAGTACTTTTTTACAATGGAGCGGCGAGTTCCTCCACATCACTGGCGTCACTATCCACTTCACTATCGCTGGTCTCAGAATCACCGATGTTTATTATAAAACTTTCACTAATACATCGACTATTTCTGACTGTATTATGTGCGCGTTGGACGCTTTTTGGATAAGTATAATTTTGTGAGTCACGTCAACAATACGTTATAGTAGCAGTACATCTGTAATTGTAAATGTGACGCGTTGTACATTAAGTATTAGAGTGTAGAATACATAAGTAAAGTTAAATTGACCACGTGGGAAGTTCAACTTGTGTGTACTGGATTTTGTTTATTTAAGTGAATTTTTAATTTGACTATTATTGTAATTATTTAATTGAAGGATTACTGTTTATTTATTGAATTTAAATTCATTGACTTCAGTATAAAAGTGAGTATGAAACATATTAATATTTTTATACAGATAAATGAATAATGAAAACAACGAATATATTTTTAAACATTTTTAATATTTGTACGAATATTTGTATTTAAAATTTAGCATTATTCATTTTAATTATGTTTTTAATATTTTACCTCTTCATCATGAAATGAGTATTATTACGGTATGAGATTTATCTTACTAGCGTGGTAAAATAGATTTCTAGTTATTTGATAATATTTTTTCGTGGATTTTAAAATTTGAAAATTAAAAAAATGTTATAATAATTTTAGATTTTATGAAATATGTTCATTTATTGTTTTTATTAAGATATTGTTAAGATAATTGTATATTAATTATTTTTTCAACCACTTTGTATTTATATTTTGTTCATGATTTGTTTAACCCATCATATGTAACTAATAAATAAAACATAAAAAATTTCATATAATTTTTTCATATAGTTTTAATTACTCTCAACTTAATAGCTCCGTTTTCACTTCTATCGGCAGTCCCACGACTGCTACTTTTGTTTTACAAATTATTCGTAAGGGTCCATTGCTGAACGTATTTTAAGTAATAATTGTTGTTACACTTAATTGGCTGTTCGTAAACGAAGTTATTACTCAAAGAGTTTAAACAATGTCATATTTATCTGTTTTTCCGCATGATATATCAAAAAGAACTAACCTGAAATGTTTTACGAATTTTGATTCATATACATGCAAAAATGTGTGTGAAGACATTGCCATAATAACAAAAGATTTGGCTAACCCTTATCAAACATTGTTACATTAATCTTATAAATAACCATGGCAATTTGATAATAAAAAAATAACAGAGTACGCTACACCTAGTGTGGCATAGCAGGATTCGCTAAGGTTGCATGTAAAATTTCAAATCTATAACTCATTTAACATTTAGATTTCCTTTGGAAACATATACAAGTATACAATCGTACAAAAAAGGTTTTTTTATCATCTTTGGGGACAAAATTGTTTTAGCCCACTGATTGGTAGGCGTCAATGACACTTGCACCATCGTAAAACTCGTTCTTGTCTTTGTAAAAAAATTACGTCTAAAATTTAAGGTGCAGATTAAATTTTTCTCTAAATATATTTTTTAAATTATGTATTGACATTTTTTTAATCTCGGATTTTTGTTTATAAAAATGATATATTAATCATATTATTAAATAATGTTACATAGTAAAAAATGTTTTTATATTGCACCTCGTGAAAATTTTTCAATAATTTTTTCAACACTTACGAAGTATTATTGTTATGTATTACTCATACAAAAGTACTCGTTGTGTATTATATTATTTTATTTCCTTTTTGACGTGACAACGTCTTAAATTAGGTTGCGGCTCGGAGTCACTCATGAAAAAGTGTAACGCCCGGTAACGTTACGATGCCCGTCCAGTGGGTCCGCCGCACGGGATCCGCACGGGATAAAGCAGATAACTGTGGGTCCGCCGCACGGGATAAAGCAGATAACTATGTTTATTCGTGAAAATGTGGAGTGCTTAGATTCGTCATTTACAACAACTACAACAATAAAGGTAAATAATTGTACACTGATATTTCATTATCGTAAACTATGATTGATTGATTAATTGTTAGATTGACACAAAAGTTGAGAAACTGAGTTTATAGGTTATGTCATACTATTGACAAATGTTGATAGTGTTAAGTAAATTATTAGTTTAAATCGCTCTGCAATCAATCGTAATTCAGTCGATTAAGAAGAAACAGCGCGTATTGCTAGTCAAACATTTAAAATAACAAATTATAACCTCTAACCTGTCATAACAGTGCGACCAAACAAACGAACTAAACCGACCAATCACCACGCGCGGAGTTAGAATTTAACTGTGTTTAGCAAGAATTTCAAATTCCAATTTTAGTAAATGTTTTATTCAACTTTACCATTTACAATAACAAATTTTAATTAATTTCAAATTATGTACAATGTTTTAGTAAACAAAATATATTTCTATAGTTAAAATTTGTGCAATTCTTATTTTCATTCAATTCCTTGTTCCTATTGTGCAATTTAATAATATTCATATCAATAAATATTCTACCGAGAAAAAGACGTTGTCACGTAAAAT
Organism: Homalodisca vitripennis; assembly: GCF_021130785.1. Classification (NCBI taxonomy): domain Eukaryota; kingdom Metazoa; phylum Arthropoda; class Insecta; order Hemiptera; family Cicadellidae; genus Homalodisca; species Homalodisca vitripennis. The sequence continues at coordinate 63,362,335 of NC_060213.1, forward strand.
CTTCGCCCGTAAAACCGACTTTACAGGCAACCATAATTTTTTTTTGGCTAACCTGTTAAGCTATGAAGAAAAAACACAAAACAGCTTTTTATTTGAATTTATTTCGTTTGTGGTTATAAATAATCAAATTGTTGGTTGTAAGTAGACTTTGTGTTTTAGAATTTTTTTTCGGTTTTAATATTTTTTTATGTTTGGTTTTCTTGAAAAAAAAAACATTACAAAGTAAGGCAATATATACGAACTAAGGATTAAAAACCTGAATTAAGTTAGGATAGGCATAGAACTTTATGAATATATTCCTTTATGAAACCCAAAATGAAAGTACGATATATCACACAGTGAACACAGCCAATTTGTAGACAAGAATGTCTGAGATAAGTGTGTTACACTACTACAAGTAACTAAGTGGAAATTATCATAGAACACTGAAAATATTCAGGACATAGTTATTTTGGCACGAATTTTAAAGACAAAATTTATAGCGCTACTTGTTAATTTATAATTGTATGTGGCGTTTTGCTGTAGAAAATGACAATATAAAATGTTATGTTGTCATGACTAATGAATTTGGATTATTGGTTGGTCTGCATTTTTGTACATAGCCGTTACGTTACACGAACTAGAATTGAGGTACTACCTCTAAGTTTGATATCTTTATTGCCGCATAACTGTGTGAAATTCCGATAAGTCGGATAATTTTAGATGATTTGGTACAGAAAATACAGAAAAAAACATGCCCCTGGCTAGAAGTGCGGGATTCCGTGTCGCCTAATAAATAAATAAAAATGAAAGTTTGATGATCCCTCTTCCGTCAATAAATGAGATTTATCCAAGCCTAACACCCGTTGGACTTAAAACCCTTCATCGCCTGTGTGTTTGTTTTGTGTTTGTATGTGTGTGTCTGTCCGCATGAAAGTTTTTAATATTAAGATAGTGTAATATAAATGTAATGCTGCATTCATCGTGAATAGCTTAGGTTTCATTAAATGTGCTATGTTCCTAATGTCGTATTCACGGAGTAGAAAAATCAAAAGCAGTTGAATTTACAGGATTTAAATTTATTGGTGGTCAATCAATTACATTACTGAAAAAGTGTAGCTATGGAAATGTGCACGATTGACTTCTGGTTTATCGATTGCGTAAAGTGTTTTGGGAGGAAGCGATTATGATTCAAATTCTGTGAGAAGTTTTTTGGTATTTAAAAATAACTCCCCAGCAATGTTTGAAAAAAAAGACTAATAATTTATCACTTTTCGGAGAGACAAAAGTTTGACAATATTTCTCCCGCTACATCAAACCACATTAAAAGTTAGACTGACTCTGAAGAAGCACTAACTATTCTGAGGAACTTTGGAGCTGTTTTGTTGCGTACATTCTGATAAGATAGGATCTGAAAGAGCTTTTAATAACTAACTTTTAGATTATAATTTCTTTTTTATGGCTCTCCAGAGGGAGTTACAAGCCTTCTTGACTTGTTTATTGTGCGTACGGTAGTAAAGAAAACATTACCAGCTCCTTTTCAGTAACGACGTAGGTTAATATTATTTAGTGTAACTATGCTAATTTATATGTGAGCAGCATTAAGTTCCATTGTAGTGCATATTACTCCATGGGCTTTAGCTGAGCGTTAGCGAGAATGTAACATTGGTCCTATGGGTAGCCATTATGGCAACGAGAAAATGGGCGAATATATAAATTTGAAAACTGAGTACAATAATATGATACGAGTTTAACATGTGGCATACTAACACATATAGCACAAGTTTAATATACGTAATATATCTCCAGGAAGATTCATCTGTAGACTTTAACTTTCACATGAAAATTGATTCCTATGTAAATATCGTTCTTGTACATAAGATATTGATGATTTTGCAATTATTATTACAGCTTATAAATTATTACATTATTTATCAGAACAGTTATTCAGCGGTCAAATTTTACTGCAGAAGTGTCTACATCACTACACTCTATGTTAACTAGTTCTCTCCCACGCCATTATAGAGAGCTGAAATCACGTGCCTTCCAAGTGTCACACCACCTCTACTGCCACAGAGAGACACTATTGAATTGGCTCACTCTCTTTCTCTCCTAAGAAACGAATAAACTTTCCAAACCATCGTCATGCTTCCTCAAGGTAAGTAACCAATTCCTACTAATCCTATTTATGGAGCTGTATATTTATTCATTTCTTTTAGAAAACAAAGAAAAAGGCGTTTGTGGTATAAGCAATGTGTTATTCTCTTAAATAGTTTCTTAATCTTAAATAGCATTAGAAACTTTATGTCACTCACCAGAAAAAGGAATTTTGGAAATCAAATTCCATATTTCCAGAACTTTCCACCCACATGGGTAATACTAACATGCATTTTACTCGTAAACAGTTTTAGACATTGTTCTGCTCCTCCATTAGATGTATAATTAGTAAGCTTATTCGGCGAATAATGTTTTTATCTTTCTATTTTATGGAAGTTTATAACTGACTAATTTTCACAACGAAGAATGTTTTAAGACTCATTAAAAATTCACTAGAAATTCGGAAAACAACATATCAACCACACAAATTGTAGTTAGTGCATTTAATAATGAAAATTAATGTATGTTGTAAACTGAGAAGTAGGCAGCCTTCTTCCAAAAATATATATTGTACAGGGACGTATATTATATGACGATAAAATGATCTTAACTGACATCTCAGATGTTTATACATGGCTGAGTTGAAAAACCTCCGGTTTAAGTGCGGTGTTATGCGAAGAATAAATTGGCCTGTCTCGGCCACAAAGCCAAGCTCCCGTGGACTGTGTCCGTAAGTGATTATCTTTAATTATATAACTGTTATCAAGATGACAACATCTTTTATATATTATTTCTTATGATTAATATTGTACATAATACAATTAATTGAGTTCTTATCTTGTTATTTTGATAATTGAAGCCAGCAACGAAGTTCTGTGTGCCCAACCTATTGAAGCAGTTTCTAATGTATTAACTCATGTCTCAGGTTAAAGGTAATTAGTTCAGAATTGGTTAAGGTGGGTTCGGGTCAACAGTCTAACTCAACATTCATGACAACATCATTCCGTGATCGTCAACATTCATCCTTACCTAACCTTCAAAAGGTACACATATATTTTTGTTCATTAACAAGCCCTAAATGGGTTTACTGGACCTCATTTAAAAAGACGCGTAAAAATAAAAATAAAAAGGAATTGTACTTATTTGTGTTTTGTTCTTTCTTAGGATTATTAGTTTTTGCGAGCTGTAATATATTGGTTAAAACAATAAAATACAAATATCATAAATTTATTTCTTGCAAATTTTAACTTCGAGGGATAAATGTATATGTAAAAACAATATATGCATGCATTTATTACATGTAAATTGTTACCTTTCTTACACTAAATCGCATAAATAGGTACAATTTTATCATACAAATATAAAACCTATAAATTCTATAAAATAACGAAACACAGAAACACCAAGTTCCTTTCATACTGAGTGCAGCAAAGAGCATTAAAAGTTCTTCCATCAGAGACATGTTCACAGCTCAAACCGTCACTAAACATAAAGTTACGTGTCAAAGGCGAGAAAGGGGAAAGTTGCAGACTGTTTAGGACGATATTTATAGACCAGAGAGAACTGAGAGGATGCAGATCCTCGAGATTATTGTATATTATATCACGCATTCATCTTTACTATATTTCACCTATCACAATAAATAAAACTTACATTTATCTGTAGTCTACATAAATTTAAATTTTATTTTATTTAATTAAATAAATCTGAGATACTAATTACAAATAAAATCGGATTTTGTATAACAAACTAAACACCTTTTAGTTTTTTTTATATTAAAAAAACCTTGTAATTTTCAAATGAAATCTACAATTAAAATACTGTTGAAATATCGATATAATTGAACTATTGAAATAATTGTACGATAACTACTGGAAACTATAAGAAGTGACAATATATTACTATTTATCTCAAATATAAAGGAAGAGCACAGAATGACCCACAAGATATCTCGGTTTCAATTATATTTCTTCCTAAGGTTATCCTAATAATATTATAAATGCCAACGTGCTTTCGTTTGTTTGTTTGGCTTTCAGACGTAAATATTCAACGAGCTGTACTGATGTTTTATATTGAAATTCCTCCGTTACTGGAATGAATATAGGCATATTCTTATTTCAAGAATCCCTATGGACTACGCCTCAGTGATTTTCAAAGTAGCGAACATCCCATCTTGGTCTCCAATGTTGCGAAATATTATTAAAAAGAGCCTATTAGTAGACCTCGCGCGGATTTGGCCGTAACATGGGCTCTTATGGAGTTATTTTAACATGGGCTCTTATGGCGATATTTTAGCATTGTCTCTTATGGGAGATACATTTCCGTGTTTCCTAACCACAGACTTCCTGTTTTCCGACGACTTATCTCAACCTAGACTTCCTGTTTGTCACACACCTCTTTATCTCTGACTTTCTGTACTGCTTAACCACCCGTCCACAGGTTCCGTGTCGACGCCTATTGACACTCACCTTTTTGAGTACCTGAGAGTCTTAACACCCGCACCCGCGTATCTGATGGCTCCTACCGGAGTCCAACACTATCCTACTACCCCCCGTACTCGGAGCCTGGCGTAACGCCCATACCCGGATTTTGACCGCCTAACCTTTACCGGCCATGCACGACATATTCCGTCACCCATCTTTTCGAGTACCGGAGTGCATGAAAAACCGCACCCATATTTCTAACGGCCCCTGCCCAAACATTCCAAATGCCTCCAATACTTAGGGCTCTTAACCACATATATTGCCCACACTGTTATTTATAACACTCCACTCCAGGACCTAGCCGCCCATCTATACCCTCCGTCTCTTACAGACCCACACCTTAACAGTCCCTCACAGGGTTCCAACTTATACCCAAATCGGTACTCTGACCGCCTACCTCTTATCCTGAATGTCGACATACAAAATTTTAACCGTGCGCTTTCACCATGCCGAGACCCTACACTTTTCGATTGCCTCCAGTACTCCTACCCGAGCGTATCGCTCATACCCGGATTTTGACCATATTACAGTCCAATGTACCACATAGGCCTGCAATCGCCCGTCTCCTGGACCTGCACCTGTATTTCTAATGGTCCCTACAGAAACCTCACACTATCCTATTACCTCTCATACCTCGGCTCTTAACTACGGATATTGCACATACTATGATTTCTAACTCCCTGACCTTTACGTGTGTATACGCCTACAGCCTCCCACCTCTCTCGTGTACCCAAGCGTCTTCGGCCCTCATCCGCACCCTGCCGAGGCCCCACACTTTCCACTCCTAGTCAGGCATAAAGCCTATACCCAGATTTTGACATCTACATTTTACAGTCCAATGTACCACATAGGCCTACAATAGCCCGTCTCATGGACATGCTAAGACCTACTTTTCTAACGGATCCTGCAGAGGCTTCACACTTTCCTATTGTCTCCCATACCTAGGCTCTTAACCACGGATATTGCACATACTATGATTTCTCACTCCCTGACCTTTACGTGTGTATACGCCTACAGCCTCCCACCTCTCTCGTGTACCCAAGCGTCTTCGGCCCTCATCCGCAACCTACCGAGGCCCCACACTTTCCACTCCTAGTCAGGCATAAAGCCTATACCCAGATTTTGATCATCTACATTTTACCGACCAATGTACCACATAGGCCTGCAATAGCCCGTCTTCTGCACATGCTAAAACCTACTTTTCTAACGGATCCTGCAGAGGCTTCACACTTTCCTATTGTCTCCCATACCTCGGCTCTTAACTACGGATATTGCACATACTATGATTTCTAACTCCCCGACCTTTACGCGTGTATGCGCCTATAGCCTCCCATCTCTCTCATGTACCCTAGCGTCTTCAGGCCCTCACCCTCACACTGACGGGACAACAACACTTTCCAACTGCCTCCCGTACTCCTACCCAGGGGTATCACCCATACCCAATTTAAACCACCTACACATTACCGACTAGTAATCCACAAAGTCCAACAGGCATCCATATAATATGTCGTACACCACGTCTCTTAGCCCTTACACATACTCCACGACTCCACACTCACTACGCGTAGCGTCACATTCGAAAATTGTCTTCCCACCATTAATACCCTGTACTGGTTCCCACACACATATAGTTAACACCTTTACCGTATTAATCTCCATATACGAGTATTTACCGAGCATATCGCACAATCTTAGTTACCCTTACCTTCGTAGGATTCAAACTTGCATTTCGTTCAATTTCTAACATACTGAGGTCCCCATTAAAAAAAACCAGGCCTAACACGGCACTCTCATTTTACTGACAAATATTCATACATTACCTGAAAGTGTAATGCTAATATTTACCGAGTACTTTCCCAACAGGATATTCTCATCCCGAGGTCCTAGTCTCAAGCTAACAGCTTATAACACGAGGCGTACCTTCTGAGCGACTACTATTTGCCGATCAATGCCCGTGCATATGTTTCAATACCTGGACACCTAATGTCTACGAAGTACTTCATATACTCTTATCCCACGCAACCCATCACGGGACCCTAATTTCTGTTACCTTTCACTTGGATGTCTATCACTTCATTCCGGGACCCAACTCTCAAGCACACTTAACCGGTAATTAAAAGAACCGTATTTCATTATTAACAAAGCACCATACATTTATTTCAACTACTGCTTAGACATTTAGTTTCCATATTAATCAAGTATTTTTGTTTTCACTTAACCCACGCCTCCCTTTACGGCACTCCAACTTTTTACCACATTAAATCCACCATCACTTTCTAACGGCCAGGCTTCTCATTTTCATAATATCAAGCGAGCGTAGCTTAATACGGAGTACCATCCCATACAATTTAAGCTTTACCGTGTGTAATTATATATGTCGCTTATACTTGGACATCTAAAGACCCATTATACCTCACTCTGGTTTCCTAGCTGTTCCCTTACTTTAATTTATTTATAAAGAGACGCATACAGAGGTATTAGTCCAATCGTCTCGAGACCGAGTTATACTAATGTTTATATTATAATCTATACTAGCACTTTATGAAATCTCGACCACAGGGACTTACCCATTGCACCGGCTCATGACACTGCTCGTAACGGACAGTTTGCGGTTTGCGGTTACCTGTATCCTCGGACTCTGATAATTCATTTTCTACAACAATATTAAAAAAAACTAATAACTATTATAAAATCTTCAGTACAGCACGGGATATCTGTCATCCTGAATACAGCCGGAATAATACATAGGTACTGCATTCGGTATGTAATACGTTTTAATTTTTCTCCCGAGTGTGATGTAAAGAGCTTTAACTTACTTACTTATAGTCTATTTTCAAAAACGTATACCACTTCGTATACTTTGAATTTAGTTAATCATACCGGAAGCGATGATTGAGGTTTGCGGTTACCTGTAAAAACCCAGACGAGTAACGGTACAGCTGCAACCGCAATTTTAAGAGACCTCATTGGTCGGAATAAACGCGTCTCTGATTGGTCTAAAATAGCCGCCAAGCACTCTGATTGGTCGGTGTTCTACACAGTCGGCAGAGATTTCCCTGTCTCGTCAGTCTGGAGGTGGACGTCAAAGAGGTAAGACCTATGTCGCTCTGTTCCTTGATATTGCACAACATTGTGTAAAATTATCAAGACAAGAAAACCTCGCTAATTACTAATATAAAATAAATAAGACATTGCTTACCTACCTAGTTACCCAGGTATTATTTTTAATATATTACTGTTGCAATGGAATCTCAACCTATTGAAGTGGTCCCAGAGCTCTCATTGGTCGGCTCCCTATAATAGCGGCAACATTCTTCTCTCTCGTCAGTTTTTCAGTGGACGTCAAAGAGGCAGGACGTGTGTTGAGTGCTCTGCTCAGTGTTATCGAGTGGTTGAATTTTACATGCTATATTGACGCTTTCTTAGAGTGAGTCAGTGGTGTTAGTGTGTTTTATATTTATTAAGTGCTTTTTTTTACTATCATAGTAATTTTATAAAAGTAAATTAGCTTATAGGAGTTTTATTACATTTTCAGTTTATTAAGTGCTTGTACTTTATTTAGCGATCACAGACATTAAACTCCTTTACACTGTGTGTGTTCTTAAAGTGTTTATACTATTGCTTCTTTAAATCTAATACAGTGTTTATTGTGTTTTTCTGAAAGTGAACAAGTTGATTCGTTGTGTTACTGTGTTTGTATCGTAGTGACAAAACCCAACATAGATTTCGTTCATTTATTTATGTGTCGTATTTATAATCAAGTTTTGTGTAATTTATTTCGGTTATTACATCATACCACAGTGTACTGTAAAAAAGTTTACTGCGCATGCGCAGCTGCTACAACTTATTTAAGCGCGTAACGCTGTCATTCTTAGACGTGACGTTGAACAGTCAACACCCATTCCAAAAGCTTGTATCAAAGCTGCTTGCTGTATTATTTTAGAGCTAATTACATACAACATGGAGCCCGTAAAAGTTTTGCATACCGGTGTGAAAACCTACTGTAGAAGGTTTAGAAACATATGGGTCAGAAACAGTTTTCAAGTTTAACCCAGTACCCAAAGGAGTGTCCGAACTTGATTGGATTAAAAAGGGTTTTGGGAGTATTGTCGAAAAGGCGAAAGCCGGTACTACCGAATATGACTACCTAGGCTTCACTTTAGATTCTCTGAATTTTAGGACCAAAGATTCCGGATATATCGCTTATAGACCTGCAAATCAAGTTCACGGGGATATAATTTGGGATATATTTGGAAAACTTATCCAAAGTAATTCGGATTCGATTAAGTCCATGGACACATTTAGAGTTAAGTGCACCCGCACCAATATTCCAGTAGGTAGTGGTGGCCTCAGAAGACCAGGTTTGTACAATAATTTCCAAGAAGAATGTAAAGCACGTAAAGGTATCGTAGTTATTAAGAATAGCGATAATTTGTGTCTGCCCCGAGCTATAGTGGTAGCAAAAAGCCTATGCCAAAAAAGATCCTCAGTTCAAAGCAATAAGGCAGGACATGGGTAAGCGACAAACTTTTTAGAGCCCGAAAAACTGATGACTAAAAGCCGGTGTCCAAATTTCAGAACAGGGAGCTGGGACCCCCGAACTTTCAAAATTTCAAGACCACCTAAAAAAGTATAATATTACAGTTTATAATTACGATAATAAGGGCCGAGATGTGTATTTTTCAGGTAGTACTAACGATGATGCTTTGTACAAAATTAACTTGTTGTATCACGAAGGCCATTATAATGTAATAACTAGCCTAACTGCAGCTTTTGCGTGCCATTTTTTCTGCGAAGCATGCCATGTCCCTTACGACCACAAAGGTTTTCACAGATGCTCAAATATCTGTCCTGCGTGTCAGACCCTATCTCCGCCTTGTAAAGAGGAGCATGGGGGAATTTTTGTGCCCTGACTGTAAACATGACCATGAAAAATCAGAACTGTTTTGCGGCTCATAAGAGTGAACGTTGTAAGGCGGTAAAAAAATGTTTACAGTGTCAAAGACTTGTGTTTTTGAACAACCGTAAGTCAAAACATGTGTGCGGTGAAGTCTTTTTGCAAAATCTGTAACGAATTCATGCCCCCAAACCATCAATGTTACATGCGGGTCGACACAAAAAAACCAAAAACCAAAGACTTTCTTTTCATTTTCTTTGATTTAGAGACCCGTCAAGATGAAATTTTAACGGAAGAATCTAGAGTTCATAAAGTTAACCTTTGTGTTTCTCAACAATTTTGTTGGAAATGTATTAATGGTAAATCTTGTGAAATGTGCAAAGACCGAACAAAGATCTTTGATAGTGATTCCTGTGAATCAATTTATGAATTACGTAATGGAGGAGAGAAAAAAATTCAAAAACGTATGTGTAATGGCTCATAACGGTCAGGGTTTTGATTTTCAATTTCTGTTAAAGTACGTTCTCGAACAAACAAAATTCACTCCAGAGCTAATTATGCGTGGCACTAAAGTCATTCTTATGGAACTGGATAACGTCAGATTTATCGATTTCGCTAAATTATTTCCCCATGGCCCTCTCTGCACTACCCAAAGCCTTTGATCTCCCCCCGGAGAAGAAGAAGGGTTACTTCCCTCATCTTGTTTAACACTCTGGCAAACCAAAACTATGTAGGCCCCATCCCACCCAAGGAGTACTATTGCCCTGAATCAATGTTTGAAAAGACTTACAAAGATTTTGAAAATTGGCACAACGACCAACTTAACCAAAATGTAGTTTTTGACTTTCAAAAAGAGTTGGTCGAGTACTGTATCTCCGATGTAGAGATACTGGCGCAAGCGTGTATTAAGTTTAGAAACATGTTTTTGAAAGAATGTAATGTAGATCCGTTCATGGAAGCCGTCACCATTGCCAGCGCCTGTAATCTGGTGTTTAGACGGAATTTCTTAAAACCCAACACTATTGGCCTGGTTCCTAAAAAACGGATACCGTATGGTTGATAACCAATCGCCTATTGCTTTGCAATGGCTGAGCTGGGAGGAAGAACAGCGTAGTGTCCGCATTCAGCATGCGGGGAGGGACAGAGAAGTTAAAATCGAGGGATTAAAAGTAGACGGTTTTGACGGAGAACGAATCTACGAATTTCAGGGCTGTTATTTCCATGGGTGCCCAAAATGTTTTCCATTTAAATAGAGAAGAACCACTCAAAGAGGACCCTTCCGACTCCCTGCACTTAAGGTTCGAGAGAACCAAAGCTAAAAATGGCTCGTCTCCGAGCATCTGACTATGAAGTTATTGAAATGTGGGAGTGTAAATTCAATCATTTAAAGAAAGAACAACAATTGGATTATCTAAATTTTCTCCCCATTCTAAGCACACTCCCACTTAACCCCAGAGATGCCTTCTTCGGGGGCAGAACAGGCAATGCAAAATCCTATCACAAGTGCGAGGACGGGGAAACAATTCAGTATGTAGACGTTTGCTCCTTGTACCCGTTTGTCAATAAGTTTTCTCCTTATGTTTTATCCCATCCAAAAATATATGTAGGGGACAAGGAGTGTAGAGAAAGAGGCATGGAGGCCGAAGGTCTCATGAAATGTAAAGTATTGCCTCCACTAAATTTGTACCATCCCGTCCTTCCAGCACGCAATGAACAATAAATTAATGTTTGTTTTATGCCGTACATGTGGTCTAGAAATGCTAAACACAGACTGTAACCATAACATCGAAGAAAGAGCATTGACAGGGACATGGACGATGCAGGAAATGAGAAAGGCCGTAGAGAAGGGGTATACCATTTTAGAAATGTACGAATTATGGGAATACGAGGTGGTCACTTACGAAGACGGAGGTCTTTTTACGGATTTTATTAACAAATTTCTCAAGATTAAACAGGAGGCATCGGGCTACCCCTCTTGGTGCCTCACTGAAGAGGACAAGGCTAAGTACGTTCAAAATTATTATGAGCACGAAGGTGTCAGACTTGATCCTTTCAAAATTGAAAAGAACGGAGGTCTTCGCTCCCTTGCTAAATTGATGTTAAATTCTTTCTGGGGTAAATTTGGTCAAAGGGAAAATCAGACAAAAACATCAATCATAAGAGACCCTTTTGAATACTTTCAGTTGCTGTCCAACCCTGAAATAGATGTAAATACTACTCAAATTATTAACGATACTGTACTAATTGTCAACTGGCAGCATATTGAAGAAGCCGCAGAAGCCCTAAGGACAGTGAATGTTGTGGTTGCAGCATTTACAACGTCACATGCTCGATTAAAATTGTATGAACACTTAGAAAAGTTAGGGAGGCAAGTTCTTTACTATGATACAGACAGTGTCCTTTACGTACACAGGGAGAGTATGCACAAGGTCCCCACAGGGGACTACTTGGGCGAAATGACCGACGAGTTGGCTGACTATGGTCCAGGGTCATACATAGTAGAATTTGTTTCCGGAGGCCCCAAGACTTACGCCTATCTTGTCTGGTCAACAAATAAAAACGCACTAGTTGAAGTTTGTAAAATAAAAGGCCTTACTCTAAATTTAAAAACTAGCGAAAAATTAAATTTCGAAACATTGAAAACATTAGTTCTGAGTAATTCATTTGACTCAGTGGACATAGAAGAGAACAGAATAAGACGAACCAAGGACAAAGACATTGTTACAGTCAAAGAAACAAAGTCTTTTAAAATTACAGGACCCAAAAGGAGACTTGAAGGACCCTACGATACTGTACCGTTTGGATTTAAGAAACAAAAATTAACACTCTAACATGTTTAAAAAAAACTACATTTTCACCAATCACAACTTTAAAATTTCATTACAAATCCTGAGACATACATAGAGAGAAATTAAATGTAATTATAACCCACCACATCCGTTGGTTGTGACCGAACGTTCGTTAAACCGCTTCCTTCAGATGTGTACTAGTATTGAATTATGTTATGAGAGCTGACCACGAGTAAACATTTGAGATTATTTTATTATACAGGTTAATACGTACCATTACGTACAAAAGAAACTTTTTAAATACTAGATAATTGTACTGTATTATTACAGCCATTACATATAATTTTGCACTCCAGACCCTTCTTTGGGTGGTTGGCCGAAAGTGCAAAATACAAGTGTTTTGAGTGTATATCTGCCCCCGTCATCTTTACCTTCAAATGTCACGTTAGTGTGAATGTTTGATCACCCTCGCGTCAAGGGAGCGTCTGCTTCTAAGGCCGGCGTTAAAACCCGTAAGTCCTGGAGCAGTTCGACCTCTTTCACGGCCGGCTTAAAACCCGTAAGTCCGGGAGAGGTTGACCCTTGGACAGTGTGGAGAGTGAGCCTGATTCGAAGGAGTGAATGTGGGAACTCAGTAGGATGCGTGGACTTGGGCATGGAGATGAACAAGTCTATGCTCTGAACGGCTCAGCATGAATGAGGTCTCTAAGGCAAGCCTAAACTCTGTAAGTCCTGGGACCGTGATTGTGTAATATAGTGACCACATTGAATGTGTACTGATGATGGAGCCGATATACGCTGATTCTCCTCTTCTTAAGCCCTCTGATGCAGAAAAACTGTTAGATACGTCATTACATAGTTATTTGCTCGAATGTTAGCATTTTATATTATTTGTATATTGTTTTTAATAACATAAATACCTTCCAGTCTACGGATAAAATCAATTATCACAAACATTTTACTATATAGATTTTTTCTACCTCACTTAAATATGGTCTTATGTGTGATCTCAGGTCAACTTCAATACATACACGCTGACATAGCCATCAAACAATATTCACTCTGTAATTTAACCGCAAAATCAGAAGGTCTATGAGCTTTAAGTAATTATGTCCCTTAAGATTGTTTCCAAATATTGTGTAATTAACAGTACTAGTACTAAAACAGACTCTGTCATAGCGCATACGCATGTACACACACGCAAACACCCACATGCACTACACAACCTTACAGGTGGATACCAACAGTTTTATTTATAAATTTGTAGATGACTCGTCTCATGTTCATTCGCAAATGAGCACTCAGAGCGTTAACATGGCAACCTTCCTTAAGCTTGAATCTAGAAATGTGGTTAACAGAAGTGAGAGGTTTCGTACCACACGTGAAGAACTAACGTTTATACTGACCTCTCCCATTGACTCAATAGATTGGTCCCTGGCATTTTCAGAGTACATTGTCGATCATGTAAAAGACGGAGCCTCAAACTACTGATCACTTTGGAATTACAATTAAACATCAAGGTATAGCCAAAGAAGGGATTATACCTTTTATGGCAGCATCTAAATTAACCTCTTACGTGTTTGATGATGCGTTTGAGAAGACATTCGTTAATGTGGAAACATTGATAGGGTCTTTAATTGTGACAGCAACTATAGTAAAAGTACCTGAGCAGTTTCTTCAGTAATAGGCGTTTAGTATATCTCCTTGTATTATTAGTAAAGAGGACAGAGAGAGGTTCTGCATTGAGTTGAGGATCACTTTGTGTTTGCTTTGAATATGTACACGAAGGAGGAATCAAAATAAGTACAAAGACCCATTTTACGTTTTTTAGTAGAGTGAATTGAAAGACTTCTCCGAGTATAGTGAACTGTTGAACTTGCAATGGATAAAAAATAAAGTATAAAATGTATCTCACCGAGAGGTGAGGTACAAAAAAAAATATGTTGGGAGGTAGCAGATTTGTCATGGAATGGCTACCACCGTAAAGAGCGATGGTTGGGGCTCTTTACACACGTGGATAGGCCTACTGGGGAAGGAGCCACGTAAAAAATCTCCTAACGCGCCATGGTCCTACGCCCTGGTCACGCGGCAAGCACGTGTGTACCTAGCGTGGTGGGGAAATGTGGACCACTCGCCACAACACGGTTGTTAAAACATATAGACCTCACCGAAACATACGAGTATTTCTAGGACGTCAGATGAACATATATAGCGACACCATTTAATATATACATACCAATAGCATATCTTGACTGGTTCATCCGAACCCTCATCTACACTCTGCGTCTAACATTGTTGGCAGTTTTACCTGTAGTGAAAATTATTGGTCTCTCTCAACATGTGTTGCAATAAACAAACATTATCAGCTGTTACCGTAAACAAATAAATGTACATTTGATTTCACTCATCTATTTTACATTCATATACATCCAGCAGAGCCAGTATGTGACCATATCCAGGTCATAACGGGATCAGCTCGTGATCAGCATAGATATGGCAACATCATCTCAAATGTCATTTGACTATTTTAGTGCAGACTGTTTTAAATGCTTAAACAAATGGGTAAATAAAACAAACATTTCAGAAAATATTTTGACAGTAAGAGGTCCTTTACCCGCAGGTTAGTGAGGCGGTAGAAGGCATCCAGCGAGACGGTGCAGTTGTTCATGTGCATTTCCTAGAGTAGTTGCAACTGCTTCCGCTAAACCGTCTAAGCAACAAGGATGGGACAGTATTTGATCACCGGGCGACAACCAGTTACTTCTGGATTGGTTGTCGCCCGGTGATCAAATACTGTCCCATCCTTGTTGCTTAGACGGTTTAGCGGAAGCAGTTGCAACTACTCTAGGAAATGCACATGAACAACTGCACCGTCTCGCTGGATGCCTTCTACCGCCTCACTAACCTGCGGGTAAAGGACCTCTTACTGTCAAAATATTTTCTGAAATGTTTGTTTTATTTACCCATTTGTTTAAGCATTTAAAACAGTCTGCACTAAAATAGTCAAATGACATTTGAGATGATGTTGCCATATCTATGCTGATCACGAGCTGATCCCGTTATGACCTGGATATGGTCACATACTGGCTCTGCTGGATGTATATGAATGTAAAATAGATGGAGTGAAATCAAATTTACATTTAATTTGTTTACGGTAACAGCTGATAATGTTTGTTTATTGCAACACATGTTGAGAGAGACCAATAATTTTCACTACAGGTAAAACTGCCAACAATGTTAGACGCAGAGTGTAGATGAGGGTTCGGATGAACCAGTCAAGATATGCTATTGGTATGTATATTAAATGGTGTCGCTATATATGTTCATCTGACGTCCTAGAAATACTCGTATGTTTCGGTGAGGTCTATATGTTTTAACAACCGTGTTGTGGCGAGTGGTTCACATTTCCCCACCACGCTAGGTACACACGTGCTTGCCGCGTGACCAGGGCGTAGGACCATGGCGCGTTAGGAGATTTTTTACGTGGCTCCTTCCCCAGTAGGCCTATCCACGTGTGTAAAGAGCCCCAACCATCGCTCTTTACGGTGGTAGCCATTCCATGACAAATCTGCTACCTCCCAACATATTTTTTTTTGTACCTCACCTCTCGGTGAGATACATTTTATACTTTATTTTTTATCCATTGCAAGTTCAACAGTTCACTATACTCGGAGAAGTCTTTTCAATTCACTCTACTAAAAAAACGTTTAAAATGGGTCTTTGTACTTATTTTGATTCTCCTTCGTGTACATATTCAAAGCAAACACAAAGTGATCCTCAACTCAATGCAGAACCTCTCTCTGTCTCTTTACTAATAATACAAGGAGATATACTAAACGCCTATTACTGAAAGAAACTGCTCAGGTACTTTTACTATAGTTGCTGTCACAATTAAAGACCCTATCAATGTTTCCACATTAACGAATGTCTTCTCAAACGCATCATCAAACACGTAAGAGGTTAATTTAGATGCTGCCATAAAAGGTATAATCCCTTCTTTGGCTATACCTTGATGTTTAATTGTAATTCCAAAGTGATCAGTAGTTGAGGCTCCGTCTTTTACATGATCGACAATGTACTCTGAAAATGCCAGGGACCAATCTATTGAGTCAATGGGAGAGGTCAGTATAAACGTTAGTTCTTCACGTGTGGTACGAAACCTCTCACTTCTGTTAACCACATTTCTAGATTCAAGCTTAAGGAAGGTTGCCATGTTAACGCTCTGAGTGCTCATTTGCGAATGAACATGAGACGAGTCATCTACAAATTTATAAATAAAACTGTTGGTATCCACCTGTAAGGTTGTGTAGTGCATGTGGGTGTTTGCGTGTGTGTACATGCGTATGCGCTATGACAGAGTCTGTTTTAGTACTAGTACTGTTAATTACACAATATTTGGAAACAATCTTAAGGGACATAATTACTTAAAGCTCATAGACCTTCTGATTTTGCGGTTAAATTACAGAGTGAATATTGTTTGATGGCTATGTCAGCGTGTATGTATTGAAGTTGACCTGAGATCACACATAAGACCATATTTAAGTGAGGTAGAAAAATCTATATAGTAAAATGTTTGTGATAATTGATTTTATCCGTAGACTGGAAGGTATTTATGTTATTAAAAACAATATACAAATAATATAAAATGCTAACATTCGAGCAAATAACTATGTAATGACGTATCTAACAGTTTTCTGCATCAGAGGGCTTAAGAAGAGGAGAATCAGCGTATATCGGCTCCATCATCAGTACACATTCAATGTGGTCACTATATTACACAATCACGGTCCAGGACTTACAGAGTTTAGGCTTGCCTTAGAGACCTCATTCATGCTGAGCCGTTCAGAGCATAGACTTGTTCATCTCCATGCCCAAGTCCACGCATCCTTCTGAGTTCCCACATTCACTCCTTCGAATCAGGCTCACTCTCCACACTGTCCAAGGGTCAACCTCTCCCGGACTTACGGGTTTTAAGCCGGCCGTGAAAGAGGTCGAACTGCTCCAGGACTTACGGGTTTTACGCCGGCCTTAGAAGCAGACGCTCCCTTGACGCGAGGGTGATCAAACATTCACACTAACGTGACATTTGAAGGTAAAGATGACGGGGGCAGATATACACTCAAAACACTTGTATTTTGCACTTTCGGCCAACCACCCAAAGAAGGGTCTGGAGTGCAAAATTATATGTAATGGCTGTAATAATACAGTACAATTATCTAGTATTTAAAAAGTTCTTTTGTACGTAATGGTACGTATTAACCTGTATAATAAAATAATCTCAAATGTTTACTCGTGGTCAGCTCTCATAACATAATTCAATACTAGTACACATCTGAAGGAAGCGGTTTAACGAACGTTCGGTCACAACCAAACGGATGTGGTGGGTTATAATTACATTTAATTTCTCTCTATGTATGTCTCAGGATTTGTAATGAAATTTTTTAAAGTTGTGATTGGTGAAAATGTAGTTTTTTTTAAACATGTTAGAGTGTTAATTTTTGTTTCTTAAATCCAAAACGGGTACAGTATCGTAGGGTCCTTCAAGTCTCCTTTTGGGTCCTGTAATTTTAAAAGACTTTGTTTCTTTGACTGTAACAATGTCTTTGTCCTTGGTTCGTCTTATTCTGTTCTCTTCTATGTCCACTGAGTCAAATGAATTACTCAGAACTAATGTTTTCAATGTTTCGAAATTTTAATTTTTCGCTAGTTTTTTAAATTTAGAGTAAGGCCTTTTATTTTACAAACTTCAACTAGTGCGTTTTTATTTGTTGACCAGACAAGATAGGCGTAAGTCTTGGGGCCTCCGGAAACAAATTCTACTATGTATGACCCTGGACCATTAGTCAGCCAAACTCGTCGGTCATTTCGCCCAAGTAGTCCCCTGTGGGGACCTTGTTGCATACTCTCCCTGTGTACGTAAAGGACACTGTCTGTATCATAGTAAAGAACTTGCCTCCCTAACTTTTCTAAAGTGTTCATACAATTTTAATCGAGCATGTGACGTTGTAAAATGCTGCAACCACAACATTCACTGTCCTTAGGGCTTCTGCGGCTTCTTCAATATGCTGCCAGTTGACAATTTAGTACAGTTATCGTTAATAATTTGAGTAGTATTTACATCTATTTCAGGGTTGGGACAGCAACTGAAAGTATTCAAAAAGGGTCTCTTATGATTGATGTTTTTGTCTGATTTTCCCTTTGACCAAATTTACCCCAGAAAGAATTTAACATCAATTTAGGCAAGGGAGCGAAGACCTCCGTTCTTTTCAATTTTGAAAGGATCAAGTCTGACACCTTCGTGCTCATAATAATTTTGAACGTACTTAGCCTTGTCCTCTTCAGTGAGGCACCAAGAGGGGTTAGCCCGATGCCTCCTGTTTAATCTTGAGAAAATTTGTTAATAAAATCCGTAAAAAGACCTCCGTCTTCGTAAGTGACCACCTCGTATTCCCATAAATTCGTACATTTCTAAAATGGTATACCCCTTCTCTACGGCCTTTCTCATTTCCTGCATCGTCCATGTCCCTGTCAATGCTCTTTCTTCGATGTTATGGTTACAGTCTGTGTTTAGCATTTCTAGACCACATGTACGGCATAAAACAAACATTAATTTATTGTTCATGCGTGCTGGAAGGACGGGATGGTACAAATTTAGTGGAGGCAATACTTTACATTTCATGAGACCTTCGGCCTCCATGCCTCTTTCTTCTACACTCCTTGTCCCCTACATATATTTTTGGATGGGATAAAACATAAGGAGAAAACTTATTGACAAACGGGGTACAAGGAGCAAACGTTCTACATACTGAATTGTTTCCCCGTCCTCGCACTTGTGATAGGATTTTGCATTGCCTGTTCTGCCCCGAAGAAGGCATCTCTGGGGTTAAGTGGGAGGTGTGCTTAGAATGGGGAGAAAATTTAGATAATCCAATTGTTGTTCTTTCTTTAAATGATTGAATTTACACTCCCACATTTCAATAACTTCATAGTCAGATGCTCGGAGACGAGCCATTTTAGCTTTGGTTCTCTCGAACCTTAAGTGCAGGGAGTCGGAAGGGTCCTCTTTGAGTGGTTCTTCTCTATTAAATGGAAAACATTTTGGGCACCCATGGAAATAACAGCCCTGAAATTCGTAGATTCGTTCTCCGTTCAAAACCGTCTACTTTTAATTCCCTCGATTTTAACTTCTCTGTCCCTCCCCGCATGCTGAATGCGGACACTACGCTGTTCTTCCTCCCAGCTCAGCCATTGCAAAGCAATAGGCGATTGGTTATCAACCATACGGTATCCGTTTTTAGGAACCAGGCCAATTAGTGTTGGGTTTTAAGAAATTCCGTCTAAAACACCAGATTACAGGCGCTGGCAATGGTGACGGCTTCCATGAACGGATCTACATTACATTTCTTTCAAAAACATGTTTCTAAACTTAATACACGCTTGGGGCCAGTATCTCTACATCGGAGATTACAGTACTCGACCAACTCTTTTTGAAAGTCAAAAAACTACATTTTGGTTAAGTTGGTCGTTGTCGTTGTGCCAATTTTCAAAATCTTTGTAAGTCTTTTCAAACATTGATTCAGGGCAATAGTACTCCTTTGGGTGGGATGGGGCCTACATAGTTTTGGTTTGCCAGAGTGTTAAACAAGTGAGGGAAGTAACCCTTCTTCTTCTCCGGGGGGAGATCAAAGGCTTTGGGTAGTGCAGAGAGGGCCATGGGGAAATAATTTAGCGAATCGATAAATCTGGCAGTTTTGGCAGTTTTGAATCCAACGTATTTTGCTAGTGCTAATAATTAAGCTGATCTTCTTAGTTTCATTGGTGTTCAAGTGCTCTAATGTTGGATTTATCTCTTCATTTTAATCGAGTGTGAGTGCAACAATATTATAATCTTTAAATATGCTTTTGCTAAATATTTCACTATTGATTAAATTAAAAAAACAACCTATCTCACTAACATTGAAATGTGCAGGATAGCAGGACGATTACAAAATTGTTGCTTAAATTGTCTTCTTCTTTTATAGTCATTAGACTGTGAAATATAGAGTGTATATTAGCCCAGCACGTCTTTTATGCATGATGCCTACAGTTTGCAATTCGTATGAACTGTGCATGTAAGCTACTTTATCACCGTGTTGCCTGCATGTTGTCTTACATATTTTCTAGATTCAATTTTCTAGGTGTTCAATTCTGAGGTGGACTGAGTAGCTTCAAATTGAACGTCAACTCATTATAAACTGTAGAATAAGTATTGACACGTATAAATATCCTCAAATAATTAAGGTGGGATATATTGGTCGATATACAAGATGTCCTTTATTCCGAATAAGCAAAACTTGCACTGTTTGCATGAAAACAGTCCTTGATACTGAGAAAGGTTTACAGTGCGAATCATAAATGTGATCGATGGTTTCATGCCATGTGCACTGATGTCACGGAGTCCGAATATAATAAAATTAGCTAACGACAGCCGTCGAAAATGGAAACTGTGGTCGTTGCGGATTGCATTGTTGCTGACCAACACCACCACTTCCCTGCTTATCTCTCAGATGGGTGAGATCTTGAAAAAGATTGGATAATCTTTCTGGTGTTCCTGCGGATATCACATCCATAAAGAGTGATATCTCTGCAATTAATGCTACCATTTCTTCACTTGAACCACGTATCTCTGATGTGGAGAAACGGGTGGAATCTATGGAAAAGGAGGTAAATTCCTTGCGTTTCCATCAAGTCGCAATCTGTGGACTGTTGAAGCTATCTTGGAGGAAAACAGCTGATCGTACCCGTCGGGCTCACAATGTGCTTGTGTACGGGGCTTCGGAAAGCGATAGTAAGAAATCTGACTTGAGAATCCAAATATGACAATGATTTGGCCACTATTCTGATTAAGAAGTTTTGCCATTCGAATGGCCCCTCATCATTTCAGAACTACTCGCCTGGGAGGTGCATCTTCTAAGAAAACCTAGACCACTCAAAATAATTTTCGAGAATGTTGGGCAATGTCACGGAACTTATGAAGAATTTCAACAAGGATGTATCTAGACCAGATGTTGTCCGATGATCCAGCATTTCCGTGACAGAACTCTTGCCGAAAGGCAGTTCCTGAATAATCTACGAGAGGAGCTCAAAAGCAGAGTGGATGCTGGTGAACCAACCTCACAATAAAGTACCGCAATGGTGTACCCAAATTGTTAATGAGGCTCCAAAAAAACTAAATTACACTAAGCGCAATGACCTCTCTATCTATTACCAAAATGTAAATGGGATTGCGCTCTAAATTACATGTCCTACGGGAAGCGATTGCAACTTGTGTATATGATGTATTAGTACTGACTGAGACCAACCTTCATGAAGATATTGGAAATGAGGAATTGGGTCTGTCAAAACTATTCTATCTTCCGTAAGGATCGTTCGGCCCAACACCAGTGACAAGTCGTCAGGAGGGGGTTGTCCTTGTTGCAGTCGAAGTCCTCTATCAGAGCTACCGAAATACACCCTTCAGCTCAGGGTATTGAAACTTTGTTTATTTCCATCAAATCGTCTCTCTCTTCTCGATTGCTAATCAGCGGTGTATATATTACCTCCGCAACAGCCTGCCAATTCCTATGCTCAGTATGCCGACATGGTAGATGAGGTGATTGCTTCCGAGCTTGACCATGAGGACATTGTTCTGGTGGGAGATTTCAATTCCCCTGAAACTAACTGGCTGGATCCTAAGCTTGTGGGGGCTACTAGGGCTTCACAATTTATTATCGATATTGCTTCTACTCACCACTTGGCTCAGGTCAACAGAATCTCTAATGCCCGAGGAGTACTTTCTTGATCTTGTTTTTTAGTTCTCGTTTCCTCCATATGGTGCCAGCTCCTGATCCCCTTTTACCAGTTGAGAATGCCCACCCGGCACTTAGTACTACTATCAATTTTAGAGCTGATTGTAATCATGCCGGTGAGATAAAACCATCCCTGATTTCCGTAGATGCAACTTGACTGATATCTTCAGGAGGCTTAGCATAAGTATTGGAACCACCTATTTTTGATATTGACAATCCTATGAGTAACTTTGACCAATATGTTGATGGCATACACAGGGTCGTACTTGAATCCAACCCCATTAAAGACTATTGGTAGACGGAGGTTTCCTTGTTGGTTTTCAGCTGACCTGAGGACATCTTGTGGTTAAAAAGAAGATAATTCATAAGATCTATAAAAGTAGCCTTGGACTCAATGATTATAATGAATTTTGCAAGGTTAGGAAATCAATGCAAAGCCCTCAGTAGAATAGTGTTATTCTGACTATATAGGCCACACATCAAATTCTGCAATTCCCACCAACGTTAAGTCTTTCTGGGCTTTTGTGAATAACATGAAGACAAAATATTCAGAGTGTAGATGAATATTTTTACGAAGGCAGAAAAGAATCTTCTCCTAAATCAGTATGCAATCTGTTTGCTGCCTTTTTTTCTTCTGTCTTTTCTTCCTCTGATTTGCCACCTTCGCCATTAAACATTGAGTCACCTTTTCATATTTCTACCTGTGTTCTCAGACAAGAAGATGTGACGCCAAGCTTAGCGTCTCTTGATCCTTACAAAGGACCTGGACCTGAATGAAAATTCCAATCTAGTGTTCTAAGATATTGTCATGATTTGCTTGCTCCTCAGCTGACAGTCTTGTTCAACCGTTTGCTTTGAACTGGGGAATATTCCCGGAGAGGTTGAAATCTAGCTTCATTGTCCCTATCCACAAGTCCTCTGATCTTAAAAACATAAGCAATTACCGTCCTATTGCAATCCAATCGGCTATTGGGAGGGTATTCGAAAGCTTAGTGTTGGACCAGTTGTTCTTTTACATTCAAGAGTTATAATTTTCGAAGGAGCAACATGGCTTTTTGCCTGGAAGGTCCACTTCAACTAACCTTATTCTATACGAAGATTACAATCAATCTCAGCATTTAGTGACGGACTACAGGTTGACAGTGCATACATTGATTTTGCTAAAGCCTTTTGATAGTGTCAACCATGATCACTTGATTTATATAACTCAGAAACCTATGGCATAGATGGCTCCTTGTTGAAATGGTTTAACTCCTACCTTATTAACAGGAAACTTGTGGTTAAGTTTGCGGTGTGCATTATCTGAAACCCTTTCTGGCCAAATCAGGTGTACCCCAGGGATCCCATCTCGGACCCTTTATGTTTAACATCTTTATTAACGACATTTGTTAGTGCAATTGGTCTTAAGTGTTTTATTATTTGCTGATGATGACATCAAGGTTTTCTCTGCAATTACGGGTCCAAATGACTGTCAACAAACTTCAGGATGGTCTCGACAGGATTGAAAAGTGGTGCTCCCTGAATTGCATGAGGTTGAATGTAAGCAAGTGTGCAGTTGTTACATTTCATCGTTCAGCTGACCCTGTTATGATCGAGTATAAGCTGTGTGGTACTGTGTTACCAAGAAAAACTCAGGTAAAGGACCTTGGTGTAATTTTCTCGGCTGATTTACGGCCGGACAAACACATTGACCATATTTGCAACAGAGCTCTCTAGAACACTAGGCTTCATAATCCGCACTTCTAGAAATGGCCTTAGCACCAGAGCCTTGATGTCCTTGTACACTGACTTATCCGCTCCATCCTGGAATATTGCTGTGTTGTTTGGGCCCCTTATCAAGTTGATGATACAGATTCGATTAGAGAAGATCCAGAGACGCTTTTTGCGGATAATAGGAGTTAGGCTGGGCTATGATTTATATGGCAGCACCTGTTGACACAATAGCGGAGTCTCTTGGGCTGTTGTCCCTTTCTGTGCGAAGACAACTTGCTGGATGCTGTCTTCCTGCGTAAACTTCTCACCGGGCAGGTTGACTGTGATGATCTTCTTTCAAGGATTAGTTTCCGCATCCTGGATCAACCAGATCTCGAGACTTGTTTTTTCGTCCACCAGTACTCCACATCCTACGCCTACCATAGTTGTCTGCCTAGACTCCAAAGAAGAGGAAATGCACTGTCTTCGGGGCTGGGATATGATTTCTTCTTTGATTCTGAATCAGCATTAAGAAGACTTTTTAAGTTATAAACTACTTACTAATATTTATTCTTACTTGTTATTGTGTACCAATTAGTCTTGAATCATATGTTTACCATATCATGCACTTATTTAAACATTATTTATTGCGTCCCAGTTCACATCTAAGTTTGTGATTTGTAGATTAATTGGTCATTGTTGTTGCTTATATAGTTATTATTAAATATTGTCATATGTTATGTTATTGTTTAAATTATTTATATTGTTGTTTAACTTATTTATTTTTATCACTGTTAAATTTATCACACACATCAAATTATTGAATTTTTATCTATTTATTATTGTTAAAATATCATTATTATTGTTATTATTATTATTATTGTTATTGTTATTGTTTCTAACTTATTTTATTTATACATTGTTAAATTTGATGCTTTTTTCTGTTAGTGTAACAACATAAGTAGTAAAATTGGTTGAGCAGTGTATATGGTGAGAAGTGATAGGTGGCGCCTTTATAGGGTCACAAAATTAAGTGAAATTGTTTGGTCCTGTGTGGAACTTCTTTACTAATTGGATTAGTTCGGAGCAGAATAAAGTGCTTGGTGGCGCCTTTAAAGTTCCCACATACAGAAATTCAAATGTGGGAAAGTTCTCCTAAAACTGATCGTAATTTATGTCCAATTGTTTAGTTGCTTTTTGTTACTATCTAAATTTACTCGTTATTGTTATGGATTTTAGTCGTTTTTTGATATTCTTATCAATGTATCTGTCACTTATTTTAGACTATCTTGGTAAATTCTCATTGATATAATATAATTATATAAGTAGTAGTCAAGTATTCTTGAGTCTATAATTTGTTATTGAATGGAAATGGTTGTAACCGTTGATACAATAAATAAATAAAATAAATAAATAAAAAAATCTGACGTTTATCCAGTTCCATAAGAATGACTTTAGTGCCACGCATAATTAGCTCTGGAGTGAAATTTTGTTTGTTCGAGAACGTACTTTAACAGAAATTGAAAATCAAAACCCTGACCGTTATGAGCCATTACACATACGTTTTTGAATTTTTTTCTCTCCTCCATTACGTAATTCATAAATTGATTCACAGGATCACTATCAAAGATCTTTGTTTCGGTCTTTTGCACATTTCACAAGATTTACCATTAATACATTTCCAACAAAATTGTTGAGGAAGAAACACAAAGGTTAACTTTATGAACTCTAGATTCTTCCGTTAAAATTTTCATCTTGACGGGTCTCTAAATCAAAGAAAATGAAAAAAGAAAGTCTTTGGTTTTTTTGGTTTTTTTGTGTCGACCCGCATGTAACATTGATGGTTTGGGGGCATGAATTCGTTACAGATTTTGCAAAAGACTTCACCGCACACATGTTTTGACTTTACGGTTGTTCAAAAAACACAAGTCTTTGACACTGTAAACATTTTTTTTACCGCCTTTACAACGTTCACTCTTATGAGCCGCAAAACAGTTCTGATTTTTTCATGGTCATGTTACAGTCAGGGCACAAAATTCCCCCATGCTCCTCTTTACAAAGGCGGAGATAGGGTCTGGACACGCAGGACAGATATTTGGAGCATCTGTGAAAACCTTTTGTGGTCGTAAGGGACATGGCATGCTTCGCAGAAAAAATGGCACGCAAAAAGCTGCAGTTAGGCTAGTTATTTACATTATAATGGCCTTCGTGATACAACAAGTTAATTTTGTACAAAGCATCATCGTTACTACCTGAAAAATACACATCTCGGCCCTTATTATCGTAATTATAAACTGTAATATTATACTTTTTTAGGTGGTCTTGAAATTTTGAAAGTTCGGGGGGTCCCAGCTCCCTGTTCTGAAATTTGGACACCGGCTTTAGTCATCAGTTTTCGGGCTCTAAAAGTTTGTCGCTTACCCATGTCCTGCCTTATTGCTTTGAACTGAGGATCTTTTTTGGCATAGGCTTTTGCTACCACTATAGCTCGGGGCAGACACAAATTATCGCTATTCTTAATAACTACGATACCTTTACGTGCTTTACATTCTTCTTGGAAATTATTGTACAAACCTGGTCTTCTGAGGCCACCACTACCTACTGGAATATTGGTGCGGGTGCACTTAACTCTAAATGTGTCCATGGACTTAATCGAATCCGAATTACTTTGGATAAAGTTTTCCAAATATATCCCAATTATATCCCGTTGAACTTGATTTGCAGGTCTATAAGCGATATATCCGGATCTTTGGTCCTAAAATTCAGAGAATCTAAAGTGAAGCCTAGGTAGTTCATATTTCGGTAGTACCGGCTTTCGCCTTTTCGGACAATACTCCCAAAACCTTTTTAATCCAATCAAGTTCGGACACTCCTTTGGGTACTGGGTTTAAACTTGAAAACTGTTTCTGACCCATATGTTCTAAAACCTTCTACAGTAGGTTTCACCGGTAATTGCCAAAACTTTTTAACGGGCTCCATGTTTGTATGTAATTAAGCTCTAAAATAAGTACAGGCAAAGCAGCTTTGATAACAAGCTTTTGGGAATGGGGGTGTGTTGACTGTTCCAAACGTCCACGTCTAAGAATGGACAGCGTTTACGCGGCATTACAATAAGGTGTAGCAGCTGGCGCATGGCGCAGTTAAAACTTTTTTACCCCCACCCCCCCCCCCCCCCACCCCCCCCCCCCCCCACCCCCCCCCCCCCCCACCCCCCCCCCCCCCCACCCCCCCCCCCCCCCACCCCCCCCCCCCCCATGCCACTCCAAGAATTGTATCTAAACTATTAAGGGTAGGAGGACTTAATGTAATTAACATTAATTTACTTTGTTAATATATAACAATTATTGTTCTTAGAGAGAAGGTTTTCACACAGAAATTTGTAACCAGCTCAGTTTCTTAAATAAGACATTAGCCAACATCATTCTATTCTATGTTGGTATACTATTTTGCTTTCTTATGATTTGAAAATGTAGAGCAGTGGGATTTGACATAACACAAAATTCTATAAAAGGCGAAATTTGACCAAACAAATGTATTTAACACAGAGTTCAAACGGTACCCAGCAATATGTTGGTCCAAAAGTAAATTACAGGGGTCGTAAGTAGCAATTTCTTTAATCAAATTAGACTTTCAGTACCAACGTATACGTATATACTTTCTTGGATCGCAACATGCAAGGCTACCGCTAAATACAGCAATGGAATGAACCTACAAGCAGAAGTTAATTACTATGACCAGTAATAGACGCTATTTTGCCAAAGTGAACGTATTACTTGGCCAGAAGTAAGTAGTAGTAGTGTATTCTGTCCACGTGTTATTATTTGCAGTAAAAGATTATATAGAGTGAACTATAGATAAAACTAAAAAGTATTTCCTTAACAATAAATTTAAACCAATACAACAAATGTACATGTTGAAGTTTGTACAGCATTCGCAAATACATTTTAAAGAGGTGAGACAGAAAATACTCTACGTTATAACGCAAGCTGTAATAATTCATATAATGATTTAATTAATGGTATGTAAACAGAATAAACATAAATAAATATATTTTTAATTTTCTTAGTATCCTGTAAAAATATTTTTGTATTATAATATTTATAATAACTTATAGCTAAATCAATTCTTCCACAACTATATAATATAAAATTAATTGAATATGAAATAAGGTTTTTGCATTAAAACAAAGTCTGTAACGAACCATATAGTACTTTAAGTAAAGACATAATATGCCCTTTTTTATGTTACAACAGCTTTTCGATTACTAATCACACCCTTTTGAAGAACAATAATTTCAGCGAAAATCGGCACAGAGGACGAAGGCTATGTTAGGAATTCAGTAAGAACCATTAATCACTTATTCCCAGGTTGAAATGTACAATAGACAGTATTCCTTAACGAATTTCTACACATATTTCCGCATGTTATCCATTTTACACAGAGTTCATTTTCCTTTCATATCGTACTCTTGTTACTTTTGTACAAAATAGAGAATGTTTTTAAGGCGTATATTGAATTAAAAAAAACTTAAATCGAGCTTTCAAATAAAAAAAAAGGTTTTAAACAGTGATATAAGCTTAATATCTGAATAGAGTAAGAAAACTTGTGTTAAAGATGATTTAAGGATGTTGCGGGTCTAAATATTGTTTAGCGTTTACACTAAAACGGGCTAAATTTTATATGGACTCTGAAAGAGTTGGAGTTGACCTCTATGATTAATCCTGATATATGATTGGACTGACTTGGACATTGCCAATCATAGTTAGTATTTAGACTTATTTTACTTCTAAATTTCTTCAATCATTTCACTTTATAAACTTTATCACGCCATAATTTAGAAAAGAATTATCTGCAGAAAGTCAATACTTTACATACTTTGCACGATTTTGTTTACTCAGTACGGTAAAGGCCTTTTGTTTCTAATAACATATACAGACAACTTACAATAAAGTAAGCTAAATATGACACATTCTGTCGTATATTATTTGGTAGATTTTACCTAATGAATAAATTTTATAAATTTTGATAAAATAGTTGCGAGATATTTCATTGGAGTTTAATAATAACCAAGAATTTGATGACAAAGTTCAAGTAATTCAGTATGTATTATTTTTATTACGAAAATTTCTCATTGCATTACAATTTGTTAGTACCTTCACTGAAGTTTGAAATATTTACGTATTTTCATTTGATTGGACACATCTATGATTTTAGTTCTAATAATACTTTATGAAATGAGTTATTCTTGTTAAACATTTGTAACACTCTTGTTTTGACTGATATATAACCAAAAAGTTTTCTCTCACGTACGGGATTGACAGAAAAACATGTATCAATAAACACCTATTTCCATAAATACTGAAACAATTTTTAAAAACTTTAAAATATGCCACGATTGTTGAAAATTAATGTACTGTATCCATACAAACTACCATTAAATGTCCGATAAAGAGTCCTGGATTTTATGTATCCTGTTTTATTAGTTAGTCAATGTCTTGAACCAATTGATTATCAAATTCTGACCATGAGAGAAAATATTTTTAATTTAAAATATAGTGGTTAGTGATATAAATAAATTTATAAATAGCTGTATTACGTATATAAAAAGTTGCCAAAAAAAGTATAGTGGCTGCAATAAATAAGCTCACTTTTCAAATGTTGGACTCACCTTCACTGTAATTCACCAATATTTTTAAAATGTATACATCACTGTAAGTTTAAAGCAAAATACTTAATTCAACACAAAATTTTCCATGACTTACAATCAAATAAATGATTTAAATTTTAATGTCACAATACAGTTCTTAATCGAAGTTTATTATCACTATAACAAAGGAAAATTAATTGTAAATATTAATTAATGTTTGATAAATTTTTCAAAGACTTTGTCATATTATTTTATTAAAAGGTAAACACTTTGTTATTAGTCACTGTATTCTATTTATTTTGGTATAAGCAAAAAATAAACAGGAGCACATTCAGGAGCTTTTTTGTATAATGAAAAGATGTTCCAGCCTAAGGACCAGAAATATTTTCAACAGATTGGATTCTCTTATACTCCAAATGAGTTCCTGTGATGAGTTTTTATAGTTAAAAATAAAACATATAAAAATCCTTCCTAAAAGCAGGATTTCATGACAAAAATAATTAGTTTATCCTGCTAAAATTTTCATAATAAGATCAAACTATGAATTACGTACTAACAAACCATTAATTATGCACTAAAAAACTAAAGTAAGAGTCTAAATACCTACTAAAAATCGTAGCGATGTTAAATTTTGTTCAATAAAAACAACAAAAAAACTCTTATTAATAGGGATGACCGTTACAAGATAACTCAATGTTCGTGACATTTAACAGACAGCATAATTGATATATGACTAAGTTCATATACCTTATATTAAGCTAAATTTAATTCGCTTAAAAATTTATTTAAATAATTAAAAGCTGTGAATCTAAGCGTAAATGTGTTCTCGGTTTAATTTATTCTTAAGAAAGTATACTATACAACTATTCTTAAAATCAGACAATATAACTAGTTAATTTTGACCATGTAACTTAGTAGTTTGGTTGGGGATCTGTTAAATATATATTATGCCTGGGAGATGATTAAACTCCTTGTAGTTGATATATAATCAAACCAAATACTATAATAAAGTTTATTCAACACTGTATCGTATTTGTATTGTATTTCAACACTTTCTAAAACAGAATTAGTTTATAAAATCTACAGCTAGGTACTTTTTTTTGTAACAGAGGGCCAGGTTTCCCAGTTGCCTGCACCCTCTCCCAGGTTTAAGCTGTATCAAATCCCAGGCCTTTACAAAACCATGAGAATATTCTGAACAATGCTTTCCTGTTACAACCCCTCTTCCGTATGCATAAGAACACCTAGGGATCTTGAACGTTTGCTCTGTAATGCCGGACATTCACATATGACGTGCTTGGCTGTTTCGTCAGCCTCGCCACATTTCCTGCACAATGTTTCCTAAACTGGAATACCTATTCTGGTCAGGTGACTTCGGAATATTCAATGACCTGTAATAAAACCAGTCACCTTTCGGATCTCCGTTCTACTCATTCTAAGGGCATCTGCTGCAATGTTCCTTGATGGTCCCTTGAGCATCCGCTTTGCTTGTACATTCCCTTCAGTATTTCTCTAATGTTGTAGGTGTTTGTTAACCATCCACTTGGTAACTGATCTACGTGCTAAGTTATATGAGACCCCACACGTTGATTCAGGGACAGGTAAGAGGACAGTTGGCTCCCAAGTTAGCGCAAACTGTCTGCCCCTTCATTACCTGTGATTTCTCTATGTCCAAGAACCCAAGTTAGAATAACTTTATTGGTTTTCGCCAGTAATTTCTTGACCTTATGGCATTCCCAGACTGTCTTCGAATTACAGTAATGGTTGTCCAAGGCCTGCAGAGCAGCCCTGCTGTCCGAGTAAATGTAGATGGTTTTGCCTTTGTAGCCCCTTTCCACATTAACTCTTGCACATTCTGCAAGGGCTGTAACTTCAGCCTGAAAGACAGTTGCCAGTTTACCTAGGCTAAAGCTTAAGTTAACCCTAGGTCTTGCTCCCCAGACCCCTGCCCCAGTACCCTTCAGAGTCTTTGACCCGTCCGTGTACCAGGTTAGAGCCTTCATCATGTAGTCAGGCTCACCTTTTGAGCATTCCTTCCTTTAAACAATGTTGACTTGAAATGGGTTTTCCCAGTCCGTAACCTTTGCCATTCTGTCAGACATCATTTCTAGAATATCCAGTTCGAGAATATCAAAGAGTGCTTACTAGCATGGTGATGATGCCAGTTCCCATTGTACTTCAGTCTGTAGGCAGCCATCCTAGCCTCTCCTAAGACGAATATGTCTAGGGGTGGGAGGTTTAGCACTACTTCCATAGCAGCGGTTGGTGTTCCTCTCATGGCGCCCATTGTCCCCAAGCATGCCAACCGCTGTACCTTTGACAGGTTTTTTTGCGGCAGTCACCTATTGGACTTTTGGCCACCATACTACTGAGCCATACACCATCATTGGTCTGATGACTCTGGTGTACAGCCAATGTGACATGTCGGGTCTAGGCCCCCATGTGCATCCTACCGCACGTCTCACCATCATCAATGTAGTCTGATGTCGGCTGATTATGTATTCCAGATGACTATTCCAAGGGAGTTTATCACCTAGTTTGACTCCTAGATATTTTAACTCCCTGTTCATATGTATCTGGCCCCCACATAGGACTGGCTGTGTGATTTCCAGTTTCCTTCTACTTGTAAATGGTATCATGATGGTCTTCTAAGGATTCACTGAAAGTCCATTCTTCGTCACACCATCGCTCCACAATGGTCAGTGCTCTCTGCATCATTTCCAGACACGTAACCATATGCTTGCCTCTTACGAGTATGACAACATCATCTGCATAGCCTTGAGCATACATACCCTGTTCATTCAGAGTCCAGAGTAAGTCATCCACAACTATGTTCCACAGGCTTGGTGATAATACACCTCCTTGTGGACATCCCCGCTGCGTTTTGACCTCTCTTGTGACTCCGCACAGAGATGCCTGTACTCTTCTGCTCTAAAGCATGTTATTTATCCATCTAACAACAGTTTTCTCCGTACCCCTGGATGTAAGCTTAGACACTATAGAGTGAATACTCGTATTATCAAAAGCTACTTCTATATCCAGGAATACTGCTAAAGCTATTTCGTTTTGCTAAATAGCTTGCTAAATCTTGCCAACCAGACAGAGTAGGGCTGTTTCACAAGATTTACCTTTCTGATAGGCATGTTGATTTGGATGTAAGGGACGGTTGATGATAACTGTGTCCCTTAAATGCCTATCCAGAACCTTCTCCATGGTCTTGACGAAGAGGGATGTTAGGCTTATTGGTCTATAAGCCTTTGCAACCTCATAGGAGGGTTTACCTGGCTTCGGGCTAAATATAACCCTAGAGGTCCTCCAGGATGAGGGTAGTACTCCTGTCGCTAGACTAGTTCTAAACAGTCGTAGAAGCCGAGGTATCACCAAGTCTCCACTTTCCTGCAGTAAAGCAGGAAAAATGCCATTGGTACCTGGTGATTTGAAACGGCTTAAAAGACTCCAGGGCTCGTTTTTATCCCTAAGTAGTTGATAACAGTCTTTGCACAGTTCCAGTCCTCCTTAGACGAGCAATCTCTAGGTTCTCGCCGCCTTCACTAACAACTGTTTCACCGGTTTAAAAAGATTCTGGGAAGTGTGTATTCAGTAAACACTGAAGGGTCTCCTCAGGATCCTTGGTGTGAGTCCCATCTTCCCTAAGTATAGTACCCACCACATTTATAGGGCTTCGAGCTAGGACTTTTTGGAGTTTTGCACAGTCAGGTACCTTATCAATACTCTGACAGAATTCTCTCCACGAGTTTCTCTTAGCTCTTCTCACCTCTTTATTGTACTCTGTTAGAGGCAGCAGAGTAAATATCCCAGTTCCCTGCACGTTTGCATGTATTATATGCGCTGCGAAGTTTTTTCCTCAAGGTTTCCAGCCCCTGGTTCCACCAACATGCTTTTTTCCTTACGTTTTTTTCTATCACGGACCAGGCTTTGTGGTACGATTCTTTCATGGCGTTTGTCAAAGAGTTCACCATGTACTCGACCCCTTGCCCCTGATACCCATTTTCCCTTACTAGATTTATTTTTAGCTCTGCATTGAAAGCTACCCAATCTGTTTTCTTTGGGTTTCTATAGGTCTCATTTATTTTGTACGCCCTCATGTCAAAGGAGATATACCTATGATCTGAAGCAGATGCTTCATCTAGCACACTCCAGTTTAAAATTTAGTTGCAATATAGTTGCTAGCCAGAGTTATATCTAAGACCTCTTCTCTTACCCCTGTACCTCTTCTTTGTACAAAAGTTGGTTTACGGCCTTCATTCATAATAACTAAGTTAGATTCTACTATAAAATTCAAGAGGCACTCACCCCGATTGTTGATATTGCTGCTACCCCAAGCGGTGTGGTGGGCATTCGCATCACAACCGAAAATCAGGTGCCTCCGCGTAAGGGTTCCGAACTCCCCAATCCGCCTCATCTTCGCAGTTGGCGGTGGTTCTGGAGAATCGTATGGGAGGTAAAACCGCTGCAAACAGGATTCTGATGTTACTATCACCTGTCTGTAAGTGAAACTCTGTCACGGCTGTGTATCTAGAACACATTTGTGCCATTTTTAGTGATTTGATTTTGTTACTGACATATATACATGCTATAGGGTTGTTACTGCCAGAATCGTATATCAAATTACCTTTAGCGGTGCTCATCCCCATCACACGACTGCCAACGGTCCATGGTTCTTGGATCAGGACCACGCCTATGTCGTGCCAGGATCTTCTGGCAGAGTGTTGCCGTAGCTGTTCTGCTGTGGTGTAGGTTTATCTGGAGCACCGCTGTCATCCTCTATTGGTCGTAACCTCCCTGCAGCTTGAAGGTGACCCTGTCGCTGCCCAAAAATGGGCACATCGCCAGAGTCTTCAGCTTCTTCAGGGAGTCTTCGTCTACATGAAGGACCAGGAATTCGCCGTTGGTGCTAGATTTTCCCTCCAACAGCAGTCCATTGGTCCGTGTCAAGGTCATTTTGGTTTTTGAGGGCTTCGAACAGCTCTTGCTTGCTGTCCACACCTCGATGTCCTTAGGGATGAAAGTTGACACTTTAAAAATCTTTACCAGGCTTTAAGCTGAGCCCATTTTCAGCTGAACTCCTTCAAAAGGACATAGCTCCTGGACCTGCTTCTCCAGCCACTCCTTAGTTTCTGTGTTTACACAGCCGACCACTACCGATCCACCTTCAACATGACAGCTGGACATCCTAACGTTTTTGCCCTTAAAGGCGCGTTTGCCCAGTACTTTCTTCTGGTTGTTGGCTTCTTCCATTGATAGTTTTACTTCTGGGTGTTCGAGCCGGACAATAGCCAGCTTCTCCACAGAGATCTTTTCGGTATATGTTTCGGGTGTCTTCTTAGTGACACCTCCATCATGCCCCTTCCTTCTTTTCTCCTCCCCTCCCTTTGCTTGTTGTTCAGGTGTCAGCTGCGATCACAGCCTCTTCACATCTGCATAGCTTGGGTTTGTTGTTTTTGGGCTGGTACGGAATGAGTTTTCCCCTTGCTCTGGGGCCCCGACAACAACCAAGTTCCCTTTTAAGGAACCGGCTTCATTGTGTGGTTTTATCAGAGCTCGGTTTTTCTCTTCCTACCTCTTCTGCCTTACTTTCCGGGGGATTATCGGCTCACCTCTAGCGACAGCCTCTTCAATCCTCCGCTTTCGTAGTTCGCCTCTCGAGAGCCACTTCTTTTTTTGGCTCTTCCAGCCGAACTTCACCTTCTGACAAGAGAAGTGTCTGTCTTCCTCCATTGGGGTCATCTCAGACACTCTTAATTGCTCAATCAGTAGCTCTTCTGGTTGAGTTTCGCTTACCTCTTAAGTTTCAGTTTTGTTTTTATTTTCTTTTTTATTCTCCATTCTGTTCCCACGATAACCGGGTATTTGTAGTCCATGTTTCCCCAGTGACCCGATTAGGAAGATAAGAGTAATTACGACTGGGTGTCCCCTGGTTCCCAGAAGGCTCCGTTGAAGACACTGAATATACCCCCAGTGCCACGAGACTCTCAGCACGGGTTGCATAACACCTTGGTCTGGGGTTGTTGGTAAAGTAGGGGTAGGAACAGGAAAGGAAGGGATAGGGTAACTACTCTCAATTTCAGGGCCAAACCAAGGAGGGGAAAGGTTTTATACCCTTGTCACTGGAATAGTGATAAGGGAAGGTGGCTTCCTCCCCTTGCCCTGCCACTCCCTTACAAGTTGCAGCACACGACGAGGATGGTACATCACCCACGATCCCATCTGGGACAGTGGCTGATGCCGATGAGGATGCCAGTTCCCCAAGGGTGTACAACTTAGGTTGATAAACATCTAAATGTATTATTTGCGATCATTGGTCAAATAATGTGAATTTATTGGTTAACGTGCGTGCGTGCGTGGTTAATTGTTTTTTTTTCAAACACATATATAGAGAGAGCATTTTAAAATGTTCAACAAGATTTTATTCCTTCGCTCTTTTAATTTACTTGCATTTGCAAGGTATGCGTTCTTTGTTATTATTCTTTACTTTTATAAACTATTTTCTACAGGAAGGTAAAACATGTTCCGGATGTATAATAGAAAAAGGTAAACGAGTTGTTAATGGTTTCCTGACAAATCTAATCTCAGCCATAAATACATAGAGAAAGCATTAAATTTTTTTATGTAAAGCATTGTTATACCCTTGTCACGGCGTGTGTGTAGGGGAGGATTATCTTGATAGCCAGGTGACAGAAATGTATTTACAAAGAATGTCCAATCATACTAAACATAAAAACACATATAACTGTCTGACTCCTACCAGGTTTAAATTTCACTGCATACACATTGTAACATGTGTTTTTGCAACATATGAATAGAACTACCAGTTTCTTAATTGTGTTACTCGTGTCACTTACGATGAACACTAAGGTGGCCCGATGTCCGCATCATAACGATCGGATGATATTTGATGCAGTGTTGTCATACCAATTCTGACCACCTGGAACTTATGCTATGACGTGGCTATGTTCATGCAATGCCTGGTTAAAATAGACATTATTTTTGCAAAATAGATAAATTAAATTAAATATATGTATAATCGGTTTTGGTAACATCTGATGGTGACTTTTAATAAATTGTCAAGCGGAATAGTAACTTTCTAACACACTTAAAACTGTCAACAGTTTTTTTGTGGAGTGTGGAGGGGGGATTTAGTGGCATAATAACAAGATATTGTCACAGTAGTTAAATGTGGTATGGTAAATTACTACGTTAAGATAGTAGTTGCTGTTTTAATTCGAAGTAACCTGCTTAACAGTTTAAACTTTACTAAGCAAATAATATTGAACCTACTACCTAACAATCACAGAGCCTGTTAATTAGCGCAGCATCATAATGGAATATAAATTTAGAGGTGGGGGCAAAAATGTACCAACCATAATTATTTACTAAACTAAACTGCCAACGCTGCCATTTTGAGAAAGCGATGGATATCTAGCATCACTGATCAATTTCCAATACAATTATCGAACCTTTCGAACCTTTGGAACCTTTTCTGATTCTATGCAGAATCACAACAAGAAATGAAGTATGAGATTTGTTTGAAAGGATTAATATGCCTGCGAATTTTATGAATAATTTTTTAACAATGATGACTATCCAGATTTCCCATCAGAAGTATATATAGCTGGGTGTGTATAGTTTGAGCGAAGTGTTGTTTGGCATTATTTTGACCCTAACCGTTAGTTATTTTGCCTTTACCCTAAGGCCGATGTATGTTTACCAAGTTATGTTAACATGAAATTAAATACTGAAAAAATAAAGATAGGGTTGATTTGGACTTAAACCAAGGCGATATAGTTATGGATGCAATAAAGGTTTTTAAAAGGTATATAGTGGAATACTAAAAAAATATAAATTACCTAGGTATTATCTAATTAAACTTAATTTATTTGCCACCGTCATGATCTATGAGTTTAGCCAAACTTTAACTACTGGATATATCACAACTTGAAAAGCTATGGTTGTCACTATTTCCCATCAACCACTTCAAATGAGATCATGATAAAAGATACGAAAGTCTATTTAACACAAACTGTATTAATGCTAACAGCGTGTAGAATGTTTTAAATTATTTACATTTTCGTCAGATACAATTTAACTATATAAAATATTTTTCGGTATTGTGTGTGAACAGAAAATGTTAAATAGTAGTTAAAAAAATTGTTCTCGCATAATAACATTGCAAGGCAAGTTATAAACATCCCGTATGAAATTATATCAAATCTTGTCTCCCGCATTGTTAATGTAATTTGAAATACTTTCCAAGTGTTTTAGTTGTAACATGTATCGGTCAGATAACCGAATACTATACATTAATTAAATTGCATGTGTATTTGTGGAATGTCTGGAAATATTAGACTTTTAAAACAATGTTATTGAACATAATGAATATTCTATTACTTGTTTTATTATATATTATTGGAGATGAAAAAACTGTTCCTCTCGGCTTATTATGTAGGCCTCATCTCATTCCATAGGATGACTTTCTGAACGGCAGTGTTCAGTAATATATTCTCTATGTTCCATAATTCTCTCAATTTGTGGTCTCATTGTTTCGCATATGTATTTAATAGTAAAAGATCATGGTATACTATAAACCCAGTCCTATTTAGTACTGTTTGACATTTTTCGGTATAGTTCTATGAGACTCTACCAGTCAGGACTTGTCAGTTCGTTTACCGTTCAGGGATCACACAATTATACCTCTGAGTGCCAAGCAGTACATAGCCTCACAATTTTAGTTTTTAAGTTTGCTATGTATTAGTGGTTTTACACCTGAATAAGCGGGTAGATTTCAATCATCGAAACGTAGGTGTTTAATGTTTTTAAATCTAACTAAGGCAAATATCTGATATCCTACTACTGTATACGTATAAAATGCGAATATCATGAGAGCTTTATATTGGTTGTGCTTTTAATATAAAATTTATGTGCTAGAGCAGCAAGTACGAAAGTAGTTCGGCGGGTCTGAATCCCTTCTCTACATTCCAAGCCCAACACTGTTTCCAGTTTATGTTTATACGAAACTAGCTTTTATCCGTATCTTCGAACGCAAATTCAAAACCAAAGTTTTTAGCTAACTTAGCAAAAATGCATATAATGTAATACGTTGGAGCCCTAGGATATATTTCAAACAAAACTAATCATACAAAAGGTACATACATATTTCTGACAGCACGTCTAGGTTTGTCTTGTTGCCCCAACGAATAAAATACAAATACTTAGATGTCATAGGGAATCTACTTCGTTCAAAAAGTGTCTACTTCCGTTCTAAGATATTTAATTGCAGTAGTTGAGTTTGTATTGAAGAAGAAAATATATATACCTAAACATCCGTAGGATGAATAGTCTACCTCGGTCAGTAGATGTCTCTTTCAGGCCGTTTAAATTCACTTACGGTGCCATATTTGAGTTGTCTTGTTTCCCTAATCAAAAAAGTACATACGCATGTAGCTCCGGAAATCTACTTCTGACAAAGTGTCTGCTTCTAGCTCTTGCGTATTACTTCTGTCTACGATTCCTGGAGTGTTATAAACAATTTTATATTGTCCGATTTAGAAAATAAACATTACCTACGTAAAGCTGAGAAGCCAATAACAGTCGGAAAGCAAATAGTTCCATACTTCTGAGTTAGAAATTACTGTAGTTTAGGAAATATTGGCTAGCTGAGGCATGTTAGTGTTCATTCATCTGTTTTACTTAAATTATTGAAAAATTCCATATCTTAATGTCAAGGAGGCCACCTAGTTTCAAGTATCTTATTTGGAAATATTCACAGCTTTTTTCGGCTTTATACCAGTGTCTATATAGTATTCCCAATGCATTCTTTGCATTAAATTCGTCACTGCTGCAAACTGTGGTAAAATTTATATGATAACTAGGTTTTTGTGGTCTCCATTACAGTATGAATCAAGCGCTGTAACATTTAAATGTACGCAAATTTTTCATCCTCTTTGAAGAACTTCAGTTGAAGTATCAATAGCTGTTTGGGGTCACTCAAATTTTTATTATGAAACATAAATGTTACCATTATTTTAGAATTATAAAATATTCCGGAAATATTTTCCAATCTTCCTCATAATATAGCCTAAACCTTCCTCGCTTTTCAAGGAGTATTTAAAAATAGAATTACCCAAATTTGCCCACATTCTCAAGATCAAGCATTTGGCAACACATTTAGCGGTTCATTCACATGTAAAATTAATAAAAATTATTTTCCACAAAAAAAAGTCCACAGCTGTAGTTATTGTAAACAATAAATGCACATAAGGTTATGCTAATTTATTCGCAAATAACATTTAAATTAGACTGACAGTATGAGACCATAACTACGTCATAGCAGATACAGCTGATGGTCAGCAGCGATATTAAACACTGCATCAATTTGTAACTGGACTATTTTTGGGCGGAATAAATTAATTTCAATTTTAACTGATTCACAATATATTTTATGTAATTAAACATTTTAAGCTTTTCATGTAATTTTTATTGGTCTCAAAAAATTGTTATGTAAATATGTTCTTGATGAATATGCAATTTCTAAATAATGAAAATACACAACAATTAAAATATCCTTACGAGTTAATAATACTATATTATTAAAACAACGCATAATTACTTTATGATTTTTATATATAAGAGAAGTAATAATACTCGTATAAATATAACTTACTGCAAAGAAAATCAAAAGAAACTAAGTTAATAAAATAAAAATTCAGGTTAAAGTAATGATGTTTGTTTTAAAATAAATTTCGTTTTGCCTCTCAAGATAAAGTCTTAAGTCTTTGTCTAAAAGTCATAAATATTGCATAGCTTCTTCTACCTTTTTTGATAGTCTATTATTTAAAAAATTAGGAGAACAAATATTTTTCACATTGAAGAAAGATTCCAAAAGTTATGTATCTGCTACGCTTAAAAATAAGACAAACTGAAAAATGAAAATCTTGTACATTTAATAAATTACTAGATATTTATTTCCACCAAAATTTCAATTTCAACTAAACATCTTCAAAAATACATAGTCTCAATTTCTTTTATAATAAGTATCAAAAAAATTCAGAAAAGGATTTATTTGTCAAATACTTTTATAAATTAGAATCATAAAATAATTCTCATTTAACTAATTATTACCTTTTATAACTGTTCATAAAGTAATAACATTTCATGCAGCAATTATGATAGATTTAATTATATATGACTGAAGAAAAATTATATAGAACTAAAAATCTGAAAAAATATAATTCTATAATTTCATGGATTTTAGATTTCATTCCGTTTGGGGGTTCATGAAAATCTGATGTAAAAAGTCATTTACAAATTGTCTTTCCAATATGTCTAGATATTATATTCGAATATTTACTTAACACTTATATTACTATTTTTAGTTTGAACGAAAAAGAATATTTCGTGATTGCGTAATATATTATAAAAGAAACATAACTAATAATTCTATAATGTTATGTTTAACAGCTAACCTTTAATACACCTATAATGCTCGATAAATTATCTACAAGTATGCATCAATAGTCTAAAAACATTGACAATAATTCGTGCACGCAAGGAATAGTCACATTGTGTTCGGTAACTGAACGGAATAATGTTGTGTATCCTTGTGATATGGTCAACTAACTATTACAGTTTAGGATTTTTAATTTCCATCGTTGTTTAACTGTGTATGAATAACGACTTACGTACATTAACATATTATATAAGAATGCAACCCGAATAAATTACATTACATTAGAGGTTGATACAAACTGTTAAAACTGTTTTACACTCAGATTTTAGGGTCCAAAAGACTTTTCTATAAATTTAAATCTAAAATGGGTCAGGAAATTATAATATCTTCCAGTGACTATCAATTATATCTGAAGTATTTAGTATAGTATGTCATTTAAAAACGAATATGCCCAAGGTGATCCTAATCAAAAAGTTCATGCGAAGCCCGGATAACTGGTAGTACATGATTATTAAAGTGTTATTATACTATATTGTTACAATAATTGGGCTTAGTCTAAGATTAATTGGTTAATCACTTTACACTTTTAATGGTGTGATAGTATATTCTGTAAATTTCTTTCCTAGAATACTAAAACCGTTATAATATAACATAACAGTTATAAACATAATAAAAGCAGCCATCCCATCGTTAATACAACCCACACGTGTAATTAACGCAAGCACGTATTTAACTTAGCGTATGGTGTAAAATATCCACGCGTCACACTGAGTTCCAGATAACGCTGCTATCTTCTCGTCGCTAGGGAACCACCAAAACGTTCCTGTCAGTATGTCATACGGTGCTTTCTCATTAATTATAGACGAACAGTTTCGTAATGGTTCAACATAAGGTACTGTAACAGTCTAATGTTTCTCAAATTTAAAATAAACATTAATATATTCTTCTTAAATCAGTTTTTACCGTTTCCATCCGACTTTTTTAAATACAGATTTAGCATATACGTGTTTACTGTGAAAATGCAAATAAATGTGTAGTTTAAAAGCATTAAATTCTGCAAATATAATAGAATTATACCATGAATTCTATAGAACTTAAGGTTTTGTAACATTGCTATAATTACGCTGTTACTTAACTTACTCTGGTATCTTGTTAACCTGTTCCTATTTTTCATTCATATTTAGAGATTGGATTTTCAACGGATGCAGAAGAGCAAAGGGTCTTGAGATTATTTATGTAACGTAAAGAAGAATAATTATGTTTCTAGAGATTCACAGTGAAATTTATCGTACACCTAGAAGTCCCAAGTTAACTACTGTTTTTGTTTAAATTACCTAAGTTAGATAAGCATTGTTACAAAGAACCGTAACTGCTTTTATTTCTTCCGGCAAATTATTTACATCTGAATTGTATTTTACTAGCTTTACAGAATTGTAGTACATTGCATGCAATAAAGTTGAACCTAACGACAAAATTCAACCCTCTAAGGGCTAAGAGTATATTTTAGCATTTTAATCAACATGGGGGATTAAAATAAAATGTTGGGTACCATTGCTAGAAATGTATATAAGGTTTTTTATTCCAAATAGTAAATGTATCATGCGTAACACTATAGTCTTGATACAGTATATGATACAATAAGCTGAAAAATTAAAAATAATTATCATATCTACCAAATTATACAAACATTTTTAGCAATTTCCTATAAAGAAATGCTGTATATATAGGAAATACGCTATAGGGTGGGTGATATTCATATCTGTATTTGCAATTTATGATTTAAATATGCGTGTTTTAAATTAA
This sequence comes from Homalodisca vitripennis, assembly GCF_021130785.1. NCBI lineage: Eukaryota > Metazoa > Arthropoda > Insecta > Hemiptera > Cicadellidae > Homalodisca > Homalodisca vitripennis. The sequence continues at coordinate 63,405,016 of NC_060213.1, forward strand.
AATAGTTGTTTCTCAAAATTAACTAATCTAATCATTAATCTATCAGTCTAAAACAAGTCTTACTGATTCCATACGAATTTAGTACATACAAAAATGGCGTTATACTTGTTCTCTGTGGAAGGCTAAGGTGAACATGTAGTTTAAAACCTAATTGTTAATAAGGTTTATGGTTGATAGTTAACCTAAATTACTATACTTATATCAATGTATCACAAATTTTAAATAACTGGATTCTAGAGACACTGACAATCCCAATTTACATAAGTAGCATTGCTTTATATACGTTACTACTAAAGGTACGTTGGTATCTCGGACTGTTCTCACTTTTTCATTGAGCCGCCTCCGAGATACAGTTACTGGGAACTGATACATATTTGTATATTATTTATGTGAATCAATCTGTCTAAAAAGCGTTATGATGAGGCAATATATTTGTTTTGTTAGGAAAATAGTTTTCAGTTCATAGCCAATTGAGTAATTTTCTTGAAGACAGGAATAGTATCAATATAATAATTAGATCTATCACTAACCTAGGAATTGCAGGGATGTAAAGTAAAATATTAGTCTAAATTCATAATCAGGCCTCATAAAAAATTAAAAAAAAATAAAATGTAATACATTTTACAATAAGTATATGAATTCACGAAGTCTTACTTTTTAAGAGCATATATGTATATATATAGCCTACATATGGGAAATTTTTTCGTGAATAGCATATGTTTTTAATTATGTTTGATTGGTATAATTTTTTACAAATAACACCTTCTCCTGAAAACTTTGACAGTAAAAATACTGTCAAACATACGTATCAAATCCTTGGCCTTTCTTTTGGGCCTGATTATAAGATGTCACAAAATGCTGCTTCAAACTCTAACCACGCCGAACAATCAATATTGTTATTTGTTTAAAATTTATAGAAGAATAACGATAGAAGACTTGACAGGATAACAGGATTTCGGACATTTGCCATCGTTTATATGTTACAAGAAGTACATTTTTAGGTGTTATACCTTTTGTAACATGTCTGTAACAATGGTAAATGTCCGAAATCCAATTAATATTGTGTTATTAATTTCCTGATCTTTGAATAGTGTCTCGTTAATTTGTGAACAAAGTGTTCTTCAAAGATTAAAGAAATTAATTCTACTAGAAACCGATTGTACAACAGAATATATGTTGGGGCACCATATGAAATTGGTGAAGCCCAAAGTATTATACTATAGTTATAGGAACAAATAGATTGTACCTAATGATTCGTAATATTTAAACAATTTGGTTACAGAATTAAATAGTAAAGACATTTTTCAATTGGGTCAATATGAATTTAAATTGAGCTTCTGAGATCTTGCAAGTATTAGTTTTTGAGAATAAGAGGTATACTCAAGACTAATAACTATAATTCATTCACATGCCTTCTGAAAAGAGCTATACATTATTATGTGATTTCTAGTCTCTACCAATTCTAGAAAGAATTTTTAAGGTAAAAATTATTAAATCATAGTTGTACGTAGAATTTTTTCTTTCGGAATTCCCAAATCGAGTTCTTCTCAAACCTATAATTTTTTGCAAAATATCCCAATTTTACGTTTAGAGCTTTACCTTCGCCAGGCGAACGGAACCATTTTTGCATGCATAAAAATTAATCTTTTAAAATTACCTTTCTTAAATTATTTATATACTTTAGTCATATGTCATTAAACCAAAAACATAACACGCGTGATGTTTTTTTAAATTTTTGGTTCAAAAGTTATAATATATTAAATGCCAGCAGTATGCCGCGGCTCCACACCCATTTTGTACGTTTTGTTCCTGTATGAGAACTTCTGGTTCGAGAGAATTATATTTACATCGCTAATGTTAAGTTTGCCTTCTTGTAATTATCAAGAAAATACGCCAAAAAGGCATATTTATAGCCATTGTGATTGACTTAAGTAGACCTCGCGCGGATTTTGGCGCTAACATGGGCTCTTATGGAGTTATTTTAACATGGGGCTCTTATGGCGATATTTTAGCATTGTCTCTTATGGGAGATACATTTCGGTGTTTCCTAACCACAGACTTCCTGTTTTCCGACGACTTATCTCAACCTAGACTTCCTGTTTGTCACACACCTCTTTATCTCTGACTTTCTGTACTGCTTAACCACCCGTCCACAGGTTCCCGTGTCGAAGCCTATTGACACTCCACCTTTTTGAGTACCTGAGAGTCTTAACACCCACACCTGCGTATCTGATGGCTCCTACCGGAGTCCAACACTATCCTACTACCCCCCGTACTCGGAGCCTGGCGTAATGCCCATAAATAAACCCGGTTTTTGACCGCCTAACCTTTACCGGCCATGCACGACATTATTCCGTCACCCATCTTTTCGAGTACAGGAGTGCATGAAAAACCGCACCCACATTTCTAACGGCCCCTGCCCAAACATTTCAAATGCCTCCAATACTTAGGGCTCTTAACCACATATATTGCCCACACTGTTATTTATAACACTCCACTCCAGGACCTAGCCGCCCATCTATACCCCCGGTCTCTTACAGACCCACACCTGAACAGTCCCCTCACAGGGTTCCAACTTATACCCAAATCGGTACTCTGACCGCATACCTCTTATCCTGAATGTCGACATACAAAATTTTAATCGTGTGCTTTCACCCTGCCGAGACCCTACACTTTTCGATTGCCTCCAGTACTCCTAGCCGAGCGTATCGCTCTTACCCGAATTTTGACCAATTTACAGTCCAATGTACCACATAGGCCTGCAATCGGCCCGTCTCTCCCGGACCTACACCTGTATTTCTAATGGTCCCTACAGAAACCTCACACTATCCTATTACCTCTCATACCTCGGCTCTTAACTACGGATATTGCACATACTATGATTTCTAACTCCCTGACCTTTACGTGTGTATACGCCTACAGCCTCCCACCTCTGTCGTGTACCCAAGCGTCTTCGGCCCTCATCCGCACCCTGCCGATGCCCCACACTTTCCACTCCTAGTCAGGCATAAAGCCTATACCCAGATTTTGATCATCTACATTTTACCAACCAATGTACCACATAGGCCTGCAATAGCCCGTCTCCTGGACATGCTAAGACCTACTTTTCTAACGGATCCTGCAGAGGCTTCACACTTTCCTATTGTCTCCCATACCTAGGCTCTTAACCACGGATATTGCACATACTATGATTTCTCACTCCCTGACCTTTACGTGTGTATACGCCTACAGCCTCCCACCTCTCTCGTGTACCCAAGCGTCTTCGGCCCTCATCCGCACCCTACCGAGGCCCCACACTTTCCACTCCTAGTCAGGCATAAAGCCTATACCCAGATTTTGATCATCTACATTTTACCGACCAATGTACCACATAGGCCTCCAATATAGCCCGTCTCCTGCACATGCTAAGACCTACTTTTCTAACGGATCCTGCAGAGGCTTCACACTTTCCTATTGTCTCCCATACCTCGGCTCTTAACTACGGATATTGCACATACTATGATTTCTAACTCCCCGACCTTTACGCGTGTATGCGCCTATAGCCTCCCATCTCTCTCGTGTACCCTAGCGTCTTCAGGCCCTCACCCTCACACTGACGGGACAACAACACTTTCCAACTGCCTACCGTACTCCTACCCAGGGGTATCACCCATACCCACCCAATTTAGACCACCTACACATTACCGACTAGTAATCCACAAAGTCCAAACAGGCATCCATATAATATGTCGTTACACCACGTCTCTTTAGCCCTTACACATACTCCACAACTCCACACTCTAAAGTGTTTACTACGCGTAACGTCCAACATTCGAAAATTGTCTTCCCACCATTAATACCCTGTACTGGTTCCCACACATATAGTTAACACCTTTTACCGTATTCATCTCCATATACGAGTATTTACCGAGCATATCGCACAATCTTAGTTAGGCCTTACCTTCGTAGGAATTCAAACTTGCATTTTCGTTCAATTTCTAACATACTGAGGTCCCCATTAAAAAAACCAGGCCTAACACGGCACTCTCATTTTACTGACAAATATTCATACATTACCTGAAAGTGTAATGCTAATATTTACCGAGTACTTTCCCAACAGGATATTCTCATCCCGATGGTCCTAGTCTCAAGCTAACAGCTTATATAACACGAGGCGTACCTTCTGAGCGACTACTATTTGCCGATCAATGCCCGTGCATATGTTTCAATACCTGGACACCTAATGTCTACGAAGTACTTCATATACTCTTATCCCCACGCAATCCATCAACGGGACCCTAATTTCTGTTACCTTTCACTTGGATGTCTATCACTTCATTCCGGGACCCAACTCTCAAGCAGACTTAAACCGGTAATTAAAAAGAACCGTATTTCATTATTAACAAAAGCACCATACATTTATTTCAACTACTGCTTAGACATTTAGTTTTCCATATTAATCAAGTATTTTGTTTTCACTTAACCCACGCCTCCCTTTAACGGCACTCCAACTTTTTATCCACATTAAATCCACCCATCACTTTCTAACGGCCAGGCTCTCATTTTCATAATATCAAGCGAGCGTAGCTTAATACGGAGTACCATCCCATACAATTTAAGCTTTACCGTGTGTAATTATATATGTCGCTTATACTTGGACATCTAAAGACCCATCATCACCTCACTCTGGTTTTCCTAGCTGTTTCCCTTACTTTAATTTATTTATAAAGAGACGCATACAGATGGTATTAGTCCCAATCGTCTCGAGACCGCGTTTATACTAATGTTTATATTATAATCTATACTAGCACTTTATGAAATCTCGACCACAGTGGACTTAACCCATTGCACCGGCTCATGACACTGCTCCGTAACGGACAGTTTGCGGGTTTGCGGTTACCTGTATCCTCGGACTCTGATAATTCATTTTCTACAACAATATTAAAAACTAATAACTATTATAACATCTTCAGTACAGCACGGGATATCTGCCATCCTGAATACAGTCGGAATAATACATAGGTACTGCAATTTCGGTGTGTAATAAGTTTTAATTTTTCTCCCGAGTGTGATGTAAAGAGCTTTAACTTATTTATAGTCTATATTTTCAAAAAAACGTATACCGCTTCGTATACTTTGAATTTAGTTTATCATACACCGGATGCGGATGATTTGAGGTTTGCGGTTAACATGTAAAAACCCCAGACCGAGTAACGGTACAGCTGCAACCGCAATTTTAAGGAGACCTCATTGGTCCGAATAAACGCGTCTCTGATTGGTCTAAAATAGCCGCCAAGCACTCTGATTGGTCGGTGTTCTACACAGTCGGCAGAGATTTCCCTGTCTCGTCAGTCTGGAGGTGGACGTCAAAGAGGTAAGACCTATGTCGCTCTGTTCCTTGATATTGAGCACAACATTGTGTATACATAGTTCCGATATCAAGACAAGAAAACCTCGCTAATTACTAATATAAAATAAATAAGACATTGCTTACCTACCTAGTTACCCAGATATTATTTTTAATATATTACTGTTGCAATGGAATCTCAACCTATTGAAGTGGTCCCAGAGCTCTCATTGGTCGGCTCCCTATAATAGCGGCAACATTCTTCTCTCTCGTCAGTTTTTCAGAGGGACGTCAAAGAGGCAGGACGTGTGTTGAGTGCTCTGCTCAGTGTTATCGAGTGGTTGAATTTTAAATGCTATATTGACGCTTTCTTAGAGTGAGTAAGTGGTGTTAGTGTGTTTTATATATTTATTAAGTGCTTTTTTTATACTATCATAGTAATTTTATAAAAGTAAATTAAGCTTATTAGGAGTTTTATTACATTTTTCAGTTTATTAAGTGCTTGTACTTTATTTAGCGATCCACAGACATTAAAACTCCTTTACACTGTGTGTGTTCTTAAAGTGTTTATACTATTGCTTCTTTAAATCTAATACAGTGTTATTGTGTTTTTTCTGAAAGTGAACAAGTTGATTCGTTGTGTTACTGTGTTTGTATCGTAGTGGACAAACCCAACATAGAATTTCGTTCATTTATTTATGTGTCGTATTTATAATCAAGTTTTGTGTAATTTTATTTCGGTTATTACATCATACCACAGTGTACTGTAAAAAAGTTTACTGCGCATGCGCAGCTGCTACACTTATTTAAAGCGTGTAACGCTGTTCATTCTTAGACGTGACGTTGAACAGTCAACACCCCATTCCAAAAAGCTTGTATCAAAGCTGCTATGCTGTATTATTTTAGAGCTAATTACATACAACATGGAGCCCGTAAAAGTTTTGCATACCGGTGAAACCTACTGTAGAAGGTTTTAAGAACATATGGGTCAGAAAACAGTTTTCAAGTTTAACCCAGTACCCAAAGGAGTGTACGAACTTGATTGGATTAAAAAGGGTTTTGGGAGTATTGTCGGAAAAGGCGAAAGCCGGTACTACCGAATATGACTACCTAGGCTTCACTTTAGATTCTCTGAATTTTAGGACCAAAGATTCCGGATATATCGCTTATAGACCTGCAAATCAAGTTCACGGGGATATAATTTGGGATATATTTGGAAAACTTATCCAAAGTAATTCGGATTCGATTAAGTCCATGGACACATTTAGAGTTAAGTGCACACCGCACCAATATTCCAGTAGGTAGTGGTATGGCCTCAGAAGACCAGGTTTGTACAATAATTTCCAAGAAGAATGTAAAGCACGTAAAGGTATCGTAGTTATTAAGAATAGCGATAGTCTGTGTCTGCCCCGAGCTATAGTGGTAGCAAAAGGCCTATGGCCAAAAAAAGATCCTCAGTTCAAGGCTATACGTGAAGACAAGGGTAAGCGACAAACTTTTAGAGCCCAAAAACTGATGACTAAAGCCTGGGTCCAAATTTTCTGAACAGGGAGCGGGGATCCCCGAACTTAATAAATTTCAAGACCAGCCTCAAAAAGTACAATATTACAGTTTATAACTACGATAATAAGGGTCGAGATGTTTATTTTTTCAGGTACTAAACTCCCGATGCTCAGTACAAAATAAACTTGTTGTATCACGAAGGCCATTATAATGTAATAACTAGCCTAACTGCAGCTTTTGCGTGCCATTTTTTCTGCGAAGCATGCCATGTCCCTTACGACCCACAAAGGTTTACACAGATGCTCAAATTATCTGTCCTGCGTGTCAGACCCTATGCGCGCTTTCTCCACCTTGTAAAGAGGAGCATGGGGGAATTTTGTGCCCTGACTGTAACATGACCATGAAAAATCAGAAACTGTTTTGCGGCTCATAAGAGTGAACGTTGTAAGGCGGTTTAAAAAAAATGTTTACAGTGTCAAAGACTTGTGTTTTTGAACAACCGTAAGTCAAAACATGTGTGCGGTGAAGTCTTTTTGCAAAATCTGTAACGAATTCATGCCCCCAAAGCATCAATGTTACATGCGGGTCGGACACAAACAAACCAAAAACCAAAGACTTTCTTTTCATTTTCTTTGATTTAGAGACCCGTCAAGATGAAATTTTAACGGAAGAATCTAGAGTTCATAAAGTTAACCTTTGTGTTTCTCAACAATTTTGTTGGAAATGTAATTAATGGTAAATCTTGTGAAATGTGCAAAGACCGAACAAAGATCTTTGATAGTGATCCTGTGAATCAATTTAGAATTACGTAATGGAGGAGAGAAAAAAATTCAAAAACGTATGTGTAATGGCTCATAACGGTCAGGGTTTTTTGATTTTCAATTTCTGTTAAAGTACGTTCTCGAACAATCTAAAATTCACGTGAGGGATTCAGAGAGCTAATTATAGCTGTGGTCAGGGACTTAAGGAGTCATATAGTATGGGAATTGTAGATAAGGCGGGGGGTCGAGATGATTATCGATGGAGTTCAGCTAAAGTTATTTCCACCCATGTGGGCCGCCGTCTCGTGGCACTACCACGCAAGGGGAAAAGGCGCCTTTGAATTCTCTTGCCCCCCCGAGAAGAAGTGAAGGGTTACAATCCACGTACATCTTATTTCCAAACCACCTATTGTGCAAACCAAAATTATGTAGGCCCGCGATATCCACGCCAAGGAGGACTAATATGCCACTGACATCAATGTTTGGTGGTAGAAGTCTTACAAAGATATTGAGAAATATTATGGCACAACGACCCACAAACTTAACCAAAATTATGTAGTTTTGACTATATCCAAAAAAGATGATTGGATCGAAGTTACTGTATCTCCGATGATGGAGATACTGGGCTGCAAGCGTGATATTAAGTTTAGAAAAACATGGTTTTTTAGAAAGAATGTAACGTAGATCCGTTCATGTGAAGCCCGTCACCATTGCCCAGTGCCTTTAAATTGTGGTTTTTTAGAAACGGAATTTTCTCAAGAGCCAACACTATTGGTTTCTAGTCCCAAATGAACGGATACCGTATGGTTGATTATACCAATTCGCCTGTTGCTTTACAATGGCCTATGGAGCTGGGAGGAAGAACAGCGTAGTGTTCGCATTCAGCATGCGGGGAGGGACAGAGAAGTTAAAATCGAGGGAAATTAAAAGTAGACGGGCTTGTACGGAGAACTGAATCTATGGAAAAATTATTCAGGGCTGTTAATATTCCAGGGTGCCCAAAAATGTATTTCCATTTAATAGAGAAGAAACCACTCAATAGAGGACCCATTCCGACTTCCCTTGCACTATAAGGTTCGGAGAGAAAACCAAAGCCTAGATAATGGCCTTCGTCTACCCGAGCATCCGAGCTATGAAGTAATTGAAATGGTGTGAGGAGTGTAAATTCAATCATTTAAAGAAAGAACAAAAAAATTGGAATTATCTAAATTTTTTCACGCCCCATTCTAAAAACACACTCCCACTCAATCCCAGAGAGGATGGCCCTTCTTACGGGGGGCAGTAACAGGCAATGCAAAATCTTAATCACAAGTGCGTGGGAGACGTGGGAAAACAATTCAGTATGTTAGACGTTTGTGGCTCCTCTGTACTCCGTTTTTGTCAATATGTTTTCTCCTTATGTTTTAGTCTCAATCCAAACATATATTGTAGGGGGACAATGGTGTGTAGAGAAAGAGGCATGGAGGGCCGAACGGTCTCAATGAAATGTTAAAGTATTGTGTGCCTCCACTAAATTTGTACCATCTGGCCGTCCTTCCATGCACGCATGAACAATAAATTATTAAATGTTTGTTTTATTTCTACCCGTACAGTGGTGTGTACTATGAAATGCTAAACACAGACAGAAAGACCATAATCATTCGTAAGAAATGGAGCATTGACAGTGGGGTACATGGACAATGCAGGAAATGAAGAAAGGCCGTAGAGAAGGTGGTATACCATTTTAGAAATTTGTACGAACTTTGGGATTATAAAAATTATTACTTACGAAAGGTACGGTGGGTCTTTTTATACGGATTTTAATTAACAAATTTCTCCAAGATTATACACAGGAGGCATCGGGGCTACCCCCCTCTTGGTGTCTACACTGAAGTGCTCGGAGAGACGAGCCATTTTAGCTTTGGTTCTCTCTGAACCTTAAAGTGCAGGGACGTCGGACGGGTCCTCTTTATGAGTGGTTCTATGCTCTTATTAAATTGGAAAACATTTTTGTGGGGCACCACATGGGAAAATAACAGCCCTGAAATTCATAGATTATCTATCGTTCAACAATTACGTCAAAACCGTACTACTTTATAATCCCCTCGATTATTATAACTTCTCCCTAGTCCCCTCCCCGCATGCTGAAATGGCCGAACACTACGCTGTTCTTCCTCACCAGCTCAGCCATCTGTAAATGTGTCAAAACCAGGCGTATTGGTTATCAATCCATACGGAATTATCCGTTTCTTTGGGACTATACCAATAGTGTTAAGGCTTTGAGAAAAATTCCGTCTAAAATACCAAATGTACAGGCACTAGGCAATGGTTGACAGGCTTCCATGAACGGATCTAACGTTACATTCTTTCAAAAAACATGTTTCTAAACTTAGAAGTACACGCTTTCGCCAGTATCTCCACATCGGAAGATACAGTACTCGACCAACTCTTTTTGTAAAGTCAAAAACTTAACATTTTGGTTATAAGTTGGTCGTTGTGCCAATTTTCAAAATCTTTGTAAGGACTTCTCAAAACATTGATACAGGTCAATAGTAACTCCTTGGGTTGTATGGGGCCTACATAAATTTTTGGTTTGCCAAAGTGTTTTGAAAAGATGAGGGAAGTAAACCGTTTTTTTTTTCCTTCTTTCTTCTCGGGGGGGAGATCAAAGGCTTTGGGTAGTGCAGAGAGGGCCTATGGGGAAATAATGTTAGGCCGAATCGATAAATCATGTACGTATATCTAATTCCATAAGAATGACTTTAGTGCCACGCATAATTAGCTCTGGAGGGTGAATTTTGATTGTTCGAGAACGTAACTTGTAAAACAGAATTTAAAATCAAAAACCCTGACCGTTATGAGCCATTAACAACAATACGTTTTTGAATTTTTTTCTCTCCTCCATTACGTAATTCCTAATTGATTTTCACAAGGTGGATCACCTATCAAAGGATCTTTGTTCGCGGTCTTTGCACATTTTTACAACAAGATTTACCATTAATACATTTCCAACAAAATTGTTTTTATGAGATTGACGAAAACACAAAGGTTAACTTTATGAACCTCTAGATTCTTCCGATTAAAATTTCAATCTTGACGGGTCGTCTAAAATCAAAGAAAATGGAAAAGAAAGTCTTTGGTTGTTTGGTTTTTTGTTTGTGTCCGACCCGCATTCGTTATCATTTGAATGGGTTTGGGGGCAATGAATTCGTCGCGTTTACACAGATTTTGCAAAAAGGACTGTCCACCGCACACTTGTTTTGACTTACGGTTGTTCAAAAACACCAAGTCTTTGACACTTGTAAACATTTTTTTAACCGCCTTACAACGTTCACTCTTATGAGCCGCAAAAACAGTTCCTGATTTTTCATGGTCATGTGTACAGTCAGGGCACAAAATTCCCCCATGGCCCTCTGTTACACGGTGGAGAAGAAAGAAACGGTTTGGACACGAAGGACAGATAATTTGAGCATCTGTGTAAACCTTTGTGGTCTGTAAGGGACATGGCATGCTTCGCAGAAAAAAAAATGGCACGCAAAAAGCCATGCAGTTAGGCCCAGTTATTTACATTTATAATGGGCCTTCGTGATACAACGAAGTTTATTTTGGTACTGAGGGCATCGAAGTATTAGTACCTGAAAATATAAACATCTCGACCCTTACTATCGTAGATTATAAACTGTAATATTGTACTTTATTGATGGTGGCTCCTTGGAAAATTTATTAAGTTCGGGGATCCCCGCGTCCCTGTTCAGGAAATTTGGACCCGGCTTTAGTCATCAGATTTATTTGGGCTCTAAAAGTTTGTCGCTTACCCTTGTCTTCACGTTATAGCCTTGAACTGAGGATCTTTTATTGGCATAGGGGCTTTTGCTTACAACTATAGCTCGGGGCAGACACAGACTATCGCTATTCTTAATAACTACGAATACCTTTACGTGCTTTACATTCTTCTTGGAAATTATTGTACAAAACCTGAGTTCTTCTGTGGCCACCACTACCTACTGGAAATATTGGGTGCGGGTGCACTTAACTCTAAATGTGTCCCATGGGACATTTAATCGAATCCGAATTACTTTTTGGATAATGTTTTTCCAAATATATCCCAAATTATATCCCCGTGAACTTGATTTGCAGGTCTATAAGCGATATATCCGGTAATCTTTGGTCCTAAAATTCAGAAGAATCCTAAAGTGAAGACCTATGGTAGTCATATTGCGGTAGTACCGGCTTTCGCCTTTTTCTGACAATACTCCCAAAAACCTTTTCTATAATCCAATCAAGTTCGGACACATCCTTTGGTAGTACTGGGTTAAACTTAGAAAAACTGTTATCTAGACCCGATTATGTTCTAAACCTTCTACAGTAGGTTTTCAACCGGTATGCCAAAACATTTAGCGGGCTCCATGTTGTATGTTAATAAGCTCTAGAAATAATACAGCAAGCAGCTTTGAAACAAGCTTTTGGAATGGGTGTTGACTGTTCAAACGTCACGTCTAAGAATGACAGCGTTACACACATAAATAAAGGTGTAGCAGCTGCGCATGCCTCAGTAAACTTTTTTACCAGTACACAGTGGTGTATGAAGTAATAACCGAAATAAATTACACAAAACTTTATTATAAATACGACACCAGCATAAATAAATGAACGAAATCTATGTTGGGTTTGTCACTACGATACAAACACAGAAACACAACGAATCAACTTGTTCACATTTCAGAAAAACACAATAACACTGTAATAAGATTTAAAGAAAGGCAATAGTATAAACACTTTAAGAAACACACACAGTGTAAAGGAGTTTAATGTCTGTGATCGCTAAATAAAGTACAAGCACTTAATAAACTGAAAATGTAATAAAACTCTCTATAAGCTAATTTACTTTTATAAAATTACTATGATAGTAAAACAATCACTTAATAAATATAAAACACACTAACACCCACTGACTCACCCTAAAGAAATGCATCAATATAGCATTTAAAATTCAAGCCACTCGATAACACTGAGCAGAGCACTCAACACACGTCCTGCCTCTTTGACGTCCACTGGAAAAACTGACGAGAAGAGAAGAATGATGCCCGCTATTGAGGGAGCCGACCAATATGAGAGGCTTGGGGACCACTTCAATAGGTTGAAGAGTTCCATTGCAACAGTAATTATAATAAAAATAATATCTGGGTAACTAGGTAGGTAAGCAATGTCTTATTTATTTTATATTAAGTAATTAGCGAGGTTTTCTTGTCTTGATATCGACTATGAGAATACACAATGTTGTGCAATATCAAGGAACAGAGCGACATAGGTCTTACCTCTTTGACGTCCCACCTCCAGACTGACGAGACATGGGAAATCATCTGCCGACTGTGTAGAACACGAGAGAGAAGAATGTTTTCCGCTATTATCCCCCCCCCCCCCACCCCCCCCCCCCCCCACCCCCCCCCCCCCCCACCCCCCCCCCCCCCCACCCCCCCCCCCCCCCACCCCCCCCCCCCCCCACCCCCACACCATGCATTCATATGTTTAACACAAAAATAAATCTTTCAATTGGTAAGTTATTATCTGAATACTCTCAAACTATGATGTATTCTACTCAATAATTCAAAAATTGAACACGCATTTAAAGACATCACCACTTGTTAATGTCAAAATGTTTTCTGTCAAAAGTAAGGCATTCTAAAATTTTCAGTTCTACCCTGAGGCAAAAATACAAAATTAAAACAAATTAAAGTTTGTCTACGTTTAGAAAAAGTTTGAATTGACTGATCTGTTATATTGATTATTATGCATCATTGCTATATATTCATCTAAATTAATTAAATTTATTTCATAAATATAACAGATTAAAATAATGTATAATACAATACATTGGTAAAGTGTTTACATATGCAAATGAACCTAAACAAATCAATCAAAATTTTTAATCTATTATATTTTATGCATTGTTCTATTTCAGTTTAATTTTAACAAAAATGTTTTATAAGAATGTATAAAGAGTAGTGTTTTCTGTAAAGTTATTTTACAAAATATAAAATGTTAATAAAAATGTATAAATTATAGTGTTGTAGACAATTTAGTCTGCTAGACACAAACATGAAATAAACATTACAATAATTTAACGGCACATAGTTTTAATTGCATTACTGAATAATTTGAAATGCACATACATTTGCAAGTATTCTGTGATAGTCCCACAGGTTAGCTTATAAGTTACAAGTTTTAAGCTGACAAATACTATTGTAAGTTACTCACCAGCACGAAAGTCATTGGTGACATAGACAATCTCGTCAATTCTCATATCCTCCCAGGCGTCAGCACCACACAAACCGGCCTGACGACTAAAATACCACTTTAAGTCTATAGACTTCCACAGTTTGTCCCTCTGCTTCCAGTACTAGTGTCTAGCTTAACTTAATGAAAGTTACTCACCAGCACGAAAGTAATTGGTGACATAGACAATCTCGTCAATTCTCATATCCTCCCAGGCGTCAGCACCACACAAACCGGCCTGACGACTAAAATACCACTTTATGTCTATAGACTTCCACAGTTTGTCCCTCTGCTTCCAGTACTAGTGTCTGGCTTAAGTTAACGTAAGTTACTCACCAGCACGAAAGTCATTAATGACATAGACAATCTCGTCAATTCTCATATCCTCCCAGGCGTTAGCACCACACAAACCGGCCTGACGTCTAAAATACCACTTTATGTCTGTAGACTTCCACAGTTTGACTCTCCGCTTCCATTACTAGTGTCTGGCTTAACTTAATGAAAGTTACTCACCAGCATGAAAGTCATTGATGACATAGACAATCTCGTCAATTCTCATATCCTCCCAGGCGTTAGCACCACACACAAACCGGCCTGACGTCTAAAATACCACTTTATGGCTATAGACTGCCACAGTTTGTCCCTCTGCTTCCAGTACTAGTGTCTGGCTTAACTTAATGAAAGTTACTCACCAGCACGAAAGTCATTGATGACATACACAATCCCGTCCATTATCATATCCTCCCAGGCGTCAGCACCACACAAACCGGCCAGACGACCGAGTTACTGGGTGATGGCTATATACTGAGTCACACTCTGCCCATTTGTCTCCAGCACTGGAGTCTGGCTCCATGGTGTTGCTGGAACAAATACTCATATGATTTCGGGAAGTAGTTGATATGAAAGGCACAGATTAAAACTGTATTGTTATATTTACTATTGATTGTATTAAGTATGTGGAGAAAGTCTGCACACAAAATAGTATTAGTGGTGAAGATGAGTACCAATGAAGATAACTTTTAAACAATACACTGATTATCTTGGAGTCGATTGTTTGATACACATGTCCTAAAATTTGGCATGATCTTTAAAACACGAAATGTTTTTGTAGTTTAGTGAAATATGTAGTTCTGGAGACAGTCATAACCTGTAAGTGTTGCTTTTAAAGTGTGACCACACTGTATTTATTTATCCTTGTTTTCTTTTGCATATTTATCCGCTTATCGAGATTTTATGAAATCAATTGTGTTCAAAAATGTATTAAACTGGGTTTCTATTCTATTTTACTGCAGACATCTTATTTATTGAACAATCTTTTTTGAAAAATCAGTTGTTTTTGTTTCACTGAACGATAGCAAATGTCCGGTAAAATCCTGTTTCCTCGCAGTCCTTCAATCGTCAAAAGTAAACTTCAAACAAAGAATCTTTATGTACTTATTATTTTAGAAATTGTTATTTTGAGATTGATTCCGGTGAATTATTACCTAACCAAAATTGAAATAGTTCTACTTCTAATATTATATAACTTAAGTTATTTGACTTTTCCGCACCTTGAAATGTTGTTTAATTCAGCAGGGCGATAGCAATAGATTAATAATGCATAACTCGTCTTTTGCTACTCGAGTCGTTAATTTCAAATTTACCGTTAACTATTTTATGGATGATCATATTCTACATATTTTGGTTAATGTTTTTCAAAAAGGTTTGGTGCATAGCTTGGGAAATTAATATTTGTGGTTTTGCACTAAAATTGCTGAGGGACCACTAGATTTTGCAAGGAACTTTTTCTATGATTGCATATATTTTTTAAGCATGTATGCCTGCAATATAATAAGCGGCTACCACTACAATTGAGATCAATATTAATGAATATCATTCCTTGATATTCATGATTATCTAAAAATATTGGAAGCAAAATATTGAACTTAATTATGTAATAGGTATTTCAAATAGTAAAAGTATAGTTCTGTAGGTTTTAGAACTTAAAAATTAATATATTAACAATAAATAGACAAATATTTAGACTATGTATATTTATAAAATGTTACAAACAAAACAATATTTGTAACATTTATTTACTACTTTCAAGGATAAACATGTCTTTACCCCTTGTACTAATTGTAATAATTAATATTTTACAATATTATTATTCTGTCTACAAAGAATACATGTTTATCGCCATTTTACTTGCGGCCATTACTTAATATCATGTGTTTGATATTATTTTGAGTTAATTTAGAATTATGTTGAAGTCAACAACAAGTTTTTTAACTTGTATTTTAGTAAGGTAATTTTTTTAGATGTAGAAGAATTGTATGTATTTTATTAAATCAGCTGAACTAAACTTTATTTATACTATGTTTAATCAGCGTAGTACTTACAATTACATTACAGGATAAAACAAGTCTGACAACATATACAAAATGCTTCTTGAATCACCATCATCTAGGTACCAAAATTTAAACATCGTTCAATACTTAAAAATAGATTTTGGACAAAATAGCATGTTCGTTGTCATTGTTCTTGCCAATGTCACTAGCATATTCAGTACGTAAATGATTTTACTAAATATTGAATATTAATTTTTTACAATATTATTATTCTGGTAAAAATAAACAGCTGGCAATATATGTGAAAATCTTTACTTCAAATGTTTATTTGATAGTTGGTATTATACTCGATAGTAATGACATTAATAATATGAACTCTGTACCTTCGTCCCTTTCAATGTTAAAGTGTTCACGCCAACTTGTTAGATTATGATTTTAATGCTTTGTTCATCCCTTTAGCGGTTTTTCTTCTTATTAACTTAACTCAACCGTATATAGAAAAAACAAATTACAACCATAACTTATTAGAATCTATTATTGCATGCAGATAAGTTTTAATTCACCAAGTTTTACTTTCCACAAATCATCCGCATTGTTCACTGTGTACTTGTTTTGCCGAAAATGTTTCTTTTTGGGGTATGTAGAGTGTATGAACTTTTAGCGAGCAACCTCCTTCCCTTTAGCGGTTTTTCTCCTTAGTACCTCAACTCAACCGTATATAGAAAAAACATAAATTACAACCATAACTTATTAGAATCTATTATTGCATGCAGGTAAGTTTTAATTCACCAAGTTTTACTTTCCATAAATTCTGCATTTTTCACTATGTACTTGTTTTGCGGAAAATGTTTCTTTCACGTCTAAAGAATCCTCACTATAAATACTTGAACCACATTATGTTATATACAGGGTGTCCAAAAAGTCCCAGGTCGGTTAAATATTTTTTTAAATATTTAAAATCGAGCTGCAAAACCTTACACAAAGTTACTGGACATAAAAAAATATTTTATCACATATTTAGTGTTTACTACTTACAAAGAGCCTTTTCACAACACAATGCTCGAAGTGTCCGCCTTCTGTTGTTTGACAGTGACCTAATCGGTGATAAAAGGTCTTTACAGCGTGTTGTAGTCCTGTTTCCTACGTTCGAAACAACCACTTTCTTATAAGATCCTGTTCCTCAATTCTGCCAAATCCCGTGATTTTCTTTTATACAACCTATCTTTAAGATAACCCCAGAAAAAGAAATCCAAAGGAGTTATGTCGGGGGAACGAGCGGGCCATTCAATGGCACCTTTCCTTCTGATCCATCTTTGAGGGAACATAACATTTAAGTAATCCCTTACAATATTCTTATAGTGCGGGGATGCTCCGCCTTGTTGAAACCATATTTGAGCCATGTTTTCACCAACAATATTTCGAAGAGCTGGTATTGTACGGTTTCTGAGCATGTCAAGATAGGAAACTCTGTCTAAATTTCCGTTGATAAAAAACGGCCCCATAATTCTTCCACTTAATATGCCGGCCCAAACATTCAACTTTTGTGGGTGTTGCGTGTGACCTTCTATCATCCAGTGCTTATTACTATCGGTCCAGTAACGGAAATTGTGTTTTTTTACATTGCCATTTAATATGAATGTAGCCTCGTCTGATAATACAATGTCATTTAGAAGGATTTGATTTTTATCTAACTTGGTCATCATAATTTCATAAAACTCAAGAGGCCTGACAAAATCGTCTTCGTTTAGTTCTTGATGCAATGTAAATTTGTATGGCTTGAAACCACTTCTATGCAAAATGTTTTGAACAGACCTTTTGGGCATATCATTATTAAACTGTGCACACAGTGCACCGTGTTTCTTAATTTTTTCCGCGAGGGATTTTGAGGTAAGCACCAAATTTATTGTACGTTTTATTGAAATAGTCTTCCAGATCTGCTATTAAATTAATTTTGTTATCTTTTTCATAGAAAAAAATTAAATTCATAGAAACTTCAGAGCAATCTGCACAATTAATTCTCGAGGAACAATATAGCATAATAGAATAATACAAGTTACATTTGGTTCATGCTTGCAAGAAAAGTGAATTAAAATTGAACTTTGTTAATAACTTTAATTGAGATTTGGAAAAGTATTAATTTTTTAATATTTAACAGGAACTGTTTTATTGTGAATTATTAATTGGGAATTAATTGAACATTAAATTGTTTGAGAGAGTTGTAATCTGAATTGTAGAAACTTGAAAGTTGTTCAACTAGTATAAAGAGAAGTTTAAATTTTTATTTTTTGAATTGTGAGTGAACTTAGAAGTGAAAATTTTTATTTTAGTTATTTCCAAGTCTTATTTGTTTTTTATTTTAATACCTTATTATTTTATTTTAGAAGAGAGCTCTGATTTTTAGTTTGATATATTTGATTAATATTTTATTTCTTCCCAAAGGAATTTTTTAATTTACTAAAAGGTTTGTCAATTCTTTGTGGAAAACAGAGTGATAACAATTCTGAAACGTTGATCTTATTAATTTGCCAGTTTAAAATAAATCCATTATTTTATTTAGAACTGTGATTTTTATTTGATACAAACCAGATAATATTTAATAGTTAACAAATTTAGTAATAAATTGTACTGAATATTCACTAGGACCTTACTAATCAAAACATATTTTATATCGTCCTGGAATATTAATATCTACAATCCAAGTCGTTATAGCTTACATGTAAGATTAGCTTCTGACCCCTAGCGGGCCGCCCCCTTAAGGAAGTAGCGGATCACTGAATATGTGATAAAATAGATTTTATGTAAAAAATATTTAACCGACCTGGGACTTTTTGGACACCTTGTATATATATCCATGTATATGTTGTTGTATTTTCGGTTATTACGTATGGGTAGTAATTTGAAATTATACTTATTATAAATGTGTTTAATTCAATATAGATAAAAATACATCTTTCATCTTGAAAAAAATTATAATGTTTTTGGTTTCAGTACGAGAAACTAGGGACTGATTCCTTGTGCTATAGAAGGTCTAGTATTTAGAGGAAACTAACTCAAATCAAATCAAATCAAATCAAAATCTTTTTATTCATACACATAAAACAATAAAATATACATTTCCATAATTTAAATGAATAATTCCCCATATAGACTATAGGTCTGTGTAAGGGGAAGAGTCCATCAATCAGTCTTTTCTTAATTGTACTTAATTGTTCTTAATTGTAATCGTAATTGTAATTGTGTACCATACTTTAACCTAAAGATTTACCAAAGATCTGTTTAAGTAATCGTTTAACTAATCGCTAATAGTTTACTATGATTATACATACTCTCTCACCTTTTTGTTTATTAAATTAACATATACCTTTTGAAACATTTTTACTTACACAATTTCTCCTTCTCTTTACATTTAGAAAAGGCTGTCAAAAGGTACAAGTCGTGTAATATTTATAACTTGCAGACAAAGACTTTCAAGTTGAGGGGAAAAGCAAAGTTGACTTTGTAAGGCAACAGCTTTATTATTACCTTAATTGTTGTTTTAAATTGACTTAGTTTGTTCTTGTTCATTACACAAGTTTTATTCTTTCTTTTATACGAAAGATTTTTTAAAATTAAATGTTTTAACCAAGATTTACCCAAAAATATCCTTACAGTTTACTATTCTAGTTTTTGGCCCTGAAATAAAAAGTACTATTTATATAAATTTCTAGGTTCTAATGTTGCCAAGTAAAAAGATAACTGACACATACCGATTAAAATTTCTAATTATTTAGTTTAATGAAATTTTTGCATGATAATTTTCTTATAAAAATTCTATTGTGGATACATAAAAAATATTTATTCCTCCCTAGGAATTGAATAAACGACAGTTTTTATTTTATTACAAGTTGTTACCCAATGTCTCTCAAGCAACTATCAAAATCAAATTCCGTATTTAGTAAAAGCATCCATGATCCAATATGATGGTACCCTATGATATTTTAGAAATGCAATTAGGCATACATCAGGTACATATTATTTCAGTCTTCATGGTTAGGAGGATCAAAGGTTAAGTTAAACAGTAACTGACTCATATATCAGGTTTGGTGCGTGTAAAACCATTTCTGGCTCAAATGAATTAAATTTCTGGTGCCACAGCTGAGTTTTCCTTATTGTGCCGTTCAAGTAAATATATACAAAGGTTTCAAAAACCAACTTCGGTAAAGAAGAGTTTACGTCCAGCCCTTGCCTACTTACGGTCTACGATATTGCCAATGACAAGTTTAGATTGCTTTTTTGTCCCGATGAAAAAATTACGTATCTTTACTCCCACTCATACATATTGAGGAGTAATAATCGTACTTCGTCAAAAGCGTCTAATTCTGGTAATTGAAAGTCACTTCCAGTCCTATATTTTACTGTGTCACAGTTGAACTTGCCTTACTGCTTCGATTAAGAATATATATACATATGCAGGTCTTGGTAACCTACTTTGATTGAAAAGCATCTACTTCAAGCTCTTGGGAACTATTTTATGCCCAAAATATTTCAATGTCATATTTGCGTTTGCCTTGTCCCGATGAAGAAGACAAACTACATATGATGGAGAAGTCTAATACGATAAAAAATCATGTAATCCCGGAATTATATAGAGAAATACTGTTACGGTTTATTTAAAGTTTGAAAATCATCGTATATAATAAGTTTCCCATTATAGAAGTCTTAGTGTTTTCCATTTCTGTACTGTGAGAAAGAATGGGACTTTGTGATTTTTAGTGTAAATTGCTTTTTTCTTCATCCGAAAAAAATATCCAGAAAGCAAAACAATTGAAGACTATCTTATGTGTAATCATTGACAGCTTAGTTCATTGAGGTAGGTTTTATAACAGTGTGTTATTGCTAGTAAATTAGACGTTTTAAATGCATCACTGGTACAATCTGGATTACAATTTAAATGTAATTTTGGATTGCCTATCTGAATTACACCATTGATTAATAAGTTACACTCTATAAATTAATAAGTTCTCAAATGTATATGTGATTAAATGTTTCAGTCTCTTTGATTAACTTTGGCTTAACGTGTCAACTGCCACTTACTGTCACTTAAATTCGTATAATGTTTCATAAATTTAGCAATATTTTTAGGAATTTTTCAAAATTACGGGAAACTTTTCCTATCTTTCTCTTCATATAAAGCTTGCACAGACGTCAAGAATATTTAAAGATAGCCGAATTGGCCCAGCTGTTCTCAAGATTAACGATTAGCAAAACGTTTAACGGTTTACTATTATTTATAAAGTTTGTGCTGATTATTTTATTTAATACTCGAAGGTGTTATATTTACTAGTGTTTAAGTTGCTTTAATCTCAAACTGGCAATGCTATCTGACTGAATGCTGCTAAATGATTATGAACGTGCAGTAATTTTAAAATTTAAGTTAATCCGTATTTGAAATTTGTATTCTAAAGGACCAAGGGCTCACTTCCGGCGTATTTATACTTTCCAGTTGGATTTACTTACACTTTGCAGAAACTTTTGATACCCTTAAACTTACAACTCAGCAACTCAATGAAAGTCCTGGACCACTTTCAAACACTTTCAATGAAAATAAATTTCATCAAGGATTATTGTTTGAGTGATTTTGCCTCCCTTAGTGTGAAGGGCTTTAAAAAAACCTAAACGTGAAGGAGAAGCTTTTCTTTCCTTCTTCGGCTGAAGGAAGTATAAAAAAAGCTAGCCTCCCTTTCTTTCAAGGTGGCATGAAGGAGAATACGCCTCATTAAATACTCTGATGCTAACGAAAGTGATATACATCCTTGGCATGGTGTGAGATTTCTGTCACTCCTTAAATATTCTACTCAAGCAACACTGAGTTCTTATAGGAATATATAACGAGGCTTCCTTGTTTTAAGTTAACAAAATAAAATCAATTTATAAAGTTTAACAAATCTCAACGAATGGTTTATTACATAGTTTTACTTCATTTATTGCTTGTTATTATATATTATTTTCGAATTATCATAGTAGAATGTTTTTAAATTAGAAATAATAAATCGCACGAAAATGATTCGTGGTTTAGATTCATTCTTTTGTATACGAAAAAGTAACAAGATTGTAATTTTTCACAGAGGGTCATACAAATGTAGTATATATAGCAATACATAGAGACAGCAATAATTATGTTATACTGAGCCATTTATTAGCCTACCATTGTTACAGTCGCGTCAAGGTATTTATGATGGGAGAGAAGTGACAGAAATGTATTCACAAAGACTGTCCAACAACATTAAACGTAGTCACACTTATTGACTTTCAATATTCACTGCAGCTAACTTGGAACATTTATTTGTGTAGTATAAATTAATTTAACTCTGTAGTTTATTATGCTTGACGGGATTATTTTACTGTAAGAGCAGATTTAATAAGAATAAAAGAAGTCAGTAACAATGAGATTCTTTGGTATTTTTGACTATTACATAGTTTTGTAGTTTATAAGAAAGAGAGAAAATTACGATGCATATTTAAGGTAATCAGAACAAATGAAAGTATCTAAAATAATAATATCTACAATTAAACTTCATAGTTGGCTGGTATAAAATTTGTGATTACTTTAGAAAAATAAACGGTGTGTAATAAGGACCAACAGTCAATAAAAATTGATATAATCTGAATTTGTGAAAAGGTTATAGTGAGATGAAGGGAGAGTTTTACAGTTTGTGCGGCCTTTACCTCTGTTACATTTCCCTAGTGGCTTTATTTGGGTCACTTTACGGTTGAGCTAACCATTTACACAATTCCACAGTGACAAGGGAGTGGTAAGCTTCCTGCATGTTAAGGTTAATGGCACATAGGGAGGACTGATAAGTGTTTCATTTCTTCTTCAGAAATGTTCTATTATAACTGAAAATGACTGATCTGGGTCTAATGTTTGTGGCTCTTTTTAAATCCACTTCATTTCTCTCTCTCTCATGAATGATTTTCATGAAGTTTTGTTGCGCATTAAATACATTTTGGCATCGTTTTATTTGCACATTTCGATCATATTAGCTTGATAGTACCTTATGATGTGTTAAAGCAAAATCCAAGGGATAGTAGCTTCGCACCACCGGCCGCTCGACCGAGTGCATGAACCAATGTCCGAACCTGTTGTTCATCTTGTAATGAGCAGGATTAATACTGCAACGAGTCACCAGAAGGGTAGAATTAACCTGTCTCACGACGGTCTAAAGCCAGCTTATGTTCTTTACTGGCGGGTGAAAAAGATCTGACGCTAAGATAATTCTGCTTCATAATAATATATAGAGCCGACCTCGAAGGATCAAAAAGCAACGTCACTATAAAACCTTAGCCAAATTAATTATTCCTGTGGCAAATTTTCTGACATCTATATTGATGAAAAGTTTTGAATCCAAAAGTAATGGATTCCAAAAGTGCTCTCGTAGACTCTATTAGTACTGAATATCAGGATCAAGCTAGCAATTGCTTTTTTGCTGTACGTCAGGTTTCTGTCTTCGCTGAGCTGGCCTTGGAAAGTTGGTTATTACGTGTCCCCTATTCCAACGCCTCGCCTGACAGTGTTCTCGGATACGGTCGCGCTACCCGGCATGTTTTGTAGTCAGTGTCAAAGTGCGCGCTCTGAAGGACCA
This sequence comes from Homalodisca vitripennis, assembly GCF_021130785.1. Classification (NCBI taxonomy): domain Eukaryota; kingdom Metazoa; phylum Arthropoda; class Insecta; order Hemiptera; family Cicadellidae; genus Homalodisca; species Homalodisca vitripennis. The sequence goes on from NC_060213.1 coordinate 63,428,810, forward strand.
GATACCCGCTACATTTTCTTTATAGGATCCTCGGAACTTACGCTGGACAGTTATCAATAATAAACTTATATTAAAAATATACAATAGTTTTTGCTGAATAGTAACCATTTTAAAACGTGCAAACAAAACTAACATTACAGCAAACATTAAGATTGAACAATCATTTTCAAACTTCTAAACATGCTTTTACATCACAAGACTTCCTCAGTGGCATGAAATGTATGTAATACTAGAAAAGAATGATTTGGAACATGATAAATGATACTTTAAAACTTTGCACAATTTTAGACATGTTTTCAAAGTTATGGATTGTTTACATATGTTTTTAGATTAACTGTTTAAAATAACTGTTTTGACATAACAACAATACACACGTAACTAGATATTTACTTTTGAATACGTGTTTGGGACTGAATTATCTAAGGTATCATGCTCATGTTTACGTTGTTTACTTCACATGTCAAGTGATCTAATCTTGATAATTTAGTTTCGTTATTGGTGTTAATTATTGTGATTCATTACTTTAACTTTTAACTTCACAGTCAAACTGTTAATGAGAGATAAACTGTGAGTTTATTTGGATTTCTTTATGGATGTTGTCTTATTTTCAGTTGGACGCTTAATGAGAGGTTAGGTTATAGTGGTCAGTCATTACCCCGGTCTAAATTTGGTGAAGTAACTAGCGCTCTTTGCTGTAGTTTTTCCAGTGATCTGTATTACTGTGTATTATTAGTGGACTTCTGATTTAATTTCCTTCTGTGTACGGGGCCTGACCTGACATGTCGGAGGGTCCGGCCCTGAGCTCCGCCGTGACGGAGAATATGGAGGTACAGAGAGCTGTCCACACTATTATTGTGCCCGATCATGATTACATGGAGAGTTCTACTTTAGAAAGTAATAAAAATAAACGAAAAAGAGATATAGATGCTAGTAGTCCTTTTGAGAATCAGGACAACAACAGAACTTTACCAAACTTTAAAAAAGCGTTTTTCAAGAGATATTACAAATCTGACAATCAAGGGCCGTTTGAATAAAGAATTCAAGATAAAGAAAAACGTAAATTAAACCCATTTACAATAGGTAAAATAATGAAGAACTATTATGAAGACATTTAACACATAAAACGTTCAGGAAAAAAACTTTTAGTAACATGTAAAAACCATGAGACATCTAATATTTTAGTAGACTCCCAATATTTGTCTCGTTACAATGTTTTTGTACCATCAGTTAGAATATATTCTGTAGGAGTCATATATGTAAAGCGAGAAATATCAGAGAATGAAATACTTGCAGATACAGAAAGTGAGGTGGATATTATTCAAGCTCATATGATTAAAAGACGAATTACTGGTGAACTAGTTCCTACAACTTTTGTAAAGGTTACTTTTGACTCGGACAGACTACCCGAGTATGTTAAACTTAATTATGTTCGAATGAAGGTAGATAACTACACTATTCCTGTTAAACAATGTCTTCAGTGTTTTGCCTGTGGACATGTAGCAAGCACACCCTGTACTAATAATAGGCTATGTAGAAACTGTGGTGAGAGTTTTCATACAGATAAATGTCAGACCCCTTTAAAATGTATTCATTGCATCTCGAAAATATGCCCAGAATATACCCGTCAAAAGAACATTAAGGATAGGATGAGTTTAATGAAAGAGGACTATCATAGTACGTCTAGCAAGTTTTTCCCCATAACATATAAATAATTAGAGGTAATTTTGTATGACCTAACTCTTACGCTACTGCCACCAAAAACCGCACATATGAAACCAACTTTCCTGATCTTCCATTGATTAAGTTTAAATCAAATAGCCTATTAGAAACTGCCAACATGTTCTCGCCCTTAACTGAAGAAGGTTATCCCGAGCTTAACAGCCAAAACAGTGAGAGTAATTATAATGTTACATATATTCCCTCAGATATAGTAGGCCAACAAAAATACAAAAATCATAGGATAGGCTATAAAAATAATAACTATAAGCCCAAGGTCTTACATCCTAATCGTATTAGTGGCAGCAGAGCTAATACAGTACCTAATTCAAAAACTTATACGGATTTTCCAACCCAGGAAAAAGTAAGTCCTGACATTAGTAGTCAGCGTACGGAACAGGAAAAGGAAACTTACGCTCCCTGGTGAATAAAAAAAGAGGAGATAAAATTGAAACTTGGAACCACACCTATTTCATTCACGTCAAAAAAACAAGTTGATGATTTTTTGGCCACTTTCAAAATAGGGGAGACTAATATCGCCATGAACAGAAATTTTAAACAAAACACAAATAAAAGTTCCATTATAGGACATAGTTCATCTTCTGCAACTGTTAAACATGTTGAATAAGTTAAACGTGTTTCAGTGGAACGCAAGATCACTTACTCACAAATGGTCAGAACTTATTCACACAATTACAAAGAATAACGTCCATGTGTGTATGATTCAGGAAACTTGGCTAAAAATCAAGATTACATTACTGATAACATGTACAATATTGACACGGTAAATAGATTTGTTGGATACGGTGGTGTTGCAGTTATTTTACTTAAGTCCGTTACATATACAAAAATATCTAGCTACAACCACAATATAATAAAGTTAATCTGTATTAAAATAACTAATTTTAAGAAACCTATTTACATTAATACAATTACATTAATATTTACATTTTAATAAAATATATATTGTAAACCTTCAAATAAAATTGAAAGAAGATTTTTGGCAACAATACTTATTCAATCAAGATCAAGGTTTTACATTATTATGTGGGGATATGAATGCTGATCATCCATACTGGGGAGCAATTACTCCTAACACAAGAGGAAATGATAGTTTTCATGAATATAACAATACATTATTTATTTTGCTTAATGACCACAGTCACACTAAAATTCCCTCCGTAGATCATCATGCTTCTACCCTTGATTTATCTTTTCCGTCACCAAATATGCATCCTTTACTGGAAAAATGGGAAATATGTAAGGACTCTATGGGCAGTGATCACTTTCCTATAAGTATACACTTTAATATGTCCAGTCTTACATTTCAGTATAATCTAGATTTTAGTAATATTAATAACAACAAATTTAATTTTTAAAAAGCAAACTGTCCACTTTCCACTAAGTCTACTGAAACAAAAATTATGGATCTACAACCAATCTCTCTTGAATATAAAATGAGTGAAACTCTATATATTATTATACAGTCTAGTGAAGTATCTATTCCCAAAGTTAAAACTCCCACAAATAATTCAAGGCAAGCTTTTTCACCAAAACTATGGAGGACAGACAATTGTTCCCGGGCTGTTGCCCAAAGATGGCGAGCATTCACTACATTCAAGAAGAAAATGAATGTAGTTAACTACCGTGCATATCGAACAGCTCAATTAAAGGCTAGAGAAGTAATTCAGTTGGCCAAGAAATTAAATTAGGAAAAATTATGCCAAGATATTGGGGAAAAAAGGTCAAGTACATTTGCTTGGAAAATAGTGAAGAAGTTAAAAGGTAACAACAGTATTAATCACAATGATGCTGTTATAAATAACAACGAGGAATTATTTGAGGGTTTCATGAAACACATAGTTCCAGACTATATACCCCATGTTAATGAAATGCAATGCATGGAAATGAAATAATTATATAGATCAACAAATGACCCTTTAGAAACAAACTTTACGTTAAAAGAGTTACAACTAACTATTAACAGTAAAAAACAAGAACACCTCACCAGGCCTAGATGGGATTTCCTATAAAATGATTAAATGTTTGCCAATATATGCCCTTAACATGCTCCTAGAAATATTTCATGATGTCTGTAATGGATATACTGACATTCCTACAACTTGGAAACACATCAGGGTCGTTGCCCTACTTAAACCTTTTAAAAATAAAAATCTGGAGGAATCGTATAGACCAATTTCATTGATTTCTTGCTTTGCTAAAATTTTCAACTCAATCATCAAAAACAGATTAGAATGGCTTATTTAAAAATTTGATCTAATTCCTAGCACTCAATATGGATTCAGAAAAATTAAAGGTTGGAGTGATTATCTAATTACTTTCATAACAGACACTTTAATAGCCCTGTCGTATAAATAAACTACTGTTGCTACATCATTGGACATATCCTGTGCCTATGATAATGTTTTTATACCAGCACTGATAAATAAAATGTCTAATTTAGGTATTCCACCTAAATTCTTGGTTTATTGCCACAACTGGCTTATCAACAGGCACTTAAGCTTCATTGATTCTAGGTTTACCTGCACTAGAGTTAGTAACAGTGGTTTACCTCAAGGTTGTGTTCTTAGTCCTTTGTTATTCTCCTTATACATATCAGACATAAATTCGTTTTTGTCGACACATATTAAACCTTTACAGTATGCTGACGATATTCTGCTATAATCTTCAAATAAACATTATGATGTAGTACACACGCAAACTCAGCAAGTCATACGCAATCTATTTACATATTTTGAAACGTTACACATGGAATTCAATGCCTAGAAAAGTAGTATAGTTATCTTTTCCAGAAAAAGAGTTAATGATCCTGACCTACAATACTTTACAAAGGAACACCGATTACCTCTAGTTGATACAATGAAAATTCTGGGTATTTTTATAGATAATATGCTTAATTTCAAGACTCATATTAATAAAATATTGCAACAATGTCTAAAGGATTTAAATATATTGAAATCAATTAGTTGCAGAACAAGTGGAGCGCATCCAGAATTTTTACTGCAGATTTACAAAAGTCTTATCAGAAATAAGTTAGATTATGGTTGCTTTCTTTATGGACACATTGCCATAGTTGAATTGAATAAACTAGACAATGTTCAAAATCAAGCATTAAGAATTGCACTTGGAGCATTCAGATCTACCCCCATTATAGCTTTGCATGCAGAAGCAGCAATAATACCTTTAAGTCTAAGAAGAAATATGTTGACTGAAAGATTAATCTACAAGATTATTACTCAATGTAAACACCCTGCTTATTTCGGTCTGATGTACTTAAACTCGACATTTATGTATATGCAGTATTTGGAAAAGAAGGGGATACCTTTATTTTTACAATTATTTAAAAACATTTATCAGTTTTACCCTAATTTCTCTATTAATGAAAAACCTAAGAATCAATGGGATTTTAAAGAACCTCTTTTTATGATTGGCAGTAATGAAAAACCTAGCATCAGTATAAATATAACAGATAACAATGAGTGTACAATTAATAAGAATCTTCAAAATGAAAAAGTTATTTTACAACCAATAAGACAGAAACTTAACAGAACATACAAAGACTATCTGTGTGTTTTCAAAGATGGTTCAAAAACAAAAGATGGCACAAAATCGAAACAAAATCTAATCTTCTCAATAATATTCAAAATATTAGAATCGAAGAAAAATATTGTCCTGCAGTGGATTCCAAGTCACATAGGTATTTCAGGTAATAAAAAAGTTGACAAATTTGCAAAAGAGGCAATCAAAGATGGCGCTAAAATAGAACAATTACATATACCATAGACGATTTCAAAGCGTACCAAAAACAATTATACTTCTCAAAAACTAACGATCTGTTTATAGGAATAAATAAAGCTCGATGGTATAAAGAGGTTGTTGTAACGATACCAAAATATACATGGTTCAAAATTGTTGAAATGAAATGATGGGAAATAATCAACATTCTAAGACCTAGATTTGGTCACGCCAATATAAATAAAAACCTATATACTATTGGTCAGTATTTCACTCCACTATGTCTGAGATGTACTTTAGGTCATAGTGAAACTTTGGAACATATCTGTTTTACGTGCCCTGCATATTACCATGCTAGAAGCCAAGGTTTAAAATTAATAAAGAATAAGTATGGGATGAATGTTCAAAACTTAACTAAATTCTTCAGTCAAACGATTTAGAGATTTTTAAAGAATTAATTAAATTTCTGAACTGAATTAAGAAATTTATTTAAAACAAAGTAACTCTCTGCATATTGGCAACTTAAATGTAACGTGGATAAGGTGCTTCAACCTAGGAAGCCTGATGGGCCCTTAGCGAGAAGATAACCTAGATCCTTACAAGACTCCTACGTCAAGAAACAAATAGTACATTGAGGCGGCATGGGATTTCCCGAAGCTTACTAGCCTAGAGCTAACAATTAGTAAAGAAAAAAAACTTTTGAATTATTTGTTTTTCTTATAAAATCTTTTCTGACGATTTTCCGACATTTTTAGTGATTAACGCTTTTTGTTTCAGTGCGAGATCCATGTAACCTGTTCCAGGCCACATTGGTGGGAAGGTGGGGACTAATCCCAGTTCTTTATAAGTACATCGACTTTCATTGTTTCATATAATTTTAGATTTTAGATTCAATCAACTAAATATATTCAGAAAGCTACCGCCATGATCATTATAACTACCCAAACCTCGCCAACACTACACCAGACTAGTACATTAAAGCCTGCTGAAAGCTACAAACTATGTAATATTTATAACTTTAAGACGTGGTCTTTCAGGTTGGAAGGCAAACGGAAAGTTAATTTACACACAAAGAGTTTTGCCATTACCTAAATTGCTGATGAAATTATAATTTTTTTATCTTAGTTATCTCATCAGATTTAATGCCTTTGTTTGGAAAAGCATAATTAGGTAACAGTGTAAATTTTCGAAATTAGGTTAATTCTATTGATAAACATCCTTATTTTAATACATTTTTACAACGGTAATTATTATGTTATCAATTATTGCCTAGTTGCCTTGTTGAAGTAAAGACTAATTATATCATAAAATGTGCGTCTGTGTGATAAAAAAACAAATATTTATATGAGAGTAGTGCTAGTAATAAAGTAGTGACTGATTTATACGATACTCGGCATATAGAAAGACTATAATTATTACTTAGACATAAGTAATGAAAATTTTTTCCTAAATATTCACAAAAACTAAAACTAAGTTATAGAAAATGCATTTACTGTTAAGATAGGCAATGCATTTGGCAGCTGATCAAGTGACAGAATTAAGCTACAAACACTTTGCCCTACATTGTTTTGTACCTCCATGAAAAATATTATCCATAGTATAAAGTAATGTGAATATTAATTACAAGTGTTAAATAACTTTTATTAAAGCTGGCAGCAGTGGCGAATACATAAAAATTATTTTATTTTACTCTTTATTTAATTAAAGGATAAGTGTGATGTGTACGTGTAAGTTACTCGGAAATCTCGAAAATCCTTCCTTTGCCATTCAATGATGGCATGTTTAAGGTAGCTGAGGGAATTAAATGGAGAACCAGGCACTATTACGATGAAACAAACCATTCACTCTATGACTAGAATTGAAACGAGTGCAGTGAGTCAGTGGCCATAGATAGTTGAATATCAAAATAATACCCTAGATAATAGATGCAATTTCTTTTAGAAAATCATCAAAGGGAGATGATGAGTACGTTAATCACTGATGAGAGGTGCGGTACTAATTAGCTATCTAAAATTTGATATAGTTGTAGAACTGAACTAATGAAATAAGATGATATGAGAACAGGAATTGAGAAGCAATTCTACACAATTATATTCTCAGCCCCATTTGTTACCTAGTTCATAAGAGGCAGGCACTGGGACCATAGTCCATAATCCGACTCTCGAGTTTCTTCTGACGAGAGTTGGCAAAGAATTGTTGTACTCACACTAAAGTACTTAGCGTAAAGTAAAGTAGCTGTGGGTAAAAATAATTATAGCTTCTAAGGATAATGTACGTTATAGAGAATTATACACGTTAGTACTAATGCATATTACTCAAATAGTACTAGGATATTGACAACGTCATTGTTATTATATTTCACAGATCATTAATTATAGTTTATTAAAATGTTGTTAGTATTTAATACCGTAGCAATGCGCACTAAAAATGCAGTGGAAGCAACACGAGAGTGAATTGTGAATTTTCAGCTGGAAACACTTACGCACAGCCAAGGCGAGTTTTAGACAGTAATCAGTAAGTCCATGGTTGTCGGCGTTAAACTCACTGTTCCAACCTGTAGAATCATAACGTCAGCTTCTCATAACGGATTCTTATTTATCTTAAAACTACATAGTGGCCTCTATTACTTGAGATTAATTAATTTTTGCTCATCCTGCAGTAAATAATAGGCATAAATTGTTAGTTACATACTGTTAGTTAAATATTACATTTTGTTAGTTAAATACTCCATTTTGTTTGTTAAATACTGTTTAAACATGATATAAAGTTGAAATGTTATAAATAGTGTATTGTCTTCAAATTTCAGGGTTAGTAACTACTTGAACTGGTGGATCACTAACCTGGACACTGTGAAAAACACATTTTTTTACTTATTTATAATGTCGTTTGTCGTAGACTAGTATATTTGGTAATAGAGCATACTTCTTTATATTCTGATAAATATTCGTGCTACAATAATTAAACGAGAGAAAGTAATTTATCTTTTTGTTTGGTTAATTTAAGGAGCAACAATAGTATGAATAGTGAATGTTGTTCCAGATAATTAGTTACAAATGGAGTAATAACAGAGTACTAATTGAAATGCAAATGGCTTATCCCAGACAGTATCATTGTTAGGAATTAATCCAATCACAGCCGTCCCACAGTTAGTATAGAATAAACATTCCAATGGGTTTTCCGGTTGTTTCAATATAATCCAAACTCTATCAGTGATCGTCCCTGGATGACATTATACTATGTCTGAGGATATGTGACTCCTTTATGATTACATTATTCCTGCTTTTGCATTCGTCGTGTATGAGGGCGAGTTAGTATATGACCTTCAACTCGACTAGTGCGAATGGTTGGGCGAGTCGAGTTATATATCTAGCTGGCGGCTTTTTGCCATATTGTCCTTCGATAACTTTTTTAACCTTCACCGACCTTCGCCACCATTGTATAAATGAAATCAAATCTGACAACTTTAAGAGAAATATATCGACCTAATTATGAATTTAAATAATATCTTGCTCAAAAATTGGCTAAGATAAAGTTATCCAGTGGTTTTTAATCATTATTGATTTATAAAACATATAAAAGAAATGTCAAATGAAGACCTAATCATAAAATGATATATGACAAAGTCACCTCGTCATCTGCGTGCAGTAAAAATCTTGCAGAAAGTAGCTCAAAAGAAGGAGTCTGTTCAAAATTTAACTGTCTCGTTTACAAGACATTTTTATGGTAATGAGCACTCTGCAACAATTGCGGTCAGAACAGTATTTGAAACCGATCGAGGTTGGCAAACTTCACCAAAGTTTACAAATTTAACAAAAATTAAAATTAAATTGTAAAATCTTCATAATAGATTAATGGATTGCCTTTGTGCCATCCCGATTGTTGCTAAGATCAGAATGTAGGATCACAGATCTTTTGCCATCTAACCTAACTTTCACCGACGAACCATGTGTTAGAAACAAAATAACCTATAAACGACAGTAAAACAAAGCTGACGATAAAAGACGTTAACAAAATATATGCGTTGATTCCGATTGCCTTATAAGTTACTGATACAGCGACATTTCTCGTATAATATATCTCAACATAATTCAACGAAACTACTCATTTCAATCACATTTATGATAACTATACTAACCTTCATAAATACCTTATGAATTAATAAAAATTTAAAGCTGAATAAGGAATCGAATCCCTAGGCATACAATAAAACATTAAGATTAAATAACATTAAGTTGTCACAATGTATTAATGAAAATATAAACACTAATTATATGCATTTTTACCGTTTAGTCAAACTTAAATCCCATGTAAATTTCCTTAAACATGTTTAAGTGCAATAAATATCTGTTCTCAGTTGTATGTAATCGATTATAACAATTAGGTACCAAAGTACACATCTCTTAGACGTGTGTTATTCTTACATATATTTCATCAGAGCTAAACAGTATAGTATTATTTTTTAATAAATACAAGTAGTCAAGTAGTCATTCAAACTCTGTATCAATAGTTTTTTACTCTCTCTTCTTCAGGAAATTTAAGTGTTGTATACTGTGAACCCATAGAGAATCTATCAGCTATAAAAAATATAGACTTTTATTTCTATACATTTAGCATTTTATATATAGGTATTATAAACAAATTAGATTTCCATACTTGTATAATAATAAACTTTTAATAAAGACCAACAACTACAACCAACGCCTGGGTAGTAATAATAATAATAAATAATGAAGAAGTAACTAAAAGTAAAACACCTAAACGTATAAAAATTTTTTTACTACCGAATTCTAGGGTTGACTTTGCTTCGAATACGTTGAACGTTGTGAATTATATCACGTTTTCCTTTCTGGGACAGAGCTTGTTGAAATATAAATATTTCTATGAAAAGGCAGCACAGAAAAGAAGCCGTGTTAGGCATTCACAGCTCTTTTAATCACTTGTTCAATAAAAGATGAATAATGTATTCCTCAATGTATTTGCACTTCCGTATAGCCTCTTAGTACATTTCAGCAACTTGTATTTTTATGTAGAGTTATTTTTTTAATCCTTTGCCCAATAATTGGATTCTTTGTTGTGAGAAATATATTCCTTCCCTTTTTTAAATAAATAACCTACATTAGGTTTTATTTCAAGCGTTATTCTAGTTTTTCAAAACTACTGATATCAGGTAAATGGAGATATATTCACTGAAACAGGTTATTCTCTTCAACAAATAAACCACGGAATAATGGTTCAAAACATTTATGAATTTGTGTATCTAAGTAAACTTTTTAAGATAAATTTAAAGTGTATAAATATTTACAACAAATATCGCAGAAAATAAGGTAAGAAATGAATCACGAAAAAAACATCATAATATAAATGCAATAGATCACCAGCTGATGGTCCACGTTATGACGTGTGTGAATAAGTAGAATAATGCATATATACGGAGACTATAACTTTATTTTAATGTTATAATAACAGAGAATACTTTACAATCAAAACATATATAAGCAATAGAGTGACTTAATTTTATTATAAATGTACATCTGTATAAGAGTTATTAAAGCCTATTACTCCAGACGCTGGAAAACCTATTTCTGTATCTATGTCTATCTGTCCACACGATATGTTCAAAATGCATTTTCTTATAGATATAAGATTTTTCATTAATCTTCTTTTCAATATAGATAAAACCAATGTCGATGTTGGTTCACGTCATTCCACGGTTTGGCTGAATGTTAAAAAGCGGTTTCAAAAGGGTTCCAATGGATAAACATGATAGCAAGAAAAGATTTGAGAGGAAATAAAGTTAAAATTAAGCTGTGTACAGTCATAAGGCAATTTAAATTATGACTTATTAAACTCTAGGGTGGCCTCGTTACCCCAAACGATACATCATCACTTGTGACTTGTTGTGCTGAATGTATTATTTATTTGTTGACACTAGTATGAAACAGAGCTTAATAGATAAAGATGTGAATGTATCATGAAGCAAGATTTCATATGTGGACTTCAAATTTTCATGCTATATAAATAGAATGAGTTCTATGATGGTGTATCCCTTCCATGGGATTAACTAAACGTCATTGAAGTGTATCACTCAGAAATCTGACACTCTCTCTTTATCTGCCGAGAGGTCGTACAAACTTAGTTTTTGTATGGTTGCTTGTCTATACGCAGGACTACTTAATAATTAAATGAGCTATAGAAGCGGTGTATTCTTCTACCTTGGATTAGAAGAGGAAGAAGACATTTACTTGGATGGTTGTTATATATTGGAGAAAACATAGCAAGTATTACAACAAACATAATCCATACGTCAAGTGTTGCACTATCGTGACGTGGTCAGATACTGGTTCACATGTGGTTTAAAACAACGCCAACACACTAGAACAGAAAAACATCAAGGCACGAGTGACCCAGTCTATAGTCCTGCGAGTGACTGCTTGTGAACTCGGCGCCACGATCTAAGAACTCATACGGTTCTTGCAATGCAGACATTCTCAGTTGTAATTTCAAGTTTACCGATTTGGTAACACCCCAAAAAATCACCACCCTATGGGAGAGGTATCATTATCAATGCTTAATTATTTATCTGTAGTACAAGGGGGAGAAATAAAATATAATGGTCGTATTTGGTGCCAATAAAAAGTGTTATCTAATGTTTTTTCAGTAAAATCAACTGAAATCCTAAAAGTACCCATCTAATACACAGTTAGATTACGCGAGTAACAGGCTCGCGTAACACGTTCCGCTGAGGCTGCATGCAAAGTTCCCAACATATAATGCATTTTGTTCTTAAAGGACATCTACCTGTTGACAGACAATCATACAGAATGTCATTGTGAACGCTTCATAATAAAACATAACTGTATCAAAGTAGCAGATCCTGTAGCCTCACGGTCAAGATGTTAGAATTTGGATATGGGTTATAAATAGTGATGTTTAAAATATTGGATTTAGCGTTCTATAAAGAATATAATATTTCCTAAGATGGATCTAACCTATAAATATGCTCTACTTATTCTGTTTAAGACTGTTTCCCGCATAGTTCAGTGAATACCAATAGAATGAGGCCAAATAGAACTAACTAATATTTTTCATAAAATATAGCTAAGTAATAAAAATCCAAGCAATCTGCATTGGAGTGAAAATCAATATTATTAATGCTATTAACATTCACAAAGGAAGCATTTTACAAGCCTTAGGTAACCTTTTTCAAAACCAAATCAGCTCGAAACAGCAACCGGCTGAAAGTGAACACTCCAGGGACTTAAACCAAGTTTCTTTTCATCCCAGAGAGAAACCTACACATTGTTTATGCGATAGGTACAAGAATAACCTCATCAGATCTCGTATAAATATATTATTGTTCTTGTAATGAATACTCTTTAGAATTACGAACATTAAAATTGTAATTGTAAAAGTGGTAATTGTAATAAATTATTTTTATATCTACATATATAAAAATGAATGTTTGTGTGTTTGTCCTTTATGGAATCGCAAAATTTTAGACAGCCATTATGAAAATTTGTATGTATACGTATTTTTCCACGGAGAAGGTTTATAAGCTATGCCCATTGATGTAACTCACCACCAAGCGGCGCTGCAAAAGATAAAAGGTTTCAAAGCGCCTGCACACTATAAACTGCAATTACGAGACAGTTACGTATATTACATAGCCAAACACTATTTGAAGGCGCTAAGTTATTATGTATATTTGTCTTTAAGATACATTTCTGATTGAACTTAAAGTTTGAGTGTTAGATCACTTTATAATAAAGTACATGTACGTGCACAATGGCTATAAACATAAACATATTTTCTTGATCGTTGCAACAAAGCAAACTCTACATCGGCGTTGTAAATATAATTCAATTAAACCAGAAGTTCACATACATGGGTAAAGCTTACGAAGAGCGTGCAAAGCCGCGGGAAACAGCTAGTATTAGATAAAACTAAATATTATAATAACCAAAAATCTACTTAGTACCTTTTTTCTATCACGAAGAATCTCGTTGGACATTAGAAAACATTAATTACTTTCTTTTGCTATACATGAGGTTTTTTTTGTATGAATCAATTTGGTTTGATAATTGGTTTTGGTATCTAATTTTGAGTGAGTTTATAGCACACGATAATTGTTTTTAACGAAACTAAAATTGATATACTATACTTCAGAAAGTATTATCCTTCATTAAATACATTATAAAATTAATTTTATGAAGAACCCTAAACAAACTATTGATCCAAAAATCACAGCTTCAAGTACGATTCCGCTAAATTCAAAGAATTATTTTTATCCGCTAGCCTACGATCTCGATAACTACGATGAACAAAAGTAATTGAATAACAAGTACGTAATACGCTTATTCTATTGGAATGAAATAATAAATACTCTTGAAAATAAGAGATGATCACTGGAGATTATTCATATTTACTAATTCATTTTGTAAGAAATGGATTTTAAACTTCCAATAACAATGTTTTGTGAAGCTGATATAGGTAAACAGTTTTTATGAGTACCAATGAAATAACCAAATGTCTCTACAACAGTTTATCATAAATTAATATCATTAACTCCAACCATGTCTGTAACACGGTAAACTATTTTTGGCTAGTGTGGATGAATAGTAAATTGGAATTATTCATAGTGGAAACCCTTATAATATGGTGAACCACTATAATCGAAAGTAGACATGTTATTATTGCAATGATCAATGTTAAAAAAGTTCAACTGTGAACTAAATCGTCATTGACTTGTGCATGTCTGTTTCGAAACAATTATAATTCAGTCGCTATAGTGGCATTTTCCTTGTCTAAATTAAGGAAATATTTTAATACGTAGTTCTAAAAAAGTATTCTTCTGTAAAAATGCATCCATTGTAATCTACTTCCTAAGGTCTAAGGTATTTTCAATGTCGTTGTAGTGTTCAATCAAGGAAATAAATACTTTTTCCCAAAAAAATTGTCATCGCTCAAAAAGTACTACATTCCGTAAGTGTAACCTACTTCCGGTGTATATCTTTCTGGTGCGTAGCTACCTTTATCTTGTAAAAAATCAAAGAATGTCTTATTTTGCCAGGTGAAGTTACGGACCTCTTCTAATAAACTCTGTCTACCAACCTGGATACCAAAGGTTAAGTTTGGCTTCCTCTGTGGCTCATGCAGCCAGGCTGCTTGCAAGGAGAGGATCACTCAGAGGTCACCCATCTAAGCAGTAGCCAACCTTGTCAGTGCTTGAATCGGTTATCTTGAAATATCTGCGGTACCCGCTACACTGCGCCATTGACAAAAACACTGCGCTATGCCTTATTGGCACGATCAAAAACATGTATAAATACGCTGGTCTGAAACGTTTACTTTGGACAAGAAGCGTCTACCTCCGGAAATTCTTTCTAATTCTGGTTGCTCCGGTTAATAAAATATTACACAAGCGTTGGCAGATAAATCTTTTTCGGCAAAAAAAACATTTCTAAATTAAGCAATGTTACCTACTTCCGGTCTTACGTATTTTTGGTGATGTAGTGAGTGAGGTTGGCATGGCTGCCCACATGTACATATATAGCTTTAAAAAGTTAAATTCCTTCAAAAACGATAACGTTTAGCCATTTTAACTAACTTCCAACTTTTGAGTATGGTATTTCCAGTGCCAGCAATCTATTAAAAGCACAATACACGTTTGAGTTTAATTTCACTTTTGTAGGACAGCAGAAAGTTGAAAATGATAATTTTTCTATAGGTTGCTACCCTTTTAGAACCCTTGAGTGGTTGTTCTTACATAAAATACATTTACTCTGTCGAGAACTTAAGCAACGTGTAGTTTAAATTTCAGTATATTATGCTATCGGAAACTTGACTGGTTTTTATTGGGGATTGCAACCTCCTTAAATCCAAATAAGTAGCTCATATTTATGAACATTCATTACGTTTATGTAACATTAAATTATTTTAGTACATTTTTAAATTTATGCTTATTGTGATAGAAAGGTTCTAGAGGTTTGAAGTTAGGTTTCTACAGTGTATACGTATGTTTCTCGTCCACCAAGGAATAAAGGAATTAATTTTACGGTAAGAAGGTCTAAGGACCGTCCGAATGCCTGCACGTTTTCTCGTCTATCTAACGAATTAATATATATGTCCTAGATACTTAAAAATTGCAGTATATTTTTTATATTATTCCAAGAAATAACTTTATTGATTTTATGAGTATAAGTTCATAGGATGTCCGTCCGCCTGTCTGTCTGTCTGTTTCATAACTCTTCCACTATCGGGTCCTTCGTTACTCGGATTGTGATGTAAGCGTTTTGTATCTGCCCCATAGCAGTTAATTTTTTGATAAATCATAAATATATAATTCAGCGAATGTGCAGTTGAGGTACGGATCAGGTATAACATTTAAAACTTAAGGTTATTTTTAGCCCTTATTAAATAAAAACACATGAATTTGTAGTGTGTGCGTGGATTGGAATTTTATAGTTATGGGACTGAAATAACAATCATTAATTGAGATTTATTATTTATTATCACACTTTTATATTTTTCGATAGCTTTCAAAAACGAAACGGCAATAAAAGAAAGCACAGGAGTAATAATATGCATATATAAGTGAATAAGCATGAATTTTCATTGCTTACTAGCATTACTCTGAGAGTTAACTGTTTAATCTTTAAAAAGTGTACATTTAGTTTATTTTCCTGCTACACAAAAATCATATAGTGGTAATATAAATATATACTATATTGTTTTAATTGAGTTTACAAAATTTTACGTTATATATCGTTATTAAACAAAAATTAGAATGAGAATTTAATTATGTAAGACCATTGAAACTTGTCTTCAATTAATATTTTGCAAACAGAAATTAAAATGTAATGTTGCAAATATTTCATTGCTAGTGAAATTAAATTGCAAATTTTAAAATCTTTTTTTTAGTACAACATTTTAAATGGGTTTTAACTGATGTACTGTGTGCATTTGTCTGAATCTGTATTTAAATATCGTTTGTATTTAAATTGTTATTTCTTGGACATTTTGAATACAGGAACTGAATGGAAGCTTAAAAAAATTACTTTTCATAGTAAATATTTTAGTAATGGTTGTTTAACCATATTATTACGGTAAAAAAAGAGTAAGATAAAAATACAAAGGGCAGTGATAGTTGTAAAGATTCGTTCAGCCTGAAGTAAATCGGTATGGAGAGGCAACAGTTGCATCCACCCCTACTAGTGAATTGACTATACTACGGATATGTTGTAAACAAAAATCAATTTAAAACAAATTTATATATAAAGTCATTTAAAGATATATAATTGATACTATAATACAGTCTATAGCTTTTGTAGTAGAGATCTGATCGAGTGTTTTATTATTGATAAATAAAATAAAAATTATACATTTGAAAATCCAAATCGTAAACATAATTTTAAATCAAATTGAAACTCTGTAATAAAGGTTTTGTAAGTTATAGGCTATAAGTTAGATATTACCTAAAATGGTTGCTACCAACAATATTCGAATATTATGGAGATCATTCCGTTGCTTGTAGTCCTTTTAGTATTTAAGATGCGATAAAACATCAGTTTTGTTTATTGTTTATTGTAAACGTTGAGCTTCTATAATTACTAGAATAATAGGTTAACTAGTACGTAAAATTATGAAACATGAAAACTTACGGTAGCTCAATACATTTTTTCATTTCACTTTTATAATCCAAAATTCAAATTCAAATTGAAACCTTTTATTACCGTAAACCCATATATACATTATAAAATAGACACCTGCTTGCGAAGGCAAGTGTTCATAAACCACCGTTCTATGTTTTTCAGAACGGTAGTTTTCTTTGCCTCTTGTCTCATATTCATGCACGTCACGGCCCCTCATCAGGGTACATTTGGACATACAGAATGAAACTGTTTCCAGGATGTACAGACAGGGCAGAGTCAACAGTTGCAAGTGTGTGAAGGCTGGTCGGCACGACTCTCTAAAACTTTGCAATTATTCGAATCGCTTTCTTTTGAAGTTGGAAGGCTCTAAAAAATTGATTGTTTGCACTAGAGCCCTATAACACCAATACGTAGGTAAGATGTGGGTAAATCAGACCATAATATGCCGTCATCAGTACCAGAGTCGCGCAATATTTGGCTAAAGACCTCATAACATAAATTCCTGAGGCAAATTTGGTACAAACTGAGTCGATGTGAGCATTCCATGTCAACTCTTGATTAAGGTGTATTTCATGGAATTTAGTGGATTCTGTTTCTTCTAGAACGGAGTCTGCAAAAATTATGGCAGGCCCACACCCAGAATCTCCACTTCGCAAAGATAAGTTCGAAAAAATTGGATTTTGAGGCGTTTGTTGTGATATTGAGACTTTGGAAGTGTTGGACGAATATTATTCAGGTCAACAAAAGCCTGTTGTTCCAACACTTCCTTTGATTTTCCATTGAAACAGAGAGTCGTGTCAGCATACAATATATTGATTAACAAGGGCAACCTTATCTTGAGTATCACTTTGTGTAATTAATGCTGTAATTAACATATTACAGTCTAACACAAGATTAAGCGTCAACCAGGATAATTGTCATTATCAGTTTGCCATATAGAGTCTCTACATTAAATCCTAGTAATACAAGGTGGTATGAGGCCAGACTAAGTGTCACGTAACAGTATTTGCTTAAACTGCATGCGAAACATTGAGACAAATGATTATTTTGTTCTTGAGTAATATGCGACAGATGTTAGCAGAAGCAATTATATACAATTTAAGTTTCGTTTAAAACAAAACATTAGTTCAGTCTTACTTTTAGAGATATCTTTCATACAGTGAACATGCTACTGTTCAGTCTTTGCTCAGTTCCTCTTTGCATATATGCAGAAAGGAAATTACATACCAGATTTCAATTTATAGCTCGATTTTTTTTTCAAGGTATCCTTCTTCATGATAGACTTTACCGAAACCCATCTAAAGTTTAGGGACGTATATGTACCATAAAATTATATTTACTTTTAGTGTTTAGGATTGAAGATTAATTAAAATCTCAAGTCCATATTCGTTCTCGGTGTATCCTCCTGAGTAATATCCTTCACTTACGCTTAACCAAATCTCATAGAAAGATACTAACCAAACTCGAACTCAATCTTGGCTATGAAAAATTAAAGATCTCTGCCTTGTTTTATATCCATAGACAAACACTCATTACCGTCATCATTCAAGGATGTATTCATTCTCAATACATCCTTTAGAAAGTTAGAATTTACTGGTTATTTCTAACTAGTTCAGTCAAATATTATGCAGGAAATCACGGTTATCCATCTCTATTTTGACTACTTGAGATATTGCAGTGTTAGTAGAAATAAAATTTTGTTCTTGAAATGTCCTGTTTAAAACAGGACAGACACAAGCAGATAAAAGGAAAACTTAAACAGTTGTTAAATTGTCTTTTTGCTTTATTTATTTCTTAACCCGTTCTTTGCCCTTGCTTAGCTAGCTATTGATATAAAATAAATAAACTTTTGATTTACAATTATTGTTATTGAGTTTATTTTTCACATACAGGGTTTCGTGGATTATACTGCCATGGGCACATAAAACAAATTATATCCAACATAGGAAAAATTTAGATACTAGTTAAATTTGAATTTATACAAAAATAGGTTTAAATTTTGAAAAATTTGGAATCATAAATTGGGTAGATCTTACTTGAGTTCAAATCCAGTTTTACTTTGTGTGTTCCATTGACACTTATTCATCTTCCAATCATCCTTGTCCGGCTTAATGTAGATTTAATACTGGTAGTAGTAATTTTTGCAGATCTGAGAGTTCTGGTTGTCATCCAATATTCAAGTGTTCATCATCTAGTAAATTTCTTTTCTGTTCTTGGATTCAAAAATCTAGATTCACTAATTTAATATAAATAATAAAATTATTACTGTATTTAATAACTCAAATGTTTAATTAACTTTGATGAGAAATGCTTCTTCTTCTTGTATGGATTCCTGTGTATGTGTGTACTTATGTAATATAAACTCCTGAGTTATTTATTAATCTTTTATAAACAAACATAAAATAATATGAACTATTAACTTTTCAAAACAAAACTGTAACACAGTCCCCTAAGTAAAAATCTGTAGTTAAGTCCTTCTCGAAATAATCTGGGATTGGGTATAATATGCTAACACTCATGCACGTCCCATGGAGAGTCATGTACTGTCATCGAAAATGATGCAGAATGTAATCTAGTAATTCTTGAGATATTTTGCGGACAGAGAGACATAAGTAACACGGATAAGGAATATTTGCAACTTCCTTAATTATTACAGGTTTCTTTAAATCTTAATAATCAATATTCTCTATGTTATATGGGTATTTAATGGATATATGAACGAATTAAATTGAGTACGAACTTCGTTTTAACACCTTGAACGCAGGTATATATTCCAGTGATGTTTGAGTCTCTCAATCGGATTCTGCCCTCTAAGACGTCTCCCGCAGTCACGCTGTTAAACACTTGAAATATATATAAGGCATATTTACGTATATTATTTAAATGTCGCAATTAAGTATTTACAGATATGAATTAGAGATAGGCTTACATAGTATTTCACTTTTATAGTACAGAATGTAGTAATACTTATTAGTTGAACAAATTCGACAATAATTATTGTTGCAGTAAATCCAATCTCAGCTGACATGTTTACGTATTTCCCTGTGTATCACTACAAAATAACATTTAACTAGTACTAGAAAACCGGAAATAAACGTGAATTGAAGCATTACCCTTTAACACTCTCTGAGGACAGCAATAAACGACTGTACTGTTTATATCAGTGTAATATATTATGTAAATAATGAAAACATATCACTAGATTTTATTGTATATTAAAGTGCCTTTAAATTTAAGTAAATCTTATGAGCTAAACGTAAATCTAAATATAACAGTAATAATATTAACGGCTCTATATCGTATATTTTTATAATTAACTAGCTGTTTCCCGCGGCTTTGCACGCTTTTCGTAAGTTTTGTCCGTATATGAGCACTTCTGGTTCAAGTGAATTATATTTCCAACGCTGATGTAGAGTTTACATTGTTGCCAAGGAAGTCAAGAAAGTCTGTCAAAAGTATATGTTTATAGCCATTGTACACGTACATTAAAGTGGTCTAACACTCAAGCTAATGTTTAACCAGAAATTTATTTTAAAAACAAATATAAAATCTTAGCGCCTTCAAATAATGTTTCGCTATTTAATATATGTAGCTCTCTTGTAATTGCAGTTTATAATGTGCAGGTGCTTTGATAACTTTTATGTTTTGCAGCGCCGCCTGGTGGGCATAAGATACACCAATGGGCATAACTTATAAACCTTCTCCGTGGAAAAGTACATATACATTCAAATTTTGATTATGATCGGTCACATAGTTTCTAATTAAATAAAGGACAAACACACAAACATTCATTTATATATATATATATATATATATATATATATAGATTTCAGACCGAGTGTAATTAAATTGTGACTGAGATTGTGAATTTTAATTACTCAATATCTAGAGCCACAACTTTAGCTTTTACAAATAATTATTTCAATTTTAGTATATTTGTTGTAATATCAAGTTTTATTGTTCTTAACAGATCTTTAGACAAAGTTTAGCTATTTTTACATAAAAATATGCTCAGGTTGCCAAGATTATTATTTCAAATTATGACTTATTTTTCTTCCTTATTTATTTTTGTCTGCTATGTACTGGTATTTAGGGTTTGTTGAACAATTTCCATTTACCATACACTAATTAGAAAACAACACCTTGTTTTCTAGTCTGGCTGGTTTACAATTTAAATTAGAAAACAACCTTGTTTATATGTAAATAACAAACAGTCCAGTACATCGTGACTGATACAGATTACCATTACAAAAGCGTAGTTGTTAAAATGATAATTATTTATTCCATAAAAATTTACTTGCATGAATAAATTGCATACTCTGTCGCAGAGCGCTACAATATTTATATTAGTAGTATCATCCAAATTGTACCACATACGGCAGAAGCTGCAAATTAATTATATTTACTTTATTTCGAATATTCTAAATGAGTTTCCTTTGACGTTGTGGTATGCCATATGTGCATTAGCTGAATAAAGAAAATCTGAGGACTGAAAATTAACATGATTCAACGAATGTGTATGCAATGTGAGAACAGAGAGCCTATTACTATTGAAAATGGAATCACAAAGTAATACATCAGACACAAGTGCAACTTTCCTAGCGTAGCATCATTGATGGGTCAGTGGGTCTATTTTGCTTTTGAGAGACATTGGACACAAGATATAGGCCTACTTATAAATATAGGTATAAAAATGTACTAACTCCTTGACCGAACCAATAAAATAGGATTATATGGCGAACAGCGATTCTAAATCTAAGCAATACAGTATACAGTACCAAGTTTATAGATATTCGTACCTTTGAGGAACTAATAATCAGGGCACAAATAAAAAAATTTGGCGAGGAGGCCCGCAACGTAGGCATGTATATCATTTTAGGGAATTCAAATATTTATTTAAGATTTTTAGCTCATTTGGATATATCAAAATTTCTTGTTGCATAGACGTACATATTTTCTTGACCAGAGTAACAAGACAAAATGAACTATAATATATTGATCGGGGCAAGAAGAAAATCCCACCTGTAGCGCATGTACTACTTAAAATTCTAAACTTAACCAAATATGCCTACTATGTTACATTTTTCAGCAGGAAAATGAGTGTGAAGCATGGCGTAACAGCTAGTGCTTCTATATTACCTGAGTTACACATATTGTAGTGAACTACAAGACGTTGTTACCCAAAAGTCTACACTCATCGACTACATTATTAAACTGAGTGATAAATACTTCCATAAACAACTGTAAACAAAATATGCCAGTCACAGTATTTTAATGGGAAAAGATATACTATTGAAGGAAAATATTTCATAATGAAACATTGGCTTACTCATATGCAATGGTGATTTCGTAGCCACTTTCTCTACATATCACTCGCAACTTTTGTTAAAAAATAAAGTTTCGAAAACTCTCTGTGTTTTAAGCACAAAGTCCTTAAAATAAACAGACGTTCCTGAATTTAACTTAACATTAACAATTTTCTTAAAAATTAACGAACTAATTGAAGATCTAAAATTAAGTTTTACATTTTTCATATAATAATATATCCTAGCAAACAACTGAAGTAAACTGGAAACATTACGAAAAGTGTAACCAGTTCTCGTAAAACTCCATTAAGAGCTCTTGTATAAGATCGTTAGTAAGTACTTGTC
The DNA here is from genome assembly GCF_021130785.1 of Homalodisca vitripennis. NCBI lineage: Eukaryota > Metazoa > Arthropoda > Insecta > Hemiptera > Cicadellidae > Homalodisca > Homalodisca vitripennis. The sequence goes on from NC_060213.1 coordinate 63,451,584, forward strand.
GAAGTAACTCTTAACATAAAGTAAACAGAAGAGAAGTTACTGGAGAGGTAAGTCAGACTGAGACGATACTCAACCTGATTCTTTAAGTTCGCAGAGTGTTATTAATGAGGATTATGTATTCAATCCAGAACTGCTCCTCTCGTTATGTTAATGTTATATACAAGTTATTGAGAATACCAGTTTCTTCTTAAGCCAGTGTCATTGTCTAGTAATACGTTTGGGTGTCATTCTACGCAGTAACTCTTGATGAAAAGTTCCTTTAAATTAAAATTCGGTATTATATTATACGGCACTATCAGTTACCCGCGGTTTTGAATGCGATTTCATATTGAATAATATAGTTACTTCATAGGCATATCTTTCCTAAAATTGCAAAAGGAACACTTATGAAAATACAAGTAAGTGATCTCACTGAAAGTGATACTCACTGGAAGCTATTTTGAACGAACCGTTTCAAAACAGTTGGACTTTCAAGATTAAAAAGCAATGTTTTGGGGCCCTGAAATCGGATATCGAAATAGGTTGTATGAGTACCAATATAACAAAACAAACTTCTCTTCAAAATTTCACAACAATTGTTTAAAAAGCTCACAAAATTTTACATTTGAAATATTTTAAGCCAGAGTGGTTGAATACTGAGTCAGTAAACATATTTGTGAAATCAATTACAATGAAGCCCTGTGATAATTGTAATGGGAAGTAGGCTATGTAATTTTGAAAGGTACACATTATTCTCGAGTTTGTTTTGTTAAAAGGTACAAAAGTTAAAGCCTCTTGTTTTAATTTAGCGCGTGAAGTAGCGCTTCTTGTTCGAATCAATTATATTTCATATGCCATAATAGATTGTTCTTTGTTGCCACTATTAAACAATATATGCATACTCTCTCTGAGAAGCATACTTAATCAAAAAGTATTTTCTTTAACACCTTGTTATATTACTTCTGTCTAAGTTATTACAGATGCTCTTGTAGCGTTTGCATTGATGGCCTGATTAAGAAAACATATACATACGTATAATAAGTCTGCAAAGTCTACGTTCAAGCTCACTAATTGTGGCTATTATAATCTATTTCCTGCTATTATAATATATTTCTGGTTTTAGATATTTCTGTTTCAATAGTTAAATTGATTTCAGCCTTATAAGTTGTACATCTTCAATAAAAATGCTGTTATTTGTCTGTTGAAGGCGTGTGTATTTCACGTTTCATCGCCATTGGCTTTCAGGAAGTAGAAATAAATTGGTTATTTAGTATTTGCGTCCCCATTGAACGGGTTGTTGATCTTCTTGAAATATCTTCTTTTTATAGGTTGAGAGCAGATTGCAAGTGGGTGTCAACGTTCATTATTCTAGGACATTTGGAATTATTTTTAACTACAGTTTTCTGTGGGTGTGAAATCCATTTCAACGCTAACGGGTAGTTGGTCTTCATTAAAATGATTTATTTACACCACTGACAGTATAAGACTAGCGTGTGTCAAATTTAACTTTTTCCAAAACAAAATATAGTTTTCCTAAACTTTGCAACCACATTTCAACCCATATGGATATTTAATCTGCATGATAATATTTTAGTTTCTCAATTTATGTCATGCGGCATGTGTGTACACAATTTCAACTGTCTGAAATATCTAGATGTTTCAGAATTAGTAATCAGTGAGTGAATAAGACATTTATATGTTATGAACAGGCTCTCCGAATGCCCTTGGCATACATATATTTTCGATGTCAGAAAGCCTCCAGAATCTAGATGCTGGCATCTATAATCCTATCATTTCGTCAAATCTATTCTGATTCCCTGGAGATATTAGGCTATGTGAGTTCCAGACCCCTAGAATCGTCTTGCATCCGAAGGTAACAGCTACTAGGATCTTATAAAATCTAAGATATTTTGAATACTGGGAATGAAATTCCGGCGAATAGATGTAAATACGACTTAGTAGTGTGACTTAAAATAAGAGCCAATCTCATACAATTGTTTTTGGCTACGATAGTGATTTTTAATTCTATTCTTCTTGTATTATTCTAAAGAAAAATTTTTTTTGTTAGATCCTTAGCACTTTCATGTATGGAGTCTGGATCGTAATATATTTTGAATACCCAAAAAATGGATAGGAAGTTGGCCGTTTTGATTTTTTTATTTCTTAAAAATCCGTGGTGGCAATAAATACGGATAATAATAACTTTTTATTCATTGTATTTCTTTAAACTAATTTAATCGAAAAGATATTGACTAACATGGTTTCAAGATGCAAAGCTATGCTCAACATTCTAAACATATGAAACATGTTGACTTTACAGTTGATTCAAATTGAGTATTTTGCTAATAAATCTGAAAGCGTACTTAGATAATTGATAAATCTACACTATGTCCAATGTAGATTTTAAATATAGTTTAATAAGTTAAAGTAATGTTTGAATAATTATTGTGAACATAGATCGAAATTCAGTTTTCATACGTTGGCGCACCTGCTATGCACATTGTCAGCTGTTTTGTTCAAGAAAACGAACTAACCTCAAAACCTTATTGACATATTGTTCTAAACACGTGCTTTGTGTTGTATTATTATATTTCATTATATCTGAGGCTATGTATGCATGTTTTTACATAACTATTATTATTAATTTTGTGAAAACTGTGCAATCAGGTTAAGCTGTTTATTGATATATAGATATCACACATATATAGTATCATAACTCTTAGTGAGTACACACCAACGGCTCAGAGAGACATTGCAAAGGTGTTGTGTTTTAGTTAAAAGAATAATTAAACAAAAAAAGGAATCTGGCACCGTTGTAGTACATCGCAAAGGAAAATGTGGAAACGAAAGACTAAACCTCGAGATGAAGCCTTTCTTTTGCGTGATAGCAAATTTCATCCCATAAAAACAATTTATGACCTCCAGAAAAATTTAGAAAAGGTTGGAATAAAAACTCACGACTTAAACGGTTCGCTAACTACTGTTAGAAGGAGGGGAGAAGATTCGTGAGACCGCAGAGGAAACAACTTCTGACAGCGCCTGTGATGAAAAAACGACTAAACCTGGAAAAAATACGCTCACCGGAGCGCTGAAAATTGTAGAAAAGTGTTGTTTTTCCGTTGACACACACTTCCATTTGCATGGCCAATGATCAAAATTACACAAATGTGAATGAATCATTTGTGCTATCCATTTTAAACTAAAATTTAACGTCCCTCCAAGAAAATGTTCTTATGAAAAGTCATCTTTTTTAGATTCGTAGTGTTTTAAGTTATGCTTGTTTCATATTTCTAATTTATAACCTTGAAGATTTAATTTTTTGACCGATGCTCTGCACTGTTGGTCTGATTCAGGAGCATTACATCTTATCCGGTTTTTCACAATCTGAATAACTGATAATTCTGGTTTATTCCTATATCATACATAAATATGTTCATTTAGAACCTGTCTTAAGAAATAACAAGGTATTTGTATGAAACAAATTGTAATATTTATGAACTATATGATATGATAAATATTGAAAACAAAGCTTCAGCAAATACTCGTTTCTCCATACGAGTCCTTGGATCCAGAACTTAGGGAAGAACGCTGTAGATGGGATGCTGGGGGTGTCCTCTCCCCCTATTGCTAAGCCGCTCCGTCCAACGCGGCTTAGTGTAGCGGTCATCCACTTGCAAATTCGGCACCGCTCCCAGGGCTGTTATGTCAGGACTCCACCCCAAATTCTAGTAGGAATCAGCAATGTTAAATGTATTTTGATGGTTTCAATACAGAAGAGTGGTGTTAGTAGAATCTCATTATTCCCTTTTTATTAGTATTCTGGTTTCTTCACCTGAAGAGGATTTTATAAAAATGTATTCCTAATGACTATTATGATTGGATAAATCCTGACAACCGTATCAAAGCTTTAGAAACTTTTATCTTCATATGAGCCCTCGGGTTCAGAAATGAGCGAAGGACGCTATAGGTGGGTGCTGGGGGTGTCCTCTCCCCCAATTGCTAAGCCGCTCCGACCAACGCGGCTTAGTGTAGCGGTCATCCATTTGCAAATTCGGCACCGCTCCCAGGGTTGTTATGTCAGGACACCACCCCACATTTTTCTATTAATCACCAGTAACAAGTTTATCTTGATAGCTGCTATATCAGAGATTGTTGGCGGTAGACTCTCAGAAGACTACCTTTGAAAGATTTATGTCGCCTAAACAGAACCTTACAATGAACCGAACGCTCTTGACAATCCTTTAGAAGCCCTCTGTCAACTGTTCATGGTCCTTGAGTTTCTTTTTAATTAGTGGTTTGCAAGATTAAAGAAGATAAATACACGACGTCCAGTATCAGTTGAAACGTTATTAGAAAGACAAATTGTATCCATAGAATTTAACGGCAATGGATTTATTGTTATTTTATCATTCCATAACAAATAGGAAAATATTACCTTACATACCTAGCTCACAGTATGCTAGAAGTGAGGTTAATACATAACGGTGCTAATTCTGTGCATATGTGGTTACACAAAGATATTACGATTCATGGCATTCAGTAGTAAAATGCCGCGCCCTTCGATATGGCAACGTCGCACTCCCCTCCGCACTCCTACCGTGGCCGGGCTCAGTTATATATCTGCTGCAATATATTTTTTTTAATTGTACCTCTTTCTCTTTACAATATTTCGCTACAATTTAGAGAATTAGGGTTTCAAGTAAATTAATAAATTGCAAATTTCCAATAAAATATCTATTAGAAAATTAGGTAATTAAATTTTACAAATGTTGGGTATTCTTGTTACAGCTATTTATTGCTACACAAATTTTGTCCTGTATATCTTAATTAAAAGAATATCACTTATTTTTCTAATTTAATACACTACCAGTGAAATTTTATGTGACTTGTGAAATGTTTCTTATTTGATTTGTTTCAAATCGATGCATTCCTACAGTGAAAACCAATATTAAAGTAATGTACACGTTGTATTTTGAATTGTTCATGGAGAGGCGATTGGAATGACTCTCGTGTATTAATCATTCAAATGCTTTATTAATTTTACTTACGAAAATATACTGATATTTATCTAAATGCTCTAAAACCTTGACAAACGTTAATTGTTTCAAGTGTCTAGCATCCTTACTAGGTGTGGAGTCATTAATAATCAAATTACTGCTAATTAACTAATGCTGGAATGGATTTCACTTATAATAAAACTACAAACTAAGCAGCATGTTCCATTTTTAAACGCAGAGCAATTACACTCTATTAGTCTTACTGTCAATAAGTTTGGAAACTTAAAGAAAATTAATTACCTTATCATAGTCTTCTTGTTCTTTAACCATTACTAACATTCTTTCCACTATTTTATCTCTTCGTATTCCCCTCCTTTTCAGGATCTTTGCACTTTGGTGTTATTGAAGGTTAATAAGGAAATATTGTATACATTGCATGAAGAATACCTCAGTTTAAGTTACATTAATCACCATTTTATTATTTAAACGATCTACCCAAACTAGATTTTTATCCTGAAAATGTTTTATACAAACATCAGCTCGCTTTATAGATCAGTCAGTATGAGGAATCGCTCGTAACCTTTATTTTCGGAACCAGTCATACGAAGTATGAAGTATGAAGCACTGTATATAACTTTTATGGTCCAAACAACTTCTGTAATTGGGTATATATCCAGACACTACACTTATCATACATGGTAAATAACCATTTCAACCGAATCTCGGCACTTAAATAAATATTCATTCCCGTTCTAATACATACTAACAAAAAGGCATTAGTATTATTTTCCTTGTTTCAACCATTATAAAATACATTTAAAGTAAGCATGTATACAAATAAAGTGGAATCACGTCAAAAATATATAACATTTCTCCGACTTATTCCTTAAAGACAAGAACACTGTAAGTTTAATATTATTACTATTATGTTAATAGATATTCATATCATAAAAATAAATCATTAAATGGCTTGCTAAACGTAATTTAGAGGATGGCTGAACAAATTAATATGAATGAATTGATTAATAGTTAATATAATAACATATTTTGCAAATTTCTCTTCTCCACTCATCCTTTATACAAGAACACTGAAATAATACGTACATTATATATGCTTATACTTTTTAAAAATTTGAGTTCCACCATATGATTTAGTAAATCCAAGATGATTGTTAATCCAAGATGGCGGGAAGAAGCAAGTCACTTAAATGTGGCTCTTGCAATAAAATAATTTCACAAAAGGCCGAGAGACTTAAATGTGAAGGAAAATGTGCACATAGTTTCCATGTTCATTGTTTAAGTGATGGAAATAATAAAATGGACAAACTAATAAGTAGTGCCCACTGGAAGTGTAGTATGTGCTCCCGGCAAGATAGGTTTGTGAGTAACGAAAATGTTAATCCTATTAATCCTATTGAGGATCAAATTCAAAATTGCAAGGGTGATTGTACTGATCAGATAAAAATTTTGGTAGACCAAATTTACGAAATTAGTGTTAATTATATTGAAATTCGTAAACAGCTTACTCAAGTTCAAAATGAAAATGCCACGTTTAAAGCAGCCTTGTTTAACCAAGCAGAACTATTTGATGAGATGCTTGCAACAAGTGGAAATAGGAAAACCTTTTCTGAGGCTCTAAAGAGTAATGATGTAAATAGTAAGCATGAAATAGCAAATAGAGCTGATTGCACATCTCCTGTACATAACCTCAATGTACATAACCTCAATGTTAGTGATAGGTTAACTAATGCCCCTTTAGGCATTAGTCTATATTCTACGACCATTAAACTATAACGTTGGAACCAGTGTGTGCCAAACCACAAGCTGTAGAAAACATTCAGAATTTCACACAGTTGAAAAAAGATTCTACAACATCACCAAAGCAATCGGGCAGGTCTAGGCCTAGTACTGATCATTCAAACAGTAGCCATTCTAACCATGTTGTTCTAGGCTTATGTTGAAACATAACCCTAAAAGTAAACATGGTCCTAGTGATAACCTATTGGTTACTAAAAACAGCATTAGTCACAGAAAAAATACTAAAAATCTTAATAAAAGAAGATGTATTCTAGGCACGGCTACCAAAGGGAAGGACCTTAAAGTTGTGGAAAAATACAGGTACCCTCTCTTTCTCTCAAGACTTTCAACCGATGTAAACAGTGACGCAGTAAAAAATTATCTTAATGATGGCCTTAAAGGTAACTATAAAGTCAGCCAGATGAGGAATAAATTTCCTGGTTACCGATCTTTTAAGGTTGGTGTACCAGGTAATCTATGGGACCAAATTTTTATTCCTGAATTCTGGCCAACCGGAGCCTATGTCAGTTACTTTAACTTTAACTTTAAAAGAATAAGTACAAATGGGGACCAAGATTCTTTTTTGGGGAATGTACAAAACTCAAAAACAAAAAGTTAGCGGTTGAGGCTTCTGTAGACATTGGTGACGTACCTAAAAATTCTCTGGTACACCTAAATGAACACGAATCAAATGATGAAGACATTTTAAATAGCTCTACATTACCAACAAAAACAAATAATGCCCTGTCTAACTTAACGCTACTGTACTGGAACGCGCAGGGTGTAACAAACAAGCTGGACTATCTGAATCATTTAGCATCACTGCACAGTGCTGATGTTATCTGTGTTTCTGAACACTGGGTTCTTAACTCTGACATTGATTTTTTGACACTGCAAAGATCATAAAACTGCAAGCTACTTCGTTAGATCAAATGCGATTCATGGTGGTACAGTGATCTTTGTGAAGGAGAATGTGCGTTTCCAAGTATATAATAAGTTATCACTGGTGGTTGAAGAGCAAATTTTTGAACTTACAGCAATACAGTTAATTGATTTTAATACCATGATCGTTTGCTTTTATAGACCACCTACAGGTAAGACCAGCGCTTTGTTTGACAAGCTGCATGCAGTTTTCTCGTGTGTGCATGGTGTGAACTTTGACTTTATATGCGCAGGAGATTTGAATATCGATCTGTTAGCCGATAATAATGATACCTTAGAGCTGTATAATTTAACTAAAACTTTTGGTTTACACATAACGATTAAGGATGTTACCAGGCCAAATCTATCTTCAAATGCGGCAAGTAGGGGCTCCTGTTTGGACAATATTGTTACATCCTTACATCCTGATAGATGGAATGCTTCCGTTTTGCACACAGGTGTGTCTGATCACAACGCCATCATTTTCAGTACACCAATGAATGTGACTTCAGACAATCTTAAGTTAAAGAAACTTGTTAGGCCTATCAATCCTCAGAACTCTAAGCTATTTCTAACTTACCTTAATAGTATAAATTGGTTAGCTATATATAATAGTAAGGATGACTTAAACAATAAGTTCAATAAGTTCTTTGATTTGTTGTTATGGGCGGTAAACAGCGCAATGCCTATGAAAACTGTTGGGATAACCAACAGAAATAGTAAATCTAACAACAAATGGTACAATGAGGACTTAAGAATATTAAAGGTCCAACTTGACAATGCTTACTATTTATTCTGCAACACTAACTGTAACAGGTCTAAAGAAAATTATATTGCTCTTAAGAGAAAGTACAAGGCAGAAATTAAAAAAACCAAACTTAATCATAATAACAACATAATTGACAGTTCAAACAATAAATCAAAAGCTGCATGGTCTGTCATAAATCAGCTTAGAAATGTCAACAGTAAGCCTCCCAATATTAACGCTAATTTAACGCCTGACGCTTTTAACAATTTTTTTCTTACCAGTGTAGAACAAATTTGTAATAGCATACCAACTGATGTAAATAAGCCTAATCATAGTGTTTTTCTTGACAATAGTGAGAACTGTGCAACAGGAAACAATTCAGTAGGGTTATTCACTCTTAGAAGTTTTACAGTAGAAGAAGTCTACCTAGCCATAAACAAACTGAATAATAGCACTTGTCTTGATATATATGGCACCAATGCAGCAATACTGAAGTTATCAGCTAGGTCTATTTGTGAAGTACTAACATATCTTTTCAACTTTTGTATTAAGCAGGGTATTTATCCTGACAAACCAAAAGTAAGTAAGGTCATTCCAATACACAAAAGAGGGCCTAGGGATGATTGTGCAAACTATAGGCCAATATCCATTGTTCCGACGCTGTCAAAGGTCTTGGAACGTCTCATTCATGAACAACTTTCCTCCTTCTTGGAATCAAATAAGTTATTGTCCAAAAATCAGTACGGCTTTAGACCTAACCATAGCACTGTTGAAGCTACTCAGGATTTGATCTTGAATTGTTTTGAAGGACTGGAGAACAACCTGAACGTTCTTTTCAGATCATTTGATATGTCCAAGGCCTTTGACACAGTGTCGCATCATATTTTACTGGATAAGATGTATTTTTATTCTATTGACAACAGTGTAGTGCAGTTCTTAAGATCTTATTTGAACAATCGATGGCAATCAGTATTCCTAAATGGCTCTTACTCAAAACAGTTAAGTGTAAAACAAGGTGTCCCACAAGGGTCCATCCTGGGACCCTTGCTTTTCATACTCTATGTTAATGACCTGCCGTACAACCTAAATGCTCATTCAGTAAAATCATTTCTATTTGCTGACGATTTGGCAGTGTGTGTCCAGGGTAACAGTGCAGAAAATGTGGGTTACATAATCGACGCCAAAACTAAAACCATTCATGACTGGTGTAATGCAAATAAGTTAAGCCTTAATGACGGGAAAACTCAGGACCTTGCTTTCAGCCTTAGCAATCGGGGGGAAGTAACCCACTAAAAATTCTTAGGGTTCACAGTCCAGAGCAATCTTAAATGGCATCAGCAAATTGACAGTCTTGCGAACAAAATTTCAAAAGGCATTTTCATGATCAGAGCACTTAAAGGCAGTGTCTCTGTTGGTGTTCTGCTCTGTGTTTACTATGGCCACATACATAGCTACCTCTCTTATGGAACTTCAATCTGGCCAAACCATGGATATGTACAGAAGCTTTTTGTGCTGCAAAAAAAAAGCAATCCGTCTGATTTGTGATGCACACTGGCAGGCCCACTGTAAAGAGCTCTTCATTAGGTTAGGTGTCCTTTCATTGCCTTCTATGTATATATTTAGCACACTCTTGTTTGTTAAGAGGAACTTGGCACTTTTGCCTGCAATGTCTGAGGTCCATAACTATGCAACTAGAAACAAAAATAAACTTATAAGTGAACGATGCAGATACTCTGCAACTCAGAAGAGTTTTCTATACCAAGGCATAAAAATGTTTAATGTTTTGCCGGAAGGTATTAAAGAGCTGCCACTCACTAGATTTAGACAAAAACTAAAGAACTTTCTAGTTGGAACCTGCTTATACGATGTAACAGAATTTTACGAAGTTGTTAACTCTTTAAGTTAGGTTAAGTAACCTTTTAAGTTGACTTTGTTATACATGTGAACATGTTTACAACAAATAAATATTTGATTTGATTTAAACCACGAGAAAATTCTAATAAAGTGTTTAAGCATTATAATTTAGAAAGTTGTTATGGATTTATTTTGCTCCTAAATTTAAACTTATAGTATTTAATTAAACATAAAGAAAGGATGGTATACATAATGGGGCAGAAATAAGTGAAGTTTCTCAGGTCCACTTCGAGATAAATTTAGTGGAGGTGATTCTATTTACCATGAGACGGCTGCTACCTGAGGAGACTTCATATAAAAGTACCGTGGTTTGTTAGTATCATATTCCATATGCTGTGTAGTACACGGACTAGCAATGATAAAATATTAACAGAAGTTGTATCTTGATAGGTTTTGGCAAAATATCCCAAATTATATAGACAACAGTTCGCTGAACAGTATGAGTGACATGATCAAGAAATTAAAAGCCGCTTTTAAGATGACGTCTAGGGCTTTTACCTAAGTAATAAGCGGCAGGCACTTGTCACCAAGCTTAGTCCGTCACTCTCACTAAGCACTTGTAAGTAGTGTGCAGCGATGTATAAACATCGATAGTTTTCTGGTGCTTTATGAAGAATATTGTTGAATAACAATAAAAATAAACGTTTAAAGTGTTGTTTTCTTGGTTTTTTGTTGTTGTATTTATCTGAGAATTGGCCTCTTAAAGTAATTGTATTATATAACGAACATTAGAAACGAAACCAGATGCTTTGCATAGTTGCAAGTAAGACGAGAGAAGCTGCCTTATTATCTGTCATTCCATAATGCGAAGCGACTTTTAATCACTTTACTCTTAAAATCCAACTCTGAATCTACATCGTTAAGTCTAATACACTACCAAACCTGAACTTTAGTTAACATTAATGGCATCTCTATCGGCCATCCACTTATCTGATGTGATTAAAACTGATGTTTTTCATTACCTTTATGTACCAATTACATAAACGCCTGGGTTATCTAATACTAATGTTGCATATTTTTAATAAAAACATGTATCTCTTGAATTTCTACAGTTTATTAATTTCATTCATTAATCAATTACATTATTACTTACTAAACTTGCTTCTTTATTTAGTGTTTGTTTTTGAGGATGGAAGGTAATATGATCAGAATTACAATAAACCAGTAACAAGCTCTTATAATTGTAGTTTCGAGATCTGAAATAAGATCTTCAACTCAGGCGGGTAACTTAGGTGATTTATTCTAACTATAATCGTTAGAATAAATACATCTTTTCAAATTTTTTTACACGGATGGGTCAAGAATCACAAGAAATATGCTTTGCCGACTTCACGCACACTCTCTCTAAAACATATACTTACTTATAAGACAAACATTAGTTCTCAAAAAGAACTAAATCATCCAGATAACTCTAGTCTGCACCAAATTAAAACCATTTTTTAAAACCATTAGTTGATTTATTAAGGTATTATTTTGGTTTGCTCTTCAGAATTGAAGACGAAATTGACCTAATTTCGTCTGAGTATGGACCATCATAAAGTCTATGGTGTGGACCGATCGTTTGGTCCGCTAATTAATTTTAAAAGCGTTGATTAATACAATTTTAATACGAAATTTTTCCATATTCTGGAAGCTTACATAAGACAAAGTTTTCACAAAATGAAACCCACAAGCGAAGGCTGCAAAGTTTTGAAATGCTTTTCTTAGCGAGCATTTTAGACTGCAAAAACTTTTAAATACTATTCTTATCGAGCACCTTAGATATAAGAAAACCATTTCTACAGAGCTCCTTGGAGGTTCAGATATTTTCGTCTCTCGTTAGTATTTAGATGTTATGGGTAAAGTTTGAGAAACCTGGATCAATCCTTTACGCTGCTAATATTTGTGCTAATTACGTAAGTGTACTGAGACATAATTCAACCTATATATATATATATATATATATATATATATATATATATATATATATATATATATATATATAATTCCAAATATTAATTACTCCAATTAAAAACCCAAGCAATATAGAGTTAAACAATGTAGGTAATTAATTACATAATTTGCATACAATTAGTATTAAAAGGGGAAACTGTTTTGCGTTATAACGGTACCGTCACTTGAGTAATGTGCTTCCACAGCGGAATGTTCTAATTAAACTTTCAACATTTTGAATGTATCTTCCAGTCATTTTTACTTGAGAGTAAAAATTACTCTACCTCCAAGATATTATAAGGTACACGATACACTATAGCTTTATAATTCGACCATTACATATAATTTATATCTATTGCGTTATACTTGAGTATCGGTTTAACACCTGGCTGTAAGACATACGTAATTATTAGTATAATAAATTCATAGAATCAATATACAGATAGTTGCTGGAAAGGAAGTCTTGTATTACAATTCGAGAAAAACGTCCTCCGGATGTAAGTGGTACGCACATCCGCCCAGACACCGATGGTGAACAAACAGGAAATGCTTGCTTAAGCAGCGGAAATGCTTATTTCTAAAAATCATGCGACGATGTAAGGGACAGCCATGCTGATATGAAAAATTGGTACCCACCAACTATGATGGAGAGATTTGGCATAGGCATGGTCAGGAAAGCTGGCGGTAGAACATCAAAAATTAGGAACAATGAGGGAGAGGCAAGAAGTCGAGGACTGGATTCGAAAAGCGACTTTCGGGAGTGCCAGTGCTTGTGTTCGTGTCGTTGTGTCCTATACAAATTCAAAAATAGAAAGTAGGCATACATCGGGTAGATATTATTTAAGTTCAAGGCAAATAGTATCAGAGTTTAACTTAATTATTATATCATGTTTGGCACGTATAGGAGCATTTCTGGTTTTAATTAATAATATAAATAACGTCACAACTGAATCTGCCTTGCCATCCCAAACAAGTAAAAAACACAAATCTCGGATCACACAGGTCTTGGAAACCTACTTCGGTCAAAAAGCGTACATTTCCAGTCCTAGTCATATATTTCAGGTCTAAGATATTTCCAGTACCATAGAAGAGTTTGCCTTCTTCGGTTAAAAGTGCATACTTCAGACCGTTCAAATTCACTTACCTATTATGTTACAGTTTAATTTGCCATATTGCCTCGATCAAAATACTATATACGTTCGATTATCTAGTTCTCGGAAATCTATTTTGGTCAAAATCGTGTTGACATAGTTGAGATTGTCTTGTCCCGATGAAGAAAATATACACATAAGTAGGACTGAAAAGCCTATTACGACCTAGGGGGATGTCGTACCTACTTCTTATGTACTATCGGTATAATTTTAATTTAAAATTAATTTAACTTAGTGTTTGATCAAATAACGTGTTAACTAATTAGGATGTGTTTTTCTATTATTGAAAATAAATGTTATAATAGAAATTATTAAACAAAACAGAAATATAAGCTGATGCAGAACTGCTGAGAGAATAAATACACACGCAAGAGAAGATAAACTCTTCTGATTTTGCGTGGGAGTTACCAGTATTTTTATATTTTCAATTTGGAATTTTACTGTTGTCTCCTGTTAACCAAACACACACACACACACACACACACACAAAACACACATATCCACACATCCAATATGAAAACATAAGCTATCACATGCAATATCATTACTGTATCTATTATCTGTCTTGAGGCAACTACTGTACATTTGAGGCAAAAAATAATTTACCCAAAAGTAAATTTGTTTATAACTTTATTTTTTTAAATAGATTTTTTACTTATTCTTTAGAGGGACATATTATCTTACCTGTTTGGTTATTATAGTATTGTTTAAGAAAAGTGTAGTTATTAACTAGTTTAATACAGCAAACAATTGTTCCAATTGATTAGTATCATGATTCAAGAGCCAATCCTTGACATGGATTTTTAAGGTATTCATTGTGGGTGAGTTTTTAATATAAACAGGTAAACTGTTGTAAAACTTGGGTCCGAGGTATATAAAAGACTTCTGTAGCAAAGAGCTATTAACTCTCGGTGGCCTGATCATGCCGATCTGCCTGGTAATACAACCTCCAAGAGTTGTTTGCAGATCAACAGTGACTCCTGAATTACCACTAATTTGGAAAAAATAACCATAGCACTTTAAAAACATATAGATGCCGCAGTGGAAGTATTCTTAGCCTAACAAACAATGGAAAAGCATGTTCACATCTATTTTTCCGAAAAATAATTCTAATGAATGATTTTTGAATACTTGTAATTTTCTTTAAATGTGATTTAAATGTACTGCCCCAGCATGACAGACCATAGTTTAATTTAGAATGAACAAATGCAAAATACATTTTTATTAATACATTGTCATGACAAAGTTGTCTAATAAAATAAAACTTTCTAAGAAATACAAGTAAATATGTTCTAATTGTTTTTATATGTACTTTTCAAAGAAGGTTTTCATCAATGTGGAGTCCCAAGTACTTCACAGTGTTGCCCTGAGTAAGGGTGACACAATCACATTGATTCTGTTGACAACTCAAATTATGGTACTTCAAAGGTTCATCATAATTGAAAGTTTGAGTTAATGAAAAATTTATATATAGTGATTTCTGAGCATTTAATGCAAGTCCATTGTTACTAAACCATAATCGAAGATAGTATAGATCTTGTTGTATATAATTCCATAGAAGTAGTTCAGTTGGGGCACTATAAGATAAAGCTGTATCATCAGCGAACCCAGTTAGTTTACCATAAAAGGGGCCTCTATAAAGATCATTAATAAAAATTAAAAATAATATGGGACCCAAAACAGATCCTTGTGGCACACCGCACATAATTGTGCTAGTCGAGCTTTCATAGCCACCAATACAAACAAACTGTTTCTGCTCACGGAGGTATAAGAGGAAAATCCTTATTAAGGTTATGCAACATTCCAAAATAATCGCTATTTAAGTCCTGCGTTACACTTGTTTTTTGCACTGTAGCCAGAGAAAGAATGAATCGTTGAGGCATGTCAGTATTCAATTCTCTGTTTTTCCATAATCTATTGTTAAAATGTAATACCATAATGACATGGAAGTCCACCAGTTTAAAGTAACTTATGTAAAAACTTTCATAATTTTGTTCATTAAGGTTAGATTTATAACAGTGTTTAATGCATTAGATGAATTGAATTCGTCACTGGCGCAATCTGGAGTAAAATTTATATAATAACGTTTTATTTACTATCTGCATTATACTACTGATCAATCATTGTTTAATTATTATTGATAAAATTTAAATGTAAACAGATGTTTCAGAAAGTTTGTCGAACTATATCTGTCAACAGCTGTTTAGTGCAAGTTTAATTTGAATATTATGAAACGAAAAACTAAAATTTTTTCTGAATTCCAAAATATTCCAGGTAACTTTTCTTAACTTTATCTTCATAAAATCCTTCCTCGGATTTCAATGGACATCTTACAAACAGAATTAACCGAATTGGTCCACCTGCTCTCGAGATTTGTGATTACCAACACATTTTGCGATTCATTTTTATTTATAAAATTCAACTTTATAAATATTATTATTATATCAGACTTTTATTTTTCGCTACGAACTTAAATCATTATTGGTAATTAAATAAAGTTTTACGATCGATAATACAAAGTCCCGTTTAAAAACCTTAGCGTGAATTACTTTCTTGCTGTTTTATCCGGTTTGGTGATTCATCTTCTCAAAATCTCACTCAATCTTCCAGACTCTTGATAGTTGTTTATCTCTCTCCTCCTCCTCTTCTCTTTGAATTTTGATCTTTCTACAGCATTGTTCTTGTTCTTACGCTGATTAATCCGTTACTTTTGATTCCTTAAGATAAATTTTTCGGTTAAATGTTTAATTGGGATGTCCATAGACATTTCTTCTTATATTGTGGGTGAAGTTAGTTTAATGAAATTTCTGTTATTACATTCTGTTGTTTGATTTGTTATTGTTTTTTTTTATTATTTCTGCCCATTTTCCCTTTACGTTTCTTGAATAAACTCAACTATCCATAGAACCTTTCTCATCTAGGTTTCTTCTGTTTTTCGTATTGTTCTCATCAATGTCTTTGCGGTCTAGTAGTTGCTCAGACTCTGATGGTAGTGATACGATGTCCTACTCACCCATTCGTGAAGTTATATTTTGCATTAGTAACGTACAATAGATAGAATCTCATTCATGAAATATTCTGATCTACTGAGAATATAGTAGCTGTTCTGACTCGTCTGTCTCTTGGCGGCAAGATTCCTATAACATCCGAAATCCTTAGTTTGATCGCATGAAGAATGTGGCACTATAATCTTCCCTCACTTAAACATATGCAGAGGCATGTTTTGAGATTTTTCAGAAAAAGGTATTAATGTATTAAAAGCCCCAGAGGAATACATTCGGAGAATTATATGATGGAGTATGTTGTGGCTAATTTCCTTTTTTTAGCACGAGGGATGTGTTTAACTCTATTGGTTGAATCTGGAATTTCAATCCTTTCTATCAAAATCTTAGTTTCGAATAATTTTCAAAAATATCTTAGACAGCGTTTAGTTGGGTTTAAATATGTGGTTAGTTAATAGATTGATAAATCGAAAATATCAATATCAACTGAAAATATCAGGCTGAGGCACGTTAACCTTACGATTCACTGTAACAACCTACGATGGTTCCTGGATAAGGAGTCATAAGCTGTTTTTTACACGAGTTGAACATGGTGGCTACTAATCTCGTTGGTTTGATACATTCTTTATATTGAAATTCTATCAGGCTCCTCAGCTCAGATGGCAGAATGTTAAGCATTCAAAGGGGATATTTTCAACAGTTTAAATTTTCCAGCTATAAAGACGTTAAACAAGTGTTTAACGTCATAAAACCCTATCTCTTATAAATGAATTCTGCAGTGGCCATGTCCTGTAAGACAAACACTTCTCAAGATATGTTTGTTCAGACCACACAAGTACCCAGCAAGCTGTACTGGGGCTACCGACAAGTTTCTTGCAAAGTTTATCGGCACATTGATTCTGCCATCAACAACTTTGATCATCGTGATCCCATTTTTACGTTAAGAGCAAGGGAATGGATAATCCCGAAAACTGGCTCGGGAACTGCAAATATAGCCTTTTTCATCCAAGTGCTGTTTCATCCGTGATCGCGCAGGGACCCAGTACAACTGAAAGTCGTCGTTCAGAAGGCATGCGCCTATTTGGAAACAATCCCAGAATAACTTTGAGGTGATCTGGGTTGTATAAAGAACCAGTAACGCGGATTGGCTATCAGAGAATATCACAACGTGATTATTTTTGTAGCCTCTCTTTATCCTAGTGAATCATAAACAGAGATAACACAGATCTCTGCCTGAAATATAGTGTATTGACGGATAAGACATGGCGTAATGTCTGTCCTTGGACTGACTACACCTAAATCTTGATTACCAAGTAGGTCTTGATTAAAGAGGTACTATCAGTGTACATTCTTTTTGATCAGTTATCAGTTTTTTATCAGTTTATACTTATCAGTTTATTCTTTTTTTAGAGGAAACTTTTCGCAACGCTCTTAAGCTATGTTATGAAACTAGACTTCTATTATACTGTTTGCGCTTGACGCCTAAGGATATGTATTGGTGAACACATCATAACCAATATAATATTCTTTTATTACGGTAATTATTACAATATTTTATTGTATAGCGCGAGGATTTGATTACAAAATAAATATGAGGAATTATGAACGTGGGACTCTTAATAATTCAGTTATAATTTTTCTATTTGTAACGTAACATTAAGCCTAGATTTTGTTTGTTCTAATGACATTTAACCTACTGTAAAATACCTGTGTAGTTATAATGTACGTAGTTAAATACTCTTCGATAGTACTGAAATATTGTACTTGAAATATTCAAATAATAAATATTAAATATTGATTTATGTTTGTGCTTTGTATGTAAACAGTTCAAAAATCTGTTCCTAGTATCATATATTTGTATAGGGGTAAATGTACATAAAAGTGTTTATTGTTTATATTAAGTGTCACTGATCTTTTTGTTAGTGTGATGTCTCGCATAAAAATTACTTAGTAAATCATTTATAAATGATAACACAGCATGGATTAATATAACACAATAAAACGACGTCTCAAAAAAATCAGATCGTGAATACTTTTTATCTATATTATAAGAATTCCAACTTTGTTAATGTATTATATTAGGTTTTACTTTAATTATGATAATATACCTTCAGTTTGTTTACATTTATTTCAATCTAAAAAATTAGCGTTTGCATAGGATTATGATTAGTTTTTATTGATTTATGTAAATGACACTACAGTGGTTGTTTACTAATAAATTAAAATATTACTTTTAATGTAAAAAGATTAAAAGATTGTATACAATGTACAAAACCTTGCTTAAGATATTGTATATTGCAAAAGAGTAACAACGAAACATTAGCGAAGTACGCGCTTAGAAAGCCAGAAGGTTGTAAACGGGTAAAGGTGGGCAGTTATCTTAGGTAACCACCTAAACAGTTTTGACATTACTTTAAACGAATCATATTCAGCTGTTGAGGAAAGAGTTTTTATGACACCCTATCGATTTCAAACCTTCTGGGATTAACCATATATTAATTGTGGAGAGATGATTGTTTATTTAAATAAATATGATCTACCTTAGCAAACTGTGGTGACTGGAAAATAAAGTTGCCCTCAACCACTCTTGCTCAGATCTAAAAGTACCATGGCTAGTGTAACGCCTTTGCGTTACACTTATGGATCCGTACAAAGGTATGGAACCATACGGATACAGATGGAAACTAACTCTATATTATGTTACAGATCTCAGATTATCTTGAAGACAACTGTTCGAGCGGCAACACGGGTCTAAGATGCCTCTTTTAATTAGAGTAATCACCACCAGAGTTCTCTGGACAACAATACAATTATTTCTCCGCAGAAAATGGTTCTTATTGATGATACCTAGCTATGATATTTCTGGTATTATGTTCAATTATACGTCTCAATCAGTATTGCAATCAGTATCTTTTATCAGAATAGTTGAGACTTAAGAGTTGAAAAAGTTTATGAAATTGAGGAATTATTTTATGAAAAACACACTATACTGGCGCTGAAAATCAAATCAACGCTACAAGTTAATTGCTTTGCATTTAAAATCTCGCTGTTTATAAATACAAATCGTTTGGTCCTACCAAGACCAAAGAATATTAAAATGAGCCCAATACTTTTGAGACATGAAATATTTATAAATTTTTCTGTGTAAGTACTAACATTAGAATTCTGTTGCTCAATTTATAACTGATATCAAATACTTTTATTCTTAATCTCAACTAAAGCACAGAATTTTTAGCATTTTATCTTAATCAGCTACTGTTAAATTCTTTGTATAACTGATAAGATTTGTTATCTTTAATAAATAATATTTTTATCAACATATTTAGTGGATTTCTGTAACAATTTATTTACTTAAATGAAATGTTATTCCTTAAAACGTAATTAGACGAATATTCAGAAACATTTTGAATCTTCTTAAATCCTGAGTAATTTGCATATCCATTTATGTCCTTGGATCCAGATTTGAGCGAAACCCCCTGTAGGTGGGGTGCTGGGGGTGTCCTTTCGAAGAACGTAATTGGACAATTATTCACAGCTGTTTTGCCGCTTCTTTTATCCTTCGTAACTGATATCCCCATTTGAATCCTTGGGTCCAAAGTGAAGAACCCTGTGGGTGGGTTCTGGGTGTGTCCTTTTGACAAGGGTGTGTACTTGGACAATTCACAGCTGTTTTGCCGCTTCTTTTATCCTCGGTAACTGATATCCCCATTTCAGTCCTTGGGTTCAAAAGTAAGTGAAGAACCCTGTAGGTGGGGTGCTGGGGATGTCCTCTCCCCCAATAGCTAAGCCGCTCCGACCAACGCGGCTTAGTGTAGCGGTCATCCACTTGCAAATTCGGCACCGCTCCCAGGTTTGTTATGTCAGGACACCACACCGCATTTCTCTTGTAATCACCAAAATTAATTTGATCTTGATAGCTGTAAGGCAGGAGACCGGAGGTGGCAGTAGGTCTTCTAAAGATGTACTTTGAGGTTCGGTTTCTTCGCCGAAGAGGATGTGACAACGAAGACAATGCTCTGGACCCCTTAGCTAGTCCTCTCACAATCTAAGTTCTTGAGCTGCTTTAGAATTAAGGTTTTAGCGAGAATTGGAATGAGTTTGTACACACGTCTACTACCAGTGCTAGTATTTTAAAGAAAGCACCTTGCATCCATAGAAATGAACAAAATAAAAGAATTTATTTTTATTTTAATGTTTCCTTGGATAAATATTAAATTATTTAATTGTTCTATTACGCACTAAATTTTCTAAATGATTTAGCCTAATATGTAAATATTTGCCTTCTTATAAGCTATAAATTATTTAACAAATTAAGTTTGATCATACCGATACAATTCTTTGGCTTTTGGTTACATCTAAAACAAAATATACTGGCATAAGTATTTGCACGTAAGAAGAAGTTTGAAAATACGTATTCTAATAACACAGCAAGCGAAATAAGATGTCTACCGTAGTCACAACTGTACAACGTGTTAAACCACTGTACAATAACTGCCCAGCTATAATACTATACATTAGTTACAAATATGTTGTTAACATTATTTTTTAATAACTGATCTGTATTCATCCCTCAGTCTGGTGAACCACAATTACTGCTTTTATAAAACACACTGCAAAATATTTGGAGCTATTGAAATCAAGAAATTGTAATTAATTTACAACTGAAATAAATTTTAATAACTAAACACTAAAAAAGTTTTAGTTTACAAATATCTCTGAAGGCTTTATTCTCACCTAAACATTTTTCCATTTTATTGCCAAAATCTGGTAAGTATGTGAGTTAGAACTCAATTATTTTGCTAAAAACAATATACAAAGCACACACTAAAATAAGAAAATCAAATAAATCTTGTAAGAGTCACTTACTATAACTAACATTTGAAAAAAATTTTGTGCAGAACATCACTGTAGAAAAATTGTTTAAGTTTGTTTAGAAAACCTGTTTGAGCTGGATAGGGTTTTAGGTGCTGATACTTGAAGTTTGTTGATAATTTAAAATGTGAGGGGTTTCAGTCCGAAGAAATACCAACAGTGAGCACAATGATCAGATCCTAGCACAATGCAAACAATCCACTTTGTAATCTAAGTACTCATCAAAACGCACTACATGATCCCAGAATCCAATAGGAAATTTAAACCTTCTGTACACATAAGAAAAATAAATTTAAGAATAGTTCATTCATGATAATTACAACCCTAATGGGTTGATATAATTTACGTTGACACTTGCCAAATCGCGGAAATACTGTTTGAAATTCTATTCCCCCTAGTTTATAGTTAAAGCATTCTATTCCCCCATTGCGTAATTCTATTCCCCCTCATGAAAGTTAAAGCAATTTGACTTAAATCATTTATTCAAGCCAACACATGACTAATCCATGAAAAAGTCTTGGCTTTTAGTCTGCTGAAAAAGTCTGGGAATAATCAAGAAAACAGCAGTTGTGTTAACTGCATAACAATCAACCATTCATATAATTCATATTAGAAGGAAGGTCATTTCAAATAAAATGTAGAAAAGGACATAGTATAAAGTTTTGAGATAATCCTGAGGTGACTATCATCCAATAATCTTGCAATTGTTTTTTTATAGTTTAACCAGAAAATATGCGAGAGAGGTGCATTCATTCAGCCATACCTTTCAAGTTTATCCAAAAAGAACCATCTAAATCTATTCTGGTTGGAAAAGAAATGTGTAACCTCTCATTGCAACAGTTGATGACATCCAGAATCGGTTTAGACTCTTTAAAACAAAAATGGTTTTAAAAACGTCCAAATTGAAATTATGACCCACTACACAATTTTAACAACTCTAATTATAAACCATCATAAAGCTATTTAAATATACTAATTAACGAATTGGAACTAGGAGACTGGAACACTAATGCCACTATGAACTTTTCAGAATAGACCAGTTTAATTTAGTATAGTAAAATATTCAAGAGAAAAGGGTATACTAAAGTCACAATGTCGAGATTACAGCGAATATTGCACTACCCGCTTAACCAGTATACAAGTACCGCCTCTAGATGAGAACTAAAGGCCATAAAACGCCACAACCTCAGCCTGATAAAGTACTTACGTAGCTTTTACAATATTTGCAACAAAAATTGTTCATAAAAATGTAGACAATAGTATGATTTTGTTTTATAATCAATCTCCGTAGTATAATAATAATAATACATTTATAAAATAATGTTATAAATCTTCTGTGATTCTAATATTAAAAATGCAAAAGTGTCTTGGTTTTTTTGTTTGATGTTACTCATAAAACGTTTCACAGATTGTTTGTAAACTTGAACATTCATAAGGTTCTTGAGATGAACATAGATCTATTTTTCAAGAAAACAGGATTTTTCCCGAACATTTGCCATGTGAAACAAAAATTCAGTAACACTACGTTTCGATATGTGCAATCTTCAGGTAAATAACTCATCATCATTATCATCATCATCACCTGACGTTTCCGTTATCACGGGTCGTCGTACACAGCCTCCTTCACTTTTGTCTGTCATTCTAGGTCTCCTCTTCCTCCACCTTCATTTTCTGTAGTCCCCTTCTCTCTATGTCTTTCCACACTTGGTCCTCGCATCTTCTTCTCGGTCTTCCTCTTGGTCTTCTTCCTCTTTCCTCCTTCTCCAGTGCTATTCTAGGCATTCTATTATCTCCCATCCTCTTCACATGCCCCATTCACTGTATTCTTCTTCTTTCCATTGTCTCTTGCAGTGAACTTACCTTCAATCTTTCTCTGGTTATTTCATTCGTTATTCTATCTCTTCTTGTAGTCTTTTCTATCCCTATAGAGGAACAATACCCAAGGGGGAGGTCAAAACAGGAGAGGAGGAATGGACAAATTTCAAGAATGCTATAGTCAAAGCTGCAGAAGAAACGTGTGGACGAACTTCAGGTAAAAGAAGGGATAAAGAGACCCCTTGGTGGAGTGAAAGAATTGCTGAAGCAGTTAAAAACAAAAATAGAGCTTGACGAGAATGGTTTAAGGATAGGTCAAACGAAAAGAGGGACAAATGGAAGAGACTTGCAAGGACATCAGCAAAGATGATGGAGGAGGCAAAGGAGAGGACATGGAAGGATTTTGAAGAAAAACTGAAATCAAACTTCCAAGGAAATAAGAATATTTTTTATGGGGTGATAAGGAACAAGACGAAACCTAAAGAAATGTTGACTAAGGTGGTGGATGTTTCAGGGGAAATCAAATGGGAGGAGAAAGAGGTTTTGAAGACATGGAAAGAGTTCTTCAGGTAAATAACTAACCTAGTATATAAATACAAACTATGTTAAAATAAACAATTCATACCAAAGCGTTGTGACACGCCTAAGGTGTTGGAAAACAATTTCCTAAACCTTAAGGTGGTCAGTATTTGACTGACTCCGAAAACCCACTTTGAAACAGTCGGCAAGACGCATGTTTATTGCTGGACTGTGCTTTTGAGCTAAAATATTAATTCCAGCTTTAAACTTTCTAAAGTGTTAAAAACATGTTTCAGTTTATAAATAAAAATATACAAAAACATGTAAATAATGTACATTTTAGTAAATATTTTGTACAAAAAAAGAAAGTTACAATCTAACTTTTACTATATGTGTAAAGGTTGTTTTAAAACCCATCTTAGTTGTCTTATAACAGGCTTTTCTGATCTGTGATATATATATATATATATATATATATATATATATATATATCAAAATGTTATGTTAATTGTAACGTAAGACATGTTTTTGTACATTTTCATGTTTAAGTGTTAATTCAAAAAATTTTCATATTGTGTGTATTTCTTACGAAACTATATATTATCTTCTGGTATTATATTTTATATTTTCAGCCATATGTCATGATGATGCGCCTAAACACATTTACACTTTCTACAGAGTAACATAGTCTCCTACGAATGATAGATTTAACAACAAAAAACGATGTTACAAAACTCTTTATGCTGTTTTAAACTAATTAAGATAAATAAACTAAAGGTGTGTTTATGTTAAATTTGATTTGACAGTCTTTGTGAATACATTTTTGCCACGTGGCTATCAAGGTAATCCTCCCCTTGACACACACGCTGTGACAAGGGTATAACAAGGGTATGACACGGTACAGTATCAACTAGTAAATGCTTCTCTGTGTATTTTACCTGAATTTGAATTCGCTAGAACGTCAGAGGAAAAGATTTCATTTAATTTTCTCTGTATAATAGAATAAAAATAAAGCTACCAGAAATTCCAGTGACTATTTTAACCCTTCAGCAAACGAAGAAAGTCATAAATGTCTAAATTTGTACAAATAAGAAATAATCTTACCTTGTTACAGGTTTTTAATTCAATATCCAAAACTTAATAAGAGCAAGTTTTTAAGCACTGCTATTTCACATGCAGGCTGCAGCAATTAGTTACTTAACTTCTTTCAGGGAAACTTATCTGAAATCCAAAACAAGTCCTAAGCTCATAACAGAAAATCCTTCTAGAAATAAATATAATATCGTACATAGAGCTAATAAAACCTGTTTTAGTGTTAAATTAAAATATATTAATTCGAACTAACACAACTTACTCTGAATATCAACTTTAAAATGTCCAACAAGATGTGATTCTCTCGTATTTGTGCTCTTAAATTACACATTGGTCGATTATGTTTATCACATTCAAAGTTCGTGATTAGAATTTTGAGGTTATTACGATTATTATGTAGGTTTAAATTAGTAATAGTATCTTGGAAACTCAGATTAGCAAGAAATCGCAGAAATGTCTCCTATAAGTCCTTAGGTATCCATTAACCTCATGCAAAGTGTAATTTCCATGAAAACATCGCAAAACTGTAGCCCGTGTCTTCTTAATTAGTGAAACCAGTTGTCACTGGGTGCATTATTATAGGTGGTGATAGAAAACATAGTGGTAAAATTTCCACTATTCCTTCACAATTCGTCCACACAATTTATTCCACTTTGTCACAATAGGTGCGTAAATTAAGTCCTGATACGCCTAGATATATTACAAACGGATTGCGATATCGATGTACAATCTTCACCATACGTATTAAAATACTTTTGTGGCCTTTTTTAAGGATACAAATATTTCCCCCCTTTTTTAAAAAGGTGGGTAGAGGGGGTCACTTTAAATTTTCAAATTACAGACCCTATCTTGTAGCATGTCCTTTGAAAGGTACATTTAAAAGAAATACAATGACATTACCAAAACATCTCTATAACGATCCTAGCAAAAGTTATGGTCAAGTAACCCCTTACATCTAATGGTGTAAATTAAATCCTGATATGCCGTTATATATTATAAATGGATTGAGATATCGATATAAAATCTTCACTTTACCTTTTAAAATACCTGTATGAACTTTTTCTAAGAAAGACGAATTTTTTCCCTAAGAAGAAAACACCTCTACAACATTTCTATCAAAAGTTATGGGCAAATGTCGTAAAACATAATAATCTGTAGGAACAATGTCTATGTCTTGCGCATATTAACACAATGCATGCATCATATTTTTTAGTAAGACTTTGACGAGCCTGGCTTATTTCTTTAAGTAGCAACTATAGGTAAACCGCTTGCAAAAAAACCTTGGTTGATTAGAGTTCACGCAGGGTGGGGTAAATACCCCTCCGCTGCCCCTTCCAAGTATCCCCACCACTGCTCGGCGCTCACTCTATTTGATCACCTGACTAATCAGATTCAGTCGGTATCGTTCACTGCTGTGACCCGTTCAGTTGAACCAGTCAGTACAGAGTTACTGAGCCTTCCCGCTAGAGCGTGTTATACCGGTCGTCGTGTTGACTGAACAAAATGAACGACTGGATGTACAGTTCGAGGACTTTAGCTGTGCGCGTGACCTGGAGTGTGTGGTGATGGGCGGGAGGGGTGGCGGGGTAGCATTATGCGCTGCGTCCCGAAAACATTTCCTTAGACTCATGGTTAAAACCCTCCTTTCAGGAATCGTATTGGCCCAAATAACTCATCGCACTCGCCACAATCAGTCTGTTTTGTGACAGTGCTGAGTGTAGCTTGTGCTTCGCTTTTACCGATAATGTCTGTTGAGTTAAAGTCAAAAGTCTATTCATAGTCAGGCTCGCGAAATTGTGAGTAATGTTTATACATTTATGAAGGAAGAGGCAGACCATCAAACTGTTAAAATTCCGTTGTCAAAGGCTCGCCAAAGAACTGCTGCAGCAACTGGAGTGTCAGAGCGAGTTGTGACTAAAATAAACAGTTAACTTAACAAGTTGAAGGTTAGTAACATGTGTGAGGCAAGTTTTACTACACCAAACAAAAACCGTCAACGACGTAGAATAGTTGACAATTTCCATGTTGAAGACCATCGAATACCGACTGCAAAACTT
This sequence comes from Homalodisca vitripennis, assembly GCF_021130785.1. NCBI lineage: Eukaryota > Metazoa > Arthropoda > Insecta > Hemiptera > Cicadellidae > Homalodisca > Homalodisca vitripennis. The sequence continues at coordinate 63,478,380 of NC_060213.1, forward strand.
TTGAGGGAGGCGCTAAGGGACAAAATATATTTCCAGGGTTGTCAGAAAAGTTGTAGGTGGGTATTAAAGCACCTGGAATTTACTTGGAGAAGGACGGAAAACAATAGGAAATTATTAATTGAAAAGCCAGAAATCCGAGAGAAGAGGATAACATACTTGAGAGCGTTGAAAAATTACAGGGAGCAAGGACGCCCTATAATTTATTTAGACGATCTTATTTACTATCTTCTTACGTATCTAACAAAACTTGGTCAAATGGCTCAAATGAAGGGTTACATGTGCAGATTTCCAAGGGCGAGAGACTAATAATTATCCATGCGGATGGAGAGAAAGGGTTCTTGCCCAATGCTTTTACATGTTAGAAAGCAAGCAACCATAGTGGAGACTACCACAACAATGTGAATGGGGACATTTTTATGAAGTGGATAAAGGAAAAAGTGTTACCGAATTTAGAACCAAATTCAATACTAGTATTCGATAACGCGCCCTACCATAACATACAAATTTATAAAGCTTCTGGTTCAAAAAGTAGGAAGCAAGATATGAAGTTGTGGCTTTCAAAAAACGGAATACCATTCTGCGACGATATCCTTTTATCCTGAACTCTACAAACTTGTGCAGCTATATAAACCAAGGCATGTCCGGTACGCCTTGGACGAAACTATTCAACTACAGGGTCATGACATCTTACGACTTCCGCCCTACCACCCAGACCTCAATCCCATTGAGTTAATTTGGGCCGAAGTCAACATCATGTGGTTATGAGAAATACATCTTTCACTATGTATCAAGCTAAAGCTCTATGCGAAGACAAGATATCAAGTATGGGCGCAGAAGAGTGGTCAGTAAAATGCAAGCACGTAGAGAAAATCGAAAGGGACTATGCAGCCGCAGAACCCCAGATTGACAATATTATAGAATCCCTTATTATATCAGTTGGTTCGGATACAGACAGCAGTAACAGTGACCCAGAAGAGGAGGACAACTTGAGTGGAATTCAAGAACTCCAATGAAAAAACAATCATTGTAAGTAACATTTGTTATTAGAAAATTATATTCTAGCATTTAAATTAATTAAATATTATTGAAGTGATTGTAAATCTATTATATAAAAATGAAACTGTTCGTGTGTAACAGCATCACTCACAAACGGCTGGACGGATTCGCCTAATTTTTTTTTTAATTTGTTCGTCTTGATCTGTAGAAGGTTATAGGATACTTTTTATCCCTTTCCCGATTCAGGATTCCGCCCCACTGGTTACAGAAATACCCGTAAGAAATGCATTGCAGCAAACATATCTTATTAAGTGAAAGAGTCTTTTCAAATTTTTAATCAGCTGTTCTTTGTAAACATATATAATGCGACAAACAATATATTTATATATAATTTAATTACTACACTTATAGTTTTAAAGCATAGAATAAGCTTAAGAGAAACGACAAATTTTGTTTAAACTGTTTCTGCAATCACTGTTAAACATAGACTTTACTATCCAGATAATACAATTCAAATTTGACGTAAAAATTCACCTTTAACTGCAATATTTATTTAATATAAACCATGCTCATGCTTGATCAGAAGAGCAATGCAGATATCATAATTACTATCTTACGTTGGCTACAAATATAAAGAATGTTATAAAATCAACCTTAGTTGTTTTTTTTTGACAGAAGTATCAGGAATGTGGTACATACCTTCATAATGCGCCCAAGAAGCTCACGAAGGAACGACTATCAATTATTGTTTAGAATGTGATAGAAAATGAATAAGTGAATATAGTGTACTGTTTTCAACGGGAAATTGCGTGCGAAGCCGCGGGAAACTTATTGAAATGCGCAGCGAAGCGCGCCGGGTCCGCTAGTTAAATAATAAGAGAATACCAAATTATAACAACAATAGGACTTATCCTTGTTTTTCAGTTGTTATATTGTTGTTTAACGAGTTTTTGAAAATAACGTATGTGTGAATAATAATCGGCAAATCGAAATCGTGAGTTTAAAGTCGTTAAGAGATTCTTGCGCCTTCATCTCAGCGGCTAGCACGTAAACGCAACCCGCCACACAGATAGCGTTCGTTTTTTGAAAGGGTAGTATTAGGGCTGCACGAGCACAGCTAAATTCCTCCAACTGTAATGACCGAGTGAACGAAAGGATCTGCTATTAAAAAAGTATTCGAATAGAGGCAGAAACAGCATATGAACTTCCTTAAGGTCATCGGTTATGCTATCAATATAATGAAGAAGGAGGCTGCAACTTCATTTGTACCCCTTTATTCATTCCATTTAGTGCAGGTGTAACACACAGATATTTTTGCCAACATATACATATTGAATACATAATATTATGATCTGCGTAAATAAAACATCTCTTGAACTGGCATAAAAGGGAGTGGAGGGTTTTGCATATAGTCAAAAGTTATAGCTGTAACATCATTCCTGTTTTTGCAAATTTAATAAACTTTTGCTAAATTTTTTGGCCCTTCTTTTATGCAATATAAGTTCAGCCACTATAGTCCTTTTTGCGTTCTGATTCAATTTTAATGACTTGAATTTAGTATTAAGCTCTTTACAATAAGAGTATAAATCTACATGTGTTCTACCAAACCTTCACCTGCAATTATTACAATATTTCAGGTAATATTTATAAATAGAAACCCTCCTTAAACAAACAGTTCATGCATTTTTTTCACACTAATGTTTGCATCCATATAAGTAACTGGTGTATACCTGTAAGTGTAGTGAGCGACCTTTGTAGAGAATTAATAGGTATTATAATCTATTTGGTTTATAATCCTGTGGTCTTGAACACTCCCACGATTGTTCTGTTTCAACCTCTCATCCACAGGCGATTGCTTATTTTCTGCTTCTAAAGCTCAGTAACTTTCTGATGATTACATGTAGACCATGTTGCTCTGTGTGAGATATATCCAAGGAGATCATTCTAAATCAAGTACTTGTCCAAAGTGAAGTCTAAGTACTTTACTAGCCTCGATCAGAAAGAGGGATACTATTGTGAGTGAGCTTGCTCAAGGCATATGATCGGCTTTTCAAGGCTTTTCAATGTGATCGGCAAAAGTACTGTAGGGAATTTATAGCATGACCGGTGACTTCGAGATGCGCCGTAGGCAAAGACGGAACTAAAGTGGTGGGGAGTGGAGCGGCTCAGTCTGTTGCCGTATTCAGCCTTGTGAACTTCGGTCACCAGTCTTCTATACGTGCCGCCCTAAAAACATTCGATTGTGCCAATTCACGAGTTGTAATACAATTTGCGAATTAATTGCGTTGTGCTCATTACGTTTTAAGTAAAGAGTTAGTGATGGATCGTAATGTAAAAAGTAAAATTGGAGGTAGAAAGGTTATACACAGCCAAACAAGAGAAGTGATTGCAAATGTTTACCATTTTATGAAACGCGAAGCACAAACCAACACACTTATAAATTTGAAGAAACTTCAACAGCGTGTCGTAGAGGCAACTGGAATTTCAGAAAGCACGCTGAGACGAATTTTGAAGGAGGAAAAAAAATAAGTCCAATTGGCAATACTTTTAGTACACCCAACAAAGTAAGAAAACGCAAACATACTAAAAGTGATCTGGACAATTTTGATTTGGGTGTAGTTCGAAGAACAATAAATAATTTTCATCGACAACAAGGCGAACGGCCTACATTGAAATCATTATTAAATGTGTTAAGGGAAAAATAAATTTTAAGGGAAGTAAGTGGGCACTTACAAAAATATTGAAGAAGTTGGGATTCCGCTGGAAAAAAGCTACTAACAACAGAAATATTTTAACCGAACGTTTCGACATCCGTGAATTACGTATTAAGTATTTAAAACGTTTAGCCGAGTATAGAAATCAAAAAAGGCCAATAGTGTACATGGATGAAACATATATTCACTCAACACACACCAAAACCAATGGTTGAACAGATGGTACCACTTCGGGACTGAAGACACCTCTAAGTAAAGGACAACGACTTATAATTGTCCACGCAGGCGGGGAAGGTGGATTTATTAACAATGCTCTACTTACGTTCAAATCAGGGAAGAAGTCAGGGGACTATCACGATGACATGAACTACAAGAATTATGAAAGATGGGTAAACACTAAATTAATTCCAAATTTGAAAGATAATTCTGTTGTTGTGATAGATAACGCCCCCTATCACAACAAACAAGACGATCCTGCACCAACAACATCAGCAGAAAGGCCGAAATGATTAAATGGCTTTCCGAGCGTAACATTGTTCACTCAAGCACTATGTTCAAACCCGAATTGTATAATCTTATACAAGCCTACAAGCCCACATACAAAAAGTACAAAATCGATGAAATATTTTCTAAAAGTGGACACACTGTTTTGCACCTGCCACCCTACCATCCAGATTTAAATCCAATTGAACTAATTTGGAGCCTACTTAAAGAAAGAGTAGCGAAGAAAAATGTGACATTTAATATAAATACGGTGGAACAATTGGTGAAGGAAACGTGTGATTCGATCACTCAAGAAGATTGGAGGAAAAGGTGTGATCATACGATATCTGTGGAACAAACTTATATGGAACTCGAACGTCAAATCGACGAAATGACAGAACGGATTGTTGTGAGACTCGGCGAGGACTCCGATAGTGACGAATGGGATGAAGAAAGTGGCAGTGACGAAGACAGGGAACCTATCGTTGACAATAGTGACAGTGGTGATAATGACTTAACGGGAATTGTGCCCTTTGAGTGTTATTAAGCGCAGCGAAATTCAAGGAGTAGTTCTGTCAACAGTGCATGTACAAGGTAAGAACATAATAACAATTAGTAATATGTTTCATTTATGTTGTAAGGCGATGATTCCAATATTTTAAACTTTTTTTAAATACAGTGATATCGCAATGGGGTTTTGTTATGTTAACTATTGTGGGTGTGTGGATCGTTGGCGTTATTGTTATTTTAAGTATACATCATTAAATTAACTTGATACAAGTTGGTAGATAAAACTGAGTTTTTTCTTATTCTACTGTGTATATTGGCAAATTAGTTTAACCAGTTTTATATTAATTTTTAATTTAGCAGCTAGGCTATGTCAGTTGAAAATTTTGTAGTGTATAATTGTATCTACTATCGTAAATCCTGAAGCTTACACGGTTAGTATATGATAAATTGAATTTTAATGGCTAACAAAGCGTAAAAATTACAATTCTGAACTGTTGTCGTCGTTGGAGATCAAGAATAATGTAAATTCCTACCCTTTCCCAATTTATGAGAACCCTTTCTTACCACCAGGTATCTCTACTGCGAACTCATTAAGAAGGGTGAGCTATGAACACAATTTCGGCAGAACATAGTCATTGTTAAGATCACGTACATCCGGTCCAAATATTTCCAAGATTTCCTGTATTGAATTCCCAAAAATTTTAATTGGGTTAGTAGCACCGTATTTACTCCCCTACTTTATATTGTGCCCCCACGCGCTCAACTCCTCCACTCCTCACGCGCATCCCACCGGTCATGCTATAACTTCCCTAGAGTACAGCTTTATCACGCTTAATACCTTGCTGGCTGCACTACAATTTAACCTAATGAAGATCGCCATTTATGAGCACCATCACATATATAGTGGTTAGGTAAACCACAGCCATTTTCTAATAAATCGCATGATGCTTTTGTAGTTGGACTTCATCATAGATACCTGAATTATATCGAGGTTCTATATATATATTTAAAATCCATCTTTATGTATTTCCTTCTTTATCAAGAACATTACTGTTTAATAATGTTACATTTAATCAAAGTTTTATTAAATTTATGTTCCATATTAATTTTTTACTTTTGTATGACCTACAAATTCTTTCATACTTACCAGATTATGGATTAAGAACTCTTCATTAATCAAATTTAATTGCAATGTTTCATATTTATACTGTATCGATTATAAATAATGTTAACAACTATTTTACAATAATGTAAATTTCACATGCTTCATCCTTTTAGAAATAAATTCACTTTTAACACTTAAACCACATCCTTTTCTTACCCATATTAGACATACAGGTTATGTTTACTAATCCATTCTTATTATTATGGTCGTAATAATCTACAACCGTATGTGATTTAATAGCGAAATAGTTATCATCTACTCATCTGTTCATCCTCTTCATAGTTTTAATAGGCAAGCGTGATGAGTGTATGTGATATTGAAATAATTTAGGACAAATGCAAAATCAATAGTATTTTAAGTTAGTTATTGTAGAGTGGGGTATATTATATTTAGCCAATATTTTTATAAATTCTAATAACATTTAAACTACTGTACGATATCTGTGTATTTATAATACTTGTAGTCAAATATAATTTCTATTAATAAAATACTTTTTTACAATTTAAATAATACAATATAAATTGTGTTTGATGTCAGTGATTATTATGAATACCTTTTCTAAATAACATCTTTTCTTAATATCATTGGATTGTGTAGGGTAAAAAAGTTAAAACAAGTGACAGATTTTTTTCATTGTTTACCCTCATTTAAAACGAAATTTTTTAATGCGTTTGTTTATATATTTTGTATATTACACATAACGTAACAATGGTGGGAAAGGTTGATTACGAATGCTAGTATAATAGGCAGTGTGCTAAAGTTTACCTAAAAATCACGTATAAATTATATTAAAATAGTATAAGTAAATGGATAACCTAATATTTCAACGTCTCAGGAAATCAAAAATAATAACAGACTTATATTATCCGTCTAAAAAACATCTTTAGCAATGTAATGTATTTAGATTAATTTTCACCATGTTACTATACCTTCTTCACCTGAATTAAGTTTATTGTTAAAAAATTAACATTTGGTTACGATTATGATTAGTAACTGTTGATTTTTCTTGTTATTCTAATAGGCTACCAAATGTCATTTTACTTAACGTAAATATACAATATCAGGGACAGAGTATCACCCTTCTCGGCGACATCGCTTAATTTTGGAAGGTAGAAAACAAGAACCGACCGTCATAATGTCATGTAATGTTCACCGTAGGCCGATTTAAGTCTGTCATTTCTAATAATGAAGTTTTTAAGGCCTCCTGTAACAAAACCCTTTAAAAATAGTAGCCTCCAGATAATATCAAAGTACTTTTAAAGGTAACAAAAGTTAAGTATTCAAAATTCGTAATTCTAATATACGACTTTTATAAAAAACGAATTTTCCAAACAAATCCCCTAGGACGGGCACTTTCTAGTTTCATTATAGTGCAAAATGATTGTATAAACGTTTAATTCGCTGATTTTCACTAAACTTTAAGTTACATGCATGTTATAATAAACTTTCTTGTTCCCAGAAAGCCAACGTATGATTTATAAAACACCTGTTTTGTAGATTCTTTAGAACGTGTTTACATCTTACTACCGTAAACAAAGTCTTAAAGTATATGTTATATTAATTAATGTTAAAAACAAACTTACGTCTCTATTAAATTCAGTAATTATATAAATTGTGCTAATGAAAAAGTGCTAGTATTTCATATACGAGTATTCAACTGTCTCTCGGAAAGTTTCCCAGGTAAATACAAATTTGATTACAGATTTACAAAGGTTATGATATGTTCCATGGTTATTGAAATAGTTTTTAATATTTCAATACTAATATTCGTAATTTTATACTGAAATATATGCTGTTGAATTGCAATGGTTCGTGATTTATGAAGAAATGTATAGTTATTTTGTGCACTCTTTAAATTTTTTGTTAACTTTTCCAAAACTAATATAGAAAGGGGATAATTGCATTTGTATTGCCTTAAATATCCGAGCAATTTATAGATGATGTTTTACATTCTGTGTTGTATGAAATGTCTACAAAAGGTCACCTGTTACTTCCTCCAATAAGAAATATATGAAAAAATGTCAAACAATTATTTAGCTACTCAAGATCTGACGCTATTCGTTCAACTTTAAGTTATTAGTGTCATATAACATCGTTTCCAGGATTCATAAATACTCGGCCAGCCGAACCACGGTAGTGAAGGCTAACTGATAGGATTAGAAACTTTATAATTGTAAGATTCATATCTTCCTACTAAAACAATTTATTTCTTTAAAATTATACTAAAAATAACTTGTATGATTTATTGCAGGCAAGAATGTATCCACTGACCCAGTTAGTTTAATAGTCTATAATAATATTAATATTATTAATGAATGATCTTGGCAATAAATATTTATAAATATGTTAATCGTAGGAAATAAAGATATATAATGAAATTTTGGTACTTTGGGATTATACCGACCACACCCAGACATGAATCGTTATTTGACATTTTGCTTCTACTGATTACTAGATTAGTGTAGAACAATATTTCGTCAATATAAAACAGGAATTGTCTTATCGCAAACCCCTCCCCATCCTCAGACAGAGGTCAAAGTCGAGCGGTATAGTAGATAACGTGATTGCAGAGTCTCGCCGCCCGTTCAGCTGGTTCGTCGCTTTGTTTTACTTCCGTGTTTTACCCCTACATTTCTCCAAACACAAAAATTCAACAAAAACAAACATTACTAAACTCTTTATGAACAAACACTCAAAACTTGTTTTTATTCTTGATCGCACTCCGCCACCCAAAATGCGAGTGCCTCCGGCCATCAGCGCGGGCTTTGGCAGCCGCGCTGATGTCGACGAAAGAAAAACATCCCTCGTGATAGTACCTATCAGTAAAATATCAAATTCTAGAGGGGCTGATCAGAAATATAAATTGAATTGTAATGGAAAGGCAATTATGTACCGTGCAAACCATGTGATGCCGCGTGGCCTGCCGTAATCGGGATTCTCGAGAAAGATAAGATAACAGGGACAACAATACCGATCACAATACCTGGAAACACTTGTAAGTTTGTAATTTTATAATTAAACAGTTGTTTTTTCGTTCTGTCATGTTTGTTTCTATAAATTTATATTTTTGTGTACTTCATACAGGTGTGGTCGGTATAATCCCAAAGTACCGAAATTTTACTATTCAGGTTTATACCTGACAGTAGTATTATATGAGAATGACAATCATATTTTCTCCACTATTAGTACCGATTAAAATGACATCTTTATCTGGCATACATATATCATTTCTGGCATTTATTTATCATATTATAAGAATAAATCACAGGTGTATTACCACATTAATTTATTCAGCTAAAGTCGACTAAAGTAGTGTTAACCGTTACAGTTCCAGAGTCCCGTGTAGGCAGTGATGTGTAGTATTAAACATGTGAGACGTTAACTCTCAAAGTGTTTCGTTATATATTCAATTGCATTGTGAGCCTCATGCAAGAATTAAGTTGCAGGATTGCGGAGGACATTGTCACGAGGTGGTAGACCGTTTGTTTTTCAACACCGCTATTGCACTGTGTGAATGATATTCTGATCGATATATGTGGAAGTCAGCACATCGTCCTTGGCCTGCCCTGATCCTGCTCTGTTAGTACGGGTTGTACTCAGTGAGTGGAGGACAAGGATTTTGTTGCGAGGTTTCATGGAATTGTTAGGCTATGGTATTACTAATCCCGATTTCGAATCCTCCCTCCTAGATTCATGGAACTTACAAAATGAGGTAGTCTAAATCGCAAACTATTCTTACCGTTACTATTATCAAACTTACAACCGACTTCACAACAGCTCTCATCTCATTGTCAAAGCAACAAATAAACTCACATCTCAACGTTTCATATGAGATAATAGCCTATGTTGCCTATCAGCCTTGGACCCATGGCTGTCAACATTGCCAAAAAGCCAAGATCACCAGCCCCTGTAAAATTGGTACAGCCAACACTAACAAAGGTATCAATTTCCAAGGTCCTTTAGTTATGAATTTCTTACTGCCTTTAGTTCAATTTTGAACATGCCCAGATTTACCTTGAGTTTATGAAATATCGCAATATACGTCCGCTATCACAAGAAACCTTTTAATAAAGACAAAATGTATCCATAGATATGAACGATAATCTAAAGTTTATTTCCATGTTTCTATAGATATACAGCTATGAATGTTTTAACATAAGGTACTAGAACCTGTTTAGCTTTCTTCGCAATTTCTTGATCGAAGAAACAAAACAAAAACATAGCTAAATATTAGGACGAAGTTTAATTACTTAATTGTAGACCCTTTTTCGTAGAATTTGGTTTACAAGATGTATATTAATATATTTTCTAAGCTGGTCATACTCAACGTAGCACTGTTAATATATTTAACTTGAATTAAGCCTTACTTCCTAGAATGGATATAATTGCCGTACCAGGCTACTCAGTTCAATATCAATAGGCTTTCTGTGTTGGTCTTTTTTTCGATATTTTCTTAAATATTTAACGGATTTTGATAAGGTTTTTATTGTCGGCTTCGGTATGATCAATGGCAGGCTCCTAGGTATGACAAATCAATATTTTAACCATGGAATCTTGTGAAAGGAAACTTCGAAAATTCGTTTTTGAGTGCTTTTACATTAATAGTCATTAAAACTACGACTTATGACAAAATAATGTACTGCTGAATTGTGCATTTCAAAAAGACCCACACTAAAGTCCTCAGATGCATATATCTATCTCCAAAGAATAATACACAATAACAATTATTCTCTTTAATTCTACATTTTTATTAACACTTCCGACGCTATTCAGATTAATAAAGTATTCATATCGATTCATTAAGATATGTGCATTTCAAATTACTCTGCAGGCAAATTTCGATCAATATTTTGGTAGTAAGGTATTCGTTTAAAAGCCCGTTTGTTTTTTTGCACGACTCATGTGCTCTGATTGGTCGGGCGGGCATCATACCACACTTCATTGCGAATTATAGTAATAAAATACCAGATTAAATAATCTTAAACTAAATTTAAGTATAACCAATTAGTATACTTTTAGATCTTAAAATGTTGCAGTGTTTTTATTGTACTGTTGTAACATAGTAAAGAACACATGTTATTTTTCAACGATGTAATTCTTGAATAGAGTTGATTTTAGTTGGTAGTAATATACGCGAATGTGAAAAATCTAAAATCTAAATAGGTGTTTTGGTTTGATTGAAAGCTTTTGATGTCAAATAAGAGTTTTTTATGTGCAGCAAGTGTCGGGTACGTAACAAATGTTGTAACTTGGAATATATAATTAAATCATTTTTAGTTAGGAAATAATGATTTGTCTTTCATAACACAAAATATAAGGCGTATAAGTACAAGTACAAGCAATGCAAAACAAATGCGCTTGTAGCGTATTAATGAACATGAAGAATAAATGGAAGTTTGGCAATAAAATTCTACAGAAATAATTTCATCACAAAGAAAAAACTGGAATCTTCTACCAATTGTGCGATTTGTCTTAGTCATCATCAATAAAGACATCGCTCTCAGAGAGCAGTCCAAACGTCTGAACAAAGGATAGATTGATTAAATACTATAATATATGGATTAAATTATCGCAGAAGAGATAATAACTTAAATAAAGTAAATTCTCCCACGAGTTGCAATCCTATAATTGGTTATAAGAATGTTCCAATGGTTTTTTATAGGTTCACAGTGTATAGACTGCAAACATTGTTCTGATCTGAAATAGAAGGATGAATCAAGAGGTATATTACGCTTGCTGGGAAAAGTAAAATTAGAGGAAATTATTCCTCAACCCGAACCGCTGTATCCTCTTCTTACAGGCGACCATTCTAAATAAAAACTTTCCAAATGACGTTATTTAAGAGTACTCGCATTTATGAGAAGGTTTTTATCCCAACATTAAAAAATTCATGGGTTATTATATAATTTAGCTGGAACCTTGTTGCCATATTGGACCCTTGATCAATATTTCTAGAAACATAATTCATTTCAAACCCAGAAAAGCAATCGTTGTAATGTGTCACAACCAATTTAGTAAGTGGTTTAGTAATATCTCTACAATATACCACAGACAGATTATTCCAGCAAATCTAGTTTCGGTAAAATATACTACTGTGAAAGATCACTCAGATACGGCAAATTCCTTTCTCTTGAAGACTCTTAAACACAAGGAATCACCCAGGCTCTAGAACCCTCCAAATCATTTATCCGTGAGCCAATGGCCAATGGAATAAAATACTTACATGATGTTACCTCTAGAAACAATCAAACTTCTAGACCTCATCTCTTCCACCATTCTGACGTTTAGGATGTCCAATCTCACGTAATATTTTTAAACTTATGAATCCTCTTAAACTATAATGTAAGTGGTATGCAATCAAACTTTCCCTTTTGGACTGGACGTTCAACAAGTTTTTACTGTGTGTGTGTGTGTGTGTGTGTGTGTGTGTGTGTGTGTGTGTGTGTGTGTGTGTGTGTGTGTGTGTGTGGGGGGGGGGGGTAAATACCTCTAAAAATGCCACTTAATCTGTAGGACTGAACATTTAATTTTTTTGACCATCAGATATATGACTGCATGATAAAGTGAAATCCTTATATAAAAACACGGCCTCTGCGATTTATTTGTTTCCAAAAGTTTAAGGCCGATGACATAACAAGTTTCCTAAACCTGTACTCTTGATTATAGTGAACAAAAAAGTATTTGATTCATTTCTATTTTAGTTCTTCCCCTTTATGTATAAGTTCAGGCAATCTTTAGATGTCTTTGAATGGAATATTTAAATTATTTTCATTCAAATTACGAAAAATATCTTTGCCCCTTTCAGATGACTTTCTACCTTGTAATAATGCCCGGAATTACTTAAAAATTTACTTTTTCCCTAGGGCTGTATTCCTTTAATTCCAGTATCACCTTAAAATTGTATATATTCAATTTTCACAGTTAGGCTACGCAAAAGTTTCGTGAAATTCCATATAGTGACCAGCCCATCATCTATTCTACATTACTTAGGGGGATACGACACTGTATTTTTTATCTGTTTTTTAATGCTTTGATGAATAGTTAAATTTGTAAAAAGGGAATTTCATTCTGAACTTCTAAGTACAAATTTATCCCATTTGTACATTTATTTCATGGTTTTACTTTATATTATATATAACAATGCGTTTGCAATTTAGAGAACTTTTCATTTTTTAAATTATTACTCATGTTATTTGAAAATAAATTTATTTCATTCTATGGTTGTATAATTTATTTATTTTGTAAAGAAATATAAATTTAAAAGAATATTCATAAACCCAAATTGATAAAACTATGGAAAGTATTGAATTGTGATAATTACCTTGCGTTACATTATTGTTACTTTTATGTATCTAGTTGTTGGTTGTTTATTATTGATGTGACTGTTGGGGTTATGTGTTATTAAGATAATAGATAATTGTTTTCATTTAGTGAGTACTTTAATTTTTAAAGTGTTTTATTTACCAGATTGACAAGTTTATGTGATGTCCTTAAATGGCTGATCTCGTCGCAATTTTGTTTTTCGCGAGTTCGAGTCCAAGTTTGAGATAAAATTGTAGTACCTCAAGTAGAACGACTCTCCTCTAACTTCAAAGTTCTATTCAGTTCTACTATTCCCTTTTGCGACTACAACTGCAATGTTCACCCAAGTGCTCATTCCACGGTTCCATAAGTCGATATCAACTTGAATGGAAGTCATTTTAAAGTTTTCTTAAAAGAATAAGTTCATAGGCAATATTCTAAAGAAAATTGGAACCTCTAGGCCCACGCTCCAGATGTTATTTTAGTTGAATAATATTCTATTTTTGCTGCAATATGGCTGTCATATTTTAATTTGACATTTAAAAGTTGTACTTTTAGGTTTTATTTCCCTAAATGAATCTTATTAATCTTACATTATCGAGTATTTGTTATTACGCCCTAAAAAGTCTCCAAACGAATGTGTTTCGTCCATTCTGTACAAGGATGTGATACTTTGTTTAAAAGGATTACGCACATTGTTAGCTTAGCTATTTATACATTAAAAATACATTTAAAAAATGTATAACAAAAACCATGCACTCTTGCAAAAACTATTATTACATTCCTTCGGTGTTTTCCAGTGTGTAAAAAGTGTAAACAGTAAAAAGTGTCTGTAATAAATTAAATTTATCAATAAATATAAATTTAAAATAACTTTATCATAAATTAATTCAGAACATTTCCACTTAAATAAATAATATATCTATACAAAGAGTTCCTTTCATTTTCAAAATCAGCAGACAATTATAAGAGAGCTGCATGCTATATCTATAATCAAGTCCATGTCAATGAATAATTTAAACTGTGTCTGAAGCGTCGAGCAACATATCGATTGAGACTTTGCAGGCATTTGTATTGCAAATATTGGCATGTTTAACACTCATTTTTAATGTTCAAGGTTTGTCTTTTAGTCTGTTAACACTACAGAAGTCTTTTTGTCCAATTTAAGTATACTTGCTTAAATATGTTTTACGAATATAAAATTAACACAGAAATGTTGTTTGTCATTCAGAAAAATTTTAAAGACAAAAGGCAATGCTTTTAAAATAAAACCCATTAATGCTCTCAATTAAATACATACAGAGCGAGCGAAACTCTAATATTAGTATCTGAATGAGGTATGAGTCAATTAAACGATAGGTTCAATTGATCTAATGTTTTGGCGGATTTTATTCAGATTTAGCATAGCTTCACATGATTTAAATATTAACACAGGATTGATAAAAATTAATGAAGAATTAAGAAACAATGCAGTTGCTATACACAATCTTTTAAATTTAGCAGAAGAAAACAAGATTGAGAAAATGACCTTAGTTTAATCAAAGATAGATCAAAAAATTAATAATGAATTTATGGGTTGTTTTCATAAAAATGTGGACAGACACATGCTAACCGTAAATGTCACTGACGCTAAGCCAATTATTTATTTAATGATACAATCCTCAGATGGGTTAAACAGGGCTACTCACAGGATTATTAACAAGGTTATAACAAGTGTAGGATAATCCTAGATATCAACTAATTAATGTTTTTTTTTTCTAATTTACTTAAAAAATGATGAGGTTATACAACGCGGCCTGATTCTATGTTCGTCAACTATTTTTACGAATACAACAACATGACTCATAACTGCTAGGAAAGCATTTTTCCTTTTTAGCCACTCTATTAGAGGATGTATACATAAATACTGCCCTGAACTGACGAGAAAGGATTGATTGCATATTTTGAAGTGTTCAAAATCACTATAAGTCACCTTATATCTACTGTGTTAAATTTCCTAGTCTACCCCAAGTTTCCAGAAAACGCTCCCTATATGAGTACTTTGGACCATGGCATGGAAAAACTAGGCGGAATAAGATGCCGAGATATAGTTTTCTTCCACACCTACGCCACAGATATATACTATTGTTCATGGTTTTGGTCCGAGTGACGTCTCTGTTCGAGGTAATGTAAATTCCTGTTATAGCAATGAGGCAGGATTGAGTCCAGTGATTGGAATTTTCCGAATCATTATGACACATATTCGAGTTGTTGTGGGAAGTTTCCTAATCCATCCGATGTTTCCAGATAATACTCCTCTCGGAGATCTTTTAATGGAGTGAGTAGTAATTATACGGAATCAGTTGCCGAGATGTAATTTTCTTCCGATACCTAACCAATCTTTCTTTCCAGTAAGGTCCGAGTCTTGTCCTTGTTGAATCCATAGTCTAATCCGTCTGGAGCAGTTAGAGAGGGAAGAGTGCTGACATTGGGATGTTTTAAATCCCAATTTGACACTTCAGAGTTGCTGTAGAAAGCTTCATAGTTTACATCGAGATTCCAAATGTGGCCTCTAGGAATCATTTAAATCATGGCATGGAGCAAAGAATAATTTACTGAAATATATTTATTTCATAAACATCATCATCGGTATTTAGTATTACAGGACAGAATACACAACATTATCCAATAACAATTTTAATATAATACAATGTTTAGAGAAAATAATCTGACTTCACTACTTGTACTAATATAAAGAAGCTAAAAGTGAAAATTATTTTATTTTAACAAATTTAAGTTAATTAAAGACCATAAAACGTTTTCAGGGTTATACAAAATTTTAAATTAAAGTAATTAAAGTAAATTAAGTAAAGTAATTAAGTAATACTAAAGAAGCAATTTAACAGAGAAAGCGGATTGTAAAACAAGTTCAAAAGAAAAGAGCTTTCTCAGATGTCATCGAAGGCGTTCAAAATTTTAAACACATAGTATAATAATACGTATTGTACATTCATACAACCTAATAAACCACGCAGTGTACCGATCAAATTTCAACTATTGCATGTATCAATTGTTATGAAATAAATTTATAAATTTAAAAGTTTCCTTTCATTGCTTATGAAACACTGCACATTATATTTTAGAAAGACCTTAATAAGATGGAAATGTTTATATTTTTAAAATATAATTAATCGTCTAATACAATTGTCCTTTGAAATTTGGCGCTTCCTTCAAAATTTGTAAGATATTAATTTTTTTTTACTTCTTAGTCCCTTAATTTATTGCAAAGTATTGAAGTTAATTTATTTTTGCGTAACAGATTTTATTGTTTTTCATATGTTATTGGTTTTCTCAGAATAAGATTTAACACAGATTTATTTACTTTCGGTTAGCTACATGCTAATGGTACTATAAAAGAAAAACACTTTTGTGATAAACAACTGAAACGCCTTTAGCCCTCCAACTGTTGTTCATCAAAATTTTGATAAACAAAACCCATTGTGGATTGTTGTTCATCAAAAATTTCATGAACAAACATTTCCTTGCATAATCACTCATTACAGTATATTCCGACAACGTATCGATTCGATTCATGCACCATTGGATTCGGGAAAAAAAGCCTAAGAAATACTATAGTTTTATTCCTCTTTTTATTGTAGTTGCAACGTACCAAGTTCGTAGTTTGGAACGTAAAAGATGTGACCGCCATGTTGTCGATGCCGTCTGAGTTGTTGATGTGACGAGTCGTGTTTATTAGTAAGTTTTAGTAGGTTTATTTGTGTTTTAGTGTTGTGTTTAGTGTGTGGTGAATTGTTAAATATTGCAGTAGTGCAAATAAATATATTTTAGAATAAATAAATTTCTCGAAAATCTTTTACAAAAGTTTTGAGTAATGACAAAATGAAACTTTTTTCGACTCTTCAAAAAAAAAGTTATGGAATTTATTTTACTACTGCTGTATAGTTTACTTCATTCTGAGTAATAAAATATGCAATATAACATGTATTGAAGTAAAACTGTATTAGTAAAACTTTTATTAGCAAACTCTTACATATAACACCTTATTTTCACAATTTATGCGCATCGCTGCTTTTTGTATATAGTGTTATTATAATTTTCATAAATTTGTATAATGCTTATGTGTTTCTGAAACTAGAATAAATTTGACACAAAATGGCAATCTCACTTTTATAGTTTTCTTACTATAACTTGGTTTGCTAGGTATGATCCCCCCCAAATTAAAAAAAAAAAAATGTAAATTTTGAATTTCATCGAAAGAAATTTTTAGTCAACATTTTTTTAAGGCCAAAATTTTACTAATATTTATAAATACTAATATATATTATACTTCTTAGTCCCTTAATTTATTGCAAGTATTGAAGTTAATTTATTTTTGCGTAACAGATTTTATTGTTTTCCATATGTTATTGGTTTTCTCAGAATAAGATTTAACACAGATTTATTTACTTTCGGTTAGCTACATGCTAATGGTACTATAAAAGAAAAACACTTTTGTGATAAACAACTGAAACGCCTTTAAAATTAAATAATACGGTAAGCACTAAAAAATGTTAATGAGTAGTATGAAATAATGCAATAAACACTATCTATTGTTTCTTTTGAACCGCTGATTCAACCACATTCTGTGGTTTGACAATGTGTGATTCAAACCCATTGGAGTTTCAAACCAATTTACACCATTCAATAAGTTACCTACTTTTAGCTAAGCTTTTAGTTGATTATTAAGTACATTTTATACCCTTTACGTGATTGTATGAAGTAAGTTTAAACTATCATTAGTGGTCTAGTAGAATCCGTTGCTCGATTTCGAGTAGTTTATGAAATGAACGTGCATAAAGAAAGCGGTCCTATAGAGGAAAAAAACTGCTGGTCTTATAAAGGAAGGATTGCTCGTTATACTCTAGTATAAAACTTGAATTCCTGTCATCCAATGTAGCAGAGATCTACATATATCTTGAACTCCAAGGAGTATTTAGTCACTTTAGCTTAGACTACTATAATTTTATTTTTAGCATCTTTTCGTTTTGCCTAAATGAAGTATCAATGTGGGATATGTAGCATTCAGCTTTATACTGCTCCAAAACCATGACTAAAATACTCACTAACACTGTAGGTGACAAAATCGTAGTAAGATACCTATTTTACTATAAGGCTAGTGCCATACTGGATTAGTTTCAATGGTAATACTAGCAGTTACTCGCGGCTTCGCAAGCGCGGACGTCAAAGGCATACGCTCTATAAAGGGTTAAAATATACTTAGGGATAATTATATGTCAATAAAAATAATTAAATCTCAATTAATATCTCAATAATTTTTTAAAGTTAAATATATGCCTACTTGCGTGATTTTTTGTTTGCACATTGTGTTGCTATTGCATTGTTGCTGTTGAATATTTGTAACCTAATAATGTAAAGTGTATGTTTTAGCTTTCCATTCTGTGTACACTATATTATCTATTTACATAGTTCAATCTTCGAATGATATCAGTTGTTATAGCACCCAATAAGTCTCGTATCGCTTATCAATCACAGTGTTCAGTTCAAAGACATCACATTTGCTCAAAAGTACAGTCCAGCAAACTTTCATCCATCGTGGTGCTTGTGTCAAGGGAGTCTTTATAAATTCTAAGTGATTGAAGAAGACATTTTATATGGTAATTGAGTAGTTACCTAATCACTGAAAAATAAAAATGGCAAGAAAACCAATTGCTATTCCGTAGAGATCACACTCCATAATTTTAATCTATTTGAAAATACTGAATCAATTAAATAAACATATATTTGTGCCATCATAAAACAGTGTTTACACATAACAGGCTCTTTCAATTTATATTTCACATCCATAAAGACTAAGATGGGTTTTTTGCTACTTTAAAGGCCAGTGAAGCCAACTCAATCTTTTGATTAGCGTATTGTAAACATTTAATTCATGTTTAAACCCTGATTCTGTGCCTTACTAACGCTCAGACAATCCCCAGAAAAGAAAATGCACCACCATCAAAGCTCTATCTTGTAAATGTAGAAATAAAACGACACAATCGGGTAACTTAGTTACACACTTTAGACAATTCCATCCAGGGATAAGCATCATCATCGATTCGAAGTTGCCAATATAAAAACTAAAATTCGTACAGAATTTGCTCAAATGTCTTTGTTAATGCTCACCCAATAAATTAGATCTTGACAAATCTGTCAATAACGCAAGAGGGAGATATAAACAATTATCAGTCTTTCATATTTGGTGCGAACCTTAACATACAGGAGATGTAGGGTTGACACTGAACCTTTTCATACCCTAGTCACTGTGGGTATTGTATAATTGAGTAAAGAGTTATCTCATTTTTTCATTGTCACAAATAAAGGCACCAGGGAAATATCCAGAGCCTCCTCCCCCATATTTAGATGTAGAGATTATCTTTACACTTAGATATAACTGTACACTATTTCATTTTTGTAAGTCACCATGGGTGTTTGATAGAAGACAACTTTGAATTTTAGTAATTGTTGTTATAATGTCAGATCATGTTGTAACGGACAAGATATATAAAACTAAAAATTATCTCAGACTATTTGAATGCTCTCTTTTTATATATAAATAGTTTTTTATCGATTTTTTACTTTTAAGACGAACATGATTCTAGATTTCAAGAGTCAAGTCTGTACTGCGTCACATTCCAGACACTGAAACTAAGAAAAAGGTAACTGGAGCTAAACTCCACATTCACATTGGATCAACCTACGCATCATAGCTACGTCACGTGCTTAACTATAGGTTTCCATTTCTGCGTAAAGCTTCATTCTCAGTTCGATAAAATTACATGTCACTAGATTGGACATGGATGAGCGTATTCAACATTTGTCCATTCGTCTTATAGGTAATCATGATGAGAACAAAAGATTGCAGAATTTATTCATTTACAAACAAACTGAATAAAACTGTATGACATTTAAATATGTGATTCAGTAACATGTAGGTAAACTTTGAGAATGAAATGAGCTATAAACTTTTAATTGTTTATGCAAACCTCAGCGAAACCGTGGTGACACGTGTTGTAACATAGTTCTTGTAACTTGCACTTGAAAATAGATTTGATATGTTATAAGGCTAATGTTATTTTAAGATGAGGCCAATCAATTATTGACTGCTTTCTGATCGAGCTCATGCAGGAATGGGCTTTCAGATATTAATATCAAAGAGATCACGGTAGAAAATATATACAGAAAAATAGCGTGAGTACTCAGAAAACCTTTTATGGCTACACGCAGAATTTAAACCAAACGTAGTTTAAACTCTGATCCGAATTTCAATTGATGCCTTAAATCATAGACCAACGATTCTTTACTTCAGTAATACCAGTACCTTTTCTATAAACAGCAACAAATTTATTTTTATCTGAAACACTTCACAAACCTGGCGTACAACGAATGTAAATAAATTGGTTTATTGCAGCACCCCTCTATTGCAAAATGTAAAAGACTTATTTTCATAGTGCGGTTAGGAGTAAATTATGAGTAAAGAAAGTTTCGTTTAGTGATTTATCTGTTTCATTCACTTGTTGGATATCCCAAATTTAAAAACACAAAATAAAAGGTTTGTGGTAGTAACTAGAATTTGATCTACGAATATTTAGATACCTAGCAATTTAAGGAAAAAATTAAAAAGTAATTAGAAACTAAGGTACACTCTTTATTTTGGTCAGAGCTTACTGAAATAAACATATATATCAAAGACAATAGAGAGAGCAGAGAGAAGAATCCATGTCAATGATTCAGAACACCTTTAATCACTTTTTTAAAGACAAATGAATAATGTATTTCTGGAAAAGGTTTGCTTTTAGAGCCTCTTGGTGCATTTCATTATTTCCTACCTTTTACTTAGAATTACTTATTTTCTTCCGTTACTCCATTATTGGCGTGTTTTACACGATTATATTCGGTTTTCTCAAATGGCCTTCGTACGTCTATATTATAATGAGGAAACAAAACACATGAAAAAATTAGTTTGTTTTGACTAACACTAGACGAAAATAAACTCATAAAATACTCTGCATTGTGTACCGAAGTTAGCTATTATTTTTATACCAGTAAATTATGAATGAGTGAGAATAAATTAGATTAAATACCTGCACTTTCAATTATTTCCAATACAATAGAACAGGTTGATATAAGAGATGTGTGTTGAAGGTACCTAAAATGAATAATACTAGCTCATGGTAATCGGTGGTGACTAGATCGACATAGCCATATACAGTAATGACTCCACAAGGTTTTGTTTGATTGTAAGAGAAGATGTGACTCTTACATGTAACAGGATATGCATATCTTACTGTGGTGGTTCTCTAACGTTTTCAAATCCACGCTTGGTGAAACAGCTCTTCAGGACCTAAGAACGGGAGCAGAGAGAGATCTGTTCTACCACATTCCAATGGCTCCTGTATTCCTCTCCCTCCTATCTAAACAATGTTACTTAAGTGGTTAACATCCTCGTACACTGATAATTTTATTTTATTTGTTCAATCAAAGGGAGATGTTCTGAAACGTATGATCATGTGAAGTAGGCAGCAGTAGGGTGGAGGTTTGTTTTTATTCAGGTTAAAAACAGTGTTTTCACTCTTATTTTAGAAGTTGGTCTATGAAGAACGAGATGGTCAGATCCATTTCATTCACCTACGGAAAAAGTCCGTCAACTATATGTTTCTGAAGAAATATGGCCCCTTTCTGTTTACATTTATAATTTATATAGTATAATAAATTTGGTGAAGGTTCAAATTGTCTCATAAGGCTGGTTCTTAAGGATTTTGGCCATGAAATAACCGCTGTTTGGTAAATTAGGACTATGCTTATCAGAGGGAATCACATGGACATCCCTCGATTATGTAATCCCTATCAGGCTTGAAAGAGCAATGAGGAGTAACGTCATATTATGTCTACGGACCAGGAATAGCAAATAGGGACTATATTAGATTATCAACTGTAATAAAACTTAGATGTCTGAAAGAAACCCACTACAAAAGCTAGAAGGCTTATTAATTATAAATAACGTATCAGGAACCGTTAACTGGAGACGACTCCGCACGTAATACAAAGCAGTCACAGACAATGCATTAGTCTCATTAAAGGGTTCTTGGAATTTAGAATATTGCTACCTAATAAGCAACCGCTCTCCTCATCAACGACATGATTATAGCTCCATATCCTCTAAAATTTAAACCTTTATAATAATAAACAATTGAATTTATTAAAATATAATGAACAATTGTTAAAACCACTTGTTCTTCATATCGTGAGTGTCCTGGAATGAAATATATGTTATTAAAATTAAAGGAACTATTGATCGTATGATTGTTGAGGATGAAAATAATTTATTAAAATTAGCCGTAGGTTTCTTGTAAAACAAAAAATCCCTTTCGTCTATTAGATAAAATTGATTTAAGTCCGTTTTCATATGTTCAAATGTTATTATAAATACATTAAATTTAAAATAATTAAAATTAAAATTCTTTTCCTAAAAAGAGTTTGGGATTTTAAGCCCTATCTAAAAATAACCTCACGTAGACTTGACAATAGGAGACTGGTTTTGTCATTTAACTACCAGATAGAATTTTAGAAGTTTGCTATAGGGAGTTTTACAAGTTTTAAAAGTGAATTAGGAGTTAGTGAGTGCGATTATACTTAAAGTGATTACAATCTTTGTGAACACATTACATGTATATCCCGTACTAAATGTTAACTTTAACTTTAGTACTGCTCGTAACATATTTATGATAATCCAATCTAAATCTACTTACTCGTATATCGTGTAATAATTAGTAGTAGTTAGGGACAGAGTGGCCTCCGTATAATACCAAAATACAGTTTAAGTGCTAAAGTGAATTGACATTCTTTTTTTATGTCTTTGAGTTATCAGAATCTTACGTAAATTAGTTTGTGAATATGCAGAAAATATATTTTCTCCATTATTTTAAATGAATTACTATTCAATTTGCATTTTATAAGTAAGTACACAATTCGTGGTATCTTGAAATGTATAGAGAAATTTACCCCAATAAAGAAATTGATCATCAGTCGCACTAGCTTTGGTGGAGGTCCAACCGTCAGGGTATTACATCAAAAAGGTTTAAATTGTAAAATGGTTGTTTGTTTCAGTCCATATATTTCTTAGCTTTCACACGCTTAAAATAAACCATCTGACAACTTTAATAAATATTATCAGCGTCAGCTAACCATATATAGATATTTATACTGGCGACTTTCAGTCTCTTTATCTACTCGTAGTTGTATGATGATTATGATATATAACATTTGTGTCTGATGGTTGTACAAGTATGCCAAGATAAGATTAATATATCGTTTATTAAACCATTTCAATACCTTCCCATTTCGACCTCAACTAGAAGTTACGATGCTAATTATGGATTTATTTTTTAGGAAAAACTTGATCGGCTTCTAGTAAAACCACGGTGTGTGCTCATACAGTGTAAATTTGCTCTCGTATTATCAAAAGCTCTATATGGTGAAAGCTGTATTGTCATAATTGAATATTGGTAAGTAATGGTTAGGCAACTATTCTTATTGACAATGACATTAATTGATCGTTAAAACGTCACGAATCCGCCGTATTTTGTGAGTTCGGAGAGATACGCCTGAAATAATTATGTGGCTTGTAGGTTTGCGCTGATGTGCGACAGTACATCCGTGTAAGCAAGTGAAAGGTAGCGTTTAGTGCTTAGAACAACTTATAATTGTGTTGGTGTTTGGATATACACAGGTATAAATACAATTGAGGTTGCATTAAGGATATAACATGCGAGCAGTTAATTAATTTTTCCTGTGGCGCATATTAGAAGTAAATGGTCATTACTAAAGCCAAATGTATTCGATTGAGCAACAATAATTCAATACTCTAAAAACATAAAACCGTTAAATCGTATATTTTTATTTAGGGAAGATATCAAAATACGACAGGTATAAATAAAAGCCAGTATTTTCTAACTAAAAGATGGTAGTTTACAATAATTGCCAATTTTTTCACAACGAGCTAAGCAGTTTTAGCTCTGTGCAATGCGTTTACATACGGAATAATTTGAACAATATGCCATAGTAATAAACATTTCAAAACAAATAAATATATAATTTTTATTGTGGAAAGCTACATATGCATACTAACAATTCCTAAAAATTTTAAAGTGAATCTTATTTACGTTATTACAGGAAAATGTAAGTACGTTTTTATTGTTCGTAAAAAATAGTTTAGACAAGGCAGAACTTTCAATAGACAATTAGATCAAATAATAAAAAAGAGCAGAATCGTATAATTTAATTTCTCCAGTCTGATGCCTTCTTTCATCAAAGAAAACTCAAGAGCAAAGAAGATTGCTAGCCCAGGACGTCGCCTGCAGCGAGAGCATAATGTAACTAGGTTCTCTATTGAGGAAAAAGTTCCATCAGTTAAGTCATAAACCGATACTGGATGTGGTTTACGTTGAGTGGAAGGTAGCTCGTGTTGAAAATGTGTGAAACATTGACTAGACTGGGTAAGGCACTGATGTCTGTTGAGTTTATATAATCTTAAGTGATCACCACAACCCCAGAAACGAGGCTCTTCGAAATTCTAGACATTTTTATTTGCAGTGATTGTTTATTACAACATCCTCACAATGCCTTAACAAACGTCCTCTAAAAAACATTTCACACGTTTATTAATTGAAAATGTTAATTTAATCAAATAGTAAAAGTACATTTTACAATACAATGAAGTGAAGAAGGGTCACCTCGAGATGGCCAAATTATGACTTGATGGTTGGCTGCGCATAAAAGCAGCTGTTCCTAATACTGTAGCATCAAAATGAAAAACATCGTTTTAAAACAATGAGCGCTGGTTATTGTAAGTAATATTTCGCAATAAAATACATTACAATGTTGATGAATTTGTTCTGCTTTCCAAATACTTCAGAACATATTTAACAGTTTTATGACATACGGTGGTGCATTTTGGTCAAACGTTCCCCCTTACTCCTTTTCCGCACTTAAAATGTTTCTCCAACAAATTAAAATCATACACATACTAGATGTTAAAAAAACTAGGTGCAAATTAAATCATTCATCACCAACGTAATATTTGAAGACGAGTTGCTAAATAATTTTATTAATTTGTGCTTTGATATTAGTCAAAAATATAATTTATCTCATTTTAGTAAACGAGTTTACTAAAAATATTGAATATTTGTAAACAAATCATATAATAGAGCAACATATAGTAAGGTAGGTTGATTTTATTTAGTGATTAAAGATTAAAGTGCGTATTCGCTGTCCGTGATATCACTGTGTGCAGAGAAGTAAAGGGTCCGGATTTGTGTTTAGGGAATCAAAATAAACACAGAAAAAGTAATCCGAGTTTCATTAAATATTTCTTTCCACTGTATAACTGATGCTTTAGTTTTCTTTTCAACTGTGTTTGATCGATATTCACTATAACCTTAAAATAGTAAACCCAGATTCCTGTTCAGGGTGTTTCAAAACAAGAATTGCATTCATAGTTTCTTGTACTTGTCTCGTTATTTATTGGAATATGTATCACTGATACTATAAAGAA
Source organism: Homalodisca vitripennis (assembly GCF_021130785.1). Classification (NCBI taxonomy): domain Eukaryota; kingdom Metazoa; phylum Arthropoda; class Insecta; order Hemiptera; family Cicadellidae; genus Homalodisca; species Homalodisca vitripennis. The sequence goes on from NC_060213.1 coordinate 63,504,142, forward strand.
CTTTGTTTGAGAACACGCTATATTTAGTAGGTACCATGCGGTACTAAGTATTTTTTTCAGGAGTTTTTCGTAAAAAGTGGAGAACGTCACATATGTACGTAGTTTTAGAACACATCATGCAAAAGCCCTGAATTATAAACAATTCTTTTATGCACTACTAAGCTTCGAAGGACTGCCTGCATTGGGACTATAATGTATGAACGGTAGGATTAAAGTTTCTTCAAAGTTGTCAAAAACTGCCAAATAAACAGCAAATACAAATATATTTAATTTGTATGTATTGTATATGGGAATTTAATGTACATAGTACCTACTTTCGTTTTAAGTGGATTTGTTACAGTGCTTTACGTGCTAAAAATCCCTAATTACTCTGATCGTGTTAGATGCATCCAGTTCTCTATATGTTTCATATTAAAATGCGGTAAAACAATATTAATAAGAAAGATGTTGGGTTTTAGACACCTAGGAGTACCGTAATCAGTTCACTTTCAATCAAATTAGGCTATGTACATGGAACTGCAATATAAAATACATACAAATTAAATATATTTTTTCGTGATACTGTTGTAACTCGGACAAGCCTGCGATAGCGGCGCCAGAGGCTGTAGAACGTTTCAAGATGTTACTACGCCTGCGCAGTAGTTTCTCGCCGGTGCCGAGCATACACACCCCAATCTGCCTGTAACGCACCCACTCACACGCCCACCTTACACGCGACCTTGGCGGCTCTGCGCGGCTAGCTGGCCTGGCCTTCCCGCCAATTGTGCTTCATCTTGTGGATCCGTTTTCACTGCGCACCAGCACGTCACAACCTTCGCCCTGACCAACTGCGCGGTCAACCTGTCCTGGGGTAGAGGGGGAGGTATGCGGTATGCAGCACAGTTGACACGGCTCAACCATCTATAAGTACTGAGTTTCTCAAGAACATATGTCGTGTGTCTGGCCCTTATCTTATATTTCTAGTGAGAGTGTTATGCTGCTTCATAGTTTTCCTTACATTTTCCATCTTCGCACTTTCGAGTCCATGACGTAATTATTTTGCAACAACAGTTCAGCTGAGCGACAATCACGCTTGTCAAGACCAAATAATTCCCTTCACTAATATTGATCATAGCATTCATTGGATTATGAATTATTTTGGTCGTTTTAGGGTTGCGGAATGAAAGTTGTGGTGAAAAGTTTATCCGCGCTAATGAGCCACGTGATTAAAACGTGATTTAAACTTTCATTAAATGGCCCGAGTTATTAGTTTCACATTAAGCTCTTTCTGTGATGTTAGTAGACAAGAGTTAATATTACTCTAGGGCTAATCATTTTCTATGTTCTGTAACGAATTTATCTGCGTCTTGACGTACGTTTTCTGTACATAAAAATAACGGTTTCCATTCGTGGCGTGACATGTTAGACTGTCTTGCTATTTTGAGAGTGTGGCGCGGCGTGAATGTTAAAGGAATAAACAAATAAATGGTGCGATTGGCCTCAAATTCAAATGAAGCGTGATACATTAAATAATTAACTATAATTCATCCAAAATTTCATTCACCTGTGAATTGAAATGATAATCTTGAAAATTACGGTACCTAATTTTGGGCTTTAGGCCTGTGAAGAATTGTTTTCATTGTATCACTCAAAATTTGTTATTCATAACTTAAGCTGTTACTCAATTTTATTTATAAAGTTAGAAAAGTAATTTTCTGATTTTAGATGTCTTTATTTGCACGAATATACAAGTGATTACAGAGATCAAAGATCGGACGAAAAACACAGTTATTACTAAGTGTATGCTTTTAACTTGGAAATGGCCGAGGACAGTATAAATGGAATTCGACTTGGATTTTGGAAGCAAGTGACCAGCGCCCTCGTTAGAACTTGGAAATGGGACGGCGAGCACAGTGTGGATGTACTTCGACGGAATTTTGGTACCAAGTGACCAGCGCCCTCGGTGGAACTCGCAAATGGGACGAACACAGTGTAGTTTTATTCGACGAATTTTCATACCAAGTGACCAGCGCCCTCGGTAGAACTTGGAAGTGGGACGAGCACAGTGTGGATGTACTTCGACGAATTTTGGTACCAAGTGACCAGCGCCCTCGGTAGAACTTGAAAATGGGACGAGCAGTGTGAATGTACTTCGACGGATTTTGGTACCAAGTGACCAGCGCCCTCGGTGGAACTCGCAAATGGGACGAACACAGTGTAGTTTTATTCGACGAATTTTCATACCAAGTGACCAGCGCCCTCGGTAGAACTTGGAAATGGGACGGCGAGCACAGTGTGGATGTACTTCGACGAATTTTGGTACCAAGTGACCAGCGCCCTCGGTGGAACTCGCAAATGGGACGAACACAGTGTAGTTTTATTCGACGAATTTTCATACCAAGTGACCAGCGCCCTCGGTAGAACTTGGAAGTGGGACGAGCAGTGTGGATGTACTTCGACGAATTTTGGTACCAAGTGACCAGCGTCCTCGGTAGAACTTGAAAATGGGACGAGCAGTGTGAATGTACTTCGACGGATTTTGGTACCAAGTGACCAGCGCCCTCGGTGGAACTCGCAAATGGGACGAACACAGTGTAGTTTTATTCGACGAATTTTCATACCAAGTGACCAGCGCCCTCGGTAGAACTTGGAAATGGGACGGCGAGCACAGTGTGGATGTACTTCGACGAATTTTGGTACCAAGTGACCAGCGCCCTCGGTGGAACTCGCAAATGGGACAAACACAGTGTAGTTTTATTCGACGAATTTTCGTACCAAGTGACCAGCGCCCTCGGTGGAACTCGCAAATGGGACGAACACAGTGTAGTTTTATTCGACGAATTTTCATACCAAGTGTCCAGCGCCCTCGGTAGAACTTGGAAGTGGGACGAGCAGTGTGGATGTACTTCGACGAATTTTGGTACCAAGTGACCAGCGTCCTCGGTAGAACTAGAAAATGGGACGAGCAGTGTGAATGTACTTCGACGGATTTTGGTACCAAGTGACCAGCGCCCTCGGTAGAACTTGGAAATGGCCGAGGACAGTTTAAGTTGACTTCGACTTTGATTTGGGTACTGAGTGACCAGCGCCCTCAGTAGAACATAGTGTAGACGGTCATTAATCTACGTGACATACCTCTGTGTCTTCCAGTCCACGATTGTTGTGTGTTGATTTTCATGATCTCTGAATCGTGATAATTTAGTCGCTTTCTTTGTGTCCTTCAGCATGTGTTGGTAAAGTTCTTACTAGTATTTTCTTAGTCACAGTTCGCCAAATTTTGTACTTCGGAGTTGATTTGGGAAAACTATTTTTAAATAATTTTTATGACATTTATAAGACGTGTTTAATTTTCTATAACTTATGATACTTTATTCACTTATTTCCATGGTTACACTGCTGTCTGTTGGAAATTGTGGCCATATTGTTATTTAAATTTCAAACTTACACCAGTCATAGGCAATAAAGGAACGTGTGAATCATAACATTCATCTTGTTGTTAAGCACAGACATTAGTGACACATTGGTGAAAAAGTATCTTTCAATTAATATTTTTCTTAGTGACGAAGTGTAATGTAAACAAATAAATTTATTTGTAGCATTGTTTACGAAAGGGCTAATTTTGGATTCAAAAGACACTGTGTCCCTGCCTGTTGATGCAAATAATCACACACACACAAACTGCTGTAATGGGTGTGTTATTGCCAGCATTGTAACATGTGAAAAATATCAGTTTAACCTCTAACGTTCGTTTTTCTTTTCAATAAATGCTTGTGTGTTATATTAGAATGTCAGGTATTGACCGAGCTACCGGATGGGCTATCGGTTATTCGACCTCGATAGATATAACTTTCGTGACTCAACACTTTCGTCCTGACTTCACCACCTGAAGTGGACAAGAGACAAGGCGCAGGCGGCATGTGCGTGCGCGCTTTGTACGCGCGGCTAGCCTTGACCTTCACTTGTCAACCATTGGCTCGATTGCCTTCATTGATGCTACGCCTAATTCTAGTCTATAATTCAAAAAAGTTCACATGAGAGATTTGTCTATTCAAGGCAGTTAAAAACAAAATTCAAACAAAAGATTCCATTAAGAAATTTGTTTACATTTACAACGTAATGCTGGAATATATTTCACACATTTTAAAAATATAGAATTTATAATAGGTGGTATATCCCGTAAGAAAGGTATGGGATAGCTCAGAATTAATAATATTGTCTTTTCTGTGTATTTATTATAGTATAGATTTATCTATACCTTATTGGACGAATAGATGTCTTCTTCATGTATAAAAAATTAACCTAAATCTATTTACAAATAACTTTGGTGGAAAGACTCAACTTACAACAAAGATGATTAAAAATACTTGGGATACAAATATTTAATGAGTCGTTTTTAAGTAAACAAATTTGGAGAAAACAAATCTTAATGAACATTAAAATTTGAATTCACAAGAGTTTTAAGATAGCACAATATAAACATAGCAGAATCATTGCACAAAGTCCTTAAAGGACCTTGCAAATGCTTTAGAAAGTAACAAATATTTAAGGCCATTTCACACTGGCATCCATGGAGATCCACGGACGGGAATGGAAAAAAATTGCTTAACGTGTATTTTAATGGGACCATTCAACCTGGCGTACATGACATCCACGTAAGGACGTCTTGGGCGCGTCCACATAGATCGCTCTCGGAGCGATCAGCTTGGAACATCCAAGTGGACGCGCATGCGCAGTCGACTCACAGCGAACACGTGGTTTTACGCGGGAGGACGGTGGGCTCCTGGCCACTCGTGTGTTGTTGTTGTCGACTGACAATGGCATGAGAGGTTCTCCGTCTTCCACTAGCCAGGCCTCTTCAAACATCTACTACTGCCCCGAAACAGAACGACAGTATCAAGCCTTGTAAATAAAATGTACTTTTTATTGAAGGAATATTAAATATTTGTTTATGAATTATTTGTATTTTATATTTACTTACCTAAAACAAACGGCAAGGCGTTCTCGACTACTAATCGCTTTCCGGCAGTTTGTATCCTTTTTCGAGATGTCTTCATCAATAATTGACGAAACTTCTTCGAACTCGTCCTTATTTAATCTAAAATATGTCTTGAACCTATCATCTAACTTGAGATCGCGTATTAAATGGTGGTACTCACCAAATTTTTCTCGTTATTTGTTTATTGGGTGAACCCATTTAGATCTATTTATAAGACTCTACAACAGTGCTGTTTCTTCGTCACTAACGCTACTTTCACAATCAAGCCACGGTACGTCTTCACAAAACCCATCACTACACCACGGCACGTCAGAAGACATCATCTCCTTGCTGAAGACTGACGTTTGTAAGAGTAGACGGGGGAAATGACACATCTACTAGAAATATGTCCACATGCAGTGTAAAATGGCACGTCCACGGCGTCCATGGACATCCATGGACGCTGTGGATTGCAATGTGAAAAGGCCTTTAGGATTGGTAAATATGAGACCTGTGGCCAATCCTGCCTAAAACCCATGATACTTTCACCATTAAGATGGATAGTATTGCATTATCGTATTTATGATACCTTGAAAGGTGGGAAGGCCAGCAGTGTTTACGCTTCTTTTAGTACCCATCACTCCAAAATTCATTCTCACAGTAAACTAGACTTAAGACTCAACCTTCAAGTCATTACCCTGAAGGTTAGTGAGGTGCCACTCCAGTATATTCATTAAATTACCCAAACGTAAGTGATAGAACGGATTTAGCTATAGCTTGCCTATTTTGGTGTATAATAGCATTCTTGAGCTAGATCTACTTCTTGTTTTAATTGGTAGCTCTAAATAATGATGATGGAAAACTCTGAACATATTAAAAGTGGTCAGTACATTTAGTAGCTTAATTTGTTTAGTTCAGATTTAATAGTAATTAAAGCAAGTTAAAAGCTTCTAAACGAACTAACTTCACTTGTAATTTAATACATACAGCTAATGAATGTTAAAATATAATTTTCACTACTAGTAATGAATGCAATTGGCCATACAATCAAAGAGACTTTTGGCATTTGAGGTTTTTAGGTTTAAAATGTTAGTGTCCAATTATTTGCTATAATTTTTAAAGTTACATATTCTTTTTTTTAATACCAGGATAACGTGTCAGATTATATTACAGTTTAGTTAAATATGATTTAAAACTTGAGTTAAATAAATGACAACATATATTTTTTTCAAAATATTAGTACATTGATTGATTTGTTTCATCCCTTCTTTGAAATTAAAAGGTACCTTAAGTTTCCTTTAAAAAAAGGCAAACGCAGAGATTTAATTTTTTAAATAAATAAAATACATACGTTGTATTATTCCTTGGCTTACGTTAGAACTCGATGGTAAACAACAGTTTCATCATCACTAAGAAACCTTCTGTAAAGATAATTGAATTTATTAGTTTTAAAAGTCTTTGAAACAAAAGTATTAAAGGTGGTGTGAAAAGCAAGTTAAAAGAAACTAAGCCAATTTAAAACTACAATTAAGGTAAAATTAAAGCAAAGCTGTCAGCTTTGAAAGTCAAGTTTACTTTACCTCCCATGTTAAATTCGTTGTCTGCAAGTCATAAATATTACAGAACTTCTACTCTTTGACAGTCTTTTCTATATGTAAAGAGTAAAAGAAACGTTTTGGTAAGAACATTTTGAAATACATTTATTTAGGCTTAAACATATGAAAAGTTAAGAAAATTTGTGTCAAAAGCACATAATAAATTACTGGTGATTATTTATATCCTATAAAATATTACTACGTCACAAGAAATCAGTTTTAGGTTTCTCATACTGAAATCAAAATTACGATTACAGAAATAATTATTAGGTTTTTTTAATAGTAATAATCAAATTAGTTATGAATGGAATAATGTTTTCTATTTCCTTGATTTTTTTAATTGATTTTCGTTCAGGTAGATAAATTTTACTAATTTGGCACGTACCTTATGTTCTAACTAATAGAACAGCAACATATATAAGGTCTTTTATTTTATATTAATATTAATTAATACTAGGAGTTTTGTATAAAAAACTCTATGATTAGGCCTATTACATAACGGATAGAAAATATTTTCAGGAGAGCTACCAACTCAAATTTTGTAGTAATAAACGATGGTGTGGATGCAATGAAGTAATGTTAGAGACTATGTAAATACTGGTTATCCCTCCCTACTTGGCGCAATCCTTAACATGCCAGTGAGCAAGATAAACGCTTGGTTGACACTGAGCCTTGTATAACCTTGTGACTGAGGTAGCATTTTAGTGTCAAGTTACAGAGTTATCTCAACCACTGAGTGACATAAATAAAGCCACTGGGGAAATGTTAAATGTGCAATGCACACAAACTATTCATTTTTACTTAATGACGAGCATTCCTCCCCCCTTTCTGCCATACGCTTACTTCCTCTACTATTTTGTTTATATGATCTTTCTTTTTCTCTTCGGAAAAGTTGGCAAGGAAGGACCAATTTCAATAAACTGATGTTATCCTAATTCTTGTACTGAGCTCTTTAACTTATTATTTAACTTATATAACAGTCATGTAACTTATTGTATGTACAATTTTTATTATTAAGATATTATAACAAATATTTATAATGAAGGTAAATAAAAATTACAACTATAGCTCTTTGTTATTGCTTGTAAAATTTACTTTAATCTAATCAAATAAATTAACAATAACCTCAACTTTACTGTTGAAAAACATAGAGTAGAATCTTAAAATTAATAAGTTCATAAATGCTTCAAATGTTTAATATTTTGTTATTATTTTTCATATTACCAGCAAAATCGATATTAAAACGTCGTATAGGGAAAAATGTAAAAAAATACCACTTAACCTTTGTAAACACACAGCAACAAAAAATTATAAATGAAGATATGATAGGTATTGAGTATGCTAGTGTTCTTAATATTGATAATTCATAATAATAATAATAATATTGATAATCAATAATTCAATCACCTCCTGAACCAGGACTTTTTACTACAATATTCAGTGGTGTGATATGACAAATTTTAATGTTGTTTATAAAGATAACTTTTAAGGCATAAAAGTAAATAATATTTTCGGTAATACAAGTTCTAATTACTGACTCTTGAAGTATTTTTAATCACTGCAATATAGATACGGAAAAAAGTCAGTTTAATTGCTTAGAAGACTATTATTCTGTTTATGTTTTAAGTAATCACGATAGTTAATTTGTTTCTCTACAAGTCTCCAAGATATGCATGTATATTATAAGAAATTAACTTTTAGCATGACATTTTATAAAACTTCTAAAGCTATTTCAATTTTAGTTGGGTTCTCGGAATGAATTCTTAAATTTCCATTTATAACTAATTTAACTAGTTTAACTTTCATTCCTAAAGACGACACAAATTTTATTGCTCTTGATTATGAATTCGGTAGGGTATTCCACCAAAATGTAACTAAAAAAGGTTTCAATTAAATAATCGGTACAGTTCACTCTTTTGTTTCATTATAAAGCGTTCATAATTATATTTCTGAAACATTTAAATAATGAAAAATTTAAAATATTTAAAAATCTAAGGTGTTGCTTGATAGGAAAGGCGTTCTTTCCGTACAACTACACAGCACGTTATGAAAATTAATTTGTTTGAATTATCTTATCATAACCAATTTACGGAAAACAGTTTTCTTCGTTTATCGTATATGAATAGCTGTTTAGCAAAAGAAGCGGACTCTCAGTGGCAAGTTATTTTCACTGTTATTGCCCTGGAGGTCTTAATGATCCTTGCCTCTTACTGTATTGGCAGGTACATTCTACAGAAAAATAATATATTCAGAATAGTAATTGAGTTCAGGTCCAAAGTCCCAAACAAATCGTTGAGCTGCAGCTCCTATTAATCAGATTGTTCGAAAATAATAATGATCTTCAAGGAGACCAAATGGTTTCTAAAAATATAAGATTTTTAAAAGATAAAATAAAAAATACTTAGTAGTCTTGTTATATATGGTTAGAGGTATCCTTGAGGTCTGGCGAAACTGTTTGTAATTATTTCAACCTGATATTCACATAGGCAGAGAATTTTAAGAATTTGGAAAGTGCAGGTATCGTAAGAACCCATACACCATTGGTTTTAGATGTTTCACGTGTCATAAGCCATACAGCTATTTGTGGACAGAGAATTTAAGTGAGACGATCTCTGAAAAATCGAATAAACTGTAAAGGTCTAAGAGATTATGCAGTCCTTTTATTCTCAGAGATTAAACTTTTATAAGAATATACTTTGTTGTGGTATTAATGGAAATTTACCTTAAGTATGCTAATAGAAACATCTGGTTTTATGTTAAAGCTTAATCTATTACTTACAAATTTAATATTGAGTTCACCAACTTTAAAAATCAGGAAGTTTCTAAACTCGACTTGAAGTTTTCCAAAACTACTTAACAGACTTTGATGAATCTTTTTTTTTTTTTAAATGACTGGCCCATAGTGATCCCACATAAACTTGAAGTAGCTGACCAACATATTATATAAAACTATATGGAGAAGCGATGCCAAGCAGAGTGAGGAAATTACGTGTGTTTATAGTTTTTTAACACCTTGGAAATACCAGGAAACAAAACAAATGTTTGGCTGAGTGTCGTGCCTATTTTAGGAAATAAAAATTTCCGCCCTATAGCATAGTTAGTGTACCTGCGGAGTGCGGAATGAGTGTGTAAGTTGGAATCTTACAAATAACTATAAAATACCTCAGAGTTTAGTGTGGTAACTTTCCTAGACTACGTCAAGGATCTAAATAACGCCCCTGTAGGAGTCCCTTGAAACACGTCGTATAGGAAAAAAACGGAAAAAGATGCCAAGATTTGGTTTTCTTCCAATGACCATAACTTATCTCACATATGCTAGGAAAACATATATCTGCTCATGATAATGGTCGGCGCAATGTTCTTATTAGAAGCAATATGAAGGATCCGTCCAGATCAACGACACAATATTATTTATCGCTACTAATTTCGAAAGGAACGTTATTGGGACGTTCAGGAACATTGATTTAACTCGTATGGTACTGACATACAGCAAACGTATAATCTCCTTACTATATTATTATCACATTGATCCAATAAAAATTTCAAATTGCCTCAAATAAGGGTATTGCCCAGAGTAATATCATAAGCACGTACATGTTCCCTAGCTTCTGTGAGGCACGTTATAGTTATTGAAAGATAAATACGTGTAGGCATTTTAATCTGTATCGTTTCTTTATATCGTGTTGCAAAGGACACCTACATGAGCGTTTTGTAGAACACTGATGCATATTATAAAACTCCCCAAAATATATTACAGTGACATAACCTATTCTATTATCAAATAGTATATATTTTTTATATTACATCATGGTTATTTAGTCGATTATCTATATATTGAATGATATCCGCATTGAGTTACTTTCGCTTGTAGAAATCAATTATTTTTTACCCTTTAGTTCCTTTATTTTATTTTAAGGTTGATTTATTTATGTACCAAGCACGTATAATTTTTTATTTCTTGTATAAATACTTGAACTCAGATTTTAATAAAGCTGTTGCGGAGTTATCAGTAAACGCAATTATATTATTCCGGAAAGTTAAGAACTTAAGAAAGAATTAATGCTCTTTAGAATAAAAGAGACTTCGCTTAAGCCTCTAGGGGATTCACTTTAAGACAGTTGCTGTTTTTAGGTGACTCAGTTTCTTAAAGGGTTAATATTACATTAGGTTTTTAAAGTGTTGCCATTGCATAAAATAATTATTTTATTAATGTTAAATTACACTTAATATTTCTATAACTTATTATAACTCAAATTATACCAATAATTAGTTATGCTCGTACCAATGGACAACTGCTAAAATTTTACGAAACATTATAGACGATAAGTCAATACAATAATAGCTTAAGTTAATTTAACAATTTTTATTTTAAAGAATATAAAGTGTTCTCTATGTACAGATGGCCCTCTTCATGCGGTGATCCCAGAATATAGTATCAGTAATTTAACATTGGAAAAATGGTAGGGTTCCTATCTATGGTTCATTTGGTTTTTCTTAACTTTATTAATTATTAATTCAGCTAGAGTTATCCTTTTACCCCGATATTACGACGTTTTTAGTTATGTATGTACCGCTTCAGATATCCATTTCATTGTATAAGTGACAGCATAACCAGTGTAGGGTCTACTGGCAGGTGTAAACCAGTCAGAAGTGATCCCTCCTGGAGCGTAGGTAGCAGCTGAGCCTGTTACTAACCAGTGTATGGTCTACTGGCAGGTGTCAACCAGTCAGAAGTGATCCCTCCTGGAGCGTAGGTAGCAGCTGAGCCTGTTAATAACCAGTGTAAGGTCTAATGACAGGTTTAAACCAGTCAGAAGTGATCCCTCCTGGAGCGTAGGTAGCAGCTGAGCCTGTTAATAACCAGTGTAAGGTCTAATGGCAGGTTTAAACCAGTCAGAAGTGATCCCTCCTGGAGCGTAGGTAGCAGCTGAGCCTGTTACTAACCAAGTGTATGGTCTACTGGCAGGTGTCAACCAGTCAGAAGTGATCCCTCCTGGAGCGTAGGTAGCAGCTGAGCCTGTTACTAACCAGTGTATGGTCTACTGGCAGGTGTCAACCAGTCAGAAGTGATCCCTCCTGGAGCGTAGGTAGCAGCTGAGCCTGTTACTAACCAGTGTATGGTCTACTGGCAGGTGTCAACCAGTCAGAAGTGATCCCTCCTGGAGCGTAGGTAGCAGCTGAGCCTGTTACTAACCAGTGTATGGTCTACTGGCAGGTGTCAACCAGTCAGAAGTGATCCCTCCTGGAGCGTAGGTAGCAGCTGAGCCTGTTACTAACCAGTGTATGGTCTACTGGCAGGTGTCAACCAGTCAGAAGTGATCCCTCCTGGAGCGTAGGTAGCAGCTGAGCCTGTTACTAACCAGTGTATGGTCTACTGGCAGGTGTCAACCAGTCAGAAGTGATCCCTCCTGGAGCGTAGGTAGCAGCTGAGCCTGTTACTAACCAGTGTATGGTCTAATGGCAGGTTTAAACCAGTCAGAAGTGATCCCTCCTGGAGCGTAGGTAGCAGCTGAGCCTGTTAATAACCAGTGTAGGTCTAATGACAGGTTTAAACCAGTCAGAAGTGATCCCTCCTGGAGCGTAGGTAGCAGCTGAGCCTGTTACTAACCAGTGTATGGTCTACTGGCAGGTGTCAACCAGTCAGAAGTGATCCCTCCTGGAGCGTAGGTAGCAGCTGAGCCTGTTACTAACCAGTGTATGGTCTACTGGCAGGTGTCAACCAGTCAGAAGTGATCCCTCCTGGAGCGTAGGTAGCAGCTGAGCCTGTTAATAACCAGTGTAAGGTCTAATGGCAGGTGTTAAACCAGTCAGAAGTGATCCCTCCTGGAGCGTAGGTAGCAGTGAGCCTGTAATAACCAGTGTAAGTGATCTACTGGCAGGAGTCAGAAGTGATCCCGGAGCGTCCCTCCTGGAGCGTAGGTAGCAGCTGAGCCTGTTACTAACCAGTGTATGGTCTACTGGCAGGTGTCAACCAGTCAGAAGTGATCCCTCCTGGAGCGTAGGTAGCAGCTGAGCCTGTTACTAACCAGTGTATGGTCTACTGGCAGGTGTCAACCAGTCAGAAGTGATCCCTCCTGGAGCGTAGGTAGCAGCTGAGCCTGTTACTAACCAGTGTATGGTCTACTGGCATTAGCGTAGGTAGCATTAATTATTTTAAAATAATTTAATAATTAATTAAAATTAATATTTTTGTTTTGCGCAGTGGCAATATCGTAACCAATGAAGTTCATCTGAGGTGCGATTATTGCTTATTGAAAAAAAGCAAAAAAGAACTTCACGTGAAATAAACATTATGAATATTATTCCTTTAAAATACTTCAAATAAGTTCACTAAACGATATTAAACGTTTGCATCCCACCAAGAGAGTTAATTAAATATTTATTTGAAAAGTTTTACAAATGAAATCTGAACTAAGTAATTGACTGTCTCGTGGCTTAACCAAAGGCAAAAGACTTGTATTATGCTACCCTATTTCTTCTTTTTCTAAACAGAGCCCTTTTAAAACAAATATTTCAAAGAAAGGAGGTACAGTGATTAAAGAGTAAAAGCCTCGTATGTAATAGTTATATTACATTTTTTTTGGACTACTAAAATTTCAAGAGCACTATCATATGAGCCTCACGTACAATTGAACGTCAACGTCAAGTTACTTTATTGTTTATTGTTTGTCGGTTTTGTATGATATTATTATCCAGCACAAGGACCAGGAATATTTTCAGCAGAATGGTTTGGTAGTTTCATAATCTAATAACTTTGTTTGTGCATTTGATTTCTATAATGAAGCATTAAGATTTGACAGTTGACTATTGTTTTTAATACCTTCTGATATGTTTAAACAACATTTTAGTCTCAGCACTTTAATCTACCTTTTCTGAAGACAAACAATACATATTTTTATTAATAATGAGTTTGTACGCACTTTAGGTGTACTGAGGCTCTTATAACCGGGGCCAAAGTAAAACTAGTTAAGATTATATTATGATAGTTTACAGTACGCATACTATATATGATTTTAGGAACAAAACGTTTTGTGTAGAAAAAATTATCATAAAAATTAAATTAATATAAAACAAAATATATTATCTTTTATAAATCAACGTAGTAAAATAATCAAGTAAAATACTATGTGTCTGCTGTTACATTTACACTGTCACAGATCGTCTATATATAGAGTTAAATATTTACATTTTATATTCAGCCATTTTTATTCGGGCCTGATTATACACAGTATCTTAATATTCCTACTTTAAATGTTTTTAATCGCCAATAAAATTAAAATGCCATTTAAAATTTGTTATTATACTATTAAACTTTTGCAGGAAATTGATCTTCATGAGCTATTAAAAAATATAAAATTTAACTAAAATGTAATAGGATACAAAACTGTAGGACCAAATGTATAGATTGCAGGAAAAATTATAAATAATTTATGCTGCCAATACAAACATTCATAAAAATTAAAATACTTAAATAACTTTAGATTAAATTAAGTAATAATGAAAAATAAACTAAGAAAAGCACTGAAAACATAACAAATTTGTTTTTATGCCTAATAAAAATCTATTTGTAGAAATGTTGATTTATCCTGTTAAAACAATAATATTTTTACTATTAGAGATAAAACCAATTATTAAACCCTAAGTTCATTCAAAAATTAATTTTATATATTTAAGGAGTATGAGAAATAATCTATTTAATGACTGAGCGTTAAGGAAAGGCCTCTCGCCATTTGCTCATGAAGTAAATTGGATTTGAGTCTGTCTATACGCTTGGCAAGTGTCAAACGAGTTTTCCTAAAGGGTTGAAATTTTGTGAGAAACTCTACCTCTCCTACTTATTCATCATTCACTGAAAATGGTAAAAATCGCTCAGAGTCCTGATTTCTGTTTCTCAAGAGGTGACTCTAGTTGAATTGATCTGTCATGGACAACCATGTTGAACAAATAAACACAATCAACAAATGAGTAAACAGAGTAGGTTGTGAAGGCTAATTATATGACATTTATCCACATACGTAACAAAGTTACTTTTTTTAAATGATTGGTGGTAAAAAGCTTGTGCATTGTAGGAAATCACCTGCAATTATTTTCATAACAATAAAATGGTAAAAAGTTTTAACTTTTTTTCGAAGCAGTTGAAAACGCTTTTTTGCGCACACTGAGAGACTCATTATCTCATCAATAGTGCCGGACTCCCGCAGGCTCGGCACTGGGTTTGTCCCACGGACTGCCAGCTGAAAAACCCCTCATCACCGAGGACACTTCAATAAATAAAACGAAAATTGAAGGGAGGTAATGATTTTGGCGTTAAGAGTCAAGTTTCATTCTCCTCACCCCAGTCTTTCAAATTTATAAATATTATGTATCTTTAGCATACCTTTTGATATTTCTATACGTAAAGAGTAAAATGTACCAATATTTCTCATGTGGTAAAAACATGTAAAATTCACTTATCTGCTCGCGCTCGGAAATGTGACAAACCGAAAAATAAAACTCGTATACTTTAATGACTAGCAATTAATTTTCAACAAGTACTAGAATATCACAAGCTGTCCCTGGATGTTCACACTAAAACAAAAATTATAACTCGTTATTACTAAAGATTTACGAAATTTATCTAAATTACGGCTGTAGTAAAAACCTTAATAATCCAAAAAAACACTTGGTTGGTGTTTACTTTAATTTTTTTGTGTGATAAAATAGTTCTCATTTACTTTAGGACGACCATTTAGACAGTTTCATAAGGTAGCAATATTTCATTTGTTCAGTGTGGCGTATTACAAACATAAAAATATCCAAGAAAGCACAAATTCAAATTTTTGACTTCTAATTTGTTTGCGAGTTCATGTAAATCCACTGTTAGTATATAGTTTCTAGTATTCTTCGCAATTTGTTTCGAAATTCAATCAACACTGATATCGGTATTATTGTTGTTTATATAAATAAGAATATTTTTAGCGATAATGCAATTTATTAAAAAAATATAAATAATAAAATAAAACTGAAAAATAAAAATAGTTAAAATGTTATATCCTTAAAACATAAAATGTATGAAACTAGAATGTTTAAATGAATAACCAACAAATATGTATCAATAATGTATTGGAAAACACTGAAAGCGCTAGGAATAGTTCCAGTATTTATGGTTCTTGGCCGGGACAATTTAATATAGCCTCTAAGTGCAACAAAAATTATTCCATGTTTAGTGCATTCCCTAATGTTTAATTGTGAACATATTTGCAGATGATTAAATGTATGTATTAAATAAATTTGTTAGGCGAAGAACGGGCGTATGTATTATGATTGGACCCAGAAAAGTTTTTAAAGATACTTTACAGTACTACATCATTAAACTCATATTAGAGTGAATAAATTACCTTTTTGAAGATGTATATGTTCAAAAAAAATTGTTAATAATATGTAAACTTTCATATTACAGTTGAATCCATGTAATAATTATTCTCACAAATGTGAATGATATATTTAAGGTAAAAGTTTAGGGAACTCTATGTGGTTGATATATAATACAACTTTTGGCTGAACGCGAGCAAAGCTTATCACTCAAGAGCCTAGAAAAGCTTTCATTTCTGTCTATTTGTCTGTTCGCACGACATCTTGAAAAAAAATAACTCGGCTATTGTCTATAAGTTGGAATCATATGTCGTTTCATTATGTTACATATGAGCACATGTATCCTAATAAAATAAGTTATAAACTTGAAATTTTTATAGAATCACAGAGAATCGTGTTAAGTGACACTTCCGTAGTGTGGCGTATGCCTGACTCGTAAATATAGTAGAACATTATCATCCTTGAAATATATAATAATATTTCAATATAATAAAGTTTTCTTTGGACTGAAATTGCTTGTTAGTTTTAATAATAAACTCATGTTATACAATAGACGTATTATCTTAACATTTACATTTTACTTTAGTAAGATAGAAAGCTCAGTGATGATTATAAACACGTTATAATACATGATATACGTTAAAATGTGTAATCTAGAATACCACGATTGTTTGAAGTTATTCTAGTAACACCAGAGGAGAAATGATCAATAATTTCTCCACCCTACATGTCGCAAACCTTAACATGCCGGTCAAAACGAAACACAATGGATATATAGGAATGATAAATTGAGCCTTGTCATATTGTAGTCACAGTAGCATTTTGGTTGTGGGAAGTGTTATCTCAACCGCTAAGTGACACACATAAAGCCCTGGAGTAGTGTACAGCAAAGTTTCACACTCTCTTCGTCTCTCGCTCTCCCTCTCTCTCACATACACACTCCCTTATACATGGATTATCACTCTCTTAAATGAAGGAGCAGGTCTTTTTATTGCAAAACAAATTGCTTCCTTTAAAAGAAAGACAAAATTTTAAAGTAATTTTTTATATATAACACAGGACATAGATTTTTTTAAGATTATAAGACATTTCGACATTTAAGATTTAAGTTTAGTTCGGCTAATAATTGTTTTTAATTGTAAATTTACGTATGCTGTTTCAAACAGTTTGATTCGTACCTAGGGATGGCTTCTAGACTGTTGAAGAGCCAGTGTAATAATTATTGGAGAATTGTACGTTTATTTTATATAAAACCGTTGTCATTTAACACTTACACAAATAAATCAATTAAATAAATTGATTTGCTTTATACTTGGAACTATGTATAGATAGATAGCTTATACTGTTGTATTTTGATTATTAATACTTTTTTATAGAATTATTAATCAGCATTCTTAACATAGGAAAATTGAAAGCTAAATCTACCTTAATCATCTTTGTTACTTCTTTTTTGCATAACACTAAGATCAAATCCAAAAATATTCTTTACATATTCTATAAAGATAACCTGGATGGGAATCAATTTAAAATTATTTCAATAAGCTATTTAAACTATTTTTGTGGATATGAAAACCAAAAGAAACAAGGTACATTGCAAAAGTAAATAAAATGTTTACAGAATGGCTAAAATTGAATGCCTATTCAAGCAGTTTTTATAAGAGTGAAATAGACTGAATGAAAAATAACGATAAATTCGTAGGGTACTAAACATTAGTATTTATGTCTGTTGGCAACTAGTGCGTGTGCTTCATCAAAGCATTTCTAACTAACCATAACTTGATTATATTTCTTATGCTTTAGTTTATTAACCTTAATGAACTAGGTAACCTTATAATCAAGAGTGTAGCTAACCAGCTACACTCTTGATTTCATATCAATTTGAATGTTCAGAATTCCTGCCCGTCATTTTCTAGCTGTGTTTAGACATTCAATAATAAGATTGTTATGATATGATGCTATTTAACAAATTAAAATTATTTCAAAGCTAGCAATTGGTAAACAAAAACAAATGAACACGCGACTTCTTTTGGCAACATGTTTTATAATTAACAGCTTGAAGACAACATCAATAAGAACCTGCAAAAGCGTATTCGATCTTAGAATATAAACGTATAACGTATAACAGGTAGATTTAAAAAAATACTTCCATAAATTTAGGCCAATGAAAAATAAGTTTCAATTATATTTGAGACTTTATATGAACTCGTATTAGACGATAACAATAGCGAATTATTGAATATACAGAAAAAAAACTGATGTTGCTAATTCCAAATTGCTTTTACAGTTTTTAAAACATACTGCTTCTTTGTTGAAATTTAATTTTACTCACGAATTTCAAATCACAAGGAACCGGCTTAATGATTTTACAATGGAGAGCCTGGTCCTCATTTCAGCCTTAGTTCCCCATGGACACCATGCATATTATATAATATACAACAGAGCAATGGGTGAATATAATACAATGTCGAGAGTAGTAGTGTCAAGAGATCACTGGCAGGACTCAATTTATAAAATTTTTCTGACCTGGATTAGTAAGTTGCTTGATACACGCCCCTAAATTATTGAATAAATTTGATTATAAATTCTAACATGACTTTTGGCCATCAGTCTTCTAAACCGCTGCCGGCCATATTGTGGTGTCACGTGGTACGGATCCCTGAACAATACAGTTTCTATAACATTTCAAGCTAGTAAATTTCTATTATGAACCTTGTGCTGCTACGATAACCTTCGTCTCTTTGCCTTTGGGTTAAATATCACTACATATAGATGTAGGTGGTTTTAATCAAGCTGAGTATTACTCCATAATTGTATACGCATCAGCAAATAAAATCGAGATCTAGGTTTAAATATAAAGTTGTTAAGTATTCAGACTGACAACAATAAATATAGTAGAACCTCGTTTATCCGGATTTCCAGGTTATTCAGATCGGCATTAGAGAGCTGGAAAATTTCGACTATTTTAAAGAATAAAGGATGTTTGATGAATTTTCCCGTGTAGTTTGTTTCCGTTAATACATGTTTGGCGTTTAGAATAATACACACAATATACTAAAAAATTAACAATGCTGTATAAGGCCTACAGCATTGTAAATGGTTGCCTTCAGGTTAACGAACACTTTAATTTAATGATCGCCACGGTGTGATTTTCACAAGAGTCAGTGAAAACTATTATGTTAATGGATAAGCTGTAAGATTCCATAACTCATGCTAATGATTAGGTGCAGGTCGATTTTATGATGGCTCATTTTGATTAACAACTATTATCTTGTTATATTTAACCTAACGAGTTTTATTATATTCCTGATTTATCCTAATTATTTCCTAATCCAATAGTTACGGATGAAATGTTGTACCGTAATACTCTGTGCCTATAACAGTTTGGGTAGAATTTGAAACGTCATTAAGAAGCTTAGTAGTTTTTAAGTTTGGATAAAAAACTAATTATAAAATTCAAATTCTTTTACAAATGGCCAGTTTTTGTTGAAAGGCCCATATTTCACGAGGTTACACACATACATAATAATTCTAGAAATATTGTAAAAACTATATAATCCATTATTGGTCAATAAACAACAATTACCACTATTAACATTATTCCATTAAGATGGACGTTGATGAGTACGTAAAAGTAGAGCGATTACTTAGTAAAAGTCCGTAACATTTATCTAATTACTTTTAATCTGCTAACAATCCACAACATTTCCTCTTTTTTACATTTCAGTTGTTACAATGTTATGCAACCTTAATTTATCACTCTGATTAACTTCGCACTTTGAAATCGGTCAGTGAGTTAAAAATATCAAAAATCAAATACTATAATTGCTGAAGAGTTATACTTGTTTAAATTAAATAACGTACGACTTATGATATATGGTAAACTTATTTTTCATATACATAAAAATCATCCTCCCTTCATTCTATCAACATGTTTTAATAGTATTTTGTTGTAATGCTAACTAATTAATGCAACTACGTAGTGAAGTTAATATATGATATGGCATATTCACGTGTCAGATAAAGATGCTATCTTCTCGTTGTTAGGCAACCACCCTAAACGTTTCTGTCAGTTTGTCATACGGTGCTTTCCCATTAGTTACAGTCCCATAGTACTGTAATGGTTCTACATATCGGTGATATCTAACAGTCTCAAGTGTCTCCAATCTAATCTAAACATTAATTAATACAACTAAAACCAGTACTGTTTTTAATACTATTTTTTTAATGCAAATTTAGCATGTACTTGTTCACTGTACAAAGGTGAAATAAATATAAAGTTTAAAACCATTAGAGTATTGTACTAATATACGAGAATTCTACATTGTAATTGTAGTCTAAATGCATTAAGGTTTAGTACCATTGATCTAAATACTTTATTGCTTAATTAGCGTGGCTATGATGGACTGTACCTATTTTCCATTCGGAATTTTTAGATTTCAAGATAAAGGGATACAAAAAAATGATAATGTCTTAAAATTACTTACTGTACTCAAAGAACAATAATTAAAGTTTCTCAACGAAATTTATTGCAGACCTAGTCTCACGTTAATTACTGTTGTTTTTTTTAAATTACCTCAGTTTGATAAGCTTTCTTACAAAGAAACATAACAGTTCTAATTTCTTCCGGCGAATTATTTGCATATTAATTTATTTTTCTTACTAGTTTTTCACAACTAAAATGCTTTATTTAAAACGTAATACGAATGAATAATTCATATTTTGTAGGTATAAATTTACTTAAGGATCACTAGGCAGCAGCAGAATGATGTACTATTCTCTTTATTCTATACTTGGTAGAGTGAACTAAAATTTTTTTAAATAGCATTTACACATACAAAGCCGGTAGCAATTTCCAATAAAGAAATGCAGTATAAATTAAAAATTGGTGTAGAGAGGTGTACCTTATATTTACTTGTGTAAAAGTTTTATATACAGGGTGTATATTATGTCTGGAAACACCCAAATATATCCTTTAATAATTTAAATATAAATTTGAAACCTCTTACAATCGTGATAGAGATTGGGCATCTACTTTTTTGGAACAATGTTTTGTTATGTCACACCAACGGGGGACGTCCTGCCGAGGGTATCGTGAATATTCTTAATGGAAGCCTATACCTTGTGATACATAATTTTAAAGGTAATAGCTTACTGAATTGAATGCCACAAACCGCATCTCAAAGGAATTATTCTATCAGAAAATAGAGCATTTTTAGTATTGAAAATTTACTGATGTTCAACAATGTAATTTTAACATGGTTCTTGCCACAAAATGTGTTACACTAATTTTTTAGCATTTTTTAAATGTTCAATTAAAATAAAATAAACAATTTATTTTTAAGCTGGTTTCATTAGTACAAATTTACCAGTTTTTATTACAGTACAATTATGGAAATACTTATGTTATTGATTTTATTGATGTTTATTGTTATATATATATATACAGGGTGTAACTGAAATACACCGAAAAACTTCAGGAGGTTGTTCCTGAGGTCAAAACGAACCAAAAAGTTCCTATAAATGTATGTCCTAAAATGCATCGTTTTCCGTCTGTCCGTCTGTTTGTGTTTATTACATTAAATTTGTTTTCTAAACAACCATTAAAGGTACAAAGTTAAACTTTTCAACATACGCTAATCTAGTAAAGATTGTCAATTTTTAAAAAAATTGAAAATTTTTACTCAACAAAATTCAAAATGGCGGCTAGTTAAAATCTTTGATGGTGAATTTCTCAAAAACTACTTCCTGTATAAAAAATTTACTAGAATACAAAAAAAATATAAACTTATTTATAAAACGATCGGTACCTCATTTTTTGAAATCGCTCAAGAAATAAAAAAGTTATGGCATTTTTCTTAACCTAGTAACATACCACATTTACAAGTTTTTTTTCTTGTTTCAAAAGTTAATGTAAGTATTTAGGCAGTATAAAAAATAAAACGATATTTTGGGTTAAAAAACTTTAAACATGATAATTAGTATTAAATTTTAAAAACGACATTGTAACAAGTAATCTACATGACTCAACTTTCATGGTTTAAAACAGCTGAATATGTTTTCATGTTGAGACACAGCTGATTAGAACAACAATGAATTCAGATAAGTAAGTCATTTCCTTGTTTTATTTTTGACAAGATATGATCTGTTACTTTCACTTGTAGAAACATTATTAGTCGATAGTGCTCTTATTCTATTGAAGATGGCAGGTTACCCATTTAGCCATCAAGCTGACATGATATTTATGTATGGAAAAGCTAACGGTAATAGTCGCCTAGCATCCCGCCTGTATTACGAATCATTTCCAAATCGACAACAACCTACTCATTCAACATTTGCTGCTGTTTTCAACCGACTTCATGAGACTGGCACTTTGTTACCTTCTACTGCAGGACCGAGGTGTACAGAGACAGCGTAGAACTCCTGATTTGGAAGAAAACATCTTTACAGCGAGTAGAGGAAGATCCAGGCGTAAGTACTAGGCAGTTAGGAGCAATACTCAACGTAGACCCACATGACAGTATGGCGAGTTCTACATGAGCAGATGTTATATCCGTACCATTATCAGCGTGTACAAGCCCTTGGTCCAGCTGACTTTCCATTACGTTTACAGTTTTGCCAATGGTTTTATCAGCTAAGCTAACAACCCTGGTTTTACATCATTAGTTGTGTATACAGATGAAGCTTGTTTTAATCGAGATGGAATTAACCAACTACCACAATATGCATCAATGGGCTGATGAAAACCCACAAGCCATTCATGAAGGGAGACATCAACAGCAGTTTAAAATAAATGTTTGGGCAGGCATCATTGGAGACTGTTTATTAGGTCCTTTTGTATTACCTGACATACTAAATGTGCAAAACTACAGACATTTCTTACAACACGAATTGCCTGAAATTTTAGATGATGTTCCCTTGGGGGGTGTGAGAGAGCACTGTTGGTTCATGCATGATGGAGCTCCCGCGCATTTCAGACTAGATGTCAGGCGAATTTCTGGACCAAACTTTTGGGGAAAGATGGATAGGCAGAGGGGGACCTGTATCATGGCCGCCTCGGTCACCAGATCTAAATCCAATCGATTTCTTCCTTTGCGGCCATTTGAAAACTCTAGTTTATGAAAGACCAGTTAATACCAGGGATGACCTTTTACAGCGTATCACTGCAGCCTGTAACACTGTAAGGAATACACCAGGAAATACTTGAAAGAACTCGTCAATCAATGACCAGACGTGTCATGCATGCATCAAATGGAAGGCATATTGAACATTGTAAAGTGATCCCTAATATTTTGAAATAAATGTTGCTCTGTTAAGTTATTCCGTATTTCTTAATAATGACAGCTTAAAACTCTTTTGTTTAATGTGAGATATTTTTGTTGAATGTTCTAAAACAATTGTAGGCTACTGTAGTTTTTAGAAACAAGAAAAAAACTTGTAAATGTGATATGTTACTAGGTTATAGAAAAATGCCATAACTTTTTATTTCTTGAGCGATTTCAAAAAATGCAAGGTACCGTTCGTTTTATAAATAAATTTATATTTTTTTTATATTATAGTTAAATTTTTTTATACAGGAAGTAGTTTTTGAGAAATTCACCATCAAAGATTTTAACTAGCCGCCATTTTGAATTTTTTTTTAA
Organism: Homalodisca vitripennis; assembly: GCF_021130785.1. NCBI lineage: Eukaryota > Metazoa > Arthropoda > Insecta > Hemiptera > Cicadellidae > Homalodisca > Homalodisca vitripennis. The sequence continues at coordinate 63,527,682 of NC_060213.1, forward strand.
TAAAAATTTTCAATTTTTTTAAAATTGACAATCTTTACTAGATTAGCATATGTTGAAAAGTTTAACTTTGTACCTTTAATGGTTGTTTAGAAAAAAAAATTTAATGTAATACAATACAAACAGACGGACAGACGGGAAACGATGCATTTTAGGACATACATTTATAGGAACTTTTTGGTTCGTTTTGACCTCAGGATATAAACAACTCCTGAAGTTTTGTCGGTGTATTTCAGTTACACCCTGTATATATATATATAAAACTGGTGTACCTTAATATACTTGTAATTAGGTTTAAAATTTATTGTTTTCCTGAACGTATTTTATATTCAAATAAAGTAATGGTGTTCAGAGTTATTTTTCAGTTCCACTTGCGTTTGAGGCAAACTTTATGTTGTTGAATTACCAATGGAACTCATAAGTGTACACCAGATCACAAAAATTACGCTAAAAGCAGGGGATCGAACCCGCGACTCCAAGGCCAATTCTTGAGTCCGAGAGAAGCGTCTTACATATCTATCCTGACTGTAAATGAGCTATCATGGTTGTAGTTACCTGAATTAATATTCCCTTTCAGCACCGCTCACTTATTTACCACTTTTGACTATTTGCTCGTAATAAATAATTACTAATTACTACTTGTAAAATATAATAAACACATTTAATCGAAATTCATAAAATGAAAAACACAAACTAAATATGAAAATCTATATGGATAGCTGAATTGTTAAATCAATTTAATATATGATTATTATTGGTTTTAAAAGTAACATTATAAAGATATGTACGGCACCTTTTTAAAATGATTATTCTTGATAAGACGAGTGTCGTATATCTATTAATAATAAACTGATATCAAACTCAATAGAACTATTTCGTGGTTTGATTTCAGAACCTGTCCCTCAAGATGTATTGCATATGCAGACAGAATGGAAGATAACGTCACGATTTTAAGAAGAATCTTTCTGGTCCTTATTATCTAACGGCTGTTTGCTACTCCTGAAACGATGCGAGTATATTTACATAGGTTCAAAAACACTTCTGACTTGTGCAAATCGAAGGTTGAAGTGACATCCATGATTTCTATTCTTGCAGTGAGTCCGAAATGCCTGGCTGAATACAGTATAATTAATTGCCAAATTTGTTTTTTCAACTATTTATATTCTATGTTTCTTTCTCTTTAATTTGATATATGACACTTACAGCTTCTATAGATATTTCATTGTTAAAACAATATTTAATTAAAGTGCTGCACAACCATTTATTGACTGCCTAGCAGATTTTCATTGCACAGGATGTAACCACTTCACATAGCAATGTTTTTGGTTTTGAATGTAAAGAGTTATAATCACTGTTTAGTAGTGTGAATGTTTAATACTCTATGTTTACTAATGTTTAGGTGTTATTTAGACATTTTTATTGACTCTAGCCAACCATATGATTGTGTTGACAAAGTTTTGTTTATGTTGTGGTTATCATTTCAAATACAGCGATTGGTATCATCACCAAATACTATGGCCTAACTATAAGAAGGGGTTGTCAGAATAATTATACAGTAGATGACATGAAGCTTGCCATATGGGTGGAATATTTTCATATTTTATCAAGTGATGAAACTCTCCAACATGGTCTGTGTCCTGTAGGAAAGTATAGTTGGTGCATGTTCAGAAAAGCCGAAGCTGAAGAAAAGCCCTATAAACACAGTGAGCATTTTCACTTCCCTGTAGAAGGAATGAGTACAATAAATAAAGCCAATTTATAAGGACTTGGTCAAAAAATGCCTTGATGGGAAAATCAAGAACCCGAATGAATCGGTAAACGGTGTTATCTGGTCTAGATTGCCTAAGACGGTTTTTGTTGGACTGCAAACTTTTAAGTTTGGTGTCACAGACGCTGTAGGAAGTTTCAATGAAGGTGCCATAGCGAAGTGCAGGGTCTTGGTGGCTCTGGGTTTGAAACCAGGGGGAAACTACATTAATTCCAAGCGAAATGTGGATCGTATCCGAATACGCCATGCTGACTGTGAGTTAGATGAACTATTGAAGAAGGCAAGAGGAAGGACTAAAGCAGCTAAAAGGAAGTTGGAGGAGACGCTGGAAGCAGCTGATGAAGAAGCTGGGCCATCATACTCAAGTGGAGCCTACTAAATAACATATGTAATTTTTTATTGTTCGTTTCTGTAAATTAACGAAATTCTACACTTATGTACATATTTCTCAATTAAGTATAAGAGATATTAAGCTGAAATTTTTACCAAAGCTTCATGTGTGTACTATAAAAAAGCTGAGTAAGTTTCAAAGGTATTGCAATTTTTCAAAATGAAATAAAAATAATTTTATGTACAAATTTTGAAAAAATCTTTAAAAGTAAAAAAAAATCTTCCACTTTTATGTTTTATTTCACAATCGCTTCATGCCACAATCTAATACATTTGAATTACTTACGATGATTTGATACATTAACCTTCCCATTAAAAAATTCATAAGAACGCAAACAAAATATATTCTCACAGAGTGAATGTATTTTCACTCAATAATTGTAACGGTTTTACGCGAATCTAAATTTTTAAATAATTGGTATACTAAAAACGTTTTAAGGTCCTCAAACGGATGCCATTACGGGAAATCGATTGCATGAATACGAAATAAATGTACTTCTGCATAGAATGAACATAGCCGTTTCTATGGAAAGCGAAAAATTCACATAAATTACGAAGCAGTAAATTGTAAATAACAAAACGAAGTAAACATGCACGTATTGAAAGCAGCAAACAGCTAACCATTAATGAAATTGTGTAATCCTTAATATATATATATATATATATATGTATATATATTATATTAATAGTATTCTGTGACGTGCTTCTTGTAACTATACAATATGGCAACATTGCTATTTAGCAGACTACTGTTTCGTCAGCCGTTCATTTAACTACGTTTCTGAAGAATTGTATAATTGTTTGGCATTATACATTCCGTAATACTGTAAATGATTAGTAATTATATTGGAGGAAGGAATTGAAATTGATAATATAATGTAGCTCATCTACCTCAATTTTGGAAAGTTTTGTTACAATTCACTAATATAAATTTATGAGTATTGCTATATTTAGTGATGTTTTCAGTAATGTGGTCTTTCATTACTGGAGTATACAAGCGACAACATTCTGTCTTACTTCAGTATAATAATGGGTAAAACGTTTCAGTTACTGATAAACTATTGTACATATTTGTATCAGACATAAACTTTCTAATTGAAAATGTGTTGTTATGTCTATTACCACGGGAATGTTCGTTAAGTAGTTAGATTTTGATTTGAATATTTCCGTTTTATATTATACGACATATAATGTTCTTGGAGATTAATGAGATTTCATACAGTGCACTTGAAGAAGTAGGTAGAAGTCTGAAAAAGTTTCAGACATCTTTTCAAAGATAACGTTCTTAAGAAACGACACTTTGACCTGAAAGCTATGGAGTTTCAAGGGATGAAAATAAATATGTACAGCTTAAATCTACGAGCGACTTCTGTTTGGCTTTTAACTCAGAGTTTATGTATTCATATCTGTCAAGCAAATTTTGTTATATGAGTAATCTTATAATGTATACAATAATTTTTTTAAGAGAAATGAGATAAACATAATTTTGTGCCATTATTTTCTTTCTTCATTACGTTAAACAATATATTTGACCTAATCTAACCTACTGCCGAAAAACATTTGATATGGGATTAATTCAATTAATTCCATCAAATTAATACATACGTTTAAATTACGGTTTACTTGAAAGAGATTAAATATAAATAATTAAGTTCAAGAGTCTGGTGTAAAATACACACATATTTACTCTCAGCGGTGGATAGGTATTAATAATTAACCTAGTTTCAGGCTTAAGTCTGAGCTCGGAGAACTGTAACCATGCTCACCGCATACGCTGCAACAATAATCGGTTGGGTTTGAACCGATAAACAGCCGTACGTTCGATGTGTGAGTCAATCAGTGTGAACAGCATTATCATGGTGTAACTATTGTTTAGTTGGGCAAATATTTTTAAATTTGTAACGCATAGGCGATTAGGATGATTTTCTTGAAGGCATAAAACGTAAAAAGTAATATATTATTGGTTAACAAGTATTTAAAGGTGTTTAAAGTAAAAAGTGCGTAATTGTTGTATTCAGGCCTACATAAACATGGATGAAGGTAAATCATAGCTTCAGGGATTTATACTTTTTATTCATATATGAACATTTTATTTTGTTTATTGAAAATAATATTTTGAGTTGCTTATTTGTTTATATAAGATCATTTGTCACATTCTCAAGTCAACTTTCATTGTACACGCTGTAAAACTTTCATATACTTATCTTACAATCTTTTACTTTGGAGCCGGTTATAGGACGTCTCAACAGCTTCGAATTCTAAACACTCCTCGACGAATAATCAAAATTCTGTTTAGAAATTATATGTTATATGTTTTGTTCTGCGATGATCAAAGAAACTACTCTTACCATAAAACAGATTGTACCATCTTAGTATATGTTGGTGCACATATACACTTTTTGCAGTCCAAAATATTGTACTGCAGTATGTCGGAACAAATAAATAATTGTACGTAGAAATATTAACAAAAATAGTTAAAGATAAAAAGAATATAGAAGTTTTAAAATTATATATTAATTTAAATTAAGGAACAGTTTAACTCAAGTGTCGTTCGAGATATCGCAATTTTCAAAAACAATATGTATAGTCCAGACAAATCCATGCATATGTAATTCCTATTTTACGCATCAGCTTGCTCAGGCGAACGCGTAGATCTACTTTTGCAGGCAGTTACAAATATTTTTTTTATTTAAAGATGAGTAAATATTATCAGTAAAAAAACATGTTACCAAAATAATTTATTTTTAAAATCTTGTTTCTGTATAGTTTTTATAGTTTATTGAAAGCAAAAAAGGATCTTTAAAATTTTGTTTCAATTTAATGTTGAATATATTAAATGTAAAAGTTTTGAATGAATATAATTTAAACCGGTATATATATTTATTTACATTCATTTACATATTAAATTTTTAGAGGTGGCAATAGCCTAATTATTTAATTTCAATAAACATTGAAGCACAATAAGTATTTGCTCCGCCGGGTCTTGAACCCGGATCTCTCACTTGCCCGGTGAATGTGCTACCATTACACAGATTACATTACAATTACCTTAGATAGTATATATATGTACTACTGATTGTCTGAGTTGGATTAAGTTTGGAATATAGACTCTCTCCACGAATACTTTATAAATTTTAAGAGTTTTGTAATAATGTATACACTATCATTTTGTTATCTTTCTTAATTTCTGAGGTAAATTAGTTAGTAGAATTAGTTCTTAAACTTTTCGAGATTCCAGGTTTTTTTCCAACATTCTTTCCCCGGTTTTCCAGAATTTCTTTAATTTTTCCAGAAATTCTCTTAATATTTACAATAGGATCCAACATTTTATCTCTGTATTTAAAATCAAATTTTACGATTATTAGTAATTTACTTCACAAATTTATTCAATTCAATTAAAATTTAAATGTACTCTAATAATTAAAATATAATGAACGCTGAATTCAAGATATGATAACCGAGACCACGCGTTTCTCAGATTCTTCTGTTTACAAGTGTAGTTCTAATCATTCTTAAACTTTCACTTTCACTGTGACACGAAGCTTTATGTTTGCTGACGATTTTACCAGTGGAAAAGTATTTGATGGAAGAACTTTTAATGCTCTTTGGTGCACTCAACATGAAAGGAACTTGGTGTTTCTGTGTTTCAGTCTTTGATAGATTGTAACACGTATCGATATGGAATAACCCATTCATACTGTAGTGTAAAAGCGTAGTCTTGGCTATTACTTAGTGTCCTGGATTCCAAACTTTTGTTGTTTTTTGCTATCAGTTTTAAAAGTAACGTAATATATTACTGCTAAGAATGTAAGAACAATACTAAATTTAGCTTTATATTCAATAATAGGCGTTTTCATTAATGAAATATACATGCAACAATTTTATTCATTTGTTAATTCAATAATGTTACAGATTATATATCAACATTACTGTTGACTTTGTATATTTGTATCAGACATAAATTAACTAATTTATAACGTGTTATGCATTAATATTACTACTAGAAACGATACGGTAAGTTGTTAGATTTTGTTATTTGAATATAACGATCTTATATTATACGTCATGTAATATTCTTGGATAATAATGATATGGCATAAGTCATACAGTGTACATGGAGGAGTTGGTTACATTATAAAAAGATTCAGAAATATTTAAAAAGATAACAATCCCTCTACAATTTAAATTTCCGAGTAACTTATTTATAGGTTTTTAACTCCGAGTTTGTTTTTATATCTGTCAAATCGGACGAAATCATCTTTTGAATGAAATTAGATGAATATTGTTACGACTGTCTAGTCTTTCTTCATTCCATTAAGAATACATCTTTGGCACATTGAGTCACTGCTTGAACATATTTCAATGTCTACACAATGTACATATTTTTGTAATACGGGTTTCCTGAGCCATTAATGAGCTTGATAATACATTTTAATTTAAAATACACACGGACATTATCTTAGCTGTAGGATAGGTAAACTAGTAGCTATTCAAGTTTCAGACAGCAGCCCGAGTTCTGCGAACTATAATTATTATCACTGCAGCTGCTGCAGGGATAATCAGTTGAGTTTGAGTTCAAGCGGGATTTTTAGTTGTTGCATATACTTTTACTTTTAACAGCTGCCGCAGAGATATAGTTACTAATATTTTTCAGTATTCAACACATACCTCATAACGATAACTTTCTTCAAACAAAAAATTAGACATATAATAATTTCACCACTCTTCAAAGAATTATATTGGGCCAATTAAAACCGGATCAACGTAAGCATAGCCTCGTATTACTTATGAAAATGATATTAGTTTATGGAATAACACAGGTTTAAATTATATTGTATTGCTGATTTGTTTACAAATAACAAATTATCACTTTCTTCAGTCAAATTTCGTAGTGTACACTCTGTTAAACGATCATTATCTTATCTTAAAACCTTTTTTTGGTACTGATAATAAGATGTCCCCAAATGATGCTTGAAATAGAAGTTGTTGAAATAATGTCAATTTTCTGGTTTTAGAAGTGACATGACGTGTATTAGGTTGTGACCACAGTGTTCTCGAAAAATTAAATATAGTATTGCTACCGGCTTGAACCTAATTAATACTATGTAAAACTGTTGATGCCCAAATACTGTAGTAAATCGATTATGTAGAGGCTAATTTATTTATTTTAACGGTAAACCATTTTGTACAACATAACTTATAACAAATGTGGCAGCTATCCATAATCAAGCATTTTACTTAATATTAATCAACAACAAAATCAAAACACAATCAGAGAAAATTAACAATAATAACATAAAGGATTATGGCGAGTTAAAATAAGGTGTTATAATAAGGCGAGTTATAATGAGTGTAATGATATCCATGGAATCTGAACAACAATAATTGCAAGTTAACAACAATAATAACACGTAAAGAGTCTGGACGAGATGATAATAAAAGTAGCAGCTAAATAACAAAAATTATATAACAATAATACACGTATAGAATCTGAACACAATAATAATAACAACAGAAACATCTAACAACAAAAGTTATATAATAATAATGGCGAGTTACATTATGGTCTATAGTGAGATGATATTTATATAATCTAAGCAACAGTAATAACACGTATAAATCTGAACACAATAATAATAACAACAGAAACAGCTAAACAACAAAAATTATATAATAAATAATAATGGTGGGTTACTTTAGGGTCAATAGTGTTATGATATATATATATAGGAATACGTCTAATAAACTCAAACTAAGACATCGTAGATTTAAAAAATCTATATGTTATAGAATAGAGATTTTAAAATTTTATAAATTTAAGTAAAAAGTTAAACTTGATATGCTTTTGACATCTTAAAATTTTCAATATGTAAAATACAGTAAATCTTCATAAATGATATGAAAACCGAGAGCATATGAGTTCTCTCAGTCTCTTTAAAGTATAAATATCGATGTAGCCTTCTTCTCTAACTTTCAATGTGACACGAAGGTTTATGTTTAGTGACGGTTTGAGCTGTGGAAAAGTCTTTTGACGGAGGAACTTTTAATGCTCGTTGGTGCACTCATGAAAGGAACTTGGTGTTTCTGTGTTTCGTTCTTCGATAGACTATAACACAAGTCGATATGAAATAAACTATTCATATTGTAATGTAAAAGGGAGCACTTTGTAAACACATTTAAACATATATCAGCTCCTCCTAAACTACATTGTTTAGGTAAGGATTTAAGTTATTAAAATAAACTTGACTAATGCAGTGCTGGTCATTGAATTTAAAGCTCATCTTTCAATAAATATTTTGTATCATAAATTGTTTTTGAACTATTATTTAATTAACCTTGTTTGAGCTATTAGGAAATCGACGTCAATAGGAATATGTACGAAATTTTTGCACTGTATCATTTCTTCTGATTTATACCTTCTAGTTGAACCCAAATTAGGTAAAACAAAACCCGATGTGTCACTTAAATCTGGGCAACCTAATGGATATCCAGGAGCGGCACATCACAAAAGGCAAATGTCAAGATTCCGAGGCGCAAGAGTATTCCGATATCTAGTCTACTGCGGGAGATGACTGTTGGAGTTGGTGGGGTTTGTTCCCTATGAGTCAAACTCATCCGTTAATCATATAAACATTCTCCAAAGTAAATCACTCCATCTTTATTCATAAGAAAGTTAATAGGGGTGTGGGACTTGTAAGACTCCTAGTAAACTTCCTAGATACTTGAAAACTACAGTAATGTTTCTATTACCCCAAGAAAGAATTTTATTGATTTTGTGAGTAAAATGTCATAGGACAGACCGTCCGTCTGTTTAATAACTTTTCCGTTATGTTTTTTTGGGTGCTTCGATACACCATGATATAGTATGTTTGTTAAGGTTGTGCTCTACAACTATGGTGGATTATGATGTTAGCGTTTTGTTCTTCCCCTTAGTAATACATTTTTTGACCACTTATAAATATATAGACTTCAGGTAATAAAGATACAGCTGAAATATAAAATTAAGAAATTAAGGGTACTTTTAGCACTTCTTAAATAAAAACAAATGAATTTTTATTGAAAATGAGTAATTATATTTGCGTGGATTGGAATGTTATAGTCATGAAGCTGAAATAACAGTCATTGCTTGAGATTTCTTCTTTATTATCACACTTTCACATTTTACGATGACTTCCAAAAACGAAATGGCAAAAAAGAAAGCAAGGGTCTAATAATATATGAGTGACAAAGAGATTGCGAAGTGTTACTTATCAGTTGAAATAACCCTTCCCAAAAACCACAATGCTACCTGTGACAAGGGTATGATAATGCTGTGTCAAACCTACATCTCTATTGTGTTCTTATTTGACCGGTATGTTAAGGTTCGCGCCAAGTAGGGAGGAAAATTATTAATATTTACTTCTCCTCTGGCGTCCTTAGAGTACTTCCAAATGATCGTCGTACAGTGCGACATAATACATTTTATGTATTGGGGCATGTTAAAATTCTGTATAAATCCTCCTCTTAACAACAATTAAGAGGTTTAGATCAACTAAAAACATAATTAATTACATTGCACTCACTCTCCTCCCGTATTGTGTCTCATAAGATTATTGCAGTAGAACATGAGAACGAGAATAATAAGGTTAAAAGTGTTATTAGAATAACACATAACCATATATATATATATATATATATATATATATATATATATATGGTTATGTGTTATTATATATATATATATATATATATATATATATATATATACCATATATATTTTTTATCATATATTTTTAGTTAAATTTCATAATAATAAAGCAATTATTCTATGCAAATAGACCACTTTACATACCTGAGGTAATACTAACTCTGTAACAAACCGAGTCACTTAAAAACACCATCCGACTTAAAGCGAATCCCCAAGGGAATTAAACAGTTTTCTTTTCACCCCAAAGAGCACCACTTCTTTGTTTACGTCTTAATTATCATGAATACTGTAATTTCGTTCTCTAATAACTCTTATAATGGACATGTGCAATAGTTTTAATTAGTACATAAAAATTTACATAAATAATTTACAAGAAGTTAATATTAAGTTAATGTTTTTAAGTAAAAGTAATATAAACTTCTACTTAAAACTAGATGTTACTACTGTTCACATTAAAAATTATAAAAATAAATTACCATAAAAACTATAACAAATTATGCTCTTAAAAATGTCTAGTTTTTTAACCTGTCAAGTTAAGGAATACAGAATTCTTTTGACCTCTACAATTTATTATTTTGTCCCTGTTATAGATTCACCTAAAAGTTTCGGACCACAAGAACCATAACACTCAATATTAACTTCAAGCATTTAAACTCAATGGTATCTGGTCTTACAGTATAGGCAATATAAAAACCCCTTAAAATTCACTGACTATAGCAATATTGGGCTAAAAGATGTCAAAGCGTTTCGTCAGACCTGGATTAATCTGCCAACACGTTCCGTTATTAAATACATTGTTTTTGTTTCTTTGCTTTTAAAAGTCTTTCCTGTGCTTTTTTGGAACCACTGCCTAGTTTCCTTGAACACCATTATTATTCTCGATGAACTTTACTCCTAGAAGCTACTAGATTATCAATCAACTTAAGACGTTGTATCCTAAAATCAATGGCAATAATTGGCACTTAAATATATGTAGTATGTGATAAATATTAAGAGTTTGAAGTTATAAGAATCAAAGACTTACCTCTAAAAGGTCCCCAGTTTGTTCATCTTTCCTGTTCACAATATTTGTCCGTAGTAGCTTCTATAATTTATAATTAACTAATTCATTTGGACTCCAGTATTTGTTATCAGTATACATCTTAAAGATTTAAACAATTATTTAATCCAAATCCTTCTAGAACTGTTGTGTTGTAGTTTGTGATGAATTCTTAATCAAGAATAATATTGTTCTTGTATTTAGATATTGAAATAAAGCTTGGTAAATTGTCAATAAATGTAAAATTACCATTACAATCCAAGTGCCCAATTAAAATTGAAGAAGCTGCAGAAGTTCTAGCAAAAACCACCCAAGAAGTAAATTTGGATAAAACAGTCCAATATATATTCGCTTTTACGCACCCCAGGAAATAAACCTTCAGGTCACCCGAAAGAATTTACTGAGGAATACATATTTCTGGACAGTTCAGACACATGTTTGTTTATTCATATGCATAGTACGGTAGTAAATAAATGTGTTTTAAAGATTTAATAATGAGAACTATTCTACTGCTAAACCATGAAAATCCTAGCTTCTATTTCATTGACGAAATAAAAACGTAAATAGAAATATTAAGGGATACATTTTTCATATTAAACAGTTCCATCTTTGGATTCCAGGTATGCGGTTAAATTAAAATATCAATATTAGGAATGACAACATATTATACATATATCTCTTCATTTAGTACAATTCCTTATCTTTACAAACTTTGAATGGTTTTCTTACTCTATTGTTCATTTCCGATTACTTTTAGAGCCTAACAGTAAATAATGTAAAAAGTATAAAAAAGCTTTAAATTATTTAGAGCGTTTCTTAGTTGATGCAAAGTTCAAAATCAAAGACTCGGGTTTGCAAAGATAGCTTAAGCTTTAAATCTTTCCACTTAATGGATGCTGGTTAGAATTTCCTCAAATAAAAAGGTATCAAACGTCTTAAAAAGCAAGAAGTTAAATTACTGTTCCATTTCTTTGGTCTATAATTAGTGTTATAAGAGCCCAGTTGGGAGCACTGGCATACCAGCAATTTAGAGATTTCTTACTTGTTGCAAAAACTGTTACGTTGGTTACAAACTTGACTTTGTTGAGTATGAAAACAAAACATGACAGGAATAAGCTGTATGGTAAAGAGGGGGGAGTGAGATGAAGTAAAAATGAATGGTCTGTTTGCATTTAACCTTTGAACATTTTAACCGACAGCTTTATTTGTGTCACTCGGTGGTTGAGATGATTCTTCAGTCCCACACAAAAAGGTTATACCTCATAGTGACAAGGGTATGACATCTCTGATTGTCAATCTCGATACAAGAATAATTTTCTTTGTTAACCGGTATGATGAACTTCGTATTAGGTAGAGAGGAATCATTGTTGTTTACCTCTACTGTAGTTTTAACTCCAGATAATCGTTGTCTACAGTGAAATATTGGATATAACTCTTCGGAAATGTTTCTTAGCCGTTCTATGATCAGCAATGGGAGACCATATGTAGGGATTGTAATTATCCTACAAAGCTTTTAGTAATCGTTAGTATTTTAACATTAAAGAATATATCTGAGTCTAGCACCAAAGAGTTGTTATAAAATCAAATTTAAATTATATTTAAAATACAGAAAAATTATAAACAGAAAAATTCATTCATAATGGTTCTTATTTGGAAAGCAATGTTAATTTTGCATGTTCTATTATGTTTTTGGTCTCAGTCCCAGAAAGCTGGGACGGATATATTGTGACACAGTACTATTTGTTGGGAAATATTTGAACGCTAGTAATTAACTATGATCAAATAGATTTTCTCAATTTGTCATTTCTTAAATGTAATAAATGCATTATGGAGCCTTTGCACCTCAGCATTTTCTCCTTCTCTTTAACTCTAGAAAGGACTGTCAAAAGGTACAAGTCGTGTAATATTTATGATTTGCAGACAATGGCTTTCAACTTGAGGGGCAAAGCAAAGTTGACTTTGTAAGCCAACATCTTTATTATTACCTTCATTTTTATTTCAATTTGGCTTAGTTCATTGTTGTTCATCACAGAAGTTTTAGTCTTTTAACACAGAAAATTTTGAAAATATAATCTGTATTTTTTAATAAAGATTTACCTGAAATAAATCCTAAAAATTACCATTACAGGCGTTCCAATCCTAGGATAAAAATAATAATTATATCAATCTCTTAAGTTCTGACGTGACAAAACGAAACATTCTCTTATCTATATTGCTTACGGTTTATAAAACAAGCATGTAAAAAAGCTGAGTATCTAATTATTTTTGTTTTTTAAAAATTTTCCGTGTGCGTTTTTGATGGTTTACTATGGAATTTTATAACAATCAAAGAAATTATCCTTATAAACATATATTTTATACTAATATGTTTATCTAATTTCTTCCATCGAAGTTTCAACTTAAATCAAACTAAAATATAATATAATATTAATAAATAAAAAACTATGTAATAGAGTGGTATGTTCAAAGAAATATTTATTCCTAATTAACTAATGATAAAAATACCGTTTATATTAAGTTACTAGTCGTTACACATTGCTCCCCATGCCATTTTAAAATCAAACTCCTGAGCTTACTTACGATATTGTAATATGAATGGTCTATGATATTACTTTGGTCAAAAAAGTTTTCTTTCATCCCTTGTAATATACTTACTTTATTCCTTATATACGTACGTACGACTGATCAGCGTACTTCGGTCAGTAAGACTCTAATTTCGCTCAATGGAATCCAAGCCAGTTTAATTTAATCCAGGTGTCACATGTAGCTTGCATTATTGCTGCCGAGATAATATATACATATTCAGGTCTACAAAACCTACTTCTGTTAACCCTAGAACTGGCGGTCATTTCATCCTGTAGTGTCGGGCTGTTTTGGAGCTTCGCGCAAGGTTTTTTTTTTAATTATTAAAAATATAAAATAAAAGTAATATAAATAAGAGTATATATTTTTGTGTTCAGAATTAAACGTAGAATTTCACTATATTGCAAAATTAACCATAAAAAATTTTCTAATAAACACTTTTTTTAATCAAATATAAAATTTACGAAAAAATATTTCTTAAATTTTGGGGGGGACCATACCTAGCAAATGAAGTTATAGTGAGAAATATTTATAAGTGAGATAGCCATTCTGTGTCAAATTTTATCTAGTTTCAGAAAAACATAAACATTATACACATTTATGAAAGCATCATAAGGCTATAGAACAAAAAGCAGCGATGCGTATAAATTCTGAAAATCGGGTGTACACGTAAGACTTTGGTAAAAACAAGTTTTGCTAATACATTTATCTATCAATACATGTAATATTGCATATTTTATTACTTACAATAAAATATAATATACAGTACTAATGAAATAATTACCATAAATTATTTTTTTAAAAGTAAAAAAAAGTTAAATTTTGCCATTATTCAAACATTTTGCAAAAGATTTTCATTCAGCAAAATATAAAATCGTTTCTAAAGCTTGTCAAAATCAAAATTTATAAATTTATGGTTTATAAGTAATACGAAATATTATGTAGTTAGAAAACTATAAATATAACTAAATATATTGAAAAAATATAGAATAACCCAAACAGTTACTATATATAACCAAAGAAATTACAGGAAATATATATTTTATTGTGAAAACTATCAATTTACCAAAAATAAATAGTTACTTCAGAGCTAAAAGAGTGCTATAAATAACGTTTAGTAAGTGAAAACAATAAAAAACTATGTGAAATGAATTTTAGCCAAGTCATTTTGCCATAGCCTACACAAAGCCGGTAATTTCTCAAACATATTTCAGTAAATAGAAATTGATTTATTCTAAAATATATATGTTTACACTACTACGACATCAAACAACACACTACACATTAAATACGACACTAAAACACGCGTAAAACTATTAAAACTTACAAATATCCACAGCTCGGCACGAAAGTGATACAGAACGGCAGCGGCAATATGGCGGTCAAAACAAACGGCGTCGCGTTTTCTTTTACGTTCAAAATAACAAGCTTGCTACGTCATAACCATAATACAAAGAGGAATAAAACTCATCTGTTCCCTAGCATTTTTCTTCCCGAATCCAATGGTGCATGAATTATATCGATACGTTACAGGAGTATATTGTAAAAAGTAATTATACCAGGAAATGTTGACGATTAACACTACAGAAGCGGCATTGACCGACAAAATTATGTCGATTTACAGTACAAGCATCTACTTCCAGCTCTTGTTAACTACTTTCCGTCTATGATATTTTCAGTACCATAAGTAAATTTGCCTTTTATCGATAATGAAAACATACTCCATATTGTGTTTTAACCAACGAACTATAATAATGGAACGCGCTCTGGGCCGGAGAAACCGAGCCGAAATCCTGGGCTGCGTTCCGAAACTGCAGGCGCTGGAAATGGGCAAGAACTCACTCCACCCATATGGCAGGCATTATAGTAATGATCTAACATCACTTCTAGACTTAATAATATTGTTAGATACCACCATTTATTTATTATTACAAATGTTAGTAACTGCTTTTTACCGTGGATTTTATTTTTAGTTTAAAAGACAGATTTTTGTACAATATCAAAATAACTGAGATTTTGACTTGGTATTTTACTTATAAATTTGGAAAACGAAGATGTCTGTAAAAGATGTAAAAACGAAGATTAAAATATTTTCCAAGTGAAAAAACAACATTTTTATTGACAGTAATTTATTTCAAAGTAAACTACATAAAATTTACAAACATGACATACTTAATCTACGTGTTAGAAAATAACATTATTTTTACAACTTTTGCCTTATTCCTAAGTTGGGTATTTTTGTAATGTAATGTGTAATATTTTATTAAAATTATATAAAAATGAATAAATTATTTCCTTAAAATTAAACAACTCCCATTAGTATTGTGTAAGGTTTAATACAGTTACTCGTGGGTTCAGGTCAAATACGCAAGTACAGCCGGTTCAAAAGATTCCTGGAATTTATTGTATTGAAAAATCACATAATACCATTAAATATACACATTTATTACAGTAGCATTCTTATCACAATGTCATCTCTTTTTTAGCTAAGCGTTAACGATGCCTATCATTCGAGAGTCTTTCTATCTGTATGGTCTACCTATAAATTGTTCTCACAATATGTCAAAAGCAAGCTGATCTATAGACTTTAAATTACCCCTACAGCTATGTTTCTGTATGAGAAACCCTGAGATCGATGATAGTGCATTTCATTCCATAGAATTTGTTCAGCGTTAGTGAAACATTGGTCTTATGGATAAACATGATTGAAACGATAAAATAGCTCAATAAATCGATTTTAAAAGAAACTCAATACATAAATGATATTTTAACACTTGAAATATTAACAAATGTAGCCTAACTATCATAATACATGCAATATAATTTTATCGTGGCACGTCATGTAGCTGTATACTACTTAAACACTGATATAAAATCAAATTTAATGAATACAACGTGAATATATCATGTGGCTAAGAATCGTGGGCATGGATGTTACATAAAGGCATTAGAAGGTTTCCATTTCGTTTCATGTTGACGTTGAAACACAACACACTAGTGCACGAACTCAATACTATAATGGAGTCATGTACTCTGTCTCTCTGTCAAATTCAACACATTTTATTATCTCTATATAAATGCAAAATTTAATCCTTCTAAATTTATTGACTTTTTTATTCGTTATTATTGGTACAATTCATATGACGGCCAGTGTCCAAGTACTCATGTTTTAAAAACTTAATTAAAGAAACTCCTAATATATCTTTAAACAGTCAAACAAATCAACTATAATCTATTCAAATAAGCTCATGCCTATCAAATCCTGGATGGGCTAAATATATTAACTCTTCTTGGGTATCTATCATACATAGTTTTTTTTGTTTTTTATTATGATTTTAAATTATAAATTAATTATGTTAAATGATAATAAATTCCTTTGGAGGTTTATATATATTCTGCAGTTACAGTATATAATGAAAAAATTATATTCAAAATAAATTGTGTTTTCTGTATTAAATGTGTTGTTAATAGAGTTTTTGGTTATAAAAAGAGAATTATACTGCACTACACTTAATCTAATTCTATTTGCTGATAGTATTAAATCCCAGTTATTGAATAGTATGACTGACCATATAAAATAAATTTTGCAATAATTTTAGGCATTACACAAGTCACCTTTATAAAAATAGGTTAATATAAATGAGTAATACATTTCAGATTACATTTTTATTCATATGCGCTCTCGATAGTGGACAGTATGACAGAGTTTAATATCACTAGTAGGCTCTATAACTATAGTATTTACCCCCAACCTGTATTTTCTGATGAATTAAAAAACTTGGAAATGAAGAAAACCGTGCCAGTTATATTAATAGAAAGAATTAACTACATCATAAATTGGAATAATAATGAACATGCATTGAAATACAAATTATAATAATTACCGTAAATATTTAGGAGTAAACAACAGTTAAAATTAGAGCAATAGTTACAATTACAATTAAAATTAGGTAAGCAGTAGATAAGTTACTACAGCTCAGAAATAACAGGATAAATCACTTTTAGTGTTTGGTTTAGGAATGACGTTCCTATTGGGGAAAACATTTCGTCATACAGTAATGTGTCAAGATTAAATGCGGAGGTTGAAATCTTTAAAATCTCATAATTACCTCAGAGTGACCGGGAAAATTTTCTATTCTACAATGAGGTTTCAGGATACGCTCCTTTGAAACATTACATGGGTCTTCGAGACTTAAAAGCATTCTAAGGTAACATGTAATTAAGATCATAAATTACGAGTAAATGATTAATTTACAAGGTTTATGGCCCGGAAAAAACTTCGTAAAGAAAAACGTTAACGTTAGTAAAAACACATAGAAACTCCAGATACTTCTGAGGAGAGCTTTAAAGGTTTTGGGAACCTATTTGTAACATAACTTGTCCATCTCACAATCACTGTTACAGGCAACAAACTACAATCTAATTAAATAAAACATTGCTGTGTATATAACTGAGAACTTTCACTTTGTAATAGAATTTCACGTGAAATAAATTAATTATTGCGTACCTATAAAGTGATCGTACTCACTTATGCGTTGACGGATTTCGTTGCAAAAGGTACTGTTGGAATTTCCTAAGAAAATCCTAGTTTTTATTGTTCAAGTGATGTAAAGTGCTTAACAAAGTCCAACTTATTTTAAAAAGTAAAAGATAATAAAACCGAAATGTGAAACGTTATTTTAACTATGTAAATATTGTAATGCATGAAATTTACAATCTACGTTATCAATTAATAAAAAAACATTAATATATGAAATATTTTCTCATTAACTAATGTAAATAAATGTATTAGGAGTATAAGAAACATGCCTCCACTTCTCGACTCAAGTGTGCAATGAGTCTTCCCGGATGTAAACCGCACCATCAGTCTGACGTTGGAACATTACATTCTCATTACCTTGATAGTCTGCATTACGGGTGTATTTTACGATACAAGGCTGCGCTGTGCTGTGCTTGACGTAATTTCTATAATATCCCTGAAATATTAGTAATTATTTTAGGAAAGTTCTAGACCGAATATTCATCTTAAAGTTTGTTTTTTTTTAACTCAAACATGAAAGTTTACTCTGCAATTATGTTTGATTGAAAACTAACATTTGGTAGCATTGCAGCAGCTCTTCAATAATGAACAGAAATAACGACTGAAAATTAACATTTAATTATTTTTACTTTTACAGATTGTTTCATTGTATCAAATAAATATCAATATTTTATGCTCACATATTTATGCAAAAAATATTTATTGCTTTATTTTTATGTTTTAATTAATAAAACGTAAAAAAAACAAGTAGAGAGCATGTAAAAAGTAGAGAGGAAACTTTTGTCTTAAAAGAAGTGGGTGAAAATCTAATGAAAGCCAACAATCTCTGAGGTTGCTATTATATTGTGCTCCATTTACCGGTTTTCCTCCTGTCTTCATTTTGTACTTTGCAACCTCCAAGTCTAGATATCATAGTACTTTATATAGATTATGCTAATTCACGACCAATCAAAAGTACAGAAATACGTGTTTACAGTAGTTTCATATGAACACCATTCTTCTGAGCGTCGCCATTCTTCGTGTTTATGCGATAAACGATTTACAACCAATACTTAAATACGTATGTGTATAATATTAATAGCCTACTAGGGTAATTGATCCAGTTTTAAGTCGATTTAAGATATTTTGAGTCCATTTTCTAGTACTGTAATATTTTATAAAGTTGGATTTAAGGGTTTTACACCAAATGAATTATGGTTCCACACAGTTTTTAGTAGCATTTACCTGATGAAAAGAAAGCATTTATGTTCGGATACTATGTACAATGCTCTGCTCAAATAATGGATTTGATTCATATTGTAAACATTTCAGCATGAAAATTTACGTTGTGTAAATAAAACGACAGCCTGTGTAACACTTCAACAACAGCACTCAAAGGGAAACTATTATAACGTCCACTTTAGAATTTTAAGATTCCTTTGACCGGAGCATTATGTCAGCTGAAAAGAAATTTCGGGAAGTAGAAGGGAATCCAAGTATGCTTTTCACGCCCCTCATAATGATCAATAAAAGAGCAATATGAAGAGCGGATTAAAAGGGTCTGGGACTTGTGCAGTGGGTCATATCTGTTTTGATACTGGTCAACGAAGGCGTCCTTATTGAAATCCACGTAGAAAATGGCAGACGATAAAAATCTACAGTTGTTCCTCTAACGCCGTGCATCTCTATTATTCCTGTCAAACCACAAATTGTTGTAATTACATTTGGTTACAAACCAAAACTCTCCGTCCGTAACAGTTTCTACATGCCACATTAGTTTTAATATGTTATGAAAAATAAAGGGCACTATACAAAATATCATATCAGAACTAACATCAACCTTCCTTATCAATCCGCGTCGAAACGTTATTCCACAATAAAATTATTGACATACTAGTGTTCGTCACTAATACAATAGGCAGTTAACTAATTTTAAATAAAAACATTCAATAACAAGCATATTTCATATCAGTCTTAGATAATAATATTATTATCCATTTAACTATGCTTAGTTATCAATGTATCTACTTGAGTCTGTATACTTCACAATCAGGGGCAAGAAATAAGTAAACAGTAAATAATTACTTGTAAAAATAAAGGTAATGAAATTAATTAAACTCACGACTTGGGTACTTTTGTAGGCTCGTCCCCTGTTGTTTTGTTTTTATAACTTTTTTTTTCCTTTTATAAAGGGCATAAAACACGGAGGTTATCAATGCCCGTAGGGTTAACGGACACCTACACTTTAAAATATGGTGTCACGTTATCAATAAAACGAAATATTATCACATTAAGACAATTACAAAAACAACAGCAGTGTATAGAGGACTAAAACAAAATAACAAAAGTAGCCGAGGGGCTGTAAAGGGGCCCAATAGTTAAAATATGTCAGATAAAAAATAACGATAATAAATATAACAAATATCTAATGCTAAAACTAGGTAAGTTAATGAAGGTAGGTTGTAAAGGGACCCACCCTCACCAATAACAAATAAATAAAAATAAGGCAAAAGACACGTTAGTCATCAATGCCCGTTACCTTACGTGACACCTACATATTAAGATAGTGGTGTCTCACACCTCACAGAAATTTTTTAACTGTAAAGGGGCTTACCCTTGATTAAAACACATAAATTTTTCTAACAGAATTTAAAAGATTGCACTTAGGCGTTGCTAGTTAAGAACCTTAAAACTAAATAACATCTCAGGGGTGAACTTTAAAAGGGCTCACCCTTACCTAAAACTAGCAGTTAAAATACGTTTACTAAAACTAATCAGGTACTATAGGACTCATATTTTGGACATTAATTTGGTGCTCTCCATAAAACCAAAGAGCTTTGTTAAAACATCTTCTTTGTCACCAAGCAACTCATCTAACCGGCCTGGCAAACGATGTGCTCTCCTCTGCCCGGCGTAGAGGCGGCAGTCTATCAACACGTGGCTGACGTTTAACACCATGTTACACTCCGCACACTGCGGTGGATCACCACGACTCATTAAGAAACAGTGAGAGAGGCGAGTGTGTCCGATACGGAGTCGACACAGTACAACTTCCTCTCTACGGTTAGTGCGGTAAGCAGTCGACCAAGGCTTTACTGTGTATTTAATCTGCCGAAGTTTGTTATTGGTCACTTGATCCCACGATACATTCCACTGATGTTGTAGTCGTGACTTTACAATCGGCTTTAGATCGGACGCGATTGATCGCCTAGTACATGGAGTCAGAGAGATTGCCTCCTTTGCTGCCCTATCTGCGATCTCCTTACCAGGTATTCCGGTATGTCCAGGTACCCATAGTAACGTAATTGCGATACCCTGCGACATCATCTCCCTCAAAGCGTAGCGGATCTTACGAACCAGGACATGTTTGGAGTACATGTCCTTGATAGCCAGAAGACCGCTTAACGAGTCCGAGCACACTACCACCGTATTTGTTCTTGGACATACAATATTTAATGATTTCAGGATAGCTGTTAGTTCTGCTGTGTATATTGAAGATTCAGGAGTAAGGCAGAATTTTTACTCTCTATTGGAAGTTACAAAGGCACAACCCGTTCCTGCCTCACTCTTTGAGCCATCCGTGTAGATGACATCGCAGGGTGAACAGGATGACAATATTTCTCTACAGGCGCTTGTGGACAACAGTGATGCGTCTTGCTTGTTCAACTGTAATAACGACAGTATTACATTGGGAGTTCTGACTGTCCATAGTGGTCTATCCATCTCGTGACATACCTCAACATCAATCGCTCTCATGTCCACTTCTAAGAGATGTAACAGGATTCTAATGCCAAAGGGTGCGGGGGCATTATGCTTATTGTGGTACAAGGGAGCAAATGATGTGTCTAAGACAACCTCAAAGGCCGGATTTTCTGGCCTTGATTTTAAACTAAAAAGGTAGTTCATAGCCAATTGAACACGTCTAAAAGATAGGGGTGGCTCACCACTCTCAGCTAAAAGACTGACAACGGGGCTTGAACAAAAAGCTCCAGTAGCCAATCTGACAGCAGAATGATCTATTGAGTCCAACATTTTAAGGGCTGTTGGCTTGGCAGAAGAATAAACTTGTGATCCATAATTAATACAAGGTCGAATATATGCCTTGTAAAACTGAAGCATGCATTTTCTATCTGCACCCCATTTTGTTCCGCTTAGAGCTCTCATCGCGTTAAGTCTCTTTAGACATTTCGCCTTAAGTTCTTTAATGTGCGGAACCCACGTCAGTCTGTAATCAAACCACAACCCCAGGAATTTCACACAGCGACTCGCTGGGATTATTATTCTATTTATCTTAAGCGTTGGATCAGCGACGCTTCTCAGTCGAGAAAAAGTAATACATTTAGTCTTTGTAGGAGAAAAGGAACCCGGTTTGGTTGCTCCAATCTTCGAGACGGTGGATGGTGAGCTGAAGGTATCTGTCTGCAGTAGCCAGCCTCCTGGCAGGGACAAACACAGCAAAGTCATCTACGAATAGAGAGCATCTGACAGGAGCTCTGACGCAGGAAGTGATGCTGTTTATGGCCACAGCAAAGAGAGTACAGCTAAGGACACTCCCTTGAGGTATTCCGTTCTCAAGAATTTTTGTGTCGGACAAATGAGTTCCCAGTCTTATATTAAAAGAACGTTCATCCATAAAACCTTTAATAAAATATAACATATTACCGTCTACGCCCCAATTTGAAAGGGTATTTATAACTATCCTACGCCAAGCTGTATCATACGCTTTTGTTATATCGAAAAACACAGCAACAAGTTGCCTCCGTTCAAGGAAAGCATTCAGGATTGACGACTCTAGACATACTAGGTGGTCTAGAGTTGAACGGCCTTGACGGAAACCACATTGCTGTGGAGACAGGAGATTATTGTGTTCTAGGAACCATACCAGTCTACGATTTAGCATCCGCTCCAGTATCTTACAAAGACAACTGGTAAGCGAGATAGGCCTGTAGCTAGTAGGGGAGAACTTGTCTTGGCCAGGTTTGTATAATGGTACAACGTAAGAGTTACGCCATGAACTTGGAAAGTTGCGTTCTTGAAAAATTCTATTGAAAAGGGACAAGAGGCACGCTTTAACCTCTACAGGAAGGTTTCTCAACATGGCGTAGTGGATGTCGTCAGCACCGGGAGCTGAGTTTATAATAAGAGAAATAGCAGATTCTAGTTCGTCAAGGGAAAACAATAAATTTAAGGGACTTATCTAGTTATTGTCATTTATGGGCTGTGCTTCATGTTGTACTTTATATCGCTGGAACAAAGGACTGTAGGACGTCGTCCTCGACACGTTAGAAATGGACGAGGCCAGAACGTTTGCCACATCTTTCGGCACGGTTAATATGATGTCGTTCACCCTTAAGCAAAGAATAGGCAGAGGTGGCTGTTTTCCGCAAATTACCTTTAGTCTCCTCCACACCAGAGATAAAGGGGTGGTACGGTTAATCGAAGAAGTAAATTCCTTCCACGAATTTCGTCGACATATTTTGAAAATCAGAGGAGCTTTAGCTCTGGCAAGACGAAATCGTGCGAGGTTTTCCTCGGTCGGAGATCTATTAAATATCCGCAAGGCTTTCCTGCGCTCTCGAAGCGATATCCTACACTCTTCTGTCCACCAAGTTACGTTTCTTCTTTTGATGATTCCTGTTGTTTTTGGAATACTTTCCAGAGCGGCGCTTGAAATGGCAACTGTTATATTGTTGACGGCGGAGTTTATATCTACTGATGTTGAAACATCTGGTGCCTGTAAAATTTGTTTAAATTTGCCCCAATCTGCCTTATCAAGCACCCATTTAGGTCTTTGGGGCACATTACCTGGAATATCGAGAATTTTAGTTATGACCGGTGCATGGTCACTACCGTAAAGGTCAGAGGAAACTGACCAATCGAAGCGGTAAGCAATTTGTGGTGTGCACACGGTTAGGTCTAATACTGACCAGGAACCTGTTCTCGGGCAAAGATAAGTCGGCGAGCCATCGTTCAATAAAACAAGATTCAGATCATCAAGGACCTTGGAAACCATGTTGCCCCTTGGAGAGCAAGTAGTAGAGCCCCAAAAACGATGGTGGGCGTTCAAATCGCCCACAAGTACGAAAGGATGAGGCAATTGATTAATAAGGTCCAATAGATCTTCCCTTGGAAGACATTCTGGTGGCGGGGGAATATAAACACAACAGACATGTAATTTAAACGGTATGTCAAGCTTTATGCATATTACTTTTTAGTTTTTCCTTGATTTTGTTTGAAATTTACAGTAGTTTTTTCTAATTCTAAATGTGGTCTAAGGTCGTCATCAAACAAATCCTCCTCCATTAGGCTGGATTTGGAGGACTGGTATGAGGGAGGGGTTCTGTTGGCACCCTTTGACCGTTCGACCACTTTAGAGGCAATTTTTTGATTCAGCCCTGACACAAGTTTTTGGCGTACTTCCGGAGATAAATTTTTCTTTCCCGTCACACTGGAATTAGCATTAGGGGTTTTTAAAAATTGAGCAGCAACCTGCCCTTCAGAAGACTGTTGCTTGTTTAAAAGGTTTTCGTCCCTTGGGTTGAGTAGGTGTAGCTGGTCTTACAGACACAGAAGGTTCAAGATCTGATATATCAGTGCCTCCACTACGTGGGAAGGTCTTGGCACTAATTTGTTGTACCAAGGCAGCAACCTGTTGCGTTAGTTCTCTAACTATGCCTTCCAGAGCTGAGCAGGAAGAACACGGTTTCGGTTGCACAGGGGACAGAGGCAGCCTGAGAATAGGATACGTCCTTCTTCGGGGTTTGCCCAAGTCGTTTCCTATATTCTTTACGAGCATCGCCGAAAGACAATTTCTCGCTAGTAACTATTTTCAGCACTTCCTTTTCTTCTATGTATACTTTGCAGCTGCGAGAGCTTGAAGGATGCTTGTCCTTGCAGTTGACGCACTGCTCTTCGCCGCCGGCACAGTCCTTGTCACTGTGACCACTTTTGCCACAAGGACTACATGTTTCAGGGTTATTGCAAGTTTTGCTTGAATGTCCAAAACGTTGACATCTATAGCACCTCTGAGGATTTCTAAAGTATGGACGAACTTGTAGAGACAGATATCCTGCTCTAATTGTGGCTGGTGGGTGAGGAAGGGCAAAAGTCAAAATGTGACCTGGTGTAGGTGTCGGTACACCGTGCACAACCTTCATTATTCTCACCACATCAGTCACAAGACAATCTTTCAGTTCTTCTTTCAATTCTTCAATTGAGCAGCATAGCATATCGCGACAGAATACAATTCCTTTGCAGAAGTTTAATGTCTCATGAGGATGGACAACGACTTCTACTTTGTCATAAAAGGATTTCATAGAGAGAAATTTCTGAGCCTGTGGAGCGTTCGCAGCCTCTACCAAGATGCTCCCATTACGAAGCTTCCTAACAGAAGACGGCGAGCCGCCCACTCCAACTAGAGCCTTGTTAACAAGGAAGGGGCTCACCTTTGCCAAGTTCAGAGTTTCGTCTTTGTGCTTAAAAACTAGAAAAAGTGGGGTGGGAAGATTTTGAACATTAATTTTCTGATCTGCAGTTTTTCTCTGTTTGTTTGTTTCCTCTTCAGATTCTGAAGAGAGAGCACGCTTCTTTTCCAGATCTATAGTAGAATCTCTTTCTACAACTCTATTTTTTTTTCTTGAGAAGGGTTTATGGTAGCCATTCAATATATGAACCAGCGCATCGTGATTAAAGGTGCAGGCCGAGACATCGGGAACGGGTATACCCTCGGGAACCTGTCAGCCAAAGCTTGGCAGATCACCCTACCCCAGTTCCCCGGGGCCCGATGTTATCTCGTTTAACCGAGTCGGGAATTCACGCACGACTCGGGCTCGCACGTGGCAACAGAAATCTCCGACATTTCTGTCCAATAATCACTTCCTGACCAGGGACCGAAGTGGCTGGCACCAGGATTCATACTACCGTTTGCTTCGGTAGAGCAAGCTCACATCAGCTCTCTTCTGCTACACCTTCTCAGAGTGTAGCAGTTCAAGCACTCCCCACAAACAATAGCACGATCCAGTCAGGAAAAGGGAGGAATTAGGAATAGGTAGGATTTATGGATGAGACAGGGTAAAGTGCCAAGATTGGAGATGTGTCTGGCACTAGCTCGGGGTACGAAAGGTCGCCAACCTTTAAACGTCAGAGTAAGACGTTCCCCTACGGGCTCGTCCCCTGTTGTTGTAGTCCCTCAAAGTATAGGAAGAATTGCTGCGGAAGCCAAGAATTTGGTAGGGGTGGATTCGACATGTAGTATGCTTTCACCAACTGGGAATACGCTGAGGCAGAAATTTCCACACGCCGTAGATTCCTTGGACGGTGACGTCCAGAATCCAAAGTGACCCATATGCAATGAGATAACAATTACTGCAATTTCCTACTGCTATGCTAAATTATAGCCTAATTTTAACTTACCTACTATCAAACTTTGCATTACTTATATCACATACTTTGTGAATAAATTTTTGCATTTATCTATGATATCGTTTAACTTGTGTCATACTGTATTAATATACTGTGTTGTACTATAATAATCGGTGATGGTTCATAACTTCACATTTTCTCTAATATGTAATCAGAGATGGTAGATCTAGTTAACATTTGAAGAAAATTTATATAATGTTAATGAGTTATTGATATTTTTACCTTCTTTTACCTATTTTTAATATCAATAATTTAAGTAGAGAACATAGTTTAAGGTTTTAAACTGTTACTTTTGACGGAGAGTTTTGTGGTGCACATTATTTTATAAATAAGACTACATTCGAAGCAAACATTTAAATTAGTTATCTCACCTAGTGTTTCTAGAAAAAATATAGACATCATCACACGTCACGTGAACTCAGGTCACCTCGGCGTTGAAGTTTGTTGTATGCTGGAACTGACTGTAACTAGAGGATGGTAAGTTTCCTTTGACCGGAGCATGATGTCAGCTAAAAAGAAATTTCGGGAAGTAAAAGGGAATCCATCTATGCTTTTCACGCCACTCATAATGATCAATAAAAGAACAATATGAAGAGCGGAGTAAGAGGGTCTGGGACTTGTGCAGTGGGTCATATCTGTTTTGATAGTGGTCATCGAACTTAAAATCCGGGTGATTTAAGGTTAAGTTGGAGCGTAGGGTTTTAGGTGGATTAAGGACTACGTAGGATAGAAGGGAGTAGGAATGTTAGGGCTACTAGGATACTCCAACTTAACCTTAAATCACCCGGAGTAAAATTTCCTTTTTATCAAGTTGTTTTCATAGATTTTAAGTTAAAAATACACATTTAACATTACAGAAAATCCGACTGTATATCAACACGTTCAAGCCTGTGGAGAGTACACTCGAGGAACTACACATGAACAACTGCACCGCTTCGCTGGATGCCTTCTACCGCCTCACTAACCTGCAGGTAATGGACCTCTTACTGACAAAATATTTTCTGAAATTTTTGTTTAATTTACCCATTTTTTAACAATTAAAAAAGTCCGCACTAAAATAGTCCAATGACATTTGAGACGGTGTTGCCATATCGATGCTGATCACCAGCTGTTCCCGTTATGACCTAGATATGGTCACATACTGGCTCTGCTTAATGAATATGAATGTAAAATAGATTAGTGAAATCAAATGTACATTTATTTGTTTACAGTAACAACTGATAATGTTTATTTATTGCAACATATGTTGAGAGAGACCAATAATTTTCACTACAAGTAAAAACTGGTAACAGTGTTAGGCGCAGGGTGTAGATGAGGGTTCTGATGAACCAGTCAAGACATGCTATTGGTATGTAGATTAAATGGTGTCGCTATATATGTTCATCTGACGTCCTAGAAATACTCGTATGTTTCGGTGAAGTCTATATGTTTTAACAGCCGTGTTGTGACGAGTGGTCACATTTACCCACCACGCTAGTTACACACGTGCTTGCCGCGTGTCCAGGGCGTAGACCATGGCGCGTTAGGAGGTTTTTTTCCTTGCTCCTTCCCCAGTAGGCCTATCCACGTGTGTAAAGAGCCCCAACCATCGCTCTTTACGGTGGTAGCCATTCCATGACAAATCTGCTACCTCCCAACATATTTTGTGTACCTCACCAATGACAGGGCTTCGGCAAAACCCTGTGTCTCAGTGAAATACATTTTATACTTTATTTTTTTATCCTCGCGAGTGTAACAAGCAACTTTACTTGGAGAAGCCTTTCAATTCACTCTAATAAAAAACGTAAAAAGGGCCTTTGTACGTATTTTGATTCCTCCTCCTCCGTGTACCTATTCAAAGCAAACACAGAGTGATCCTCAACTCAATGCCGAACCTCTCTCTGTCTCTTTACTAATAATACAAGTAGATATACTAAATGCCTATTACTGAAGAAACTGCTCAGGTACTTTTACAATAGTTGCTGTCACAATTAAAGGCCCTATCAATGTTTCCACATTAACGAATGTGTTCTCAAACACATCATCAAACACGTAAGAGGTTAATTTAGATGCTGCCATGAAAGGTATAATCCCTTCTTTGGCTATACCTTGATGTTTAATTGTAATTCCAAAGTGATCAGTAGGTGAGGCTCCATCTTTTATATGATCAACAATGTACTCTGAAAATGCCCGGGGCCAACCTATTGAGTCAATGGGAGAGGTCAGTATAAACGTTAGTTCTTCACGTGTGGTACGAAACCTCTCACTTCTGTTAACCATATTTCTAGATTAAAGCTTAAGGAAGGTTGCCATGTTAACGCTCTGAGTGCTCATTTGCGAACGAACATGAGACGAGTCAACTACAAATTTATAAATAAAACTGTTGGTATCCACCTGTAAGCCTGTGTAGTGCATGTGGGTGTTTGCGTGTGTGTACATGCGTATGCGTTGTGACAGAGTCAGTACTGGTACTTTTAATTACACAATATTTGAAAAAAATCTTAAGAGGCATAATTATTTAAAGCACATAGACATTCTGATTTTGAGGTGAAATTACAGAGTGAATATTGTTTGATGGATATGTCAGCGTGTATGTATTGAAGTTGACCTGAGATCACACATAAGAGCATATTTAAGTGACGTAGAAAAATCGGTACAGTAAAATGTTTGTGATAATTGATTTTATCCATAGACTGGAAGGCATTTATGTTATTAAAAACAGTAAAGAAATATAAAATGCTAACATTCGAGCAAATAACTATGTAATGACGTATCTAACAGTTTGCTGCATCCGAGGCCTTAAGAAGAGGAGAATCAGCGTTTATCGGCTCCGTCATCAGTACACATTCAATGTGGTCACTATATTACACAATCAAGGTCCCAGGACTTACAGAGTTTAGGCTTGCCTTAGAGACCTCATTCGTGCTGAGCCGTTCGGAGCATAGACTAATTGTTCATCTCCATGCCCAAGTCCACGCATCCTACTGAGTTCCCACATTCACTCCTTCAAATCAGTCTCACCCTCCACACTGTCCAAGGGTCAACCTCTCCCGGGCTTACGGATTTTAAGCCAGCCGTGAAAGAGGTCGAACTGCTCCAAGACTTACAGGTTTTACGCCAGCCTTAGAAACAGACGCTCCCTCGACGCAAGGGTGATCAAAAATTCACACTTACGTGACATTTGAAGGTAAAGATGACGGGGGCAGATATACACTCAAAACACTTGTATTTTGCACTTTCGGCCAACCACCCAAAGAAGGGTCTGGAGTGCAAAATTATATGTAATGGCTGCAATAATACAGTACAATATTTAGTATTTAAAAAGTTCTTTTGTACGTAATTAAAATACCTGCATAATAAAATAATCTCAAATTTTTACTCGTGGTCAGTTTTCATAACATAATTTAATAGAAGTACACATCTGAAGGAAGCGTTACAACGAACGTTCGGTCACAACCAACGGATGTGGTGGGTTATAATTACACTTATTTTCTCTCTATGTATGTCTCAGGATTTGTAATGAAATTTTAACGTTGTGATTTGTGAAAATGTAGTTTTTTTTAAACATGTTAAAGAGTGTTAATTTTTGTTTCTTAAATCCAAACGGTACAGTATCGTAGGATCCTTAGAGTCTCCTTTTCGGTCCTGTAATTTTAAAAGACTTTGTTTCTTTGACTGTAACAATGTCTTTGTCCTTGGTTCGTCTGTTCTCTTCGATGTCCACTGAGTCAAATGAATTACTCAGCACTAATGCTGTCAATGTTTCAAAATTTAATTTTTCGCTAGTTTTTAAATTTAGAGTAAGGCCTTTTATTTTACAAACTTCAACTAGTGCGTTTTTATTTGTTGACCAGACAAGATAGGCGTAAGTCTTGGGGCCTCCGGAAACAAATTCTACTATGTATGACCCTGGACCATAGTCAGCCACCTCGTCGGTCATTTCGCCCAAGTAGTCCCCTGTGGGGACCTTGTGCATACCCTCCCTGTGTACGTAGAGGACACTATCTGTATCATAGTAAAGATCTTACCTCCCTAACTTTTCTAAGTGTTCGTACAATTTTAATCGAGCATGTGACGTTGTAAATGCTGCAACCACAACATTCACTGTCCTTAGGGCTTCTGCGACTTCTTCAATATGCTGCCAGTTCACAATTAGTACAGTATCGTTAATAATTTGAGTAGTATTTACATCTATTTCAGGGTTGGACAGCAACTGAAAGTATTCAAAAGGGTCTCTTATGATTGATGTTTTTGTTTGATTTTCCCTTTGACCGAATTTACCCCAGAAAGAATTTAACATCAATTTAGCAAGGGAGTGAAGACCTCCGTTCTTTTCAATTTTGGAAGGATCAAGTCTGACACCTTCGTGTTCATAATAATTTTGAACGTACTTGGCCTTGTCCTCTTCAGTGAGGCACCAAGAGGGGTAGCCCGATGCCTTCTGTTTAATCTTGAGAAATTTGTTAATAAAATCCGTAAAAAGACCACCATCTTCGTAAGTAATAATTTTATAATCCCAAAGCTCGTACATTTCTAAAATTTTGTATCCCTTTTCTACAGCCTTGCGTATTTCCTGCATTGTCCATGTCCCTGTCAATGCTCTTTCTTCGATGTTATGGTTACAGTCTGTGTTTAGCATTTCTAGACCACATGTACGGCATAAAACAAACATTAATTTATTGTTTCATGGCGTGCTGGAAGGACGGGGTGGTACAAATTTAGTGGAGGCAGTACTTTACATTTCAGGAGATCTTCGGCCTCAATGCATCTTTCTCTACACTCCTTGTCCCCTACATATATTTTTGGATGGGATAAAGCATAAGGCGATAAACTTATTGACTAACGGGTACAAGGAGCAAACGTCTACATATTGAATCGTTTCCCCGTCCCCGCACTTGTGATAGGATTTTGCATTGCCTGTTCTGCCCCCGAAGGCATCTCTGGGGTTAAGTGGGAGTGCGTTTAGAATGGGGAGAAAATTTAGATAATCCAATTGTTGTTCTTTCTTTAAATGATTGAATTTACACTCCCACATTTCAATAACTTCATAGTCAGATGCTCGGAGACGAGCCATTTTAGCTTTGGTTCTCTCGAACCTTAATTGCAGGGAGTCGGAAGGGTCCTCTTTGAGTGGTTCTTCTCTATTAAATGGAAATCATTTTGGGCACCTATGGAAGTAACAACCCTGAAATTCATAGATTCGTTCTCCATCAAAACCGTCAACTTTTAGTCCCTCAATTTTAACTTCTCTGCCCCTTCCCGCGTGCTGAATGCGGACACTACGCTGTTCTTCCTCCCAAGTGAGCCATTGTAAAGCAATAGGCGATTGTTTATGAATACGGTATCCGTTCTTTGGGACCAGGCCTATGGTGTTCGGTTTCAAAAAATTCCGTCTAAAGACCAAATTACAGGCACTGGCAATGGTGACGGCTTCCATGAACGGATCAACGTTTCATTCCTTAAAAAACATGTTTGTAAATTAAATACACGCCTGCGCCAATATATCTACATCTGAAATACACAATACTCGACCAACTCTTTTTGAAAGTCAAAAACTACTGTACGTTTTGGTTAAGTTGGTCGTTGTGCCAATTTTCAAAATATTTGTAAGACTTTTCAAACATGGATTCAGGGCAATAGTACTCCTTGGGTGGTATGGGGCCTACATAATTTTGGTTTGCCAAAGTATTGAAAAGATGAGGGAAGTAACCCTTCTTCTTCTCCGGGGGGAGGTCAAAGGCTTTGGGTAGTGCAGAGAGGGCCATGGGGAAATAATTTAGCGAATCTATAAATCTGACGTTATCCAGTTCCATGAGAATGACTTTAGTGCAACGCATAATTAGTTCTGGAGTGAATTTTGTTTGTTCGAGAACGTACTTTAGCAGAAATTGAAAATCAAATCCCTGACCGTTATGAGCAATGACGCAAACATTTTTGAATTTTTTTCTCTCCTCCATTACATACTCCATAAAGTGATTCACAGGATCATTATCAAAAATCTTTGTTCGGTCTTTGCACATTTCACAAGATTTACCATCAATACATTTCCAACAAAATTGCTGCGAACCACAAAGGTTAACTTTATGAATTTTTGAGTTTTTGGCTAAAATTTCATCTTGACGGGTCTCCAAATAAAAGAAAATGAAAAGAAAGTCTTTGGTTTTTGGTTTGTTTGTGTCAACCCGCATGTAACATTGATGGTTTGGGGGCATGAATTCGTTACAGATTTTACAAAACACTTCACCGCACACATGTTTTGACTTACGGTTGTTCACAAACAGAAGTCTTTGCCACTGTAAACATTTTTTACCGACTTACAACGTTCACTCTTATGGGCTGTGAAACAGTTCTGATTTTTCATGGTCATGTTACAGTCAGGGCATAAAATTCCCCCATGCTCCACTTTACACGGTGGAGAAATGGTCTGGCACGCAGGACAGATATTTGAACACCTGTGAAAACCTTTGTGGTCATAAGGGACGTGGCATGCTTCGCAGAAAAAAATGGCATGAAAAGGCTGCAGTGAGGGATGTGATTACATTATAATGGCCTTCGTGATACAACAAGTTAATTTTGTACAAAGCATCTTCGTTACTACCTGAAAAATACACATCTCGACCCTTATTATCGTAATTTTATACTGTAATGTTGTACTTTTTGAGGTGGTCTTGGAATTTTTAAAGTTCGGGGATCCCAGCTCCCTGTTCTGAAATTTGGACCCCGGCTTTAGTCATCAGTTTTTGGGCTCTAAAAGTTTGTCGCTTACCCATGTCTTTACGTATAGCCTTAAATTGAGGATCTTTTTAGGCATAGGCTTTTGCTACCACTATAGCTCGGGGCAGACACAGATTATCGCTATTCTTAATAACTACGATACCTCTACGGGCCTTGCATTCTTCTTAAAAATTGTTATAAAAACCTGGTCTTACCCTACCACTGCCTATTGGAATATTGGTGCGGGTACACTTAACTCTAAATGTGTCCATGGACTTAATCGAATCCGTATTACTTTGGATAAGTTTTCTAAATATATCCCAAATTATATCCCAGTGAACTTGATTTGCAGGTCTATAGGCGATATATCCGGAATCTTTGGTTCTGAAATTCAGAGAATCTAAAGTGAAACCTAGGTAGTCATTTTCGGTAGTACCGGCTTTCGCCTTTTCGACAATACTCCTGAAACCCTTTTTAATCCAATCAAGTTTGGACACTCCTTCGGGTACTGGGTTGAACTTGAAAACTGTTTCTGACTCATATGTTCTAAACCTTCTACAGTAGGTTTCATTGGTATGCATAATTTTTACGGGATCCATATTGTATGTAATTAGCTCTAAAATAATACAGCAAGCAGCTTTGATACAAGTTTTTGGAATAGGTGTTGACTGTTCAACGTCACGTCTAAGAATGACAAGAATGACAACGTCACGCGCTTAAGTGCAGGAGCTGCGCATGCGCAGTAAACTTTTTTACAGTGCACTGTGGTATGATGTAATAACCGAAATAAATTACACAAAACTTGATTATAAATACGACACATAAATAAATGAACGAAATCTATGTTGGGTTTGTCACTACGATACAAACACAGTAACACAACGAATTAACTTGTTCACTTTCAGAAAAACACAATAACACTGTGTTAGATTTAATAACAAAGGAGCAATAGTATAAACACTTTAAGAACACACACAGTGAAAAGGAGTTTAATGTCTGTGATCGCTAAATAAAGCATAAGCACTTAATAAACTGAAAATGTAATAAAACTCCTATAAGCTAATTTACTTTTATGAAATTACTATGATAGTAAAAAAGCACTTAATAAATATAAAACACACTAACACCACTGACTCACTCTAAGAAAGCGTCAATATAGCATTAAAAAATACAACCACTCAATAACACTAAAATAACACTGAGCAGAGCACTCAACACACGTCCTGCCTCTTTGACGTCCACTAAAAAACTGAAGAGAGAGAAGAATGTTGCCGCTATTGTAGGGAGTCGACCAATGGGTGCTCTGGGACACTAATTTAGACCAATCAGGGACGCGCTTATTCCGACCAATGAGGTCTCTTAAAATTGCGATTGCAGCTGTACCGTTACTCGTCTGGTTTTTTACAGGTAACCGCAAACCTCAATCATCGCGTCCGGTACGATTAACTAAATTCAAAGTATACGAAGCGTAATACGTTTTTGAAAATAGACTATAAATAAGTTAAAGCTCTTTACATCACACTCGGGAGAAAAATTAAAACTTATTACACACCGAATGCAGTACCTATGTATTATTCCGGCTGTATTCAGGATGGCAGATATCCCGTGCTGTACTGAAGGTGTTATTTATTATTTATTATTATTATTTATTATTATTACTTCCAACGGTACAACGCCATTTAACATATTTACAAAAATTACAGACTTCTAAGATGACTATATTAAATTAAAGCTAGAAAAATAGAACATCACATTGTATACACAACAACAACACAGCAATCAGCATAACAGACAATCACAAGGCAAAGCAGTAACAACAATAGTTTGACGCCAAAAATTATTCAACATTCATAGCAGGAATCAACATAAATAACAAGTATCAATAATAAATAGGTCAAGAATAACAAAGATAACAATCAAATATACGGTAACCATTGCAATAAACTGTCAGACAAAACGAACCACTTGAAAAAACAAAATGATAATAGAATATAAAATAATAACAGAAATATAATATGTAGAGGATAAAATATATATATATATATATATAAAACAGAACTATAATCTGTAGGAAAATAATATACAATTATACATTACGAGGTAAAACAAACTATAAATTAAGGAAAAACAACATAAGAATGATAACAAGCACGTGCACTGGTGAACTCATGTCAACACCCTGGAGCACCTCCACTTAAAGGACAACCAAGAGCTCTGGAAGAAATCCAACCCAGCGCAGACCAATGCGCTAATAATAGTTATAATAGTTATTAGTTTTAATATTGTTGTAGAAAATGAATTATCAGAGTCCGAGGATACAGGTAACCGCAAACCGCAAACTGTCGGTCACGAGCAGTGTCTTGAGCCGGTGCAATGAGTAAGTCACTGTGGTCGAGATTTCATATAGTGCTATCATAGATTATAATATAATATTAGTATATCGCTGTATAATATTGGTTTTATGTAAACTCGGGGTCTCGAGACGATTGGATAATACCTCTGTATGCGTCTCTTTTATAAATAAATTAAAGTAAGGGAACAGCTAGGAAACCAGAGTGAGGTATGATGGGCCTTTAGATGTCCAAGTATAAGCGACAGATATAATTACACACGGTAAAGCTTAAATTGTATGGAATGGTACTCCGTATTAAGCTAAGCTCGCTTGATATTATGAGAATGAGAGCCTAGTCGTTAGAAAGTGATGGTTGATTTAATGTGGATAAAAATTTGGAGTGCCGTAAAGGGAGGCGTGGGTTAAGTGAAAACAAAATACTTGATTAATATGGAAACTAAATGTCCAAGCAGTAGTTGAAATAAATGTATGGTGCTTTGTTAATAACGAAATACGGTTCCTGCTTGAGAGTGGGGTCCCGGGGTGAAGTGATAGACATCCAAGTGAAAGGTAACAGAAAGTAGGGTCCCGTGATGGGCTGCGTGGGATAAGAGTATATGAAGTACTTAGTAGACATTAGATATCCAGGTATTAAAACATATGCACGGGCAATGATCGGCAAATAGTAGTCGCTCAGAATGTACGCCTCGTGTTATAAGCTGTTAGCTGGAGACTAGGACCTCGGGATGAGAATATCCTGTCGGGAAAGTACTCGGTAAATATTAGCATTACACGTTCAGGTAATGTATGAATATTTGTCAGTAAAATGAGAGTGCCGTGTTAGGCCTCGTTTTTTTTAAATGGGGTCCTCGGTATGTTAGAAATTGAACGAAATGCAAGTTTGAACCCTACGAAGGTAAGGCTAACTAAGATTGTGCGATGTGCTCGGTAAATACTCGTATATGGAGATTAATACGGTAAAGGTGTTAACTATATCTGTGGAAACCAGTACAGGGTATTAATCGTGGGAAGACAATATCCGAGTGTGAAGCTACGCGTGGTGAACACTTTAGAGTGTGGAGTCGTGGAGTATGTGTAAGGGCTAAGAGACGGGATGTACGACATATATGGATGCCTGTTGGACTTTGTGGATACTAGTCGGTAAGGTGTAGGTGGTCTAAAATTGGGTATGGGTGATACCCCTGGGTAGGAGTACGGGAGTTAGTTGGAAAGTGTTGATGTCCCGTCGGTGTGAGTGTATGGGCCTGAAGACGCTTGGGTGGATGAGAGAGGTGGGAGACTGTAGGCGTATACACACGTAAAGGTCGGGGGGTTAGAAATCATAGTATGTGCAATATCCGTGGTTAAGAGCCGAGGTATGGGAGACAATAGGAAAGTGTGAAGCCTCTACAGGATCATTTAGAAATGCAGATGTAGGTCTTAGCATGTCCAGGAGACGAACGATCGTAGTACTATTTGATAAATTGGTCGGTAAAATGGTTAAAATCTGGGTATAGGCGTTACGCCTGACTAGGAGTGAAAAGTATGGGGCCCCGACAGGGTGCGGATGAGGGCCGTACACGCTTGGGTACACGAGAGAGGTGGGAGGCTATAGGCGTATACACACGTAAAGGTCGGGGGGTTAGAAATCATAGTATGTGCAATATCCGTGATTAAGAGCCGAGGTATGAGAGGTAATAGGATAGTGTGAGGTTTCTGTAGGGACCATGAGAAATGTAGGTGCAGGTCTTAGCATGTCCAGGAGACGGGCGATTGCAGGCCTATGTGGTACATTGGACTGTAAAATGGTCAAAATCCGGGTATGAGCGATACGCTCGGCTAGGAGTACTGGAGGCAATCGAAAAGTGTAGGGTCTCGGCAGGGTGCGAGTACACGGTTAAAAGTTTCTATGTCGACATTCATCGATAAAAGGTAGGCGGTCAGAGTACCGATTTGGGTATAAGTTGGAACTCTGTGAGGGACTGTTCATGTGTGGGTCTGCAAGAGACGGGGGTATAGATGGGTGGCTAGGTCCTGGAATGGAGTGTTAGAAATCATAGTATGGGCAATATATGTGGTTAGGAGCCCTAAGTATTGGAGGCATTCGAAATGTTTGGGCAGGGGCCGTTAGAAATGTGGGTGCGGGTTTTCATGCGCTCCGGTACTCGAAAAGATGGGCGACGGAAGACTTATGTGCCGTGCATGGCCCGTAAAGGTTAGGCGAACAAAATCCGAGTATGGGCGTTACGCCTGGCTCGGAGTACGGGAGGCAGTAGGACAGTGTCGGACTCAGGTAGGAGCCATCAGATACGCGGGCGCGGGTGTTAAGACTCACAGGTACTCAAAAGGGTGAGTGTCAGTAGGCGTTGATACGGCACCTGAGGACGGGTGGTTAAGTAGTACAGAAAGGCAGAGATAAAGAGGTGTGTGACAAACAGGAAGTCTAGGTTGAGATAAGTCATCGGAAAACAGGAAGTCTGCGGTTAGGAAACACCGAAATGTATCTCCCATAAGAGACAATGTTAAAATATCGCTATAAGAGCCTATGTTAAAATAACTCCATAAGAGCCCATGTTACGACCCGAGGGGCGCGAGGTCTACTCACATACTTTGTGAATAAATTCTTGCATTTATCTATGATATCTTTTAACATGGGTCATACTGTATTAATATACTGTGTTGTACTATAATCGGTGATGGTTCATAACTTCACATTTTCTCTAATATGTAATCAGATATGGTAGATCTAGTTTACATTTGAAGAAAATTTACATAATTTTAATGAGTTATTGATATTTTAACCTTCTTTTACCTATTTTTAATATCAATAATTTAAGTAGAGAACAAAGTTCAAAGTTTTAAACTGTTACTTTTGACGGAGAGTTTTTTGGTGCACATTATTTTATAGATAATACTACATTCGAAGCAAACATTTAAATTAGTTATCTCACCTAGTGTACCTAGAAAAACTATAGACATCATCACACGTCACGTGAACTCAGGTCACCTCGGCGTTGAAGTTTGTTGTATGCTGGAACTGACTGTGACTAGAGGATGGTAAGTTTCCTTTGACCGGAGCATGATGTCAGCTGAAAAGAAATTTCGGGAAGTAGAAGGGAATCCATGAATGCTTTTCACGCCCCTCATAATGATCAATAAAAGAACAATATGAAGAGCGGAGTAAGAGGGTCTGGGACTTGTGCAGTAGGTCATATCTGTTTTGATATTGGTCAACGAAGGGGTCCTTATTGAAATCTACGTAGAAGTTGGCAGACGATAAAAATCTACTGTTGTTCCTCTACCGCCGCGCATCTTCATTATTCCTGTTAAAACACAAATTGATGTAATTACATCTGTTTACAAACCAAAACTCTCCGTCCGTAACCGTTTCTCAATGCCACATTAGTTAATATGTTATGAAAAATAAAGGGCACTATACAAAATTTCAAGTCAGAACCAACATCAACCTTCCTTATCACTTCGCGTCGAAACATTATTCCACAATAATATCATTGACATACTAGTGTTCGTCACTAATACAATAAGCAGTTAACTAATTTTAAACAAAAATATTCAATAACAAGCATAGTTTATGTCAGTCTTAGATAATAATATTATTTTCTATTTTTTCATGCCTAATTATCAATATATCTAGATGAGTTTTTATACTTCACAATCAGAGGCAAGAAATAAGTAACCAGCAACTAATTACTTGCAATAATAAAGATAATGTAATTCTGTAAACTCATGACCTGGGTACTTGTGTAGGCTCGTCCCCCTTATAATATAAAATAATTTGATTAAATTTAAATTACATTTATTTAGGTTTCATTTTAGTTACAAATTTTCCAATTTCTTGACTAGGGTGTGGGGAAGATAAGTAGTCCCGCAACCAAGAAGTTACGACTAATTTGCTAACGAAAAATTTAAATTGAAGTTGATTTATTTGGAATTAAATTTAAAAGGATTTTATTTTATCTGTGTTGTGTGAGAAAATTTGGTTTTAGTTTTATTGTATTTTTGGGTAAATGCGTACTGAATTTAATTTGAAGACCTTTCTTTGGAAAGCTTTGGGTAGTTATTATGGTCCTGTAATAAATTTTTGAATAATGTAAATATTTATTATTGGAATTAAATTACTTAGTTGAGTACCGATTTTAATTTTTAATTTGGTAATTTTAGGTTTGAATGAAGTGTGATTTAATAAACAATTTTAAAATAATTTAAGAAAATATTTTCCTATATTTTCTCATTGGCAGTCTACATAAAATGATTTTGATACTAGAAACATTAATCATAGTAATAATAAGAGTTTTGTACAGAGATTTTTGTTGGTTAGATATCTAATTTACTGTAGTCTGCTATACATTATATTCAGTATGAAGATCTTGCACTATTTATTTAGTAATTAAAATTACCATACTACGAGGAAATAGTAACACAATTTACTATACACCAACGTGATAATCCCTCTCGTTTGCTGTGCTCGACGTCGCTGTCACTTGGTTAGGCGATACTCTAAAGTATAAGAGCATCACGGAAACGCATAGATTTTATCAAAGCGTACCGGCTGACTGATAACGATGAATAAATAAGGGGATTAAGTTTAACGAGGTAACTTCCGGTTTTATAATACCGGCACCTGTAGCGACAGATGGCGAGTTCATAATGCTGTTGTAGCAAACAGAGGCAAAGTACTGTTGCCAATGCCTTTGCTATCACCACCTCCCCCTCCACTTCCAAAATTCCACATTTTCCGTAAATCACAGGGAAGGACATTAAAAATTTGTGGTTAACAGGTCAGAGAGGCAGATTTATCGAGTTAATGGAAGATAGGTCAGAGACTAAAGAGGATCCAGTTAGTTAGATCAGTTTGCCAAGTATACTGTATAGAGTTAGTGGATATAGTCAGGGGATTCCAATTAGTTGTTGGCAGGTTAGTCAGTAACATGTATCGAGTTAGTGGAGTTACTAAGAGAGACCAAATATCAAGGGGATTTCAATTAGTGGTTAGCAGGTCAGGCTTGCAAATGTATATAGTTGGTGGATGAATTAAGTAACAGTGAATGTATTCCAGTTGGTGGTAAGCAGTACATATATTCGAAGTTTATAATGCACAGCATTACAGCTTAGGTGGTTAGGGATGCCAGGGAACTAAAGTTATACAAGTATATATAATTAAGAGTTTAGAGTTAAAATGCACAGCATTACAGCTTATGTGGTTAGGGATACCAGTGATCTAAAGTTATACAAGTATATATAATTAAGAGTTTAGAGTTATTGGATGCCTCGTCAGACAAGCATACTATAAGCGCCCGATGTACTAAAGGGACTCAAGAGCTTTGTGCGTTGGTCGTAATTAATGGAAAAAACAATATCAATGAACATTCACGCATAATATAAATAGCACTCAGTTACGGTCCTATACCGGCCAGTCTATATTTTCACTGACTGCAATTTATTTTAAATACACAGAAAAATCTATAGAAAATACCTGATACTGTTGTCTACATTATGATACATTTTGCCCACTTCAAACAGTCTAAACTCAACATCGAGCTATACCGCCCTGATTACTACTCACGAATTACTCCTAGTCTTCGTATACTCTAGACTCAGGGCACGAGCATTTGCTACAGAGATGGTATCCATGTACAGATCTACTCACTGCCTGAACTATAATTGGTGCAAAATGTATTGATTTGACTTACCCTTTTATAGAATAATCCTGCAGAACCCACAGACCCTGCTCTTCTCAGATCTAAAAAAGAGTCAACGTCAAATAGCACGAACTATATAACCTGGAGGAGCGTCATGAAGCTTCGTACACAATAAATTTATTGTACTTTTATTAAAATTTTTAAAATTATTAGCGTTTTCATGACAACGGTGTTTACAATTGCTCAATGCTTATTGTTAGGACGAGAAAGACACAGGCTGATCGAAATGTAAACATACATTTGAAGTATAAGTATAAGTATATAATATGAAGTATATCATATTAACAAATAACCTTAATAATCAATTCTACAAATAAGAAAGTTAGTTTGTATTAAATTATGACTGGAACCCAATTATTTCAAAATTTTAATTGCTAAAAACCTAACGAGCCAATTATGTTTCCCGTTTTTCATTCAACGGTCAGTGGTCTTCATGGTCGAAAAAAAAGGAAAGTAATTTTGAAAATTCCGGACTTTGTTAAAATATTGAAAGACCGACAATTTGATAAGTGCTTGTCTCTGATAGTAACACTTCGTATTTCCAACAATTTGACAGCTAATTGCACACGATAAATAATACTAAAACAAATATATTACGAAATGTAAGTAAAACAATGAAATGTATAATACATACCACATCAAATGCTCAAGTAGCTAGGCATTTGGTAAGAAATAATCCATTCTACTTAAATCATCCTTATTTCATGTTGTTACCTGTGCAATGTTATTTTGAATCACTTCTACATGCTGAGAAGCAAGAATGAGTTGTACCTGTGTAGAGAGTTGTTGAATCCAGAGCTACCGCGACAGGTTATCTTCATACAGTTGGTTCCGCTGAAGTGCGTAGATGACGAAGAAATTTGAATGATCTGTGATCCCATAGTTCGTCATCACAGATTAACTGACACACGCTCCTCGTCTGGCGCAGGCATACGTTCAATGAGTTTTGAAATGTATAAGGGTTTTGTGTAGGAGGATTAGGTATTATATCATCTACATTTGCTAGTATTTTGGCATACATTTGAGAGTCTATATAATGAAATTTCGTTACTACATTTCTAATCTCAGAAGTAATGTACTGAGAATTGTCTTCAACAAACCATAATTTCGGTCCTTTGGATCAAAATGTTACTGCAACTCTAATACTTGCCGTAGATCTTCTAATGCTTGTTAGGCACTTTTACTTATATCAGTTTACGTTCTCATTGATGTCAGGCTTGATTTCGATGCTGTTTGTTGAATTTGACAAACATTCTGGAGGCGCAGTTCTTCAAGCTTTTGTAACCTTAAATTGTCTTCCGCAACACAGGAAGTTGTCTATCACATGGTAAAGCCATCTAGAATTAAGGGTATATATTTGTTGGTCACCGATATAGTAAATAAAAGTGGTCAATCATTGATAATTATTAACTACCTAATAATTCCTTTTAATTATAATAAATGCAATTTACACAAAATATACATGCACTTATGAGATGGCTGGTTTCAATGTTTAAATTTAACAACTAAATAATTTTATTCACGAAAATAAATAAACACGTTTTGTTACTAAGAACAATTGACAGCTGTTAAACCATCACAAACAGCTGTTATTATCTGCATAAGTGTGGAACCAGCAAAGCCAACTAATCTAAGAAATGTAACATTAGTACAGAAGGTTCTTCCCATCGTAATTAAATCTCCCTGAGAGTAACTACAAAGTCAAATGAAGATATTTTGCAAAAAAATACTTTTTTAAGGAGAGGTCTATTTCATTTTGATGAATACTGAAAGTGCTGTGTCAAATTTTATAACTGATATCTATAATGGAATCAATGAAAACAAATGTGTCAGTGGGTTGTTTTTAGATATAAGAAAGGCTTTCGACACTGTTGATCATGGTATTCTGTTAGACAAATTATATAAAAGTGGAATAAGGGGTGTTAGTCTTAAATGGTTTAGGAGTTATTTACTAGAAAGAAAACAGTGTGTTAAAATACATTCTTACATCAGTGAAATGGGTATAATAAAGCAAGGGGTTCCTCAGGGCTCTGTTCTGGGAGCAACCCTTTTCATAATTTACATAAATGATCTATGTAATGCCAGATTTCAAGGAAAAGTTACATCATTTGCCGATGACACTGCCCTTTGCTATGTTGGTAGAAGTTGGGATCTGGTTCAATCGTCAATGCAAAATGATCTTAAGGCAATTCAATGGTGGTTTACCAATAATAATGTGCTGTTAAGTGCAGAGAAAACCAAGTACGTAAATTTTAATGTAAAGAAGAACATTATTTTTGATATTAATCTGGAATATAAGTGTGCTAACTGTCTTATTTACCAGGGAGTTTGTGGAACGGGTAAATGTGCTGTTGTGGAAAGAGCGGAATACATTAGGTATTTAGGAATTCATCTTGACGAAAGAATAAAC
Source organism: Homalodisca vitripennis (assembly GCF_021130785.1). Classification (NCBI taxonomy): domain Eukaryota; kingdom Metazoa; phylum Arthropoda; class Insecta; order Hemiptera; family Cicadellidae; genus Homalodisca; species Homalodisca vitripennis. The sequence goes on from NC_060213.1 coordinate 63,571,241, forward strand.
TGGAAAATCCATATTAATAAATTAAAAAACAATATAAACAATATTTTGCGATACTTTTATTTTTTACGAGAAATGTGTAATGAAACATTGTTACGAATGTTATATTTTGCTTTGGTCCAAAGTAGATTAGAATATGGAATAGTTTTTTGGGGAGGGACATATTTTTCAAACATTAAGCCATTATACATTCTGCAAAAACATTTCATAAGATTAATATCCTTTAAAAATAGAACTGAGTTTTCACGTCCTCTTTTTGAACATTTAAAAATACTTCCATTACAGTACTTGTTTGTTTACAATGTAATAAAACTTTTCTATAAAAAGAATGGTAGCATGACTCGTGATAATAATGCATACAAGACTAGACTTAGGAATAGAAATGCATTTTTTGTCCCAAAACCTTGTACAACCTTTTTTACTAAATCCTATATTTTTGTTGCACCTAGGATTTATAATAAATTAATAAATTACCAGAGAGTATTAAAACTTCTAAAAATGTAAATATATTCGTAAAAAGACTTAAAAATTGGTTATTTAGTATAAAAGAGATTAAAACACTGCTAGAGATTCCTGGATGAGTAAATTAAAGTTGTAGTAGCAAAAATTGCAGCAGGGTATTGTTATTTAATTGTTCGATTTCTTATATTTCAATATTCGTAGTAGCTGTATTAATATTATTTTATTGTTATATGTATATATGTATGTATGTGTGTATGTATGTATATATGGATATGTGTGTGAATGTATATTTTTCAAGGAGTTATTTTATTTTACATTATATGGCACAATTTAATCATATTAAATAGATGCGTGTTTTGTTTTAATTGTTTATGAGTGAGAAGTTGAATTTTATGTTTTTGTAATTCTGAAGCTGGATAAACCATTTGTTAAAATACATTGATGGAACCTCCAAACAGGCTTAGCCTTGGAGGCCCTATTATTTCCTCATATATATTAATATCATATTTTTATTTTGTTTTAAAGCTATAAATGAAACTGGCATTTAATTGAGTTTAAGTTTATTTTTAAGTAGGACTTATGTAGCCTAAAAAACCTGGCAACAAGACATTTGAGTTTTAGTTTTAGTTTTGAATTTTTCTATGTAAAAATGAATAACTTGTAAATGTTTATTTTATTTTGAGGAAATAAATATATTCTATTCTATTCTATTTTTTTTTTTTTAAGCCTTATCCTGCCCGTCTAGAATAAGGTGACAAGATGCGATGTTTTCTCTGATTTGACCTTGGAGAGCGCTGTAAAAAGGAAAACATCAAAATGAAACAAACCTCTTTCAATATTACTATTACTGAAGATACCATTCAAGAGAATATGCTACACAAAATGGTTCTAACAAGATAAGGAATATAAAATACTTTAGAAACACGTAATATTACTCTCGTGACTGCTAGTCAGGTTTTATACTTAATCAAAATCACTCAAAACAACTTGTAAGGCATCTTAGCCATGCCTACATTTATTATTATAAATTGTTAAACAATATCTGAAAAGTGATTAATATTGGTATATTCTTCTTAATTTGAGCATGAAAATGATAGAATAGACAAACATTAGACTTAGTTAAACCTCCTTTCAATTTTTTATAAAACGGAGCACCTGAAGAAAACCAATATTAGAATAACAAAAAACTCAACTTAAAACATGATAACAGCAATGACGATTGTAAACATATTAAAAATATAATTAGTCAATATGGTAATCTGTTAATTTCACAAAAGCAATGCTAGGTTATTTCAATATGGGCGTGAGTAATTCAATTTCTGGAAGTTTTAAAACTGTTGGTTGCACATCGTTATGGCACAAATACCTTGATATTGTAGTGGGTCAAACAATTTATGTTGTCGAATTATTATAACTGTATATACAGGTATATTGTAGTCTACTATAGAATGTCAAAAAACAACTGCGGCTAAAAATGTCTTGTCTAGTAAAAGAAATAGTTATATATTTATAAATATAATTTTTTGTATATATATATATATAATATTTTGTAAGAATGGGTTTTTATAGTTATTGTACATTTCATAGTAACTAGATTAGATTAACTGTTAATTTTTATGATCTCTCTCACACTTAACGTCATTCAGAGTTATATTACTTTATTGTGTTAAAATACTGATTTCCGTTGAGGAAAGTACATGTATACATACACACACATATATATATATATATATATATATAAGTAGATATGAATATGGCGGTTCTGGACCACTTTTGGGACAGCCCAAAAATCAATACAAATACTGTTCAATACACCATAAATATGTAAAAACAAGATAATAATATGGCGGTTCTGGACCACTTTTGGGACAGCCCAAAAATCAATACAAATACTGTTCAATACACCATAAATATGTAAAAACAAGATAATAATATGGCGGTTCTGGACCACTTTTGGGGACAGCCCAAAAATCAATACAAATACTGTTCAATACACCATAAATATGTAAAAACAAGATAATAATATGGCGGTTCTGGACCACTTTTGGGACAGCCCAAAAATCAATACAAATACTGTTCAATACACCATAAATATGTAAAAACAAGATAATAATATGGCGGTTCTGGACCACTTTTGGGACAGCCCAAAAATCAATACAAATACTGTTCAATACACCATAAATATGTAAAAACAATTCACAATACAATTTACTTAAATAAACTATGGTAAACTGTATTCAAGCAATTTTTCATGACAGTATGACAACATAAATTGTGGAATTTATAATACTCGAATGTTGAATTTAGAATATGTTGGCATTACCGTTGAGCGAGAAAATGTTGGTAGCACTGCGCGGCACACAGGAGAACAGCCTTTCCCGTCCAGACCTCACACTAGTCAGTCATATTTAAATTTTACTCTATACTTTTGATCCAGGAATGTTAAAAGTTCACTGTTTACTGGTTTAATATCACATTCTCTTCATCTTCAGCTCTATTTGGAACAAGACTTAGTGAAATTAATCCGTAGTGACAAGTTCAGTGCTTTATATTCTACAAATTTTAATGAACAGATATTTCTTAAATAAAAAACTTTTCTACTAAATAGTCACCAAACAACATGAACTCACCAAAGTCTCTACAATTTCTAGCATTAAAACAGTGCAACAAAGATGAATTCAGTGAATTGCCGGTTTATTTTCAACAACAGTTGATACCGTCTTCGATACTTTCCTTAAATGAAACAGAATTAAAAGAACTTGTAGAGTCTTTTGCAGAAAGAACGAAAACTGCACACGTGTACACACAAAAAAACGAAAAAAATAAGGGATTATATATTTAATATAATTACGAAAGATATTGAAAAGAAAGTAAAAAATAAACAAACAGAGAGTTTTCATCGTTTTTTTTATGAAATTTTTCCCATATTATACGTTCTTTCAAGATAATCAAGACTTAATTGATGAATTTCTTAGGAATTTTTGTAAGTATCAAGATTTATCAACACAATTCATTAAAGAGCATTATAGAATTTTTCTTATAGAATATAGCCACATTTTGTGTGAAACAAAAGGTATTACTGTAGATAATATTCCATGTGACTCCTATGAAGAAAGACACCAACTATGGTTATCAAAACAGTACTATGACGTGGGGAGGGACTGCAAGTTTTAGAGTTAAGACTTTATTCTACAAAGTTAATTGTTATAATTTCTTTATCTTTAATAGTCTTCTTTCCAGTAACAACCAAGTGTAATTTATCATGTTTATTCAATTCTTTAATCTTTTTTTCATCCAAAACATTCAAAAGTCTGTTCGGTAAGTGTACTTTATAATCTTCCAACTCGGCAATTATTGTAAACCCGAATTTATCCATCATTTTCTCCAAATTCAAAATTTTGTATTTCTTATTTTCTTCCAATTCATTTAACTTCTTATACTCTTTAAACTTACATTCTCCAATATCATTTAACTCTTTCAAGAACTCCATTTAAATAGAAAAAATTCAAAGACGGAAAAAATGAAATTTGCTAACAATCACTCGAGAAGTCGGGGAGAATGTGAGTAAAACCGCATTCTTTTCACGAGGTTCTTCGTTTAATTTCTCCAAATGTACTATAAAAATCATCGAGGATTTCTGGCTTAAAGTCGTAGACAAATTCAACATCCAGATAATGAAAAAATACAGGTAATATCTTTTCATAATAAACGTGTGTATCGATACCTACAAACCTAATGTATTCTTTGAAAAGGAAAATAATTTTGTTAATGGTTCCAAGAGATAAGTAAAAATTTTTATTCTGTTTTCTAAATTCTGTAACAAATTTTGTTTGTTTTTCATCTCCGTATTGTAATTTTATAAGCAGATTATTCAAATGTGTTAGTTTATTTCGTAATTTCTTAGGTTTAGGTCTTTCGTACAAAATTAAATTACAATCTCTACAAACTAAATATTTTTTATCAATAATTTCTCCTCTATTATAACACTTGTAACAGTTGGCATTGTACTCTTCCATTTAAACAAAAAAGATTTTTTTATAAATGGAGATTATGGAACTAAGTCTACCAAGATATAAATTTTTCAGCACAAATGTTTATGTTTACATTTCTACAACAGAGATAAATAGAAATAATTTCATTCTATTGTACAAACTATTTAGGATATTTTGTCTATGATTACAAAGATTATTACGGAAGAAATCGAGATTTTTCAGCAGCGAGAGAGTATATTTTTGAAGTATTAGGAGGAATGAAAGAAAATAATATGAATTTAGCAAATAATTTCCGTTAAACAAAAAAGACATTCCACTCGTTAGAAGAGAAAAAATGTTGCGTTTGTAAAGAAAATTAAGAATATTTCAGAATTTCACAACTGGCATTATAGTAAAGATAAAAAACAAGCTTTTTGTAAGGATTGTGCTATAAGAATTTTCCGAGAAAGTCAAAATAAACCGACTCATTGCGAATGTGGAAGAGTTCTTCAATGGTTACCTAGTTATGCTAAACATTTACAAACAAAATATCATAAGTCAAGAGTTTTTAATAAAATTTAGTAACATTTTCATCGTGTAATAATTTTTTCTATTTAAATGGAGTCTCAAAAGAAATGTACAAAGTGTCAAGAAGAGAATAGAAAAGACTGTTATTGTAAGGAATTATACGTTTAAAATGGACAAATTAACTTTAGAAGAAAAAAATTGGTACTTTTGTAAAGAAATTAAAAATATTTCTGAATTTAATAACTGGCAGTATAGTAAAGATAGAAAAGATGCTTTTTGCAAAGATTGTGCTAAAAAAATTTTCAGCGAAAGTTATAAAAACGAAATGCCTTGTGAATATGAAAAAAGAATTCTACGATGGTTACCTAGTTATGCTAAACATTTACAAACAAAATATAATAAATCGAGAGTTTTTAGTAAAATTTAGAAACATTTTCATCGTGTAATTTAGATATTCTATAAAATCAGTCGAGATTCTGCCATATTTGTAGTAAAAATGATTTCCGTTGTATAAAATATTCAAAGATTCTTTCATTTGGTTGTAGAGATTTATACTATTTGGATCTCCATGTCTTAATAAAATTTCCATTTCTGGGTAATCAATTTCAAGTTCTTTCAATCTTTTCGGTATTTCTCTCTTTTGAGCTCTGATAACGTAATAAGGATATTCCCACATGTGATTCTTCTTAATTAATACAAAAACATGGTGTTTTTTCTTATCAAAATTTTTACAAACAAGTTCTGGTTTCATTAAGTCAATTTTTACACTTTGTTTTGCGATTATTTCCGTTTTTATTTCATCTTTAATTTGCAAGTGTTTAACTTCGTCCTCTAAATATTTAATCTTGTTTTCAAGTTTGTACTGACCAAATTTACGAATACTTGGCAAAACTTCTTTTGTAACACAATTTTTGAAGATTTTTGCCTCTTTTTTATGTGATCTCAAAATTAAAGAATAAAGTCCAGATTCATTGATAAAAACAGTGTCAGGATGAAGATTATTAAGGGGCCATTCAAATAGCCCCTTGTTTTTTAAGTAAAAATATTGAATTTTGTCATCATCATCAACATTTAATTTAATTGCGTGTTTTGTTTTTTCATAACTTAATATTTCACAAACATCTTTAGCCTTAAACCAGATTACATTGTTTTCGTCAACAATCGTTACAATGTCTTTATTATTGAATCTAAGTTGATTATTGAGTAGGTCTACAACTGACTCCATTTAGATAGAAAGAAATTTAACTAGTTACTTGCAATCTTAAATATATTGTTGTTTTACTCTCATTATTTAATAGATTTCCTTCAGAGTCTTGAATAGTCAGAACGATTTTTTGAATTCTTTTAATATTTTTTCTAATTGGAATATAATCGATTTCATTTGGTTTTTCACTGATTTTTGATCCATAAGCAACATTTGGGAAAAAAGTGTACAAAATTTCAGATTCTTTGTGTAAATGTTCGGTATGATTTTCAAAACTAGGTTCAACGAGATTGCAGTGCACTTCAATTACATCAAACGGTCTAAATTTTGGCGTTTTATTTCCTAAATATACCTGATTTGGCTCAATAGTTTCTTGAACAAACCCTAACAATTCTACAATAATTGCTGAAAACATTATTCTTACTGGTGATTTTATTTGAATTTTATTAGAGAGATAATTTTTTTGCATTTCAAACTTGTTTTCGTCAAAGTTTAAAGATTTATCTGATTGTTTGAATGTTTTCAGATAATTTGTAAGGGAATTTTTTATTTGATCGAAAGTATAATATCCTTTGTTTAAACCATAATATTTTGTTATGTTCTTCTCACTAAATCCTATACAATAAGGAGAACTTTCACTAATATTTATTACAAAATTGTCAGAATAAAAACCGCTTAAACCGATAAAATAATTTGATTCTTCCTCTAAGTGTATAGGATGTTCCAAGTTTAAAACTAATTTAGAGCTTTCTGAAGTCAACTTGAACAGCTTCATTTTCGCAAGCGTTGCTTCAAGATGAAAATCTTCTATTTAAATGGAGAAATTTTTAAAGCAAAAAGATCAGATAAAACTTCAAACGTTTGAAGAAAATAAGAAAGATCAACCAATCAGATTGTTAATTGTTGGTTCAAGTGGATGTGGAAAAACAACTTTATTATTGAATTTTATCTACAATAGGTTGATTCCTTATTCCAATTTGTATGTTTTTAGTAAATCTTTAGAACAAGACGCATATAAAAAATTACAAGAAAGATTTGAGAATATTGAGAAGAACTTAAGTAAGAAAATATCATATTTTTATAATGCTTCCGAGGACATAGTTCCATTAAGCGAATGTAAACCGAATTCTTTAATCGTTTTCGATGACTGTATTTTAGAAAATCAAGACGTTATTAAGGAATATTTCGTAATGTCCCGTCACAAAAATATCTCTTGTATCTATCTTTCTCAATGCTTTTCAAAGGTTGATAAACAAGTTATAAGAAATAATCTGAATATTTTGTGTGTTTTTAAGCAAGACGATCACTATTCGAGAAAGATTTACAACAATTATGTTGGTTCTGATATGAGTTTAAACCACTTTATTGAGTTGTGTGATAAAATTTGGAAGGAAGACTACGGATTTTTAACAATTAATCTAACTTTGAAGCCTAAAAATGGTAAATATTTGAATAAATTTTCTAATATAAATGCTGCTCAGTGGTCTCGATAAAATATTTGTTACAATTATTTTTACATTATCTTTACTTTTTATTTACATTATGAAAACAACTGAAAAACGGTAAAACTGTTACGTTCCACGTTCACGTTCATGTTTCACGTTTCGTGTTCACGTTTCACGTTCGTGTTTCACGTTCATGTTTTACGTTTCGTGTTCACGTTTTGTGTTCACGTTTCACGTTTTCGTGTTCACGTTTTACGTTCCACGTTCACGTTTCAAAATTTTTCTAATTAAATGGCGAACGTAACTTCTGAAGAGGCGAAAAAAACTTGATCAAATCGAAAAGAAATTAATCAAAGAATTTAAAGAACAGATTCGAATTGATGAAAAAGAACAAGAATTTATTCAAAAAATTAATCAACCTGTAACTTCTGCAATTAAAAATGTTGAAGGTAAAAATTGAAAACGTTTTAAGCGATAATCAAAATTTGATGAATTTGGTTCCAGTTGTACGACAATTTGCCGATATTTCGATACCAGAATCTGAGTTTGAATTGCCAAAATTACCATCGTCAACACCATTTAGACCTAGAATCATTGAAGAATCTACAATAGTTGAACCAATAAGTCCTGGAACAACGGATATAATAATTGGTGAAATTGGTAAAAAATTTCTTCCTAGAGCAAAGGATGATAAATTTGGTTTGTATTGGGATAAAAAAAAGAAAAGTTTTATGATTGGAAATTTACCCGTTAATTTTGAACATAATGATATAATTATTGAAGATAAAACATATAAAGGAACTCAAGGCTTATGGAGATTATTAACAGGCACTGATGTTCCAAAAGACGGTTTATATTCTGGAGAAGACTTGAAAAAGTATACAGAAATTTTATGGAAATCTGATTCAATTTACAAAAATAATGATCCATCAACTAAGAAACCAAAGTCAAGTAAAGGTAAAAAATATCTCAATTTGATTAAACCAATTTGGGGAAAAACGAATCGAAGGATCAGGTGTAAGAAAATACAGTGATAATAAGATTGAATACAGATATATCGACGATTTGACAAAACTCGATGGAATTATTAATTATATTTATGCTCAAGAAAAGGCTGGAAACAACAATTTTTTGAACGAAAAGAAAGCAATTAAAGATTTTATTTCGAACAAACTTGACGAAATGATTGAAAAACCTGATGGAATTAAATATTTAAAACGAGTTTTGCCGGCAATAAGTTCATCTATGATTGAGGGTAGTGGACTTTTGAATGATTTTATCAACAATTTACCTTTCGAATTACACGTACCAGGCTATGAATATCTGGGACCTGGCACAAAACTTGAAAAAAGATTGAAAAGAGGAGATCCTGGTATAAATAAATTAGATCAAGCTGCTATGGAACACGATATTTTTTATGCAAAACATAGAGACACAAATTCCAGACATATAGCAGATAAAGTTTTGCAAGATAAGGCAATGGATAGATTTTTATCAAAAGATGCTAGATTAGGTGAAAGATTTGTTGCACTTCCAACAGCTGGAGCAATGTTTTTGAAGAGAAAACTAGGAATGGGAATCGAAGAGAACTTGAAATTTTAACTATATAAATGGAGGTGAATGTAAATTTCAGCAAAAATCAGAAAGAAAAAATAAAATCCGCTTTTAAGAAGAAAATACCCGTTAGTATTCAATTTAAAATAGATCAACTAAAAAATGGCGAAGATAAGATATTTTTAACAAATAGACAAAACAATAAACTCGAAAAACATAAGAAAAACAATAAAGGAACCAGAATAGAATTTTCTTATAATCAGTTGAAAGAACTTAAAAATGGTGGACTTTTGAAAGATTTATTAGATTTTGGAGAAAATATTCCAGTTGTTAAAAATGTTGTTCCTTATGTTCGTAAAGCTGCTCCAATCGTTAAAAAAGATGTGATTCCTATTGTTCGAAACATTTTAAATTGGTTAGATAAAGAGTTAGAAGATGTTACAGGATCTGGATTAGATGAAAAAACTTTGAATTACGTGAAATCAAACATTGAAAAAAAAATTTAAACCTTTAACATTCGGGGAATTGGAAGAAATCTGCAAAAATATTAAACATTTTAGAGGAATCTTCATGAGAGATACATTACCTGAAAAAGTTAAGAAATTTGAATGTGGAATTGTGAATTTAGACTCGATTATGGGAAGTGGAACGCATTGGATTTGTTATTATAAAAATGATAAGAATGCATGTTATTTTGATTCGTATGGAAGAATTGAGGACAAACCACCTATAGAATTGATTAAATATTTGAAAAAATCAAGCGTCTACTACATTGATTCTCAGATTCAAGACTATAAAGATCCCCCAATTTGTGGTCATTTATGTGTTTTTGTGTTGAATGAACTGAGTACTGGTAAAGATTTTAAAGAAGTTGTTAACAAATTATTACTTAATAAATATGGATTCACAAAATATTTTTGACGTATTTGGAACACAAATTATTCAAAATGTAGATAATAGTTTGAATTTTGTTAGTTTGAGAAATGAGTTTGATAACAAGTTAGAAAATGTATTACAAAACCTTCCAGATTCAGATATGTTTGCTGTCGAGATTGAAGATTTTAAAGCAGAATATGATAACAAACTTGCAAATTTCATGAGTTCAAATGAAGTTGCTGATAAAATAAAAACATTGGAAAAAGAAGTTGATGATGGTGTAAAAAAATTATTTACCAATTTAATGTCTCATATCGAAAAAGCTGATAAAATTACTGAAGCGATCAAAGTTGAAAAGAATTATGTTAGTTTGGCTAATAAAAAAAGAATTGTCTGTGTTCGACCTGGTATTGACAAACATGATGTTGTTGTTAAAAAACAAATTTTAAAACCTCTAAAATTATCAGAAAACATCGATATTGTTGATTTACATGATCCGAATGTTAAAAATGCCTTAGATTTTAAAGGAAAAAGAATTAGCAGTGTTAGTAAAGGAATTAATCCATTTGATGTTGTTGTAATGATTCAATTTGAAGATCATATTAAAATGTTTAATGAACTAAACAAAAATTACGAGAATCATAAACAGCATGTTAAAGATTTTACAACAGAAGTCTATGAAAAACTTGAAGCGAGAAGTAAAAGATCTATAGAAAATTGTGATGAAAAATTTACAAACTTTGAGGAAAATTTCAATCTATATAAAGCCGATCTTATTGAAAAAGTCAATAAATTTCAAGAGGATTTTAATGAAACCTATAGAGAAAAATGTGAAGTTTCTAAAAGAGTAGCTATTAATCAAGCTTTACTTCATAACAAATTAAATAAACTAGAAGAAAACTTTAATAAATTTAAAGAAGATGTCGATAAAACTTTTGAAAACATCGACAACAGATTTAATGGAGTAGGTGGTTACGATGATTCAATTTAAATTTTTCTTTTATAAATGGCGCTCATATACTGTGTGAGGTGCAAAGAGAAAACTGCCACAAACGATATAAAATACTATGCAAACATTAACGGAGTTAAGAGAATTTCTGGAAAATGTGCTGAATGTAACTCAAAAAAGAGCCAATTTACAAAAACTTGAAATTTTTCCCTAATAAATAGAGATGGCGGGACATTACAGTGCTTTCGATCTTTTTATAATGCAACACGAAAGAGATTTGAAAAAGGAACATTGGGACGATATTTCTCAAAAATATGAACTATCCGAAGATATGATGCGATTATACGTAAACAAATTGAATTGGTATAACATTGCTAAATATCAAACTTTATCATCAGAGTTCATTCAAGAAAATATACATTATCAATTAAAAGATCATATGTCTGTTCTTTGTCTCTATCAACACTTGAGTATAAAGTTTTTGGATGAAAATAAAGATACAGTTGATTGGAACAATATTATAGATAGCGGTTACTATCCTGTGCAAATTTTATTGAAATATGTGACCGAGATCGCAAAATTTAAGGAAGAGAATCCTGAATATGACGAAGTAGATCATTAAAAATGACTCCTAATTTATATCTTTTCTTATAAAAACGTACATTAGATCGATGAAAAAATGATATCTTTCTTATACATGACGTTTAAAATTTCTAAATTTTCTCTTATTAAATGGCGGACTACAGAAAATATGCTAGTGATATTGAAAGGGCGGAGTTTAAAAATTTCTATCCAATTAGTAAACAACATTTGAATGAACGGAATAAAAGAACTGAGTTTAATATTGATTTTGGAGATAACTTTTGCTCGTCTAACTTCCAGTTTTATATTTCTGGAACTTTAACAAAACAAGATGGTCAAGCATATCTTGGAACTGATAATGTTAAATTAATCGATAATTTTATACCGTTTTTATTTTCTAAGATTGAAGTAAGAAAACACAATAAATTGATAGAAGAAGTCGAAAACTGTGGCCAATTAAGCACTATTAAAGGAACTATTTCGTATTCAAAAAGTGATGGTATTTCTCAAACTTCTAATGGCTTTGAATCAGATTTTAAATTTGGTGTTTTTGAAGCAGCTGGAAATTTATCTCATTTTGGATTAGGATTTTTTGAAAATGTTACTATTCCGATCTATAAAGGAGGATTTTATCTAAGTTTTATAAGAGCAGAAGACGATGATGCGATATTAAAAACAAAAACTGGAAATGATATGCCAGTTGATGGCAAAATTACAATTACAGATTTTTTTATTAGAGTTCCAATGATTGATTATAAAACCACGAGTAAAATTAGGTTGATTGATGAAATTACAAAAAGTCAAAACATTATGTTTAATTTTCTAGATTGGCAATGTATTGAGCAAAAAGGTATTTCCGGAACAACTTATTCGTTCGATATCACAAATATTTATAGAAACATCTTCAATCCCAAGTTCATTATTATAGGTTTTTCAAACAGATAATCAAGAAAAAAATCCTTCAAAGTTTGATAGTTTGGATGTAAAAAATATCAGAGTATAATTGAACGGTTCTTATTATCCAGATGAATTACAAAATTTAAACATTTCCGGAGGTCTTTTTAGAATCATGTATCAGATGTATCAAGATTTTAAGAAAGTTTACTGTAATAATAAGGAAATGTATTACAATCCTAAAGAATTTTTAGCGAATAGACCTATTTATGTCATTGATACAACAAAGAGTTTGACAAATATTTCTGGTTCAAAGAACGATATAATTATCAATATGGATTTTCAGAGTGCGGTTACCAATGCGGTTTGTTATGTTGTCGTTGTCTCTGATAAATTGCTTGAATATGATGTAAACAGGAGTAATATAAGGGAGATACAATGAGAAAAACTCGGCCATACTTCCTACAATCAAATCTGTTTTAAAGTAATGGCCAAGTGATCCCAATTGAACCTAAAGAATTTTGAAACAAGATAATTACAGATTGTAATAACTTTTAGTTGGTATATATTCGTAGTTAAAATATGCCTTAAGTTTGGTATCGCTTAAATTTTTATTAAAAATATCTAATTCTATGTTACTTAAACTACTTACATCTATTTTATTTTTACGGGCTAATTTTATCCTGTTATATGTATATAAAGAATCTAAAGATATAATATTTTTTATCTTGAATCTAGTCATAATATGTTTTTGAATGTTAGAAAGGTTTGAAATATTTTTGTTACCCCAAATGGTTATTGCATAATTTAGAAAAGACATGACAAATGCTGAAAATACTGACTTTTTGAAGTTTTCTTCTTTACATACATATAACGGTTTCAAAGCTTTTTTAATTTGTTTTTCTATATGGTTAATATGTTGATTAAAATTTAAGTCTAAGTCTATGATACAGCCTAAGTACTTATAACATTCTACCTTTTTTATTGGTAATTGGTCATTAGTTCTGGAGAAATCTATATATTCTGTTTTTTGAAAGTTTAAAGTTTATTTATTTTGTTGTAGCCAATTATTAATTTTCGTCAGGTCCTCGTTTGTTTTTTTATATAAATCGTTACCTTTAACTATTAAGGCTGTGTCATCGGCAAAGAGTACTAATTCGCCATGTAAATTAAGGGTTGTTATACTATTGATATATATTATAAACAAAAGAGGACCAAGACAACTTCCTTGAGGAACTCCACAGGTGATTTTTTCTAAATTTGAAATTTTGTTGCCAATTTTTGTATTACAGAACCTGTTATCAAGATAACTAGCAAATAAATCTAAACATTTACCTCTAATTCCTAAATGTTCTAATTTGTATAGTAATATCTTAAAATCTACAGTGTCAAAGGCTTTCTTAAGGTCTAGAAATGAGATTAGTGTATTTTGATCAATACTGTTAACAACTAAATTGATTGCTTCCTCTGTATTTTTGTTAACTCTAAAGCCAAATTGTTTTCTTGATAACAGGTTGTATTTTTCCAAAAAGCTATATAATCTCTCATACAAACATTTCTCAAATATCTTGCCAATTATTGGTAGTAGACTGATTGGTCGAAAATTGGATGGATCTGATAAAATTCCTTCACTTTTGTAGATTGGGCTGATTGTTGCTATTTTTAATCTATCGGGAAAAATGCCAGTTTGAATACTTAAGTTAAAAATGTATGCTAGTGGTTCACTTATTATGTATACAAGATTTTTGATTAGTTTGATTGGAATTTTATCTGATCCACTTGCTTTATCATTCTTTAAAAGTTTAATTTTGGTCTCAATTTCTAGTTTGGTAATTTCAGAGAGATATATAGAGTTCGGATTTGATTTCATTTTTTTCGTTTTCTAGATCTGGAATCTTTGAAGCCAATTCTGAACCAATGTTTGCAAAGAATTTGTTCATTGTATTTAAATCACCTGTGTATCTACAAGGTTTTTTGGATTTATTTAAGAATTTGTTTATAATATCCCATTTGGTTTTTGAATCAGATGACATTTCAATCAGTTCTTTAGAATAGTTTTCTTTTAAAATATTGCTATAATGTTTAATTTTCGATTTATAAAATTTTGCTTGTTCAAATCTCTTTTGTCTATACAGTTTATTTCTAACTTTAACGGCGGTTTGAATGCCAATTGTAAGCCAATTTTTGTCATCTGAATGAATTTTGAATTTTGGTTTGTTATTTTTTAGAAAGGTTTTTGAAATTAGTTCATGAAGGTGTTGATAAGCGCTATTTACATTATTAAATCTATAGATTAAGCTTAATTTCTTTAAGAACTCATCTGTGATCTTCATTCTTCGTGAGGGTTGCGATGACGTGGTTGGAGGGTGCAGAAAGGGGTCAAGTGATGAAACAAGGTGTTGCGGAGTGTTGAGGCAGTGTAGCCAGATGTTCAGATTGTGAGGCTGCGGTTGATAACAAGTCCTTGACCGTCGGCTGCTTCAGGATGTTGCACAACACTGCAGATCACGTCATGGTGATAACACGTCCGCTGCTTCGAGATGTTGCACAACGCAGATCAGTGACTGTAGACCACATCATAGTGTCGCTTGAAGTAATGAAATAGGCATGATTAGAAAATGTCTTGATGAACTGAATGATTCACACTGTCTTGAAGGAAGAGATGTTATGATGGATGAGTCTTAAAGATGGTGTAACGTGGTTAAAATTGTAGAATATAAAGCACTGAACTTGTCACTACGGATTAATTTCACTAAGTCTTGTTCCAAATAGAGCTGACGATGAAGAGAATGCGATATTAAACCAGTAAACAGTGAAATTTTAACATTCCTGGATCAAAAGTATAGAGTAAAATTTAAATATGACTGACTAGTGTGAGGTCTGGACGGGAAAGGCTGTTCTCCTGTGTGCCGCGCAGTGCTACCAACATTTCTCGCTCAACGGTAATGCCAACATATTCTAAATTCAACATTCGAGTATTATAAATTCCACAATTTATGTTGTCATACTGTCATGAAAAATTGCTTGAATACAGTTTACCATAGTTTATTTAAGTAAATTGTATTGTGAATTGTTTTTACATATTTATGGTGTATTGAACAGTATTTGTATTGATTTTTGGGCTGTCCCAAAAGTGGTCCAGAACCGCCATATTATTATCTTGTTTTTACATATTTATGGTGTATTGAACAGTATTTGTATTGATTTTTGGGCTGTCCCAAAAGTGGTCCAGAACCGCCATATTATTATCTTGTTTTTACATATTTATGGTGTATTGAACAGTATTTGTATTGATTTTTGGGCTGTCCCAAAAGTGGTCCAGAACCGCCATATTATTATCTTGTTTTTACATATTTATGGTGTATTGAACAGTATTTGTATTGATTTTTCGGCTGTCCCAAAAGTGGTCCAGAACCGCCATATTCATATCTACTTATATATATATATATATATAAAATATACATTTATATCATATATATATATATATATATATATATATATATATATATATATAAATGAATATATAATAGCAATACATTTTTTGATTCATTTATATTTATAAGATTTAATTAAGATATCTAAGGTTTATTATTATTATTTATTTGTATTAAATACTCGATAAGGACTATTGTGTGTATGTGTGTGTGTGTGTGTGTGTTTTCTTACAAGAAAAATACTTTTACGTATCCTGCAGGACTAGTCGTTTCGCCTGGGTATGTCGGACTCGGACGTCAATACCGACTAAAAACCTTTCTCTTGCCTCTGTATCCCTGCGGAAACCGCCGCTAGGCATTACTTCACGAAGAGAAGATGTATGTGTGTGTATATAAATTAGCTTGAAATGAACTATTGAATTTACTTATGTAGAGAAGTAGCTGGTTTTAAAATTCCTAGTTTTTAACCCTATGCGTTCCCGCGATATACCTATTGGGGAAAACGAGCTGGTAATCCTTCTCTACTGTCGTGATCACCACAAACAATCGTGCAGGCTCACAACTCACTGTGGAGACTCGTAAAACTTAAATTATAATCTAAAAGTTAGTTTTTAAAAGCACTTTCAGCCTCTATCCTATCAGAATGTACGCCACAAAACAGCTCCTAAGTTCCACAGAATAGTTAGTGCCTCTTCAGACAGTCAGCCTGACTTTTAATGTAGTTTGTTGTAGCAGGAGAAATATCGTTTAAATTTTATTTCTCCGAACATTGATACATTGTTAATCTTTTGTCTTCAAACATTACTGTAATATATGTGTCTGTATAAACGGTGCAATTCTAAAACATATTTTGTTATATGTTTGAATGTTTCAATAAATATTGTCTTTAATCTAAAATTATTTAAATCTATTTTTAAATTCCAAACAATCGCACATAATTTTTAATTACAAGCATTCACTTACAAGGCACTTGACGGCGCAGCGCACCCGGTGAAAATCGTTCAAATTTTGAAAGCTACACCATTTTCTATCGATCTCATTGGTAGATCATTGGTTAACTATAAAGTTTGTAGCATTGTTGTACAGTCACGTAGCATTATTCAAGGGTCCTGCCAGACGTAAGCGGACATACTGAGCCAGTTTAATATCCCTCACAGCTGCCAGTAGTAGCCTGATTAAGATACCGCTTCCGCTACAGTTGTGTCGTTCGCTGCAATTTATTTCTGAGTTCTCATTTTCAATGGTTCTAGTAATTTAATGTTTATTAATTTACCACTTACTAGCGTGTACGTGTTCTGAGCTTTAAATAAGTAATAAACTCAAGCAACTTTTCTTTTTGCTTACTTCTGGGAAGGGGAAAGTGAGATCGATATTTTTATACAAAATCTATCCTGGTCTGAGCACGTGAAAACACCGATCCGATATGCCCCTGGCTAGAAATGCGGGTATCAGTGCCACCTTCTATGCCACCCTACATTACTGTAGAAATAAAGAACAACATCTCCAAAAATAGTACCACAATTCAAACTAAAATCACATGATCGGTACCGAAAAAATGCATCCTACCAACACACCACCAATAACCAAAACTAATAGTACATTTTTGTGTTCCACGGAAAAAAAATCATCTTTATAATTAACAAGTACAGCTAAAGCTGTTTTTCTTTTGAATTCGTATTCAAATAACGTTGTTCTTAAATTAAATTCGGTTAATTGATTTTTCCTTTAGACATTTCTCTAGTGTCAAACACTTGCCTCATACAACGTTGCCTTCAAATGGGCTATGTTCACTGTAATATATTTTCGTATTTTTATTTAGGCTTTTATAAAAGTATAGGTTCTTACTCAGCTTTCTTTAGATCATGAGCCTGGTCTATGCATATCTTCACTAACACATAAAGGTGTTTAATTTCTAGTTTTGTTAGTTCCTTTACATCATCTTACTGTGTAAAATACAGTGTAAAGTACAATTCGAAATTTAACAAACTTGATTACATCCAACCATAAAAACAACTATTCATTATGCAAATAAGACAGCTGTTTTGACGTTGATTTCTGGTTTTATCTGGTTAGCCAACATTAGAAAAATATAAAAAACACAATACACAAGTACTTTTTTCCCTTTTTTTAAGCCTCAGCTACAGCTATGTAGGCTTCGATGTTCACTGTTTTAATCTTGTTTCGTGTCTATACATGATTGGCCCTCCCCGGGATTTGAACCCGGGATCTCTCAGTTAGAGAGCCGAGACTATAACCATTAGTCTACGGAGGAGGGCTACAAGTACTTTCGTATGAGTAAAGCGTGCAATTTACAAACGGTGCATATATTTCATGACAGATTCAAAAAATGTATTTTATATTCAATTGTTTTAAGTAAAATTTTATATACCTTTTTGTTAAGCGGAAATCCAAGATACGAACAAAAACTGTTAATGAAACATGTGGTAAGGTATATTGAGAAGGAAACTTGAATTGAAACACGAAACTTGATTTCTGCATGAAACTTGATTTCTGCATAGACAAGAATGAGGTATATGATGTTGCATGTCCAACCACGTCATTCGGCAAAGAGTCGTTGAAGCCTATCACTCAGTAAGCTAATACAATTTCTCTTTTGTCTGGTTGGAGAATGTAAACACTTATTTTCTGTATGGCTGTTTGCCTGCCTATCTTCAGCTGGACATATAGATAATGGAATGCGCTATAAATTTGACATATTGCTAGTAAACTAAGCGAAGTCTGTTATATGACACGTGGTGCATCCTACTCTTACCTTGAGCTAGTCAAAAATTACCTTGTAAGTGTCAACTGCCACGGGTTATAGATAAAGCACGATTTAGCTCTTAGAATTAGTTTCCCCTGTGAATTTTTATAATACAAGATTGGAGTATGTTTCCAGGACCTTTTGGTTAAGGTCCTTGAAAATTTACCTTGGCCAATAACCACCAGAATTTAAACAAAAACTGTAATTATGTCATGGGAACTCCCCACGGGATTCTTCGTTGTTTGGAAGGTCAGTAACGTATTCTTTATGCCTTGTTAGTCACATGAGTGACGTAATACACAGAACTTTTACCATCATCCAAGCTTAATTTTATGTAGAGAAGAAGTGTATTCTAAAATTCCAAGTTTGTAAACCAATACGTTCTCACGACAAAGGCTTCGCTAATTCTCATCTATATCCTAAGGAATAGTTATTTCTCATGATGAAATCTATCATGCCTAAGTATAAATAAAGGTTCATGCCAAGTTTCTTGTTTATAACTTAAATTTTTAGCTCTCTGGGTGATTGGCTTTGCTGACGCTTTGCCAATTATTATAGCGTTACAAAACTCAAATATACCATATAAAATGTTTAAACTAAGGGCCGTAACTAAAATCTGTTGGAATGTTGCATACACTTTGAAATGTAACCATGTCGTAGCCAAATAATAGTCATATAGGTTTCCAGAATTACGGTATTAGTTGTCAAAATTTCAACCTGTGTGGGCAACATTATATCATGATGATAGTAACAGTGTATTGGGTTTAAAATAGTGGTTACATAATTTTATAGTACTATTTACCCTAAAATAACTTTCTAGGTACGTCATGAAATAAATTACTGCAGACCGTGGTTGCTTCTATATTCTGACTAAAAACCGCGGCAATGCTCTAGTCGGTACCTGGTGCGATTCTGGTTCATCCTGAAAAACTGCTTTGACCTTCCGACCAGAAAACATTACCAAACAATTCCGTGGTACACTCCCAGGGAGACTCCTCCTCTCCAGACTTCGCTGTTTGGAGATCATGAATATCTCACAAAGAGCGTCACAAAAACCTATGTGTTCTGTGAATATGGTAGGCTAAATTATTTTGTGATCTCACCAAAGTAATAGTGAGGTAATTTTGTATTACCAAATAAACAGCTAAACGTTTTTACACTACTTACAAAGTATAACTAATTGCAGAAAAGCCCAAAAAATACCCTCTCATGATAAAAAAATTTTGATTAGTTTATATGTACTTAAGTTTCTAGTCATAAATTATTTAATATTGTTTAAAAGATGAAAATATATAGGGTAATACTTTCCCAAACTATTTTAAATATAGTTTATTAAATTACAATTAATTTAAAGTCCATATTCAAAATTAAAATGAACATTGAATAAAACGGTTTTTGTCCAATCTTCTAAATATTTCAATTTAATCCTAATATCTTCACTAATTGGTTACAGGAGTACTTCGTCCAAACTCTTTTCAAGAAGTTGCTTAAAATAAATTAAATTAAAATTTATTACTTCTTTATTCAAAATTCAAAATCCAACGAAAATTAGACCTGTATGAATTTAATTCAAAATAAATCACACTATTCTATCTTATAAGCGTAAATAAACCAACATTGCATTGCAAATTATGTGTGCCACGTATTCTACTTCCTGATAATGTCCTTTGACGTATTAATTTATTTCTGACTCTTAAATATTAAATTTCTATTGCAAAAAACCTTTAAATTATATTAAAAACGAAAACTTTACTTGAATAAAATCTTACTTTAACTTGTAATATCTTGCAACCTTCGTTAATAATTTCGTTAAGTTCCAAATTTCTTATATCCCTTGTAAATGAATATAAGATTACTGTAAAATGATAATTTCTCCTGCGAAAATCGTAATTCGAATATGAAATTTCTACTTAAGCAAAATAGGTTTTAAACACTACAAAATAACACTCTAAAACCTCAAAATTTCGCAGAAATCATTAGTCAGAGCTTTACATGCTGGTACTTTATTAACCTAAATTACATAATAACCGACACCCCTGATTGGCCTCGGGGTTATAATTACAATTTATAACAAATGTAGCAAACACTCCATGTTCTAAAAACTGGAATCCACCAAAGTTAATTACAACAAATATTTTTAGTGTTATAGCAACGGTGGAATAACTTGTCCTGTGTTGTTGTCTCAGGTACTTGTCCCAGGTACCCCTGCTGACCCGGTGTTTTCCTAGCAATTTATTATAATTGTGCACTACAGTTATTGTTTGCTCCTGGAATACCATATACCTATAAACTTTATTTAGATTATTATTTATTTAATGTTACTGATGTGTCTACATTTATATGTACATAATTTGAGAACATATTGGTTCATAAAGATAGACTCGATCATTGGTGAAGTCTGCATCACGAAATAGCTCGTTAAAAATAATGACTAAAAATATCCTCTCCTTCTCTATAAGATAGCTCACTAAATTTATGACACAATAATGCATTGATATATTTACTGAATAACTCACAATTACGCGAAGCCATATTTGTGTTTACAGACAACAGCTGCTGTTGAAACGCTTTAACTTTTGGAGTAAAAACAGGTTGCCAAGTATCGTAGTTCAAAACGAAATAGACCTGAACAGAAAGCCAGTATTCTGCTGTTAATCCAAGTATAATGGACGCCATTTAATTTGGCGAGGTGAGTGTTCAAGGAAACACGAAATTAAAAGGTTTGCAAGCTGCCGCAACCCTGCGTAGACGGGTCACGACTGCACACGTCTGGGCAGAACTGTGTGGCAGCGGGATCCAACAGGTTTAAAATTAAAACTTAGGTTCCTACTGATGTATACAACTGTTTGCTTATTACTTTATGTTCAAAGAAAGTTAAACGAGCGCACACAAAGCACGTAGTTAAAAACTTCCGTTGATGGTTAGTTAAAGCAAAACCTAAAATGATATATAATAATAATGAACAGTTTCCAGAAATGAAATATACTAATACCGTAAACATACGCTAATATGCTATAAAAATTAAACTGATACGGTGTATATGAAAACATATGAGTAATGATTTAAACAAATGAGCAACTAGTTTGAAAAAATAAACGTTATGATGCAAGTGTTTGGAGTGAATCTGATAAACTGTTTTGAATATAATTTAATAACCCGTACGTTATGTAACTTTACTACCTTTCACGTAGATATTGTATATAGATCTTTGATTTACAAATACCAAAATATACCAGAAGTAATTATATTACAAACCTTGGTAAACAAGATCACAAAATTATTGAATTGAAATATCAAATTTTAGTCTATATCATGTAGAATAAGCATAGGTAAGTAGTATTAATTAATTATGTTAAAATGATACAGACATCTTTTAAGTTTTATATTTTCATATTTTGTTATATTGTTCAACAATTAGTAACCATAATGACAAAGGCTCTGCGCCCTTTTTACTAAAAGTAGGAGGTCAAAAGGAATTATTAAAATAAAACTCATTTCAAGGTCAAATGTGATGGATGTTCTTAAGAAGTAGGTAAACACTTATCGTGATTTAAGTGCGGGTGTACGATCAGACAAGTGGTGGACTTTGTCTACCGCACGAACCTGAGGCAGAGTAAGGACAGAACAGCTGATTTGGATGTTTCTACGCTGTTAGCACACGTCTCACTCTTATCTTCTTCTATCTCTTGGTCTACCTCTACCAACCCCATCCCTCCATTTATCTAACGGGATTGTTTAACAGAGATGAATAATAAAGGGAAAACCCTGATATCAGTGATTACAAGAAAAAGACTTATTTTATGTTGGGCATTTGATGTACATCTTTATATTACACTTCAAAACTATGTACATCTTGAGCTATGACTATGTAAATCTTTTTACCGAACCCTTGTGCTCTACCTTCCAGAAGATAATCTATCTTCTATTGCATGTGATAAATCCTAAAACCTATTGTGTAAACATTAAAAAACTTTTCTTCAGTCCAATATATACTTACTAAGTTTAACTTTCATAACTTGAGCCTTGACAAGTTTATTTAACCATATATAACAGGACCTATATTGTAAATGTTTCAAACTTCAAACCAGCGTGACGTTTTAGAGTGAACCTTTTGCAGTCGGGTTTGCGACATTGCATTCTTTAAGTAAGTACCCATGTTCTCTTTAAGATTTGCTTAGATTTTCTTTAAAACTCCTTGCGCACCATTCCCTTGACATGTAAAAATTGCTAGTTAATAAAAATAGATTTATAGGTGCAGTAATGATATGCCAAGTTTTATTGCTTTACCTCTATTGCTCAGTAATTATAAAGCCCGTGAGACTTTTTACACCATTTATACAAGTCTATTGACCCTTCATGAAAGTAATTTTTATAGCACGATTGATTAATTGTAGGATGAGATATATAGGACAAGAACTTTAGTAAGATGTTTAGGGTAAATGTGGGTGTTGAGTGAGGGAAATACTTTCTTATAAAACCGAAACACTTAGAGATATTTTAAATATTTTTCAATTTACAGTTAGCACAAGTACAAAATTTAAAGGAATTTTAGTCTTCTAGTGTAATTATTAACATCAGTGGAGAGCTAAGTAATTTTTATTTTAGAAATTGGCCATGAGCGGTTCCACTTAAATATTTTAAGGAATTGAACTAGTATCTGACTAGAACATTATTTTGGAAGTTTTATATATAAACCCATACAGAAAAGCCGGAATTACGCAAATTAGGGAAATGCCGTTTTCTTAAATCTACTAAAACTTTCCTCATAAATACCAGGATAAATCTATTTTAGTGTTTAGTTTCGGAATTACGTCCTAATGGGAGAAAATTTCGAACTAGGTGGGACCTGATTGAGGAGTGCGGAGGTTCAATTTTACAAATCACTATAAAATACCACAGAGTGCCTGGGGAAGTTTCCTATTGAATAAATGAATTTATTTCCCATAAGTACAAGGCAGTAATACAGTATTTGAAAAAAGCGAGAAATTAATCCGGCCACTTTATCCAGTAGCGTGACCAGTTGAAACTATATAAAATACATTAACATAGCATATCATAGTCTAGCATTTAGAATATTTATAACAGAAAATCGCCAACTGTAACATCTGTGAGTTCAACCACTTACAATAACTTTAAAAGAAGAAAATAATATTAGTGGATGTATAAGTAATATGATGTAAGTTAAGCAAACAGATGAAATTAATTGTAATGAATATGAAAATAGTTATCCTATATATTAGTTAAGTAGGTAATAAATATGCCTAATAAATGGGTTAAAGTTATATCATATATTAGAAAACTACCAGCAAGAAAATAACAATTATTTATACTACTTAATTATACTAAGACATAATTAAGATATTCCACATCTTGTTGTGAAGAAAGGCAAGTGACTGTTTCTTTGCAAAAGTGTTTGAAATTTTTAATAATTTTGATTTGAAGTGGCAACTGATTGAAATATTTAGGACCTAGATATTGAAAGGAGTGACGAAAAATAACTTTGTTGACTTTGGGTAATTTAAAACAGTTATTTACAAGACTTCTTGTATTGTGAAAATGGTTTGTCGTTGTGTTTTCTCTATTCCCACTTCTGATATAAAACAATCTGAGAACTTTAAAAACGAAAAGATGCTGAAAGGGTAAAATATTAATTGTTGAAAAAATGGAAAAGAAGTTGTTCTTTTGGTTTTTTTTAAGAATTATACGTAAAAAGTAATTTTGAGTGGTTCTTAACTTATCTAATAATGTTTTGTATGTTCCTCCCCAGCATGGTAAAGCGTATTGCAGTCTTGAGTTGATGAGGGCAAAATATAGTGATCTCAAGAGTGTCAAGTTACAAAAATTTCTCAAAAAAATAAAATTTTCTAATTTGTGATCTTAGTTTTGCGTGTAAATCTAATATATGAGGTTCAAAAGTCAATTTTTCGTCGAGCAAAATTCCCAAATATTTAATAGTTTTTACTTTTTCTAAGGGCTGGCAGGTACATAATTGGAAATTACAGGATGTGGAGTGAAATATCAAGGGGGAGGGTAGATCAAAACCAAAAAAATCAAAAGTTATAAACTTGGTCTTATTTACATTAACCTGCATTTTATTTGCAGCACACCATTTTCTGAGTATTAAAAGATCATTGTTGATTAAAATGTCTAGTGAATTAAGGTCTTTGTGAGTATAAAAAGTGCAATATCGTCTGCAAAAGCGATAATATTTCCATTGAAATTGAGGTTCAACAAATCATTAATAAAAATAAGAAAAAGGGTGGCTGAGGTCACAGAACCTTGAGGGACACCCGCTTGGACAATTTTTGAATCACTAAGAGTGTTGTTAATTTTTACTTGTTGTCTCCTTTCTTTGATAAAACTATTAAACCAGTCTAGAGCAACACCTCTAATTCCTGCTAGCTCTAATTTTGTTAGAAGAATTTCATGATTCACCATATCAAATGCTTTTTTAAAATCAATAAAGAGGCCAACTGTTTTAAGTTGCGAGTTTAAACCAGTGAAAATATAATCTGTTACTTTAATTAATGCACTTTCCGTAGATCTCCCTTTAATAAAACCAAATTGTTTCCTGCTTAAAAAGTTCGTTCTCATTAAAAAGTTATTTAATCTTATCATCATTATTTTTTCAAACAATTTAGAAAAAACAGAAAGCAGGCTTATCGGTCTTAGGTTGTAAAATTTATATAAATTGGGATTTTTTAAAAGGGGCACGACTGAACTTAATTTAAGATTGTCTGGAAAAATACCATTACTGAAACTAATATTGATTATATACTCTAATATCGGGGCAATTTCATCAATAACATGTTTTAATAGATTTACGCTAAAATTATCATAACCTGTAGATCTTTTATTTTTCAAATTAAGAGCAACTGTTTTGATCTCATCCACTGAGGTAGGAGCTATGAAGAAGGAATTTAGGTAAACATGGGTGGGACGGAGAATTTCGGCAGTGAGTGTACTTGGCTGACCAGACTGTATCGAGATAAGATGGTTGTTGATTTCCTGTGCGATAGCGCGCGGTTCTGTTATCACAGTCCCATTATCCAATTCAATACGCTCAATACAATTATTAGCTTTGCTGCAACCAGTTAAATTATTAATAATCTTCCATTGTTGTGTAACATCCCCTTTACAGTTTTCTAACTTTTTCGAATAAAACTCGTTTTTTGTAAAATCGATTTCAGATTTTAAGTTGTCAGAAAAATTGTTGAAATAGTTCATAAATGCTGAGTCATAAGGTCTTCTTCTTGAAATTTTATATAGCTTTTTTCTTTTATCTATTTTTTTCAAAATATTTGAAGTTATCCAAGGGCTCAATAACTTAGCTTTTCTTATTTTAATGTCAGTTAAATCTATCTTACTACTACTATCTACAATATCGTTTAATATTTCTTGAAATTTATTTAAAACACAAGTTAACATCTTCCTCAGAAAGAACATCACACCAATTGACATTTCTTAACTTATCCTTAACTACACTAAAATCGACTACAAACTTACGACATAAACTATCTGTTGACTTTTTATTGTTTGATGAGTCATCAAACTTTAGTCCCAAAACACAGTGATCAGTAATACCTACATCGAACACACCACTAGAAAAGAGATTTATATATCTATGTCGAACAAAAATATGATCAATAAGTGTTTTGGAATTAATTGTTATTCTTGTAGGTGCATTCACCAAGGATGTAAATCCATTATTGTTTAATATACTATTGTAACCATTTGTTATAGTGCTAGTTTCCAGAATATTAATATTTATATCTCCGACGTATATTACGTTATTTGTAACTCCTGAAAGAAGCTGTGCTAGTTCAGTTAGAAAAACGTTTTCAGTTGTATTATGCAATCTATATAAACATATCAGCTTAAAATAAGATTTATTTATTTTAATATTTAACAAAAGAGAATCAGCTGATAACATATTGAAAGGAGGGCTTATCTGAGTACATTCTATTGAATTATCTATAAAACATAAAACACCACCTGCTCTATAATTATCATTGCAATTTGTAAAAAGTTTATAGCCTGGTATATTATATAAACTGGCCTCATCACTATCAATCCAAATTTCGCTAAGAACAATAAACTGAATCCTACATTTTATTCTATCTATTTCTGCAATTAAAGTGTTAAAATTTTTCCTCATACTCCTTATATTTGCATATAGAAAATTGTAATTATTCCTGTCATTTTTCCAGGTAAAAGAAATCTTGTAACTCGGAGTACGAGTTTTTTGTAAACAAGTTATGGCTCATTTAGGCTATGTGTCTTCTTAATAAGCAAATGTAATAAATAGATTTAAATAGATAAAATAAATATAATAAATATAAGAATAAATAGATTATAAACTAAATAACAGACAAATAAACTATAACAAATAACAAATTTGGAATAAATCAACAAGATAAATACACTATAGTGAATAACAATCATATAGACTTCTAACAACAAATAAATAACAGTTAAACAGAATAACAGAATACAAATAAATAAATACAAAAATACAATTGATATAATAACAGTAGGCAGCAATGCAACTTTAAACATATCTTTTTTGTAACTAATAGCTAGGAGTGTATACAAAGGCATAATAACAATAACTTACTTGTTACTTCAGCTTGTTGAGTTCCTCATCGTTTTCAATCCTAATGAACCGTTCCCCTTCACACTTCCGCACAAAGAACTTGCCATCTTTATACCAGGCGAACTTGTAACCAATTTCTTTGCACTTATTCTTCAATTTTGACAGAAACATTTTGTTTTCCGGTGTCAAGTGTTCACTGACGTAGATTTTCTGGGCGGGGAAGGCGGCATTGATCTGCTCGGCTGTCATCGTCTTCTTATCCTTGAACTTGTTGAGCAAAGTGTCTCTGACGGTCCTTCTTGAGAACTGGACGATGAGGGGCGGAATTCGATCCTTATTGAAAGATGGTACTCGGTGTGCTGTTGATATGTCGGTCTCCTGGATCTCAACTCCTAGGGCAACTCCAACATCTCTCACCAGGCCGCTCACATTCTCTTTTGGTGTTTCTGGGATCCCGTTAATTTCAAGATTACTCTTCCTAGAATATTGTTCAAGTGAGCGAACTCTGCCTTTCAGAGAGTCCACCTCAGCTGTAAGGGCCGAATTCAAATTACGAAGGTTTTCATTTTCTTTCTTAACTAATGCTAACTCACTCCTTCATTAGATTAGTTGACTCATCCATCTTATCAGAGACAAACTGCATAGACCCCGAGAGCTCATTTAACTCCACCCTCACAGACTTAAGCTCGACAAACATTTGTTGCTTGAAATCTTCAAGTGCTTTAAGCAGTTCTTTAGTAGATTCGTTGCTTACCTGCGAAGGAGTAGTGGCTGATGAGGCCCGGCAATCCCTACACCTCCAATCTCTAAAAGATCGAGTTTTGGCTCCATCAACGTCCCTTTGAATACATCGAGCATGGTAGTACTTGTTACAGCTTCCAGCACACTTAATTCCTTGTTCACCTCCCTCACTATCAAACGATCCATCACAGACGGCACAGTTATGCGACATCGTTAGTTTTAAAGTGTATTCGTTTTAAAGTATTAGAACTCTTAAATAAAATGAAGGTTTTATATTATTGGCGCGACGCGACAGGCAGTAGCGTGCACTCGACGTGAGCGATGTAGATAAGCTGTTATCAGCTCGGCGGATATTCAACATCAGGGTTCCATAAATCGCTCCTCTAGGAGTCCTTTGGAACATGACATGGAGGAACAACATTTTATAAGATCTAGAGTCTTCCAATGACTATAGAGTATTTTACAGATGCTTTGGAACATGTATGTGTTCATGGTAACAGTCCTAATAACACCCTCACTGAAGGCACTCTGCAATTACTATTCTAACAATGAGACAGGATAGTGTGTGAGGAATTAGTGTTGAGATAAATATTTTTTTAAATAATTATATGTTTCTTCAGTGTCGTTAACGTCTAAATAACGTTCCTCTAGACGTTCATTGAAACATGACATGAACGTGATGGAATAAGTTACTGGTATGCAGTTTTCTTCCAGTTGCCATCACCTATCTCACTTACGATACGCCATAGAACTGTGATGTATCCGACTTTTGTATTTCTGAATTTTGTATTCAATTTATATATATATATATAAACAATTTTAATGTTCTTTCAATATAACTCAATATCATAAAACACGCTTTAATCAAAACATTTTATTTACATATTCATATAAATAAATTAGGAGATTACAATCTTCATGGCCTCCAAGATTCCCAGAAGATTTACTTCGCAAACAGAAACGCTAACTTTAGTAAATACACTAACACACCAGATAATTCAAAGAAGAGCTTGAAGGTCTTTTGTATCGTTTAACTAAACTGGCATTTCCCAGGACCATATAAATAAAGGACTTTATATATATATATATATATTAGGTTATTTAGCTGTAAAAAACCTACAATATCCCTCATTTTTAAAGTTTGAAATATAACAAAACCTAAATGACAAAAACAGAAATGTTTCATATATATTATAGGTGAATAGTACTTCTATTTGAATTATGTTAATATTTCAATTTTTCAAGTTTATTATTTACCTTATCAATTCATAAGAACGCTATTATCACAACTATTATAACGATCGCTATCAACTATATATCGCTAACTATAACTATTGTATCGCTATTATAACGATATAATTTCAACTAATGTAAGTAAATGTATTATAAGCAGAGGAAACACTGTTCAATATCTCGACTGGTGCACAGTGTGTCTTCCCTGGTTGTAAACCGCACCATCAGTCTGGTGTTAGAACATTACATTCTCATTACCTTGAGGGTTTGCTTTACAGGGATATTTTACGATACTCCTCTACAGTGTGCTATGACTATGTAGTTTTTATTATCTCACTGATATATTAGTCATTATTAGAAGAAGGTCATAGTATCGAGCTACCGATAATCCATCATAATTTTTTTTTGCCCAAACATGAGAGTCTACACTGCAATAGTGTTTTATTTAATGGTAAATATTTTATAGCATTTCAACTACGCCTCAATAATGCACAGCATTAATAAAAGCACATAAACATTTCATTATTATATTATATTAATGTTAACAAATTGTATAATTTCAATATTTTTAAGGCACGTATTTGTGTAAACAATGTTTATCGTTATATTTTTATGTTTTAGTGAATGAAACACAGAAAACAAGTAGGTAGTAGAGATAAAATCTAATGAGAGCGAACAACCTCTGAGGTAGCTATATTTGATATTATGATGCTCCTTTACCCGTCTCTTTCTCCTGATTTCATTTTGCATTTTTAACCTTATGATGTAATATCAATATTATTTTAAGCATACTTATAGTCACTACTGCAAACCCTACAGTTGATAGTTTACACAGATAATGCTAATTCACAACCAATCAAAAATACATGGACACGTGTTTACCGTAGTTTCATATGAACACCATTCTTCTGAGCGTCACCATTCTTCATGTTTATGCGATAGAAGATTTATATGAATAAAATTAATAGCCTATTAGGATAATTGATCTAGTTAATTTCAGATGGTTTGAGGAACTATATCAGTAATGTAATAATTTGTAATGTTGGATTTAAGGGTTTTACCAAATGAAATACGGTTACGTACAGCTTTTAGTAGTAGTTATGAGATGAAAAGGAAAAATTGTGTACGGAAATTAAGTACACGGCTCTGCTCAAATGATGTAGAGATGTTTGTGTGATTCATATTGCAAAAATGTTCGGAAAATTTGTATTTCTGTATCTTACAAAATGTCACGCTCATGTTTACATTGTCCAAGGTATACCTCTTCAAATGAAATCAAAGATGGCATAAGACATATGGGAGCTGAGAAGCAATTACTCACTTAATATACGTATTATAAATTTTGACACACGGTAGATAAATTAGATCAACACGAATACGTTTATGTGTTCAAAGAAAATAACCAAAACATTTAGCTTACTTATAACTTTAAATATCTCACTCCAAATAAAACAAACACTAAGTCCTGAAATATTAAAGATAATCCGGGAATATTTTTACTAATAAAAATTGTATTTACTACTTCTTATATTAGATAAGCATTGATATTCTTAGAGATAAAATATGTCGCTCAGTGGTCGACTTTGCAGCACCCATAACAGGAGTCAAATCAAAATTCGTAAATTTCAAGTATCAACACAACAATTTTATAAAAAACGCCTATGGATACACCAACTAATCCTGATAATTCAAAGCCACACTTCCTGCCTGTATTGCCTAGAACAAGAGTTGATTATATGATTATATGATACAATGGACTATATGATCCTTTGTAGTGAGGCAATTGCTGTATTACAGGATGCCGTAGGCAAGGGATTATGTTTGTCGTTACAAGCTTTGTCAGTGTTGTGCAAAGAGAACTGTATATTTACACCATCTAACGCACTCAAAAGGTACCTCAATAAGATTTGATCTTCCACCATGGAATAAACACACACCTACAAGCACATAAAGGCAGGAAATGAATACTACATGCTGTTTGGAACGTACATATACAAATTGGAAAATGTACAGTCTGGGATTAGAAAGACAGCAACCCACTCTCCTCATAAACCACATCAGTTATCTAAAAAATGCTTTGTAATTTATAAAATTAAATTTTATGACCTTGAGTATCGATGACATAACCTGACCCCACGTGTAAGGCATATGGTATTCTTTAACTCTCATAACATTAAAAAACGTTACAAACCCTGTTATGTGCTTACTCATCTCACTTAACCCAAGTTTTGAATCTATTTTTGTAAAGTTATTGCAGCCTTGTAGGTGGTGGTAGCTGTGTCCAAAAACCTTCAATAGTGTATTCTACAAGCTTCAACATACTGTTCATCTTGTAATTTATTGCCATACTTGATTTGTCGTTATTAGGTTTACTAACTAAATATGCAGGACTTGCATAGTAGACAAACTTGGTGTAATTAGCTTTTCTGCTAGTAGTTAATCCATAACTTTTCTCAGTTCCACAAGCACAGGGGGAAAGGGAAGTACTGTTTTAAACTCAATTGCCTCGTCGTTTTTGTTGAGAAAATTCTCTGGATACTCATTCACAATTTTTAATATTTCTTTCGTAACTTTGTTACACCCCACATCAATGTCTTGATTTGTGTGACTTGTTATTACTTTGTCTTTTCAAGAACAAAAACATGATATCTAATTTGAAATTAAAACAACACAAGTCACATATTGTATGTTAATAATCATGCAAGTTGCCTTTATAAAATCAGTCCCCAATAAAACAGGTAAGGATGACTTTCTACTTGCAGTAAACATTACCTACAAAGAGCATTCCGCTATATTTATCCAATATAATATAATATTTTTTTATAGCTAATATAATATAGCTAAATGTTTTTCCAATATAATAATTTCACATTCATTTACCGCTGAATATTTTGATTAGTGAGAAACAATGGGCAAAACTATGTTGTCTTCATTCACTCGTACTTGCCTTTACTTATTCACCACAATGAGCTTCCTGTACCCAAAGGTACCTAGACGAGTATTTTTAACTTAGTAAGGATCTTACGTGCTTATTTCGAGCATGTTTACATTTCATTTCTCAGAGCCGGCACTGATAACGATTCCTCCCCACTGACGTATCTACATTTGCTGTAACTCTAGAGGGAACCATCTGAGACTAAATATTGTTTTAGCAATCCTTTGTTTTTTTTACCCTCTCTTTTTAGGCTCTTTCCTTTTGGTAACAATACTAAGATATATTTATGTCCTGTTTTATCCTACTAATATTATAAATGCGAAAGTTTGGATATTTGGATGTTTCGAGGTTTCGAGGTTTGTCCTCGAATTACGCTGAAACTGCTATACGGGTTGTGCTGAAATTTGGAACACCTATAACTTTTAGTCTGAATTAACATTTAGAATGCTTTTTACCACCCATAACACATTCACTTCACCAAATAAAGTCGAATTCAAATTGAAAAATTAGTTTGTTTACATTCGAATGTTATAAGATAGTTATAATATTTATGACACATAATAATCCAAATTTAACTGACCCTAAACATCTGTTGGCACTTTAAGCTGAAGTTCATCAGTGGCAGAAACATAATTATGTTTACATTTAAATTTTAGAAAATCTTATAAATAAAAATAATTCGAAAAATGTGTTGCTAAGCGCAAATCTTGATAACGGCTGGACCAATTCGGTTAATTCTATTTGTAAAATGTCCATTGAAATCCGAGGAAGTGTTTCACGAAGAAAAATTTAAGAAAGGCTACCGTAATTGATCGGTAGTGTAATGCAGATAGTAAATAATCATATATCAATTTTACTCTAGATTGCGCCAGTGACAAATTAAAACCATATAATTCATTAAATACTGTTATAAAACTAACCTTAATGAACGAAGGTATGAATATTTTCACATAAGTTACTTTAAACTGATGGACTTCCTTGACATTATGATATTACATTTTAACGATGGCCTATGGAAAAACAGAGAAATGAATACTAACATGCCTCAACGATTCATTCTATCCCTGGCTACAGTCCAAAAAACAAGTGTAACGCAAAACTTTAATAACAGTTATTTTTGAATGTTTCAAAACCTTAATAGGGATTTCCCTCTTATACCGAAAGTACATAGTAAGTAGGTAGGACTTTACCCTAGGTCGTAATAGGCTTTTCAGTCCTACCAAACTCAACTATGCCAACACAATTTTGACCAAAATAGATTTCCGAGAACTATATAATCGAACGTATATAGTTTTTTAATCGAGGCAATATGGCATGCTAACCTGTGGCATATTATGTAAATTAATTTAAACGGTCTTAAGTAAGCACTTTTAACCGAAGTAGGCATGTCGGTCCTACGTAAGTATATATATATATATATATTTTTTTTATTCGTTAGAACAACAAGGCAAACTCTACTATGGCACTGGAAATATCTTAGACCTGTAATATATGACAAAGACTGGAAATATACGCTTTTTGACCGAAGTAAGTTTCCGAGATCCGTGATCCGAGATTTGTGTTTTCATTATCGAGATGTCAAGGCAGATTCAGCTGTGACATTACGTATATAATTAAAATTAGAACCATAAGTGCTCCTACACGTGCCAAACATGATACTGTATAATAATTAAGTTAAAATCTAGTACTATTTACCATGAACTTAAATAATATCTATCTGATGAATGCCTACTTACGTTTTAAAATTTGTAGAGGACTCCCATCATATTACATCATAATTGCTTTTACTACGTAATATAAGGATTACGGTACTAAACACTGCGTGCGAAGCCGCGTGTAACAAATAGTTAAAAGACGTCATCACCGCTTTGTTGACATGTTGTTGTGAAGTTATGTTGACAATTGGTTTTGAGGTTACGTCAACCTATGGGATTGGGATTTTTACATTTCTTGCATGCCGAAAACTGGATCTCTGTAGCCTGCGTTCAGCTTGGAACTTCTTCTTCTCATACTTACATTCTGTTCGTAAATACACAGATTATCCAGATAAGCACACATCTGTGAGTTGGCACAGAATACAAGTTTAGCACCCACTTGTGAGAAATAACCGGTTTAATAACTTCTGTTAACTCTTCCTCGGAATAACGGCATTGCAATAGCCTAGCACTTTGCCGTATGCTATGAATGTAGCAACATATCATCGATCTTCAGCGGCCTGATAATCAAGTCCTCTTTCAACTTCTTTAAGCATAATGCAGTCTACAATTAATTACTTTTGAAACTCACTAAAATTATTACGCAAAGCTCAATGCAGTCTCGTCCATAATTTCCATCATGACTTCCAACTATCTGAACAGTTCACCTATCTTGATTTCAGCTGCATGAATAAACAGTTTAAGGTACAGTTATATTGGGTTTGGAAACTTCATACAACTTGACATAACACTTTCAGGGAGAATCATTTGAACAACTCACTCACTCTGCAACTAATTTATGTAACCTGAATGAATATTTCTTTGCAATCTCAATCTCGGATCCTTCTTCCTCTACACTAGTATTCAAAAAACTGCTTCAGATTAACTTGTTCTCCTCACTGACTTAAAGCCCTTGAATCTTTACCTTACAATCGTCCAAGCTGAGTTGCGAATTTTGAAATTATGGTTGCAGAGGAGTTTTCCCATTAGTACAACACCGTAATACACGTTTACTCGCAAGGCTATATTCACAATCTTTTGACACAAAATTTAAAACTGATTTGTATTCTTTAAGTGCAACTATCTTAACTGCCAAGACATTCAAATTACTACCAATGCCCTTGTGCTCTTCATAAAAACCCCTTTAAGTGATGTGCAATAAGCCTTACCTCTAAATTGGGAAAGGACGTGAGTACTTCATTCTACATTGCTGTTATCGGCAATTCCACCTCTTTTTCTAATTACAAAAATTCACTCTTTCTTTAAGAGTAACTCAAAGTATGAAAATATATATGGCGGGGTAGGAAAGGGCACGTGGCATGATCAGACCTCACTGATGAACATGATTTGAAACAAAACAATTTTGTTCGCTAGCATCGGCCGTGGTTGTGACCTAGCAAACACCCTCCAGACAGACACAAGTCGTTGCCTGATTCCAACAAAGAGGCCTAGTCGTAAGTCAGTTGTAGCTAAAAATATTTCTCTACGGTACACCTTATCTAGGATTATTTCCTCAAGTCAGAAACCAACCGCAAAATTAACCTTCTGTTGTGGTTAGGCCACCAATAATAAAAAAATTAAATATAAAATCTAATAATAATCTAACATTTCATCAAACTTAAACGTATACAATTTAGGATTGACCCAGGTACAACTGACCCATAATTAGCATAGTTTAAGCCAATTCCAATGGCATTCCTGGCCTTTACATATATCTATTTATTTATTTACTGTGGGAATTTACAAATACCATGTGTATCATCAAAACCAAAATTTAAGTTAGTAATATATTTAATTACTCTGAAATTCTAATGCAGAAAGTCATTTGTTTGGAAGGAAGACTTAATGGAGGTACTCTGCCATGATGTGGTGGATTGAGTGTTTCTCAGCGCTACAATTACACTCTGGGGATAGTGTTTTGTAGAGTTCATATGTTTATGGAGTCCGCACATTGTTCTTGGCTCGTCCTGCTCCTGTTGATGTTACGGCAGGTTTTATGGAGTGGGGGCTTCCTTCATTGGTGATTCCAATACAATTTTAGGCAGTGGTAGTGACTTTTCTTCCCATTTTTTTTCCAACGGTCCACTCTTTCCTGGTAAATACTCGACACTTAAAACACGAGGAGAGTTTGGATCGACAACTATTGTTGCAGTAACAATTATCCAGCGAATGGAGGTGACGTTAAAGAATTTCTGACTTTAAGAAAAGTTGTTTTGCAAAAAGGTCTGTGACATAAAAAGATCGGTAACCTGTTAGGCATATGTTATTCAAGTGAACTTAGATCAAAACGCTTTTCGACTATGCTCTTGCCGATTTGAGTCATTGCTTGTTTCGGCTTAAATTCACCCCACAGTAATTTTGTGTAGAAGTAGCAGTTTTCCAGCTACAA
This sequence comes from Homalodisca vitripennis, assembly GCF_021130785.1. NCBI lineage: Eukaryota > Metazoa > Arthropoda > Insecta > Hemiptera > Cicadellidae > Homalodisca > Homalodisca vitripennis. Next base: position 63,607,489 of record NC_060213.1, read on the forward strand.
CAGTCCTTAGGACAGGATAAGGATGATAAAAATAGCGTTGGAATGCCAGTTTTTTTTATATTTTTCAACATAATTCGTCAACGCATAAGCGAGGTTGACCCCTTTTCAAGCACCCTTTCACAAGCGAGGAGCAAAGAACATGTTACAGTTTAGATGCATCAGCTATTGTTATGATTTATAAAATTGATTGTATGATTAAATATAAATCTCTTTCTAAAATAAATAATATACTATTTTTATGATGTTCTTTATTTATGCAGACAGTATACATCCCTGTTTAATCCAATAAATCAACTCAATGGAATCACTCTCATTCCTTCAAACCTCACACTATTAATTCTCTATTTGAAATACCTTTTAAACCCATCTAAAGCAATTTGACGTATACTGACAGAATCTTCTATTTATAATATTCTGGTCAACATAATCAAAATCTTTTCTCAAGTCAAGCAAGATCGCTATTGCTCGTTTATTGTTTTCCGACGTGACATCCATGTTTAAATTTTATAAAACGTCTAAATGCTTTTGTTATTTTGATTTTCATCATATTATTATGAATTTAATATAATAGATTCATATATATATATATATATATTATATATATATATATATATATATATATATTTATATAAAGTTGTTTGTGACAATTACAACCAGATATTAAAAACACTGTAGGAGAAACAGTTTCAACCCTCTAAGTTTCTAATTCGCTAATATAATCTTATTTTCAAAGTTTTGCATAGTTAATAAGATTGAATTATGGTTATTTCTATTTTTCATTGAAAACCCTTAATAGTAACAAGTATATGCAATCATACTGTATTTAAAAAGTATATTACCGTTGAGCTCGTATCTTTTGAGTTATAAAATTTGTAGTGTTCAAACCTATACTGTAATCCGTAATTCCCTTACTTGAAAAGTGTATTTAAACTACTTGTAATTACGTAATGTAATGATGGTATGAGGAGACGTGACCAAATGAAAATGTACTAAGGGAGGAAATCAGTTTGATAACATGAGAACCTTTGGCCTATATCATTACTTGCAACGTCGCTCTACCTACATCTAAACCTATTCTAAATATACATATATCCATTCGTCAGTAGTTTTGAAAATATTATACATAAAGTACACTTTTAATAAAAAGATTTTGTTTATTTATTTAAATAAATATCATGAAAATATTTATCATAACGATCAAGCCAATTATTATCCAAGAGAAGAATAAAGTAACTCTACACACAGATAGAACTTGTTGAAACGTTCCGAAAGGCTAGACGTTCAGTGACAATCTTTTCAAGGAATACATTATTCATCTTCCCATGAACGAGCGATTAAAGGTATTTTGAATTCCTGAAACGGGTTTTCTGTGTTGCTTTCCATCGAAATATTTGTATTTCAACCGGGTCTGTTACCCAATTATGAATTATATTTTATTATTGCTAGTTAACTATTAAGTTCCGTTGAAATTTAAACACATAACTTAGTCCACGTAAAAACGGAAACCATTATTTGTTGATTAAAACTTAGTTTAGGATATTAGGCTATATTAATATGATTGACACGATTGATATATTACATAGATATTTATTTTAAAATAAAACTTGTTCTAGGTAAAAGGTTAAAGTAGATCAGCTAATATCGAATATGCTCGCAAATAGGTTTCGGCCAGGAAGCTATAAAACTAAAATACACTCCATTACATTAACTTTTAAACCTCTCGTTAAAATTCTTGAAATTATATAAAAAACGTAATGTGATTTTAACTTAGGAAACAAATTTAACACGCACTATCTGTACTAATAATGATGTTACCAGCTTTATATCTGGAATTTTTGAACTTAGATTTCAAATTAGTAGGATAGTCTTAGAAACAATATAGTAACAATATAGAATCAAATAGTAATGGTAATAGCCTTAGTAGGATATGGAGAATATAGTTAATACGTATTCACTTCACTTTGACCAAAATTCTTTTTTTTTTAAGTAATTTTATACAATTTTTTTTGTAATTATTGCAATTGGTGTAAAGAAAACACTATTATTAGCGTTCACTTTTATTTCAAGCCCATCCCTTTATATTCATGATTCATCATGACGAAATATAACTGTATGAAAGTAATGGTGAACCGTTGGCCTCATGGTCAAAGTGCGTGAATTTGAATACGGGTTTGAAATAATGAAGTTTCCATTCCTGTACGTAACATTGCATTAAGGAATATCATTTTTTAACTTATTCCTTAATTTTTTTAATATCCTGTATCACATAATAAGGGTAAACGGGACCGATTAATACTATTCATAAAATATACTTAAGTAATAATAATCCAAGCGACCTGCATTGAAGTGAAAGCTAATATCAATAAGGCTATTAATATATAAAAAGGGAGCACTTTACGAGCCTTAGGTAACCGTAACTTTTTTAACGAACCGAGTCAGCTAAAAACATCAAACGCTTTTAAGTGAATCCCCCAGGGACTAAACAGATCCTTTTCATCCCAAAAACCTTAGTTATATTTTATGTTTTATCTTTCACGAATATATTAACTAATTTTTCAACAGCACTTATGGAAATACATTATTATTGTGATATTATAACTGCTTAATAGTATCAACACTGGCAAATGCTGTATACAAACTAAAATTATTAATATTTATTAATTAATAAATATTATTTCACTATACAACACATCGGATGATTATTTTATGGATATCTAACAAGCTGTTTATCTAGAAACAAAAACTTCACGTTTTCGAGATATTCACAAGAACCTTACGTATATTATTCAACAATCAAAAAAACTACTAATCAATAGATCGATTCCAAACTAAAAATTTGTCAAGTATAAAATGTAGCCACTCCTAAGATAACAAGCAATAATGTTTCTATATTAAACTCTATACAATATTTTTACAAGACGTAGCCATTCTAGTTCCCATTATAACCATAGGAGGTTTTAGACAGTTTTGATTATTGAATTCGGACTTATTTATGGTAAGAATAATTTTGATAAAAATAATAATATCATTTGCGGTGGAAATAGATTACTTGTTCGGCTTAAGTAATGTACTTAACAACCTTTAATGTATCCATTTATATGCGGAATAATTGTGTAAAAACTTTTAAATCTACTTACACTAAAGTATACATCCGCCAATGGTTTATTAATTGTTGAAATGTAATCAATAAATTGTGGAGCTATTTTTATGATTGAAGACAGAGATTTTAATTATGTTTTATTTAATGCAAATTACTATAAGTTTAAGTCTGAAACAGTTTTCATTGTAATAAATTTTTGTGCAGTAAACAAAATAGGCGTACGTGGTGTTTTAGAATTCCGTGAAGAAAGGATCCCCATTGTATAACAGCTTCCCTTGTTTTATTGAGAATATCGATAATAGTTGTTAACTAGGCACTCAGGCTTGTAGTCTATAAGCAGAGGCCTTAACTTACAGGAAGTCAGTTAATGGACGGTTAGATTGGAGAAGTGTTCAAGTGTGTGTGTGTGTGTGTGTGTGTGTGTGTGTGTGTGTGTGTGTGTGTGTGTTTATTTATAAATAAATGTCTTCTATACCCAATGGTTGCTATCAGGTAACTTGGGCGAACCCTTATGTCTTCTTCTTATTAAGGGCGGCATGTTGCCATTTAACCCTCCAGGACCTTTTGCGATCTCTGAAAGTACAGTGGAGTCCCGCTAATCCGAACACGTGTAATCCGAACGTCGGTCAATCCGAACAGGACCAGGAGGAATTATTTATAACGATAATGAACAGTTATAGGAACTAATTACATAAAAAATGAAAATGGGTGCATCATTTCGTACATAAACAAAGAAAACTTTAATTAAATAGACATACAGTATTTTATTAAGACAAATTGTGTACGGTACAGTACATGAGTTAAATTACTGTATTAGGAAGTGAAATCAAACAATAATTGGACGTACAGTACTGTATTATTATTGGGTACAATATTAATTGTCATCCACTTTCAAATTCTGCACCGCTCCCAGGGTTGTTATGTCAGGACACCACCCCACATTTCTCTATTAAATCACCAGTGACAAGTTTATCTCGATGGTTCCGATATTGGAAACTGTTGGTAGTTGACTTACTGAAGACTTGAGGTTTGGTTTCTTCCCTGAAGTGAAACTTAATATGAAGCGAACACTCTCGACAATCCTTCGGAATTCCTACAAAGTTTTCTTGGTTATTGAGTTTCTTTATATTTTAAGTTTTAGCGAGATTAGGGAAGAGTTCGTATACACGTCTATCACCACCTCAAATCTTACGAGAAAGACACCTTGTATTAATGGAAATTAAAAAAATTAAACATTTTTATTTTATGTTTCAATGGATAAAATTCAATTATTAGATTCTAATACTACGTATAAAATATATGAATGGTTATAACATGTATCTGTATACTTTCCTTTAAAAATAAATTCAATTGTTTAGTGAAATGAGTTTTGTTACACCAAAATAATGTTATGTTTGTTGGTAACATCTACCAAAATTGCAAACAACAAATTTACTTTATCAATAAAGTAATTATTAATGCATATTTTGTACGTACATTAAGAAATTTATATTTAAAGGTAACTGTATCCATCCTTAAATATCATGAAGCACAATCAATGGTTGAATAAAGACACACCAAATCATATTTAAAGCTATAAAACCCAAGTACTCGTCATTCATACTACACTTGCATTATTGATTTTTTCACCAATTCTAGACATCTTTTGTTGCGATTAATTGCCAAAAAACCAAAACTATTTCTAATGATAACCAAATTTAGGTCTAAAGCCAAAGATACAAATATTCACGGATGTTAACGAAAACAGGAACCAATTGTATTGACTAATAGAGCAATTGGCTATAGTTATTCAATATATATTACAAAACGAGATATTTTTATATTATATATGTCACAAACATTTACCACTTAACTATCCAGTACGAACTAAAAACATTTTTAAATAAAAGTAACTAGTACGATGTTTGAACATGATAAAGTGAAACTATATTATGTACATGGAAATATAGCCACTAAGGAAAACAGTTTTCTAAAATACTACCTTGTGTAATAAACCTCTGAAGTATTGCATAGCCAACATTGTTATAAACATTAACGGAAACATATTTATCATTGTAGACAAATAGAGCTTTTATTGAGCACATATATAGTTTTTTTCTATCAATGTATTTGTATTTATCAAGTATTTTCAGTAAATGGGAAGTACTCAAAATCGGTATAAGCACTTTTTGGGACAAACATTTACCAGTTACTGTACTGAACACTTTCATGCCCAAGAGAGAGGAGCTCTATAATCAACACTCTTCCTTTAAACTACTAATCTCATGGCCAAAAAAATTCCGGTTTTATAGTAGTCCATAAATAGGAGTTGTGATAAAACTAAAATTGTTATATAAGAGTAGCTGTTAATTGCTCCTTCTCAGGCAATTTTTCAAATCAAAGTTAGTACATATCACTTTTTAGGTAGTATGATGGTATATATAATTTCATTGTTCATGGTTAAAAGATCAGAGAGAAAGGTACTAACTATTTTATCGTTTTGCGCCGATAGGAACATTTATGGTTCAACTGACTTGTATTCACGACGCCACAACTGGGTTTTCCTTCTTGCACCAAGTATATATACATACGTCTCAGAAACCTATTTAAAAATTAATTTCCACCCTTGTTATCTGATTCCCGTCTTATATATTTTCGAATGCCATAGTTGAGTATGCCTCGCTGTCACGATGAAGGAAACATATTTTCGTTCTTAATAATCTACTTCATTCAGAAAGTAGACGATTCAGGCCATCTAAATTATTTTTTGGTCTAAAGTATATAAGGCGTCAAATTTGAGCTTGCCTCATTACCCCGACCAATAGAATATATACACATGTAGGTCACAGAAACGTAAGTCTGTTAAGAGTCTACTTACGCCTCCTGCAATCTTTTTTCGGTCTAGAATATTTCCGGTGCCAGAAATGAGTTTGCCTTGTTGTCATAATGAAAAAAATATACACACATACTTATACTGAGAGGTCTACTACTAATACTAAGCCTGGTTCGGGTATAAGGAGGAATTAGTAAGTTTATGGAACTAAGGATATATTTCAATAACCGTTAATAATAAGCTTGAGTTGTAGAGGTCTTGCTGTAATATTGGGTTACATGGCTCGTTGAAGCTTGTTAGTATAAAAATATCATATCACAATGTCAAGAAAGCCAATTTTGAGTTCCTTATGTGTAAACATTCACTGCTTTCTCATAACAGTGTTTTAACATTACGCGCATCTCCAAAAACAAAAACAACTAAAAATAAAATACATCCAATACATTACATGTTTTAATTGTACCTGTCCAAAATAATATGGTCTAACAAGGTGGCTGAAGTGGCCCTTGTTGGATCATTATCAATAGTACTGTGTTTAATTTCCTCAAGTGCTGGCATAAGAACAGATCGGTATTAAAATCACCAATGCAGATGACGGAGCTAACTTTAACAGCCTGGCTAACAAAAATATAATTAAAAAGAATTGGCAATAATGAGTATCTCACAAGTGGTGGCCTGTAGACGGCACATAAGCCAATTTTGGCTTCTTTGTATTTATTACAATACAAAGATTTCCTATGCAATGGTTCACATTATGAGCTAAGAGACACCGTTCATAAAATAAACCTTCTCTTAATGCTTTCACCCATAACATAGCTATTTTGTACTTGTCTGCTAGAACCTCAGCCGATTCTCAGTATCGTGTAACCCGGCATCTTGTAGCTGTCAGGCTGTAGCCATGTCTCACTGAGTGTAAAATGTTCAAACTCACGCACCACTTCTAACATTGCATTAAAACCTGTTTCCAGAGTTTCTCAACTTACCAGGCACCCTACCATACTGTCATCTTCTTCGTTGACGTCAAGGGAGCCATATAAGCTGTGTGGTACCCAGAAACCATGTTTAATAAGAGTCTTGAGTGAAAGCCTTTGCTAACGCTCAGCCAATTACTGGGTTAATAATAAAATTTTCCTTAGATTGGTGTAATCAGAACTACTCGAAGGATCAGTGACAAGGGTTTAATAACCAGCTGATGCTTAATATCCTACTTTCTCGTCATTGAGTTTATTGTTGTTAAACGTATATTTATTAAGGATTATAAATAGAATTATAATTATATAATTTGTATTCCCGCTGTTTCCATATAATCAAACAGGCATTGCCGTTGGTCAAACAAATAAATAAATAAACTAATTAATGTTTTTTGTTTTACTATTTTTGGTATCGTTTGTTTCTAGATAAGTTTTAACTCGGATTGTTTACTTTCTGCCCAGCTACATGCACAACATAACATAACAACAGAACACTTTTGTAACACCTTTAAAATTAAATCATAAATACTAAGTACAGTCAATGAGTAATATAAAATGGCGAATAAAACACTCTATATTGAATCTTTTTTATCTCATTCAATACATACCGACATTAAATAATGAGCGATTCAATCATATTGTAGTTTAAAACCAATTTGTACAATTCTATAAGTAACCATCTTTAGTTGATGATTAAGTACATGTTATACTCGTGACCTTATTGTCTGAACACAGTTTAAACCATCATTAATGGTCTAGTGCTCAATCTCGAGCATCTTATGAAATGAACGTGGATAAAGTAAGCGGACCCATTCAGGAAGAAATCTGGCCTTACAAAGGATGGATTGCTCTTTATACGAGTAGAAAATTTGAATGCGTTTCTTGTCGTTTGCAGCAGAGACCTAGATCTTGACCTCCAAAGAGGTCTTTCATAACTTCACCATAGATAATACTTTTTAGCACCTCCGCTTCATTCATCATCTAGACGTACCAAATTAGTATAAAATGTGTATTGTTCAGCTCTATACTGCTCCAAAACAATGACTCAAGTTTATTGCTTCACATAAAAAAAAATGTAAAATATTAATATCCTGGTTGGGATATACACATTACTAAAGAGAAAGTGTCGCATTAGTTTAGCGTTTATGATAAAACTAGCACTTACCCACGAATATTTGACTGAATAGCAGGGATGTCATAACCATGTAATATCTTTTATACCAAACACACTCAAGGAATAAATAACGTTGTCTTAAAATAATCAAAATTTTATAATCCATTTCAGAATGATTCTTTGAAAGGAATGTGTGCCTGCTTTGCATGGCACTCGGCTCCCTTTTTTATACCCACTGTAATCGTTCTTAGAAAGTCTGATTATCTGTAAACCAGATATAGTACAGTTTAATGCCCTTGCTCTCCTATCTGTTTATGCTATATCATCTGTTTACTTGGTTCAATCTAGGAATTGTATAAACTTGTACTACCTAATCAGTATGGCACCCGCCATGAAAACGGACCCGCATACCCAATGAAGGTTTTCTGTCAGCAAAATTGCACTTTATATCTGATGCATAAACTCATGCATGCATTTAGACTCTATTTGAAAAGTTCATTAGCTTGCTGTTCCCTCGAATTGCAGCTACTGAGTCAATTCCTTGATAAATCTTGTTAGTTCCCTGTCCTTTATTCCTTCAGCTACTACATGTTCTATATATACCATTCCATGCTGTCAAAGAAATTCAATTTATAATTTCTTGCATGAAAACATTCGTGACTTAATGTTGTAACAATGTTTTATTAAACCATGTTGATCGTACGCCGTCTTTGGGACAGCATGAGGCTTGGTTTTCGCCCTAGAGCAGACATCCTATAGACCAATATAGCCATGTAACCATTGTATCTATAAGATCAATGTAACAACAATATTTCTCGTTTATAATGTAACGAGATTGTATTACTAGAGTACTTCGCAAGAGACGAGCACCACATCAGGAAATGGTATAGTGGATGCAAAACGTTGACGTAAACCTATGACCTATCTCAATTTATTACGTAAAGACTGACTTTGTATTTATTTTTTAAATATCTCATTTCAAAACTTGTTAATGCGAATGAATTTACATCCAAGCAAGTCTATTCAAAGGGACATTTACAATTAATATATATATATATATATATATATATATATATATATATATATATATATATATACATATACATATATATACATATACATATATATATATATACAATAATATTATTTATGTATACAAATAAAAGATTTACGACCATTTTAGTGGTTGGGTGTATGTAAAACTAAATTTTTCTGTTATAATGTAAGGAACAATTTTCATTGTTCACATGTGCACGGCAGCATTGACCGTTTATTACAATAGTGTATATTTACATGATTTTCTGACCGATGTTTAAGGCTTAGGTGTCAACAATTTTGTACTTAAACTAAAAAATTTATCGTTCTGTTAAGACTTCGACAATCGCATAATTTTTAAATTACTAAGCTAGAAATATTTCAACCATCAACCATATTCAAACGTAATTGATAATAGAATACTAATTTGTATCTGTAATTAAAGCTTCTAAATCAATAATTGAGCCAAAAGCTTTTTCTGTAATAGTTGCTGAAATACAAACAATACAAAAACACATACACAGAGTAAACTAAGCATATCTGACCCATGTTTATATTATATTTTTTATTTACTTTGGCTCTAAACATTCAATTCTCGAAATATTACTGGACAGTTCATAAACACTTTGAATACTACGGTAATAAAATATCGTTTCTACGTGGTTGCGATAGTTACTTATCTGTGTACCTAGTGTACATAATGGAGTTTCATTCAACCTCGTTAATTGATTGTGTCTATGTGTAACTGTACAAAAATATTCGAAGCAATCCATGTAGAGTTTTAACGTTTCAACTGTTGACTTTTCCTATGTGTTTTGTTAGTTACTTTTAGGTAGATTGTGAAATATATTTTGGTAGTACTATTTCAAAAGCCTTTATATTTTTACAGTTAACATTTCCTGTGTTACCATCTAAATGAAAACTTGATTTTAAGAATGTTAGCGATTATATCGATATTTACTGTCTCCACACGAATTATTGTTTTAATATTTTACTTTATTTTATATCTCGTTAGCATTATTAGCACTATTATTAACAACGCTTTTAACGATTTAATTCGTTTTGTGTCCAATTTAAAATTATTCAATTACCACTTATAGCTTTTTTTTAACAACTATTTTGTATCATCCATACACCTATTAACTAATAGGTACTTGTTACAATGTTTCTTAAGGTGAAACAGTTATTTATAAACTATGCATGTTTTAAGTCAACTGAAAAGCTTATACCCAGTGTTTTACATTTTACTTTGTTTGATATTAGGCCCTTTTAATGACTAAACGTTGTATTTACTCTTATTTTATATGTATTTTATATATGTGTGTGTTAAATATTTTAGTGGACTTCTGTTAAATAATGTTCTGGCTTTCTTGCATTATTCAGAACATTAACGTATGTATATTTCTCGGATATAGATGTTATCTCATCTGTATTCAGCACTGTGAAGGCTGAATCGTCTTGTTCAATATTTTAATTAAAATGCTCAGTGGGTCTCTGTACTACTATTTATAATAGAAAGTACAGCATATTTATGGTGTTCACAAGTTTTATTCCGTATGAAGTGCGTACTTGAACAACTGCCTCAACGCTTCACCTATCCTCAGGAAATTGCTTCTCCTCTTGTTTCGGTCCTTGTTTCAGAAGTGAGTAAAGAACCTTGTGGGTGGAGTCCTGGGGGTGTTCTTTCCCCTCTATAGCTAAGCCGCTCCGACCAACGCGGCTTAGTGTAGCGGTCAACCTCTCGTAAATTCGGCACCGCTCTCAGGGTTGTTATGCCAGGACACCACGCCACATTCTTGTAGCAATAACCAATGTAAAATTTATTTTGATGGTTCCAATAAAGAAAATTTTGAAAGTAGACTCCTTCTTTAGTAGTTTTGTTTCTTTACCAGATGAGGTTCTTGTATCTGATTCTTCTTCTGGGTTCTTGTAGAAGTTGTAGAAATATGAAAAAAGGTAGGAAGAAGTGTGCACTAGAAGTCAAAAGACGCCTTCTATTTGGGATACAATATGAATGGGAAATGAATGACACTATCATAATTTTATTTTTATTTTCATTTTCATTTTTCCACGGATACTTATGAAACTGTCCCTCTAGTCTTACTTGTTTAAAAGGTTAATTGACAGAAGCCTAAACAACAAGATTATTAGGTGTTTCTCATTCATAATAAAGCAGCAGTATATGTGTTAAAATGTAATAATCAGTGGTAAAAGCAATGGAATTGTAAATCTCAATTTGGGTTGAATGATAACCATAATTTAAGTGAAGTGATATATTTATAAATATTGATTAAAGAAACAATATCAGGGTTAGAGCTGTAAAAACCAAAGTACTTTGCATTCATATTATCCTCGAAATCTAGATATCTATAAAAAATAGATACAGTAGTTCATATTCATATACCATATATACGCTTACCCCTAATAGCTTCTTGGTCTTCTGAATTTAACATACTCTTCGAATCGTACTCATAATTTTTCTCGTAAATTTTTGTTATAACTAAAAACATTCGCGAGTATTAATGAATACGCACTGAGACCAATGAATAATAAGCTTTTTGTGTGTACGTTGATAATGATTGGTCAACTGTCACAAAAGTTCTCCATTTAAAGTACTGGGGTCCAGAAGTGAGGGGAGAATGCTGGGTTCTATGTAGTAGCTAATCCACTCCGTCTAACGAGGTTTATAGTAGCGGTCAACCCCTCGCATTTTCGGCACCGCTCCAAGGCTTTGTTACTTATGAAAAACACCCCATTTTTGTTGTATTCTCAAGTATCAAAGTTATTTAATTGCTTTTTCTGGCACAGATCTATGAGGTATATGAGAAAGCACTTCTAGAGACCTTTTTAAGGATTTGTGGATTTGAACTCTCCGAGAGATTGGTGGTTGCTATAGATGCTAGTATAGACTAGCTTCTCTACTTATTTCCTTCGAAGATACTAGTTCAATTTTTGCCGGCGACTCGAATTTTCTCTGAGATCGCCGGAGAACAAGTAGTTCCAGTTCCAGTGATCATTATCTTTATTAGTAACTTCGAAAAGTGATTAATTTAGATATGGCCCTAGGTTTAGGTAATTTTTCTCCTAACTGTATGGGTTCCAGATACCCTCTCAGGTGTTATGTCTACATGTACGCATTCAATGAGATTCTCTACTATAACTAAGTAGATTTCAGGACTAATCATTTTGGTAATGATGCCTTGCTGCCATTTCACTATATCCTAGCGTACTGTACGCACGAAACCCATAGTCCCAGCTTCAAAGACACGGGGTTTGAATCTTTCCGTGATATCTATCTCCACCATGTCTTCTTGTTTTCGTTGCTTTGTTCTGACAGGTAGTTAGGTTTTAACAGACTAAGGCGAGTCTTAGCTTTGATCTTTAACATAGCTTCTGATAGTGTTCCAGTGTTAAAATGGAGAGTGTTTCAATGTTGAAATAAAAATTAATCAATCCGATGTTATGTAGATGGGTTATGTTGTGTTAGGTATCATGCAACATCTATTTTTAAACCGTGTCTTTGACCTTTGAAACTTTCTTAGTTAGACTATTTACAGCAGCTAGATGATAGATGAGGGATAAAATGTGATGAATACTACTTAATTATACAAATGATTTTAACTCAAGTTCTATAAACTACGGGTTACCATTAGTTACCAAAGTGGATGGCAAATCAAAAGCTGCAAATCAATTACCTTTGTCACAATAATATACTTGTTAGCCTGGCTTTTTATAATAGCCAGTACAAATGTACAGTGTACAAATGTGAGACGTGGGGATAAATTAAATGCAAGAAATACGGGCTCTGATCAATGTTAAAAAATTAAAAAGAGACAAATTAAATATGGATAAAGAGGAGTGTTAGGATTGATGCTAACTTATTGACATGCTTTTCCTGCTCTCTCGCATGCCGTATGGCTCGGCTGAGACGTTGCATCCTCCTTTGAGGCTCCTATGAGGTTGACTTTATGTCCATGGGTGGATAGGTAGTTGACGACGACGCGGTCACTTCAAAAACATCACTGGCATCGGGGGGGGAGCACATGTTACGAAGGAATTCGCTTGTCTCCAAAAGAAACTCCACCACAAATAAAACGGGTTTTACACGGTCTAAAGAACTCAAGGAAGGTTTCGAGATACCCCAAACCTTGTTTAAAGAGGCCTCCCCGGACTAGAGAGAAAAAGGACGAGATTCCCCACCAGGGGCTGGTGTTTAGAAGTCATGTGATCATATGCCAATCGGGCAATGGGGGAAACATAATTTAACGTCTTGGCCCATAGTACAACTCAATCCACCTTATTCGGTATTTTACACAGAGAAGACAAATGCAACTAAAATAATTGGAAATGGTAAAATTGAATCCTAACTAATTATCATAATAAAGTATTACCATTATAATAAAAAATTATCGTAACGATTTTACTCCAGGGTTTTATGTAAAATTAACCGATTTTCGGCGTACCACACAAGTAATAATTGTCCAGCTGGTCACTTCTGCTTTCAATTAACTTAATATCATGAAAATTTCTCAGCTACTGATTTATTATTTAAATAAGGTTCACTTGTAATTAATCCATTACCCATACTAATCGTAAAAAGATTTTAAGTAGCCCCGGCAACCGTCTGTGACCCAGGCATATTAAAAAATTTCGCAACAGTAAATGATTACTTAAGGGTGAAATATAAAATTGTTGGAAAACTGTCGGCGACAAATTATACACGACCCCTAATTTCAGACTCTAACTCTCCCTCCTCTAACTAACACTAAACCTTTCACAGTATATACCAATAATTTAATTATATGCTTTTTGTATCATTTGTACCTGACTTTATTTGAACCTTAACAACCTTGGTTTCACCGCGCACACATCTGCACGTCCTTTTGCGAATAAATCAATATCTTTGGGTGGATAAAAATTAATATTCTTATCTACACCGTCTTGAAAGTCCAACCTCCCCCTATATTAACATTCTTATGAATAGAGATGAAGATATTTACTGTTGGGGATATTTATACGATCAACTAATGAGTTTCTTTATGTTGAAAAATGTTTAACCACCCCCACCTCCCTCACAAATGGAGTAGATTTGGGATAGGTCAACATTTTTAAACATGAACCCCAAGTAAGTGATACATAATTTTAAAGATAAACCATACAATATTCCTCCACAACACGATGAATATTGGTGTTACAAGAGCTGAATGGGTTTTTATATGCTGTTCATCCATTCCATGTGTGGGAGATGGTTGTCAGAATTGTCAGTATTGTAGTCAATAGTAATAACAGTATTGTAGCTATATCAGTATTGAGATCAGTATAGTTTTCAGTGCTGTGGATACAATCGTCCTTCTTATCACCTGTTCCCTCTCACAATATTATCACTAGTGTGTTTCAGTTTCTGTTGCTAGTAATTAAAAATCTTCAGTCAATTCATCATCAGTCATAGTAATTCTTACAGGGATGTAATACATACTAGATAAATAGGACTCGTTCACACAATAGTAGTATCAACATGATGATGCGGAAAAAAGGTAATAAGTTAAAATGAATATTAGGAACAATGTAATACGTTGGGACTTTGTTGAATAGTTCATTACATTGAACTATTTCCTTCCTGTTTGTAAAAAAAAAACAATTAAAAGAAAAGTAATACTGACAACGAAAACGGCTCAAACATTTTAAAATATTATTTTAAAGCACCTTTTCTGGATCTAAAATTTGTCTTTATAAATCCAAATTGTTTGGTAAGGCCTTGTATGGTAAAATGAATATTTTTGGGACCTGAAGTTTATTTTACTATCTGTGTTTAAGCTAATACTTTGGAATTCTTAAGCATTAAATCTGTAACAGATGTTCAATATTTCGAGTCTTAGATACATTCGAGTTTACTCGTAATAAGCTGTTTGAAAGTCAAAAATGATTTATCCATTCTTATTAGTTAATATTCTCATCAAAATGTTTAGTCGAGTTCTGCAATAGAAATAACACGTGGTCTAGTTCAGGAAAGTTTTATTCCTTATGGAAAACGTAATTCACACATCACATATGTCTGATTCTTCTTCTTCCTTCAGTAATCTGTATCTTCATATACCCTGGGTCCAGAAGTAATCGAAGAACCCTGTGGGTGGGGTGCTGGAGGTGTCCTCTCCCCCGAATGCTAAGCCGCTCCGACCAACGCGGCTTAGTGTAGCGGTCATCCACTTGCAAATTCGGTACCGCTCCCAGGGTTTTTATGTCAGGACACCGCCCCACATTCCTCTAGCAGTCACCAGTGACAGTATTACCTTGATGACTGCAGTACAGAAGACAGGAGGCGTTGGAAGAAGATGCTAAAGGCTTCCTTTAAGATTTGGCCTCTTTACCTGAAGAGAAACTAATAACAAAGAGAATGCTTTTAAATGTCTTCGGAAATTCAGGAAACTCTTCTAGGTCCTTGGGTTTTATTCAAATTTTTAGTGAGATTAGGAAGGAGAAGTTCGTATACACGCCTGTTATCAGCACAATCTTTTGATAAAGACTCCTAGTATCCATGGAAATGAAGTTAATAGAAGCGTTTACTTTTATTTTCTTGTTCATATGGATAAAATAAAATCATTTTAATATCTCGTCCGAGATGTGCTGAGCCCGTATCTTAAAATGTAATTTTTTACTCTCCGTCAAAACCTAAATAAACTATTTTAAGGAAATGAGTGTGTATAAGCTAACACATTTTTTATCGTTGGTTGCACCCAACATAAATATACTAACGACTATTTCCAATAGTAAAAGTTAATCATATCCCCAATGCTATCGTTATTAATGTATTTATTTATGTGTTTATTTTAATAAGGAGTAACTACTGTAAAATAAATGTCTACGATATTCTTAGCCCAATTAGTTAAACAAAATTATCTAAATACTCCTCTTTAATCTGATTAACCAAGATTAATGTTTATAAAGGAATAAATAGTGTAAAGTATTTATTGTTATAAAACCAAAGTAGTTCATGTATAATTTTAAACTTTATATCTAAAAATTTCTACAGTTTATATATATTATGTCATTGATGAATTCTCGATCCCTATATATATATAAATCGTTTAAACATAGCATTTTATTGCAGAAATCTAGTTATCATGATCCGTGA
Source organism: Homalodisca vitripennis (assembly GCF_021130785.1). Taxonomy (NCBI): domain Eukaryota; kingdom Metazoa; phylum Arthropoda; class Insecta; order Hemiptera; family Cicadellidae; genus Homalodisca; species Homalodisca vitripennis. The sequence continues at coordinate 63,623,650 of NC_060213.1, forward strand.
CCAAAATAAAAACTTTCACAATTCAAAGTTACCACCAACATGAGGTGACTTACTCCAGTCGTGTATGCTGTAAGATTATACATAAAATGTATACAATTAAAATAAATATAATATAAGATGCTAAAATGAATTTTTACCCTACGAAATATTGATACAAGTTTATTGTGGAATACATTCTACATTGAATTCAACCAAGCTGAACACCCTGCTAACCCACGAAGCTAGCTATTGGTAGTAGCGCATAAAAGTGATATAAATATACATGGAGAGGAATTAATTTATTTTTACTATAACAACTAGTTGATTACCTCACAATCGAAATGTGCGGACGGAGCATCACTGCCAACTCTCTATTAATGGACTGTAGGACAAAGCTGGCACAGAAAGTGTAGTTTTCCATTTGGTGCTCTCCATATTTTACTAGCTGTGGATAATTTTACTTCAATAGCAATAACTTCTTAAAACTATTATTTGCTAGATAATGAACGATACTGTTTGCTCTTTAAATATATCGGTATTACTCATCGACTTCTTAAAATTAATGACTTATTATTAAGCTGAAACAAAACATTTATATCACCTAGCTATTTACTAACGTTTATTATTAAATAGACTAACTAGATGTTTATTTGTAAATTATATTTTTGATAGTATTTTATATTAGTTTAATAAGGAATTTGAAAGGCTAAATGAAAAATTTCAAGTTTATACATCATTTCATTATGCTAAACGTATACTTATATGTCATAAGTTAAAATGTCATATGATTGTACTCTCGGCTTGTTTACAGATGCATTTATTCTACAATTATTTTCTCCTTGATATCATGGTTACCCACAAGACAAATACAGAAAAGAATGCTAAAAAGCCAAATCCCAGGAGTAATATGGAGCGTCAACGAACTTAAAGTTGCTTATATAGAAATGAAGCTTCACGCTAAATTCCACGTCTTTAGATTTGTTTTTTCACGATATATTCTATGGACAGACATGAATACAAATTATAATTTTCCAAACTGGCAAATTATTGAGTTCGCTAACGCTCATGTAATAATAATAAAATTGTACAATCTATAATGTAATTAAGTAATTCTATTGCAAGTAGGTATTTTGACAGTAAGGTGTCTCTATTATATTTATACTAGCGACCCGGTCCAGCTTCGCATGTGTTCAACACATTTTTATATCTTTTTATATTTAAATATTCAACCATAAACAATCATTGATTTGTATCTTCAATATTCTGATATTAGTCAGAATCTTCCCTTATTAAAACCTCAAAATAATATTACGTACTAATCTGGCTAAAAATAACCTATCACCTTATAAATTATATTATATTATGAACTTAGATAAATTTATATTAATTGATCAAACATTAAACTATTATTACCACTAATAAGTACAAAGTATCTATCTATAGTGTTATTGGTAAATTTCCATTACCAATTACAGTTCTGCAAAACGCCTGTTTTCATGAGTACACAATGAAACTCTCATATTAGTTTTAAGTTATAATTTATTCACAAATGGTCAGATGTATGATCGTTTTAGTGATTAATTATTCTCAAATAAATATAACAATAACTGCTAAATTTAAGGATCAAAACTATAGTATAATTAAGGTAGTAACTCTACTAATCGGTCTTACTTAACTTAAGTGCGAAGCCTGCTCGACCAATCAGAGTACAGGCCCCATTGGTCATAAGATGCGCAACCAAATCACGTGGAATTTTGCAATACATATGTAGCAAAATATTGATCAAATTATTTTCTTAAAGAACAATTTGACCTAATCTTTACGTATCTTAATACATTGAAATTGATATGTTATTGACTTAAATAGCTTCGGAAATGCAAAAAAAAAAAAAAAAAAAAAACTGAAATGCTAAACTTTGAAAGATAAAAATTGTACAATACTTATTTGGAAATAGATGTCTGCCACTGCGGAGGTTTTTGTAGGCCTTTTTTAAAACGTAAAAATCCGTATCACATTATTTTGTTACAGGTCGTAAGGTTTAGTTAGTATTAACAATGAAAGCTCTAAAAAAATACTACTTTCTGTGTTTAAAATATAATGTATTGATCATACCTGGGAACCTGCCCTAGTTCATAACGAAGCCGTCAGTGAAAACCGTGTAAAAACCGATTGAGTAGTTCAGAAAATATCGATGCACAAATGGACCAACACTAAAAGCGGCTTTAATTTATACTATATATTAGTTAACATGAATTCATAGCCTCCATATTTGTCTGTAACCATTAAACCAACAACATTAGTTCGGAAAACATAAATAATGATCGCAATAAAAGTGGATTTAGTTTTTTTTTAAGTAAAGGAAACTAAATCATTCCACAAAACAAACAAGTAAGTTATTGGGCAATAAAATAAGAAAGTAACTCTACTTAAAGATACAATTTGTTGAAATGTATGAAGAGGCTTGACGTGAAGTGTCAATCTTTTCAAGGAATACATTATTCATCTTTTCCTTGAACAAGTGATTAAAGGTGCTCTGCGTTTCTGACACGACATCTTTTCTGTGCTGCCTTTTCATTCAAATATTTGTAATTCAACACGTTCTGTTCCATAAAATATTTATAATTCAACAGTTTCTGTTCCATAAAACATTTGAAACTCAACAGGTTCTTTTCCATAAAATATTTGTAATTCAACAGGTTCTGTTCCATAAAATATTCGTAATTCAACAGGTTCTGTTCCATAAAATATTTGTAATTAAACAGGTTCTGTTCCATAAAATATTTGTAATTCAACAAGTTCTGTTCCATAAAATATTTGTAATTCAACAGGTTCTGTTCCATACAATATTTGTAATTCATCAGGTTCTGTTCCATAAAGAAAAGGTTAATTTCATTAGTTAAAGCCGTTTAATTTGATTGGAATTGAAATGTAAAACACATCCCACACTTAATCGGATATCATCTTTGGTGGGTAAAAATTCGTTTATAGATCTTACACTATGTTTAATGTTAGATTAGCAAACATTTCAAAGTTTACATATCTGGAGTAGGACAATTAATACTCGGAAATAGGTTAATAATTTCACCAGGAAGCTAAATAATTAAAATAAGTTCAATTAAACGCTGTTTAAATCTCTCATGGACATTTTTAACACTATCAGGAAATAAAACTATTTATAATTAACTAATATTTGCACTACGAAATTTGTTACCTGCTCCTTGTTTGCAAATATTCTAATTCGCGTTTTTTAATAGTAGAATATTACGTGGGACACAGTTAATACATAATCTCTTCAACATCTAGTATTATGACGCAATACATTTTTGAAAAGTAAATTTCCTACGATTATTTGTACTTATTGCAATTAGTGTAAAGATGTTATTATTTATATAACTCACGTTTATTTCCATCGCTTTTCACTGTGAAAACTTCATAACAAAACATAACGGCATCAAAGTAGTCGCGACCTGATAGCCTCGTGGTTTTTAGATATGGGTTTGAAATAGGGCAGTATCCAATCCTGTGAGTAAAATGTCCCATTAAAGAAAATAATATTACAAAAAGAACCTGAGCTATAATTTTACTCTAGTAACTCTCCACCTTTTACTGTATTCCAGATTCTTGTATCGGCGAGTCAGTACGAGTAGAATAAGGCTGAAATGGAACAGACATATATATATTATTCTTAAGATAAACTTAAACAATAATAATCCAGTCAATTTGTGTTGGAGTGAAATTAAATATTAATAAGGCTATTACTACATTATAAAGGAAGCACTTTAGGGACCTTATGTAACCGTATCTGTTTCAACAAACCGAGCCAGCTGAAAGTGAATCCCCTCGGGACTAAACAAAGTTTCTTTTCATCCTAAAGAGAAACTTATTTCTTAGTTTTTTGTCTTAACTTCCATGAATACCTTAAGCAACTTTTCAACAAGTCTCATAAAACTACAATAATTTTGTTTTTGTTTTATTAAACCCGTTTAATAGTATTAACATTGAAATTACAGTGGTGAATGTAATTAAAAAAGTGTATTAATTAAGATCTAACTAGATTTGAATTTAACTACGTACATATAGCTAAATTGTATCTTTCTTCTATCATGGAGAATTTCTGTTTAATATTTGTAAGCGTTAGTTACTCTTAGTATACGGACTATTTAGATGTGTAAAGAAAATTGGTTTTATAATTGGTCATACAAATATTCGTCTAAGGTATAAAAACAGGTTTATACGAATATGTTTAGGCCATTGTCAAAGAATTTGAAATAATTTTTGAGATAAAAAAAGTTAATTCTTTGGAAATCGGTGAAAATGTGATATTTTTGTACAATTTTAGGCAATGCTTTATGCTAGAAAAAAATGTTTAGTAGTGAAATTAAATTAAATAAAAAATAGCTTTAAAGTGGCGAAGTTAGGGCTGTCAAGCCCTCTCTACCACTCAACCTCATATCGTATACAGTAAATTTAGAATATACCGTTACACTTGCGGTAAACTATTAATTCATACTTTAAATATAAAATAACAAAATAGTGTTATAGTCATGCATTAGCCTCCTTCGCTCATAGACAATAAGGTTGTGGCAAATTATTTGTCGAAATAAAAAATACCTAATGCTTAATATCATTCAATCTCTGAGTGTATATACTTAGAGGTAAAAGAACATCCAGAGTTTGTGTATCCCAAATAGGAGTATGCTGTACTACGTATCTCGTAGCAGGCATTGTTGAGAAGCTAACAATTTTTCAAGTTTCTAGCTCATTTTACTTTGTTTTAAGAGTTGTTACATCTTAAAATGGCATATGCTTGTACTCGGTTTGTTTGAAATTTTATTGATCTGCAATTTTCTTGCTGCCATCATGGTATAGACCAATGTTAAAATGGTTGGAAACGTTCAGCCATACCCATCCGAATTCGATAACGCTTATATAAAACTGAAACTTCTTGCTAACTTATAAGTACGAGTATATAGGTTAGTTAATTCTCTAGATATCAAACGAGCAGGCAAATAGATAGACAGACAGACAGAAATTAAATTTGTCTACCCCCTTGAATAATAGTCCTTTCTGACGTTCGGCTAACAACCTACTGGTTTAAAATATCACTTAGAATATGTAAAATTTTCCCATGAAGAATTTAATTACAGGAATTACCTAGACCATAGAAATCTGCAAGGCCCTTGGTATCTTCGTTCTATGAGAGCTGCCAGACACTTAAATTTTGCCTAAGTATACTTTTAAATTAAATATTTGCATTATGTTCCAGCAGATTCATATGAGGTATGAGGAAGGTATGATTCAATATTCTGGAAGTCTTACCATTTCTATAATTAAAACGTGTAGGAGACTATTTCACATAATATTTTCAAACGTAAAATCTCTTGACCTCTGAATGCAAGTGATTTATGATCACATTTGCCCATTCTGATTGGTCATTCAAAGGGTTCCATACTTTGAATTAAACCTTAAAAGCCTCCTCCCAAAGATAGTACCTTAAGCAGTTAATTTTAACCTTTGGGTTATAAAATGTTATGTTATCTGGGATAGACTATTAAGGATCTGTAGGGCAGACAGACGGGCAGGTAGACCATGTAGACAGTCAGCGCACAAATGCTGGCGTCGGCCAAGCGACAGGAACACAGAGTAGTAGGCCATATTAGTTGAATAGAACATTGAAATCAAATTTTCTAAAATACATCCAACCAAAGAATGATCAGGGTAATTAGGCAATTAGACACGTAATGGATTGTTTCTAGGGCTCCACTCTTTGTCTCAAATGGTGCTGAGAATTCAAGATTTAGAATATTTTTAGGCCTGTATAGATTATACGTAACAAATTTGTCACATCTATATTAGATGTGTATGAAACGGCTTTGACGCAGAGGCTCGGTATTATTAGATTCAACTCCGGTTATGAGCTTCCTTTGGTTAGTATTTTTTCCGATAGAACATTCGTATCAATTTGGTCTAAAGTTCATCGTTTTAGACGTCTAGTCCAGATGTTTGCAGAAGTATCTTAACGTTAAGGTCTCTTGTCTAAAAAGTGCACTGAAACACTAGTGTCGGTTGACATTTATTAGATACAGTATTCCGAGTAATATTAAAACTTATCCAACCGTAAGGCGTTTTTACCAGTATAAAATGGTTTTAAGTCTGAGAACTGATCTTGCCAGACACTTGCAGGAAGTCCCTGTCAAGCTAATTGGGAATTGTTAGTATCCGTAATCCTTATGATTTATCATAAGGATTATGATTAATCATAATCATTAATTAAAAAATTCTCTCTTATTTATAACATACCATATATTTTTTACACGTTGTAATACGCATATTACAAGTTTATTTTAAAATGAACTTACGTTTGAATATTTAGACCGATGCTAGACTAGAAAAATAAATAAATACCAGATAAACATTTATAATATTTAAGTGGTGATAGCAGTAAAAAATTCTTTAAGTCAGAAAAAATCAATGTTGGGGAGGTGCAGCAGTTATGTCCATTCCTACAAGTGAATCGGACTCCACAATGGTTTAACGCGATTAGAAATACTAACATTGCTTCAAATTTGAAAATAAAGTTATTTTGAAAAATGCTGAAGTTTAAAAATACATAACTAAATTAATTTGGTTGCTTAATTTTAAACGAATGTTTACATAGATGTATATTTTTAGCTTAGTACGCCTAAACCCGACCGTTAGACACATAAGTAATAATTATGACAACGCCAAAACTGGATAAAGTGACAAATTGTAATGTTTTTATCCGTTAGCTATATTTTGTTAGCTGACAATGCTTAACATTTATATACCCGTCTGACGATTTAACTAGTAAACTAGGCATATCAACAAACCCTTTTTACCCCAATATCTCAACAGTTCCGGTTAGTGGGGTGTATAATATTTTTCTTTTTGCCCAAGAGATATATTGAAGTTTAAGGCTTGCTTTTATTGTCCTGTCCAGTCGCTGACTAAATACGGTGTGAACTCTCGTAGAGTTTCCAAACTATCTAGTATTAATAAATAAAATCGTTTGAATTAGGAAGGGTTAATTGTTTTTAAGCCTCTAATAGGAAACATGTTGTATTTAATCATTCTATAATAAATTAAATACTGTAGTTTGTAATAAATTATCCGCCAGAATACATTTTCCCCATACTTAACGGAGAAATTAATCTTGGATGCAATACTTGGTAAAACAAACAGTAAAATAACATAATATATGAAAAAAAACTACAACATAAAACCTCGTATAATAAAATAAAGTGAATGTCTCTGTCTAGTAAAATTTAAACTATGTACGTTCCATACTATTGCCTACAACTATATATACCGAAAAGTAGTAAAACACTAAAGGGAGTATTTCACTTCATGTAGTTCTTTTAATACAGTAAAAGGAGTAAAACTTTAGTTTTTTTTATTAATAATGTTATTTTTTCCTTCAATATTACATATATAACTAATAGTTCTTAAGTTCCAGACTAATAGTTTAATCCGGACATATTTTTATAATTACGACGGAACTCCATAGATACATAAAAGGAATATAATCATGAAAATATGCGATCACTTAGTATGCGGGCAATTCTAACTTGAATATTACTTGAGCAGCAATATAGTGAAGACGGTTCTTACTGGGACATGTTATCATATTACACAGTGCAACAGAAGATTAGTCGTTGCTAGGCGACCAGGATAACCTGTATTATCAGTTTATCACAAGCAGTCTCTATAGGATTACACCAGACCAAGTGTCACATAGCATGCTTCGGTTCAATTTCATGCAATATGCTTTTTCAGCAGAAATACTTTTTTTACTTCAGCAGTAATAAGCTTCTATTCTCAGACTTATCCCCTGTAGGGACAACAACATTGTCGAACTTGATATTGTCTATAAAGAAATAAAGTTTACGTTATACAGATATCTCCCGGACAGTTAAATTCGGTAACGCTCAGGCACAAGTACCATTATGCATCTCTGCTTTGCGCATGTAGAAATGATGAATCGTGCTTCTTAATCAAAGTTCACAGTCCAATTTGTCTCGAGATATCCTCCTGAGATATTCTTAGGTTCATCTCATAAACGGATATTGACCATCATTTGAACTCGATCTTGGCAATGTAGAATAAAGATCCGTGCCAAATTTTTAATTGTTAGTTCAAATTGTTCATAGGATATTCTTAGAAGGTTAGAACTCACAAACGCTCAGTCTAATATAATGAAGAAAAGCACGGACATCCATCTCTATTTTGCACAAAAGAAGTTTTATTTTTAATTTAAAATGGATAGATCAATTTGTTCTTGAGACATCTTAGTTAGCGAAAAAGATAAATTGTTCTTGAGATGTCCTGTTGAAGGCAGGTAGACACACATAGATAGAAGAAGGATTTTAGGAACCGAATAAAAAGCAACCAAAAATTAAAAATATTCCAACAAAGTCCGCAGTGCAGTTTGTTCTTGAGATAACCTGTGATTTGCTGACGCTCGGCCAAACCCCCTGGAGAAACATGTGCCATCGGCGCCGTCTATAATAAGATCTATTAGTTTTCAAGATCTCCTCCGGTCAGAAATATATGTATGCAGAACAGTTCCTGGACAGTACATTTCATGAAGTCTCACCAATTAACATGCGTGGATGTTTCGTTGTATGGATTGTATGGCCTTTTATCACTCAATAACTTCTGAACCGATTGAATTAAAATCGTATGCGAACTTCGTTTGAACACTTTTACTGCTGGTTTATAGCGTATGGTCTAGGGTATTATCACTATGTTCTGTGCTGTCAAAGCGTCGCTATAGTCAACGTTTTAAACACTTCAAGCAATTGGGCCAATACACTTCTTTGAATTAATATATAAGAACGTATAACTGGAACTTAATATCAATTAAAAATATTTAGATATGAAATAGAGGTTACATTATTGTATAGAAAATATTAACACTTTTTAATTAAACCAACAACAACATTCAATAGCTGTGGCATGTTTACATGTTACACTGAGAAACACGACAAAATGCAATTTACTTGTCGCTAGGCAACCAGAATAAACGTTATCATTAGTTTTTCGTATGGTGAATACCCAGACCATTACCTTTTAACACTTTCTAAGAAATTAAAAATCAGTTTTTTTACAACTGCGCAATATTAAGAAAGGCATTCCAAAAATACTAAGGTAAACCAATAGTTGCCTAAAGATATCCCAATCTCTTAGTTATTTTAGATTTGAGTTTTAAAATATTGCTCTGAATTCGGAGAGTGAATATTTCGTGATTTTTTTATTAAATAGCGCCAACGATTTCAGTAACAATGGAACTATTTTACACCAGTATGGAGTAATTGTAAGTCTAGAGGGATAATAAAGTTAAAGTCTTTAGTTTTTCAGATAACACACTTATGATGTAATAAAAGGTGTGGCTCTATGTGATTTTGAAACGAAATAAGGAATATTTTAGATGCATATTATTACAGTATTAATCAGAAGATAGACGAGTCGAAGTCTATCAGATCTTCCTAGGCAGGAAACTTTTAGTAGTAGATTATTCTTCTATAAAGGCTGGGATGCGAAGTTCTTTATTTTCAACTAATTAAGCTGTAACAAAATGATATCTGAAATCCGCTGCTGTCTGAAGAGATAAAACATCGTTATAAAAGCTTCAATATGCGAAATATCGCTCAACGCTAGGTCTCTCAAGGGAGCCAAAGTTGCATAGCAAGTAGGTGGTACCCACTATGCTTTAGCAGCCTACTACGTTGTACGGGGGTAGTATTTAAAGAGAACAGTTCGTTCTAACTCTGAGCTTATAAAATTAAAGTCTTGATTGATTCGATTTGAATTAAATTTTCAGTTTGTATCATACCCTTCCTTTGGTGCAGCGTCTAAAATCCGACACTGTCACAGACCTTACTTCTCGAAACTGGCAATCGATCGTAATTTTAATTATATTAATTAGTAGTAAAAAGATAATAAGATATAATAATTTTTTAACTAAAATAAAATACCATCCTGTAAAAAGAATTAAAACACACTAACTGTATTGTAAATTAATCCTTTGCATCCCCTTGTAATCTTCTTCTTCATTAATCCCAGATCCATTTCCTGGAATTCAAACCGCACCTCTCAAATCCTGTTGGTAAAACAATGAATGTGTAATACCCTAACCTGTTTAATACTACGAGTATAAAATTACATGAATCTTTTTTAAGCGAAGAAAGTTTTAATCTAATTTTATTCCTCCATACGACAAAAGTTTCCTTTCAATTAAATTATTACCGCAAGAGAATTACAAAATAAATTCATATTTTTTTAAGTATTATATTTGATTCTGTTAAGTAACAATATGTATATATCGGAATAAAAATAGTACTATGTTTGTTCTTATATCTAAATAATTTATATGTCAAATTTCGTCATAATTTATCCAATACGTTTTGTGTGATTGAGTATATAATATCAAAAAATTTATAGTTATTAACTTCACAAACTTTCGCATTTATAATATTATTACGATTACGCATAAAGAGTGTTTTCCGAGAGCTTGGCATAACTTCAAAGCGCAGTATTCCCTACAAAAATATTTCTTATATTGTTTCATTACTGTGTCTGACCATTTATACTTTGTACTTAAGATATCACATTTCGTAACGACTATTGCGAATGACTTGATTCTTAATATTTATGTAATGCCACTCAAAGGGAATCAAGGAAAAATTACATAAATAATTTTAATTTTATTACTTAGAATTATATAAAAATTTTACATTTTCTTATAAATAATATACGGAAAACTTTTATTGCTTACATGGCACCATTAACCGTGGATTAAAACAGATAGGAGCTTTTATATACATGATTTAGTGACCGATTTTTTATGATCTAAGTAGAAAGCTTTCATTTTAAGATTACAAACTTTTATTTCTTTTACATTATTAAGCTTTAAAGTTTTCAAACCCTCTACCTTATTAAGCGTGATGATTATATTATTATTGTTTATCCTTATTTTCTTACTGCAACAATCTTAATAGTGCCAAATGGAATTTTTAATAGTTTTTTTAAAAACAGATTAAATTTAAATACTTAATACAGTCAGAGAGAGATGATTTCGATTTTTCATGCTATATGCTAAATTTCAAATTCCCAATATATTAAATTTCCTTGTAATAATGAACGCTTAAATTTCCAATGTTTACATGTTTACGGTATCATTATTTTTCTTTTAATTTGACAATACAAAGACAATAATTAATAACTGTACCAAATTTTTATTTGCTATCTATACTGGTTGCTGAAATAAAAATAAAATATAAAAAAAACACGTGCAGACTGACAGAGTGTAAACTAAACATTTTTGACCCATGTTTATATTATATTTTATGTGCCTTGTACCAAAGATTGAACCCTCAAAATTTGACTACAGAATCCATAAACACTCTGTATATCAAGATAATTTACATAAACAAAATCTTAGTATGGATTTTAGTAGTCTTCTTAATATGTACGAGATACATATGAACGTTGATGGGAAATAATCACAGGTTTAGACTTTTCGGATGGTCTACTTATTATCAGTAAGTATTGCCTCCCGATAAGCCTATATGTATGGTAAAGAGCTGCGTCGCATATGGGAACGGATGTTAAACTCAACATAACGTTTAGCCTGGTTGCCTAGCGACAAGAAGATGGTATCTTTCCATGTGATACAGCACGGCACCTGAATATATCGTTATACAGTGTTTAATATCTTTTCTACGTGGTTGCGATAGTCACTTACCTGAATATCTCGTGCCCATAATGGACTTATAGAGTTTCATTAGTTTTATTTAGTTCTAACTAAATTTCTTTTACACTCTAGTGTAAAAGAAATGCTCGTAGTTATACATAAATAAATGCTTTTATTTTAACGTTGTACAACAGCAAAAGTTTTACCAACAAATTGCAAGCTTGAGTTTAATTATGTTACTAAATATTACCGATAATGTGCCACCTCCTAAATTTTTATTTGAATGCTTTACTTCATTACCTCAACTGATATTACCAAAATATTTATGTTAAATGCCTTATGTTTAGTTAAAAATGTACTTATCACCCCATCCTTCTTAACTCATCTAGTATTTTCTCGTTTTATTTTCCTTTTATTAAACAATTATAATGTTTACAGATTCTATAAAAAACCACAATTATCTATAAAATAACCAAATAAAATGTATTGAGATAAAACGGTAATTTATATCTTGTCCATTATAAATTTAATTATTTTAGATACACATCAATCAAAGTGAAGAGTTTGCAATTTGTTCTTCACACGCAATGTTTCAATACTATGAATAGTACCATTTTCTTTGTAAAAATAAATATTTTGTTTAGTAGTATTAAAGACAGAAGAATTTTGATCATATTTTTTCAATCAGAGATTATGAATCGTGATATCTTTTCATTATCTCCTTAGATATATTATAATAATACAACAAAGGTCATTAACACTGGGTTAAATGAGACGAATAATGCAGTAGAGTGCAAAATCTCATTTTTGTTCAATTGCTTGAAACTTCACATACAAAGCTCGACACTACAGTCACACCTTTCTGAAGATCGTACACCATATCTGTGTCCGCCCATCTTTATCAACGAGCCTTCCCTTAGCAGCATTATTATACTACTAACCCTTATTTTTTCCTCCAAGACGAATCCTTCTGCCTGGTTTATATCTTCAAGTTGAACCCACATTGGGTACATAAAAAACTGATGTATCACTTAAATCTGGGTAACTTTATGGATATCCAGGAGTAGCACATCACTAACCGCAAATTTCGAGATTATGGGGCGCAAAGGTAATTCGAAAGGTCTAGTCTACTACGGGAGATGAGTTCGAGTTGTTCCCTAGGAGTCTAAGGTTCTTGCCAACTTGCCAGCATTGAAATAAGGGTGTGCCACCCTCTACCTGTTTTATTGGAGAAGCTGGTTCAGATCTGGATTCTCCTTCTTCCGAGGGGACATGACTTAGCGCCTTAAACCTTTCCTTGTGAATCTCGACAGGAGGCGGCATCACTCCCAATCTTACCCATCCAAAATATCCTGTCACTCCGGAAGCAGCGCAAAGGTCCTTATACGACTAGATGCAAGTTTCTATGCTTCTTGTCCTAATATAACCAAAAAAAAACCAATTTTGGGTCGACAAAGGTTGTTAAGTTCAGGGGCCACGTCTTTTAAATATATTGTAAATTTTCCTGATTTAAAAATTGTGCCACCTTCAAAATGTACAAGTGAGTACTGTTTCAGCATTAGGCCTAGTATCGTTTTCAATAAAGTTTCTCCTATGCTTTTTTAGATGGCAATTTTTCAACAATGTATTGCTCACTATTACTGACAGTTGCTCTAAGAATCAATCATGCTTTTTAGAGTTTTAACCTACTAAGCTGAGTGTTTTATACGTGTTACCAAGCGTGATTGAACAAACCACAGTAAACATACTCTGAGGATTAAGGTCTTGTAATGTTTGTAATGTTGTACATTGAGTCTTGTAATGCTGATAACGATCCCAAGAGGGCGTGATTGCTGTGTGGATCGATCGGCTTAGTGTGTGAGGATACCATTCACTGTGTGAGTCACTCTGAGCATTGTCAACGCATTAGGCTTAGACGCAAGACAACAGCTCTAAACAACAGATAGGAACCTGTGGAAATTTGATTTGTGTCTGTTACCTAATTAAATTATCGATAAGGTAAGTATTTCTGAATTCTTTTAAATTTAAAATTTGCTTCGTTTCAAATTATTTCAATGAGTTAAGCATAGATTTAAAATTGGCTTTGCTCCTTAATACGAAATTAATTTACTTATATGATTTTTGCAAATTACAGTGTTTTGAAGGCCACATAGCATTTAGATACAGATAAACAGAGAGTTTTTTTGTGCTGCAGGAACAGGATGTGATAAGGTGTGACGTAAACAGGATGTGCTGCTCCGCGCACTAGGGCAAGGCCAGTATTTTATCTCTATGTACTTATGTAATAGAGTTACGTTTTATATTTTTTCAAAAACAAGATTCATAATATCTGTGTTTTTTCAACTTATTAAAAAATGTAGACACTGTTTACATGATTATTATTTCAAAGCTAAATGTTACACTGATGACGTGGCTTCGTCAAGTTTTATCGTATAAATTTAGGAAACCGATGATTAAGGTTTTACCAAAGGAGATAGCCAACTACCCTGACTGTCTCCGATGACCGAATTTTAATTGCTGCTCATTATAAAACTTACGTGAAATTACTTAGCAACAATCTGTAAAAATATTAAAATTATTTCATTCACCTATTATTTATTTTGTACCATAGTCCTAATCATATTTAAAATTTTTTAATTAAAACCATTTTATCCTGCCGAATAGAGAATAATAGTATTTATTTTATCGAAGATTAGTATGAGTTGTTAACACGTTACGACGACGTGTGCTCCATCTTGTACACGTGACCTTTCACAACTGCCGTCGTGTACCCGGTCGGGTACACACCGGGCTCATATAAAGCGCGTCGTGCGCCCGATGTGGTACACGTTGATACGCATTTCCTTATTGCGTTTTTATTGCTAACCTGTTTTGGTGGTTTGTTAAAATTGATCCCGCACTGATTACCTCACACTACCGTGTACTCCGTTGGAGGTTTTTAAGGTGAATTAATTTTTAGGTATCCTGTCAGGTTCCTGGAAAATATTGGAAAAACAAATTGAAATATTTGTTTGGGAAAAATGCGAAGCTTCCATTTTTTTCTCATTATATTTAGACGTTTAACTAAAAAGAACTATTACGTACAGTCGTCCTGGAGTTGTTAATATAACATTTATTTCCAGACCTACATAATAATATGCTTAAGTCTAGTGTAGGTTAGTCAAGGACAATTGTCGGAGTAGTTGCGACTGCTTGAATTAAAGCTGTTCGTTAATCTAAACGTGACGGAGTGTCCCTGCTCGCGTTGACTGGAAGAGTAAAAAAAGTAGCTTCTTCCCAGGTGACATGAGCAAAATAAAGATCTGTATTTTGTGTACAGTCGTATAATAATAAAGGATTTCTAATATAACTCGTATAATACAGCCAAACGATAATCATAATAGTAACAATAACACCTGAAGTACAAGAGCACCATAAGAGACAGCTATATTTGCTTACTGTGTTAAAAACATATTAGGTCTACAGATTGATAAAATACCCGTTTAATACCTCATACAGTGTGAAAATAATTAGTGCATTATAAATAAAAATACTACACAAACGCAAGTTCACAAAATTTTAATGAATTGTGAGATTAAAATTATTAATAAGTTATACATGCAATGCAGTTAAACTGACTCTGACAACGTATTTAGTGATAAGACTCAAGCCAACTCATTATTTGACATTGAAATGCCCTGGAGATAATGAGTCGCTGAACATCTATGACTAGCTGTGGCCACCGCTCTGTAGCCTCCTTTATTAAATTTGTGTTCTGTCGTCCTGTGAATACTTTTATTTGTCTATGTGTAATTTTGACCTGTAATGTGTATTTTATATTTTAATCCAAAAATGAAACTCTAATGAGCGGATACATGAAGACGTCATAGTGTTTACGAAACGCGTCGTAATTTCTCAAGACTAAGGAACGTCAGAAGGTAAATTACGAGCGACGGTCTTGATAAAACACCTGTGAATGTCGTATTGGTATACATTGTCATTTGATCGCCAATCAGTTAATTTTTTCCTGACTATAAAATCTAATGAGCATCAGATTCTGACTTTTGGGCCGCAAAACGAGAGCAACTTGCATAAAATCAAAAGTACAAGGACTTTACAACTCGTATTCTAACAAGGCCGCTAATCATCACTTAGGAAATACTATTAATTCCCTAACCACAGGCGATTAGCTACAAGAACTAGGTGCAACTAAACGGAAACGTGAATTTCATGTTAGATTAATTAATAAAATTAAATATTCTAGCACAAATTATGGTATAAAAGTCAATTGTTCATTGTAACTTATTATAAGTTTGAAATAGAGGTTTCCAACCTTAATTTACTTTAAAACGCATTCTGTAAAATATATAATTCTTGAAACTAAGCCATTTCAATGCAAATACAAAGCGAAAGAGGTGAACTAGAAAGTTTAAATGCCTTTGCCAGCTCTTCGATGGGAGGTATTGAGCTTTGGTGCATTGAGGAGATTCTTTCTCTAACTGAACTTGGAATCTTGCTCTCAGTTCTTTAAAGTGTTTTCGTTTTGTACAACCATCTACATAAATTATTTGATACTACTTCAGCATACTACGTTTTTGATTATATGAAAATTGGGTTTTTAAAGTACCAATAATAAAATTATCAATAACAATTTTATACTTTCATGAAAACCCTATAACCTTACGTAAAAGAATCGTACTGGTATATATATATATATATATATATATATATATATATATATATACATTAAATTCATATATATTCATTAAATTTGGATAAGTGCCAATAGTCTAATTTAATTTCAATAAACATTGAATCGCAAAAAGTACTTGCTCCGCCGGGACTCGAACCCGGATCTCTTATTTGCCGGGTGAATGTGCTACCATTACACCACAGAGCCCTCACATTTTAAGTTTCAATTATTTTGTATTTGGTCGTTTCTTTCACATACGTGTTTAAATAACCAAACTAACATATTATGATCGAAAGACCAAATACCTGTCAAATGATTTCTATTTACGTTCATTAAATTTGTATAAGTGGCAATAGTCTAATTTAATTTCAATAAACATTGAATCGCAAAAAGTACTTGCTCCGCCGGGAGACTTCTATGACGCTTTTTATAAGCCCCACAATGCATGAATGTAATAGTTATTGCGTAAAAAAGTAGTTAAGATAAGCTTTATAACACTATGAAAAGTTGATAGATTTTATACTTTTAATGTAAAAAATTATGGCGTTTAAATATTTTCCAACACACTTTATATATATAACGGACAACAAAAGACTACATGGCCCAGAGAGAAACTCCATTGCACATGATAATATACAAAAACCGCAGTAATACAAACTTAAAATTAAATCCAATCCTATTTTGGCCCATACAATGAAGCATAACAAAAAAAAACTCAATAAATGCTTTTCTATAAAAGGCATTAACAAAATTAAAAATGCACATAATTTTAAATTAAACCATCAACATAAAAAGTTTTTAGTGATTTTTTCTTTGTATAAAGCAAAATTATTTACTCTTTGTACATTCAAAATTAGTTTCATTAACATTATGTTTGTTTGTAGTATTCATACAACTTTTTTCTCTCTTGATAAAGTCTATATATATATATAACTAGGAAAAAAGTACAAATTAAATATAAAACTTGATATATTTCGTCTATTTAGACTTTTTCAAGAGAGAAAAAAAACTTTCTGAGAATATATATATATATAATGAAATTAATACTGTTTAGATAGTAAAATGGTTGTCTATCAAATAGAGCGATGTGGTTATAGATGTTGGTGAGTAAACCTCTGTGGCATACTTCCGTGAGAAGCCTCTTGAATATCACATGCTTCTGAGTAGGTTTGCGGGTGCAGTCTAATTCCTGTGTTCGTATTTGAATACAAATTAAAATCACTTTGTTTACTGATTTAAAATCATTGATTATAAATAATTGATTATAAATCATATGATTATTTACATAAGTAAATAAATATAATTATGTGAGTTTGAAAACGTATTTTACAGAATAAAAGCAGAAATAAGCAAACCAAATAAGTGTGTTCTATTGACAGTATGGTTATCTTACACCATTCTTCCTTATAAATACTTCTTTATATATATATATATATATATATATATATATATATATATATTATATATATATATTCTGAAATTTTTAATATATCTCACATCAATAATTTAAAAGTTTTTATATCTATTATTATGTATTGCATTAAACCAAATGTTTTATTTATTACCAATAAACTAAATGAAATTTAATATTAATATTAACTAACATTATTTTCTCTTAATCAAATTGAAATTTTGAATTAAAAAACCTATTTAGATTTACAAAGAAACCACTCTAAAAGCCTGAGGTTACGTAAGTCGTTTAACAAGCCCAGTCATTTAAAATAGAAACTTCCCAGAGGTGAAACGCCGAAATGACTAACAAAGTTTCTTTCCGCCGTCCAAAAGCACTTTTTTGTTATGTGTTCACTTTTATGATTACTTTAATTATACATAACTTAAAATAAGCTCTTACTGTAAGAGCGTCAAGTTTATTTATTCACTGAATACAAAACAATTATTGGAAAAAAATATTTTTTAGTAGTCGATTGAGATTAGATCACTCCATAATGAATTACGGCCATTGAAAGAATATTTATGAAATTTTCTAATCAGGCTCAATATCGGTTGAAGATAAAAGTGTGAATTAAAATGACATAAGTTTACAGCTTCAGGTGGCATCTTATTTATTAATTAATGATTTAAGGAAATTATTGTTAGTCATACATTATAATTTAGGAACATTATATGTTTTAAGTAAATCTCCTCCTAAGAAATGACATATTGTTTATGGAAAAACTGAGCCGGGGCTCAGTTTGGATAATTTTGTCTATTATTTTTCCTACCTTGGCCACTTTTGTCAGTCGTTTGTGGGGGGGAGTGATTCCGTCACCGTATTGATTATTTTCTGCATGGATGGACTGATTGGTCGAGGTCAGGTGGTTGACCTTGACTGATTACCGACCAGCTGATTACCGGCAGCGGCTACTGATCGGAGTGGTCGGACACGTTCGGCAGAGGCGACGTGAATCTCGTGCTGTCTACTGGTCGTCCTGATGCCCATGGCTGGCTAGTTCTCCGACTTTCGGTAGGGTCTCCGTGAGTGCCGTCAACATGACTGGTGCGGCGAGTCTGCCCTTATGGAAACAGCACTGTTAAACCCAAAATTGAATGCCCGCGCCCTGCCAGCGCTACTGTACCGTCATCCAACTGGACTGTCTGTACTTCATTTCGTCTTGAACAAGGTTGGAGCTAAAAAATTTTTTTCTTCTTCTTTTACTGGACTTGAGAGGATTGGGTTTTATGGAGCGCTGCCAGATATTATATCTGGAGGAGGGCCAGTGTTAAGATTACCTAGTATTTATTTAGTTTAGTGACATGATCTGAAGGGGAGGATTTCATCTTTAATTGCTACATGCCGTACCTGAAATTATGTTATTTATATATCAAATTTCTATTTATTATGTTATTGCCAATATTGGAATTCTATTTATTTTTGTTATTTCGTTTTTAAGGTCCTCGGTGCACCGTGGTGCTGCAGTTTAAATATTATTTTTAATTCGTTGGCAAGGGGATTTATTTTATTGTATTTTTGCGTAAAAATGTTTGCCAGCTAATTAATTATATTATGTACTGGAAATTTTGTCTCTCTTTGTCTCTCTTCCGACTAGTGGCATGTGGTTGTTTTTTTTATGCTTTGCTCCGAGTTTGGGAGGGGCGCGCTTCCGAGACCTCCTGTTGCGGTTGAGGAGACTTCCGGTGAAGTCTAGTTTCGCTAATTCGGGACAAAACATGTTATTCTTTTCAGTTATCTTTTATGTACAACCAGTAAAACCCGTGTATTCAACTGTTCTTCTTTGGACTTTAGTATTTTATTATCCAAAATATAGTTTCAAATTCCTACTAGTAACTATTCCAACCAAAAACCGGCTACACCAACTTAAACAGCACATATTTTTTTTTCTAATGTAATCGTAAAGAGACAAAAAATATGTAATAAATTCTCAGCCAGCGTCACTGTACTTTTACAGAATACACTTGTTTCACAACAATATTTCAACTAACAACGTCTCTCAGATTAGCTTTTGGGCATTGAATTAAACATACTTCCTGCTACCAATGTTTAAGAGTTTCCACAAATCCTATTTTACTAAGCTTTGTTTTCAGATTCTGGGGATCTCTTTCTTTACGAAACCTTTTACATGTAACTTTAGATCCTTGTTGTTAAAAGCATTGTACTGAGCTTGCTTAGCTGAGGCTGGTGAAACAACTAAGCTTTACACGAAAAAACTTGTATTTTTAAAGCTGTAAGCACTTAGGTTTCCAGGATTATTTCTTTTGGGAGTTCTGTCGAAATATCACAATTGGCTTATATATTGTTATCGATTTTGTCATTTGCGTAATTTGAAATATTATACTACTTCTCTTGAAGAAACAGCACATTTTAAACCCTATTCCCTACTATTCATACTTTTGGGCTTGCGTATTATTTTCAGAAACAGTTTTGAGAGTCAGAGTCGACTGACTGTAAAGGGATTTAATAAGTTCCATAATGGGACAGAATTGAAACTTCAGTTTCCGAGATGGCAATCACGAAACTAATTAAATAGGCAATCACAGTAAAAAATCACAGCTTGAAGAAGTAACAAAAGATTACAAAAAACGATTTTAAGATATTGAAGATTAAAACTTAAAACCAGTACTTTGATTAAGTTTTACTTTTGACAATGGAAGGATTTTAAATTAAATGGAATTTTTCACTAACATAATATTGACTTCTTGTATTAATAAACTATGACAAATGTCTTAAAACTCCTATTCCCTTTAAAAAATATTTTATTTTTTATTCAATTAACATATTAAACAATATAATTTCTTAATGGGTTATGCACATGCAAATATATCATAATCTCATGAACTGGTATTTTATGAGCTACAAGAAAATATCAGTCACCTGCAACAAAATGATCAATAACGGTTAGTAAATTTAGCCCATTTGTAAATTAATACTGGAACAATAAAATTTACATAATAACAACAAAGAAATCTAACAAAATCTATGCGAGTTAATTTCTTATCATTGATGAAAAATTAATTAGAATACTGACACTAATTCCGCCAGTTAATTCCGCTTCACTATAATTACCACTGAGGTTGATTATATACGACACAAACATAATTATCTAGAAACTGCCAAGGGATTATAGAATGGTATAAAAATAAGGGTACAAGTTAGATACAAGTAAAAAAATTCTATAGGTTTTCTCTATATTGTAAAATTGGGTTTGGTGCTTATGAATGAAAAATAAAATTTCGCAAAATGCGAATGATCCCATGTGTTCTATATTTCACTTAAAACTAGACTTATATTACGCACACTTACATATACGTACATTACAATATTACAAATATAATTTCCATTTCACAAAAATATAGAGTACCCTTTTTAGAGTAAAGAGTAACCCAACGTCTGAGTCCACTTAGGGCTTTGTTTGGTGACCATAAAGCGGCAATTGAGCGAAAATATGCCACTATGGAATGTACAAACAATGCTTTCACCATTGATAACCAACAACAAATACCAGCTCAAAAGTTCAGTGCTGCAAAGTGCTGCAGGGGTATTCCAGTATTTCCAAATATAAACATTTGTTGTGACATAAATCAAATTCAAAATTCACATGTTTCATACTTACATATGGCTCAATGCATCCGCATCGTGTATTATTCCTCTGTTCCTCTTTGTAGTATACTCGTATCAATCGTATAGTACAAATTGTTTTTAAACAACGTACCTAATCATCATTTGGTCATTGATGAAAATGTGGGTCTGATATAATTTGGTAATTAGAAAAGAATCTATAACACTGCTAGGTGGTTGCTTCTTATAGTATAGTTTTCATCGCTACAAATATTACGATAGGTAAGATTGCTTACAACAATGGGTTAAACCTGACAGGGTGGGAAATAATTGTATAGGGATCGATAAGAATGTGTACAGTATAAGAACACGTGTTTTTTTTCCTTGTAACTAATAGAAGAATTTCCTTACAAAAGAAATAAATCGAAACCGCAATAATTTGGGTAATAATCGAAATGGGAGTTTATTGGAAGAGTTAACAAAAATAGAAATTATAATATTTTAATAACATAATATTAATAAACTTTTATCACTTTTAAACATTTATTTTACGTACGATGTACATTTCGGAATCATTGGTTCCATCTTCAGGTACAAATAAGGTTAAGTTAAAATAAATAATTAAAATTAATTTGTCATGTGTTTTTTACTACCTTGGTGGCTAAATTTGTTGTATTTAATTTTATGTGAGATCATTCATTGTATATTGTTTAAAAGTCTATCGAATAATAAATTTTTTGTTAGAAAATCTTTGTCATTTAATAATATATCGGCAAAAGACTGCTTGCCGATTCTAGCTCCGGATTCACCAGATGGCTGATGGGGCTGGGGAGGGATCGGGTTAAGCAAGTGATTGCCTTGATCACTGGACACGGCCACTTCAGGAAACACCTAAACACTCTAGGTTTACGAAATGAGGACTCGGAGTGTAGACTCTGCAATAAGTCTGAAGAGACTGCAAAACACATAATACTGGACTGTGAGAGACTGGGAGCAAGGAGAAGGGCTCTTTTCGGTGATAAACAACCAGGCGACGAACCAGATGCTAGTATCGGGGAAAAGCTTCTTAGCCTAATTAAGGGCACGAAGATAGGCTTACCCCTCTAACATCAAAGGGGCACACAATAAGCTCAGGTTGACGTGTGAGGATCTAGGAATCCACCCCAATATCCCAAAGGAAAAAAAAAAAAAAAAAAAATGATTAATTTTGGCACTTTTGTAAATTTCAAAATGTTCTAAAGTAGATAATAAGCGAATTTTTTTGCTTGTGTGTAAAATTTCAAGATTGTTTTCGATGTTAGTGTATGTATGGCCGGTGTTGTTTAAATGGTCTGCATATTTTGAATTTGATGATGTTTTCAATGCTTTTATGTGTTCATTAAATCTAATTTTGAATGATCGGCCGGTTTGTCCAATATAGTGGGATTGACAATCGTTGCAATTTAATTTGTATACTCCACTATTGTTGAATTTTGAATTTTGATTTTGGTTTGTTGAATTGTTTTTGTTTTTGATTAAAAGTCCAAGGTTGTTCGATGTTTTGAATGCCAATTGATATCCTTGTTTATAAAATGATTTGTTAATTTTGTGATAATGTTTACCAAGGTAGTCTGATTGAATGTATTTGATATTTCTTTCTTCTTTCTTCTTATTTTCTTTCTTTTTGTAATTCTTCAATAATATATCAATCTTGCTTGGTTTATATCCATTATTTTGGGCTATGTATGTAATAATGTTTAATTCTTTATAAAAATCTTCATTTGTCATTGGAATTTTGTGTAATCTGTCGATCATTGATTTGAATGCAGCCATTTTTTGGTGATATGGGTGATTCGATGAGGAAGGAATAACTACACCAAGGTAGTAAAAAACACATGACAAATTAATTTTAATATTTATTTTAACTTAACCTTATTTGTACCTGAAGATGGAATCAATGATTCCGAAATGTACATCGTACGTAAAATAAATGTTTAAAAGTGATAAAAGTTTATTAATATTATGTATTATTATTATAAAACACTTTTAGAGGCTACATCTCTAATATAATATTTTATTCAGATTATATTTTTTACCTAAATACTACACGCATATCACCAACGTAATAGTCATATATCATCGTGTTACAAGTAGATAAAGAGGTTAAAAATGGCCATCTTAAATTTACTTATTTTAATTTACGTCTCGGGTGGTTGGTTTTAAGTGTTTCAAGCTAAGAAATGTCATATTTTAACTCGATACTTTTAATACAATACCATTTTGACATTTATCAAAACCAGGGCGAGCGACAATTAAGTTTTTTATAGGCAAATATTCTCTATCGAAAAACCTGTTACTATGCGTACAAAATACAAATTGACTCTCGGCTCCTGCTCTCTGAGATGAACTGTTTCTTTGAACTACAGGTGCTTTTAAATTACAAATGGTCTCAAGGATTGCCCTACATTATGGCATCTTATTATAGGGTTTGCGACCTTTGTAGGAAAATCAATACATTTCCAATGTCTAATACCACCGGTCTATCGCAAATAGGTCCCATAAACGCTTCATTTTATTCAAGGGATTAATAAGGAGTTCTTTTTCTGCCGCCTTTGAAAGTAATGGCTGGTATAAAAGAGAAGGTAGGTTGTTGTTCCACCACGTTATTTGATAAAACTTACCTCATTATCTCACGCTGACTTCCGAGTCTCATCATACTAAGAAAGCAATGTAAAAAGTATATAAAAATCATAACCATATCCATCATAATCAAAATCATATTCATTCTTCGTGTGATGGTATTAACTATATACTGCTCGTTGATGCAGCAATCCAGAAATTTGCTACTTAAAATGTAACTAAAAATTTAGAAATCTTAGCTTAACCTCAGCAATACTACATCCAGCTCCCATTCACGTTTTAATGGTCAGTGCAAATGTCCAAAACAAATGGTACCGTTAAAATGTTGAACTACTGCTCCAACTGTTACGTTACAACAACGTGGATTTTTTCACAACATCACGCGAGCATTGCCATATACAAGGTTTTGCATTTAACTTGTTTTAATCTAGTATGATATTTTTATTTAATACTAGCTGTTTCCCGCGGAATCGCACGCTTTACGTAAGCCTTGGCCATGTATTTGCACTTCTGGTTCAAGTGCATTATATTTCTAACACCGATGTAGAGTTTACTTTGTTGTCACGATCAAGAAAATCTGTGTATGCTTATTATATAGCCATTATACACGTACATGTATTTTATTATAAAGCGGTACAACAGTCAAGCTTTAAGTTCAACCATATATTTTTCATAAAGACAAACATATACTGTATTCTAACTTAGTGCCTTCAAATAGTTTTTGGCAAATTGATATACGTAACTGTCTCGTAATTGCAGTTTATAATGTGCAGGCGCTTTGAAAACTTTTATATTTTGCAGCGCCACCTCGTGGTGAGTTTTATATATGAGTATAGCATATAAACCTCCTCCGTCGAAAAGTACATATACATTCAAATTCTCATAATTATCGGTCAAATAGTGTACGATTCCAGAAAGGACAAACACACAAATATTCATTTATATATATAACTAGCGGGCCTGGCGCGCTTTGCTGCGCATTTCAATAATTTTTTGCAAAAGTTGCCCGCGGCTTCGCACGCAATTTCCCGTTGAAAACAGTACACTATATTCACTTATTCTTTTTCTATCACATTCTAAACATTGCTGAGATAATTGATAGTCGTTCCATCGTGAGCCTCTTGGGCGTATTATGAAGGTATGTACCATATTCCTGCCTCTATCTAGCTGTTACCCACGGCTTCGCACGCAAATCTTAAGAACCGAAGTCCTTATATTACTTAGTAAATTTTTTTTACTATAATAAATTTTAGATTAAATTAGTTATATCTCCGATGCCACGATTGAGCTTGCTTTGTTGTCTCGATCGAGAGAATATGTACACACGGAGTTTTGAGAACCATACTTAAGTCAAAAAAAACAACTAAGGTTGATTTTATAACATTCTTTATATTTGTAGCCAACGTAAGATAGTAATTATGATATCTGCATTACTCTTCTGATCAAGCATGAGCATGGTTTATATTAAATAAATATTGCAGTTAAAGGTGAATTTTTTACGTCAAATTTGAATTGTATTATCTGGATAGTAAAGTCTATGTTTAACAGTGATTGCAAAAACAGTTTAAACAAAATTTGTCGTTTCTCTTAAGCTTACTCTATGCTTTAAAACTATAAGTGTAATATATGTTTACAAAGAACAGCTGATTAAAAATTTGAAAAGACGTTAACATATGTTTGCTGCAATGCATTTCTTATGGGTATTTCTGTAACCAGTGGGGCGGAATCCTGAATCGGGAAAGGGATGGGCATAGCTTATAAACCTTCTCCGTGGAAAAATACATATACGTACAAATTTTCATCATGATCGGTCCAATAGTTCACGATTCCATAAAGGACAAACATACAAACATTCATTTTTATATATATAGATATAATATATTTGGCCAGTAGACATTTAACTAGTAAATTCAATAATTTGAATCATAGTATACTCTTAGGCAAAAGAGAACACAGCAAGAATACACAAAATATTTCCATTTATCCTAAAACACGTTCCACTAGTATGTGTCAAACAATAGAGTAACGTTTAAAAAAATGGTAGAAAACTTGTAATAAAATAGTTCTCTAATTTTCAACTAAACATACACTTTGTTCAACTATTTTAGGCTACCCACAGAGTAATTATGTGGTCAGACAGCATTAGCAAGTAATTAACGAAATGTGAAGTTAATTTGTGACTTCGACATATACAGTGCTATATCTCTGATGATAATACTAGACTATTATAATAATTACCTAATCGAGGATGGATTAAGTTTTGAAATATAGGTATGAAAGTACTAATATAAATTGTATTAAAATTTTAATTACAATTTTAAAAACAAGATGTCTATTAACGTGATTATACGATCCTTTTCTAAGTTTTCAGCTCTTTAGAATCGTCTGTTAAGTAAAGATAATTTCAACTTTAGATTGGATTTTAAACATCTATAAATCTGAATTAATCATTAAGTTGTTAACTTAATGTTTGTTCTTTTACTCATAAATTGCGTAAGATTTCTTTAGAAATATACCCTTTTATGTTTCTGTGTTTTACGTTTAACTGTTTGGAATAAATCTTCTCAACTAGGATTACTGTTAAACATTATTGTTACTAGTTTATAAGTGTGATCGCCAAAGTTTAACATACCATTAAAATTTATTACTCGTAATATGAAACCGATTTCAATAATAGTTGCTGCTGAAATATTAATAAACTTTCTGGATGTGTAATAACTTACAAGTTGAAGTTGCAGCTTACTTAGTAGTTGGATTTGGTTTAGAAGGGTATATTTAACTAAAAATTCACAGCTTATTACAAAATTAAGAGCTTTTAAATGTACACATTATTTAGTAAATACTAGCGGACCCGGCGCGCTTCGCTGCGCATTTCAATAATTTTATTGCAAAATTAATATCTTTACTGCTTGATAATTTGAAAATAGATTTTTATCAATTTTTTAATTATAATTATGTATTCTATACCTTTCATCTTTACAATGAATCAAGTCGTAGAACTATGTAACAATGACAGATTTTAATAGTAATTTTGTGTGTGTGTGTGTGTGTGTGTGTGTGTGTGTGTGTGTGTGTGTGTGTGTGTGTGTGTGTGTGTGTGTGTGTGTGTGTGTGTGTGTGTGTGTGTGGAGGAAATGGAGCTGGCAGCAACAGTGAAGCAGCCACCTCCCTAAAAATATGCCTATGTTACTTGCAGCAAATAAGTTTAGAAAATAAATACTAATTTTATTAAAACTTTTTTCTAATAATGTTATTGCTCTATTATTACATCGTAGCATATCTTGAAATCAATTGTAACAGTTTGTAGTTTCTTCTCATTCATTATAATGCGTTCTGGTAAAGAACATTATTAGTTGTATTATTTGGAGCATATACTCGTATATGCAGATTCTAAACATTGCTGAGATAATTGACAGTCGTTCCTTCGTGAGAATCTTGGGCGCATTATGAAGGTATGTATCATATTCCTGCCTCTCTCTTTCGTGGTTTTTGCTAGGTGTTGATAAGTTATTCAGAACAGTTTCTGTATACGTATGAATCTCGGTACATTAATTAGGTTATAAAGAATCACATTCGGTCTGTTAAAATTAATTTTCTGTTTAAGATATTTCCAGTATGATTTTAGGAACGTGCCTTCAAGAAAATGTATCAAAGAAACCAAGTTTCGATCATAAAGTGTCTTCTTTTGGATCTTTTCATTTACCTTCGATGTAACCAAATTCGATTACCTTATGTGCAAACATTCACGGATTTGTATAATGACGTTGTTTTCATAATAGCGTTTAATAGTATTTTCTTTGAAATAAATAGTTTATTGATCATTGGTGCAATCTGAATTTAAAAACACTACTGATCAAGCACTTTACAATAAAAATGTTTTAAATTTTAAATGTAAACAAATGTTTCTGCCTCTTTGATGAACTTCAGCTGAAAGTATTATCAGCTGTTAATTAAGTATCAGTTCGCTTTGTATTACGTGTCGTAGCGCAGTCTGTCAGATCCAATATAAAACACACCAACATCAATAACAATTTATAATTAAAAAATTAATGAAATAAACTATTAAAATTGGACCAAATACCTCTCTAAAAATATTCCTATGTTACTTCCAGCAACGCGTAGAATCACTGTACAAAATTTCACGATGTTTCGTGCATTGGTGCCAGAGTTATAACGGAACATACAAACAAACATTCGCA
Source organism: Homalodisca vitripennis (assembly GCF_021130785.1). Taxonomy (NCBI): domain Eukaryota; kingdom Metazoa; phylum Arthropoda; class Insecta; order Hemiptera; family Cicadellidae; genus Homalodisca; species Homalodisca vitripennis. Next base: position 63,651,849 of record NC_060213.1, read on the forward strand.
TTTATATATATATATAGATATAAATTTAACTGGCCTGTTACCATTGCGTTCAACTTTGTAATTTGATGGCTGCTCTAAAATTAATAACTGAAGGAAAATATGAACACCAAAACAATATGGAGCTGAGGATTTTAACTATCACAATAATAGATATAAGATTTTTAAGCTTTAAATATTACTAAGTTTTATAAATTTTAGAAAAGGACGCTTGAGAGTAAAACTGTGCTTTTAGGCCCAAAACGTATCCGAGTAAATGAAATAGTTGTTGTCAGTGTGCTTAGGATGCAGAAGGACGGTAATCAACCGCTATATCGTAAGTTACAGAAAACAGGAGAAATTAATTCTCCAATATAAAAGTTGGGTCAAAGAATTCTGAAGAAGATATTTTAAGATTTGGGATCTATATGAAATTAATATCAGGGAGATTGAAGGAGATACTTGGTGCCAGCGATATAGATGAAACTTAAAGTTATAGTTGCTACATTATCACGTACAAATATATATTCCAAACTGTATACGTGGATAATTAATAAGATTTTTTTAGGAAAAGATGTAAGGGAAAAGATAGTTCCAGAAATTGAGATTAGGGATTATTTGGAATGGTCGGATTGTCATAAATCAATAAAACCTAAATTTCTAGTAAGTCGTTACACTTGTTGCAAAATTTAAAGAAAGTGTTTTATATGTCCATTTAAGTTACATTGTTAATGCAATGTAAAAATTTGAATCCAGCTTGTCGTAGTTCTTAAATTAATAAGTTAATATGTTCATTGCATTTATTTGTTTTTTATTATAATCATTATTATATTCATATATTTGTTTTTAAATAACACGCATAAAGATTATATAATGTTGTGAGGTTTTAATTTATTTCAATGCTTAAATCAATGTGACAAGTATATTTTAATAAATTATTCATAAATAAACGAGGGCCACATAAAATAACAGAAAACACGCTTTACTTAAAATTTTATATTACACAGGATTGATATTTTGACGTATAGACCCCTGAAATTTCAACATTTTTAATGCACTGAACACTAAAGTCTCATCAACAATAATTTTCCATCTTCAGCCACTAGTATAATATTTTAGTACATGTAGAATATGATATCGATCAAAAAAGCGTTAATGTTTGTTAAAATAATAGTTGAATAAAATAGTTGAGAAATATGTAGATTGAGAAATATGTATCAAATTCACACCTCATCCTATAAAATTATTACGTTGGAAATGGGACGGATGAATGCAAACACTCGAGATACTAAATGGCGCAGTTACATTTCACAAACGACATCAGCTGTTACAGTACTGCCAACATGAGTGCTGTTACTCGATATTGCTAGTGTAGCCAACCTCGAAATTTATCTTTTCCAGGACATTCAATTCTCAAATAAATACCGCATAACAGGACTAACCAAAACCATGTTTCTCGTTTGAATTGTGTTTAAAGAATTCCATAGTAAATCAATTTTAATTATGAAAATGTAATTCATTTGTAGAAACTGTCAGAACTAAATTGTGTGTACCGATCAATTTGCCACCTATCACCAATTGTATTATACTGTGTTCGAGTTCTTGTTCACTTCAATCTCAAAAAGCAAAATTAGGAGTTATTACTTCACTAAATCATATAAGGGCTTCTTCACGGTTTCCAGACTGACAGGATATGCAGAATGGATACGAATGCAGGACATTGGTACAGCCTCCTGAGAAGATTCCATGGTAATGATAGTGACATCTTAGTATGGCACATTGGAAAAAGAAGAGGCTCTCTATTTGTAGCTTCTACTTTTCCAAATGGGCATATTAGGGCGCTCCTTCACGTTTAGACATATAAAAGCTTACTAAGGTCACCCTATCTACTCCAACAATCATCCTCCTTAATGAGGTAAATATAGATTACTCACTAATTTGTCTCCATACCTTTTAATGCACATGAGTTATGGTCGCAGAAAGGTCATCATTAGAAATCTGTAGATATGTATTTGTTTTAACTACTTGGTAGTAATAATTATAAGCCCAGTTTAATGCCTTTTCTATTTTTTCAAAACCAATAATAATATATTATAATTGATGATTTCTTTGGGGACAGGTATATTAAGGAAAATTCTGTTTTGATACCTTTTTCGTATTATTTCGGGAGCACACTAATTGTGTTGACTTTAATAATTTAATTGCGTTTGAATATATTTGCGTTCATATTCAAATTGGACGTATCTGTGTTTCTCCAATAGTGTAGGATCTCTGTATTGCATAACTTCACCAAGCTGTGCAAAATACCCCTTCCATTAGGGTGTTATATAGCAATCAACATTCAATCTCCGACTGTGACCAATCAATCTGTTTTGGTTTACACTTGGTGTATGTTAGTCTCGCAAGGTACGTAGAACCTGTGACAGATAATATTGTACATCGACAGTAACATTTCATACACAATAATGTCCAACAATTCATCATCGGCAGCTATGTATTTCGTAGATTAGTTAAAGTATATTTTATAAGGAAGGATAAGCCAATAATCTTCTCTTTCACCTTATTCTTCGCGCTCTTGTACACAAGTGACCTGTATAATAATTCTTGAGGAAGGAGAAATAACATTTGAAAAGAACAAGTGAAATCATTTATAACATTCGATAAAAACCAATAAATATCATACAGATATTTTTTGTTGGCAACAATTTCAATATATTTTCTTCTTAGATAGCCTCAATCTGCTAGTATCTGTTTTTATCACTTACCAAGTTTGGATTAATACATTTTCATTTATAACATTTTTATTTGAATCCCTTCCGCTGGGAATGTTTGTCAGTCCCAGTCTTCGGCGTATGTATTAAGTAATTCCTCTGTGTCTAGTAACACAGAAGCGTACTTACTTATACTGCTACTTGACTGTCTAAATCATGGCGAATACTATAAATTTCGTATTTAGCTGTATATCTATCTACACATAGGTTTTACAGATTAAATTCATCTATACCATACACAATCTTGCCATGTACACATTATACATCGTTTACTAGCCATTTAATGCGAAGTTTATACACTGCATGAGTGTAGGTTTTAAATTTTAAAATATTAATATAACATACGGTAATAAGTTAAATTTTGCAATAAATAGAAGTGAAAAATGTATTGAAAATCATTATAATATATTCAAAGTATTAAACGTTTTACTGAAAATTAAAACATTATTGTGACACTTTAGTGACAACACTTCACACTATTTCGTATATTCTTTGCTAATGCTAAGCCACGATCGATTGAGAGGCATGCACCATCATTGAACTATGTCTTGTCTACATACAAATAAACTATAAAACGGCGTGTCTAACGACCCAACGGAATGCAACGAAGCTCTTACAAACCAATCAATTAAATATCACATTATATATTATATACATGGCGTTTCAAAAAGGACTTTACAACTTTCAAAATTCATATACATTTTATTAAACAAGGTACAGAGCTGGTTTTGGAGTAATTTTAAAGGAAAAAACTTCAAGTTTTTTACCTTAAACTAAATATGTTCTATGTGGCTTCCGTTGGTTATTCTGCAGACATCCCATCGGAAGTCGATTTCTTCCCAGACTCAAACTAGAATTTCAGGTGTAAATTGCTCAGCAGCAGCGTAAAATTTTGCTCTAAGTTCAGGTAGAGTGGCCGGCAAAGGAGGTACGTACACCATATCTTTTATGAAACTCCAGAAGAAAATATCTAGCGGTGTCAGGTCTGGGGAACGGGGGGGGGCATGCAATTGGCGCATCACGGCCAATCCATTCACCTGGGAAGCGGTAATTTAGAAAATCCGGGACGTCAGTCAGTTAGTGTGGTGGTGCGCCATCTTGCATAAAGAAATCATTTCGTTCTCGGTTATCCTCATCGATCTGTGGTATTGAAAATTGTTGCAACATATCAAGGCACACTATCCCATTGATGGATCTTTCTTGGGAAAAAAGGGCCCGTACACTTTCCTCTTGCTCAACGCACAAAAAACTTCACTTTAGGGCTATCACGAACATGTTGTAATGTTTCATTATGGATTTTCGCTACCCCAAATCCTACAGTTATGTGTGATTACCTTGCCATTTAAGTGAAAAGTGGACTCTCAGAAAAGATTATGTTGTCCAAGAAATTTGCATCATCATCCACTCGATTTAACATATCCACACAGAAGTTCCTACGGGCAATCTTATCAGTGTCTTTATTGCTTGAAAAAGCGAATATCGGTATGGTTTCAAGTGCAAACCGTCGTATGTGGTACTTGCAGCTCACGAGATGCACGCCGTAGGGCTATTTAAAAAACATTGTCTCACTTGCTCAACGACTTCGTCAGATGTGCTCGGACGACCTGGGGATTTTCTATGTTTTTCGGAGCACCCTGTTTCTACAAAAAAACTATTTCACTCATAAATTGTAGGCCTACTAGGAGGATCTTTAGCGTACTTGGTACGAAAATTACGCTAAAATGTTGTCGCAGACTTCGATTCTTCAAACCAAAACACACAACTAGCACGCTCCGGTCCAGTAAAGGCAGCCATGTTTAACGTAACTGTCACTAGCGCTTGTGCGGCGCTATTAGTATTAGCGGACTACGCTTGTCAAAACTTGATTGTTTTGCTTTAAAACAACACCAAACCCAGCTCTGTACCCTGTTTAATAAATTTTATATGAGTTTTAAAAGTTGTGAAGTCCTTTCTGAAACGCCCTGTATCACATAAATGAGCTCAGTCTGTACACTAATCTGTTTATTCAATGATTTTTCTCGTTGCCATTATAGTTAACGATAAGTCCAATGTAAAATTATTTACTAACACTCAGCAAAATGTGCTTTTCAGCCTCTATAGCGCTAGCGCTAGGCAATAAAAACAATAGGCAAATATGTCTACATAAATTATAACCTATTCAACATGTACCTAGAAGAATTCAGGTTTGCAAAAGTATTTGTTAATTATTAAGTCTATCCTTGACTGACTGTTGAGTAAATCTAATTTTTATCGAGTTGCACTTTTATGGGTATTACATATATATTGTTTCCAAAAGTTCCGGTTTTTAAAATTGTAGAGCGTATTGCACATTCTTTTATTTTCTTCCATTTCCAGTTTATAGCAAAAATATTTGAATCATTAGTTTAATTGTGCTAATTTACCATCAGAGCCCCTTTTTTTGCTTTAAGAGGTTTCCTTTCATTATAGCAGTGGAGTGGCCAACCCATTCATGATGTTAATTTGTCATAGAATTTTAATAACATTCGTTAATTAAATTTGCACGCAGTTTAATGTAGAATATTGTGATTTGCTATTTATGGTATCACTTCAGTTTTTATTTGGCAACAAATAGCTGATCTCGGGGTTTCTGATGCATTACTAAATCTTGTTATTATAATGACAAAAGACAGATGGTCGGTAAAAAAAGAGGATGGGACGATCTATATGCTTCTCAGATAGGGTCTGTTCATTTTTGTGCATCCTATACGTGTTTATACCAGGCACGGGATCTAGCTGTCTCAAAACGTACTTGAATACTATTTAAATGTTGCAACGTTAATGTGTGGTTTTAAGAGTTGGTTTACTGAATTTAGAAGCACTACTGGGCCCTGATATAAAACTGTGAGGCCCGTAGACCTTTTCTGGAAGGCAAGGACTTAATTCAACACTGTCCTATAGAGAGCAGGACAGGCAGCTTTGAATGACTATTCTAAAAACTCTGTCCACGGACTATCTTTGGGACGTCTTCAGTCGGCGCTGATTATAAGAGAAGAGGAAGCTAAACCTCTTGCAGAATAGTCTTAGCAAGCAACAAGTACACACAAGTAATTAACACAGCTTCAACTAGCAAAGAGGTTAGACAACAGTACCAGCTGTACCAGAGAGAGGCTTGGCACGGCTATCGGCCGACAACAGGCCAACATAAAATTTGGCAGACTCCACATTTTGGAATTGCGTCCATAGTCTTTGTTTGAGGAATTCATCGCTGGTGACGTCTAATGCAAAAAAGAACCCATATGGACATCAACAACTTAATCAGATGAATAATGTTCAGCTTCGAAGACATCAGTATCTATAATATGTAACACTCTTACTATAATATTTAACAAATATATCATCAGTAGGTATACAGTCCTACCACTGCAACTCACTCACCGCAACTTGGGAGTAAATCTGTAGCTCTAAAAACAAGAGTTTAAGGATTAGTTTCCCGTAGAGGTGAATAACACTTTTTAAATCGTTTTAGATCGTTCTCTCTAGAAAGATTTTTAGTTAAACTTATTAAATCTCCAACTATATAGGATGGATATTGATCATCCTATGGTTAAATTACAAATGTGTACTCTCAACAAATTACCTATAATTAATTGAATTTTACAAACCTTTTAGAACACAGGATGAACACAACGGATTGAAGCTTTGCTAATATTATGAATATCTAAAAAATAACCAGACAATATAGGTTAGAGAAACAGAGGCTCTCATGATGAATCCTGTTACACTGCAATCTGATAACAGGAAATTGAAAAGCCGTCGGCTACAGTTAGTTATGGTTCTGCAATAAAACGGATATAAGCAGGGAATTGCATTTCATCAAGACTAACTCTAGATAGTTATTTCCGAGAAGGTTAGTTGGTTAAGTAATAATTATATTGGTTAAGTATTTAATTATTGGACAGTGTTAAAAATTAATCACATAGATCAATGGAATGCTTTATATTACAAACTTTAGTTAATAAAATATGGTCTGTCAAAATATTATAAAATTGCAATGTCGGTACAAAAGTCACTAACTTATACTTTTATTACCTGGCTTCCATATCTTACCGTTATGGACAACTTATTATCGATATATCGTTATAGATTAACTTTGCAAAAACCTAGGGACAATTATTAGTTTCTATGGTTAGGACAGGATTTCTGACTTCGGAATCCCACATATCCTGGGAAATACGGATTCTGACAATTATCCTCAGTGTCATGAAGTTCCTGCTCCCTGTGCATTCTTTGTCTCTGAAAGCTCTCTGTCTCTCTCTAGAAGCTATTTTCTTCTAAAACGCTAAAACTAGTTAATGTCTTGGGGTCTTGGAAAATGCTGCCGAGTAAATTTTTTCATATGAACAAAGGATCTAGAACCTTTTTTCTAATTTGATAAAATGGTACAAGAGAATAAAGTCTTGCAGTGCTCATGTGGTTGAGGACACAAGTTCCTCAGACCAGGAAATGCTATTGTGCTACTGATAGCGGGGACAATGAGTTAATACCTAGTAACAAAGGAAACGACAATTTCAAATATCCGCGTCGTCAGCATCAAAACTTTGGGGGGGAAGAATGGGAGGTCCGGGGGCACTCCCTCATAACCTGTGTGGGGTTCTCCCCCGGAAAATTTTTGAAAATTGTGACCTTGAAATGACGATTAAACACTAATTTGAACCCAAAATCTTACATTTCTACAAGCAGGTTTTTCATTGGAACCATTTGTTTTTGGTCTGTAAAACATATCTAAAAATATAATTTAAAACTTATATACTCGTATAAATATATATATATATATACAGGGTGATTCAAAACTAAACGGCAATCTCTCGGGAGCTTATTCTATAGCTAAAAAAAAGTAAAAAAGTTCATATAACCATATGCCCGGAAACGCTTCGTTAGCGAGTTACGCCTAGCGAAAGATTTCGCCCGGATTTCAGAACCCTTGGTGAAGTCAGGCCGTATAAAAATGGTAAAGGTAGTTACAAAGATACAAATACGATTGTTTTTTTATGTTTTTATATCTGACAAATTTATTAAAATTCGTCCCAGAGCTGTAAATGCAATACTTTCAGAGATATCTTACGTAAAACACAAGAATTGGTGCAAAGAAATAACATTTGTGGCCAAGTCCGGCTTCTAAGACATAGAGTCAGGAGAAATGCTACAATTGGAGTTAATGCTATGAACCTGCAATATACGTGGAATATTTTCGTTTAGCTTCGTCCGGTCAAAAACTGAACATGGGTTGTGCCCTACAGACAACAATGCTTGGTGAAAGTGTCAAAAACCAACAACAGAGGGGACCGAATACAAACATTCAGAGCATACTAACCTTTCCCCTGCAGCACTGTTTGAAATAAAACCTAATGTTACAGGACTTAGCCAACCTAGTTTTACTTAGAAAGCGTGCTCTGGGCAGTTTACAAAATATTAGGTAATAGCTATATAATTAACATTATATTGAAAATCTCCAAATCTCAAAATATATTTATTAGACTATGTTAATGCTTGGGTGTATATGACGCAAAAGGAGGCTAAAATAAGGAATATAGTTATGTGTCTGAATTAACGTTTAAGGATGTGCCAACTAGGGAATACCGGGTGTTTGTAATAAAATATTTGATCTTTAATGAATACAAAAGCAGATAAGACAATTATAGGAACTTAGAAAGACACCCAGGCAGTAAAAAACCCCAAAAGGACAATTGAAAATTAACAAACATATGCTCATATCTTGCTTGTTTAAATAATTTTTTATATGACAAGAACTGTTTAACAAAGGAAAAATATTAAATATGATACATGTCTAGTTAAGTAAAACAGTTAGTTCTATAAGTTTACAAAATTTAATCCCTCAAACGGTCCTAAGAAAGGTGTACCTAGGTCATCAACTATACGTCTAATCAAAGTGATCTGCCCCCCTTAAATATACAAAATGTACTAAATCTGGAAGTGAAAAACATACTTTATTGATTCATCCTGTTTAATGTTCATTATTATTAAACACATCGGACTTAATAATCACTTATAAAATTATTTCAGGCTTAGCTCTGGTTATTTTGTGTTACCATGGGAACATGCAAAGCCGAAACCCCGATTCGAATCGTCTCCAAGGGGTGGCAGAATAAATCATCAATTATTTATCCATCAGAGTTTAAATAAAGAGGGATTTCTCAGATGCTTGTGTATAATTATCATGGATATTGACTAATTACGATCGCTTTAAAATTTAGAGGAGTGGGGATCACTAGTTGCAGTTAATGGAATTTTATAGATAATGTCATGAAAAATAGAGTATAACATAAAATACATGTAAGTTGGTGTACCGAATGTACAATACACATGGTGTTGGATACTGCTGAGGTCATAGTAATGAATGTTCGAAATTCGAAGTTTACTTATATGTTTAATATTGGAAAACAAACATAAAAGCACCACTTCTGGTTGGTAAAATAAAATAAAGTATTGCCACGTTACTGCTAAGTAGAGTATGAATGAACTAAAATATTATACCATGTGATGAGCCTAAATATTTCAATGTTCAATGGATTGTACCTTCCAAATTAATAATTATTAAAACTTCAAAAATAACTTCCCTTTTCGATGAACTAGTCTCACAAACGGGGAGTCAGCATTCTTGGCTCGACAATGCAGCTGTAATCGGAAAAGGGTGAAATTAGTAGACAGGAAGTCTAAAACATGAAGTAATTGGGCTTGAACTCAAGAAATGAGCGAACTACAACTCGGCTAAAAAAATCGCGATGGTATTAGCCATTTATCGAGACAAATTATAATCACGACATCGTGGTCTCGTCAGAAAGACATCGCTACAAATATTATGCAAGTTAATCTGGCAAATAAAACACATTCAAGGTGAGTTACTTTACAAGTTATAATTTTACTTTACATTACATTCAAATTAGATGTCTCGCATGAAAGGGCTAAATTATAATACAAAAATATACATTTTTACTTAAGGACAAGGTGTGCGAGGTGTTCCTTCGTTAGCGAGGTTCAGCAGCTACAAATTTCCCGATAGAAAAAGCTTATACGCTTTAGGTTATCAATCCACTAAGAATTTAGTTCCAAGAACGTTTTGTTCAACCTCAGTTGCCAACTTTATCACTGAATGGTGGAATGTGTCCGAATGATGGTTTTAATACTACACGTCACTGCCTACACGGAACTTTGGAACTGTAACGGTTAACACTAATTTAGTCGACTTTAGCTGAATAAATTAATTTTTTAATACACCTTTGATTTATTTTTATAAAATGATAAATAAATAAATATATATGTATGCCAAATAAAGATGTAATTTTAATTGGTACTAATAGTGGAGAAAATATGATTGTCATTCTCATATAATACTACTGTCAGGAATAAACCTGAATAGTAAAATTTAAATATACCTGTATTATCCTACGATTAACATATTTATAAATATTTACTGCCAAGATCATTCATTAATAATATTAATATTATTATAGAGTATTAAACTAACTGGGTCAGTGGATACATTCTTGCCTGCAATAAATCATACAAGTTATTTTTAGTATAATTTTAAAGAAATACATTGTTTTAATAGGAAGATATGAATCTTAAAATTATAAAGTTTCTAATTCTATCTGTTATCCTTCACTACCGTGGTTCGGCTGGTCAAGTATTTAGGAGTCCTGGAAAGGATATTATACGACACTAACTTAAAGTTGAACGAATAGCGTCAGATCTTGAGTAGCTAAATAATTGTTTGACATTTATTCATAAATTTCTTATTTTTGGAAGTAACAGGTGTCCTTTTGTTGAAATTTCATACCACACAGAATGTAAAACATCTATAAATTGCTCGGATATTTATGGCAATACAAAAGCAATTCTCCCTTTCTATATTACTTATGCAGAATTTAACAAAAAAATTAAAGAGTGCACAAAATAACTATACATTTCTTTATAAATCACGAACCATTGCAATTCAGCATTGTAATTCAGCAAGGTATGATGACGTCCAACTACAAAAGCATAATGCGATTTACTAGAAAATGGCTGTGGCTCACCTAACCACTATATATGTGATGGTGCTCATAAATTACGATCTTCATTAGGTTAAATTGTAGTGCAGCCAGCAAGGAATTAAGCCTGATAAAGCGGTACTTTTTCCGATCACATTGAAAAAGCTCATATGCCTTGAAAAGCTCATTCACAATAGTATCCCTCTTTGTGATCGAGGATAGTAAAGTACTTAGACTTCACTTTGGACAAGTAATTGATTTAGAGTGATCTCCTTGGATATATCTCACACAGAGCACTATACAAGCTATTCAAACAAATATTGTGAAACTTTTGAGAGAAATTTGTTTTGTTATATTGGTACTCATAAAACCTATTCCGCTCTCCACTTTCATGGCCCCAAAACTTAGGTTTTTAATTTTGAAAGTCCAACTATTTTGAAATGTTTCGTGAGATTAAAACATAAGAAGTGATTATTACTTATTTTCCGTAATGTTTCTTATGGCATTTAGAAAAGATATGCCTATGAAGTAAATATTATTCAATTTTAAATTGCATCCAAAAACCGTGGGTAACTGATAGCGTCGTATAATATAATACCGAATTTTAATTGAAAGGAACTTTTTATCAAGAGTTACTGCTAAACGTATTGCCAGACTATGACACTGGTTTAAGAAGAAACTGGCTGGGTTCTCAATAACTTGTATATAACTTTAACATAACGAGAGGAGCAGTTGTGGATTGAATACATAATCCTCATTAATAACACGCTGCAAACTTAAAGAATCAGGTTGAGTATCGTCTCAGTCTGACTTACCTCTCCAGTAACTTCTATTCTGTTTACTTTCTGTGAAGAGTTACTTCGACAAGTATTTACTAACGATCTTATACAAGAGCTCTTAATGGAGTTTTACAAGAACTGGTTACACTTTTCGTAAGTTTTCCAGTTTAATTCAGTTGTTTGCTAGGATATATTATGATATGAAAAATGTAAAACGTAATTTTAGTTCTTTATTTAGTTAATGTTTAAGAAAATTGTTAATGTCAATTTAAATTTAGGGAACGTCTATTTATTTTAAGGAAGGGTGCTTAAAATACAGAGAGTTTTCAAAAACTTATTGTTTAACATACATTTGTGATGGATATAGTTATTTTAAGTTGTTTATGGAAGTATTTATCACTCAGTTTAATACTGCACTCAGTGAGAGTATATTTATTTGGTAACAGCGTCTTGCAATTCACGAAAGATGTGTAACTCAGGTAATATAGAAGCGCTAGCTATTACCCCATGCTTCACACTCATTTTCCTACTGAAAAATGTGACATAGTAGGCATATTCTGTTAAGTTTAGAATTTAAGTACTATATGCGTGACAGGTGAGATTTTCTTCTTGCCCCATCAATATATTATAGTTCATTTGTCTTGTTACTCCGGCCAAGAAAAGGTTTACGTCTATACACCAGGGCATTTTGATCTATCCAAATGAGCTAACAATATTATATAATTATTTGAATACCCTAAAATGATATACATGCGTAGGTTGCAAGCCCCCTCGCCCACTTTCTTTCTTTGTACCCTGAGTATTAGTTCCTCAAAGGTACGAATACCTATAAACTTGGTACTGTACAGTGTATTAATTAGATTTTGAATCGCTGTTCGCCATATAATCCCATTGTATTGGTTCGCTCTAGGAGTTACGTAAATGTTTAAACCTATATGTATAAGTATATCTAGTGTCCAATGTCTCTAAAGCAGATGAACTCCATCGATAATGTTCAGTTATAAAAATTGCACTTTGTGCTTGATGTAATACTTTGTGATTCTATTTTAAATAGCAATGGGCTCTCGGTTATCACAGTGCATAGAAAATGGTTCGTTGAATCATGTTAATGTTCAGTTCCTAAGATTTTGTTCCTTCAGGTAATGTTCATATGGCATACCACAACGTCAAAGGAAAATAATTTAGAATATTAGAAATAAATTAAATGTATTTTATTCGTAGCTTCTATCATATATAGCAAAAGTTAGATAATAATCCTGATATAAATATTGTAGCGCATGAACATGTAATTTATTCATGCAAGTAAATTTTTCTAGAATAAATAATTATCATTTAAAAAAATACGCTTTTTTAATGGTAAACCGTATCCGTCACGATGTAATGGCCTGTTTAATATTTACATATAAACAAGGTTGCTTTCTAATTTAAATTGTAAACCAGCCAGGCTAGAAAACAAGGTGTTGTTTTCTAATCAGTGTAGGTAAATTAAAATTGTTCAAAAAACCCTTAAATACCGGTACATAGCAGATAAAAATAATTAAGGAAGAAACATATGCCATAATTGGAAACAAACATCTTGGAAACCTGAGGATATCTTTTTGCCTAAATTAGCAAAACTTCGTCTAAAAATCTGTAAGGAACAATAAAACTTGATATGACGACAAATGTACTAGAATTGTAATAATTATATGTTAAAGCTAACGTTAAGGCTATAGATATTGATTAATTAAAACTCATAATCTCAATCACAATTTAATTCCACTATGTGAAAAATTAATAACAATAATATATGATATAAATCTATTATTATTATATATTTAGATTTACGGTTAACCCATAAGACTAACTTCAATTTAAAGGCACCACAACATAAAATAAAATCCTGGAATATGTTTTCATTATTTCTATAATAATTGCACCGTTATAAACAGCACAGTTATTTATTACTGTTCTCAGAAAGTTTAAAGGGTAATACTTCAATTCACGATTATTCCAGTTTCCTAGCGATATTTAAATGGTATTTTGTATGATACACAGGGCAATACGTAAACATATCAGCTAAGATTGGATTTATTGCAACAATAATTATTGTTGAATTTGTTCATAAGTATTACTACATGCTGTACTATGAAAGTGAAATACTATGTAAGGCTCTTTCTATTTCAAATCTCTATTAACTTAATTGCGACATTTAAATAATAGACGTAAATAGGCCTTATATATTTCCAGTGTTTAACAGCGTGGCTGAGGGAGGCGTCTTATAGTGCGGAATTCGATTGAGAGAACTCAATATCACTCGAATATATTCCTGCGTTGAATGTGTTAAAACGAAGTTCGTAATCAATTTAATTCATTAATTTATTTTAAAATACAGAATATTGATTGTTAAGCTTTAACAATATATATCACTCAGGAAGCTGCAAATATTCATCTTCTGTGTAACTATGTCTCTCTGTCCGCAGAGTATCTCAAGAAGTAATAGACAACTTTGCATGAAGCATTATTATTACGTAGTGTCCGGCGATTGCCACTATAGATTTGAATTTAGTACGCGTAATCTATCGGTAGCCGCGAACACGATAGCCAGCTGCGCCGACCTCTAATGAGATAAAATACTGAAATATTGGATTCTTTCATGATTCATCATTTTAGGTACGAGGCAATTTTTTATTCTAGTAACTAACTATAGAAGAATAAAACTTTACGTTTATATAAAAAACTTTATTTCTACTAAAATAACTACAAGCAATGGAATGGTTTCCATAATATTAGATATTGTTGGTAAAAACCGTTTTAAGTAATATCTCACTCTATTACAGAGTTTAAATTTTATTTAAAATTATGTTTACGATTTAGATTTTCAAATGCATTATTTTTATTTAATTTATCAATAATAAACCACTCGATTAGATCTCTACTACAAAAGATGGAGTATTATATGTATATCTTATTCTGTTTGCAAAATGTTAATTGAAGACAAGTTTCAATGTTCATACATAATTAACTCTCATTCTACTTTTCATTTAATAACGATATATAACTTCACGTAACATTTCGTAAACTCAATTAACACAATATACTATATATTTATATTAGCACTACGGTATATGATCTTTTGATAACTAGAAAATAAAATAAATGTACACTTCTTGAAGATTAAACAGTTAACTCTCAGAGTAATGCTAGTAAGCAATGAAAATTAATGCTTATTCACTTATCTATACATATCATTACTCCTGTGCTTTCTTAAATTGCCGTTTCGTTTTTGAAAGCTATAGAAAAATGTAGAAGTGTGATATAATTAAGAAACCTCAATCAATGAGTGTTATTTCAGTTCCGTGAATATAACATTCCAATCCACGCACACACTAAAAATTCATGTGTTTTTAGTTAGGAAGTGCTAACAGTACTCTTCATTTATAAATTTTATACCTAATCTGTACCTTAACTGTAAATTAACTGACATGTATGTATTTCTGATTGGTTAAAAAATTAAGTACTATGGGGCAGATACAAAACACTTACACCACAATCCGCGTAGGGAACTTAAACATAATTTATTCGGAACAGACATGCTTTTTTGCGCGCTGAAAAAAGGAACAGTAGCAATTTTATTCACTTTTAAACTTCTTAACACTGATCATTATATTATTGATCAATAATAACATGTCTACTTCTGATTAACAATTACTATGGTGCTTCACCATATTACTATAATAAGTGTTTCCACTATGACTATTTCCAACTTAGTATTTGTCCACACTAGCCTAACATAATTGATCGAGTTACATACATTGTTGGAGATAATGATATTAAATTATGCTGACATGTTGCTGAGAAATTTTGTATTTCGCTTGTATGCCTACTCATAAAGACTGTTAACTCACCGATACCAGGGTAAAAAACATTATTATTTAAACTTTACAATCAATTTGTTATAAAACGGATCAGGAGATTTGAATAATCTCCATTAATCATCACTTAAGAGTGTTTATTATTTCCTTTACATAGGATAAGTGTATGATGTACCTGTTATTTAATACGAAATTTCGAGCAAAGCCACGAGAATTTATGATGTTCAAAGTAGTTTTCACGATCGTAGGCTAGCGGATGAAAATAATCCTTTAAATTTAGCAGAATCGTACATGAAGCTGTGATTTTTGGATCAGCATTGTTTAGGGTTCTTCATAAAATTAAACTTTTAATTTGCCTTATGAAGGAGAACACTTCCTGAAGTATAGTATATTAATTTTAGTTTCGTTAAAACCAATTATCTTGTACTTTAAACTTAACCAAAATTAGATACCGAAACCAATTATCAAACCACATTGAATCATACATCTAAACCTCATGTAAAGCAAAAGTAAGTAATTGATGTTTTCAAATATTGAGTGAGATTTTTCGTGATAAAAGAAAGGTACTAAGTAGGTTTTTGGTTAGGATAATATTTAGGTTATCCCCCAATTACTCCGCGCGAGAATATCTGGAAAGGTTGGAACAGCGCTGGAAGACAGCCTCCGAAACGTCCCTGGGCGTTTTATAGTGGCGGGTGACTTCAACGCCGGTGCGGTCGAATGGGGTATGTCCGTGACTAACGTGAGGGGAAGACATATTTTGGAGATGGTCTCAAGACTAGATTTGGAAGTCGTGATTTGGACAAGGCCGACCTTCCGAAGCACTCTCGGTGAGTCAATACCAGATATTACGATGGTATCGGGCCGATTTGTTCCCTTTAGTAGCGGAATGGCGAGTGATGGACGTCTACACTGCTAGTGACCACGAATTCATCGCTTTCCATCTTATCGATAATCGGCTGCCGCGCGAGCGAATACCCGAAACACTCTTGGCTGGAATCTGGCTATGCTGGATAGGGAAAAATTCGTCGAGTAGTATCGAGGCTGGTGTTCCGGGGTTTCCCGAGTCTACTATAACAGCTGAAGTTGAGGCTTATATCGACTCTTCCATGAAACTGATAGAACACGCTTGCAATTCGTCAATGCCTCGGAAACGACCCCACCAGGGCCGTCGCCAAGCCTTCTGGTGGACGGAAGAAATCGGCGAGCTCAGGAGAACTGCACTAATGTGCAGACGTAGAGCGCAGCGAGCTCGAAACCGGCCTGAAGCTATAATTAGGTTGGCAGAGCATAAGGCTGCTAAGAAAGCTCTGAGTGCAGCAATTCGTCTGAGCAAGGCGCGATGCTGGCGTGAGCTCTACCAGGAGGTAGACTCGGGCTCTTGGGGAAGAGGTAAAACTTGTGAGAAAAAAGCTCGGAGGAATAGGGAACAGCACAGAAATTCCTGTTGGAATGATTTCGGCAATCGTGGAAGCTCTCTTCCCAAGTCACCCTGTTAGGCAGGAGGAGAGAGTAGCGAGACCGGTTCCAGACGTTCCCATTTTTACGGAGCAGGAGCTTGTAGTGTCGGTGTCTACCATGCACAACAAGAAGGCTCCAGGACCTGATGGCATTCCAGCTGAAGTTTTGAAGGTTGTGGCGGCGAGTTATCCGCTCTTGCTGCTGAATATTTTTAGTGCATGTTAGGTAGCGGGTGTGTTCCCGTCGCGCGTGAAGGTTGCTAAGTTGGCGCTGATCAGCAAACGCAAAGGTGACCCGAACTTCCCGTCGGCATACAGGCCACTTTGTATGATTGACACCACGGGGAAGCTCTATGAATGGTTGCTGAAACCGAGATTGCAGTCGTCCATCGAGGCCGCCAGAGATCTCTGTCCCCGGCAGCACGGCTTTCGAAAGCGACACTCAACTCTGAACGCCATTACAGAGGTGATCAGTGCCGTCCAGCAAGCCGAAACAGCATGTCACCAGGCCCAGCCGATTTTGCTCTTGGTCACCCTTGACGTAAAGAACGCGTTTAACTCTGCTCGGTGGGAGGACATGCTAGAGGCGTTGCAGCGGGACTTCAGTGTACCCGACTATCTCCTGGTCGTTGTGCAGGACTACCTGAAGAACTGTCGGCTGTTGTATGAAACCAAAGACGGAAGGAAAACGAAAGAGGTCACTGCCGGCGCGGCTCAAGGGTCTATTCTCGGTCCAGACCTATGGAATGTTTCATAAGATGGTTTGCTTCACCTCGAAATGCCCTACGACGTCTTCCTCGTGGGTTATGCTGATGACGTGGCTGCAGTCGTCACGGCGAGGACTCCGGACTTGGGACAGTTACGCCTTAATCAGGTAGTGATTCGGGTCAATGCCTGGATGACGAGCCATGGACTTGAGTTGGCAGTCGCCAAGACCGAAATCGTTATGCTCACTCGACGGAGAATCCCCACTCTGATCTCTATGAATGTGGGGGGTGTCGAGGTTTGGAAAAGTACTGCGGCGAAGTACCTGGGTGTGTTACTCGACTGCCGTCTTCGGTATTGGGAGCACATTCAGGCGGTGTGTGACAAAGGCTCTAAGGTGGTTATGTCTCTCGGCAGGCTGATGGCTAACGTAGGAAGCCCTAGGTCAAGTACGAGACGCCTCCTCATGTCTACTGTAAACTCAACCCTTCTGTATTGCGCAGAGGTTTGGGTGGGTGTCACGAGAATAAAGCGATACAGTCAAAAGCTGTTATCGGTACAGAGAAGAGCGGCACTTAGGGTCGTCTGCGCCTATCGCACCGGTTCCGGTTCGACCGTGGCGGTCGTGCCTGGGTTGATTCCTATTGATCTGCTGGCCATCGAGAGACAGACCGTCGTCCGGGAGGCTGCCGAGCGGGGTAGAGAGGATGCCTTGGCTGCTGCCAGGGTGGAGACTCTGCAGGTTTGGCAGCGGAGGTGGACGGTCGCTGGACCTTCCGTCTCATTCGGGAGCTTCAATCCTGGATAGATCGTGGCCACGGGGATATTTCTACCTATGTCAGTTACTGACGGGGCACGGTTACTTTAGGAAGTACCTCTACAGGATGGGAAAAGTCAGGTCGCCTCGGTGTGATTACTGCCCGGAGGAAGATGATGATGTTCATCACACCTTCTTCGCTTACGGGCGCTTCACCGAGGCCAGGCGAACGCTCGCTACCACAGTTGGTGATGTTTCGGCAGAGACCATTGTGGAGATGATGCTGGAGATTGAGGACGCCGGGAATGCAGTCACAACTCATCAGAAGCGTGAAGGCCATGCCTGGCTGACCCCTAGCTTCCGAAACAAGTAGCTTTGTCTTGGTTGGGACATAAGACATACGGACCAGGCAAAATGTCATCCGAAAGGGTTCCGGTCTGGGCCCTCCGTGGCCCGTAGGGGGTTTAGTGGGTAGTCCGCAAGGGAGTCCCACACTCCGTGCGCAAATGCATTCCTCACACGTTAAAAAAAATTTAGTTTTACCTAATATATACAATTAATATATTGCAATTACCACTACAATTTTAATGTTCGTAATACTAAAGAGTATTAATTACAAGAACTATAATAAATATTTATGAGATCTTATGAAATTATTCATGTATTTATTACATAAAAAACTGTAGGTTTCTCTCTGGGATTAAAAGAAACTTAATTTAAGTCCCTGGAGTGTTCACTTTCAGCCGGTTGCTGTTTTGAGCTGATTTGGTTTGAAAAAGATTACCTAAGACTTGTGAAATGCTCCCTTTGTGTATGGTAATAGCCTTAATAATGTCGGTATTAACTTCAATGCAGATTGCTTGGATAATTATTATTGAACTATATTTTATGAATAATATTAGTTAGTTCCATTTATCGTCATTCTATTGATATTCACTAGACTATGTGGGAAAACAATCTTCAACGGAATAAGTAGAGCATATTTATAGGTTAGGTCCATCTTAGAAAATATTATATTTTTTAATAGAACGCTGAATCCAATATTGAAAACATCACTATTTATAACCAGTATCGAAATTCTAACATATTGACCGTGAGGCTACCGGACTTACTACTACTTTGATACAGTTATGTTTTATTATGAAGCGTTTACAATGAAAGTCATTCTGTATGACTGTCTGTCAACAGGTAGATGTTTATGAGAACAAAACGCACTATATATTGGGAATTTTGCATGCAGCCTCAGCGGAGCTTGTTACTCGACACGCAGTGTCGCGTAATCTAACTGTGCATTTAGTTGGGCACTTTTAGGATTTCAGTTGATTTTAATGAAAAACTGCTAGGTTAAACGTTTTGGGCACCAAATACGACCATTATATTTTCTTTGTCCCCCTTGTACTACAGATAAATAATTAAGTATTGATACTGATGCCTCTCCCATAGGGTGGTGATTTTTTGGGGTGTTACCTAATCGGTACACTTGAAATTACACCTGAGAATGTCTGCATGGACCGTATGAGTTCCTAGAATATCGTAGCGCCGATTTCACAAGCAGACACTCGCAGGACTATAGACTAGGTCACTCTTGCCTTGATGTTTGTCTGTTCTAGTGTGTTGGCGTTGGTTAAACCACATGTGAACCAGTCTCTCACTACGTCACTATAGTGCAACACTTTATGTTTATTATAATACTTGCTATGTTGTCTCCAATATATGAAAACTATCATGCAAGTAAATGTCTTCTTCCTCTTCTAATCCATGGTAGAAGAATACACCATTTATATAGCTCATTTATTTATTAGGTAGTCCTGCGTACAGACAAGCAACCATACAAAAACTTAGTTTTATGACCTCTCGTCAGAAAAAGAGAGTGTCAGAGTGCTGGGTGATACGCTTCATCGACGTTTAGCTAATCCCATGGATGGACATACACAATCATAGAACTCATTATATTTATATAGCATGACAATTGAAAGTCTACATCTGAAATCTTGCTTGTCGTATCTAGCCACATGATACATTCACAATTTTATCTATTAAGTTGTATTTCATAGTAGTGTCAACAAACAAACAATACGTTCAACAACAACAAGTCACAAGTTATGATGTATCTGTTGGGATAACTAGGCTACACTTCAGTTTAATAAGTCATAATTTAAGATGCCATATGACTGTACTTAGTTTAATTTTAACTTTATTTGCTCTTAAATCTTTTCTTGCTATCATGGTTATTCATAGAAACCCTTTTAAAACGGCTTGTTAACATTCAGCCAAAACGTGGAATGGCGTGAACCAACATCGACATTGGTTTTATCTATATTGAAATAAAGTGTCAAGAAAAATCTTATACCTATAAGAAAATTAATACATTTTGAATCTATCTTTTGGACATATAGGCATAGATACAGAAATAAGTTTCCATCATCTGGAGTAATAGGCTTCTATAACTCTTATAAAATTATAGATGTAACTTTATACGACAATTAAGTCACTCTAGTGCTTATAGATGTTTTGATTGTTAAATATATTCACTGTTATTTTAACACTAAAATAAAGTTATAGTCTCCATATATGTTTCCACATTCTCTCTCTCAGTCTCCATATTCTTCTACTTATTCACACACGTCATATCATGGACCATACGCTGCGGATCTATTGTATTTATATACAATATTTGTTTTTCTTGTTTTATTTCTTATTTTATTTTTCTGTGATATTTTTTGTAAATATTTATGCAATTTATATTTATCAGAAGAAGTATATTTGGATACACTTCACAGTTAATAAATGTTTTGAACCATTGTACCGTGGTTTATTTGTTAAAGAGAAGAACCTGTTTCAGTGAATATAACTGATATCAGTACTTTGGAAAAACTGGAATAACGCTTTAATTAAAAACTAATGTAGGTTATTTATTTAAATAAAAGGGAAGGAATATATTCCTCACAACAAACAATCAAATTATTGGACAAACGATTAAAAAAATAACTCTACATAAAAATACAAGTTGCTGAAATGTACTAAGAGGCTAGACGGAAAGTGCAAATACTTAGAGGAATACATTATTCATCTTTCGTTGAACAAGTTATTAAAAGAGCTGTGAATGCCTAACAAGGCTTCTTTTCTGTGTTGCCTTTTCATAGAAATATTTATATTTCAACTGGCTCTGTCCCAGAAAGAAAAACGTGATATAATTTATAACGATTAACGTATTCAAAACAAAGACAACCCTAGATTTGGTAGTAAAAAAAATTGTTATTCGTTTAGGTGTTTTACTTTTAGTTACTTCTTCAATATTAATTATTATTAATACCCAGGCGTTGGTTGTAGTTGTTGTCCGTTTTCAAAAGTTTATTATTATACAGATATGAAAATTTAATTTGTAATACCTATATATAAAATGCTAAATGTATATAAATAAAAGTCTATGTTTTTTATAGCTGATAGATTCTCTACGGGTTCACAGTATACAACTCTTAAATTTCCTGAAGACGGGAGGGTAAAAAATTGAAATAGAATTTGGATAATTTTATTTACTAGTATTTATGAAAAAAATTAATACTATACTGTTTAGCTATGATGAAATAATTACACACGTCTAAGAGATGTGTACTTTAGTACCTAATTGTTATAATCGACGATAGAGAACTGACAACAGATATTTCATGCTCTTATGAAAGCATTTTTAAGGAAATTTAATGCATATAATTAGTATTTATATTTTCATTAAATACATTGTGACTACTTAGTCTTATTTAACCCTAATGTTTTATTATATGCCTATGAATGAGTTTCCTTTATTTAGTTCCATATTTTTAGTCCTTCGTAAGGTATTTATGAAGGTTAGTCAAGTTATAGTTAAGGTTATTGAAATGAAAGTTGTTTTTGTTGAATCATGGTAAGATAAGTTAAACGAGAAATTTCGATGTTTCAGTAACTTATTAGGCAGTTGGAATCAGCGCATATATTTTTTAACGTCTTTTATCGTCAGCTTTGTTTTAATATCGTTTATAGATTATTTTGTTTCTCATGGTTTCACAACCTCATAGTTCTGTTGTGAAAGTGAGGTTAGATGGCAGAAGATGAGTGATCCTACAGTCTGATATTAGTAACAATCAGGTTGGTACAAAGGCAATCTATTAATCTATTATAAGGATTTTGTTATGTATTTTTTTTATTTGTAAAATTTGGTCTAGTTTGCCAGCCTCGATCGGTTACAAATATTGTTCTGACCGGAATTGTTACAGAGTGCTCATTACCACAAAAATGTCTTGTAAAGGAGACAGTTAAATTTTGAACAGACATAGACTTTTGAGCAACTTTCTACAATATCTATAAAAAGCTGTTGACGAGGCGACTTTGTCATATATCATAAAATGATTAGGTCATTATTTGAAGTTTATTTTATAAGTCAATATTGATTACAACCCACTGGGTAAAAACAACATATTATTTAAACGCATAATTAGTTCGATATCTGTGCCTTAAAGTAGTCATATTGGATGCCAATTACACAATGGTGGTGAAGGTCGGTCAAGGTTTAAAAATAGCGAATGACATCGAATGATTTGCAGGTAAAAATTCTTAACCCCCTCCCCCCTAGCTAGATATCTAACTCGACTCGCCCAACCATTCGCACTATTCGAGTTGACGGTCGTGCATTAACTCGCGTTTCTTCTCGCCCTCCTACAAGACGAATGCAAATCCAGGACTAATGTAACATTAAAGGAGTCTCATATCCTTGGACATAGTATAATGTTCATCCAGGGTCGAACACTGATAGAGATTAGATTATATTGAAACAACCAGAAAACCCATTGGTATGTTTTCTATACTAATAATTGTGGGACGGTAGTGATTGGACTAATTCCTAACAATGATACTGTCTGGGATAAGCCATTTGCATTTCAATTAGTACTCTGTTATTACTCCATTTTTAACTAATTATCTGTAACAACATTCACTATTCATATTATTGTTGCTCCTTAAATTAACCAAACCAATAGGAAAATTGCTTTCTCTCCTCTAATTCCTGTAACATGAATATTCAGCAAAATATAAAGAAGTATACTCTATTACTAAATATATTAATCTAGGACTAACGACATGAAAAACATTTAAATAATTAAAAAGTGTTACTTTTCTCATCCCAGTAGTAACTCATAGTCCTTGTAATCAGGTTAGTGATACACCAGATCAAGTAGTTACTAACCCTGGAATTTGAAGACAGTATAGTATTTATAACCTGGCGCCTTAACATTCGAACCTGATATAATTTTTAAACAATATTGAACAAACAAAATGGAGTTTTATACTTACCTTTTACTGTAGCATGAGCAAACATTCTCCTCCTGATGTAATAGAGACCACTACGTAGTTTTTTTAAGATAAATACGAATACGTTATAAAATACATTTTACAAAAGTTTACTCATTCAAGTTTATTTACCTAACGAATAACAGTATTGTTCATGCGGACATAAATTTAAATCAAATATATCTGTTGAAAGATCACTTCTAGTTTTGACGAGAGAAGCTGACGTTATGATTCTACAAGTTGGAAAAGTGAGTTAACGCCGACAACCGTGGACTACTGATTACTCTCGAAACTCGCCTGGCTGAGCGTTAGTGTTTCCACCTAAAAATTCACCCTCGTGTTGCTTCCACTGCATTTTTAGTGCGCATTGCTATGGTAGTAAATATTAACAACATTTTGCTAAACTATAATTTATGTTATGCGAAATATAATAACAATGACTTGTAGTTAATATTCTCGTACGATTTGAGTAATAAGCATTCATACTAATGTATATTGTCACGCACCCCTCAGTAGAAAGATGACGCGGGGGGAGGGTAGCAAGGGATGCTAAATAAAAGAATATATAAATGTTTACTTTTCACTTACCCATTTATTTAGTTGTACGATTCCCTCTCCGTTAACTTCCCTAACCAAAACATAACTTTGCAAACTTTTGAACAACACAATAATATAAAGTCACTCTCGGCTGACCGGCATCGTTATCCAATCCAGGGCCGTTGGTGTCCCGCCGTGCCGCCTCTTGGGTGTCGTCATCGTCACCTCCCGTCCCGTCGCCGCCTCGGTCCGTCTGCTTTGCTGTCCACTGTCCACTCAGTCTACTCCTCACTCCTTAACATCGCTTCTTGGAGGGAGAATTCCCTCAAATGTTCAGAGGAAGGGATATTTGTAAGGCTGCTTCGCCAGAATATAATTCTCAATAATGTACATTATACTTAGAAGCTGTAATTATTTTCACCCTCATCTCTAGTACAGCTCAAGTACTTTAGTGTGAGTATAACAATTCTTTGCCAAATCTCGTTAAAAGAAATTCGAGAGTCGGATAATGGATCGTGGACCCAGTGCATGCTTCTTACGAGTAGTTAATAAATGTCTCTGAGAATTTTATGGCGTGGAATTGCTGTTGGTTTACCAATTGTTAGTGTGAGCTCTTGCTTCCCAATTCTTCTTCTCAATTACATCCTATTTTGTTGGTTCAGTCTTGCAACAATATTAAACTATATATCACTAAATATTATCGCATCCCTCGTCAGTGCAATACGTACTCATCATATTAGATACGTAGCCTCCAAAAGGGTTAGATAAATATATTTACAATAATAAACCTTTTCAACACTTTTTGATCTTTTTTATTTCCGTACAATGTATATTTAAAATTCTAGGAGTTCATCTTCAGGTACTATTCAATACATATTCAGGTAGAATAGTACCTGAAGATGAATTCATAGAATTTGAAATTTACATTGTACGGAAATAAAAAAAAAAATTGTTGAATAGGTTTATTAATGTAAAAAAATGTACTCTTAATGTTCCTTTAATGATTTTCTAATATGAGAAATTGCATCTAGTATCTAGGGTATTACTTGGCAATTCAATTCTCTATGGCCACTGACTCACTGCACTCATTTCATTCAATCTTTGTCATAGAGTGAATGGTTTGTTAAATCATAATAGTGCCTGGTTCTCCGTTTTATTCCCTCAGCTACCTTAAATATGACATCCTACAGTGGCAAATGAAGGATGTTCGAGTAACTTACACGTACACATCAAACTTATCCCTTAATTAAATAAAAGTCTAGAATAAATTAACTTATATGATTTTAATACTGCTGCCAGCTATAGTAAAAGTTAGTTAATACTTGTCATTAATATTCTCATCACTTTACGACGGTTAATATTTTTCAGGGAGATAAAAAACATTCTAGGAAAAAGCGTTTGTCGTTTAATTCTGTGATTTGATCAGCTGCCAAACGTATTGCCTATCTTAACAGTAAATACAATTTCTATAACTTACTTTTAGTGTTTGTGAATATTTAGGAAAACATTTTCATTACTTACGTCTAATTAATATAGTCTATCTATATACCGAGTATCGTATAAATCAGTTACTACTTTATTACTGGCACTATTCTCATATAAATATTTGTTTTTATCACACAGACGCACATTTTATGATCTAATTAGTCTTCAATTCAACAAGTTGCCTAATTGATAACAAAATAATTACCGTTGTAAAAATTTATTAAAATAAGGATGTTTATCAATAGAATTAACCTTATTTAGAAAAATTTTACTGGTACCAAATTATGCTTTTCCAAACAAAGGCATTAAAGCTGATGAGATAACTAAGATCAAACAAAATTATAATTTAATCAGCAATTGAGGTAATGGGTAAACTCTTTGTGTATAAATTAACTTTTCTTTTGCCTTCCAAGCTGAAAGACCACGTCTTAAAGTTATAAATATTACATAGTTTGTAGCTTTCGGCAAGCTTTAATCCACTAGTCTGGTGTAGAGTTGGCGATTTTTGGGTAGTTATAATGATCATGGTGGTAGCTTTCTGAATATATTTTTTTGATAGAATCTAAAATTAGATGAAACAATGAAAGTCGATGTAATTGTAAAGAACTGGGATTAGTCCCCACCTTCCCACCAATGTGGCCTGGAACAGGTTACATAGATCTCGCACTGAAACAAAAAGCGTTAATCACTAAAAATGTCGGAAAATCGTCAGAAGTGCTTTTATAGGAAAAACAAATAATTCTAAGGTAAATATCTAGTTACGTGTGTATTGTTGTTATGTCAAAACAGTTATTTTAAACAGTTGATCTAACAACATATGTAAACAATCCATAACTTTGAAAACATAGTATAAAATTGTGCAAATTTTTAAAATATCATTCATCATGTTCCAAATCATTCATTTTCAATTTTATATATTTCACGCTACTAAGAACGTCTTGTGGGGAAAAAGCATTCTTAGAAGTTTTGAAACTATATGTTCAATCTTAATGTTTGTTATTATGTGCGTATTGTTTACACGTTTTAAAATGGTTAGTATTCAACAAAAACTATGTTGTGTTTTTAATATAAGATTATTATTGATAGGTAACTGTTCAGCGTAAGTTCCGAGGATCCTGTAGAGAAAATGTAGCGCGTATCCCGTCCTTCACTTTCACACAGACTGGAAAACATGCCGGATAGCGTGATCCGATTCGAGAACACTGTCAGACGAGAAGGTGGAATGTGGGACACATAATAACGCAACTTTCCAAGGCCAGCTCAGCTAAGAAAGAAACCTGACGTACAGCAAAAAAGCAATTGCTAGCTTGATCCTAATATTCAGTACTAATAGAGTCTACGAGAGCACGGTCTACCGTGACTTTTGGATTCAAGACTTTTCATTAATAGATGTCAAAAAATTTACCACAGGAATAATTTATTTGGCTAAGGTTTCATAGTGACTTTGCTTTTTGATCCTTCGAGGTAGGCTCTGAAGCAGAATTATCTTAGCGTCAGATTTTTTCACCCGCCAGTAAAGAACATAAGCTGGCTTTAACCTGTCACTTTAGAGACAGGTTAATTCGACCCTTCTGGTGACTCGTTTCAGTATTAATCCTGCTCATTACAAGAGGAACAACAGGTTCGGACATTGGTTCATGCACTCGGTCGAGCGGCCGGTGGTGCGAAGCTACTATCCCTTGGATTTTGCTTTAACACATCATAAGGTACTATCAAGCTAATATGATCGAAATGTGCAAATAAAACGATGCCAAAATGTATTTAATGCGCAACAAAACTTCATGAAAATCATTCATGAGAGAGAGAGAAATGAAGTGGATTTAAAAAGAGCCACAAACATTAGACCCAGATCAGTCATTTTCAGTTATAATAGAACATTTCTGTTTACAAATTATATTATTTTTATTTATTTATTTTTCAGATTATATCAATTTTTATTGACTGTTGGTCCTTATTACACACCGTTTATTTTTCTAAAGTAATCACAAATTTTATACCAGCCAACTATGAAGTTTAATCGTAGATATTATTATTTTAGATACTTTCATTTGTTCTGATTACCTTAAATATGCATCGTAATTTTCTCTCTTTCTTATAAACTACAAATCTATCTAATAGTCAAAAATACCAAAGAATCTCATCGTTACTGACTTCTTTTAGTCTTATGAAATCTGCTCTTACAGTAAAATAATCCTGTGAAGCATAAGAAATTACAGAGTTAAAATTAATTTATACTACACAAATAAATGTTGCAAGTTAGCTGCAATGAATATTGAAAGGCAATAAGTGTGACTACGTTTATTGTTGTTGGACAGTCTTTGTGAATACATTTCTGTCACTTCTCTCTCAAGATAATCCACCCTTCATAAATACCTTGACGCGAGTGTAACAATGGTAATAAATGGCTCAGTATAACATAATTATTGCTTTCTCTGTGTATTGCTATTAATATATATTGAATTTGTATGGCCCCGTGTGAAAAATTACAATCTTGTTACTTTTTCGTATACAAAAGAATGAATCTAAACCACGAATCATTTTCGTGTGATTTATTATTTCTAATTTAAAAACATTCTACTATGATAATTCGAAAATAATCTATAATAACAAGCAAAAAATGAAATAAAACTATGTAATAAACCACTCGTTGAGACTTGTTAAACTTTATAAATTGATTTTATTTTGTTAACTTAAAACAAAGAAGCCTCGTTATATATTCCTATAAGAACTCAGTGTTGCTTGAGTAGAATATTTAAGGAGTGACAGAAATCCCACACTATGCCAAGGATGTATATCACTTTCGTTAGCTTCAGAGTATTTAATGAGGCGTATTCTCCTTCATGCCACCTTGAAAGAAAGGGAGGCTAGCTTTGTTTCTACTTCCTTCAGCCGAAGGAGGAAAGGAAAGCTTCTCCTTCACATTTAGGCTTTTTAAAAGCCCTTAACACTAAGGGAGGCAAAATCACTCCAACAACCATGCTTGATGAAAATTATCTTCATTGAAAGTGGCGTTTACTGAAGTGCCGGTCCAGGACTTTCATTGAGCTGCTGAGTTGTAAGTTTTAGGGTATCAAGAGTTTCTGCAAAGTGTAAGTAAATCCAACTGGAAAGTATAAATACGCCGGAAGTGAGCCCTTGGTACTTTAGAATACAAATTTCAAATACGGATTAACGTAAATTTTAAAATTACTGCACGTTCATAATCATTTAGCAGCATTCAGTCAGATGGCATTGCTAATTTGTGATTAAAGCAACTTAAACACTAGTAAATATAACACCTTCGAGTATTAAATAAAATAATCAGCACAAACCTTATAATTATTAGTAAACCGTTAAACGTTTTGCTAATCGTTAATCTTGAGAACAGCTGGGCCAATTCGGATATCTTTAAATATTCTTGACGTCTGTGCAAGCTTTATATGAAGAGAAAGATCGGAAATGTTTCCCGTAATTTTGAAAACTTCCTAAAAATATTACTACATTTACGAAACATTATACAAATTTAAGTGACTAAGCGCCAGTCGACACGTTAAGCCGAAGTTCATCAAAGAGGCTGAAACATTTATTCACATATACATTTGAGAACTTATTAATTTATAGAGTGTAACTTATTAATCAATACAATAGTTCAGATAGGAAATACAAAATTACATTTAAATTTTAATCCAGATTGCACCAGTGATGAATTTAAAACGACTAATTTACTAGCAATACAATAAAACACTGTTATAAAACCTACCTCAATGAACCTAGCTGTCAACGATTACACATAAGATCTGGAACGTTAGTCTTCAATTGTTTCGCTTTCTGGTTATTTTTTTCAGAAGAATAAAAAAGCAATTAACACTAAAAATCACAAAGTCCCATTCTTTCTCACAGTACAGTTCAAGAAACAGTAAGACTTCTATAATGGAAAACTTATTATACACGATGATTTTCAAACTTTAAATAAACCGTATCAGTACAGTATTTCTCTATATTATTCCGGGATTACATGCTTTTTTGTCGTATTAGACTTCTCCATCATATGTATTTTGTCTTCTTCATCGGGACAAGGCAAACGCAAATATGACATTGGAAATATTTTGGGCATAAAATAGTTCACAAGAGCTCGAAGTAGATGCTTTTCAATCAAAGTAGGTTACCAAGACCTGCATATGTATATATATTCTTAATCGAGGCAGTAAGGCAAGTTCAACTGTGACACGTAAAATATAGGACTGGAAGTGACTTTCAATTACCAGAATTAGACGCTTTTGATGAAGTACGATTATTAGTCCTAAATATGTATGAGTGGGAGTAAAGATACGTAACTTTTTCATCGGGACAAAAAAGCAAGCTAAACTTGTCAGTGGTAATATTGTAGACCGTAAGTAGGCAAGGGCTGGACGTAAACTCTTCTTGACCGAAGTTGGTTTCTGAAACCTTTGTATATATTTACTTGAAAGGCACAATAAGTAAAACTCAGCTGTGGCACCAGAAATTTAATTCATTCGAGCTAGAAATGATTTTACACGCACCAAACCTGATATAAGAGTCAGTTACTGTTTAACTTAACCTCTGATCCTCCTAACCATGAGGACTGAAATAATGTGTACCTGATGTATGCCTAATTGCATTTCTAAAATATCATAGGGTACCATCATATTGTCAATTTGATTTTGACAGTTGCTTGAGAGACATTGGGTAACTACTAGTAATAAAATAAAAACTGTCATTTATTCAATTCCTAGGAAGGAATAAATATTTTTAAAGTACCCACAATAGAATTTTTATAAGAAAATTATCATGCAAAAATGTCATTAAACTAAATAATTAGAAATTTTAATCGGTATATGTCAGTTATCTTTTTACTTGGAAAAATTAGAACCTAGAAATTTATATAAATAGTACTTTTTATTTTAGGGCCAAAAACTATAATTGTAAACTGTAAGGATATTTTTGGGTAAATCTTGTTTAAAACATTTAATTTTAAAACTTCTTTTGTATAAAAGAAAGAATAAAACTTGTGTAATGAACAAGAACAAACTAAGTCAATTTAAAACCACAATTAAGGTAATAATAAAGCTGTTGCCTTTCAAAGTCAACTTTGCTTTTCCCCTCAACTTGAAAGTCTTTGTCTGAAAGTTATAAATATTACACGACTTGTGCCTTTGGACAGCCTTTTCTAAATGTAAAGAGAAGTACAAATGTTTCAAAAGGCATATGTTAATTTAATAAACAACAAGGTGAGAAAGTTTGTGTGATCATAGTAAACTATTAGCGATTAGTTAGTTTCCTCTAAATATTAGACCTTCTATAGCACAAGGAATCAGTCCCCAGTTTCTCATACTGAAACTAAAAACATTATAATTTTTTCCAAGATGAAAGATTTATTTTTATCTATATTCAATTAAACACATTTATAATAAGTATAATTTTTAAATTACTACCTATACTTAATAACCGAAAATAAAACAACATATACATGGATATACAGTATATACAAGGTGTCCAAAAAGTCCCGGGTCCTATCAGTCACAAATAACTTTCTCTTTTAGGTTTATTATGGCTCATTAATTTTCCTTGTTTGTTTTATTTCCGATCCCTCCAAGTACAATGGCGATAAACATGTGTTCTTTGTGTCACAAGGAGTAAATACATTTTTATCCTTGAAAGTAGTAAAGAGTAATTAATGTTACAAATATTGTTTTGTTTGTAACATTTTATAAATATACAGAGTCTAAATATTTGTCTATTTATTGTTAATATATTAATTTTTAAGTTGTAAAACCTACAGAACTATACTTTTACTATTTGAAATACCTATTACATAATTAAGTTCAACATGTTGCTTCCAATATTTTTAGATAGTCATGAATATCAAGGATGAAATTCATGAATATTGATCTCGATTGTGGTGGTGGCCGCTTATTATATTGCAGGCATACATGCTTCAAAAAATATATGCAATCATAGAAAAAGTTCCTTGCAAAATCTAGTAGTCCCTGAGCAATTTTAGTGCAAAACCACAAATATTAATTTCCCAAGCTATGCACCAAACCTTTTTGAAAAATATTAACTTGCCAAAATATGTAGAATATAATCATCCATAACATAGTAAACGGTAAATTTGAAATTAACGACAGTAGTACAAAAGACGAGTTATGCATTATTAATCTATTGCTATAGCCCTGCTGAACTAAACAACATTTCAATGAGTAGAAAAGTCAAATAACTTAAGTTATAGAATATTATAAGTGGAACTATTTTAATTTTGGTTTGGTAATAATTCACCGAAATCGAACTCAAAATATCCGTTTCTAAAATAATAAATACATAAAGAATCATTGTTTGAAGTTTAATTTTGACAATAGAAGGATTGCAAAGGAAACAGGATTTTTCCGGACATTTGCTATCGTTCAGTAAAACAAAAAAAACACTGATTTTTCAAAAAAATTTTGTTTAATAAATAAGATGTCTGCAGTAAAATAGAAAAAAACAAGTTTAATACATTTTTGAACGCAATTGATATCATAAAATCTCGATAAGGGGATAAATATGCAAAAGAAAACAGGGATAAATAAATACAGTGTTGTCGCACTTTAAAGCAACACTTACAGGTTATGACTGTCTCCAGAACTACATATTTCACTAAACTACAAAAACATTTCATGTTTTAAGGATCATGTCAAAGTTTAGGATATGTGTATCAAACAAACGGCTCCAAGATAATAAGTGTGTTGTTTAAAGTTATCTTCATTGGTACTCACCTTCACCAAAAATACTATTTTGTGTGCAGATTTTCTCAACATACTTAATACAATCAATATTAAATATAACAATACAGTTTTAATATGTGCCTTCCATATCAACTAATTCCCGAAATCATATGATTATTTGTTCCAGCAACACCATGGGGCCAGACTCCAGTGCTGGAGGCAAATGGGCTGACTGTGACTCGGTCTATAGCCATCACCCGGTACCTCGGTCGTCAGGCCGGTTTGTGTGGTCTGGGAGGATATGTAAATTGACGAGATTGTCTATGTCATCAATGACGTTCGTGCTGGTGAGTAACTTACATTAGGTTAAGCCAGACACTAGTACTGGAAGCAGAGGGACAGACTGTGGCAGTCTATAGCCATAAGGTGGTATCTTAGTCGTCAGGCCGGTTTGTGTGGTACTGACGCCTGGGAGGATATGAGAATTGATGAAACTGTCTATGTCATCAATAACTTTCATGCTGGTGAGTAACTTACATTAACTTAAGCCAGACACTAGTACTGGAAGCAGAGGGACAGACTGTGGCAGTCTATAGCCATAAGGTGGTATCTTAGTCGTCAGGCCGATTTGTGTGGTACTGACGCTTGGGAGGATATGAGAATTGACGAGTTTGTTTATGTCATCAATAACTTTCGTGCTGGTGAGTAACTTACATTAACTTAAGCCAGACACTAGTACTGAAAGCAGAGGGACAGACTGTGGCAGTCCTTAGCCATAAAGTGGTATTTTAGTCGTCAGGCCGGTTTGTGTGGTGCTGACGCATGGCAGGATATGAGAATTGACGAGATTGTCTATGTCATCAATGACTTTCTTGCTGGTGAGTAACTTAAATTAACTTAAGCCAGACACTAGTACTGGAGGCAGATGGACAGACTGTGACAGTCTATAGCCATCAAGTGGTATCTTAGTCGTCTGGCCGGTTTGTGTGGTACTGACGCCTGGGAGGATATGAGAATTGATGAGACTGTCTATGTCATCAATAACTTTCATGCTGGTGAGTAACTTACATTAACTTAAGCCAGACACTAGTACTGGAAGCAGAGGGACAGACTGTGGCAGTCTATAGCCATAAGGTGGTATCTTAGTTGTCAGGCCGGTTTGTGTGGTGCTGAAGCATGGCAGGATATGAGAATTGACGAGATTGTCTATGTCATCAATGACTTTCGTGCTGGTAAATAACTTACATTAACTTAAGCCAAACTACAGTAATGTAGGCAAAGGTACAGACTGAGACTATAGCTATCGCCCAGTACCTCGGTCGTCAGGCCGGTTTGTGTGGTGCTGACGCATGGCAGGATATGAGAATTGACGAGTTGGTTTATGTCATCAATAACTTTCGTGCTGGTGAGTAACTTACATTAGCTTAAGCCAGACACTAGTACTTGAAGCAGAGGGACAGACTGTGGCAGTCTATAGCCATGAGGTGGTATCTTAGTCGTCAGGCCGGTTTGTGTGGTACTGACGCCTGGGAGGATATGAGAATTGATGAGATTGTCTATGTCATCAATGACTTTCGTGCTGGTAAATAACTTACATTAACTTAAGCCAAACTACAGTAATGTAGGCAAAGGTACAGACTGAGACTATAGCTATCACCCAGTACCTCGGTCGTCAGGCCGGTTTGTGTGGTGCTGACGCATGGCAGGATATGAGAATTGACGAGATTGGTTTATGTCATCAATAACTTTCGTGCTGGTGAGTAACTTAACTATTAGCTTAAGCCAGACACTAGTACTTGAAGCAGAGGGACAGACTGTGGCAGTCTATAGCCATGAGGTGGTATCTTAGTCGTCAGGCCGGTTTGTGTGGTACTGACGCCTGGGAGGATATGAGAATTGATGAGACTGTCTATGTCATCAATAACTTTCATGCTGGTGAGTAACTTACATTAACTTAAGCCAGACACTAGTACTGGAAGCAGAGGGACAGACTGTGGCAGTCTATAGCCATAAGGTGGTATCTTAGTTGTCAGGCCGGTTTGTGTGGTGCTGAAGCATGGCAGGATATGAGAATTGACGAGATTGTCTATGTCATCAATGACTTTCGTGCTGGTAAATAACTTACATTAACTTAAGCCAAACTACAGTAATGTAGGCAAAGGTACAGACTGAGACTATAGCTATCGCCCAGTACCTCGGTCGTCAGGCCGGTTTGTGTGGTGCTGACGCCTGGGAGGATATGAGAATTGATGAGACTGTCTATGTCATCAATAACTTTCATGCTGGTGAGTACCTTACATTAACTTAAGCCAGACACTAGTACTGGAAGCAGAGGGACAGACTGTGGCAGTCTATAGCCATAAGGTGGTATCTTAGTCGTCAGGCCGGTTTGTGTGGTACTGACGCTTGGGAGGATATGAGAATTGATGAGACTGTCTATGTCATCAATAACTTTCATGCTGGTGAGTAACTTACATTAACTTAAGCCAGACACTAGTACTGGAAGCAGAGGGACAAACTGTGGCAGTCTATAGCCATAAAGTGATATTTTAGTCGTCAGGCCGGTTTGTGTGGTGCTGACGCAAGGGAGGATATGAGAATTGATGAGATTGTCTATGTCATCAATGAGTTTCGTGCTGGTGAGTAACTTACAATAATATTTGCCAGCTTAAAAATTATAACCTGTAAGCTAACCTGTGGGACTATCACAGAATACTTGCAAATGTTTGTTTATTTAAAATTCTTTGGTAATGAAATTAAAACTATGTGCTGTTAAATTATTGAAATGCTTATTTCATGTTTTTGTTTAGCAGACTAAATTGTCCATAACATTATAATTTATACATTTTTATAAACATGTCATATTTCGTAAAATATTTTTACAGAAAATACTACTCCTTATACAGTTTTATAAAACATTTTTGTGAAAATTAAACTAAAATAGAACAATGTATAAAACATAATAGATTAAAAATTATATTGATTTGTTTAGGTTCATTTGCATATGTAAACACTTTACCAATGTAATATGTTATACATTATTTAAATCTGTTATATTTATAAGAAATAAATTGAATTAATTTAGATGAATATATATCAATTATGCATAATAATCAATATAACAGATCGGTCAACTCAAACTTTTTCTAAAAGGAGACAAACTTTAATTTGTTTTAATTTTGTGTTTTTGCCTCAGGGTAGAACTGAAAATCTTAGAATGCCTTACCTTTGACAGAAAACATTTTGACATTAACAAGTGTTGATGTCTTTAAATGCGTGTTCACTTTTTAATTGTTGAGTAGAATACATCATAGTTTGTAAGTATTCAGATAATAACTTACCAATTGAAAGATTTATTTTTGTGTTATACATATGAACGCATGGTGTTTCCTACCCGCATGCTATATTTTAGAACTAGCTAAGTGCCATTATGAGAGACATGAGAAGAGAAAGAAAGAAGTAAAGGGCACTCTATTCAGTACATCTGCCCCGTTCTACCTGGCCATACTAGATGCTCATGTCAAAGCAAACAATGGCTATCTAGCTAACGAAAAGGTAAAGGATTTTTAGTTTGATTCATGAATTTACTCATTAGGAGACATTTACCAACTAGCACTACTGTAATATATTTCTTTGTAATAAACCTCTTTAAATTTTTCTGGAAGTGGTGGGATTATGATTGTTACATGAAGGATGATATTCTGACTACTATAGAGATGTCTGTGGAGATGTTCTATTAATTATTGTAGGGTCCAATTCACAAGAGCGAGAATTTTGAAAGCCTATTAGTGGCAACCAGTCTTGGTGCGATTTAGCTATGTATTAAATAAAATTGAGCGGTTCTTACAAGTAAGTGCAAGCCGGCCCATTGCAACCAGCTGCAACATGCAGGTATGACAATCACAAACAACCGCCATCACTACTGATCGCTGCGGACAGCTGCGACTTGTCGCTGTCGACTGCTAGCCCTGACGACGTGGTAGTGTGTGGGGATGTATTAGACTGTCACATGGACTGTCAGTTATTGCACTTGATTTTGATCATGACTTGTAGTGCTTATAGGATTAAGCATTATCATTAATAAATGGAATAGAAATATTGTAAAGTGGTAAAGTAACAATTTACAAAAAATTGCACTTATTTGCTTACATTACATTAAAAACACAACAATATCACCTACGGATTGATAAAAATTAACTAGCTTCAATGCTTTGAAAAATGGGAAATTATAACGTGTTTTAGTTTTATACCTTGGCAATAAAAATGTAATAAATGATGTAACATTATAATAAGTCAGCCTAAATCAAAATAATATCAGTATTACTTAGTAAAAAAGAACTATCAATGCTTTCCTTTAAAACGTTAAAAACAAAAAATATCAAGACTAATTAATTTTTTTACCTATCAGTGGATTGGCAACAACAAAAATACTTGCAGTGTTATTATTAAATAATCTATTATGATTATATTTTTAAAAATTTATAGACCATAATAGTTTTTGAACTATTTCCAACTTTTCGCTCTTGTAATTTGTTAGATAATTCCAGAAGAATTAAGACGGTCTAAGTTAGAGCCTTGAGGTACACCAGTGCCTCAATATAGTGTCTATCACTATATGATAAACACTATTTCATCATATAGTGTTTATATAATTGAATGAATTATACTAATTACGAACTGGAATTAATTGGGAGCTATTTTTTACTATCCATTATCAAACGGCAAGGTTCAGGTGAAATAACAAAAGTAAACAAGTTTTGTAACAAAAAGACATGTTCACCTTGCCATAGAACAATGTCTAGCACATATAGGAATGGGCAGCAAATAATACATTTGATAGATTTTTACAAACTTTTAGTTATAATTTTGAAGTCGCTTGTCCTAAGAAATTAGTTAAATTAAAAAATAATCACAATAATAAAAAGTGGATTACAAAAAGTATAGTAACTTCAAGCAAAGCATTAAAATCTTTACATTTCAATTTAAGAGTAAGCCCAACATAAGAGAAAAAGAATCATTATAAATGCTATAAGAAGCTTTACTCTAAAGTTATAAAAAATGCCAAGTCCAAATATATGTTTGAAACACTCGCATTATCTTCCAATAAAAGCAAAGACGCTTGGAAACTCATCAAGCCGAATGTAAGAAAAGGCTTGAGTTCGAATTATGAATTTGAAATTGAGATTGAGGGACGTATGGTAAAGAAAAAGCAAGAAGTTTTTGACTCATTTAACAGGCATTACACGACAGTGGGTGAAAATTTGAATAAAAACGGCACGAACCTTCTTTACAGTTCCAGATGCAGAACTAACTGCATGATAATCCAGTATCGATGCACCCGGTGACCCCTAGGTAGGTGGTCTCTGCTGTGAAGAGGTTGAAAAACAAAACATCCTCTGGTATTGACGGTATACATAGTAAAGTAGTAAAATCTTGCAGTCAA
Organism: Homalodisca vitripennis; assembly: GCF_021130785.1. Lineage (NCBI taxonomy): Eukaryota > Metazoa > Arthropoda > Insecta > Hemiptera > Cicadellidae > Homalodisca > Homalodisca vitripennis. The sequence goes on from NC_060213.1 coordinate 63,689,642, forward strand.
ACCATAAGCCAACCTTTGTCTAACATAGTTTCAGCTTCTTTCGGACAGGGCCGGTTCCCTCGGGCACTGAAGAGAACAGTTACGATTTCAATACACAAGGGGGGCATTGTAATAATAATAATAATAATTCTTTTATTGCATTTTGGCAATAATACATTGAATTGCAAAAGTCAGGTTTAAGTATTTGTAAAAAATCCCTACTATACACATTCATACTTACAATACTCATTCAAACACACATATCTTGTCCTTTCACGCCAACATTCATTCAACATGAGACTCGGGGCTCTACTAATTAATTTTTATGTAAATTTTGATTCTGTAAATTTTTTTCTAATTCTCCCAGCAGCCAGTCATGAACTCTTCGACAGAATAAAATGCATTTGACACCAGTAGGCGCTTCAGAAGAGCTTTAAACTGGTTTAAATTATCCGATTGTATAAGACCCTCAGGGAGCCGATTGAGAAATTTGACTCCAGCCTGTGACGGCAAGCGTTCGAAAGCCACCGTCCTATGCTGTTCTGCACGGTAACTATCCCTGCCTCTAGTTTCGTAAGAGTGAATGTCACTACCCCGAATAAGAACACATTTCGATCGACAATACAGGGCAACCTCCAATATATAGAGGCAGGGCAGAGTCAGCAATCCGAGCTCCATGAAAGCATCCCTGCACGACTCTCTGATGTTTAATTGGAAAATTATTCTGACAGCTTTTTTTTGTAGTCTGAATACTCTTACTAGATTGTATTTGGCACAGCTGCCCCAAAGTCTTAAACCATATGTCAGGTATGGATAAATCAAGCCAAAATAAGCCATTCTTAAGACTTTTTGTGAACAATAGTTGGCAAGGTTACGCAGGGCGTAGATACCTGAAGTAACACGAGCACAGATATAGTCTACATGATTGTTCCAGGTTAGACCTTTGTCGAGGTACATCCCTAGGAACTTGGTAGAGCTCATTCTCTACAAAAACTGCCGGGTGGCATACATCTTCATTTTGTCGGAGACAAAAGTTGATGACATTAGATTTTGTACTGTTTGTTCTTAAGTTGATCTCAGAAAAATTTTGAATGCAGCAATTGACAGCAATGAAGGATTCAATTTCAAGATTTTCTTTCGAAGTTGATTTTATGCAGAGAGTCGTATCATCGGCATATTGAATTATCTTTCCATTTTGGATCGATGAATTTATTCGATTTACATATAGAAGAAAAAGAACCGGGCCAAGAATAGATTCCTGTGGGACTCCATGAAACCAGTTTATTTCTCCTCGACATGACACCCGAGATCTGCACACACTGGTATCTGTCCCTGAGATAAGACGAGATCCATTTATGAGGGAGACCCCGAACACCACAAAGCTCTAACTCATCAGTGTCTCATGATGCACGCAGTCAAACGCTTTGGAAAGGTCGAGAAATACGCTGAGCACATGTTCTCGCCTCTCCAACCCATCGAAAACATTATCCAGAAGGTTCGAAATTGCATCGATTGTGGATTTGTTTTTCCTGAATCCAAACTGATTTGGACTCAAAATCTCAAAACGCTCTAGAAATGCATTTAGCTGAATCAGGAAGGCAGCCTCAAAGACTTTACTGAATACCGGCAGGATTGAAATCGGCCGGTAGTTGCTCATTTGCCTGGAATCACCTTTCTTAGAGATCGGTGTTAATTTAGCAGTCTTTAAAATTGAAGGGAAAGAGCCTTGAATGAAAGAAAAGTTTATTAATTTGGTTTGTGGTGTCAATATATGCTGAAAGCATAACTTGAGCAACCACACTGAGACACCATTTATGTCAGTCGACTTTTTTGATTTCAATCTCTGTATGATGCGGGCCACCTCATCCTCGTCAACAGGGGCAACGACCATGGATGTCAGCGGTTCCGGATTTCGACCCGTACCGCAGCCGGACCTCCCACAAAACGAAGCAGAAGACACCCAAGAGAAATAGGCACTAAACTTATTCGCTATATGTTCCGGCTGTGTAAAGATTTTATCTTCATTAACAATTTCCGAACATTTTAAACTTTTTGTGGACTTTAGTTTAGCGGTTTGGTTAATAATTATCCAAGCCGTTTTTGAAAAATTGTCACAGTTCCTTAATTTTTCATCAATTTCGTAGGCTTTAGCCGCTCTTATTACTTTTTTGTAAATTCTTTTATAATTTCTAAAAAAGATTTTAAATTCCTCATTTTTTTTGTTATAAAAATTGAATGAAAAAATTTAATTTTTTTCCTGGAAGTTAAAATACCGCGAGTAATCCACGTACTCTGTTTGGCAATTTTTTTTTACTCTACTGGTTTTTAAAGGACATGACAAATTCAGACAAAAGATGAATCTATTGTTGAATCCATTAAACATGTCATCTAGGCAATTATAATCGTCTAGGAAATCCTAGGATTCCAGCGCTAGATGCATTTTCAGTTCATGAATATTTTTTGGTCGCACAACGCGTTTGTATTGGAGCTCCGATGCCCCATCTCCATCCTGCGGACAATCGTCAATAAGAACCTCCTGCGCGAAATGGTCTGAGATGGCCGCATTCAAAACAGAAACAGAGACATTCGAGATATTAGTAATTACGTTGTCAGATGGCCGCATTCAAAAGAGAAACAGAGACATTCGAGATATTAGTAATTACGTTGTCGATGGCTGTTGTTATTGTAATACTCTGGATTCTTATATTCCCATTTCTCAAATTTCTACCTTTAGTAAGGTCTTCGAGCTAATTTTTCTTGGCCGATTAAATTTTTTCTTGAGTTCGAATGAACTTCTACATAAGAAACAATTTGGATTCACGACGGGTAAACGTACCGGAGAGGTAATAAGTTTTTTCGTGTCGGATATTGTGACCGAGCTGGATCAAAATCGGCGGACTGTGGGGGTGATGATGGATTTGACAATAGCGTTCGACTGTGTCGGTCACCCACAGCTTCTGGAGTGTCTAAGGTGTCTCGGTCTGGGGCGCTTGGCTCTACAGTGGCTGAGCTCTTACCTAACTCAGAGAGATCAGTGTGTGCAGGTCGAGGGTAGTCGTTCATCGTGGGCTGCAGTCAATTTTGGTGTCCCTCAGGGTTCAATCTTGGGACCAGTACTCTACAACCTATATGTAAACAACTTACCCCAGGCGATTCCACATAACCAGCTTTTTATGTACGCTTACGAAATAGCCCTCGGGTTTTCTAGCGGGGCAGTCGAGGACTTAGAAATTAATATTCATATAGTTTTGACACAGTTGTATCAATTTTTAAATAATTTAAATTTGCATTTGAACTTCAGAAAGACAGTTTTTTTGGAATTATCAAAACGTATGAAAGATAATTCACTTTTATTCTAATTAATAATTCAGTAGTACAACAAATTAGGTGGTTAAAATGTTTGGGTGTACAAATAGATGATGACCTCAGCTGGCGTACTCATATCAACTGTGTATGCCAGTCGCTGTCTTCGACTGTATTCCTAATGTCCAAACTTGCCAAATACCGTAACAAGTTTCTTTTTAAACTTGTATACTGCTCTCTCGTTGAGTCTCGCTTGAGATATGGCCTGCTGGTCTGGGGCTCAGGTAAACTAGCACAAATTAATAGAGTGCTTGTGTTGCAAAAGCGTGCTGTTCGTCCTGTACTCGCTGGACAGAAAAAACGAGAATCATGTAAAATTGCTTTTAAAGAATTGAACCTCTTAACACTACCGTCACTTTATATATTTGAAACAATAATGCTTGCAAAATTTAACAGTGTAGCAGTTACTGATGGATCCGCAGTACACGAGCACAACACCCGGGCTCGAGTAAACCTCCACCAAACTCCACACCAGACCGTTTGGGCAGCGAGTTTACCGCACAATGTCGGTACCAGGTGCTTTTGGAGACTTCCTGAAACGCTGAAGTGTGACCAAAGTAAGGAAGAATTTAAAAGAAAACTAAAGAAGCATTTAGTGGCGGGTTTTTTTACACGGTGGGAGAGTTTCTAGTATAATAATGTTTTTGTTTTTTTTGTTTTGTTTTTCTTGCATTATTAGTTGGAAAATTGTAAACTTCTTTTTAATCGGGCATAAACTAATAATTCTAAAGTTGTGACTCGTTTTACATTTTTATTTGTTTTTTACAATAATTATGTAGACTAATTAAAAAATATATTTAGTATAATATTTACTGTTGTATACCTATTGTATTCTTATTGTTTTACTTTATAAGCTATGTATACACAGCATGTACTTGACTCTGTCATACAACAAAAGTTATCTTACGACATTAAAGGAATTTGAATTTGAATGTATGTAACATCCATTCTTCTAAAACATCCAAATCAGATGAATTATAATGAGTTAATGTCATCAAGTTAGTCGCTGAAGAACGCCTTGGTATGAATCCATGTTGTGTTAACAGTCCCACCTTGGAGACGTCATCTGGGATTGTTCGGGATATGTCGGTTTTTAACTGTCCAGTTTTGATTGAGCCATCTGGTATAGTGTTATGTGTGTTGGTCGAATTTGAATAGTTTCGTCTCACGTTGTTTGCGCCAAATGTACAAGTTTGGTATCGTGTGATTGTCTAAACAGATTTTTGCAATTTTTGAAATTTGGAAATTTGGGTTCAATTATTTATAGGCCTAAGATCCCAAATAGGTGGGTGGTGCCATCAGTAGAAATTAAAATAGTGCTGCACATTGTTCAAATAGATTTAGATATTGTATTCCACGTTATCAGATGCCCTTTGTTGTTGTGGTTATGTACCTGGTGTTAGTAATATACCATACTCACCTCCGATGTACGGTACACATTATGAAAGATTGAAAGTCTTTTCTCCTTTAATTTGCATTCATAAGATTGTACTGGAACACGCGGTTGCAGAGTTCACCAGTTTTTTGTTTTTACTATTTCCCAGAATCACTACTCATCAAAAATAATGTTTTATCTTGTATTTGAATGACCGTATATTATTTTACTTCTAAATCGCTGGATTATTCATGGACTGAGTTCGTTGAAATAAGTAACATAGGAATTGTTATAAAAATTGCAAAATAGTTGGTATTTTTTAAATTGTTATAACCAATGTAGAACAGCTGATACCTATCAAAAGATAAAATATTTGTTGCTCACAGCTTGTGCAAGTGTACCTTTAAAGTTGTTCTCGTTTATGCCTTGACAGATTCCGTTGAAATTACTACTATTGGATTAGCAAAATATTTAGGTTTCTATTAAATTTTTTATAACCATACTGGTTTTTTGTTATTTGACTTTTAAAATATTTAACAGACGCCATTTTGTTAATATAAAAGAAAATATTACAATTATTTTTTTTTTATTTTCCTTTACTTATTCATACCTATGTGCCTAATCTAGCTCCTTTACCTTTAATAGATTTAGAGATAATAATTTGTTAATAAAAATTACAAAATGGCGGCTAGCGGGTAAACAAAGTGAAAATTGGAAAAAAAGTTATAAAAAGTTTAACTTAGAATCACACATAGAATCTGAAAATGCATAGGCTTTAAATGCATAGGAAATCCATAGGAAAATGCATAGGACTTTTTGTTGGGCCCAACCCTTATTCATTGACCAGATTGAATTACCCAAAATGAACCCAAAATGAATTATTTAAATGATCTCATGATGTGTGTTATGAAATTGATAAAATACGCATTATTTAGTTTTAATTACTACAAATTTAACTTATATCTCCTTTAGTAACAAATAACACACGTGAAACCTCAGGTCAATGGTGATCAAATGGCAGTTCAAACATCCAGTGCACTTACATTATTTTCACCTTACTAGAAGAATCACCTGCTACCACAAAAACACTGTCATACGTGATCTACAGTTACAGTTGTCTTGGGCTGATTTGTACTTTGCTGCAATAAGTGACTACCTAAGCTCCATGTATGGATCCGACATCTCGGCCGGGTATCCCAACCTGACGGAACTACGAGAGAAAATCCTGGCCTTACCCAAGATAAAGGAGTGGGTCAGCAAGAGACCCGTCACTAATGTTTGAATATCCCAAGATGTGCCTGTAGGTCATGTTAAATTTTAAGAAATAAGTTTGATACTCCAAAACAATTATATTTTGTTCAATATTTAAGTTATATAACACTAGCGGGCCCGGCGCGCTTTGCTGCGCATTTCAATAATTGTTTGCAAAAGTTGCCCGCGGCTTCGCACGCAATTTCCCGTTGAAAACAGTACACTATATTCACTTATTCTTTTTCTATCACATTCTAAACATTGCTGAGATAATTGATAGTCGTTCCATCGTGAGCCTCTTGGGCGTATTATGAAGGTATGTACCATATTCCTGCCTCTATCTAGCTGTTACCCACGGCTTCGCACGCAAATCTTAAGAACCGAAGTCCTTATATTACTTAGTAAATTTTTTTTTTACTATAATAAATTTTAGATTAAATTAGTTATATCTCCGATGCCACGATTGAGCTTGCTTTGTTGTCTCGATCGAGAGAATATGTACACACGGAGTTTTGAGAACCATACTTCTGTCAAAAAAAAAAACAACTAAGGTTGATTTTATAACATTCTTTATATTTGTAGCCAACGTAAGATAGTAATTATGATATCTGCATTACTCTTCTGGTCAAGCATGAGCATGGTTTATATTAAATAAATATTGCAGTTAAAGGTGAATTTTTACGTCAAATTTGAATTGTATTATCTGGATAGTAAAGTCTATGTTTAACAGTGATTGCAAAAAACAGTTTAAACAAAATTTGTCGTTTCTCTTAAGCTTACTCTATGCTTTAAAACTATAAGTGTAATATATGTTTACAAAGAACAGCTGATTAAAAATTTGAAAAGACGTTAACATATGTTTGCTGCAATGCATTTCTTATGGGTATTTCTGTAACCAGTGGGGCGGAATCCTGAATCGGGAAAGGGATGGGCATAGCTTATAAACCTTCTCCGTGGAAAAATACATATACGTACAAATTTTCATCATGATCGGTCCAATAGTTCACGATTCCATAAATGACAAACATACAAACATTCATTTTTTATATATATAGATTATTCACTAAACTACTAAATATTTAACGTGAAATATCACTTGTTACATTTAAAAATAAATTATATGTTTCTGTAACAATTTCATTATTCTCTGCCATCTTATGAATACATGTGGATTTTAAGTATAGACATGTTATTAAATAATTAAGTTGATTTGATAAATTGCAGGTAGTTTAACTTAATGTACTCTATTAAAACAAAAAACCACACTTACATACTTTTATGTAATAAACGAGCCATTACTGTAAGAAAAGGGGTGGGATATAAAGGAGACCTCCCTGAAATATTTAAAACCTAATGCTTTTTGCTTTTTAGTGTATTTTACATTAACAAATATATTGTACGAGGGTCTTCCGGAAAGTAAGATCCATTTAGCGCTATTCGAGTGATGAGCAAACTGCACTATACGCATACGCACCTACTCACAGCATGCCTTGCTTTTACGAAATGGCACCATTTGCAGAGAAATAAATGTAGATTGCTGTTTACTGTGGGAATTTAAGATTTTCAAAATAATCTATCAAGCCGCTGACTCGAAATATGATTAGTTATCCAGTTTTTGACAGCAAGGAACGTTCCAGCAGCAGATTTTTATGGAGAGATAAGTGAAGTGAAGTGAAGTGAAGAGCCCTGATGCGATGAATGACAGCAATGTTCGGAAGTGTTGATGAATTATTTTAGTCATAGACCAAATATTGTTTTTCATCCGTACAACACTATTCTTCTGTATGATTTGAATTTATTTGAATATTTCATGCATATACAGGGTGTCTCAAACCATCCAGCTAAAATGTGTAGTTGCTAAACGGCTAACTGCAGAGGTTTAGTTAAAACAGATTCCCCACTAAACCGAACCTAAGAATTTGTTTAAAGTAATTTAAACTACTCTGTAAAAATACAGTGTCCCAAAAGCAGAGTTTCTCATGTTAAAATCTTAAAACTTTCAAATAAAAACATTTGTGCGAAGATCATTCAATAAGTAACGAGACAAATTAATACTGCTCAAAAACAGTGTATTCAATCAGAACAAAAACTTTGGTTCCCTTTCAACTTAGTACTCAGCAGCACTTGTACACTTGTCCCATCTTTCTTGCCCTTGGCATAAAATTCTTTGGATTGATCTCAAAGCCACTTTTGTATGTGATCTTTGACCTCTTCATTAGATTGAAAATATTTTCTCTCTTTAAGGGGTCCAAACAGATGGAACCGATGGGGCGAGGTCAGGGCTGTAGAGAGGATGTGGAAGGATTACACTTATCATTTCAACAGAGATATGCCTACTGTCTTGAATTTACGAGTCAATCCTAAATCAAGAGAGGAAGTCTCAACTTCAACCAGTCACCCATTACGTTGCTCGCCAAAAACTTTTGTACGTTCACTGTGAAACTGTTCTAACCATTTGCAAGTGTTTGATAAATTCAAAAAATTGTCTCCGTTCACTTTTAACATTCTTTTATGGATTTTACATTTCTCACCTTCTGTGACTAAAAATTGATCACTGCATGTTATTCTTCAACAGTGAAACTCTCAAGCGGTCTTGCCAAATGACTAAGAGTCCGGTAAAGTAAGAATGCAACCTCGGAATAAAAGATAATAAGCTAAAAATTTGCATACGTCTTTATTTTGATGGTATAAAACTTACCTCAAAAGTCTCATATAATCACGTGTACGCGACTTAAGATATTTAAGGTCCAAAGTCACGAAAATCAGTTTTTTGCAAATATCTCGTTTCCCTTACGCTAAATGACTTTGAAGGTGGTTAGAAAACTTATATCACGGAAACTTATCGTCAAATTGTGTATAAAGTAATATTATGTACGTTCAACCCTTTTTGAGATACAGCGCAAAGAGTAGGTGACCGCTTACCTGTATATACGATAATGCGAAGTCAGCCAAGTAGAATACAATAAATAAATGAGTTTTATTGTTCATTATTCAATGTCGTCTTTTGATTTCGGAGCATTATACGTTGCTAAGAAAATACGTACTCCATTTTCAAATTATTCTTGTACAGAGCAGTTTTTTGTTTAAATAGTTGAGCTGATTGATTTAAATCGTGATATTTTTGAACATTCTAATTAACGATATTGTACCTTTTTATAAAGCGCAGAGATCGTATCACATCCCCTAAACGCGTGTAAAAATAATATGGGTTTCTTAGAATGAGGGTATTTATCAAAACTTTTGGATGAATACAGTTTTGTCTCCACATTACCCTTACCCATTTTTTTGAAAAAAATTCTTATTGATGTGATTGAGCACGTCCTATCAAGATAACTAGCAAATCAATATCTTCTCCTACAATGACAGAAGTTTTTTTTAAGTTCAGACTCTGCAATAGCTGTTTCTACAATGAGAACATCAGCATCTTCTCTGGCTTGTTTTGTAGTGATATTAACAGTTTTTAATTTCTTGATTAGCATGTCTATAAATATTTTTTTATTAGATGAATTTGATACAAATTGTTCATGGCTGATTAGCACCTCCATTGTTTCATCAAAGCGGAGTTCGTAAGATTTTGAAAAACCAACATTTCTTCTTAATTGTTCCATTGCTTTAATGTTCTTAGTGTAGTGTGAGTAACCATCAAATACAAAAACGATACTTGACCCATAATGTGTTTGTAAATATTTGACGTATTTATTAAAACAAGGTTATAAATAATCACCACTACTGTACTTATACATAGAAATTCCAAACTCATTCGTTACGGTGTGTAGAAAGTAAAAAAAAAACCGGTCATATATAACAATGGAGCATCTGCTACAGCTTCGCAGAAACATCAAACGTCGTACAAGAGATTTGTGTTTCGAGATATAATATTCATAGTGATATAGTAATATGGACCAAAAGTATTTCTTTTAATATTCTATGTTTGGTAAAAATAAAATAAGTATTATTTAGAGAAAATATAATTTATAATTAATATATATAAATATGTTATATTAAATAATAAATAGTAATGACAATTTAATAATAATAACAATAATAATTGTAATATTAATATGACCAGATGTCATCGCAAGGTATCCAACTTTATCTCCTGAAGTTTCGTATGGATCAGTTCAGCCGTTTTTAAGCAGTAGTAATTTATTGAATGAGTCTCATATATCATTTTAAAAGTCTTCACATATTCACATTTTGGAAAAAAATGTAATTATCTCTGTTGGTTTCAAAATGGCTATCCAAATTGAATAGAAAACAGGGGTTTTCGTTGTTTGTATTGCCATTCCTGTGATATGAACCAATATAAAAATAATTTTTTTCGTTACTTCTTCATACAAGACTTTAAATGATACCATGCATAGCTGCATTTTTGAAACCACTGTAAAATTTATTTTTTGAAAATTATGAACATGCCCGTAACCCAAAAAATTAAAATGATAATGGAGACGTTTCACCAATTCAAATTAAAGGCCATTTGACATTTGAATGTCTTTCTATTCTACCCATTACAAAACAGCGTAAAATAAACTGTATACGGATATTAAATAGAAGTTTTCATTGTTTCTTGTCATATTAGTCATTTAAGAGGCCAGAAAATAAAATATTCAAACACTGTATTCATTGTGTTATTAGATATAAAATTAACCATTTTTCATTACCTCTGTTTCTTTTAAGTATGTGCTTTTATATTTTCTCTTACCGTCTAGGCCATTTGACATTTGAATGTCTTTCTGTTATACCCATTACAAAACAGCGTAAAATAAACCTGTATATGGATATTAAGTGGCAGTTTTCATTGTTTCTTGTCATATTAGTCATTTAAGAGGCCAGAAAATAAAATATTCAAACACTGTATTCATTGTGTTAGTATATATAAAATTAACCATTTTTCATCACCTCTGTTTCTTTTAGTACGTGCTTTTATATTTTCTCTTACCGTCATGGCTTTGCTCTAATGTCCTATAATTTAATACTTTATTTTTATCCTCTTCAACGTCATTTTTATTGGTACACCCAAGCTATCAGATCAAAATTGTCTGTTGTAAGTAAATTTCTCGTTAACTTAAGCTTTAAAATAACACTATTGAAACTGCAAATTTCAAAGGGTTTTCCAGCTCAGATTAGTACTGATCATACTTTTTATTTAAGGTCATGTCATTGGAGGAAACTTCTTGCTAGTAGATTTTTTTTGTAGTAAGAAATCCCGAATTCGAGAATCTCGTTTAGAGTCAAAGTTCTTCTAAAAGTGTATGCCCTCACCTCCACCAGCTCATCATAGTAAAAAATTAATTGCTTAGCATTTTCCTTGTGCTGCTAGCACATTCTACACACAAGGTTACGTCAGTGTAGAAGACCTATCCTTTGACTGTGCTGTAATTATAGTGTCCTGTTACAAGTCCTTTTATCGCCGCAAATCACTTCTATCCAGCTGTAATGGCTCTAGGACAACCTTTCTAAAACAAAAGGAGAGTTAAGCAAGCTTACTCATTCTAAGCTTCATCTTTTTTGTGCTCCTAGGACAAGAAGCATATAAATTGCACTTAGTCCTGTAAGAACCTTAGCGCTGCTTCTGGAGTGGCAGGATATTCAGGATAGGTAAGGTTAGGGAGTATGAAGGAAGAATTAGTGCCCTAAATCTCAAATTCATGTCTCCCCGGAATAAGTGGAGGCCAGATCTGAACTAGCCCCTCCAGTAAAAGTAGGCAGGGTGTTAAACACCATTTTGAGGCTAGCAAAAACCTCTGAGGTTAGGGAAAAACCCTACCAACTCCAATAGTCATATCCCACATTAGACTAAACATATCGAATTGCCCTTGGACCCCAGAATCTTAACATTTGCTGTTAGTGATATGCCGCTCCTGGACATCCATAAGGTTGCCCTCTTATACTCTCTTGTGCGTTAGCCCATTTACTATATTGCTTGTCCTTTGCCCAGGAGTTGAGTACTTTCCATACATATCTCCTTGATATCTAACAGAATGGCTGATGCTCCATGAACTTCGTTGATGATCCCTTATTTGCCAAGATATAGCGGTGTTATTGCCCCTAATTCATGAGTTTTCTGAGACCCAATACAAGAGTGAGACTGTTGAGTCTACTCAGCTTTGAAACATCAATCTAACAACCCTAGGCGATTATTGACCTGGGCTCACTGGAGGTCAGGGCTTTGAGGCCTGCCTGGTTGTGTGTGAAGATGCCGATTTTCATGTCCTGGATACCTCTCTTCAGGTTCTCACAAGTATATTCCATCACAGCTGTTATTTCTGCCTGGAATGCAGAAGTGTATTTACCTAAAGGAAGATAGAATTCCACACTAGAGCTTTCTTTCTACATCCCACACAGACCCTCAATAGTCTTGAATCCGCCTATATAACATTCTAGATCGAAGTGGAGAAGGTTCTCATTCCTGTGAGCAATTCATCCCTAGAGGGAAATCTTACCTCAAATGGTCTGCAGAAGGAGTACGTGGTTCTCATGTGATCCGATGATATATTAAGGAGATCATTACCGTTGAGTACACGAACTTTCATGGAAAATGAATTTATAGTTATTGCCTCTCATGTAATAATGACACAAAAGATACTCCAGATGTGGATATCTCAGGAGATCAGGATATAACTCAGGAGAATACCAATCAGAAATAATAAAGACTGTGACAGTCTAAAAAATGCAAATCAAGAAATTATGAGGCTTAGAAATCACTCTGAAAATCTTGAAATTCTGGTAATAGAAAAAAATAGAAAATAATCCTGTTAGAAAATAAAATTTATCAGTTAAATGCAAAACTTAGGAAACAAACAAACGTAAATATAAACATACCAAATTCAACTCCAATTACAAAGAATGATTGTAGAAAAGGCAAAACATGGATTTATACTACAAATCATTTAAATTCGTTCTCTATTGTTAAAGGGAAAAAACATGGAAAGAGACCAGAAATTTAACAAATAATGTAGACTCTTTTATTTCTCAAAATCCTTATGAGATGCTTGCAACAAATAAGGAGAAATAGGAAAATGTAGGTGAATTAAATAGAAACGCCTTGAGTAACTCAAATAAAATGTTACTTTGGGCAGACAGCCATAGTCGGAACTTAAGCTGGCATAGAAATAAAGTGCGGAACAAAACAGACGTGAAAAACAAGTATTAAATAGTGACAACTTAGCTCGAGAGAATCTGAATAAAAATAATTTTTAGTGATTATGTGTGGCTCGAATGATGTGGCTAACAGTGAGGCTAACGAAGCGCTTGATGAAATAAAAGTTACTGTGAATAGTATTACAACCAAATATTGTTGTGACAGATTTTCGTAAAAGAAGGGACTTAAAAGCACATACAAAAAATCTGTGTAACAGGTTTCCTAATGTTACTCTTGTAGACGCCAGCAAATCCGAAAGGCGATTCCATGCACGTCATGAGCAACACCTCAATGCAGGAAAGGAATGGCTTGCCATACTCATTGAGGAAGCAACGACAGGAAGAAAGATCCAGCCACAACACTCACATCTGACGTATGAGCAGCCTCCACCACCAGGCACTGAGACTCCGTCGAGAAACTCCGGCACAGCGTTTCTAGGCCGAAACCCCTAGGGGGACTTTCTCCTATACCTCTTAGTGTTTTGCATTTAAATATACAGTTGATTAGATAAAAGTTAGATTTATTTGTAAGTAGTATAAATTGTAATGTTTTAACACTTAATGAACATTGGTTGTGTGAACAAGAAATCTCATTTTATGTTCCTTGTGGTTTTAGTTTAGGTACTTGGATATTCCATAGTGTCGGTTTATTTACTGGGAATTTCGTATAAAGATGGTGGGGTGAAAGATTATGAAACTGCAAAATAAACTGCAAATATTATAATTGCCAGTCTGTAAAATGTCTACGGTAAATTTATATGAAGAATTAATAATTTTATTTAGATAGGAGAACATATTTTATATATTTTGTACATTAAAACTATTAATTTAAAATTTTTTCTTCAGTATATGAAATTCCAACAACGATGTTGTCTTTTCAAGAAATTAAGGGGTATTTCGAAATTAATGGAATTATAAGAAAGAGCCCCTTGAAAATATCTCAATATGCATAATATTAAATCTTGTTACATAAAAGTGTTTTAATATATATCCTAGTAGTGGTTTTTAGCTGGATCGTAACGAAAGAGTTAGTATACAGGCAGATGAATTGCCCTTTTACATTTTGACCTTCAATCGAGTTCCTCCATGGACCAAAACGAACATATGCAAAGTTTCAAGTCTCTACTAGGACCTTTCTATCAAGAATTACCGCACAGATGGGTAGAAAGGTCAAAATATCTTTTATTTCAAGGTCAAAAGTTCAAGGTGTTTATCTACAGGTCAGTTGACTTTTTCATATTTAAGTTTTTATTTTCTTATGAAAATGAGCTCTTAGCAATATCAAACAAAGAAGAATGAAGGCTAGTTGTGTGGCTTTGGGGGCTTACAGTTTTTGAGTACAGGGAGAAAATTAAGTAAGTCGGTGCTAACTGGGATAGAATAAGGTTAGTTCTCAGAAGGATCTTTAATCAAGGGTTATACTTATTGACTTGATTCACGTTCGCCATGTTGTTGTGGGTGTGATATTCTGCTGTTTGATGTTACAGATGGTTTGATTAGTAGTTTCAAACTTAACATTGTCTGTGCACGAAGACTAGGAAACGAAATGTTTTCCTGGCACAAATAAAAGGAAGAGAACTGGGTGGGTTTCAGATATTGGAAAACAAATTATGATATTTCCACGTGAAATGGGTAGGGATTGCCTATATTCTCGTTTAAATATTTTGAACTTTAATTGAAAGGGAGGGAATACTATGCTACTTCTACAATATAAATCTCATTGTGTAATATTTACAATGATATCTTATTAGAGAAAGATTCGATTTTATTACTTAAAATAATTGAGTTGCCATTTGTATTCTCGATCAAATAATCGATAAGCTGGATTGAGTTGCACTATGGACTTTGCGTGAAATCAGATGTTGCTATTGGCCGAAGGAAGTTCGTGTGACATGGCCTGGTCGTTTCCTCGGTATAAGGCCGGCCAGAGCAGTATAAATTAATGTAAAAAGATGTACTGACGTGTCTCTTTCGCTCGAAGTCCCGGGGGCGGTCTCTCTCATCAAGGAGTGGTGATTTCTAAATCTTCCTTAACCAGATTAGATGCTGTAAATCTCGTGATGCAATTTCTTTTGGTCCTGGATATATGTGGGTTCCTTCTTAGCTACTTCTCCCACCCCGAAGCAAGTGATATTTGTGAAGTTCTAGCGCCGTCTTCCACCACCCATTCACTCACGGTCACCAAGTTGACCCCATGGAACCCCTGACGGGGGATACTTCAGCCGTCAGCGCACCTGACCTGAGAGAGCAACGTCAGTGGCTGGTATCATTCCATATAAATCCTTTTTATTCTATCACTACTGCGGAATTTTCCTAAACGATGTCTTTTTTATTTTTATTTCCCTATTATTATGAAACACTAATACCGAATAAAAGGATTAAAAGTAAACATTACTAACATGTTTGTGCCAAAGTATTTTGTGCAATGTACGGCGTTACTGAGAATAAAATTTAATACACAACAAAAGTCTAAAGAATACTAAAAGTGGACATCGTGGTAGTAGAAGCAAACATTGCTCAATTCACAAAAGCCTTGAGCATCAGTAAAAACTATTATGTTTAAAGAAGTAAGAAACTATGAATGTCCTTCGTAAAAAATCAGACAAGTTTTACATAAAAAAGAAAAAAATTACAGAAAGCGCTTAATGAAGGCAAAAAAAAATGAAAGCAATTTGCATGGATAAAAAAATGATGCAATTCCCAACATATCAACCAATGACGTCTGTCACAAACATCAATTTTCGATCTATTAGTTTGACATTTATGTTATCTGAACTGGGGAATCAGTGTTTATGTGTGTGACGAATGTACAGCAAATAACGGCCACATGAAGTTGAATGCGTCCTGCTTGATTTTATTCACAATTAATAATTTATTGATGATATTGAAGAACTTCAAGCATTAGTGACTCTGTAGGAGATCTCAACAAGAACTGTAACAATATAAGTCTCATTATTCACTTTCTTGTAAGGAAACAAATCCATGGGTTTAAAATATGAAGATCACTTTTGCAGTACAATCACATTCGTATTTAGAATACGATAAAAATGTAGGTCTGTGAAACTTCAAAGAATAAATGGAAACTAATAAATTAAGTAGGCCAACGAATCTTTAGAATTATGTTTTATTACTGTCTCTTGAGAATGAACGTGTGAGTGTAATCAAATAAGAAGATTTAAATTTGAGGTTAATAGTTATGGTGATGTAAAAAAGCAAGCGCAGAAGAACCACCATTTAATATTTTAGAATATATATTAAACATATAATCAATAAACAGGGTAACCGAAAAATATTTTGTATCCATGGAAACAACAAAGGGCTGATATTTCGGTGTCGGTTTCAACGATTTAATAATTAAAAGTGTTCTATGACAGCATCTTCAAACACCGCGTCCCTCTACTTGCAGGACGTAAGAAAAGGCCATCAGGAGCAAGATGTGATGGCCAGGATCAGGATCAGGACCAGGACCATGACTTACTTGGATAAGTTACTTTTATTATAAAGAAATTACAGATTTATCTTCATAATATCTCTTTTTACCCCAAGCAGTACATATCCTATTTTAGCGACTTTTCATCACAGCAGAAAACACTAGAGCAGTTAATATCTCATAATTTATATTTTTATCGTTTTTTGTTTATTCAAGAAGATCATAATGAAAAAATTGCAATTGTAAGATTGGACTATAAACAGAAAGTCCTGTGTTTTGTGCTGTTTTTCATTCTTTCTGTACCCCAAGCGTACAGAAAGAACCGGGTTAGATTCGATGACTAATAAACATAAATAGGTACATAACTTCTCGATCTGTTCATGTATATTTGATAAAGATATAAAGATTTTCAGGAGAATTATATTCTAATTCATACCTAACATAAAACTTAGTCAGTTTTGTAGTAGGTTAAATAATGCCAATGAGTGGACATTAACGTATCCTATGTGACTAAGAATAAAAATCCTAACCAAATTAAGTTTAATTGTATAATTTCAATAATTTAATAAAACGGTATTGATCTGTTTTGAATATCAATATGGTCTATAATATTTGAGTTACTCATTTAGTTTCTGAAATTCACAATAGAGCTCTCTTCAAGATATTGGAAATTGCCAATTGATG
Organism: Homalodisca vitripennis; assembly: GCF_021130785.1. NCBI lineage: Eukaryota > Metazoa > Arthropoda > Insecta > Hemiptera > Cicadellidae > Homalodisca > Homalodisca vitripennis. The sequence continues at coordinate 63,706,864 of NC_060213.1, forward strand.
TGATAAAGTTGTAGAAATGCCTAATTAGATTCAATTAGCACTCATAAATATTTAATGTTCTCACTGTAACTAATGTTAGTTTAACTTCTGTTTCATGACACAATAGATTGAGCCGTTGTGGAGAATAATGCGTCAGCTAAACGTCTTAATCGAGAGGGCACCTTGCTGGAGTGAATCATTACCTGAATGTCCGTAGACACATCGTTCTTGTGAATGTTAATTCAACAACATAATTAATAAACCCTAGAACTTATCATAGAATTTTACTTTTCATTGCTTTACTACAATACAATATAGGTTTTTGAAAGTTTACTGTATCCCTGACAATAACGTTTACTCGTGCATATATAAATGTATTGACTACAGATTTTGCGACATCTCCCCTCACTCTCTCTCTATACTTATACACAATAATAAAAAAATAAGAACAGCTATCAGCAGCTTTGATTTTTAAGAGCACTTCTAGAAAATTCGTCTTCCATTGCAGAAGCCTAAAGTTAATGTGAACTGCAATTTGCATTGTAATGGTTAGAGGGATTCACCCCAAGAAATCGATGGTCACCAGTGCCAGTTTTGGTGGAGGTCAAAAAAGAGGGAATAAGCGGGTTAAAAGTTAGAATATTATTTTTCTAAGTTCATCACACTTTAAACGAACCGTTATAAACGTACCTATATAATAGTACATATTCGATCAGCATCAGCTAACCGCATACAGCGACTATTTGGCCACACGACTATGTCTGGTGTATAACTGTTACTTCTTTTTATCACGTATTTTTAACGTGTCATGCTAAGGAGCATATATTATCTGAGATAAAAATAAAGTTTCATATTTCATTGTGACGCGAATATTTATCACAGTGCTCTCGAACCAATCGTATAATGTAGTGGGTGCTCTGCCCTTCCAAACAACCGGTCTCAGTCCGCTCCAAGCAGTAAGAGGGGTAGGACGTGTCTTTCCAAGAAGTCTGTTTCTCGATTGTGTCGCAGCGTGATTGAGCACTCGCTGGAAAAGCAGTACGAGATCAATTTTTTTGTGCGGCTTGGGAAGAATGCAGTCGAACCTGCTTCAATGTCTTTGAGGAGGAATGTATTTCGAGATCTCGATGCGGAAGTGGCACACACAATCTTTTCCCAAACCTCAAAAAGCGCGCGCATGAGCAAATTTCTCAACAAAACAATGCAGATTGTCATCTTTGACATCAGAAGAATTATTTTGAGCTTATATTGAATGGACAAACTGTCAACGCTTAATGTTATCTGGAGGTGTTCAAGAGACTAAAACGCCGGGTCAGGCCTGAAGTCAAAATAATTTTCAAGCTACATCACGACAATGCTCCCAGCCACACGGTATTTATCGTTATCCACTACTTGACCCAGAACAAGACTCCCGTGGTGCTCCAGCATCCTTACAGCCCGGAATTGGCTCCGTATAGGTACTTTTGTTCCCCCGAGAGAAGAGTGAGCTGAAGGGAAAGCACTGGGAGTCAGTGGAGAGTATTCAAGCTCACTTTACTTGTTCGTGGGAGGTATTCCAGTCGGGGAGTTCCAGGGTGCTTTCCATGCATGGCAAAATAGACTCCACTGGGTATAATGACGCAGGAGAAGACTATTTTGAAGAATTTAACTTATTTAACAATCGGATGAATAAATTATTTTTTAGAAGGCGTGCATTGCTTTTATAACACACCCTGTATTCGATATATTCCAATTTTGACCACCACCAAAACTATAGAGGTTAACAATATGTTTATTTCTAACGTAAAATTTTCAATTTAACCATATGCTCAATGAAAAAAAAGCTGATAAATAGGATATTGAGAGTTGATTTGTAGACATAGTGCAGTACAATAATGTATTGAAATCCAATGAGAGTCACTCTTTTGGTTTAATTGAAGTGAATATTACATTTTTGTACTGTTTCAAAGCTTTAGTTACTTAGATATATAAAATGTAAAATTATATGAAAAAAACTTTGATTCAATATATAACTATCTAAAAATGTCAATATATATCTTTAGTAATCATGAAAAATACAATAACATATTTTTACAATGAAAATTTGAGAAATTTATGATGGGGAAATAAATATCGGTTTAGTACAAGTAAACATGAAAAATCGCATTATATTTTTATAACAGATTTAAAGAAATTATTAAATTAACAATTAACAAAAAATTTACATAAAACATTCATATGTAGATGATAAAGTGTCATTGTTTTGTTTGGAGAGTTATCAGATCATTTAGAAATTTGTATAGCCTACATCATTAGGTTTGCAAACAAAATATGTCATTTTGTCATCCTTATGTAATTTATATGATTACAAGAGTATTTTAGAAAAATTCCAACTTCTAGATATAATTCTAAAATATATACTACTACAAACATTTAGCAACATATTTCTTGCGGATTTACTTTATATTAATTATTAAATGTAACAAATAAAATGTGCAAACCAATATGTTATATAGCAAAAGATGAAGAAGATTTAGCAATAGTTGTTAAAAGACTATTCAAAACTCAAGAGATTGTCAGGATATATAGAAAAAAAATCATTCTAAAACAAAAAACCTATGACCTTCATTGAAAAAGAAAACATTTTATATACAAATTTAAATTTTGAACATTTGTAAAACTGAAGGATTCGATAGTGAAAAAGTTACATATCACTGTCCATTCAACTACAAGATTTAGAGGTGGAGCCCATAATATTTGTAATTTAAATCTAAAATCTTCTCTAAATTTCCAGCATTTCGACATACGTCACCAACTGTGACAAACATTTGTACATAAAAAATTAAGCAAAATGATTCGGAAATATAGATTAATATGATGAAAACATATATAAATTATTCTGTATATTCAGGCTATGGATATGAACTTGCAGGTGAAAAACTGAGACATTTTATAACATTTTTATTTCTAGATACGTTCAGATTTATGGCTTTTTCGAAAGAAGCATAAAAAAACTGCAGAAAACAAGATTTTAAACATACTAATAGTTTGTAAAAATTTAAAAGTAGCAAGTCTGTAACTTATTTTTAAACTTGAGATGTCCTGTAAAGAGACATTCAGACAGACAAACACACAGAAAATAAACGTTAAAATTCCTCCCCCCCCTCGTGAACAAAATAGACATCATAGCAGTCTACTGATTCGTAGGTTTCAATGAAAGTAGCTAAAATCCTTAGATAGAAATGGAAAAAATAATAAAATACATTCTTGCCTATTTAAATATAAATTTTTATGCAGCATTAAAATCCTACATATTAAATATTTCTCAAAATATTGCGCTGTTTAGTTAAATCACATTTTTGTTCATTAAGTGTTTCACAGAATAAAACTCTACACACCAAGTCACCTTTATTTGTATTGAGGAAGTATTTGTTGGGTATGTAGAAATAGAAATAGAAATAGAAACATTTTTTTATTTCCAAAAACATATATACATAGATATTACATTTATTTACATTTTAAGTATAGTATTTGGATAATATTATTTATATAATTTGAGTATTTATCACATATTAATATATATTCTAAATGGAATAGCCTACATGGGCAAGCAGCCTGTGCGTAGGCTAGAGTTGTACTAAAAAGTGTATGTTATCTAGATGTCGTAAAAAAGTGTTACTGTTACGTGTCGGTGTGTTTTAAGGCATAAAATGTAGAAATGTAGTTGTGTGTTGAAGAAGATAAGAGATAATATTGTATTAGACAAAAAGAATTAAGACCACATACGATATGATGAGCGCCGGGGATGAGGAGGGGTCAAGGTCAGTTTGGTCCCCAGTCTGAGTGAATGAAAGTCTCGGATCCTTGGACTCCAATTTGTAACAATAGTTCTGTGACATTATATTTAAATTTTGTAATACTACCTGATTCAAATAAATTTAAATGCTGAAATTTGTTACATATGTTTCTAAATAGAATATGTGAAATATAGTAAGAATTGGTTTTTGAAAAGGATTTATCTAATCTAATTACATTAATACCAACATGTTCTGAATATCTTGTTTGGTAAGAGTGCACAATTTCTGGTAATATTGTATTAGCATGTTTGTAGATGTGAATTAGTACATTTTTTATATGTAATTGTCGTAGTGAAAGTAGGGAGGATTCCTGAAAGAGAGACTCAGTTGGATAACGCACATTTTTCCTCAACCCTGCCTTTAGTATACTCTTTTGCGTGATGAAAAGAGGTTCGAGAAGCGTTTTACACGCACCGCCCAACGCAATGTTACCGAAGGAAAGAAGTGACTGAACGTAAGCATAATACGCTAATTTTATCTCGTTTCCGTCTAAAATTTCACTTAGTTTCCTAAATGCATAAATATACTTTCTAATTTTGTTAAGGACATAATCAATGTGTTCAGACCATTTTAAGCGAGAGTCAAAAACAACTCCTAGGTATTTATAGCGTTTTACGAGCTCTATTTCTTTGCACCCACATGTCGAATTGGAGTAACTACCGCACTGATGAATTATTAGATCTGTCAAATTATATTCTGTACTAGAATGTAAAGAAATAGGCATAAATTTTGTTTTGGAAATATTAAATGAAAGAATATTTTGGTCAAACCATTTTTTAACGTTTTTAAGTCACTCATTGCATTTAATTTAACATCTCGCCAGTTTTTTCCTGAAATGAAAATCAAACTGTCGTCGGCAAACAAATAAAGCTTCCCAAATAAATTAATTCTGGAAATATTATTGATATAAATCAAAAATAAAACTGGTCCTAACGTACTGCCCTGGATTACCCCGTAATCGACAGTTTGTTCGTCACTATTATGTCCACAGATTGAAACCACTTGACGCCTTTCTTTGAAATAACTACTAAACCAAGCCAAAGCAGTGCCGCGGACGCCTATAGCTACTAATTTGTCCAATAAAATACTGCGACCAATTGAGTCGAACGTCTTTTTCAGGTCTAAGAATATGAGCATGCATCTATTGTTTTTAGATAGATTGGTATTTAAATCTTTATTTATGTCAAATAAAGCATCATTTATACATTTGTCCCGCCTAAATCCGTACTGATTTTCACTTAAAATGCTATTGTTTTCCAAGTAAGATACTAGCTGACTTTTAACTATTCGTTCTAGTACTTTAGAGAACACGCTAAGCAAAGAGATTGGACGGAAGTTGCTTTTATCTGTAAAGTCTTTAGATTTGTATATGGGAATTATTTTTGCCAATTTAAATTTATCAGGGAAAATTCCTGTTGAAATACTGGTATTAATTAAATGTGTCAAAGGTTTTAAGATAAAGTGAATATTATTTGTAAGAAGGTTTAGCCGATACCCCTTCAAGTCCCGGGGCAGACCCTTTCCTAAGTGCAGTCACCTGTCGTAGTACATCTTGTTCCGAAACAGTACACAGTGTGAAGTGCGTGTCCAGTGTGTAGTCAGAGTCCCTCACTACTAGCTTCCCTCCTGTGTCTATCTCTGTTGCCAGGTTACTTCCAACAGCGGAAAAAAAATTATTAAAATCATTGGAAACTTTTTTTAAGAGCATTGGATTCATGATGGCTCCTGGAAGATGCTTTGTAATGGGAAACGAGTCCTTGGTGTTGACTCTTCCAGCTAACTCATTTATAATACCCCAAAATAATTTTGGATCCCTTTTTGTCTCATTTAATTTTGTTATATAATATTCTCGCTTTGCAAATTTTACACAGTTGGTTAAGTGTTGTCTAAGATCAATGTATTGTTTTTTCAATTCACGGTTAAATGGTTGCCTTTTCAAAATTTTGCTCATTTTATCCCGTTTACGTATCAGGTTTATTAAATCAGTAGAAATCCAGGGCTTAACCTTTTTCTTTCGGGTTGTCCCGTTTTTTATTTCTTTTTTTGCTTGTGAAATTGAATTATTTATAATAGCATAAAAATTAGTAGAGCACTCATTGACATCAAAACTGTCCAGGACGGTTTCCCAATTTGAGTTAGAGAGCATGTTAGTGAGCAATGTTTGGTCAATGTATGTGACAGGTGCTAGTGGAGTATCAGTAGACCTACTGACAGCCGTGTTGAGTGTTGTGTTGAGTCCTGTACTGTAGTGGTCTGTGACTGTAGTCTGTAACACGGCTGAACGGACCCTACTCATGTCGTCGTAACTCACAAAGATGTGGTCGATGCAAGTAATGCTATGTTCCTTCACACGTGTGGGTTTGTCCACACACTGTACAAGTCCGTAACCGTTAAGACAGTTTAAGTATCTGTTTGTAATGTCGTCATTACATGTAAGCAAGCCTATGTTGGCGTCTCCCAGAAAAATACACCTTTTCCTTCGTTCCATGTTATTGTAATAATTGTCTAGAGCGTCAATACAATTATTTATATTACTATCAAATGTTCTGTAAAAAGCTAGTACGTTAAAATGTTTCTTTGATTGAGTAAAGTCTAGTGAAATTCCGTATACGTCCCCCAATGTGGTTTGTGTTGCAGTTACGGATAACCGCTTGTTAACCAAGATAACCACGCCGTCATTCTGGTTCCTAGTCTTATCAGTGCGTACAAGGTCAAATCCGTCAATGTTCAACTCACCCTCACCCGCCCTCAGCCAACACTCGGTCAGAACAATTATATCTAAACATTCCACCATAGAATTCAAGTAAACAAGCAACTCGTCTATATTTTTTGTAATGCTCCTAATATTAGTATGGAATAAATTGATATGGTCTAATTCGCTATTTAAAGAAAAACTATAGATTCTTTATATTCTTCCAAGCTATTTATTTCTAAGCAGTGATTCGCATAAAAGCCTTCATCAATTTCAAAAAGCATTTTATTTACTGGCTGCTTGCCCGCCCAGTACAAATTATAATATTGCAGTAATAATGTGTTCGTAAGAATAACTGACTATTTTATAGATCGAAAGTTTAAAACTTTAATAACTAAATGCACCTTATCATTGCTTTCATTGGTACAACCTAGTTGGTCGAATATTTAACTACCCAAAGGATTACAATTTGAATTTTTATAAATTATATTCTTACATTGCCAATTAAAACTTTATAAACGTTATGTAAAACAATGGTACAAGTTAAATTAAAATAATTTATTATTTAACGTCGCTCCGAATATATGCTAAAGAAACAAAGTTTGTTATTTCTGATAACTTTATACTCCCCCCCCCCCACCCCCCCCCCCCCCCACCCCCCCCCCCCCCCACCCCCCCCCCCCCCCACCCCCCCCCCCCCCCACCCCCCCCCCCCCCCACCCCCCCCATCATATAAAAACATTCCCCCAAAGTAGATCACTCCATCTTTTTTCATAAGAAAATTAATAGAGGGGGGTGGGACTTTTAAGACACCCAGTATAAGTATTTCCTAGATTACTTGAAAACTACAGTATATGTGTCTATTACCCCAAGAAAGGAATTTTATTGATTTTGTGAATAAAAGGTCATAGGAAAGTCCGTCCGTCTGTTTTAATAACTCTACCGTTATGTTCTTTTGGGTGCTTCGATACTCCATGGTGTATGTTTATTAAGGTTATGCTCTACGACTATGGTGGATTGTGATGTTAGCGTTTTGTTCTTCCCCTTAGTAATACATTTTTTGACCACTTATAAATATATAGACGTCAGGTAATAAAGATACAGCTGAAATATAAAATTATAAATTAAGAGTACTTTTAGCACTTCTTAAATAAAAACAAATGAATTTTTATTGAAAATGTGTATTTATATTTGCGTGGATTGGAATGTTAAGTCATGAAGCTGAAATAACAGTCATTGCTTGAGATTTCTTCTTTATTATCACACTTTCACATTTTACGATGACTTCCAAAAACGAAACGGGAAAAAAGAAAGCAAGGGGGTAATAATATGTGTGTGACAAAGAGAGTGTGAAGTGTTAATTTGCGGTTGAAATAACCCTCCCAAAACCACAATGCTACCTGTGACAAGGGTATGATAAGGCTCAGTGTCAAACCTACATCTCTATTGTGTTCCTATTTTACCGGTATGTTAAGGTTCGTGCCAAGTAGGAAGGAAAATTAATATTTACTTCTCTTCTGGCGTCTTTATAATGATCGTCGTAGAGTACGACATGATAAATTGTATTAAATGTGTCATGTTAAAATTCTGTATAAAATCCTCCTCTTAACAATAATTAAGAGTTTTTAGATCAACTAAAACATAATTAATTACATTGTACTTAGTATCCTCCCTTCTTGTGTTTGATAAGTTTCTTGCAGTAGAACATGAGAACGAGAATAATAAGGTTAAAATTGTTATTCTATAAAAGAATATATTTAAACATATTTTAAGTTAAATTTCATAATAATAAAGCAATTATTCTATGCAAATAGATCACTTTACATACCTGAGGTAATACTAACTCTGTAACAAACCGAGTCACTTAAAAATACCAACCGACTTAAAGCGAATACCCAAGGGAATTAAACAGTTTCTTTTCACCCCAAAGAGCACCACTTCTTTGTTTACGTCTTAATTTATTATCATGAATACTGTAATTGCGTTCTCTAATAACTCTTATAATGGACATGTGCAATAGTTTTAATTAGTGAGTAAAACTGATTTACATAATAAATTTACATAATAATACAAGAAGTTTATATTTTTAAGTAAAAGTAATATAAGCTTTAACGTAAAACTATATGTTACTACTATTCACATTAAAATTATAAAAATAAACTACCATAAAAACTATAAAAATTTAAGCTCTTATAAATGTGTAGTTTTTGAGAGACCAATCACCTGTCAGGTTAGGGAATACCTGACAGGAATAATTAATAATTAGGAATACTCACTAATTCCTTTGACCTCTACAATTTATTATTTTCTTCCTGTTATAGATTCACTTAAAAGTCTCTGACCATAAGGACCATAAGATTCAATAAACTTCAAGCATTTAAAACCACTGGTATCTGGTCTTACGGTATAGGCAATATAAAAATTCCTTAAAATGCACTGACTATAGCAATATTAGTCTAAAAGATGTCAAAGATTTTTGTCAGACCTGTATTAATCGGCCAACACGTTTCCGTTATGAAATACATTGTTTTTGTTTTCTTACCTTTTTAAAAGTCTTTCCCGTTCTTTTTGTGGAACCACTGCCTAGCTTCCTTGAACACCATTATTATTCTCGATGAACTTTACTCCTAGGAGCTACTAGATTATAAATTAATTTAAGACTCTGTATCCTAAAATCAATGGCAATCATTGGCATTTAAACATATGTAGTATGTGTTAAATATTAAGAGTTTGAAGGTATATGAATCAAAGACTTATAAATAAATAAAAATGCCTTTATTTACAAGCGTTTCTCAGTACAGTTACTGTTTTTCAGAACAACTCAAGTCACTGAATGCCTTAAAAACTAGATAACAAAAACTTAATTTAAACAGGTACAATAAAATCTAGTAGCTAATTTTTAAATAATGCAGTGGTAAAAACTGTAACATTTCTTATTCTTACATACTAATAGATTAACTAAGTGAATTTTCAACAATCAAAAAGTCTTTAAGTTTCCTTTTAAATGAGGAACAAGCCATGGCGGGTGCTACACCTGCGAGACCTCCTCCCGGAACAACAACCGCTCACTCAGGTACCGTAATTCCTTGTGTGATAGGACTTTGTGGACCATGCAGCAGTCAGCATCCTGCAGACGGATTCCATTGGCAGAAACTTAGCAGCATCCCAAAAGAGGGATACGTGATCAAATCGTCTCAAATTGAAAATGAAACGTATGGCAGAGTTTTGATGTCTCTGAATGCGACCGACGTCACTCCGCGAGATGCTGTTACCGTAAGCAGGATAGCAGTAGTAAATGACAGAATAGACCATCAACAGCATAAGCTGAAGCTTGGCGAATTCCGACAGCAGACTTCTGAATCTGTACAGGTCTCTTAATCTGCCAAAATCACGCTGGATAGCATGAGTGACGTGATCAGAGAAAGTTAGGTCGCTATCAAGCAAGATGCCTAGAGTTTTGACCTGGTCACACACTGCCAAAAACTCACCATCAAGAGCGATTCCCACACCTCGATCCGTCAAGGCCCGTACCAGATTTTGTGGGATGACATGAAGGACAGTGCACTTGCCTACATTGAGCTTTAACCCATTGTCAACAGAGCATTTACTTATGTGCTCAAGGTCTGAGTTTATATGGGTTAAAAGCCTCATGCACTTAACCAGGATCATAGGCCAAGTGCAACTGGCAGTCATCGGCGTACAAATGTGCCGTACAATGTTTGATACACGTAGGGAAGTCAGAAGTGTGCAGATTAATCAGTACAGGACCAAGACAACTTCCCTGAGGTACACCTCGCCTTCTGACTAGAGAGGCAGATGTCTCATTCTCGATCTCTGTTACTTGGCTTCTTTCTCCAATATAAGACTTCACCCACTCAATAGCATTTACACCAAAACCATAAAAGTGTATTTTAACCAGAAACATCCTATGACTTATTGAGTTGAAAGCCTGCGAATAATCCAGCGTGACAACTGAACTATACTTTCCGCTGTCTTTAGCATCAATAAAATCACAAAACAGATTTGTCAAGGCAGTGCAAGTGCCGTGGTTGTGTCTGAAAACCAGATTGAGTTTTTGGTAAAATATTCTCATCATACATATGTTTCATCAGTTGTCGAGTTGCTATTTTCTCTAAAATATTTGACATTGCAGGCAAAATTGAAATTGGTCTAAATTGATTAATACTATGAGGGGTGGGTACCTTAGGTAGGGGGTAAACTATACTTTCTTACCTCTAAAAGGTCCCTAGTTTGTTCATCTTTCCTGTTCATGCTTTTGGTCAGTAGCAGCTTCTATAATTTTTAACTAACTAGTTCATATGGACTCTAATATCTATTGTCAGTAAACATACTAATGATTAAAAAAAATTATTTAATCCAAATCTTTGTAGAACTAAGTTTTGTTGTAGTTTGTGTTGAATTCTTTATCAAGAATAATCTAATTATTGTTCTCGTATTTAGATAAAAAATAATTTAGATTAAAATAAAACTTTATACATTATCAATAGATGTAGAGTTAACATTACATTCCAAGTGCCCAATTAACATTGAAGCAGTTACAGAAGATCTAGCAAAACCACCCAAGAAGTAAATTTGCATCAAATAGTCCAAAATAGACTTGCCTATGCGCTCCACAGAAAATAAACCTTTGAGTTACATGAAAGGATTTACTGAGGAATACAGATTTCTGTACAGTTCAGTCACATGTTTATTCAAATACATAGTACGGTAGTATACAAATGTGTTTTAAAGATTTAACAATGAGAACTATTCTACTGCTAAACCATGAAAATTCAAGCTTCTATTTCGTTGACGAAATAAAAACGTAAATAGAAATATTAAGGGATACATTTTTCATATGAAACAGTTCCATCTTTGGATTCCAGGTGTGCGGTTTCAGTATCCAGGTTAAATTAAAATATCAGTATTAGGAATGACAACATATTATACATATATTGCTTCATTTAGTATATTTCCTTAATCTTTACAATCAACCTTTAATGGTTTTGTTACTCTATTGTTCCTTTCCGAATACTTTTAGAGCCTAGCAGCAAATAATATAAAAAATATAAAAAAGGATTTAAATTATTTAGAGCGTTTCTAGTTGATAAGTTTAAATTAAAGACTCGGATTTACAAAGATAGCTTAAGCTTAAAATCTTTCCACTTCATGAATGTTAGTTAGACTGTCATCAAATTAAAAAGTATCAAATGTGTTAAAAACCAAGAAGTTAAATTACTGTTCCATTTATTTTTATATTAGTGTTATAAGAGCCCAGTTGGGAGCACTGGCATACCAGCAATTTAAAGAAATTTCTTAATTGTTGCAAAAAGTTTTATGTTGGTTAGAAAGTTGAATTTGTTGAGTATGCGAACAAAACATGACAGGAATAAGCTGTATGGTAAAGAAAGGGAGTGAGATGAAGTAAAAATGAATGTTTGTTTGCTTTTAACCTTTGAACATTTTTACCCGTCAGCTTTATTTGTGTCACTCGGTGGTTGAGATGATTCTTCAGTCCCACACAAAAAGGTTATACCTCACAGTGACAAGGGTATGACATCTCTAATTGTCAATCTCTATATCAAGAATCTTCTTTGTTAACCAGTATGATGAACTTCGAATCAGGTAGAGAGGAATCATTGTTGTTTACCTCTACTGTAGTTTTAACTCCAGATCATCGTTGTCTACAGTGAAATATTGGATATAACTCTTCGGAAATGTTTCTTAGCCGTTCTATAATCAGCAATGGGAGACCATATGTAGGGATTGTAATTATCCTACAACTCTTTTAGTAATCGATAGTATTTTAACATTAAAGAATATACCTAAGAGTCTATCACAACATAGTTATACTATAATCGAGTTTAAATTAGATTTAAAATACAGAAAAATTATAAACATAAAAATTCATTATTTTGGTTCTTATTTGGAAATCAATGTTAATTTTGCATGTTCTAACTTGTTTTTGGTCTCAGTCCCAGAAAGCTGTCTCGGATATATTGTGACACAGTACTATTTGTTGGGAGATTGTTAAGCTATTAATTAACTATGATCAAATATATTTTCTCAATTTGTCATTTCTTAAATTAAAATACTGCATTATGGAGTCTTTGCTCCTCAGCAATTTCTTCTTCTCTTTACCTCTAGAAAGGACTGTCAAAAGGTACAAGTCGTGTAATATTTATGATTTGCAGACAAAGGCTTTCAACTTGAGGGGAAAAGCACAGTTGACTTTGTAAGCCAACATCTTTATTATTACCTTCATTTTTGTTTCAATTTGGCTTAGTTCGTTGTTGATCATCAGATAAGTCTTTTAATAAAGAAAATTTTGAAAATAGAATGTATTTTGTAATAAAGATTCACCTGAAATAAATCATAAAAAATTACCATTACAGGCGTAATGGTATCAATCCTAGGATAAAAATAATAATTAAATCAATCTCTAAGTTCTGACGTGACAAAATGAAAAATTTCCTGATCTATATTGCTTACGGTTTATAAAACAAGCATGCAAAATTCAGCTGAGTATCTAATTATTTTGTTTCTTAAAAATTTTCCGTGTGCGTTTTTTGATGGTTTACTATGAAATTTTATAAGAATCAACGAAATAATCCTTATAAAAATACTTATATTTTATACTAATATATTTATCTCATTTCTCCCATCGAAGTTTCAACTTAAATCAAACAAAAATATTATATATATATATATATATATATATATATATATATATATATATATATATATATATAGTATAATACAATATTATAAATAAAAAATATATAATATAGTGCTACGTTCAAAGAAGAAACTTTTATTCCTGATTAACTAATTACAAAAATACCGTTTATATTAAGTTACTTGCCGTCACCAACTGCTCCCCACGTCATTTTAAATCAATCTCCTTAGCTTACTTACGATGTAATATGTAGGTTCTATGATATTACTTTGGTCAAACGAGTTTCTTTCACCCCTTTTAATATACTTACGGTCTTGCTTATATATACGTACGCAGGACTTAAAAGCGTACTTCTGTCAATAAGCCTCTAATTTCGCTCATTGGAATCAAAAATTTATTCGTGTCACATGTAGGCTTGCATGATTGCTCCCGATTAAAATAATATATACATATTCAGGTCTACAAAACCTACTTCTGTAAAAAAGCATCTACTTCCAGCTCTTGTTAACTACTTTCGGTCTAAGGTATTTTCAGTACTATAGGTAAATTTGACTTGTACCGATGAATAAAATACACTGCATATAGTATTTTAAACAGATGTTAAAAATATTGTACACTTATTCTTAAATGTTTCCTCAATGTAAACAAACAAACATATGTTTTTTTTTAATATTACTATTAACTTCTTCCATGATTATTTCAAGTTATAATTTATGTCATCTATTGCATTTTTTAATAATTTTACATTTAACATTGATCATTATCAAGTCTTGTAAAATAAACATTTATTTACATCATTTAAAATTTTACAGATAAACAAGTGCACCACATAAAGACTCGACAAGTTAATTGGCGATGAGTAAACAAGAAAACAACCAGAACATCAACGGGAGTAAGTGATCGACTATATACCAGCCCACCAACATCAACATAACCTTATATGCTTTGCACCTAAAACTTTATATCAAATTAAATATTGATCCAGAATAATTCAAGCAGGTTTTCGTAATAACAAGCAATGATTAATACTTTATTAAGTAAACTTTCAACATCATCAAGAAACGAAAATCTAGTTTGAACAACAAACGAATCAAAAAAACTAAACAAACTGTAGCGTATGTTCCAATTTTTTTCCAATTTTCATCCTAAAAAAGAATGTCTTTCAAACTATTACAACAACATTTTGAAAGTTACACCCAGATGAAAACGAAAAACGTTCAAGGAAGAATATTGTGCTTTTATTGGAAGTTATTACTAAATCCAATTGGGCCTAGTATTTTCAACATGGTTTCATCACTTTCTGCAACGAAGTTACCTAACGAACTAAGATATGTCTAAGAAACTTATTCTTGTCCCTCAACATCATTTCTATCAATCTATCAAGACGATCAGCAATCGATTTCAGAGTTTGTAACCAGCCTAAGAATCAAAATAACAAACTTTAACTACACATCTGCCTGCAATTGTAAAACATCAATGCCAGTTTATACGTGGAATCAAAGACAATTCTATCCGTGAGAAAATCTTGCAATCTGAAATTTCTGATGAATTAGGACACTTTGGGCTATGTTTACGTTGCGGCGAATCAAACCATCTAATGTGTCGTACAGATAAAACAAGATAAGATGCTTCATATATATTAGGCTAGGAGCCAGTAAAGTTTGCATCAATTCACTTACTTCCAAAAAGTCCGAATCCAACAAATAGTCAACCAACCAAGTACATGAGATACAAAACAATCAGTATGATATTGAAAACATCGTACACATTTAAAAATTAATCAATTCCATCAAACCAAGCGTTTCAATGCCTTAGAAATGTTGAAGACACGCCAGTAAAGTTGTCAGGGTCAGAATATACTTTTTTACCACGAAACATGTTCAACCAACTAAATCTAAACTTACCACTTCAGCCTACAAACATAGCAATTAGGTCGTATACCTATAATGTGTTTACTCCAAATGGGAAGGTACAAGCTTATGTGAGTTACACATCGAATGCTTTCAAAGGCGAAATTTACATCGTACTAGACTCACCCGCCTATATTAGGGCGAGTATGGATCCGCAATCTCAAAATCGACTTATTTGATGTCGATACCCAACAAGCAAGTTTTCATCCCATCAACTCTATCAATAACGAAGACGTGTCATCACCATCCCATGCAATATTTAACAGAAAATAGGTTGTATACCCGATTTCAAAGTATCACCCATCTAGGAAAAGGCACCAAGCCCGTAAATTACGTAAATACTTCTGCCGATTGGATATGTACAAGACGTATCTAAACATCCAGGTCAATGATCCATCCAGAAGATAAAGACAATAACAATCACCGAGGAACATACAGAATGAACAAACTATCCTTCGGTATCAAAACAACACTAGCAGAATTTACCGTATCATCAACAAAATTCTCAGAGTCTTAACCCAGACCGAATACTACTTTGATGACATTATATTCCACGGCTCGAAAATCAAATAATTCAAATCCAACTTATACGCCTGTCTCAAGTAACTGCAGGAATTTGACCTACACATCAATGAAGAAAGTGGTATTTCTTTCAAGAACGCATAGAATTCATAGGTCACATTGTCGAACACATCAAAATTCTAAAATAACCTGGGAAGATCAATGTAATTTTGAAAATGAAACATCCCACATCAATTGGAGAAGTAAGGAGATTTCTAGGGATGGTAACCTATTATTCACGGTTTATCCCAATCTTTCAACCCTCATAGCGCCTCTGTGACAACTTCTAGTCAAGAACGCCAGGTTCAACTGGAAAAGAAAATGCATCAAAGCCTTTTCTCGACTCAAGCAAGACACTGCCAGTGAACAAGTTAGTTCACCATTTGAACCAGCCTTGCCAGTTCAACTCGCCTGCGATGCCAGCCCTCAAGGTGTTGGGGGGATACTTTCTCACGTCATCGATGGACAAGAGCGACTCATTGCCTTTGTCCCATCTACTTCTCTTATGCAGGCTGAAAAACATTACTCGCAGTTGAACAGAGAGGCCTTTGGCCATTGTATTCTCAGTAGGACATTTTTATCAGCAAGGATTTTTCATCAAAACTCTAAAATACCCCAAAATAACTTCAGCTCGACTCCAGCGGTATGCCGCATTCCTATCAGGTTTAAACTATGAGGTAATTTATAAGAAAGGCAGCGACAACACAAATGCTAACTGCTTATCAAGAGCACCAATTTAAACACCACCTAACACTTAAAACTCAATAAACATTGAAGTAAATCAAAATTTTGAATCAAAAATAAAAGTCATTACCACAATCAACTCAACAAATATGAAACCTTACGGGAAGAAACAAAGAAAGATCTAAACCTATCCAACGTACTTCAATAAGTACTTCTAGGCAGCAAAGAAGTCTCCAGTCCACTATATCTAACAACATCATATTCAGTCACGAGTCGTTGTACCAGCAAGCCTTCAAGATTCGGTTCTTAAAAAAATTCATCACACGAATATCAGATCTACAAAAATGAAACAACTTGCTCGCCGGTACGTGTACTGGAAATTTATTGACAAGCATGTCAAAAGAGTTGTGAGAGAATGTGCTGTAAGAGCTCTATTAAGATGTAGACCACCAAAAGCACCTCTTAACCCTTCGGAGATACCAGAGAACAACTGTCAGCGGATTCACGTTGACTACGCTGAGCCATTCCATAACCACAACTTTCTCGTTGTTATGGATGCAAAATCCAAACGGGTGGAAATGGAAGTATGCTATTCAGGTCCAACTTCAACATCGACTATAGAAATGATTCAAAATGTATTCGCTCGCTACGGATACCCAGACGTGATGGTGTCGTACAATGATGCGATCTTCACCATCGAAAATCTCCAGAAGTTCTAAAAATATGGATGAATTTTCAATAACGTTCATAGCACCGGGTAATCCAGCGACCAACGGTCTAGATGAAAGGGTCGTCCTAACCTTCAAGCACAGATTGGCAGCAATGATGAAGACCCCTCAACAATGAAACAAAACTTCAGATATAGAGCTATGCCCCTGGCCAGTGGAAAGACACGTTCAGAAATATTCCTAAACAGACAGATCTGAACCAAGCGTGATGCATTAAAACCATCAAGTATCCAAAAATCAACAATGTGAAAAAGTACAGCAAGGCAGTACAAATTAAGAGAAAGAGTCCAAGTCCGATACTATTAAAACATCAAGAATCACTGGAAAACAATCTTACAGAAATACGGACTTCTATACTACCTCATCAGACTAGACAGCGACTACACTTTCAAACGACATATCAACCAATTAAGACTTGGTGGAACACCGATCAAGACAGTCACCTTCTCTCTTAACGTACAAGAGATGGTCACGAAGCACTAAGACCAATGTTAACCATAGAAGACATGACAGTGTTACCAACTCAACAACAGCAACTAGCTCAACTAACTTCTTCCATGAGTATTTACAGTCATCTATTGTTTTCCTAATAATTTTGAATAAGCAAGTAATGTAAAATTAACTTTTATTTATATCTCTTCAAATTCAATAGATATAAAAAAGCATCACACAAGGCCATGACAGAATGATACAAAACATTCATCATTCGTGGTATATTCGTGGATTTAGCGATTTCATAACGTTTAGACGATATTTCTTCAATTTTGGGTTCCGTAAAGTTTATTACAACGGTAATTTGACATATACACGTCATTGGTGTAAATTTTAACCAAACACCTCTATTTGTTTCATCATACACATACATAGAACAGAGAAGACTAATACTTTAAAAAAAGAATTTAATCCTGGTATATGAGAAAATCCATCTTAAAATAATCATTTATGACTGGTTTTGCGTCATAAAGTCTTGTTATTTTTCGTTTTCCGTTGTATGGGAAAGAATGGCTCTATGAGGATTGTAACTTTTTACCTTTGTTCTTCCACTTTTAAACATTCCATAAAACAATTTACACGAAAGTAATCAATTGTTAAAGTATCTTATGTTCAAACTTCCACAGCTATGTTCTTTAAAGTGAGTTTTATCTCAAGCAGTGCTTAAACTGTATTTCCAATGAATGAGGTTTAAATTCATCACTGGTGCAATCCAGTGTAAAATTTGGAAATAGTTTTGTATTTTTGTGTGCATTACACTACATATTAAACCATCTATAATTAATACTATAAATAAAATATAAATATTAGCAAATGGCTCAGCCAATTTATCAAACTTCAGCTGACGGTGTACAGACCTGTTTAGTGTAAAAGTATATAAATTCAAATAGTTTTATAGATTTCAAAATAATGCAGGTAAACCTAAAAAATTTTCACTTCACATAAACATTCCTCTTATTTCAGCAAATATTTTACATGGTCAATTAGCCTATTTGGTCCACCTGTTCTCAATACTATGCCACAACTTTAGCGACTCTTATTTAATACCCTTACCCTTCTGAATGTTGTCAAATATTTATGAGAGCAGTGTTTTAAAAGCTATTCGCTCATTCATGTGTTAAATTTATGGTTTGCAGAATTGCCCGTTTCCGGCTGATTTATACCTGCCAGTTGAACGCTGGTACATAAAAACCCAGATATCCCAAAGCTCAGTAACACAATTTTATGTCCTGGATTGACACTTCACTAACCGCTGGTTTCAAGGTAATGAGGTGAGGGTTGATCAATGAGAATAGGTTTCTACCAGAATGATTGATTGATTGAGGAGTGATCGGGGCTCTCTTAGTGTTAGGAACTTACGCAAGACTAAGTATAAAGGAATGGAGAACTCAGGAGTATACTCGTAGCGATCATCAGTACATACATGTTAGCTTGCGGCCTTCTTTTAGCTCATCATACGCTGGTTGAAACATGGGAAAAATTAATGAAGAAGTGCCCTTCATATCACTCATTTTCTGTCACTTTTAGTATGTTTTTTCTGTTGCTTGTAATTTAAAATATCTATTACACTCGGACTTCATATTTCGCAAGCAAATACTAAATAAATAGAATTCTTTAATATATATATATATATATATATATATATATATATATATATATATATATATATATATATATATATATATATATTCCATAAATAGGCAAAGATACAGTTTTAAATTGTATTCAATATTATTAACTATGTAATAGTGTTGAGACTGAGTTGAAGAGTTTATTGTATTTAGGTATTTCTTTTAATGGAAAAGACATTTTTCATACTTCCACATTTAATTCATTAAAAAAACTAACTAATGATGCTTTAACCGGCGAAAGCGCATTTTAAATAAATTAAATGTGGAAGTATGAAATGTTTTTTTTTTTTATTAAAATCTACTCACTTGCATCAAGAATACAAAGCAGAATAGGTATTTCTTTACTCAAACAGAACTTAAAATGAAATTAACACTAACAGTGAATACAGCTCAGATATTAAAAAAATTAATCATATTTTCTGTATATAAATGAGTACTTTCTTTACAAATCCAAACTTTTAGTTCTACCAAAATCCAGGTATATTAACATTTCTGAAACCACGTAGCTCTAAACTTGTAACTGATGTGTTATATTTCAATTCTTATCTACTACAAAAGAAATTAGGTATTGTTGCATTAGATGTCATTTGTTTCAATATTTAAATCTTTGAACGAATTGTTGGTTATTATCTCCATTTAAAACGTGTTTAGTGGAGTTTTGTTTTACTAACATTCTTGTTTGTAGTAGAAACAACAAAGTATTTGGTTGAAACGAATTTTATTCCTTATGAAGGAACATAACATAATGGGGTAAAAATTCATAGCCGTTTTAACGCTTCTTTGACCTTCACAGCCTTGTATCTCCATTTGAGTCCTTGGGTCCAGAAGTGAGCGAAGGTATTTTTGTGAGTGGAATGCTGGGGTGTCCTCTCCCCCGAATGCTAAGCCGCTCCGACCAACGCGGCTTAGTGTACCGGTCATCCACTTGCAAATTCGGCACCGCTCCCAGGATTTCTATGTCAGGACACCACCCCGCATTGCTCTAGCAGTCACCAGTCCCAAGATAATCTTGATGTCTGCAGGACAGGATACTGTTGATAGACTTTCTGAAGCCTCTTCCTTTTAGGTTTGGTTTCTACGCCTAAAGAGAAACCTTGAACCAATGAATATAATGCTTATTAACCTCTTGGAGAGTTTTTGTAAACTCTTCTGGGTTTTTTTTTGGATTCTTTAGGACTGAAGTTTAAGCAAAGAAAGGAAGTAGTTCGTAAACACGTCTATCACCAGTAAAGACCTTACGTAAAAGAGGATTTTAAATCCATGGAAATAAATGAAATGAAAGAATTTATGTTTACTTTAGTGTTGCCATGGATAATATTGAAAATATTATATTACAATTTATTGCAAGAAATTTTCTGAGTGCCTATCACAAAATTAAACTTCTTAGTCTCCCTTAAAACCTAATTAAACTACTTAATACAGTAACTTTAACGACGCCAATATGGCTATTTATATGGATGTAACATAAATTTACATTGGGTAGTGGTTGTATCAATAAAAACTTCTAGTTTTTATTGATACAAAGTTCTAATACAGCAATCTATATTATTCACTCGACATAAAACCTAAATTTTTTATGCACTTACTTGTAGACCTATTATTGAAACCCTTTTCTACTCGAATATTCTAGGCGCCTTTTGGTATGATAAATTTGCACTAAAGTTGTTAACCGAGTTTATCTGGTAAGCAACGATTTATGCATATATTATAAAAACAGCATGGATTTTTAGGAATAATATTAACCTAGGATAATTATTCAATGAATGGAAAAAATGGAATACAGCTCAAATTTTTATTATGTGTGTCTTCTTGAATTCGTTTCTGTCATGTGGCTTTCAAGATAATCCTCCCCTTTACGCACGCAGTGAAAAGGGTATAACAAGGGTATGACACGGTTCAGTATCAGCTAATTAATGTTTCCTCTGTGTATTGTCCCTGAGTATGGATTTATCAGAACACCAGTGAACAATACAGCCTAGCTTACCTTTTCAAGTATGATAGAATAGTAAACCTTCACAACGTTTCCGTATTTTTCACCTCTCTACATAGGGATGAATGTTATGAATTCAGTAATGTTTAGAGTAGTTCATAATAAAGGGAGAAAGTTACATCTGGATCAGGGACTTGATTAATAGTAGAGGGTTTAATTTAAGATACTCCGATTCGAAGTTAGCCAAAATTAATATTGGTTAAATAAAACAATAAAAGTAGAGTTACATTACTATGAGACAGACGGACTGACTGGAACATATGTTAAAATGTGATTGACGTAATTCTATATGGGTAAGAGAGGGGAAGGTACACAAATGGGAGAGGATAAATAGTTTTATTGTATACTGCCAAACTCACCGAAGTTGTTGCCATCTGCCACACAGGACGGTACAAGTCGAGTCACCTCCTGAAAAAATAATTTTTACAGGGTTGAAGCAGTGTATGGGCTCTTGATAGTAGAATTTATAAAATGGATTACAATAACAGTTCCTAAAAGTTGCACTTTTGAAGTACGGAGGAGAAGGGAGGGCGCAACTGGGAGATTCCCAGAAAGTTTCCCCCGCATTTAAACGCAGTTCTTGTGGGGGGGAGGGAACTCACGCATTGTTGATCAATTAAAGTTTACTTAATTATTAGTTAATTAACTCCATCGCGATTCCAAATCAAGTAGGCGGAAAGGGAGACCATGCTATTCCAATAGTGCCCAAAAGTGATATCTACCATTTTTTAGACAATTCAAAGGCAAGATGAACGATTAAAGATATAAAAACCACCCTCTTTATGTTTGAAAACTATCAAAATACTCGTCAAAATTTTGGAATCAACTAATGTTTAGCTTGAAAGTACACATAAATATAATCACATCTTACTCATAACGTAGCTGTAGTGGAAAGGGTTGATTCAATGGGAATGTTATTGAATGTTTCAAAATTACCCTGAATCCCTTCAGACCAACTTATCAGAACTGTTGGTTCGTGTTTACGATGAATCTGTTGATTAGTTAGCAGGAACTAGAGAATATTTCTCGGAAATATGTTTATGATATCCACACTCGCAACAATGAAAAACTAAGTTTATCATACAATTCAATAATTGTTTTCAATTATTTGTAAAGCTCATTTTTTCTGAGGTGACGAACAGAACTCGCCAATTCAGTAGTGTGTCTCTGTGGCAATAAAGGTACGCCACCTTCTGCAGTCACGTGATAGTCTTGTTACTTCAGCTCTCCCTAGTGGCGTGCGGGAGAACTAGGTCAACATCCCATGTGATGTAGACACCACTGTAGTAAGATATAACCGCTGAATAACTGCCAAAAAATAATTTATTAATTTCTAACCCGTAGTAATAACGGCAAAATCATCAATATCTAGCGTACTAGAGTGCTGTCGTTTACGAATTACTTCATAATGATATTTTTTAATAAGTTAAAATAATTACAAAAAATAATACTTAAACTCCATAAATTACTAGGAGTAAATTGTACGTATTTATCAGCAAACAAGCATATTCTTATTATTTTCATGCAACGTTCCCCCCTAATCATTTTTAAGGATTTGCGTCATTATTTTCCGTACTGTAGTCTGAGAAAGTGGTCGTTGATATTGTTCATTTCTATTTTCTTCCATAAGTCACTGTTACAATGCAATCTACCCACCATGTTAGAGTTTGCACTGTTGTTCTAATGACAAATATTATATAAATGGGAAAGACTGAGGAGCCTACTTTGGTTAAAATGTGCCTATTTCCTACCTTTTAAATTTACTTCCGGTTTCAATTTAGTTTGTCCCGATCAAAAAACTATGTGGCTCTTGGAAATCTACTTAGGTCATAAAACGTATATTTCTAGTTCTTTTAGTCTTCTATTTGTCTAAAATATGTGTTGTGTTATGGTTGGATTTTTCACGTTGGTGAAAGAAGCCGATGAAGAAAATATACATATGTAGGACTGAAAATACTATTACGGCCTAATGGGCCCTACTCTCTATCTACTTCAAGTATAAGGGAGAAATTAAGTTAAAATTACAAAATAATTTTAAGATTATATGATCTTACGTTATAGAGGTCTTGTTGTTTCTTAGATTGTACTTTGAGAAATTATTGATCGTTGATACACGTTAGTGGTCATTCTATGTTTTTCCATTCGCTGGGACGAAATTCAAAACTAACACCACCAATCCTCTGGTTCTGGTGTGGCAGTGGCAGGATTGTCTGGTGAGAATGAAGATGAGAGTGAATGAGAGAACCATGTGACTGTGTGCGTGAGTGAATGAAGTTTAGGCCTACCTTTTTATTATTTAAATATTTATTTATGTCGTTTGTATGCAATTTTATAATTGTTACCGCAATAAAATATTATTATTATTATTATTATAAGTCACTGTTAAAATTCCATATCACAATTTCAAGCATGCACACTAGTTTGGAGTACCTCATGTGAAAACATTCACAGGTTTGACATAAAAGTTCATTTTATAACAGTGTTTTGAGACTATTTCTAATGTATCAGATGTTTTAAATTTGTCACTTGCGAAATCTGGAGAAAACTTTAGATATTAATTTTCTAATTAAAATATCGATTACACTACTGATAACACACTGTATATTTAACCTGTATTTATAAAAATTTAATTACGTTAGTTTTTCTCACTATAATTCGAAAACGACTGGACCGATTTGTAAAATCTTGGGTTTAAATATTTATAAAAATCCTATGAAAGTTTAAAATATGAGAGACGTTTGAAAGATTTCTGACAATATTCAATAATTCTGGAAAATTATTATTATATTTACGACACGCAATTCAAAGTCAACTACCCCTAAACAACTGCTGACAATTTAAGCATAAATTCAACAAAGTGGCAGAATTTTATTTTTATATCAGAAAATATGAAATAATTATGCAGTGCTTTATGAGTAGTACTATATAGATAAGATTGAAAGCACAAAGTTACTATCTAATTTGTATTTTAGATTAAACCAGCGACGAATAAACTATCAGATGCGTTGTAAATAATATTTAAACATTGTTTTGAAACTCACCTTAATAAACACAGCCATAAATGTTTTGCAACTAAAGTAATCGAAACTGGTTGTCTCCCTTAATAATTTTACTTTAGTTAAAGAAAAGGAAACTGGATGGCACACTCTTTCCCTTATATCAGAAGCAGAATATGCACATATTTTCTTTATAGGGGTAAAAATAAATATTACTTATAGTACCAGAAGCATCGCAGGGCGCAAAGAATGCTTTTAAATCAAAGTTGGAATCCAAAACCCATATATGTGTTTATTTTATTTGTCAGAGTAACAACGTAAATTTAACTGTGAAATCTTAAATAAATTAGAGGGGAAGTGAATTTAATTAGTAGTTGAGTTCATCTCCTACGCTGGCTGGGAGGGTTCTCGATGAGAGAGTAAACTCTCAATCATCAACTGAGAACGCTCATGAATTTAATTGGTCGTTTCTGAATGTATGCAACGCAGTAACTTTCCATTCGTACGCATGTTAATTTTTATTGGGACCAAAATGTAAACTATCAGTATGCATTTGAAAGATCTTAAAACAATCTCGAAAGTATACGCTTTTTAATCAAAGTTGGCTTTTCTTGGTATATGCTTTCTTGTTAGGGGCACTGGTCAAACTCAGCTATGGCACTTGAAATACTGTAACTCACACAGAAGATAAATCTAAACAGACGGAAGTGACACATGTTGGCCAAATTATCGAGACATATGTATATATTCCTTCATACAACAAAAACCAAAAAACTTAATTTAATAAATTTTTGTATTTTGTACCTGATATTTCTACTTACGTACAAAAATCTACGATTCCATCATATTACATCATAAATGCTAACACTAAGAAAGCTGTAACTTTAAATTTTAAAAATTGCGTCTGGAGCCACGGTTACTGCTAGTATACTACAAAATTTAAAAGTAAACACATGTTTCAGTCAACTTATCAAACTTTAGCTGAAAGTGTCAACATCTGTTCACTGTCCGTTAAACTTAGATTGTGAATCATAAATACTACAATTTATACATAATTAAAAAGTACTTCAGGTAACTTTTCTAATCTTTCTCATCAAACAAACCTTCCTTGGATTTTAATAAATATTTTAAAACAATAATTAGACGAAGTTTTCTCCAGGTTAGCACTTACCAACAGATACTCCAACATTTGTATTAATAATATTTTATTAAGTTATCTATGTTTTTTTAGATAACTATTTGAGTTTTATTAATTAAATACTCTTAAGGACTCTAAGAGTCCGTGTGGTCCTAACTTTGCCTGCAACATTGGACAATCATTTGTATGTTATTTATAGCTATCTTTATCTATATGATTGTGTGAACACATTTAGCACTAATTAGCAATACATTTACCTAATTCCTTGGCGAAAATGAGCTGTCACTGTATTCTAAAGCATTATACACAAGTAAATTAATCTCACAAATCACTGCAGATAGTCATAAAACAGAAACTATAATGTACAAGTTAGTTCCTAAAAGCACTTTCACATCTTATCTTATCATAATGTACGCTTCAAAACAGCACTAAAGTTAGAGAGAATAATTAGTGCCTCTTCATAAGTCAGCTTCACTTTTAATGTTCTACGATTACGGAAGAAATATCGTAGAACTTTTGTTTCTCCGAAAACTGATACATTATTAGTATTTTTCTTCAAAAATTGTTGTCAGATTTGTGTCTTATTCAAATATTGTGTTCCTATTTCATTTTATTATGGAATAAACATGATATTAGGTTCATTCACAATTCTAAAACATATTTAGCTAAATGTTTCAAAGTTTCAATGAATATGTTTGAATCTAAAATGAGATATAACTGTTTTTACGTTTTACAAACTCAGAAGTTTCAATTACAATGATTCCTTGCAATACTCTTGATGCAATCTACAAACTCCCGTTGTAAATTATTTATATTTCAAAAACTACGCATTTGTCCAGTGAATTTGTTGGTTGAATATCGATCAACTGAGATCATGAAAACACACTTGTTTTCTGTTTAATTCTTTCCTGAATACAACATCAGTCACATTGTATATTTTATGAAGCAGGCCCATTTAATCTCTATCTATTCATTCATCAAGTAAAAACAGCATAAAATTTTTCATAGTATTAACTTAATTTCATGCGTACAGACCTTCAGATGGACTGATAGACAGACAGGAATAAAGTTTTTTAAATCCCACGATTGATAGGCTTCGCTTATGCTCAGGCAACGACGATGTTAAAGGAATCAAAGTTTTATTTATTTACTTATTATTTAAATATTTTTTTCGATTTCCAGATCACTTTAAGTGCTTACTATAGTGGATCAGTAGATATTAAGGCTAAATACTCGTACTATAAGATAAATTATAGTTCGATAATTAGTATTAAAAGCCAATACATTTTCATGTAAACCTAGTTTTTTTATTAAAATTATATAAAATGAATAAATTATTTCCTTAAAATTAAACAACTCCCATTAGTATTGTGTAAGGTTTAATACAGTTACTCGTGGGTTCAGGTCAAATACGCAAGTACAGCCGGTTCAAAAGATTCCTGGAATTTATTGTATTGAAAAATCACATAATACCATTAAATATACACATTTATTACAGTAGCATTCTTATCACAATGTCATCTCTTTTTTAGCTAAGCGTTAACGATGCCTATCATTCGAGAGTCTTTCTATCTGTATGGTCTACCTATAAATTGTTCTCACAATATGTCAAAAGCAAGCTGATCTATAGACTTTAAATTACCCCTACAGCTATATTTCTGTATGAGAAACCCTGAGATCGATGATAGTGCATTTCATTCCATAGAATTTGTTCAGCGTTAGTGAAACATTGGTCTTATGGATAAACGTGATTGAAACGATAAAATAGCTCAATAAATCGATTTTAAAAGAAACTCAATACATAAATGATATTTTAACACTTGAAATATTAACAAATGTAGCCTAACTATCATAATACATGCAATATCATTTTATCGTGGCTTGTTATGTAGCTGTATACTACTTAAACACTGATATAAAATCAAATTTAATGAATACAACGTGAATATGTCATGTGGCTAAGAATCGTGGGCATGGATGTTACATAAAGGCATTAGAAGGTTTCCATTTCGTTTCATGTTGACGTTGAAACACAACACACTAGTGCACGAACTCAATACTATAATGGAGTCATGTACTCTGTCTCTCTGTCAAATTCAACACATTTTATTATCTCTATATAAATGCACAATTTAATCCTTCTAAATTTATTGACTTTTTTATTCGTTATTATTGGTACAATTCATATGACGGCCAGTGTCCAAGTACTCATGTTTTACAACTTAATTAAAGAAACTCCTAATATATCTTTAAACAGTCAAACAAATCAACTATAATCTATTCAAATAAGCTCATGCCTATCAAATACTGGATGGGCTAAATATATTAACTCTTCTTGGGTATCTATCATACATAGTTTTTTTTGTTTTTTATTATGATTTTAAATTATAAATTAATTATGTTAAATAATAATAAATTCCTTTGGAGGTTTATATATATTCTGCAGTTACAGTATATAATGAAAAAATTATATTCAAAATAAATTGTGTATTCTGTATTAAATGTGTTGTTAATAGAGTTTTTGGTTATAAAAAGAGAATTATTCTGCACTAAATTTAATCTAATTCTATTTGCTGATAGTATTAAATCCCAGTTATTGAATAGTATGACTGACCATATAAAATAAATTTTGCCATAATTTGAGGCATTACACAAGTCACCTTTATAAAAATAGGTTAATATAAATGTGCAATACATTTCAGATTACATTTTTATTCATATGCGCTCTCGATAGTGGACAGTATGACAGAGTTTAATATCACTAGTAGGCTCTATAACTATAGTATTTACTATTATCCCAACAAAATTCCATTTTGACAAACAATCTTGATAAAATGAACGAGAACCTGTATTTTCTGATGAATTAAAAAACTTGGAAATGAAGAAAACCGTGCCAGTTATATTAATAGAAAGAATTAACTACATCATAAATTGGAATAATAATGAACATGCATTGAAATACAAATTATAATAATTACCGTAAATATTTAGGAGTAAACAACAGTTAAAATTAGAGCAATAGTTACAATTACAATTAAAATTAGGTAAGCAGTAGATAAGTTACTGCAGCTCAGAAATAACAGGATAAATCACTTTTAGTGTTTGGTTTAGGAATGACGTTCCTATTGGGGAAAACATTTCGTCATACAGTAATGTGTCAAGATTAAATGCGGAGGTTGAAATCTTTAAAATCTCATAATTACCTCAGAGTGACCGGGAAAATTTTCTATTCTACAATGAGGTTTCAGGATACGCTCCTTTGAAACATTACATGGGTCTTCGAGACTTAAAAGCATTCTAAGGTAACATGTAATTAAGATCATAAATTACGAGTAAATGATTAATTTACAAGGTTTATGGCCCGGAAAAAACTTCGTAAAGAAAAACGTTAACGTTAGTAAAACACATAGAAACTCCAGATACTTCTGAGGAGAGCTTTAAAGGTTTTGGGAACCTATTTGTAACATAACTTGTCCATCTCACAATCACTGTTACAGGTAACAAACTACAATCTAATTAAATAAAACATTGCTGTGTATATAACTGAGAACTTTCACTTTGTAATAGAATTTCACGTGAAATAAATTAATTATTGCGTACCTATAAAGTGATCGTACTCACTTATGCGTTGACGGATTTCGTTGCAAAAGGTACTGTTGGAATTTCCTAAGAAAATCCTAGTTTTTATTGTTCAAGTGATGTAAAGTGCTTAACAAAGTCCAACTTATTTTAAAATGTAAAAGATAATAAAATCGAAATGTGAAACGTTATTTTAACTATGTAAATATTGTAATGCATGAAATTTACAATCTACGTTATCAATTAATAAAAAAACATTAATATATGAAATATTTTCTCATTAACTAATGTAAATAAATGTATTAGGAGTATAAGAAACATGCCTCCACTTCTCGACTCAAGTGTGCAATGAGTCTTCCCGGATGTAAACCGCACCATCAGTCTGACGTTGGAACATTACATTCTCATTACCTTGATGGTCTGCATTACGGGTGTATTTTACGATACAAGGCTGCGCTGTGCTGTGCTTGACGTAATTTCTATAATATCCCTGAAATATTAGTAATTATTTTAGGAAAGTTCTAGACCGAATATTCATCTTAAAGTTTGTTTTTTTTAACTCAAACATAAAAGTTTACTCTGCAATTATGTTTGATTGAAAACTAACATTTGGTAGCATTGCAGCAGCTCTTCAATAATGAACAGAAATAATGACTGAAAATTAACATTTAATTATTTTTACTTTTACAGATTGTTTCATTGTATCAAATAAATATCAATATTTTATGCGCACATATTTATGCAAAAAATATTTATTGCTTTATTTTTATGTTTTAATTAATAAAACGTAAAAAAACAAGTAGAGAGCATGTAAAAAGTAGAGAGGAAACTTTTGTCTTAAAAGAAGTGGGTGAAAATCTAATGAAAGCCAACAATCTCTGAGGTTGCTATTATATTGTGCTCCATTTACCGGTTTTCCTCCTGTCTTCATTTTGTACTTTGCAACCTCCAAGTCTAGATATCATAGTACTTTATATAGATTATGCTAATTCACGACCAATCAAAAGTACAGAAATACGTGTTTACCGTAGTTTCATATGAACACCATTCTTCTGAGCGTCGCCATTCTTCGTGTTTATGCGATAAACGATTTACAACCAATACTTAAATACGTATGTGTATAATATTAATAGCCTACTAGGGTAATTGATCCAGTTTTAAGTCGATTTAAGATATTTTGAGTCCATTTTCTAGTACTGTAATATTTTATAAAGTTGGATTTAAGGGTTTTACACCAAATGAATTATGGTTCCACACAGTTTTTAGTAGCATTTACCTGATGAAAAGAAAGCATTTATGTTCGGATACTATGTACAATGCTCTGCTCAAATAATGGATTTGATTCATATTGTAAACATTTCAGCATGAAAATTTACGTTGTGTAAATAAAACGACAGCCTGTGTAACACTTCAACAACAGCACTCAAAGGGAAACTATTATAACGTCCACTTTAGGATTTTAAGATTCCTTTGACCGGAGCATTATGTCAGCTGAAAAGAAATTTCGGGAAGTAGAAGGGAATCCAAGTATGCTTTTCACGCCCCTCATAATGATCAATAAAAGAACAATATGAAGAGCGGATTAAAAGGGTCTGGGACTTGTGCAGTGGGTCATATCTGTTTTGATACTGGTCAACGAAGGCGTCCTTATTGAAATCCACGTAGAAAATGGCAGACGATAAAAATCTACAGTTGTTCCTCTAACGCCGTGCATCTCTATTATTCCTGTCAAACCACAAATTGTTGTAATTACATTTGGTTACAAACCAAAACTCTCCGTCCGTAACAGTTTCTACATGCCACATTAGTTTTAATATGTTATGAAAAATAAAGGGCACTATACAAAATATCATATCAGAACTAACATCAACCTTCCTTATCAATCCGCGTCGAAACATTATTCCACAATAAAATTATTGACATACTAGTGTTCGTCACTAATACAATAGGCAGTTAACTAATTTTAAACAAAAACATTCAATAACAAGCATATTTCATATCAGTCTTAGATAATAATATTATTATCCATTTAACTATGCTTAGTTATCAATGTATCTACTTGAGTCTGTATACTTCACAATCAGGGGCAAGAAATAAGTAAACAGTAAATAATTACTTGTAAAAATAAAGGTAATGAAATTAATTAAACTCACGACCTGGGTACTTTTGTAGGCTCGTCCCCTGTTGTTTTGTTTTTATAACTTTTTTTTTTCCTTTTATAAAGGGCATAAAACACGGAGGTTATCAATGCCCGTAGGGTTAACGGACACCTACACTTTAAAATATGGTGTCACGTTATCAATAAAACGAAATATTATCACATTAAGACAATTACAAAAACAACAGCAGTGTATAGAGGACTAAAACTAAATAACAAAAGTAGCCGAGGGGCTGTAAAGGGGCCCAATAGTTAAAATATGTCAGATAAAAAATAACGATAATAAATATAACAAATATCTAATGCTAAAACTAGGTAAGTTAATGAAGGTAGGTTGTAAAGGGACCCACCCTCACCAATAACAAATAAATAAAAATAAGGCAAAAGACACGTTAGTCATCAATGCCCGTTACCTTACGTGACACCTACATATTAAGATAGTGGTGTCTCACACCTCACAGAAATTTTTAACTGTAAAGGGGCTTACCCTTGATTAAAACACATAAATTTTTCTAACAGAATTTAAAAGATTGCACTTAGGCGTTGCTAGTTAAGAACCTTAAAACTAAATAACAACTCAGGGGTGAACTTTAAAAGGGCTCACCCTTACCTAAAACTAGCAGTTAAAATACGTTTACTAAAACTAATCAGGTACTATAGGACTCATATTCTGGACATTAATTTTGGTGCTCTCCATAAAACCAAAGAGCTTTGTTAAAACATCTTCTTTGTCACCAAGCAACTCATCTAACCGGCCTGGCAAACGATGTGCTCTCCTCTGCCCGGCGTAGAGGCGGCAGTCTATCAACACGTGGCTGACGTTTAACGCCATGTTACACTCCGCACACTGCGGTGGATCACCACGACTCATTAAGAAACAGTGAGAGAGGCGAGTGTGTCCGATACGGAGTCGACACAGTACAACTTCCTCTCTACGGTTAGTGCGGTAAGCAGTCGACCAAGGCTTTACTGTGTATTTAATCTGCCGAAGTTTGTTATTGGTCACTTGATCCCACGATACATTCCACTGATGTTGTAGTCGTGACTTTACAATCGGCTTTAGATCGGACGCGATTGATCGCCTAGTACATGGAGTCAGAGAGATTGCCTCCTTTGCTGCCCTATCTGCGATCTCCTTACCAGGTATTCCGGTATGTCCAGGTACCCATAGTAACGTAATTGCGATACCCTGCGACATCATCTCGCTCAAAGCGTAGCGGATCTTACGAACCAGGACATGTTTGGAGTACATGTCCTTGATAGCCAGAAGACCGCTTAACGAGTCCGAGCACACTACCACCGTATTTGTTCTTGGACATACAATATTTAATGATTTCAGGATAGCTGTTAGTTCTGCTGTGTATATTGAAGATTCAGGAGTAAGGCAGAATTTTTACTCTCTATTGGAAGTTACAAAGGCACAACCCGTTCCTGCCTCACTCTTTGAGCCATCCGTGTAGATGACATCGCAGGGTGAACAGGATGACAATATTTCTCTACAGGCGCTTGTGGACAACAGTGATGCGTCTTGCTTGTTCAACTGTAATAACGACAGTATTACATTGGGAGTTCTGACTGTCCATGGTGGTCTATCCATCTCGTGACATACCTCAACATCAATCGCTCTCATGTCCACTTCTAAGAGATGTAACAGGATTCTAATGCCAAAGGGTGCGGGGGCATTATGCTTATTGTGGTACAAGGGAGCAAATGATGTGTCTAGGACAACCTCAAAGGCCGGATTTTCTGGCCTTGATTTTAAACTAAAAAAGTAGTTCATAGCCAATTGAACACGTCTAAAAGATAGGGGTGGCTCACCACTCTCAGCTAAAAGACTGACAACGGGGCTTGAACAAAAAGCTCCAGTAGCCAATCTGACAGCAGAATGATCGATTGAGTCCAACATTTTAAGGGCTGTTGGCTTGGCAGAAGAATAAACTTGTGATCCATAATCAATACAAGGTCGAATATATGCCTTGTAAAACTGAAGCATGCATTTTCTATCTGCACCCCATTTCGTTCCGCTTAGAGCTCTCATCGCGTTAAGTCTCTTTAGACATTTCGCCTTAAGTTCTTTAATGTGCGGAACCCACGTCAGTCTGTAATCAAACCACAACCCCAGGAATTTCACACAGCGACTCGCTGGGATTATTATTCTATTTATCTTAAGCGTTGGATCAGCGACGCTTCTCAGTCGAGAAAAAGTAATACATTTAGTCTTTGTAGGAGAAAAGGAACCCGGTTTGGTTGCTCCAATCTTCGAGACGGTGGATGGTGAGCTGAAGGTATCTGTCTGCAGTAGCCAGCCTCCTGGCAGGGACAAACACAGCAAAGTCATCTACGAATAGAGAGCATCTGACAGGAGCTCTGACGCAGGAAGTGATGCTGTTTATGGCCACAGCAAAGAGAGTACAGCTAAGGACACTCTCTTGAGGTATTCCGTTCTCAAGAATTTTGGTGTCGGACAAATGAGTTCCCAGTCTTATATTAAAAGAACGTTCATCCATAAAACCTTTAATAAAATATAACATATTACCGCCTACGCCCCAATTTGAAAGGGTATTTATAACTATCCTACGCCAAGCTGTATCATACGCTTTTGTTATATCGAAAAACACAGCAACAAGTTGCCTCCGTTCAAGGAAAGCATTCAGGATTGACGACTCTAGACATACTAGGTGGTCTAGAGTTGAACGGCCTTGACGGAAACCACATTGCTGTGGAGACAGGAGATTATTGTGTTCTAGGAACCATACCAGTCTACGATTTAGCATCCGCTCCAGTATCTTACAAAGACAACTGGTAAGCGAGATAGGCCTGTAGCTAGTAGGGGAGAACTTGTCTTGGCCAGGTTTGTATAATGGTACAACGTAAGAGTTACGCCATGAACTTGGAAAGTTGCGTTCTTGAAAAATTCTATTGAAAAGGGACAAGAGGCACGCTTTAACCTCTACAGGAAGGTTTCTCAACATGGCGTAGTGGATGTCGTCAGCACCGGGAGCTGAGTTTATAATAAGAGAAATAGCAGATTCTAGTTCGTCAAGGGAAAACAATAAATTTAAGGGACTTATCTAGTTATTGTCATTTATGGGCTGTGCTTCATGTTGTAATTTATATCGCTGGAACAAAGGACTGTAGGACGTCGTCCTCGACACGTTAGAAATGGACGAGGCCAGAACGTTTGCCACATCTTTCGGCACGGTTAATATGATGTCGTTCACTCTTAAGCAAAGAATAGGCAGAGGTGGCTGTTTTCCGCAAATTACCTTTAGTCTCCTCCACACCAGAGATAAAGGGGTGGTACGGTTAATCGAAGAAGTAAATTCCTTCCACGAATTTCGTCGACATATTTTGAAATATCAGAGGAGCTTTAGCTCTGGCAAGACGAAATCGTGCGAGGTTTTCCTCGGTCGGAGATCTATTAAATATCCGCAAGGCTTTCCTGCGCTCCCGAAGCGATATCCTACACTCTTCTGTCCACCAAGTTACGTTTCTTCTTTTGATGATTCCTGTTGTTTTTGGAATACTTTCCAGAGCGGCGCTTGAAATGGCAACTGTTATATTGTTGACGGCGGAGTTTATATCTACTGATGTTGAAACATCTGGTGCCTGTAAAAATTTGTTTAAATTTGCCCCAATCTGCCTTATCAAGCACCCATTTAGGTCTTTGGGGCACATTACCTGGAATATCGAGAATTTTAGTTATGACCGGTGCATGGTCACTACCGTAAAGGTCAGAGGAAACTGACCAATCGAAGCGGTAAGCAATTTGTGGTGTGCACACGGTTAGGTCTAATACTGACCAGGAACCTGTTCTCGGGCAAAGATAAGTCGGCGAGCCATCGTTCAATAAAACAAGATTCAGATCATCAAGGACCTTGGAAACCATGTTGCCCCTTGGAGAGCAAGTAGTAGAGCCCCAAAAACGATGGTGGGCGTTCAAATCGCCCACAAGTACGAAAGGATGAGGCAATTGATTAATAAGGTCCAATAGATCTTCCCTTGGAAGACATTCTGGTGGCGGGGAAATATAAACACAACAGACATGTAATTTAAACGGTATGTCAAGCTTTATGCATATTACTTTTTAGTTTTTCCTTGATTTTGTTTGAAATTTACAGTAGTTTTTTCTAATTCTAAATGTGGTCTAAGGTCGTCATCAAACAAATCCTCCTCCATTAGGCTGGATTTGGAGGACTGGTATGAGGGAGGGGTTCTGTTGGCACCCTTTGACCGTTCGACCACTTTAGAGGCAATTTTTTGATTCAGCCCTGACACAAGTTTTTGGCGTACTTCCGGAGATAAATTTTTCTTTCCCGTCACGCTGGAATTAGCATTAGGGGTTTTTAAAAATTGAGCAGCAACCTGCCCTTCAGAAGACTGTTGCTTGTTTAAAAGGTTTCGTCCCTTGGGTTGAGTAGGTGTAGCTGGTCTTACAGACACAGAAGGTTCAAGATCTGATATATCAGTGCCTCCACTACGTGGGAAAGGTCTTGGCACTAATTTGTTGTACCAAGGCAGCAACCTGTTGCGTTAGTTCTCTAACTATGCCTTCCAGAGCTGAGCAGGAAGAACACGGTTTCGGTTGCACAGGGACAGAGGCAGCCTGAGAATAGGATACGTCCTTCTTCGGGGTTTGCCCAAGTCGTTTCCTATATTCTTTACGAGCATCGCCGAAAGACAATTTCTCGCTAGTAACTATTTTCAGCACTTCCTTTTCTTCTATGTATACTTTGCAGCTGCGAGAGCTTGAAGGATGCTTGTCCTTGCAGTTGACGCACTGCTCTTCGCCGCCGGCACAGTCCTTGTCACTGTGACCACTTTTGCCACAAGGACTACATGTTTCAGGGTTATTGCAAGTTTTGCTTGAATGTCCAAAACGTTGACATCTATAGCACCTCTGAGGATTTCTAAAGTATGGACGAACTTGTAGAGAAAGATATCCTGCTCTAATTGTGGCTGGTGGGTGAGGAAGGGCAAAAGTCAAAATGTGACCTGGTGTAGGTGTCGGTACACCGTGCACAACCTTCATTATTCTCACCACATCAGTCACAAGACAATCTTTCAGTTCTTCTTTCAATTCTTCAATTGAGCAGCATAGCATATCGCGACAGAATACAATTCCTTTGCAGAAGTTTAATGTCTCATGAGGATGGACAACGACTTCTACTTTGTCATAAAAGGATTTCATAGAGAGAAATTTCTGAGCCTGTGGAGCGTTCGCAGCCTCTACCAAGATGCTCCCATTACGAAGCTTCCTAACAGAAGACGGCGAGCCGCCCACTCCAACTAGAGCCTTGTTAACAAGGAAGGGGCTCACCTTTGCCAAGTTCAGAGTTTCGTCTTTGTGCTTAAAAACTAGAAAAAGTGGGGTGGGAAGATTTTGAACATTAATTTTCTGATCTGCAGTTTTTCTCTGTTTGTTTGTTTCCTCTTCAGATTCTGAAGAGAGAGCACGCTTCTTTTCCAGATCCATAGTAGAATCTCTTTCTACAACTCTATTTTTTTGTTCTTGAGAAGGGTTTATGGTAGCCATTCAATATATGAACCAGCGCATCGTGATTAAAGGTGCAGGCCGAGACATCGGGAACGGGTATACCCTCGGGAACCTGTCAGCCAAAGCTTGGCAGATCACCCTACCCCAGTTCCCCGGGGCCCGATGTTATCTCGTTTAAACCGAGTCGGGAATTCACGCACGACTCGGGCTCGCACGTGGCAACAGAAATCTCCGACATTTCTGTCCAATAATCACTTCCTGACCAGGGACCGAAGTGGCTGGCACCAGGATTCATACTACCGTTTGCTTCGGCAGAGCAA
Organism: Homalodisca vitripennis; assembly: GCF_021130785.1. Classification (NCBI taxonomy): domain Eukaryota; kingdom Metazoa; phylum Arthropoda; class Insecta; order Hemiptera; family Cicadellidae; genus Homalodisca; species Homalodisca vitripennis. The sequence continues at coordinate 63,743,734 of NC_060213.1, forward strand.
GCTCACATCAGCTCTCTTCTGCTACACCTTCTCAGAGTGTAGCAGTTCAAGCACTCCCCACAAACAATAGCACGATCCAGTCAGGAAAAGGGAGGAATTAGGAATAGATAGGATTTATGGATGAGACAGGGTAAAGTGCCAGGATTGGAGATGTGTCTGGTACTAGCTCGGGGTACGAAAGGTCGCCAACCTTTAAACGTCAGAGTAAGACGTTCCCCTACGGGCTCGTCCCCTGTTGTTGTAGTCCCTCAAAGTATAGGAAGAATTGCTGCGGAAGCCAAGAATTTGGTAGGGGTGGATTCGACATGTAGTATGCTTTCACCAACTGGGAATACGCTGAGGCAGAAATTTCCACACGCCGTAGATTCCTTGGACGGTGACGTCCAGAATCCAAAGTGACCCATATGCAATGAGATAACAATTACTGCAATTTCCTACTGCTATGCTAAATTATAGCCTAATTTTAACTTACCTACTATCAAACTTTGCATTACTTATATCACATACTTTGTGAATAAATTTTTGCATTTATCTATGATATCGTTTAACTTGTGTCATACTGTATTAATATACTGTGTTGTACTATAATAATCGGTGATGGTTCATAACTTCACATTTTCTCTAATATGTAATCAGAGATGGTAGATCTAGTTAACATTTGAAGAAAATTTATATAATGTTAATGAGTTATTGATATTTTAACCTTCTTTTACCTATTTTTAATATCAATAATTTAAGTAGAGAACATAGTTTAAGGTTTTAAACTGTTACTTTTGACGGAGAGTTTTGTGGTGCACATTATTTTATAAATAAGACTACATTCGAAGCAAACATTTAAATTAGTTATCTCACCTAGTGTTTCTAGAAAAAATATAGACATCATCACACGTCACGTGAACTCAGGTCACCTCGGCGTTGAAGTTTGTTGTATGCTGGAACTGACTGTAACTAGAGGATGGTAAGTTTCCTTTGACCGGAGCATGATGTCAGCTAAAAAGAAATTTCGGGAAGTAAAAGGGAATCCATCTATGCTTTTCACGCCACTCATAATGATCAATAAAAGAACAATATGAAGAGCGGAGTAAGAGGGTCTGGGACTTGTGCAGTGGGTCATATCTGTTTTGATAGTGGTCATCGAACTTAAAATCCGGGTGATTTAAGGTTAAGTTGGAGCGTAGGGTTTTAGGTGGATTAAGGACTACGTAGGATAGAAGGGAGTAGGAATGTTAGGGCTACTAGGATACTCCAACTTAACCTTAAATCACCCGGAGTAAAATTTCCTTTTTATAAAGTTGTTTTCATAGATTTTAAGTTAAAAATACACATTTAACATTACAGAAAATCCGACTGTATATCAACACGTTCAAGCCTGTGGAGAGTACACTCGAGGAACTACACATGAACAACTGCACCGCTTCGCTGGATGCCTTCTACCGCCTCACTAACCTGCAGGTAATGGACCTCTTACTGACAAAATATTTTCTGAAATTTTTGTTTAATTTACCCATTTTTTAACAATTAAAAAAGTCCGCACTAAAATAGTCCAATGACATTTGAGACGGTGTTGCCATATCGATGCTGATCACCAGCTGATCCCGTTATGACCTAGATATGGTCACATACTGGCTCTGCTTAATATATATGAATGTAAAATAGATGAGTGAAATCAAATGTACATTTATTTGTTTACAGTAACAACTGATAATGTTTATTTATTGCAACATATGTTGAGAGAGACCAATAATTTTCACTACAAGTAAAACTGGTAACAGTGTTAGGCGCAGGGTGTAGATGAGGGTTCGGATGAACCAGTCAAGACATGCTATTGGTATGTAGATTAAATGGTGTCCGCTATATATGTTCATCTGACGTCCTAGAAATACTCGTATGTTTCGGTGAAGTCTATATGTTTTAACAGCCGTGTTGTGACGAGTGGTCACATTTACCCACCACGCTAGGTACACACGTGCTTGCCGCGTGTCCAGGGCGTAGACCATGGCGCGTTAGGAGATTTTTTACGTGGCTCCTTCCCCAGTAGGCCTATCCACGTGTGTAAAGAGCCCCAACCATCGCTCTTTACGGTGGTAGCCATTCCATGACAAATCTGCTACCTCCCAACATATTTTGTGTACCTCACCAATGACAGGGCTTCGGCAAAACCCTGTCTCTCAGTGAAATACATTTTATACTTTATTTTTTTATCCTCGCGAGCGTAACAAGCAACTTTACTTGGAGAAGCCTTTCAATTCACTCTACTAAAAAACGTAAAAAGGGCCTTTGTACGTTTTTTGATATTCCTCCTCCTCCGTGTACCTATTCAAAGCAAACACAGAGTGATCCTCAACTCAATGCCGAACCTCTCTCTGTCTCTTTACTAATAATACAAGGAGATATACTAAATGCCTATTACTGAAGAAAATGCTCAGGTACTTTTACAATAGTTGCTGTCACAATTAAAGGCCCTATCAATGTTTCCACATTAACGAATGTCTTCTCAAACACATCATCAAACACGTAAGAGGTTAATTTAGATGCTGCCATGAAAGGTATAATCCCTTCTTTGGCTATACCTTGATGTTTAATTGTAATTCCAAAGTGATCAGTAGGTGAGGCTCCATCTTTTATATGATCAACAATGTACTCTGAAAATGCCCGGGGCCAACCTATTGAGTCAATGGGAGAGGTCAGTATAAACGTTAGTTCTTCACGTGTGGTACGAAACCTCTCACTTCTGTTAACCATATTTCTAGATTCAAGCTTAAGGAAGGTTGCCATGTTAACGCTCTGAGTGCTCATTTGCGAACGAACATGAGACGAGTCAACTACAAATTTATAAATAAAACTGTTGGTATCCACCTGTAAGCCTGTGTAGTGCATGTGGGTGTTTGCGTGTGTGTACATGCGTATGCGTTGTGACAGAGTCAGTACTGGTACTTTTAATTACACAATATTTGAAAAAAAATCTTAAGAGGCATAATTATTTAAAGCACATAGACATTCTGATTTTGAAGTGAAATTACAGAGTGAATATTGTTTGATGGATATGTCAGCGTGTATGTATTGAAGTTGACCTGAGATCACACATAAGAGCATATTTAAGTGACGTAGAAAAATCGGTACAGTAAAATGTTTTGTGATAATTGATTTTATCCATAGACTGGAAGGCATTTATGTTATTAAAAACAATAAAGAAATATAAAATGCTAACATTCGAGCAAATAACTATGTAATGACGTATCTAACAGTTTGCTGCATCCGAGGCCTTAAGAAGAGGAGAATCAGCGTTTATCGGCTCCGTCATCAGTACACATTCAATGTGGTCACTATATTACACAATCACGGTCCCAGGACTTACAGAGTTTAGGCTTGCCTTAGAGACCTCATTCGTGCTGAGCCGTTCGGAGCATAGACTTGTTCATCTCCATGCCCAAGTCCACGCATCCTACTGAGTTCCCACATTCACTCCTTCAAATCAGTCTCACCCTCCACACTGTCCAAGGGTCAACCTCTCCCGGGCTTACGGATTTTAAGCCAGCCGTGAAAGAGGTCGAACTGCTCCAAGACTTACAGGTTTTACGCCAGCCTTAGAAACAGACGCTCCCTCGACGCAAGGGTGATCAAAAATTCACACTTACGTGACATTTGAAGGTAAAGATGACGGGGGCAGATATACACTCAAAACACTTGTATTTTGCACTTTCGGCCAACCACCCAAAGAAGGGTCTGGAGTGCAAAATTATATGTAATGGCTGCAATAATACAGTACAATATTTAGTATTTAAAAAGTTCTTTTGTACTATACTGAATGTTAATATACAGAAATTTCTTGTTTTCAATTATGATGACCCTAAATAGTCTCGAAAACTCTTAAGATTTAAGTAGATACTGGTGGAAATTAAAAACTGCACCTTTTTAGAAATATTCAGGTTTATTAAATCAATTCAAATGTCAATTGTTAACCTTGTATTCCACCAAAACAATGTTTTGAACAATAGGTTAAAATTACTACTTCCTTTGGCAAGGCACTTTCGAATTTAATATGGGCTCACTGTCCTCTAATTACGTGTGTATAAAATATAAAAATAAAATAATAATCTTGAATAAATTTGAATAATAAAATAAATTAAATAGGCTTCTTCTCAAAACTAATAAAATAATAATTATAAACTTCTTTCAAATAAAATTCTCAAACAAAACTAAACAGTTCTCAACAGGAATTTTTCACAAGTTCCTACAGGAAATGGTGCAGCACCTGCAGCTCTTAATTTTTACTACAAATCCCTATAATTTCAATGAAATTTTAAGTTAGACTTTTAAATAACTTACTCCCTTTAAAATTTTATATATATTATAGTGCACACTCAACAGAATTTGATCGTTAATTTTCAAATTTACAATTCCAATTTCAAATTAATTCACTTCTTAATTTTGCAAATTTCAAATTTAGAAAAATTTAATAATTCAGTCAAAAGTATTTGGCTCTTGGGTCGTGAAGGTCTTGGAGTTCGGTATTAATATAATTTATACCGACGGATCCTAAGCCCGACACTACTTTTAAACTCGCACTAAAGACATTTACTCTATCGCTTCTCAACTCGGAATGGTCGCAGAGCGTGGTTTTCTCGGCCTGCACGACTACGCTCCTGTTTTCCTGCAGGCCTGTTTAAATCTCTCCCAACGCAGGTTGGCCGCCTAACCAAAGATAGAGTCCACTGTAAACTATTGTTTAGCATTCACTGCCATCAAGTCTGGTCTAGACCAGATTCCAAGCGCGTTGTGCCTGCCGCTGGATTACAATATAAATTTACTTTTTTATTCCCTATCCATTTACAATTCTAAAATAAAATTTTATTTATTAAATTTTTATTTTTATTTAAAGTATACCACGTAATTGGTATACACACCCCCCCTTAAAGCGCTTGGTATCTGCCAAGTTTTATACTTTAAATCTAAGAATTTATCTCACATCCTTTAGAAATTGTATTTCCACCTAGCCTTAACATGCATCATAAAATCTACAAAAATCTTTTTTTTTATTTTTTTTTATTTATAATATTTGATTTAATTTATTTTTGATAATAGTTGTAAGAAGTGGCAGCATATTAGTTGTCAAGTTATTTTAACCAAACGTTAATTATTATAAATTTCTTTTTAAAAGAGTCCATACATTGTCAGATTGTTTTTGAAAAACTTAAACAATTAAGTTCCCCAATAGAAACCTTGACCTAAACTATGGCAAACATTAAGAGTCCAATTGCCACCTACCTTTTACAATTCTAAGTCTACCATAAAGATAGTCCATCCAGATAATCCTTCACAATGGGTCGAACGAGGTAGACGGTGATTGTTGTTGTGGGATGTTTATTGCAGGTCCGGTCTGTTATTTAGTTGGGTCGTCCTTGGAACCTTTGCCCTGCACGCTGTGTGTGTTGGCTCGCCCATTCACTGGTTGACGCAGCTTCATATAGAATTAAAACATATCCCAGACGAGGGTGTCAGTTCCTTATTTTTATTATTTTTACCTATACCGTTGTTTATCATAGAAATAACAGTCTTTTTTCTTCTGTTCCCCTCTTCCTTGGCATAAATTTTATCAAACTAACAAGTTTAAATTAATATTCCAACATCCGTGTTAGTTATTAATTTTACATACAAAACATAAATAACACATGTTAATAACATTAATTACGGGACCATGAGTATCGGATTTGTGCATTATTCAGAAAAATAAATACTGAATTGTTTTAATACACTCCTCCTCTCCCAAACCATGTAGTTATCGCAACTGTTTACTACACCTGTGCCCTTATTATCTAAATCATAAACTTTTTTATTCCTCTTGAGGTTTCTTCAAGTTTAAAATACATTTTTACAAGATTACAATTCAAGTTAATATTTACAATTTAACAGGGCTGTAGAATTTCCTCAATTGTTCAATATATTTTTAATTTAATCTTCCTTGTCACTGAAATTTCTCAATCAAACATACATACATACAGCGTTACATCTAATATAGTTTTTCTTCATTCTTACAACTAATTTAATTCGTCATAATTTTTAATCAGTTCCTTTTTTTTATTTTTTTTTGTAATTCAAATTATTTACCCTTCGGTAATTATATTGTTTTGTTATATTTAAATATGCATTCTTCTTTCCCCAGTGGGTTTCACATCCTGCAAGTGTATTCTATCTAACGGAACTCATTCAATTCTTTTAAATTCTGAACTACATATGAGTTTGAGCTAATAATTGAAATTATTCTGAATGGTCCCTCCAGTTGCTACTTTTTGCTTTCAAACATACTTCACAACATTTTACATTATTTTTCACATAATCATTTAGTTTAGGGTGATAAAACCTTTAATTTATTTTCTGTTGTGTTTTTAAAATGCCGAAGTGACAGCCAGACAATGAGTTGTGATAATACTCGTATACAACCTTGAATAAGTGCTCAGGTAAAATAGATTCCTTTTAGAATTGTTTTTATTGTTCACATAAAATAACACCCCTTTTTCCACACTGTAAACATCACTATTGGTATCGTTCAATACACACTTCATAATTTTAGTTATATTTACATCCTGCTTCTGATGCGTTTTTAAGTCCATAAAGCTAAAAGGCATCGTACTTATACTATTTATAGACACTGTTTCCGCTCTTATTACTAAGTCCCTTATTATTTACAGTTTCATTGTTGATTTTTAAAGAGTTATCGTTCATCTTGTCCTTATTCACTATTTTTTCTAGTTCATGAAACACATATGTTGTCAACTTCACTATCTTGAAATAATCTAGATAAATAGTCCGCTACTGGGTTCTGATTACCTTTAACATGCGTAATTTTAAATGGTAGAGACAATATAAACCTCCACCTAGCGCCCTAATTTTCCTAACTTACGAAAGTGGGACAATACCCAAGCCAATGCTGAGTTGTCGGTCACTAAGTTGAATGGTCTCATTTCTAGGAAACTACGGAACTTATTTATTGAACAGACTACTGCCAAGGCTTCCTTTTGATAGGTAGTAAGTTTCACCTCACTTTCATTAAATTTTCCTCGAATAATAGGCCACCGTTTTAAATGTCCATTATCCGCTTCCTGTAATAAACAGGAACCGAGGGCCTTATCACTCGCGTCGCATTGGACTGTGAACTCCTTGTTGAAGTCAGGGATGGCTAACACGGGGGGACGGGTAACCGCTCGTTTCAGTTTATCGAACGATTCCTGACATTTTTGGTCCCATTCAAATTTGGACGACTTCATCCTCATTTCATTGAGTGGATGAGCTATTTCGCATAATTTGGAATAAAATTTAGAGAAATAACTAGTCATCCCTATGAACCTCGCAATACCTTTCTTGTACCGGGGGTCTCGGAGATTCTAATAACGTCCGTGTACGGTCATCAGCGTCCATTCTTATAGTGTCCTTGGAAACCAAATGTCCCAGAAATTTAATTTCATTATAACAAAATTTTACTTTTCTCCGGATTCACAGTAAGATTATTTTTCTTTAAACACTCTAACACTTGTTTCAAATGCATATAATGTTCCTCCAATGTCTTCGAATACACAATAATATCGTCCAAAAAAGGCGAGAGTGCAAGTAAATCTCAATTCTCCTAAGATTTTATTCATATATGACGACAAGACCCCACTTCCAATTAATAATCCAAAAGGAATTCTTTTAAAGCTGTAACTTCCGAAAGGTACCGAGAACGTAGTTAACTCCTGGCTTTCCTTCGCTAAACTTATTTGATAAAAACTTTTGGTTAAGTCTATTACTGAGTAATAATTGTTTCCCTTCAAATGGTAACATAGTTCATGCAATGTCGCCTATAGGATAACTCACTCCTTCCAACTTCTTGTTTAACTCCTTGTAATTAACTAAATAATCTTTCCGACTTTCCATCTTCCTTACCTACTAAAAAAGGCTGGACTCGAGTACTGACTCCACAATTGGTTGAATAATGTCCTGTTTCCAATAATTCGTCAATAATTTTTTTTTTTTTATTTTTAATTGTTTAGGTGGATTCAATGGATATGGTCTAAGTTTTTACGGGTTTCATGATCTTTAACTTTTAATTTATACTCATAATCTAGAGTTTTACCAATTTTGTCGGTAAATGTACCGTTGGAAATTCCTTTATAATTTTTATTATTTCATTACTGGCCTCTTCGCATCCTATTTTATATGTGTGATTGGTGTTTCATACAAGCTACTGTAATATTTTGCACAAATTTTATACACTTCTCTACATTAAAGTCATATCGACAACAATTATTTTTTCAAGTCTATTAACAAACCAGAATGTTTTATAAAGTTCGCTCCTAAAATTGCCTTTTGGGCTAAAGTCCTCACTATAAGAAATTCCACTTTCCAGGTGAACATATCTATTTTAATTTTTATATTTACACTGCCGATTACGGACATTTTTTTATTTTCAGCACTCATACATGTCAGGTTAGATAACTGGTAACACTTTACAATCTTATTCTCTAATAATAGTTTATACAGTCTATCACTTATTATATTTATACTACTACCAGTATCTAATAATACATTTAATCATATATTCTTGCCAAAATCTATTTCTAAGCTGGGCAATGAACTGATATTTTTCCGAATTTTTCTTTTGCCAAGTATGATTTAAATTTAGCAGATAATTCATGTGAATTTTTGTTGGACACAATTTTAGGTAACCGGGAAAGTTCGCCCTTCCTTAACTCATTGTTCGAACTTTCCTTACTAAACTAGTTTTTTGACTCCTGTACATTACGACCTACATTTTCGGGGTTAATAGCTGGAGTGTGGTTTTACAATAGGTCTCCGCTGGTTTACAACAGGTTTCCTGTTTAGCTCCCGGCACTGATAAGCATAATGACCAGGTCTATTACATTTATAACAAGTTATTGTTTCTTGCCTCGCCCTGATGCTGTTAACCGGTACATTATTACTTCCTATTCACATTCAAATTATTCCCTGTTTTCCTCACGTTGTCAGCATAACCTACATTATTTCGCCCTTATACACATCTCATCCAGTCGGAATATGTGCTCGGATTTCCCATAAACACTAGTTTATTTCTGGTTTCAGGATTAATTCCCACCTTAATTAATTCCACAACATCCCTTTCATTTATATTACAACAAAGTACTTCTACTGATTCCTAAATGTCTATAATGTAGTTGGATAAGCTTTCATTATATCTTTGGGGACGGTGCACCTTTTCAAATTTCAAAAGTTCACGCTGATGATATGGCACGAAATAATTCAATAATATTTCAAGCATTAATTTGACCGTGACATTGTCCTGTTTTATTTCCAATAGTTTCGACAAAAGAGCTCCCTGACTATGTGAAATCGCAATCTCCATAATATCCTCTTCCGTACATCTAGTTTCCTTTTTAAGTTTCAAGATTATTTTAAAGAATTCTAATAATTCTTGAACATTTAATCCATCGCAGATTTTTAACTCCTTCAAATAACGCTCAATGGGGTTCGGTAGTTTATTATAACTTTAAATGTGGCCGTCCCGAAACAAACACATCATCTCTCATATTTAGACCAGACTTATCTTTCAATTTCCGTTTACCAGCCTCTTCAGCTCACCTTCTATTTCCAGATTGGAATCAGATAACTTACGCACCAAGTTATCAGATGTTTTCCTTGTCAATTTTTAGGTTTTTTATTTTTAACAACAATTCACTTAATATACTATTCCGGTTTTCAAACATGTTTAGCTATATCCTTTTCTTCGATTTTAAACAATTTACTTAAGTTAGTCAGTCGGCGCTGCCAATGATTTATTTTTGTTTCACACCTAACTATGTCCAATGTTAGACCCTGTCCAATGGATTCCTCCAGTCTAGTTCCTGATAGTTGGGTTTCTAACTTAATTTTATCCCATTCCTCCTTGAAAGCCACCTTTCCACTCAGGTTTAAATAATTAATATTTACATCAAGACTTATTAACTGCCGTAACTTTTTCCTTAAATCTATCACCTTAAAACTAGGAGACACTTCCCACACCTCTTAACCTAATTTCATAGTCCAATTCCTCCTTGGTTAACAAGTCCACCTTAAGTGCCATTTTAAAAGTTTAATATTAAACACTTTATAATTTTCCAGTATCCAAAGCCACTTATTAATTTATAACCAATAAGTTTCAATTTTATTAAGGTTCACCAGAATATAGCAGAGTGGCGCACTTATTTGTATACTGGAATGTTAATATACAAAATTTTTTGTTTTCATTATGATGACCCTAAATAGTCTCGAACTCTTAAGATTTAAGTAGATACTGGTGGAAATTAAAACTGCACCTTTTTAGAAATATCAGGTTTATTAAATCAATTCAAATGTCAATTGTTAACCTTGTATTCCACCAAAACAATGTTTTGAACAATAGGTTAAAATTACTACTTCCTTTGGCAAGGCACTTTCGATTTAATATGGGCTCACTGTCCTCTAAATACGTGTGTATAAAATATAAAAATAAAATAATAAATCTTGAATAAATTTGATTGAAATAAATTAAATAGGCTTCTTCTCAAAACTAATAAAATAATAATTATAAACTTCTTTCAAATAAAATTCTCAAACAAAAACTAAACAGTTCTCAACAGGATTTTTTTCACAAGTTCCTACAGGAAATGGTGCAGCACCTGCAGCTCTTAATTTTTTACTACAATCCCTATAATTTCAATGAAATTTTAAGTTAGACTTTAAATAACTTACTCCTTTACAATTTTATATATATTATAGTCCACACTCAACAGAATTTGATCGTTAATTTCAAATTTACAATTCCAATTTTCAAATTAATTCACTTCTTAATTTTGCAAATTTCAAATTTAGAGAAAAATTTAATAATTCAGTCAAAAGTACTTAGCTCTTTGGTCGTGAAGGTCTTGGAGTTCGGTTATTAATATAATTTATACCGACGGATCCTACGCCGACACTACTTTTAAACTCGCACTAAATACTTTACTCTATCGCTTCTCAACTCGGAATGGTCGCAGAGCGTGGTTTCTCGGCCTGCACGACTACGCTCCTGTTCCTGCAGGCCTGTTTAAAATCTCTCCCAACGCAGGTTGGCCGCCTAACCAAAGATAGAGTCCACTGTAAACTATTGTTTAGCATTCACTGCCATCAAGTCAGGTCTAGACCAGATTCCAAGCGCGTAGTGCCTGCCGCTGGATTACAATATAAATTTACCTTTTTTATTCCCTATCCATTTACAATTCTAAAATAAAATTTTAATTTATTAAATTTTTATTTTTATTTAAAGTATACCATGTAATTGGCATATGTACGTAATTAAAATACCTGTATAATAAAATAATCTCAAATTTTTACTCGTGGTCAGTTTTCATAACATAATTTAATAGAAGTACACATCTGAAGGAAGCGTTACAACGAACGTTCGGTCACAACCAACGGATGTGGTGGGTTATAATTACATTTATTTTCTCTCTATGTATGTCTCAGGATTTGTAATGAAATTTTAACGTTGTGATTTGTGAAAATGTAGTTTTTTTTTAAAACATGTTAGAGTGTTAATTTTTGTTTCTTAAATCCAAACGGTACAGTATCGTAGGATCCTTCGAGTCTCCTTTTGGGTCCTGTAATTTTAAAAGACTTTGTTTCTTTGACTGTAACAATGTCTTTGTCCTTGGTTCGTCTGTTCTCTTCGATGTCCACTGAGTCAAATGAATTACTCAGCACTAATGCTGTCAATGTTTCAAAATTTAATTTTTGAGCTAGTTTTTAAATTTAGAGTAAGGCCTTTTATTTTACAAACTTCAACTAGTGCGTTTTTATTTGTTGACCAGACAAGATAGGCGTAAGTCTTGGGGCCTCCGGAAACAAATTCTACTATGTATGACCCTGGACCATAGTCAGCCAACTCGTCGGTCATTTCGCCCAAGTAGTCCCCTGTGGGGACCTTGTGCATACCCTCCCTATGTACGTAGAGGACACTATCTGTATCGTAGTAAAGATCTTACCTCCCTAAATTTTCTAAGTGTTCGTACAATTTTAATCGAGCATGTGACGTTGTAAATGCTGCAACCACAACATTCACTGTCCTTAGGGCTTCTGCGACTTCTTCAATATGCTGCCAGTTCACAATTAGTACAGTATCGTTAATAATTTGAGTAGTATTTACATCTATTTCAGGGTTGGCCAGCAACTGAAAGTATTCAAAAGGGTCTCTTATGATTTATGTTTTTGTTTGATTTTCCCTTTGACCGAATTTACCCCAGAAAGAATTTAACATCAATTTAGCAAGGGAGTGAAGACCTCCGTTCTTTTCAATTTTGGAAGGATCAAGTCTGACACCTTCGTGTTCATAATAATTTTGAACGTACTTGGCCTTGTCCTCTTCAGTGAGGCACCAAGAGGGGTAGCCCGATGCCTTCTGTTTAATCTTGAGAAATTTGTTAATAAAATCCGTAAAAAGACCACCATCTTCGTAAGTAATAATTTTATACTCCCGAAGCTCGTACATTTCTAAAATTTTGTATCCCTTTTCTACAGCCTTGCGTATTTCCTGCATTGTCCATGTCCCTGTCAATGCTCTTTCTTCGATGTTATGGTTACAGTCTGTGTTTAGCATTTCTAGACCACATGTACGGCATAAAACAAACATTAATTAATTCACTCCAGAACTAATTATGCGTTGCACTAAAGTCATTCTCATGGAACTGGTTAACGTCAGATTTATAGATTCGCTAAATTATTTCCCCATGGCCCTCTCTGCACTACCCAAAGCCTTTGACCTCCCCCGGAGAAGAAGAAGGGTTACTTCCCTCATCTTTTCAATACTTTGGCAAACCAAAATTATGTAGGCCCCATACCACCCAAGGAGTACTATTGCCCTGAATCCATGTTTGAAAAGTCTTACAAATATTTTGAAAATTGGCACAACGACCAACTTAACCAAAACGTACAGTAGTTTTTGACTTTCAAAAAGAGTTGGTCGAGTATTGTGGATTTCAGATGTAGATATATTGGCGCAGGCGTGTATTTAACCCATATGGGACCAAATTAATTTTTAGTAATTTTTTTCAAATATATTAGGTTTATTTTATTATTTTGATGTTATAAAGGTGTTTTTCATCAATATTTGTTTTATTACTCAGGTTATTACTGAAATATTGTGTGTGTTCCAAAAATGGAACAGCGGTCCTGAATGGGTACGTTAAGTAAGCAAGTACCGTACTTACTTCTATCTTGGAGCTTGGGTAACTGAAAGGAAATGTGGAAACAATGATTAAAAATAAACCAGAAGAATGTTTAATAAAGTTTTTGTATTGAAAACATGTGTATGGTTTACATTATCAGTACAAATTATTTACAGATTGCGAATACTGTGTTAATTTTTTCTCTCAAAAGACTAATTCTTTTATTTTTGATGGAAAAGAACGAAACACTTAGAATGCAGTGCAACATTACACTTATAACATTTCATTGTGGTATTTGTTTTGCATTGTCCACATCTTGTTTGTTTTTCTCCTTTTGAAATAAGATGGTTTGTTTTGTCATACCGAATTGCCTCGGTGACTCGTTTGTCCACTGCAGTCACATTTTGAAGTGGTTTTCCTAATTTCAAACGAGTTGAATGTGATTTGAGGTATGTCAGTGAGATTTCTCTTGTAAAAGAAAGAAGATCCAATCGTTTGTCCTTGTAGGTATTTGTCCAACGGAAAAGAATCCAGGCATTGTTAATCGATACATTTATTGGAAACATGAGCATCTGCCAATACCAATTTTTGCCACGAATTCCAATTCGCAGTTTTGACACATTTTCATCGAGTCTGTCTACGCCGCCCATGTACTGATTGTACATTACAACACAGGATGGTTGGTTGACACTTGTATGTTTCTTCTCAGCAGCACTCCAGCGACGAACTTTACCAACAGGCTCGACTCCACATGCTGTTGACGCCACGGTGACAACGTTGTTATCATTGTACCGCACCAAAGTAACATTGGAATCTTTTTCAGTAATTTGATCAAAAGATCCTCTTGGCATCTTTGACATGCTCTTTACATCTGAAAGTGGTGCTCTCTCCACGCGGTTGGCACGGATAGTGCCTGTGGCATTGTGACCTTCCTCTGCTAGTTTTTCTAAAAGAACCACGGACGTAAAAAAATTTTCAAAATACAAATTGTACCCGTTTGGTCTTTGAGGAAGGTTTTCACAAAGGTTAAGGACAACGGAACCTCCCACACCTACTGTATGTCCAGATGGTAGCCAATCGAAGATATTCGTTGTTTCATAGGAATTTTATTAGTGTCCGGGTACTGTCAAGTCCCTCGGGTAAAAATGTATTGGGAGATGAAGGATGATGTTTGGAACAAGGTATTGCGGAAGCAATGCCAAGAAAAAAATTCCTAAACATAATGAGATGTTTACATGTATGCAAAAATAATGATCTGGACCCAAATACAAAATTTGCTAAGGTCTCCCCACTTTGGAAGATGCTAAATAAGCGTTGGTTAAAGTATTTTCGGGTGATGTAAATCTTAGTGTAGACGAATCCGATACCTTATTATGGCCGTCACAGTACAAAACAACACATACACGGAAAACCTATTCGGTTTTGGGTACAAGGCATGGTGCCTTTGTACAAGATGTGGTTACCTAGTCCAAGGCAATCTATATGAAGGAGCAAATACAGGAAATAAATACCCAGAAGTAGGTGTGGGAGGTTCCGTTGTCCTTAACCTTTGTGAAAACCTTCCTCAAAGACCAGACGGGTACAATTTGTATTTTGACAATATTTTACGTCCGTGGTTCTTTTAGAAAAACTAGCAGAGGAAGGTCACAATGCCACAGGCACTATCCGTGCCAACCGCGTGGAGAGAGCACCACTTTCAGATGTAAAAGAGCATGTCAAAGATGCCAAGAGGATCTTTTGATCAAATTACTGAAAAAGATTCCAATGTTACTTTGGTGCGGTACAATGATAACAACGTTGTCACCGTGGCGTCAACAGCATGTGGAGTCGAGCCTGTTGGTAAAGTTCGTCGCTGGAGTGCTGCTGAGAAGAAACATACAAGTGTCAACCAACCATCCTGTGTTGTAATGTACAATCAGTACATGGGCGGCGTAGACAGACTCGATGAAAATGTGTCAAAACTGCGAATTGGAATTCGTGGCAAAAATTGGTATTGGCAGTTGCTCATGTTTCCAATAAATGTATCGATTAACAATGCCTGGATTCTTTTCCGTTGGACAAATACCTACAAGGGCAAACGATTGGATCTTCTTTCTTTTACAAGAGAAATCTCACTGACATACCTCAAATCACATTCAACTCGTTTGAAATTAGGAAAACCACTTCAAAATGTGACTGCAGTGGACAAACGAGTCACCGAGGCAGTTCGGTATGACAAAACAAACCATCTTATTTCAAAAGGAGAAAAACAAACAAGATGTGGACAATGCAAAACAAATACCACAATGAAATGTTATAAGTGTAATGTTGCACTGCATTCTAAGTGTTTCGTTCTTTTCCATCAAAAATAAAAGAATTAGTCTTTTGAGAGAAAAATTAACACAGTATTCGCAATCTGTAAATAATTTGTACTGATAATGTAAACCTTACACATGTTTCAATACAAAAACTTTATTAAACATTCTTCTGGTTTATTTTAATCACTGTTTCCACATTTCCTTTCAGTTACCCAAGCTCCAAGATAGAAGTAAGTACTTGCTTACTTAACGTACCCATTCAGGACCGCTGTTCCATTTTTGGAACACACAATATTTCAGTAATAACCTGAGTAATAAAACAAATATTGATGAAAAACACCTTTATAACATCAAAATAATAAAATAAACCTAATATATTTGAAAAAAAATTACTAAAAATTAATTTGGTCCCATATGGGTTAAATACACGCCTGCGCCAATATATCTACATCTGAAATACACAATACTCGACCAACTCTTTTTGAAAGTCAAAAACTACTGTACGTTTTGGTTAAGTTGGTCGTTGTGCCAATTTTCAAAATATTTGTAAGACTTTTCAAACATGGATTCAGGGCAATAGTACTCCTTGGGTGGTATGGGGCCTACATAATTTTGGTTTGCCAAAGTATTGAAAAGATGAGGGAAGTAACCCTTCTTCTTCTCCGGGGGAGGTCAAAGGCTTTGGGTAGTGCAGAGAGGGCCATGGGGAAATAATTTAGCGAATCTATAAATCTGACGTTATCCAGTTCCATGAGAATGACTTTAGTGCAACGCATAATTAGTTCTGGAGTGAATTTTGTTTGTTCGAGAACGTACTTTAGCAGAAATTGAAAATCAAATCCCTGACCGTTATGAGCAATAACGCAAACATTTTTGAATTTTTTTCTCTCCTCCATTACATACTCCATAAAGTGATTCACAGGATCATTATCAAAAATCTTTGTTCGGTCTTTGCACATTTCACAAGATTTACCATCAATACATTTTCCAACAAAATTGCTGCGAACCACAAAGGTTAACTTTATGAATTTTTGAGTTTTTGGCTAAAATTTCATCTTGACGGGTCTCCAAATCAAAGAAGGATCTTTTTTTGGCATAGGCTTTTGCTACCACTATAGCTCGGGGGCAGGCACAGATTATCGCTATTCTTAATAACTACGATACCTCTACGGGCCTTGCATTCTTCTTAAAAAATTGTTATAAAAACCTGGTCTTACCCTACCACTGCCTATTGGAATATTGGTGCGGGTACACTTAACTCTAAATGTGTCCATGGACTTAATCGAATCCGTATTACTTTGGATAAGTTTTCTAAATATATCCCAAATTATATCCCAGTGAACTTGATTTGCAGGTCTATAGGCGATATATCCGGAATCTTTGGTTCTGAAATTCAGAGAATTTAAAGTGAAACCTAGGTAGTCATTTTCGGTAGTAGTACCGGCTTTCGCCTTTTCGACAATACTCCTGAAACCCTTTTTAATCCAATCAAGTTTGGACACTCCTTCGGGTACTGGGTTAAACTTGAAAACTGTTTCTGAACCATATGTTCTAAACCTTCTACAGTAGGTTTCATTGGTATGCATAATTTTTACGGGATCCATATTGTATGTAATTAGCTCTAAAATAATACAGCAAGCAGCTTTGATACCAGTTTTTGGAATAGGTGTTGACTGTTCAACGTCACGTCTAAGAATGACAAGAATGACAACGTCACGCGCTTAAGTGCAGGAGCTGCGCATGCGCAGTAAACTTTTTTACAGTGCACTGTGGTATGATGTAATAACCGAAATAAATTACACAAAACTTGATTATAAATACGACACATAAATAAATGAACGAAATCTATGTTGGGTTTGTCACTACGATACAAAACACAGTAACACAACGAATTAACTTGTTCACTTTCAGAAAAACACAATAACACTGTGTTAGATTTAATAACAAAGGAGCAATAGTATAAACACTTTAAGAACACACACAGTGTAAAGGAGTTTAATGTCTGTGATCGCTAAATAAAGCATAAGCACTTAATAAACTGAAAAATGTAATAAAACTCCTATAAGCTAATTTACTTTTATGAAATTACTATGATAGTAAAAAAGCACTTAATAAATATAAAACACACTAACACCACTGAACTCACTCTAAGAAAGCGTCAATATAGCATTAAAAAAATACAAACCACTCAATAACACTAAAATAACACTGAGCAGAGCACTCAACACACGTCCTGCCTCTTTGACGTCCACTAAAAAAATGAAGAGAGAGAAGAATGTTGCCGCTATTGTAGGGAGTCGACCAATGGGAGCTCTGGGACACTAATTTAGACCAATCAGGGACGCGCTTATTCCGACCAATGAGGTCTCTTAAAATTGCGATTGCAGCTGTACCGTTACTCGTCTGGTTTTTTTACAGGTAACCGCAAACCTCAATCATCGCGTCCGGTACGATTAACTAAATTCAAAGTATACGA
This sequence comes from Homalodisca vitripennis, assembly GCF_021130785.1. NCBI lineage: Eukaryota > Metazoa > Arthropoda > Insecta > Hemiptera > Cicadellidae > Homalodisca > Homalodisca vitripennis. The sequence goes on from NC_060213.1 coordinate 63,761,694, forward strand.
AGCGTAATACGTTTTTTGAAAATAGACTATAAATAAGTTAAAGCTCTTTACATCACACTCGGGAGAAAAATTAAAACTTATTACACACCGAATGCAGTACCTATGTATTATTACGGCTGTATTCAGGATGGCAGATATCTGTGCTGTACTGAAGGTGTTATTTATTATTTATTATTATTACTTCCAACGGTACAACGCCATTTAACATATTTACAAAAATTACAGACTTCTAAGATGACTATATTAAATTAAAGCTAGAAAAATAGAACATCACATTTTATACACAACAACAACACAGCAATCAGCATAACAGACAATCACAAGGCAAAGCAGTAACAACAATAGTTTGACGCCAAAAAATTATTCAACACTCATAGCAGGAATCAACATAAATAACAAGTATCAATAATAAATAGGTCAAGAATATCAAAGATAACAATCAAATATAAGGTAACCATTGCAATAAACTGTCAGACAAAACGAACCACTTGAAAAACAAAATGATAATAGAATATAAAATAATAACAGAAATATAATATGTAGAGGATAATATATATATATATATATATATATATATATATATATATATATATATATATATATAAAACAGAACTATAATCTGTAGGAAAATAATATACAATTATACATTACGAGGTAAAACAAACTATAAATTAAGGAAAAAAAAACAACATAAGAATGATAACAAGCACATGCACTGGTGAACTCATGTCAACACCCTGGAGCACCTCCACTTAAAGGACAACCAAGAGCCCTGGAAGAAATCCAACCCAGCGCAGACCAATGCGCTAATAATAGTTATTAGTTTTAATATTGTTGTAGAAAATGAATTATCAGAGTCCGAGGATACAGGTAACCGCAAACCGCAAACTGTCGGTCACGAGCAGTGTCTTGAGCCGGTGCAATGAGTAAGTCACTGTGGTCGAGATTTCATATAGTGCTATCATAGATTATAATATAATATTAGTATATCGCTGTATAATATTGGTTTTATGTAAACTCGGGGTCTCGAGACGATTGGACTAATACCTCTGTATGCGTCTCTTTATAAATAAATTAAAGTAAGAGAACAGCTAGGAAACCAGAGTGAGGTATGATGGGTCTTTAGATGTCCAAGTATAAGCGACAGATATAATTACACACGGTAAAGCTTAAATTGTATGGAATGGTACTCCGTATTAAGCTAAGCTCGCTTGATATTATGAGAATGAGAGCCTAGTCGTTAGAAAGTGATGGTTGATTTAATGTGGATAAAAATTTGGAGTGCCGTAAAGGGAGGCGTGGGTTAAGTGAAAACAAAATACTTGATTAATATGGAAACTAAATGTCCAAGCAGTAGTTGAAATAAATGTATGGTGCTTTGTTTAATAACGAAATACGGTTCTTTTAATTACCGGTTACGTCTGCTTGAGAGTGGGGTCCCGGGGTGAAGTGATAGACATCCAAGTGAAAGGTAACAGAAAGTAGGGTCCCGTGATGGGCTGCGTGGGATAAGAGTATATGAAGTACTTAGTAGACATTAGATGTCCAGGTATTAAAACATATGCATGGGCAATGATCGGCAAATAGTAGTCGCTCAGAATGTACGCCTCGTGTTATAAGCTCTTAGCTGGAGACTAGGACCTCGGGATGAGAATATCCTGTCGGGAAAGTACTCGGTAAATATTAGCATTACACGTTCAGGTAATGTATGAATATTTGTCAGTAAAATGAGAGTGCCGTGTTAGGCCTCGTTTTTTTTTAAATGGGGACCTCGGTATGTTAGAAAATTGAACGAAATGCAAGTTTGAACCCTACGAAGGTAAGGCTAACTAAGATTGTGCGATGTGCTCGGTAAATACTCGTATATGGAGATTAATACGGTAAAGGTGTTAACTATATCTGTGGAAACCAGTACAGAGTATTAATCGTGGGAAGACAATATCCGAGTGTGACGCTACGCGTAGTGAACACTTTAGAGTGTGGAGTCGTGGACAATTAAAAATGTGTAAGGGCTAAGAGACGGGATGTACGACATATATGGATGCCTGTTGGACTTTGTGGATACTACTCGGTAAGGTGTAGGTGGTCTAAAATTGGGTATGGGTGATACCCCTGGGTAGGAGTACGGGAGTTAGTTGGAAAGTGTTGATGTCCCGTCGGTGTGAGGGTATGGGCCTGAAGACGCTTGGGTGGATGAGAGAGGTGGGAGACTGTAGGCGTATACACACGTAAAGGTCGGGGGGTTAAAAATCATAGTATGTGCAATATCCGTGGTTAAGAGCCGAGGTATGAGAGGTAATAGGATAGTGTGAGGTTTCTGTAGGGACCATGAGAAATGTAGGTGCAGGTCTTAGCATGTCCAGGAGACGGGCGATTGCAGGCCTATGTGGTACATTGGACTGTAAAATGGTCAAAATCCGGGTATGAGCGATACGCTCGGCTAGGAGTACTGGAGGCAATCGAAAAGTGTAGGGTCTCGGCAGGGTGCGAGTACACGGTTAAAAGTTTGTATGTCGACATTCATCGATAAAAGGTAGGCGGTTAGAGTACCGATTTGGGCATAAGTTGGAACTCTGTGAGGGACTGTTCATGTGTGGGTCTGCAAGAGACGGGGGTATAGATGGGTGGCTAGGTCCTGGAGTGGAGTGTTAGAAATCATAGTATGGGCAATATATGTGGTTAGGAGCCCTAAGTATTGGAGGCATTCGAAATGTTTGGGCAGGGGCCGTTAGAAATGTGGGTGCGGGTTTCATGCGCTCCGGTACTCGAAAAGATGGGCGACGGAAGACTTATGTGCCGTGCATGGTCCGTAAAGGTTAGGCGAACAAAATCCGAGTATGGGCGTTACGCCTGGCTCGGAGTACGGGAGGCAGTAGGACAGTGTCGGACTCAGGTAGGAGCCATCAGATACGCGGGCGCGGGTGTTAAGACTCACAGGTACTCAAAAGGGTGAGTGTCAGTAGGCGTTGATACGGCACCTGAGGACGGGTGGTTAAGTAGTACAGAAAGACAGAGATAAAGAGGTGTGTGACAAACAGGAAGTCTAGGTTGAGATAAGTCGTCGGAAAACAGGAAGTCTGTGGTTAGGAAACACCGAAATGTATCTCCCATAAGAGACATGTTAAAATATCGCCATAAGAGCCCATGTTAAAATAACTCCATAAGAGCCCATGTTACGACCCAAGGGGCGCGAGGTCTACTCACATACTTTGTGAATAAATTCTTGCATTTATCTATGATATCTTTTAACATGGGTCATACTGTATTAATATACTGTGTTGTACTATAATCGGTGATGGTTCATAACTTCACATTTTCTCTAATATGTAATCAGATATGGTAGATCTAGTTTACATTTGAAGAAAATTTACATAATTTTAATGAGTTATTGATATTTTTACCTTCTTTTACCTATTTTTAATATCAATAATTTAAGTAGAGAACAAAGTTCAAAGTTTTAAACTGTTACTTTTGACGGAGAGTTTTGTGGTGCACATTATTTTATAGATAATACTACATTCGAAGCAAACATTTAAATTAGTTATCTCACCTAGTGTACCTAGAAAAACTATAGACATCATTACACGTCACGTGAACTCAGGTCACCTCGGCGTTGAAGTTTGTTGTATGCTGGAACTGACTGTGACTAGAGGATGGTAAGTTTCCTTTGACCGGAGCATGATGTCAGCTGAAAAGAAATTTCGGGAAGTAGAAGTGAATCCATGTATGCTTTTCACGCCCCTCATAATGATCAATAAAAGAACAATATGAAGAGCGGAGTAAGAGGGTCTGGGACTTGTGCAGTAGGTCATATCTGTTTTGATATTGGTCAACGAAGGGGTCCTTATTGAAATCTACGTAGAAGTTGGCAGACGATAAAAATCTACTGTTGTTCCTCTATTGCCGCGCATCTTCATTATTCCTGTTAAAACACAAATTGATGTAATTACATCTGTTTACAAACCAAAACTCTCCGTCCGTAACCGTTTCTCAATGCCACATTAGTTTTAATATGTTATGAAAAATAAAGGGCACTATACAAAATATCAAGTCAGAACCAACATCAACCTTCCTTATCACTTCGCGTCGAAACATTGCTTCCACAATAAAATCATTGACATACTAGTGTTCGTCACTAATACAATAAGCAGTTAACTAATTTTAAACAAAAACATTCAATAACAAGCATAGTTTATGTCAGTCTTAGATAATAATATTATTTTCTATTTTTTCATGCCTAATTATCAATATATCTAGATGAGTTTTTATACTTCACAATCAGAGGCAAGAAATAAGTAAACAGCAACTAATTACTTGCTATAATAAAGATAATGTAATTCTGTAAACTCATGACCTGGGTACTTGTGTAGGCTCGTCCCCCTTATAATATAAAATAATTTGATTAAATTTAAATTACATTTATTTAGGTTTCATTTTAGTTACAAATTTTCCAATTTCTTGACTAGGGTGTGGGGAAGATAAGTAGTCCCGCAACCAAGAAGTTACGACTAATTTGCTAACGAAAAATTTAAATTGAAGTTGATTTATTTGGAATTAAATTTTAAATGGATTTTATTTTATCTGTGTTGTGTGAGAAAATTTGGTTTTAGTTTTTATTGTATTTTTGGGTAAATGCGTACTGAATTTAATTTGAAGACCTTTCTTTGGAAAGCTTTGGGTAGTTATTATGGTCCTGTAATAAATTTTTGAATAATGTAAATATTTATTATTGGAATTAAATTACTTAGTTGAGTACCGATTTTAATTTTTAATTTGGTAATTTTAGGTTTGAATGAAGTGTGATTTAATAAACAATTTTAAAATAATTTAAGAAAATATTTTCCTATATTTTCTCATTGGCAGTCTACATAAAATGATTTTGATACTAGAAACATTAATCATAGTAATAATAAGAGTTTTGTACAGAGATTTTTGTTGGTTAGATATCTAATTTACTGTAGTCTGCTATACATTATATTCAGTATGAAGATCTTGCACTATTTATTTAGTAATTAAAATTACCCTACTACGAGGAAATAGTAACACAATTTACTATACACCAACGTGATAATCCCTCTCGTTTGCTGTGCTCGACGTCGCTGTCACTTGGTTCGGCGATACTCTAAAGTATAAGAGCATCACGGAAACGCATAGATTTTATCAAAGCGTACCGGCTGACTGATAACGATGAATAAATAAGGGGATTAAGTTTAACGAGGTAACTTCCGGTTTTATAATACCGGCACCTGTAGCGACAGATGGCGAGTTCATAATGCTGTTGTAGCAAACAGAGGCAAAGTACTGTTGCCAATGCCTTTGCTATCACCACCTCCCCCTCCACTTCCAAAATTCCACATTTTCCGTAAATCACAGGGAAGGACATTAAAAATTTGTGGTTAACAGGTCAGAGAGGCAGATTTATCGAGTTAATGGAAGATAGGTCAGAGACTAAAGAGGATCCAGTTAGTTAGATCAGTTTGCCAAGTATACTGTATAGAGTTAGTGGATATAGTCAGGGGATTCCAATTAGTTGTTGGCAGGTTAGTCAGTAACATGTATCGAGTTAGTGGAGTTACTAAGAGAGACCAAATATCAAGGGGATTTCAATTAGTGGTTAGCAGGTCAGGCTTGCAAATGTATATAGTTGGTGGATGAATTAAGTAACAGTGAATGTATTCCAGTTGGTGGTAAGCAGTACATATATTCGAAGTTTATAATGCACAGCATTACAGCTTAGGTGGTTAGGGATGCCAGGGAACTAAAGTTATACAAGTATATAATTAAGAGTTTAGAGTTAAAATGCACAGCATTACAGCTTATGTGGTTAGGGATACCAGGGATCTAATCTAAAGTTATACAAGTATATATAATTAAGAGTTTAGAGTTATTGGATGCCTCGTCAGACAAGCATACTATAAGCGCCCGATGTACTAAAGGGACTCAAGAGCTTTGTGCGTTGGTCGTAATTAATGGAAAAACAATATCAATGAACATTCACGCATAATATAAATAGCAATCAGTTACGGTCCTATACCGGCCAGTCTATATTTTCACTGACTGCAATTTATTTTAAATACACAGAAACATCTATAGAAAATACCTGATACTGTTGTCTACATTATGATACATTTTGCCCACTTCAAACAGTCTAAACTCGACCTCGAGCTATACCGCCCTGATTACTACTCACGAATTACTCCTAGTCTTCATATACTCTAGACTCAGGGCACGAGCATTTGCTACGGAGATGGTATCCATGTACAGATCTACTCACTGCCTGAACTATAATTGGTGCAAAATGTATTGATTTGACTTACCCTTTTATAGAATAATCCTGCAGAACCCACAGACCCTGTTCTTCTCAGATCTAAAAAAGAGTCAACGTCAAATAGCACGAACTATATAACCTGGAGGAGCATCATGAAGCTTCGTACACAATAAATTTATTGTACTTTTATAAAAATTTTAAAATTATTAGCGTTTCATGACAACGGTGTTTACAATTGCTCAATGCTTATTGTTAGGACGAGAAAGACACAGGCTGACCGAAATGTAAACATACATTTGAAGTATAAGTATAAGTATATAATATGAAGTATATCATATTAACAAATAACCTTAATAATCAATTCTACAAATAAGAAAGTTAGTTTGTATTAAATTATGATTGGAACTCAACTATTTCAAAATTTTAATTGCAAAAACCTAACGAGCCAATTATGTTTCCCGTTTTTCATTAAACGGTCAGTGGTCTTCATGGTCGTAAAAAAAAGGAAAGTAATTTTGAAAATTCCGGACTTTGTTAAAATATTGAAAGACCGACAATTTGATAAGTGCTTGTCTCTGATAGTAACACTTCGTATTTCCAACAATTTGACAGCTAATTGCACACAATAAATAATACTAAAACAAATATATTACGAAATGTAAGTAAAACAATTAAATGTATAATACATACCACATCAAATGCTCAAGTAGCTAGGCATTAGGTAAGAAATAATCCATTCTACTTAAATCATCCTTATTTCATGTTGTTACCTGTGCAATGTTATTTTGAATCACTTCTACATGTTGAGAAGCAAGAATGAGCTGTACCTGTGTAGAGAGTTGTTGAATCCAGAGCTACCGCGACAGGTTATCTTCATACAGTTGGTTCCGCTGAAGTGCGTAGATGACGAAGAAATTTGAATGATCTGTGATCCCATAGTTCGTCATCACAGATTAACTGACACACGCTCCTCGTCTGGCGCAGGCATACGTTCAATGAGTTTTGAAATGTATAAGGGTTTTGTGTAGGAGGATTAGGTATTATATCATCTACATTTGCTAGTATTTTGGCATACATTTGAGAGTCTATATAATGAAATTTCGTTACTACATTTCTAATCTCAGAAGTAATGTACAGAGAATTGTCTTCAACAAACCATAATTTCGGTCCTTTGGATCAAAATGTTACTACAACTCTAATACTTGCCGTAGATCTTCTAATGCTTGTTAGGGACTTTTACTTATATCAGTTTACGTTCTCATTGATGTCAGGCTTGATTTCGATGCTGTTTGTTGAATTTGACAAACATTCTGGAGGCGCAGTTCTTCAAGCTTTCGTAACCTTAAATTGTATTCCGCAACACAGGAAGTTTTCTATAACATGGTAAAGCCATCTAGAATTAAAGGGTATATAATTTGTTGGTCACCGATATAGTAAATAAAAGTGGTCAATCATTGATAATTATTAAATACCTAATAATTCCTTTTAATTATAATAAATGCAATTTACACAAAATATACATGCACTTATGAGATGGCTGGTTTCAATGTTTAAATTTAACAACTAAATAATTTTATTCACGAAAATAAATAAACACGTTTTGTTACTAAGAACAATTTGACAGCTGTTAAACCATCACAAACAGCTGTTATTATCTGCATAAGTGTGGAACCAGCAAAGTCAACTAATCTAAGAAATGTAACATTAGTACAGAAGGTTCTTCCCATCGTAATTAAATCTCCCTGAGCGTAACTACAAAGTCAAATGAAGATATTTTGCAAAAAAATACTTTTTTAAGGAGAGGTCGATTTCATTTTAAAGCCTTATCCTGCCCGTCTAGAATAAGGTGACAAGATGCGATGTTTTCTCTGATTTGACCTTGGAGACGAGCGCTGTAAAAAGGAAAGCATCAAAAATGGAACAAACCTCTTTCAATATTAATATTACTGAAGATACCATTCAAGAGAATATGCTACACAGAATGGTTCTAACATGATAAGGAATATAAAATACTTTAGAAACACATAATATTAATCTCGTGACTGCTAGTCAGGTTTTTATACTTAATCAAAATCACTCAAAACAACTTGTAAAGGCATCTTAGCCATGCCTACATTTATTATTATAAAATTGTTAAACAATATCTGAAAAGTGATTAATATTGGTATATTCTTCTTAATTTGAGCATGAAAATGATAGAATAGACAAACATTAGACTTAGTTAAACCTACTTTCAATTTTTTATAAAACGGAGCACCTGAAGAAAACCCAATATTAGAATAACAAAAACTCAACTTAAAACATGATAACAGCAATGACGATTGTAAACATATTAAAAATATAATTAGTTCAATATGGTAATCTGTTCATTTCACAAAAGCAATGCTAGGTTTATTTCAATATGGGCGTGAGTAATTCAATCTCTGGAAGTTTTTAAAACTGTTGGTTGCACATCGTTATGGCACAAATACCTTGATATTGTAGTGGGTCAAACAATTTAATGTTGTCGAATTATTATAACTGTATATACAGGTATATTGTAGTCTACTATAGAATGTCAAAAAACAACTGCGGCTAAATATGTCCTTGTCTAGTAAAAGAAATAGTTTATATATTTTTAATATAATTTTTTGTATATATATATATAATATTTTGTAAGAATGGGTTTTATAGTTAATGTACATTTCATAGTAACTAGATTAGATTAACTGTTAATTTTTATGATGATCTCTCTTCACACTTAACCTCATTCAGAGTTATAATTACTTTATTGTGTTAAAATACTGATTTCCGTTGAGGACAGTACATGTATACATACACACACACACACACATATATATATATATATATATATATATATATATATATATATATATAAAATATACATTTATATCATATACATATATATATATATATAAATGAATATATAATTGCAATACATTTTTTGATTCATTTATATTTATAAGATTTTATTAAGATATCTAAGGTTTATTATTATTATTTATATTTGTATTAAATACTCGATAAGGACTATTGTGTGTATGTGTGTGTGTGTGTGTGTGTGTGTTTTCTTACAAGAAAAATACTTTTACGTATCCTGCAGGACTAGTCGTTTTCGCCTGGGTATGTCGGACTCGGACGTCAATACCGACTAAAAAACCTTTCTCTTGCCTCTGTATCCCTGCGGAAACCGCCGCTAGGCATTACTTCACGAAGAGAAGATGTATGTGTGTGTATATAAATTAGCTTGAAATGAACTATTGAATTTACTTATGTAGAGAAGTAGCTGGTTTAAAAATTCCTAGTTTTTAACCCTATGCGTTCCCGCGATATACCTATTAGGGAAAACGAGCTGGTAATCCTTCTCTACTGTCGTGATCACCACAAACAATCGTGCAGGCTCACAACTCACTGTGGAGACTCGTAAAACTTAAATTATAATCTAAAAGTTAGTTTTTAAAAGCACTTTCAGCCTCTATCCTATCAGAATGTACGCCACAAAACAGCTCTTAAGTTCCACAGAATAGTTAGTGCCTCTTCAGACAGTCAGCCTGACTTTTAATGTAGTTTGTTGTAGCAGGAGAAATATCGTTTAAAATTTTATTTCTCCGAACATTGATACATTTGTTAATCTTTTGTCTTCAAACATTACTGTAATATATGTGTCTGTATAAACGGTGCAATTCTAAAACATATTTTGTTATGTTTGAATGTTTCAATAAATATTGTCTTTAATCTAAAATTATTTAAATCTATTTTTAAATTCCAAAAAATCGCACATAATTTTTAATTACAAGCATTCACTTACAAGGCAATTGACGGCGCACCCGGTGAAAATCGTTCAAATTTGAAAGCTACACCATTTTCTATCGATCTCATTGGTAGATCATCGGTTAACTATAAAGTTTGTAGCATTGTTGTACAGTCACGTAGCATTATTCAAGGGTCCTGCCAGACGTAAGCAGACATACTGAGCCAGTTTAATATCCCTCACACAGCTGCCAGTAGTAGCCTGATTAAGATACCGCTTCCGCTACAGTTGTGTCGTTCGCTGCAATTTATTTCTAAGTTCTCATTTTCGATGGTTCTAGTAATTTAATGTTTAATAATTTACCACTTACTAGCGTGTACGTGTTCTGAGCTTTACATAAGTAATAAACTCAAGCAACTTTTCTTTTTGCTTACTTCTGGGAAGGGGCAAGTGAGATCGATATTTTTATACAAAATCTATCCTGGTCTGAGCACGTGAAAACACCGATCCGATATGCCCCTGGCTAGAAATGCGGGTATCAGTGCCACCTTCTATGCCACCCTACATTACTGTAGAAATAAAGAAACAACATCTCCAAAAATAGTACCCCAATTCAAACTAAAATCACATAATCGGTACCGAAAAAATGCATCCTACCAACACACCACCAATAACCAAAACTAATAGTACATTTTTTGTGTTCCACGGAAAAAAATCATCTTTATAATTAACAAGTACAGCTAAAGCTGTTTTCCTTTGAATTCGTATTCAAATAACGTTGTTCTTAAATTAAATTTCGTTAATTGATTTTTCCTTTAGAACATTTCTCTAGTGTCAAACACTTACCTCATACAACGTTGCCTCCAAATGGGCTATGTTCACTGTAATATATTTTCGTATTTTTATTTAGGCTTTTATAAAAGTATAGGTTCTTACTCAGCTTTCTTTAGATCATGAGGCTGGTCTATGCATATCTTCACTAACACATAAGGTGTTTAATTTCTAGTTTTTTTAGTTCCTTTATATCATCTTACTGTGTAAAATACAGTGTAAAAGTACAATTCGAAATTTAACAAACTTGATTACATCCAACCATAAAAACAACTATTCATTATGCAAATAAGACAGCGGTTTTGACGTTGATTTCTGGTTTTTATCTGGTTAGCCAACATTAGAAAAATATAAAAAACACAATACGCAAGTACTTTTTTCCCTTTTTTTAAGCCTCAGCTACAGCTATGTAGGCTTCGATGTTCACTGTTTTATCTTGTTTCGTGTCTATACATGATTGGCCCTCCCCGGGATTTGAACCCGGGATCTCTCAGTTAGAGAGCCGAGACTATAACCATTTAGTCTACGGAGGAGGGCTACAAGTACTTTCGTATGAGTAAAGCGTGCAATTTACAAACGGTGCATATATTTTCATGACAGATTAAAAAAATGTATTTTATATTCAACTGTTTTAAGTAAAATTTTATATACCTTTTTGTTAAGCGGAAATCCAAGATACGAACAAAAACTGTTAATGAAACATGTGGTAAGGTATATTGAGAAGGAAACTTGAATTGAAACACGAAACTTGATTTTCTGCATGAAACTTGATTTCTGCATAGACAAGAATGAGGGTATAATGATGTTGCATGTCCAACCACGTCATTCGGCAAAGAGTCGTTGAAGCCTATCACTCAGTAAGCTAATACAAATTTCTCTTTTTATCTGGTTGGGAGAATGTAAACATTTATTTTTCTGTATGGCTGTTTGCCTGCCTATCTTCAGCTGGACATATAGATAATGGAATGCGCTATAAATTTGAAATATTGCTAGTAAACTAAGCGAAGTCTGTTATATGACACGTGGTGCACCCTACTCTTACCTTGAGGTAGTCAAAAATTACCTTGTAAGTGTCAACTGCCACGGGTTATAGATAAAGCACGATTTAGCTCTTAGAATTAGTTTCCCCTGTGAATTTTTATAATAAAAGATTGGAGTATGTTTCCAGGACCTTTTGGTTAAGGTCCTTGAAAATTACCTTGGCCAATAACCACCAGAAATTTTAAACAAAAACTGTAATTATGTCATGGGAACTCCCCACGGGATTCTTCGTTGTTTGGAAGGTCAGTAACGTATTCTTTATGCCTTGTTAGTCACATGAGTGACGTAATACATAGAACTTTAGTAAGATGTTTAGGGTGAATGTGGGTGTTGAGTGAGGGAAATACTTTCTTATAAAACCGAAACACTTAGAGATATTTTAAATATTTTTCAATTTAAAGTTAGCACAAGTACAAAATTTAAAGGAATTTTAGTCTTCTAGTGTAATTATTAACATCAGTGGAAAACTAAGTAATTTTTATTTAGAAATTGGCCATGAGCGGTTCCACTTAAATATTTTAAGGATTGAACTAGTATCTGACTAGAACATTATTTTGGAAGTTTTATATATAAACCCATACAGAAAAGTCGGAATTACGCAAATTAGGGAAATGCCGTTTTCTTAAATCTACTACAACTTTCCTCACAAATACCAGGATAAATCTATTTTAGTGTTTAGTTTCGGAATTTACGTCCTAATGGGAGAAAATTTCGAACTAGATGGGACCTGATTGAGGAGTGCGGAGGTTCGATTTTACAAATCACTATAAAATACCACAGAGTGCCTGGGGAAGTTTCCTATTGAATAAATGAATTTATTTCCCATAAGTACAAGGCAGTAATACAGTATTTGAAAAAAGCGAGAAAATTAATCCGGCCACTTTATCCAGTAGCGTGACCAGTTGAAACTATATAAAATACATTAACATAGTATATCATATTCTAGCATTTAGAATATTTAATAACAGAAAATCGCCAACTGTAACATCTGTGAGTTCAACCACTTACAATAACTTTAAAAGAAGAAAATAATATTAGTGGATGTATAAGTAATATGATGTAAGATAAGCAAACAGATGAAATTAATTGTGATGAATATGAAAATAGTTATCCTATATATTAGTTAAGTAGGTAATAAATATGCCTAATAAATGGGTTAAAGTTATATCATATATTAGAAAACTACCAGCAAGAAAATAACAATTATTTATACTACTTAATTATACTAAGACATAATTAAGATATTCCACATCTTGTTGTGAAGAAAGCCAAGTGACTGTTTCTTTGCAAAAGTGTTTGAAATTTTTAATAATTTTGATTTGAAGTGGCAACTGATTGAGATATTTAGGACCTAGATATTGAAAGGAGTGACGAAAAATAACTTTGTTGACTTTGGGTAATTTAAAAACAGTTATTTACAAGACTTCTTGTATTGTGAAAATGGTTTGTCGTTGTGTTTTCTCTATTCCCACTTCTGATATAAAACAATCTGAGAACTTTAAAAACGAAAAGATGCTGAAAGGGTAAAATTTTTAATTGTTGAAAATTTCCATTTAATGGAAAAGAAGTTGTTCTTTTGGTTTTTTAAGAATTATACGTAAAAAAGTAATTTTGAGTGGTTATTAACTTATCTATTAATGTTTTGTATGTTCCTCCCCAGCATGGTAAATGCAAAACGTCTTGAGTTTATGAGGGCAAAATATAGTGATCTCAAGAGTGTCAAGTTACAAAAATTTCTCAAAAAATAAAATTTTCTAATTTGTGATCTTAGTTTTGCGTGTAAATCTAATATAATGAGGTTCAAAAGTCAATTTTTCGTCGAGCAAAATTCCCAAATATTTAATAGTTTTTACTTTTTCTAAGGGCTGGCAGGTACATAATTGAAAATTACAGGATGTGGAGTGAAATATCAAGGGGAAGGGTAGATCAAAACCAAAAAAAATCAAAAGTTATAAACTTGGTCTTATTTACATTAACCTGCATTTTATTTGCAGCACACCATTTTCTGAGTATTAAAAGATCATTGTTGATTAAAATGTCTAGTGAATTAAGGTCTTTGTGAGTATAAAAAGTGCAATATCGTCTGCAAAAGCGATAATATTTCCATTGAAATTGAGGTTCAACAAATCATTAATAAAAATAAGAAAAAGGGTGGCTGAGGTCACAGAACCTTGAGGGACACCCACTTGGACAATTTTTGAATCACTAAGAGTGTTGTTAAATTTTTACTTGTTGTCTCCTTTCTTTGATAAAACTATTAAACCAGTCTAGAGCAACACCTCTAATTCCTGCTAGCTCTAATTTTGTTAGAAGAATTTCATGATTCACCATATCAAATGCTTTTTTAAAATCAATAAAGAGGCCAACTGTTTTAAGTTGCGAGTTTAAACCGGTGAAAATATAATCTGTTACTTTAAATTAATGCACTTTCCGTAGATCTCCCTTTAGTAAAAACCAAATATTGTTTACTGCTTACAAAGTTAGTTCTCATTTAAAAGTTATTTAATCTTATCATCATTATTTTTTCAAACAATTTAGAAAAAACAGAAAGCAGGCTTATCGGTTTTAGGTTGTCTAATTTATATAAATTGGGCTTTTTCAAAAGGGGCACAACTAAACTTAATTTAAGATTGTCTGGAAAAATACCATTACTGAAACTAATATTGATTATATACTCTAATATCGGGGCAATTTCATCAATAACATGTTTTAACAGATTTACGCTAAAATTATCATAACCTGTAGATCTTTTATTTTTCAAATTAAGAGCAACTGTTTTGATCTTATCCACTGAGGTAGGAGCTATGAAGAAGGAATTTAGGTAAACATGGGTGGGACGGAGAATTTCGGCAGTGAGTGTACTTGGCTGACCAGACTGTATCGAGATAAGATGGTTGTTGATTTTCCTGTGCGATAGCGCGCGGTTTCTGTTATCACAGTCCCATTATCCAATTCAATACGCTCAATACAATTATTAGCTTTGCTGCAACCAGTTAAATTATTAATAATCTTCCATTGTTGTGTAACATCCCCTTTACAGTTTTCTAACTTTTTCGAATAAAACTCGTTTTTTTGTAAAATCGATTTCAGATTTTAAGTTGTCAGAAAAATTGTTGAAAATAGTTCATAAATGCTGAGTCATAAGGTCTTCTTCTTGAAATTTTTATATAGCTTTTTTCTTTTATCTATTTTTTTCAAAATATTTGAAGTTATCCAAGGGCTCAATAAGCTTTTCTTATTTTAATGTCAGTTAAATCTATCTTACTACTACTATCTACAATATCGTTTAATATTTCTTGAAATTTATTAAAACACAAGTTAACATCTTCCTCAGAAAGAACATCACACACCAATTGACATTTCTTAACTTATCCTTAACTACACTAAAATCGACTACAAACTTACGACATAAACTACCTGTTGACTTTTTATTGTTTGATGAGTCATCAAACTTTAGTCCCAAAACACAGTGATCAGTAATACCTACATCGAACACACCACTAGAAAAGAGATTTATATATCTATGTCGAACAAAAATATGATCAATAAGTGTTTTGGAATTAATTGTTATTCTTGTAGGTGCATTCACCAAGGATGTAAATCCATTATTGTTTAATATACTATTGTAACCATTTGTTATAGTGCTAGTTTCCAGAATATTAATATTTTATATCTCCGACGTATATTACCTTATTTGTAACTCCTGAAAGAAGCTGTGCTAGTTCAGTTAGAAAAAACGTTTTCAGTTGTATTATGCAATCTATATAAACATATCAGCTTAAAATAAGATTTATTTATTTTAATATTTAACAAAAGAGAATCAGCTGATAACATATTGAAAGGAGGGCTTATCTGAGTACATTCTATTGAATTATCTATAAAACATAAAACACCACCTGCTCTATAATTATCATTGCAATTTGTAAAAAGTTTATAGCCTGGTATATTATATAAACTGGCCTCATCACTATCAATCCAAATTTCGCTAAGAACAATAAACTGAATCCTACATTTTATTCTATCTATTTCTGCAATTAAAGTGTTAAAATTTTTCCTCATACTCCTTATATTTGCATATAGAAAATTGTAATTATTCCTGTCATTTTCCAGGTAAAAGAAATCTTGTAAACTCGGAGTACGAGTTTTTTGTAAACAAGTTATGGCTCATTTAGGCTATGTGACTTCTTAATAAGCAAATGTAATAAATAGATTTAAATAGATAAAATAAATATAATAAATATAAGAATAAATAGATTATAAACTAAATAACAGACAAATAAACTATAACAAATAACAAATTTGGAATAAATCAACAAGGTAAAATACACTATAGTGAATAACAATCATATAGACTTCTAACAACAAATAAATAACAGTTAAACAGAATAACAGAATACAATATATAAATAAATACAAAAATACAATTGATATAATAACAGTAGGCAGCAATGCAACTTTAAACATATCTTTTTTGTAACTAATAGCTAGGAGTGTATTCAAAGGCATAATAACAATAACTTACTTGTTACTTCAGCTTGTTGAGTTCCTCATCGTTTTCAATCCTAATGAACCGTTCCCCTTCACACTTCCGCACAAAGAACTTGCCATCTTTATACCAGGCGAACTTGTAACCAATTTCTTTGCACTTATTCTTCAATTTTGACAGAAACATTTTGTTTTCCGGTGTCAAGTGTTCACTGACGTAGATTTTCTGGGCGGGGAAGGCGGCATTGATCTGCTCGGCTGTCATCGTCTTCTTATCCTTGAACTTGTTGAGCAAAGTGTCTCTGACGGTCCTTCTTGAGAACTGGACGATGAGGGGCGGAATTCGATCCTTATTGAAAGATGGTACTCGGTGTGCTGTTGATATGTCGGTCTCCTGGATCTCAACTCCTAGGGCAACTCCAACATCTCTCACCAGGCCGCTCACATTCTCTTTTGGTGTTTCTGGGATCCCGTTAATTCCAAGATTACTCTTCCTAGAATATTGTTCAAGTGAGCGAACTCTGCCTTTCAGAGAGTCCACCTCAGCTGTAAGGGCCGAATTCAAATTACGAAGGTTTTTCATTTTCTTTCTTAACTAATGCTAACTCACTCCTTCATTAGATTACTTGACTCATCCATCTTATCAGAGACAAACTGCTTAGACCCCGAGAGCTCATTTAAACTCCACCCTCACAGACTTAAGCTCGACAAACATTTGTTGCTTGAAATCTTCAAGTGCTTTAAGCAGTTCTTTAGTAGATTCGTTGCTTACCTGCGAAGGAGTAGTGGCTGATGAGGCCCGGCAATCCCTACACCTCCAATCTCTAAAAGATCGAGTTTTGGCTCCATCAACGTCCCTTTGAATACATCGAGCATGGTAGTACTTGTTACAGCTTCCAGCACACTTAATTCCTTGTTCACCTCCCTCACTATCAAACGACCCATCACAGACGGCACAGTTATGCGACATCGTTAGTTTTAAAGTGTATTCGTTTTTAAAGTATTAGAACTCTTAAATAAAACGAAGGTTTTATATTATTGGCGCGACGCGACAGGCAGTAGCGTGCACTCGACGTGAGCGATGTAGATAAGCTGTTATCAGCTCGGCGGATATTCAACATCAGGGTTCCATAAATCGCTCCTCTAGGAGTCCTTTGGAACATGACATGGAGGAACAACATTTTTATAAGATCTAGAGTCTTCCAATGACTATAGAGTATTTTACAGATGCTTTGGAACATGTATGTGTTCATGGTAACAGTCCTAATAACACCCTCACTGAAGGCACTCTGCAATTACTATTCTAACAATGAGACAGGATAGTGTGTGAGGAATTAGTGTTGAGATAAATATTTTTTTTAAATAATTATATGTTTCTTCAGTGTCGTTAACGTCTAAATAACGTTCCTCTAGACGTTCATTGAAACATGACATGAACGTGATGGAATAAGTTACTGGTATGCAGTTTTCTTCCAGTTGCCATCACCTATCTCACTTACGATACGCCATAGAAACTGTGATGTATCCGACTTTTGTATTTCTGAATTTTGTATTCAATTTATATATATATATATATATATATATATATAAACAATTTTAATGTTCTTTCAATATAACTCAATATCATAAAACACGCTTTAATCAAAACATTTTATTTACATATTCATATAAATAAATTAGGAGATTACAATCTTCATGGCCTCCAAGATTCGCAGAAGATTTACTTCGCAAACAGAAACGCTAACTTTAGTAAATACACTAACACACCAGATAATTCAAAGAAGAGCTTGAAGGTCTTTTGTATCGTTTAACTAAACTGGCATTTCCCAGGACCATATAAATAAAGGACTTTATATATATATTAGGTTATTTAGCTGTAAAAAACCTACAATATCCCTCATTTTAAAGTTTGAAATATAACAAAACCTAAATGACAAAAACAGAAATGTTTCATATATATTATAGGTGAATAGTACTTCTATTTGAATTATGTTAATATTTCAATTTTTCAAGTTTATTATTTACCTTATCAATTCATAAGAACGCTATTATCACAACTATTATAACGATCGCTATCAACTATATATCGCTAGCTATAACCATTTTATCGCTATTATAACGATATAATTTCAACTAATGTAAGTAAATGTATTATAAGCAGAGGAAACACTGTTCAATATCTCGACTGGTGCACAGTGTGTCTTCCCTGGTTGTAAACCGCACCATCAGTCTGGTGTTAGAACATTACATTCTCATTACCTTGAGGGTTTGCTTTACAGGGATATTTTACGATACTCCTCTACAGTGTGCTATGACTATGTAGTTTTTATTATCTCACTGATATATTAGTCATTATTAGCAGAAGGTCGTAGTATCGAGCTACCGATAATCCATCATAATTTTTTTTTTGCCCAAACATGAGAGTCTACACTGCAATAGTGTTTTATTTAATGGTAAATATTTTATAGCATTTCAACTAACGCCTCAATAATGCACAGCATTAATAAAAGCACATAAACATTTCATTATTATATTATATTAATGTTAACAAATTGTATAATTTCAATATTTTTAAGGCACGTATTTGTGTAAACAATGTTTATCGTTATATTTTTATGTTTTAGTGAATGAAACACAGAAAAAAAGTAGGTAGTAGAGATAAAAATCTAATGAGAGCGAACAACCTCTGAGGTAGCTATATTTGATATTATGATGCTCCTTTACCCGTCTCTTTCTCCTGATTTCATTTTGCATTTTTAACCTTATGATGTAATATTAATATTATTTTAAGCATACTTATAGTCACTACTGCAAACCCTACAGTTGATAGTTTACACAGATAATGCTAATTCACAACCAATCAAAAATACATGGACACGTGTTTACCGTAGTTTCATATGAACACCATTCTTCTGAGCGTCACCATTCTTCATGTTTATGCGATAGAAGATTTATATGAATAAAATTAATAGCCTATTAGGATAATTGATCTAGTTAATTTCAGATGGTTTGAGGAATTATAACAGTAATGTAATAATTTGTAATGTTGGATTTAAGGGTTTTACCAAATGAAATACGGTTACGTACAGCTTTTAGTAGTAGTTGTGAGATGAAAAGGAAAAAATTGTGTACGGAAATTAAGTACACGGCTCTGCTCAAATGATGTAGAGATGTTTGTGTGATTCATATTGCAAAAATGTTCGGAAAATTTGTATTTCTGTATCTTACAAAATGTCACGCTCATGTTTACATTGTCCAAGGTATACCTCTTCAAATGAAATCAAAGATGGCATAAGACATATGGGAGCTGAGAAGCAATTACTCACTTAATATACGTATTATAAATTTTGACACACGGTAGATAAATTAGATCAACACGAATACGTTTATGTGTTCAAAGAAAATAACCAAAACATTTAGCTTACTTATAACTTTAAATATCTCACTCCAAATAAAACAAACACTAAGTCCTGAAATATTAAAGATAATCCGGGAATATTTTTACTAATCAAAATTGTATTTACTACTTTCTTATATTAGATAAGCATTGATATTCTTAGAGATAAAATATGTCGCTCAGTGGTCGACTTTGCAGCACCCATAACAGGAGTCAAATCAAAATTCGTAAATTTCAAGTATCAACACAACAATTTTATAAAAAACGCCTATGGATACACCAACTAATCCTGATAATTCAAAGCCACACTTCCTGCCTGTATTGCCTAGAACAAGAGTTGATTATATGATTATATGATACAATGGACTATATGATCCTTTGTAGTGAGGCAATTGCTGTATTACAGGATGCCGTAGGCAAGGGATTATGTTTGTCGTTACAAGCTTTGTCAGTGTTGTGCAAAGAGAACTGTATATTTACACCATCTAACGCACTCAAAAGGTACCTCAATAAGATTTGATTTTCCACCATGGAATAAACACACACCTACAAGCACATAAAGGCAGGAAATGAATACTACATGCTGTTTGGAACGTACATATACAAATTGGAAAATGTACAGTCTGGGATTAGAAAGACAACAACCCACTCTCCTCATAAACCACATCAGTTATCTAAAAAAATGCTTTGTAATTTATAAAATTAAATTTTATGACCTTGA
This sequence comes from Homalodisca vitripennis, assembly GCF_021130785.1. NCBI lineage: Eukaryota > Metazoa > Arthropoda > Insecta > Hemiptera > Cicadellidae > Homalodisca > Homalodisca vitripennis. Next base: position 63,782,188 of record NC_060213.1, read on the forward strand.
GTATCGATGACATAACCTGACCCCACGTGTAAGGCATATGTTATTCTTTAATTCTCATAACATTAAAAAACGTTACAAAACCCTGTTATGTGCTTACTCATCTCACTTAACCCAAGTTTTGAATCTATTTTTGTAAAGTTATTGCAGCCTTGTAGGTGGTGGTAGCTGTGTCCAAAAACCTTCAATAGTGTATTCTACAAGCTTCAACATACTGTTCATCTTGTAATTTATTGCCATACTTGATTTGTCGTTATTAGGTTTACTAACTAAATATGCAGGACTTGCATAGTAGACAAACTTGGTGTAATTAGCTTTTCTGCTAGTAGTTAATCCATAACTTTTCTCAGTTCCACAAGCATAGGGGGAAAGGGAAGTACTGTTTTAAACTCAATTGCCTCGTCGTTTTTGTTGAGAAAATTCTCTGGATACTCATTCACAATTTTTAATATTTCTTTCGTAACTTTGTTACACCCCACATCAATGTCTTGATTTGTGTGACTTGTTATTACTTTGTCTTTTCAAGAACAAAAACATGATATCTAATTTGAAATTAAAACAACACAAGTCACATATTGTATGTTAATAATCATGCAAGTTGCCTTTATAAAATCAGTCCCCAATAAAACAGGTAAGGATGACTTTCTACTTGCAGTAAACATTACCTACAAAGAGCATTCCGCTATATTTATCCAATATAATATAACATTTATTTATAGCTAATATAATATAGCTAAATGTTTTTCCAATCTAATAATTTCACATTCATTTACCGCTGAAAATTTTGATTAGTGAGAAACAATGGAGAAAACTATGTTGTCTTCATTCACTCGTACTTGCCTTTACTTATTCACCACAATGAGCTTCCTGTACCCAAAGGTACCTAGACGGGTATTTTTAACTTAGTAAGGATCTTACGTGCTTATTTCGAGCATGTTTACATTTCATTTCTCAGAGCCGGCACTGATAACGATTCCTCCCCACTGACGTATCTACATTTGCTGTAACTCTAGAGGGAACCATCTGAGACTAAATATTGTTTTAGCAATCCTTTGTTTTTTTTACCCTCTCTTTTTAGGCTCTTTCCTTTTGGTAACAATACTGAGATATATTTATGTCCTGTTTTATCCTACTAATATTATAAATGCGAAAGTTTGGATATTTGGATGTTTCGAGGTTTCGAGGTTTGTCCTCGAATTACGCTGAAACTGCTATACGGGTTGTGCTGAAATTTGGAACACCTATAACTTTTAGTCTGAATTAACATTTAGAATGCTTTTTGCCACCCATAACACATTCACTTCACCAAATAAAGTCGAATTCAAATTGAAAAATTATTTTGTTTACATTCGAATGTTATAAGATAGTTATAATATTTATGACACATAATCCAAATTTAACTGACCCTAAACATCTGTTGGCACTTTAAGCTGAAGTTAATCAGTGGCAGAAACATAATTATGTTTACATTTAAATTTTAGAAAATCTTATCAATAAAAATAATTCGCAAAATGTGTTGCTAAGCGCAAATCTTGATAACGGCTGGACCAATTCGGTTAATTCTATTTGTAAAATGTCCATTGAAATCCGAGGAAGTGTTTCACGAAGAAAAATTTAAGAAAGGCTACCGTAATTGATCGGTAGTGTAATGCAGATAGTAAATAATCATATATCAATTTTACTCTAGATTGCGCCAGTGACAAATTAAAACCATATAATTCATTAAATACTGTTATAAAACTAACCTTAATGAACGAAGGTATGAATATTTTCACATAAGTTACTTTAAACTGATGGACTTCCTTGACATTATGATATTACATTTTAACGATGGCCTATGGAAAAACAGAGAAATGAATACTAACATGCCTCAACGATTCATTCTATCCCTGGCTACAGTCCAAAAACAAGTGTAACGCAAAACTTTAATAACAGTTATTTTTGAATGTTTCAAAACCTTAATAGGGATTTCCCTCTTATACCGAAAGTACATAGTAAGTAGGTAGGACTTTCCCCTAGGTCGTAATAGGCTTTTCAGTCCTACCAAACTCAACTATGCCAACACAATTTTGACCAAAATAGATTTCCGAGAACTATATAATCGAACGTATATAGTTTTTTAATCGAGGCAATATGGCATGCTAACCTGTGGCATATTATGTAAATTAATTTAAACGGTCTTAAGTAAGCACTTTTAACCGAAGTAGGCATGTCGGTCCTACGTAAGTATATATATATATATATATATATATATATATATATATATATATATTTTATTCGTTAGAACAACAAGGCAAACTCTACTATGGCACTGGAAATGTCTTAGACCTGTAATATATGACAAAGACTGGAAATATACGCTTTTTGACCGAAGTAAGTTTCCGAGATCCGTGATCCGAGATTTGTGTTTTCATTATCGAGATGTCAAGGCAGATTCAGCTGTGACATTACGTATATAATTAAAATTAGAACCATAAGTGCTCCTACACGTGCCAAACATGATACTGTATAATAATTAAGTTAAAATCTAGTACTATTTACCATGAACTTAAATAATATCTATCTGATGAATGCCTACTTACGTTTTAAAATTTGTAGAGGACTCCCATCATATTACATCATAATTGCTTTTACTACGTAATATAAGGATTACGGTACTAAACACTGCGTGCGAAGCCGCGTGTAACAAATAGTTAAAAGACGTCATCACCGCTTTGTTGACATGTTGTTGTGAAGTTATGTTGACAATTGGTTTTGAGGTTACGTCAACCTATGGGATTGGGATTTTTACATTTCTTGCATGCCGAAAACTGGATCTCTGTAGCCTGCGTTCAGCTTGGAACTTCTTCTTCTCATACTTACATTCTGTTCGTAAATACACAGATTATCCAGATAAGCACACATCTGTGAGTTGGCACAGAATACAAGTTTAGCACCCACTTGTGAGAAATAACCGGTTTAATAACTTCTGTTAACTCTTCCTCGGAATAACGGCATTGCAATAGCCTAGCACTTTGCCGTATGCTATGAATGTAGCAACATATCATCGATCTTCAGCGGCCTGATAATCAATTCCTCTTTCAACTTCTTTAAGCATAATGCAGTCTACAATTAATTACTTTTGAAACTCACTAAAATTATTACGCAAAGCTCAATGCAGTCTCGTCCATAATTTCCATCATGACTTCCAACTATCTGAACAGTTCACCTATCTTGATTTCAGCTGCATGAATAAACAGTTTAAGGTACAGTTATATTGGGTTTGGAAACTTCATACAACTTGACATAACACTTTCAGGGAGAATCATTTGAACAACTCACTCACTCTGCAACTAATTTATGTAACCTGAATGAATATTTCTTTGCAATCTCAATCTCGGATCCTTCTTCCTCTACACTAGTATTCAAAACACTGCTTCAGATTAACTTGTTCTCCTCACTGACTTAAAGCCCTTGAATCTTTACCTTACAATCGTCCAAGCTGAGTTGCGAATTTTAAATTATGGTTGCAGAGGAGTTTTCCCATAAGTACAACACCGTAATACACGTTTACTCGCAAGGCTATATTCACAATCTTTTGACACAAAATTTAAAACTGATTTGTATTCTTTAAGTGCAACTATCTTAACTGCCAAGACATTCAAATTACTACCAATGCCCTTGTGCTCTTCATAAAAACCCCTTTAAGTGATGTGCAATAAGCCTTACCTCTAAATTGGGAAAGGACGTGAGTACTTCATTCTACATTGCTGTTATCGGCAATTCCACCTCTTTTTCTAATTACAAAAATTCACTCTTTCTTTAAGAGTAACTCAAAGTATGAAAAATATATATGGCGGGGTAGGAAAGGGCACGTGGCATGATCAGACCTCACTGATGAACATGATTTGAAACAAAACAATTTTGTTCGCTAGCATCGGCCGTGGTTGTGACCTAGCAAACACCCTCCAGACAGACACAAGTCGTTGCCTGATTCCAACAAAGAGGCCTAGTCGTAAGTCAGTTGTAGCTAAAAAATATTTCTCTACGGTACACCTTATCTAGGATTATTTCCTCAAGTCAGAAACCAACCGCAAAATTAACCTTCTGTTGTGGTTAGGCCACCAATAATAAAAAAATTAAATATAAAATCTAATAATAATCTATCATTTCATCAAACTTAAACGTATACGATTTAGGATTGACCCAGGTACAACTGACCCATAATTAGCATAGCTTAAGCCAATTCCAATGGCATTCCTGGCCTTTACATATATCTATTTATTTATTTACTGTGGGAATTTACAAATACCATGTGTATCATCAAAACCAAAATTTAAGTTAGTAATATATTTAATTACTCTGAAATTCTAATGCAGTAAGTCATTTGTTTGGAAGGAAGACTTAATGGAGGTACTCTGCCATGATGTGGTGGATTGAGTGTTTCTCAGCGCTGCACTTACACTCTGGGGATAGTGTTTTGTAGAGTTCATATGTTTATGGAGTCCGCACATTGTTCTTGGCTCGTCCTGCTCCTGTTGATGTTACGGCAGGTTTTATGGAGTGGGGGCTTCCTTCATTGGTGATTTCAATACAATTTTAGGCAGTGGTAGTGACTTTTCTTCCCATTTTTTTTCCAACGGTCCACTCTTTCCTGGTAAATACTCGACACTTAAAACACGAGAGAGTTTGGATCGACAACTATTGTTGCAGTAACAATTATCCAGCGAATGGAGGTGACGTTAAAGAATTTCTGACTTTAAGAAAAGTTGTTTTGCAAAAAAGGTCTGTGACATAAAAAGATCGGTAACCTGTTAGGCATATGTTATTCAAGTGAACTTAGATCAAAACGCTTTTCGACTATGCTCTTGCCGATTTGAGTCATTGTTTGTTTCGGCTTAAATTCACCCCACAGTAATTTTGTGTAGAAGTAGCAGTTTTCCAGCTACAACAGTCCTTAGGACAGGATAAGGATGATAAAAATAGCGTTGGAATGCCAGTTTTTTTTATATTTTTCAACATAATTCGTCAACGCATAAGCGAGGTTGACCCCCTTTTCAAGCACCCTTTCACAAGCGAGGAGCAAAGAACATGTTACAGTTTAGATGCATCAGCTATTGTTATGATTTATAAAATTGATTGTATGATTAAATATAAATCTCTTTCTAAAATAAATAATATACTATTTTTATGATGTTCTTTATTTATGCAGACAGTATATATATCCCTGTTTTAATCCAATAAATCAACTCAATGGAATCACTCTCATTCCTTCAAACCTCACACTATTAATTCTCTATTTGAAATACCTTTTAAACCCATCTAAAGCAATTTGACGTATACTGACAGAATCTTCTATTTATAATATTCTGGTCAACATAATCAAAATCTTTTCTCAAGTCAAGCAAGATCGCTATTGCTCGTTTATTGTTTTCCGACGTGACATCCATGTTTAAATTTTATAAAACGTCTAAATGCTTTTTTTATTTTGATTTTCATCATATTATTATGAATTTAATATAATAGATTATATATATAAGTAGATATGAATATGGCGGTTCTAGACCACTTTTGGAGTAAACAGAAAACCAACGGAAAATACTGTTTAAAGGACAATAAACGAATCTGTAAAATCAAACAGTAAGGGGTTCCTAGACCACTTTTGGGACAGTCAGAAAATCAATGTAAAATACTGTCCATTGAACCATAAACAAATCTAAGAAATCACGAATGGAAAATAACCGAATCTATAGCTTTTTTACTGTTCATTGTAGGCTTCTACATTTATAAGCTGTTTTAATGAAAAAAATCCAGAAATCTTAATAAAAGATCTATAACGGAAATAATGAAATTTGCTAACAATCACTCGAGAAACCGGGGAGAATGTGAGTAAAACCGCATTCTTTTCACGAGGTTCTTCATTTACTTTCTCCAAATGTACTATAAAATCATCAAAGATTTCAGGTTTAAAATCGTAGTCAAATTCAATGTCCAAATAGTGAAAGATTATAGGTAAAATCTTCTCATAATAAACGTGTGTATTTAAACCTACAAACCTAATGTATTCTTTGAAAAGGAAAATAATTTTGTCAACGGTTCCAAGAGATAAGTAAAAATTTTTGTTCTTTTTTCTAAATTCTGAGACAAATTTTGTTTGCTTCTTATCTCCATATTGTAATTTTCTAAGCAGATTATTCAAATGTGTTAGCTTATTTCGAAATTTCTTAGGTTTAGGTCTTTCATACAAAATTAAATTACAATCTCTACAAACTAATCTTTTATCAATAATTTCTCCTCTATTATAACACTTGTAACAGTTGGCATTATACTCTTCCATTTACAAAAAAGAATAAATGGAAGCTATGGAACTAAGTCTGCCGAGATATAAATTTTTCAGCGCAAATGTTTATGTTTATATTTCAACTACCGAGATAAAAAGAAATGATTTTATTTTATTATTCAACTATTTAGGATATTTTGTCTATGATTACAAAGATTATTACGGAAGAAATCGAGATTTTTCATCAGCGAAAGAGTATATTTTTGAAGTTTTAGAAGGAATGAAAGAGAACAATATGAACATCATTAACTACTGAATTTCTCTAATATCGTTCTTAATCACGTCATAGGCTAAAAATTTCTCAGAAACCACAACCACATAACAAATCGCGTTTGTAACAGCATTTTGAAAATCCATATTGATAATTATATCGTTCTTTGAACTAGAAATATTTGTCAAACTCTTTGTTGTATCAATGACATAAATGGGTCTATTTGCTATAAATTCTTTGGGGTTGTAATACATTTCCATATTTTTGTAGTAAACTTTCTTAAAATCTTGATACATCTGATACATGATTCTGAAAAGACCACCGGAAATGTTTAAATTTTGTAATTCATCTGGATAATAAGAACCATTCAATTTTACTCTGATATTTTTTACATCCAAACTATCAAACTTTGAAGGATTTTTTTCTTGATTATTCTGTCTATCTGTTTGAAAACCAATGATAACGAACTTGGGATTGAAGATATTTCTATAAATATTTGTAATATCGAACGAATAAGTTGTTCCGGAAATACCTTTTTGTTCAATACATTGCCAATCTAGAAAATTAAACATAATGTTTTGACTTTTTGTAATTTCATCAATCAACCTTATTTTACTCGTGATTTTATAATCAATCATTGGAACTCTAATAAAAAAATCTGTAATTGTTATTTTTCCATCAACAGGCATAACATTTCCAGTTGCAGTCTTCAGAATCACATCATCGTCTTCTGCTCTTATGAAACTAATGTAAAATCCACCTTTATAGATTGGAAAATTTACATTTTCAAAGAAATCCTAAGCCGAAATGTGCTAAATCACCGACCGCTTCAAATTGTCCAAATTTAAAAGTTGATTCAAAACTGTTTGAAAATACATCACTTTTGGAATAACAAATAGTTCCTTTAATTGTGCTTAATTGACCACAGTTTTCGACTTCTTCTATCAATTTATTGTGTTTTCTTACTTCAATCTTAGAAAATAAAAACGGTATAAAATTATCGATTAATCTAACATTATCAGTTCCAAGATATGCTTGACCATCTTGTTTTGTTAAAGTTCCAGAAATATAAAACTGGAAGTTAGACGAGCAAAAGTTATCTCCAAAAATCAATATTAAACTCAGTTCTTTTATTCGGTTCATTCAAATGTTGTTTACTAATTGGATAGAAATTTTTAAACTCCGCCCTTTCAATATCACTAGCATACTTTCTGTAGTCCACCATTTAATAAGAGAAATTTTAAACATCGTGTATCATTTTTTCATCGATCTAATGTACGTTTTTATAAGAAAAGATATAAATTAGAGTCATTTTTTAATGATCTACTTCGTCATATTCAGGATTCTCTTCCTTAAATTTTGCAATTTCGGCCACATATTTCAATAAAAATTTGCACAGGATAGTAACCGCTATCTATAATATTGTTCCAATCAACTGTATCTTTATTTTCATCCAAAAATTTTATACTCAAGTGTTGATAGAGACAAAGAACAGACATATGATCTTTTAATTGATAATGTATATTTTCTTGAATGAACTCTGGGGACAGATTTTTTGATATTTTGCAATGTTATACCAATTCAATTTGTTTACGTATAATCTCATCATATCTTCGGATAATTCATATTTTTGAGAAATGTCATCCCAATGTTCTTTTTTCAAATCTCTTTCGTGTTGCATTATAAAAAGATCGAAAGCACTGTAATGTCCCGCCATCCTCTATTTATTAAGAAAAAATTTCAAGTTTTTATAAATTGACTCTTTTTTGCGTTACATTCAGCACATTTTCCAGAAATTCTCTTAACTCCATTGATATTTGCATAGTATTTTATATCATTTGTTTCAGTTTTTTGCCTTACACCTCACACAGTATATGAGCGCCATTTATATAAGGAAATTTTATCATGCATAAAACCCTACAACGAATACCTATTTCAGTAAGATCTTCCTCCATATTATTAAGTTTTTTTTTCTAATTTTTGAAATTTGACAGCATAAGAATCATTGTATTCAACAAATTTATGACCAATATTCTCAAAAGTTTTCGTAGCATCTAAACTAAACTTATCAAAAGACTCTTTAAAATTAGTAAGTTTTTCATTAATTTCACCAACATCGTCTACTGATCTTCTATTTCTGGCTTCTAACTTGTCATAGACTTCTGTTGTAAAATCTTTAACATGCTGTTTATGATTCTCATAATTTTGTTTTAGTTCATTAAACATTTTAATAGGATCTTCTAATTGAATCATTACAACAACATCAAATGGATTAATTCCTTTACTAACACCGCTAATTCTTTTTCCTTTAAAATCTAAGGCATTTTTAACATTCGGATCATGTAAATCAACAATATCGATGTTTTCTGATAATTTTAGAGGTTTTAAAATTTGTTCTTTAACAACAACATCATGTTTGTCAATACCAGGTCGAACACCGACAATTCTTTTCTTATTAGCCAAACTAACATAATTCTTTTCAACTTTGATCGCTTCAGTAATTTCATCAGCTTTTTCGATATGAGACATTAAATTGGTAAATAATTTTTTTACACCATCATCAACTTCTTTTTCCAATGTTTTTATTTTATCAGCAACTTCATTTGAACTCATGAAATTTGCAAGTTTGTTATCATATTCTGCTTTAAAATCTTCATCTCGACAGCAAACATATCTGAATCTGGAAGGTTTTGTAATAAATTTTCTAACTTGTTATCAAACTCATTTCTCAAACTATCAAAATTGAAACTATTATCTACATTTTGAATAATTTGTGTTCCAAATACGTCAAAAATATTTTGTGAATCCATATTTATTAAGCAATAATTTGTTAACACCTTCTTTAAAATCTTTACCATTACTCAGTTCATTCAAAACAAAAACACATAAATGACCACAAATTGGGGGATCTTTATAGTCTTGAATCTGAGAATCATTGTAGTAGACGCTTGATTTTTTCAAATATTTAATCAATTCTATAGGTGGTTTGTCCTCAATTCTTCCATACGAATCAAAATAAAACGCAATCTTATCATTTTTATAATAAACAAACCCAATGCGTTCCACTCCCCAAAATCGAGTCTAAATTCACAATTCCACATTCAAATTTCTTAACTTTTTCGGGTAATGTATCTCTCATGAAAATTCCTCTAAAATGTTTAATATTTTTTGCAGATTTCTTCCAATTCTCCGAATGTTAAGGGTTCAAATTTTTTTTAATGTTTGATTTCACGTAATTCAAAGTTTTTTCATCTAATCCAGATCCTGTAACATCTTCCAACTCTTTATCAAACCAATTTAAAATGTTTCGAACAATAGGAATCACATCTTTTTTAACGATTGGAGCAGCTTTACGAACATAAGGAACAACATTTTTAACAACTGGAATATTTTCTCCAAAATCTAATAAATCTTTCAAAAGTCCACCATTTTTAAGTTCTTTCAACTGATTATAAGAAAATTCTATTCTGGTTCCTTTATTGTTTTTCTTATGTTTTTCGAGTTTATTGTATTGTCTATTTGTTAAAAATATCTTATCTTCGCCATTTTTTAGTTGATCTATTTTAAATTGAATACTAACGGGTATTTTTTTCTTAAAAGCGGATTTTATTTTTTCTTTCTGATTTTTACTGAAATTTACGTTCACCTCCATTTATATAGTTAAAATTTCAAGTTCTCTTCAATTCCCATTCCTAGTTTTCTCTTCAAAAACATTGCTCCAACTGTTGGAAGTGCAACAAATCTTTCACCTAAACTAGCATCTTTTGATAAAAATCGATCCATTGCCTTATCTTGCAAAGTTTTATCCGCAATATGTCTGGAATTTGTGTCTCTATGTTTTGCATAAAAAATATCGTGTTCCATAGCAGCTTGGTCTAATTTATTTATACCAGGATCTCCTCTTTTTAGTCTTTTTTCGAGTTTTGTGCCAGGCCCCAGATACTGATAAGTTGGTACGTGTAATTCAAAAGGTAAATTGTTGATAAAATCATTCAAAAGTCCGCTACCTTCAATCATAGATGAACTTATTGCTGGCAAAACTCGCTTTAAATATTTAATTCCATCAGGTTTTTCAATCATTTCGTCAAGTTTGTTCGAAATAAAATCTTTAATTGCTTTCTTTTCATTCAAAAAATTGTTATTTCCAGCCTTCTCTTGAGCATAAATATAATTAATAATTCCATCGAGTTTTGTCAAATCGTCGATATATCTGTACTCAATCTTATTATCATTGTATTTTCTTACACCTGATCCTTCGATTCGTTTTTTCCAAATTGGTTTAATCAAATTGATATATTTTTTACCTCTACTTGACTTAGGCTTCTTAGTAGATGGATCATTATTTTTGTAAATTGAGTCAGATTCCCATAAAATTTCTGTATACTTTTTCAAATCTTCTTCAGAATATAAATTATCTTTTGGAACGTCATTGTCTGTTAATAATCTCCATAAACCTTGAGTACCTTCGTACATTTTTTCATTAATAATTATATCATTTTGTTCAAAATTAACGGGTAAATTTCCAATCATAAAACTTTTCTTTTTTCTATCCCAATACAAACCAAATTTATCATCCTTCGCTCTAGGAAGAAATTTTTTTACCAATTTCACCAATTATTATATCCGTTGTTTCCAGGACTTATTGGTTCAACTATGGTAGAGTCTTCAATGATTCGAGGTCTAAATGGTGTTGAAGATGGTAATTTTGGCAATTCAAACTCAGATTCTGGTATCGAAATATCAGCAAATTGTCGTACAACTGGAACCAAATTCATCAAATTTTGATTATCGCTTAAAACATTTTCAATTTTGCCCTCAACATTTTTTATTGCAGATGTTACAGGTTGATTAATTTTTTGAATAAGTTCTTGTTCTTCTTCATCAATTCGAATCTGTTCTTTAAATTCTTTGATTAATTTCTTTTCGATTTGATCAAGTTTTTTCGCTTCTTCAGAAGTTACGTTCACCATTTATTTAGGAAAATTTTGAAACGTGGAACACGGAACGTGGAACGTAAAAACGTGAACGTGGAACGTAAAAACGTGAACGTGGAACGTAAAAACGTGAACAGATTTACCGTTTTTCAGTTGTTTTCATAATGTAAATAAAAAGTAAAGATAATGTAAAAATAATTGTAACAAATATTTTATCAAGTAGATTTGCCAGACCACTGAGCAGCATTTATATTAGAAAATTTATTCAAATATTTACCATTTTTAGGCTTCAAAGTTAGATTAATAGTTAAAAATCCGTAGTCTTCTTTCCAAATTTTATCACACAGCTCATTAAATTGGTTAAAACTCATATCAGATCCCACATAATTGTTATAAATCTTTCTCGAATAGTGATCATCTTGCTTAAAAATACACAACATATTCAGATTATTTCTTATAACTTGTTTATCAACCTTTGAAAAGCATTGGGAAAAGATAGATACAAGATATGTTTTTGTGACGAGACATAACGAAATATTCCTTAATAACGTCCTGATTTTCCAAAATACAATCATCAAAAACGATTAACGAATTGGGTTTACACTCGCTTAATGGAACTATGTCCTCAGAGGCATTATAAAAATGTGATACCTTTTTGCTTAAGTTTTTCTCAATATTTTCAAATCTCTCTTGCAATTTTTTATAAGCGTCTTGTTCTAAAGATTTACTAAAAACATACAAATTGGAATAAGGAATCAACCTATTGTAGATAAAATTCAATAATAAAGTTGTTTTTTCCACATCCACTTAAACTAACAATTAACAATCTGATTGGTTGATCTTTCTTATTTTCTTCAAACGTTTGAAGTTTTATCTGATCTTTTTGCTTTAAAAATTTCTCCATTTAAATAGCTAAAATGAAGCTGTTCAAGTTGACTTCAGAAAGCTCTAAATTAGTTTTAAACTTGGAACATCCTATACACTTAGAGGAAGAATCAAATTATTTTATCGGTTTAAGCGGTTTTTATTCTGACAATTTTGTAATAAATATTAGTGAAAGTTCTCCTTATTGTATAGGATTTAGTGAGAAGAACATAACAAAATATTATGGTTTAAACAAAGGATATTATACTTTCGATCAAATAAAAAATTCCCTTAAAAATTATCTGAAAACATTCAAACAATCAGATAAATCTTTAAACTTTGACGAAAACAAGTTTGAAATGCAAAAAAATTATATCTCTAATAAAATTCAAATAAAATCACCAGTAAGAATAATGTTTTCAGCAATTTATTGTAGATTTGTTAGGGTTTGTTCAAGAAACTATTGAGCCAAATCAGGTATATTTAGGAAATAAAACGCCAAAATTTAGACCGTTTGATGTAATTGAAGTACATTGTAATCTCGTTGAACCTAGTTTTGAAAATCATACCGAACATTTACACAAAGAATCTGAAATTTTGTACACTTTTTTCCCAAAATGTTTTGCTTATGGATCAAAAATCAGTGAAAAAAAACCGAATGAAATCGATTATATTCCAATTAGAAAAAATATGAAAAGAATTCAAAAAATCGTTCTAACTATACAAGACTCTTGAGGGAAATTTATTAAATAATGAGAGTAAAACAACAATATATTTAAGATTGTCGAAAGAATGATGAATCAAGGGGGGAACGAATCGTTCTTACCTTCAAACTTTCAAAACGAGTTGATAATGATGAATAAATACCAATACTTTTATCTAAAAGATAAGGTAGCCCTCGAGGGCCACCTCACAAATATTCACAAAAAATACGAATAAAGACAATGTTAAAGAAAAATACAAAAAAAGCTTTGAAAACATAGATTCTGACAAGGGTATCGAATCGCGACTCTTACAAAAATTACATCCAGACACTATTTTCATCAATGAATCTAGACTTTATTCTCGAAATAAAAAATTACTAGTTAAATTTCTTTTCTATCTAAATGGAGTCAGTTGTAGACCTACTCAATAATCAACTTATATTCAATAACAAACATATCTTTACGATTGTTTGACGAAAACAATGTGATCTGGTTTAAGGCTAAAGACGTAGCAAAAATTCTAGAATATGAAAATACTATGCAAACGATCAGAATAAACGTTGACGAAGATGATAAAAACTTCTATTTTAATCTAAATATAAGGGGGGCTATAAATAGCTTACCTTCAAACTTCCAAAATAACACTGTTTTCGTTAATGAACCAGGTCTCTCAAAATAAAAATTACTAGTTAAATTTTTTCTATCTAAATGGAGTCAGTTGTGAATCTACTCAAATTCAATAATAAAGAAATTTTTAAAACATTTGTTGACGAAAATAATGAATTTGGGTTTAAGGCGAAAGATGTTGCAGAGGTGTTAGAATATAAAGATACGAAGAAAGCAATTAAAGAACATGTCAAAGAAAAATATAAAAAAAGCTTCGAAAACATACATTCTGAAGGTAGGGGTGATTCGCCCCCCGCCTTCAAACTTTCAAAAAAACACTGTTTTCATCAATGAAGCAGGCATATATTCTTTAATCTTGAAATCTAAAATGAAAATAGCAGAAATGTTTCAAGATTGGGTTTTAGAAGAAGTTTTACCAAGTATTCGTAAATTTGGTGTGTACAAACTTGAAAACAAGATTAAATATTTAGAGGACGAAGTTAAACACTTGCAAATTAAAGATGAAATAAAAACGGAAATAATCGCAAAACAAAGTGTAAAAATTGACTTAATGAAACCAGACCTTGTTTGTAAAGATTTTGCTAAGAAAAAACACCATGTTTTTGTATTAATTAAGAAGAATCACATGTGGGAATATCCTTATTACGTTATCAGAGCTCAAAAGAGAGAAATACCGAGAAGATTGAAAGAACTTGAAATTGATTACCCAGAAATGGAAATTTTATTAAGACAAGGAGATCCAAATAGTATAAATCTCTACAACCAAATGAAAGAATCTTTGAATATTTTATACAACGGAAATCATTTTACTACAAATATGGCAGAATCTCGACTGATTTATAGAATATCTAAATTACACGATGAAAATGTTACTCAATTTTACTAAAAACTCTTGAATTATGATATTTTGTTTGTAAATGTTTTTGATAATTATTTAACCATTTTATAGTTCTTCCACATTCACATTGAGTATCTTCATAATATAATCTATGGTGATTCTTCTTCTTTACACAATCTTTACAATATGAGTCTTTCTTATCTCTACTATAGGATGACTATTAAACTCTGAAATTTTTTTAGTTTCTTTACATTTAAGACATTTCTTTCTCTTCCAAAGTTAATTTTTCTATTTTATCATACAGCTCTTTATGATACTTCCTATAACAATCTTTACAATTATAAATAATTCCATCTTTTCTACTTTTATCTTTATAAAAAGCTTCAAAACCTTTTATTTCTTTGCACATTGAACATTTCTTTTGAGCCTCCATTTATATAGAAAAAATCTTTGTCTTTCTCAATTCATATTCATAAAACTTTCCGGTTATTTCTTCATTATTTAAATCTTTTATACTATAAGTTACAGGATCTGTGTTATTAATTTGATAAATCACAAAGATTTCTCTTGACCAATTGTTCTTATATTTGTTCGAAAATGTTTGTTTTTTAACTAACAATTCTTACATGATCATTGACTTTAAATTTAGTTTTCGTGTGAATTTCTGGTGGAACATACTTAAAAACCGACTCTAATAACTCTTTTTCTGCATCTTTATCTACGTCTTTAGGCTTCATTTTGATTGTGCTATGAACAGTATCGTTATATTTCTTTACGATTTCTTGAAGAATATCGATCCATTTAAAGTTTTTATTAATCTCAAAAATTACTTTCATTCTCTCATTTTGAGTTCTGTTATATCTCTCTACAATACTTGATTTCTCTTCGTTTTCAGTATGATAAATCTTAATGTTGTATTTCCTCAAAACATCGTTAAATTCTTTATTTTTAAACTCTAAACCCTTATCTGTATGAAGTAAGTTAGGAGGTTTGTGATTGATCCTTATGGCATCTTTTACTATATCTTCGAAGGCTTTTGAAACATCTTTACCGTTTTTTCTTTTGATAGCTCTTGACCAAGCATATTTTGAGAAAGTATCAATAACATTTAACATATACTTAAATCCATCATTTTGATCTGAATAGTTAGACATTATAACTAAATCTGCTGCCCATAAATCGTCAATTCCTAAAGTTATAATTTTTCTCTTTTTAAACTTTTTTCGTACTGGTGCATGAATTTCTCTAGCTTCAATCTCGATTTCTTCCTTATTCTTAGATTCTTTCTTTACTTGTTTTTCATTTGGATTCTTTATAAATTTACTCTTATTTGTCTTACATTTTGAACATTTTGCTGCAATTCTATACAACCCGTTTTGAGTTTGAACGATTTTAGAATCTATATTTTTCGTTTTTTTCTTGCATTTGTGGCAGTGAATCAAATCATCTTCCATTTACATGTCAAAGTTTCCAAGTTTATTTAACTCATCTAATATATTAGATTTTGCTTCGCCTTTATATCCATACGGTACTGTATCGATCTTATTTTCTAGGACATTTCTCTTATCATCTTTAGCGTTCAGTGCCAGCTTGTTTATGGTGATGGTATACAATTCATGTTTATAGCTTTTTATTACAGTCATCTCCCTAAATTCTTCTTTATCTTCGAACAAACATCTCTTCAAGTTTTCGATATTTATTGTTTTATTTACAACGCTTCTCTTAATTCCTTTACACCTAACTGGGTTTTTATCTAGATATTTGTACGAGTACATCTTAGACCTTAAACCACAAAATTCTTTCTAAAACTTCGCTATTTAACTCATCTTTGAATTTCCCTATTACCTTCTTATTTTTAGTCGTGAAACATTCATGATCTTTTGGATAATCACTTGTATCAAAGTCATCTATATTTTCTTTAATAATTTTGTAAGGATCACGTTTCAATTCTAGGAAGTAACTGTCTGTGTCCATGTAACACAGATTCAAATCTGGATCAAACTTCTTTAATTTGTTGTAATAAAACTCGTACATTAACAATTTTGAAAGGTCAAGAACTGAAAAACCTATGTAGATTGGCTTGTTAAATTTAACTTTCTGCTTGTACATGTGACTCGCTATACAGTTGTCGTCAAAGATGTTAAAGCATTTGAAATTTGTTTTCTTAGCTTGTTTCATTGAAAATTCTTCATTTCCTAGTCTAATATCACATCTGTTTCTCACATTTTCCATAGATTTTCCAAAAACAGAGTTGTTCATCAGCTTGTAAAAATCTTTCTCAAAGTCGCTTGTAGCTTTGGTTCTCATACTAGTATTAAAATCAATGTAATCTTTCATAAAAGGCTTCTGATCGAATGCGATAACTCTATTCACATGTTTTAACACCATTCCTTGTTCCAGATAGAATTTCAAATTTCTCGAATGAACAACATATTCAGTTTTATCCAGTAGAGTTGTGCAAAGTTTGTTGTTATAATGTTTTGGAGCAAGAGGCAAATCTTTATGATTTTCATGTAAATTCTTCGGATATTCTAGATCGACATCGAGAATATAGCCATAATCTTCGTCGCCAGTGAGTTCCAAAATTGTTTCTTTCCAATCTGCTGTTGTATACGTTTTAGGATCCATCCACTTGATTTCGTTATATGGTAAATTTTGCATTAGGCCATACCCATAAAGGTTATTAGCATCGACGTACAACAAATAGTTTTCAGGCTTTGTCTTATCAAAATCTTTTAAATATTTGTTATTTGCTTTCACATATCGTTTAATACATTGAGAAATGCCTCCGCGAATACCTTTTTCGATCATCAAATACATATTATAATCACTAATTAATTGTAATTCTATATTCGTTAATTTTAACATAGCATCCCATGCAAGACTGGGAGCTGTTAGATAGTGTGCTGGATCAAGCTTATAGCAATTCAAACAAATATTCCTAAAATTTTCAAAGATATCAGCGAGCAATAGAACATCTTGAATGTTATAGAGATCGGAGTAATTTCCTAGATTTTTTCTCTTTTAATTTATTCCAAACAGCTAAATAATGTTGAAAATCTTTCTCAGAATATGCCTCTCATCTGTCAAAAGTGAATAGAAATCTTGAATTCTCAATTCTTCTGTGTAATCAAGTTTTTTTCAATACTATCGATAAATTCATAGGGAAATATTCCTTTTCCAGATAGAATTTTAAAAATCTCGTCTTCGTCATTTGGTTGTCTATCTAGAATTGCGTTCAGACCATCTTGTATAAAATGATTTGTATGCTTGAAATCATCTTTTTTGAGGTTTTTAGCTAACTTTTCTATAGACGATGCCATAAATCTGAACGTATCTACGAAAGAAAACTTGATGAACTTTCTTGGTTTATCATCTTCAAACTCATACCCATATCCAGAATTTACAGAATAATTTATATATTTCTCATCGGTGTTTGCGATCAAATCAACGTTTCCATATTGTTTAGCCAATTCTTTTATGTACAAATGAGTATCGTAACATGACATATTGTGGCAGAAAACGGGAAATATTTTGAGGAAATTTGAGATTCAAGTTACAAGATAAATGAGCTGAAACCTCTAAATTTAACCTGTTAAATGACAATGATCTCGTACTTTTTTTCTTGTTTGATTATCAAAACCCTCACATTCACAAATATGGCAAAGATTTGAATTTTGATATGCAATTTCTTCTTCTTCGGTCAATTTCATAGGTATTTGGTTCTTAGAATTATATTTTTAGCTATGTATTTCGATAATTTATTGAGCTCTTCAAACAATTGTTTTGGAACATTCGGCAAATCTTCTTCATTTTTGCTCGATAACATATCGGCTTGTACATACGATTGGTCACATTAGACACTACGTATAGAGTAAAACCATATGGAATGTGCTTCTGAATCTTGGTTGTGATCGATTTTTGCGGATTGTTTTTGCATGTGGGAATCTTCTCTAATATGCTTTCAAAATCCATATAAAATTACGTACGGATGGCTAAACTTCTTTTGATAATTAGTAAATTTAGTTGTTTGACCTGGAAACGGCATAATTGGCTTACAAACTTCGTGATTTTTACAAATTTCTAAAATGGTCTGTTAAATCTCCAGATTTTGTAGAAATGGCTTAAAACATCTCTGCATAGAAAATTTTTTGTGTTTCATGCTTAGATAACTGAGAGAAAACGAGCTTATTTAAAATCTGTTTATCAAAACATAATGAGATTTGTCTTCTTGTTTAACATACAATAAGTCAATGTTTAACTCAGCGTCGTATTTTTCAGAAATTTGTAATGGAACAATATTGAGTTTCTCATCATAAACTGTAGATATTTATAGACATTTTTGGATATTTGTACTTGGAATTGTGACTTCGTTTTTCAAATAATTGTATATCTTTTAAGGACATTTGGATACTCGAAACCTGAAAATATCTCGTCATTTACAAATTTTTCATATTGTTTTGCTCTGTCCTACATGAGTTTCTGGTTTTTCAATAGCACATCGGATAGAATATAATAAAGCAATAATCATCTTTATTTTTGATATTTATACAAGCTTTCTTATCTTTGATTTTCTTTGGTAAATCGATATATGATCCTGCGTTCATAAATTCATGTTTATTAAGGCTCAAAATCAGTTGTTTACAACGTTTTTAATGTCCATCCAGAACCTCGATTTGGATGATTTGTCTGTTCTCGATGTGTTAAATTTATTAAATTGTTTAGAAATAAAGTCGTTTATGTCAAAGATTTCGTCTGCTTTTATAGTAAAGTACATTGGACAAGTTTGTGTTTCACCGTTCACTAAAGTTCTTTTCGTATTCGCATTCCAAAGAGATATATCCTTTACTGTTTTTCACAGTTTCTTGAAATTTTTCGATTAAACTTTTAATTTCCGGGCGCAAAATAGAAAGATATTTGTAAATTGACATGAAATTATCGTTTTTAAATTCGTTAAAATGTATTGCTTGAAAAGACCGTGTATAGACGATAAAACTTCTACATCAATGATATTTTCAGATTTGTGTTTATCAATTTCTTCGATCATTTCAGACTTTGTTTTATCATTAGTTTCGATAGCCAATTTTTCAGCGATTGAATTAATTTTTTCATCATTAAATAGATTGAGATTTTTCTTTTCAACTTTGAAATTTCTCTTTAATTCTCGTAATTGTTCAATATTGAACATCTTTTCATGATCGTCAATTTGATTTTCTTTGGCCCATTGTCTTAAATGATTCAATTCCTTGTAGTAAATGTCTTTGTTCTTTAAGTGAATCTTTGAGTTGTAATGTCCGATCGAAGTTTCTTCTTAAAATTTCTTTTTTTGCAAAACGGACATGTTACTTTTTCACCCTCCATTTAAATAGGGAAAATTTCTTAACTAAGGTTTGTAGGAGGTAATTTAAATTCTATAATACTATTTTTTCAATATTTTTAGAATTTAAAAAATTAATGATTTTTACTTGAATTTGACAGAAATCAGCACAATTTCTGGTGAAACAGTGATAGATTCTTCTATTTATTATAGAAAAATCTGTAAACTAAGACCTAAAATTATTGAAAAAATAGTATAGTTATAGGACAAAATAGTACTATATTGGTTTGTAGGGGGTAATTTAAATTCTTTATACTATTATTTTCAATAATTTTTTTTCTTATGTAAATGGAGCCTACTAAAGGAATTAAATGAGGTTGGTGATTTAAAGTTCAAAGAATACAAGAAATTAATAGAATTAGAAGAAAATAAGAAAACCCAAAATTGTGAATTTGGAGAAAAAAAAAAAAATGAAAGATAAATTCGGGTTTAACAATAATTTGCCGAGTTGGAAGATTGTAAAGTACACTTACCGAACAGATTTTTGACTGTTTTGGATGAAAAAAAGATTAAAGAATTGAATAAAAATGAAAAATTACACTTGGTTGTTACTGGAAAGAAGACTATTAAAGATAAAGACTGTGTTACAATTAACTTCTTGGAATAAAGATTTCGAAGATTTCTGGATTTTTTTCATTAAAATAGCTTAAGAAATTAGAAGCCTACAATGAACAGTAAAACAGCTAAAGATTCGGTTATTTAACATTCGTGATTTCTCAGATTTGTTTTATGGTTCAATGGACAGTATTTTACATTGATTTTCTGTCTGTCCAAAAGTGGTCTAGGAACCCCTTACTGTTTTGATTTTATCAGATTATCGTTTATTGTCCTTTAAACAGTATTTTTCCGTTGGTTTTCTGTTTAGCTCCAAAAGTGGTCTAGAACCGCCATATTCATATCTAGCTTATATATATATATATATATATATATAATATATATATATATATATATATATATATATATATATATAAAGTTTATAAAGTTGTTTGTGACAATTACAACCAGATATTAAAAAACACTGTAGGAGAAACAGTTTCAAACCGCTCTAAGTTTCTAATTCGCTAATATAATCTTATTTTCAAAAGTTTTGCATAGTTAATAAGATTGAATTATGGTTATTTCTATTTTTCATTGAAAACCCTTAATAGTAACAAGTATAATGCAATCATACTGTATTTAAAAAGTATATTACCGTTGAGCTCGTATCTTTTGAGTTATAAAATTTGTAGTGTTCAAACCTATACTGTAATCCGTAATTCCCTTACTTGAAAAGTGTATTTAAACTACTTGTAATTACGTAATGTAATGATGGTATGAGGAGACGTGACCAAATGAAAATGTACTAAGGGAGGAAATCAGTTTGATAACATGAGAAACCTTTGGCCTATATCTTTACTTGCAAACGTCGCTCTACCTACA
Organism: Homalodisca vitripennis; assembly: GCF_021130785.1. Lineage (NCBI taxonomy): Eukaryota > Metazoa > Arthropoda > Insecta > Hemiptera > Cicadellidae > Homalodisca > Homalodisca vitripennis. The sequence goes on from NC_060213.1 coordinate 63,803,478, forward strand.
TCTAAACCTATTCTAAATATACATATATCCATTCGTCAGTAGTTTTGAAAATATTATACATATAGTACACTTTTAATAAAAAGATTTTGTTTATTTATTTAAATAAATATCATGAAAAATATTTATCATAACGATCAAGCCAATTATTATCCAAGAGAAGAATAAAGTAACTCTACACATACAGATAGAACTTGTTTGAAACGTTTCCGAAAGGCTAGACGTTTCAGTGGCAATCTTTTCAAGGAATACATTAATTCATCTTCCCTTGAACGAGTGATTAAAGGTATTTTGAAATTCCTGAAAACGGGTTTTCTGTGTTGCTTTCCATCGAAATATTTGTATTTCAACCGGGTCTGTTTACCCAATTATGAATTATATTTTATTATTGCTAGTTAACTATTAAGTTCCGTTTGAAATTTAAAACACATAACTTTAGTCCACGTAAAAACGGAAACCATTATTTGTTGATTAAAACTTAGTTTAGGATTATTAGGCTATATTAATATGATTGACACGATTGATATATTACATAGATATTTATTTTAAAATAAAACTTGTTCTAGGTAAAAGGTTAAAGTAGATCAGCTAATATCGAATATGCTCGCAACTAGGTTTCGGCCAGGAAGCTATAAAACTAAAATACACTCCATTACATTAAACTTTTAAACCTCTCGTTAAAATTCTTGAAATTATATAAAAAAAAACATAATGTGATTTTAACTTAGGAAACAAATTTAACACGCACTATCTGTTACTAATAATGATGTTACCAGCTTTATATCTGGAATTTTTGAACTTAGATTTCAAATTAGTAGGATAGTCTTAGAAACAATATAGTAACAATATAGAATCAAATAGTAATGGTAATAGCCTTAGTAGGAATATGGAGAATATAGTTAATACGTATTCACTTCACTTTGACACCAAAATTCTTTTTTTTTTTTTAAGTAATTTTATACAAATTTTTTTGTAATTATTGCAATTGGTGTAAAGAAAACACTATTATTAGCGTTCACTTTTATTTCAAGCCCATCCCTTTATATTCATGATTCATCATGACGAAATATAACTGTATGAAAGTAATGGTGAACCGTTGGCCTCATGGTCAAAGTGCGTGAATTTGAATACGGGTTTGAAATAATGAAGTTTCCATTCCTGTACGTAACATTGCATTAAGGAATATCATTTTTTAACTTATTCCATAATTTTTTTTTAATATCCTGTATCACATAATAAGGGTAAACGGGACCGATTAATACTATTCATAAAATATACTTAAGTAATAATAATCCAAGCGACCTGCATTGAAGTGAAAGCAAATATTAATAAGGCTATTAATATATAAAAAGGGAGCACTTACGAGCCTTAGGTAACCCTAACTTTTTTAACGAACCGAGTCAGCAGCTAAAAACATCAAACGCTTTTAAAGTGAATCCCCCAGGGACTAAACAGATCCTTTTCATCCCAAAAACCTTAGTTATATTTTATGTTTTTATCTTTCACGAATATATTAACTAATTTTTCAACAGCACTTAGGGAAATACATTATTATTGTGATATTAAAACTGCTTAATAGTATCAACACTGGCAAATGCTGTATACAAAAAATTGTTAATATTTATTAATTAATAAATATTATTTCACTATACAACACATCGGATGATTATTTTATGGATATCTAACAAGCTGTTTATCTAGAAACAAAAACTTCACGTTTTCGATATATTCACAAGAACCTTACGTATATTATTTCAACAATCAAAAAAAACTACTAATCAATAGATCGATTCCAAACTAAAAATTTGTCAAGTATAAAATGTAGCCACTCCTAAGATAACAAGCAATAATTTTTCTATATTTAAAACTCCATACAATATTTTTACAAGACGTAGCCATTCTAGTTCCCATTATAACCATAGGAGGTTTTAGACAGATTTGATTATTGAATTCGGACTTATTTATGGTAAGAATAATTTTGATAAAAAAAATAATATCATTTGCGGTGGAAATAGATTACTTGTTCGGCTTAAGTAATGTACTTAACAACCTTTAATGTATCCATTTATATGCGGAATAATTGTGTAAAAACTTTTAAATCTACTTACACTAAAGTATACATCCGCCAATGGTTTATTAATTGTTGAAATGTAATCAATAAATTGTGGAGCCATTTTTATGATTGAAGACAGAGATTTTAATTATGTTTTAATTAATGCAAATTACTATAAGTTTAAGTCTGAAACAGTTTTCATTGTAATAAATTTTTTGTGCAGTAAACAAAATAGGCGTACGTGGTGTTTTAGAATTCCGTGAAGAAAGGATCCCCATTGTATAACAGCTTCCCTTGTTTTATTTGAGAGAATATCGATAATAGTTGTTTAACTAGGCACTCAGGCTTGTAGTCTATAAGCAGAGGCCTTAACTTACAGGAAGTCAGTTAATGGACGTTAGATTGGAGAAGTGTTCAAGTGTGTGTGTGTGTGTGTTTATTTATAAATAAATGTCTTCTATACCCAATGGTTGCTATCAGGTAACTTGGGCGAACCCTTATGTCCTTCTTCTTATTAAGGGCGGCATGTTGCCATTTAACCCTCCAGGACCTTTTGCGATCTCTGAAAGTAACAGTGGAGTCCCCGCTAATCCGAACACGTGTAATCCGAACGTCGGTCAATCCGAACAGGTCCAGGAGGAATTATTTATAACGATAATGAACAGTTATAGGAACTAATTACATAAAAAATGAAAATGGGTGCATCATTTCGTACATAAACAAAGAAAACTTTAATTAAATAGACATACAGTATTTTTATTAAGACAAATAGTGTACGGTACAGTACAATGAGTTAAATTATTGTATTAGGAAGTGAAATCAAACAATAATTGGACGTACAGTACTGTATTATTATTGAGTACAATATTAATTATCATCCACTTTCAAATTTCGGCACCGCTCCCAGGGTTGTTATGTCAGGACACCACCCCACATTTCTCTATTAATCACCAGTGACAAGTTTATCTCGATGGTTCCGATACTGGAAACTGTTGGTAGTTGACTTACTCGAAGACTTGAGGTTTGGTTTCTTCCCTGAAGTGAAACTTAATATAAAGCGAACCTAAAAAAAAAAACTTCCCCCCCCCTCGACAATCCTTCTCGGAATTCCTACAAGAAGTTTATTCCCCGATCCTGGTTATTTGAGTTGTCTTTATATTTTTAAGTTTTAGCGAGATTAGGGGAAAGAAGTTCGTAATATACACGTCTAGTCAGCCACCTCAAATCTTACGAGAAATACACCTTGTGATTCATAGGAAGTTAAAAAAAAATTCAACATTTTTATTTTATGTTTCAAGTGGATAAAATTTCAATTATTAGATTTCTAATAACTACGTAAATAAAAATATATTGAATGGTTATAACATGTATCTGGTTATACTTTCCTATTAAAAAATAAATTCAATTGTTTAGTGAAATGAGTTTTGTTACACCAAAATAATGTTATGTTTGTTGGTAACAATCTACCTGAAAAATTGCAAACAAACAGAATTTACTTTATCAAGTCAATGTGCAAATTAATCCTGAACCGAGAGGTAAATTTGGATTTTCGGCGTTGGCTAACCTGCATATGTGTATAATTTCTTTTCTACATGTGATTCATTGTTTTCTACATCACTACAACACTTTTTTTAGTATGTTTATGGTTGCAACATGTTTGAAGTATAATACTGTCTTCTGTGTCGTCCATTTTTTAACCATCCGATATATTTTGAATGATTTCTGGGTTATTTTCGATATTAGTTTTATTATGGATTCTAACTCCTAGGAAAAGAAGCAAGATTGTAACTCTGCATGAAACACACTTCTTGACTCAAAGACAGAATTAGCTGAACAATGTGGTGTTAGTTTGGGCTACTGTAAATAATATTATTAAGTTAAAAAAACGTAACCGGTTCAATATCTCCTAAAAGAAAAGGGTTTTGTGAAGAAAACCTACAACCCAAATATGATGCAATTTGTTAAAATAGTAAACCTTCACCCTGAAGTTCATATTCAATGACTCAACATCATAAGACGTCTTTTGGCCGTTACACAGAAATCCAGAATGCCAAGGAAAAAAACTAACTGGTAACCATCCGCTAATGATGAAAAAACGTTGCTCGGGCCAAAAATACAAATTTTGGGAAGTTGAGAAATTGGAGGATAGGTTTTAATTTCGTGACGAGAGTCATTTTGAAGTCCAAGTAGGAAGTTGTTCATGTAAAGAAGTTCAGATAATGAACCATGTGTCCCACGAAACATTGCATACAAACAGTAAACACCCAGTAAAAAATGTTTTGGGGTTGTTTTTCGCTTAGGGAGGCCTTTGGTACAAATATCTGGAATTATGAAACAGTGAAAATATATCCTATTTCTACAAAGCAGAGTTTGATTCCTGAACTTAAAAAACTAGAAGCGAACTATCACTTAAAAATATCCAGTAATTCAACAAGATCTTGCACCCTGTCACGCATCCAAGGCAGTTTTAAGAAATTACATGGATGAACAGGGTAATTCTGTGCTTGGAATGGCCTGGAAACTCGCCCTGATTATCAATCCAAATAAAAATCTCTGGTCCAATTTGTAAGCAAAGTTTAAGAAAAAAGGACTGCACAACTAAAAGAAAAGACTATTTCAGCCCGATTCAGGTTTGGTTTCATGACCTTGAAATTCTAGAAATGTGCATAGAAACTGGTCTATGTCAATGCCAAAAAGACTTGACATGAAAATACAAGCAAAGGGAGGCCCACATTAAGTATTAACATGAATGTATAATTGAAAACTTACATAATTAGCCTATAAATGTTTTTTGTTTTTTAACTGAAATTTGTATTTGTTCAGATTAATTTGCACATGACTGTAATTATTTAATGCAATATTCTTGTACGTACATCCATAAGAAATGTTAGATATTTAAAGTGTAAACTGTATCCATCCTTAAATATCATGAAGCAACAATCAAATGGTTTGAATAAAAGGACACACCAAATTCATATTTATAAAGCTATAAAACCCAAGTACTCGTCATGTCATACTACACCTTGCATTATTGATTTTTTCACCAATTCTAGACATCTTTTGTTGCGATTAATTGCCAAAAAAACCAAAAACTATTTCAAATGATAACCAAATTTAGTAGGTCCTAAAGGCCAAAAGATAACAAATATTCACGGATTAGTTAACGAAAACAGAGAACCAAGTTGTATTGACTAATAAAGCAATTTGGCTATAGTTATTCCAACTATATAATTTACAAAACGAGATATTTTTTGATTATATATATATGTCAACAGAACACGATTTACCGCTTAACTATCCAGTACGAACTAAAAACATTTTTTAAATAAACAGTAACCTAGTACGATGTTTGATTTAACAATGATAAAGTGCAAACTTATAATTATGTCACATGGAATATATAAGCCACTAAGGAAAACAAGTTTTCTAAAAATACTACACTTGTGTAATAAACCTCTGAAGTATTTGCATAGCCCAACATTGTTATAAACAATTAATGGAAACATATTTATCATTTTAGACAAATAGTAGCTTTTTTAATTGAGTCAACATATATAGTTTTTTTCTATCAATGTATTTGTATTTATCAAGTTATTTTTCAGTAAATGGGAAGTACTCCAAAATCGGTTATAAGCACTTTTTGGACAAAGACTAAACATTTTACCAGTTACTGTACCTGAAACACTTTCATGCCCCAAGAGAGAGGCAGCTCTATAATCAACCACTTCTTCCTTTCCAAACTACTAAAATCATCATGGACCAACAAAAATCCGGTTTTTAGATAGTAGTCCATAAATAGGAGTTGTGATAAAACTAAAAATTTGTCTAATATAAGAGTAGCTGTTTAATTGGCTGCTATCTCAGGCAATTTTTCAAATCAAAGTTAGTACACTATCACATTTTTAGGTAGTATGAATGGTATATATAATTTCATTGTTTCATTGTTAAAAGATCAGGAGAGAAAGGTACTCAAATCTATTTATATCGTTTTGCGGCCGTATAGGATACATTTATGGTATTCAACCTGACTTGTAATTCACGACGCCACAATCTGCGGTTTTTCCTTCTGATGCACCAAAGTAATATATACATACGTCACTCAGAAACCTATTTTAAAAAATTAATTTCCCAACCCTTGGTTTATCTTTGATTCCCGTCTTATATATTTTCGAATGCCATAGTTTTGAGTATGCCTCGCTGTCACGATGAAGGAAACATATATTTCATGTATCTTAAATAATCTTACTTTTTTTCGCATTCAGAAAGTAGAACGATCTCAGGCCATCTAAAATAATTTTTTGGTCTAAAGTATATAAGCGCGTCAAATTTGTGCTTGCCCTCGATTACTCCCGACCAATAGAATATTATACACATGTAGGTCACAGAAAACGTGAAGTCTGTTAAGAGTCTACTTACGCCTCCTGCAATCTTGTTTTCGGTCTAGAATATTTTCCGGTGCCAGAAATGAGTTTTTGCCTTTGTTGTCCATTAATTGAAAAAACATATACACACAGATACTTATACTGAGAGGTCTACTACTAATACTAAGCCTGGTTCGGGCTATAAGGCGGAATTTAGTAAGTTTTATGGAACTAAGGATATAATTTCAATAACCGTTAATAATAAGCCTTGAGTTTGTAGAGGTCTTGCCTGTAATATTGGGTTACATGGCCTCGTTGAAGCTTGTTTAGGTATAAAAATCTATCATATCAGCGAAATGTCATAGAAAGCCAATTATTTGAGTTTCCTTATGTGTAAAACATTCACTGCTTTCTCATAACAGTGGTTTTAAACATTACGCGCATCTCCAAAAAACACAAAACAACTAAAAATAAAATACATCCAATACATTTAAATGTTTTAATTTGGTACCTGTCCCGAAAATAATATGGTCTAACAAGGTGGCTACTGAAGTGGCCCTTGTTTGGATCATTATCAATAGTTACTGTTGTTTTAATTTTTCCTCAAGTCTCTTGCAATAACAACAGATCGGTATTTAAAGATCACCAATGCAGATGACGGATAGCTAACTTTAAACAGCCCTAGCTAACAAAAATATAACTTAAAAAGAATTGGGCAATAATTGAGTATCTTCACAAGTGGCGGCCTGTAGAGACGGTCACATAAGCCAATTTTGGCTTCTTTGTATTTTATTACAACTACAAAGAGTTTCCCTATGCAATGGTTCACTTTATGAGCCTAAAGGAGACCACCGTTTCATAAAATAAACCCTTCTCTTACTAAAATGCTTTTCCACACCCATAACATAGCTATTTTGTACGTTGTCTGCTAGAAACCTCAGCCGATTCTCAGTTATCGGTCGTAACCTGGAACCCGGCATCTTGTAGCTGTCAGGCTGTAGCCATGTCTCACTGAGTGTTAAAATGTTCAAACACACGACACCCACTTCTAACAATATGTTTCATTAAAACCTGTTTTCCCAGAGTTTCTTGCAACTTACCAGGCACCCTACCATACTGGTCCCATCTTCTTCGATGACGTCAAGGGAGCCATAATAAGCTGTGTGTGGTACCCAGAAACCATAGTGTTAATAAGCAGTCTCGAGTGATAAGCCCTTTTGCATAACGCTCAGTCCAAATTAGAACTGGGTTAATAATTAAAATTTTTCCCTTAGATTGGTGTAATCAGAAACTACTTCGAAGGGAATCCAGTGACTAAGGGTTTAATAACCAGCTGATGCTTAATTCCTACCTCCTACTTTCCTCGTCATTGAGTCCTTTATTGTTGTGAAACGTATATTTATTAAGGATTATAAAATAGAATTATAAATTTATTATAATTTGTATTCCCCGCTGTTTTCCATATAATCAAACAGGCATTTGCCGTTGTGTCAAACCAAATAAATAAAATAAAACTAATTAATTGTTTTTTGTTTTACCTATTTTTGGTATCGTTTGTTTCTAGATAAGTTTTTAACTCGGATTGGTTTACTTTTCCTGCCAAGCTACATGCACAACATAGACTTAACAAAGAGATAACACTTTTGTAACACCTTTTAAAAATTAAATCATAAAATACTAAGTACAGTCCAATGAGTAGATTAATAAAATGGCGAATAAAGAACACTCCTATATTGAAATCTTATTGTTTAATCTCATTCAATACATACCGACATTAAATAATGAGTCGATTCAATCATTATTGTAGTTTTAAAACCACATTTGTACAATTCTATACGTAAACCATCTTTAGTATGATGATTGAAGTACATGTTATATCTCGTGAACCTTATTGTCTAGAACACAGTTTAAACCATCAATAATTGGTCTAGTGCTCAATCTCGAGCATCTTATGAAATGAAACGTGGATAAAGTAAGCGGACCCATTCAGGAAGAAATCTGGCCATTACAAAGGATGGATTGCCTCTTAATAACGAAGTAGAAAAATTTGAATGCGTTTTTCTTGTCGTTTGCAAGCAGAGACCTAGATCTTGACCTCCCAAAGAGGTCTTACATAACTTCACCATAGATAATACATTTTAGGACACCTCCGCTTCATTCATCATCTAGACGTACCCAAATAGTATAAAATAGGTGTATTGTTCAGCTCTATACTGCTGGCCAAAACAATGACACACAAAGTTTAAAATTGCTTCACATAAAAAAAATGTTAAAAAATTAATATCCTGGTTGGGATAAACACAATACTAAAGAGAAAGTGTCGCATTAGTTTTAGCGTTTATGATAAAAACAAGCACTACCCCACCGAAATATATTGACTGAATATAGCAGGGTTGTCATAACCATGTAATCTATAATATAAACCAAACACACACTCAAGGAATAAATCACATGTCTTAAAATAATCAAAATTTTATAATCCATTTCAGAATGATTCTTTGAAAGGAATTTGTGCCTGCCTTTGCATGGCTCTCGGCTTCCTCTTTTTTTATAAACCCACTGTAAATCGTTCTTAGAAAGTCTGATTATCTGTAAACCAGATATCGTACAGTATAATGCACCTTGCTCTCCTATCTGTTTATGCTAATAACACCTGTTTACTTGGTTCAGATCTAGGAATTGTATAAACGTGTACTACCTAATCAGTATGGCACCCGCCATGAAAACGGACCTGCATACCCAATGAAGGGTTTTCTGTCAGCAAAATATGCACTTTATTTCTGATGCATAAACTCATGGCATGCATTATATACTCTATATGTAAAGTCCATTAGCTTGCAGTTCTTCCCTCGAATTGCAGCTACTGATGTCAATTCCTTGATAACATCTTTGTTAGTTCCCTGTCCCTTTATTCCCTTCGCCTACTACATGTTCTTTACTATACCATTCCATATTGTCAAAGAAATTCAATTTATAATTTCTTGCATGAAAACAATTCGTGACTTAATGTTGTAACAATGTTTTATAAACCATGTTGATCGTACGCCGTCTTTGGGACAGCATGAGGCTTGGTTTTCGCCCTAGAGCAGACATCCTATAGACCAATATAGCCATGTAACCATTGTATCTATAAGATCAATGTAACAACAATATTTCTCGTTTATAATGTAACGAGATTATATTACTAGATTACTTCGCAAGAGACGAGCACCACATCAGGAAATGGTATAGTGGATGCAAAACGTTGACGTAAACCTATGACCTATCTCAATTTATTACGTAAAGACTGACTTTGTATTTATTTTTTTAATATCTCATTTCAAAACTTGTTAATGCGAATGAATTTACATCCAATCAAGTCTATTCAAAGGGAAATTTACAATTAAATATATATATATATATATATATATAATATATATATATATTATGTATACAATAATATTATTTATGTATACAAATAAAAGATTTACGACCATTTTAGTGGTTGGGTGTATGTAAAACTTAATTTTTCTGTTATAATGTAAGGAACAATTTTCATTGTTCACATGTGCACGGACAGCATTGACCGTTTATTACAATAGTGTATATTTACATGATTTTCTGACCGATGTTTAAGGCTTAGGTGTCAACAATTTTGTACTTAAACTAAAAAATTTATCGTTCTGTTAAAACTTCGACAATCGCATAATTTTTAAATTACTAAGCTAGAAATATTTCAACCTTCAACCATATTCAAACGTAATTGATAATAGAATACTAATTTGTATCAGTAATTAAAGCTTCTAAATCAATAATTGAGCCAAAAGTTTTTTCTGTAATATTTGCTGAAATACAAACAATACAGAAAACACATACACAGAGTAAACTAAGCATATCTGACCCTGTTTATATTATATTTTTTATTTACTTTGGCTCTAACATTCATTCTCGAAATATACTGGACAGTTCATAAACACTTTGAATACTACGGTAATAAAATATCGTTTCTACGTGGTTGCGATAGTTACTTATCTGTGTACCTAGTGTACATAATGGAGTTTCATTCAACCTCGTTAATTGATTGTGTCTATGTGTAACTGTACAAAAATATTCGAAGCAATCCATGTAGAGTTTTAACGTTTCAACTGTTGACTTTTCCTATGTGTTTTGTTAGTTACTTTTAGGTAGATTGTGAAATATATTTTGGTAGTACTATTTCAAAAGCCTTTATATTTTTACAGTTAACATTTCCTGTGTTAACATCTAAATGAAAACTTGATTTTAAGAATGTTAGCGATTATATCGATATTTACTGTCTCCACACGAATTATTGTTTTAATATTTTACTTTATTTTATATCTCGTTAGCATTATTAGCACTATTATTAACAACGCTTTTAACGATTTAATTCGTTTTGTGTCCAATTTAAAATTATTCAATTACAACTTATAGCTTTTTTTAACAACTATTTTGTATCATCCATACACCTATTAACTAATAGGTACTTGTTACAATGTTTCTTAAGGTGAAACAGTTATTTATAAACTATGCATGTTTTAAGTCAACTGAAAGCTTATACCCAGTGTTTTACATTTTACTTTGTTCGATATTAGGCCCTTTTAATGACTAAACGTTGTATTTACTCTTATTTTATATGTATTTTATCTATGTGTGTGTTAAATATTTTAGTGGACTTCTGTTAAATAATGTTCTGGCTTTCTTGCATTATTCAGAACATTAAGTATGTATATTTCTCGGATATAGATGTTATCTCATCTGTATTCAGCACTGTGAAGGCTGAATCGTCTTGTTCAATATTTTAATTAAAAATGCTCAGTGGGTCTCTGTACTACTATTTATAATAGAAAGTACAGCATATTTATGGTGTTCACAAGTTTATTCCGTATGAAGTGCGTACTTGAACAACTGCCTCAACGCTTCACCTATCCTCAGGAAATTGCTTCTCCTCTTGTTTCGGTCCTTGTTTCAGAAGTGAGTAAAGAACCTTTTGGGTGGAGTCCTGCGGGTGTTCTTTCTCCCTATAGCTAAGCCGCTCCGACCAACGCGGCTAGTGTAGCGGTCAACCTCTGTAAATTCGGCACCGCTCTCAGGGTTGTTATGCTAGGACACCACGCCACATTCTTGTAGCAATAACCAATGTAAAATTTATTTTGATGGTTCCAATAAAGAAAATTTTGAAAGTAGACTCCTTCTTTAGTAGTTTTGTTTTTTACCAGTTGAGGTTCTTGTATCTGATTCTTCTTCTGGGTTCTTGTAGAAGTTGTAGAAATATGAAAAAAGGAAGGAAGAAGTGTGCACTAGAAGTCAAAAGACGCCTTCTATTTGGGATACAATATGAATGGGAAATGAATGACACTATCATAATTTTATTTTTATTTTCATTTTCATTTTTCCACGGATACTTATGAAACTGTCCCTCTAGTCTTACTTGTTTAAACCCCACCCCCCCCCCCCCCCACCCCCCCCCCCCCCCACCCCCCCCCCCCCCCACCCCCCCCCCCCCCCACCCCCCCCCCCCCCCACCCCCCCCCCCCCCCATTTAGCTGTTAAACCTATTTACAGCAATAAACCAGGACAATAAGAAAACATTTGGTTCAAACAGATGCGTTTTTATACTGTTATCTCTCTTAATGGTGTCTCATGTCAATATGTATTTTTAGTCTCTGACAGCAAAAGTGCCTGTCAGTTTGTATATATATATATATATATATATATATATATATATATATATATATATATATATATACAGTATACGTATATATACTCTAAGAACCTTTTTTAATGTAGACAGTTTTTCTGTCAGAGCCTAAAAATATATACTGACATGATACCATTCCTGATATATATGGATCCACTATTCTTTTGAGATCATGGAATATAATAATAAACAAATTTAGCCGGATTTACATGTTTATATATTTATAATCTCTTTCGGCTGGTTGAAGTCAATATGCCGAGATAAAAGAGTTGAGATCCGGATGCGTGTTGTTTATTAGGAATCCTTCAGGGATTCGTACTGCGACCTCTTATCTTACTGTATATTGCACACGTAAAAAAACTTAATCCCAATGGAGAGAATCAAATTCTCTTCAATTCTGACGATATACTAATGAGTTTTGATTATTTTTCATTCTATTTTTCATTCTTGCACTTAGCTTTATCTTAATTTTATCACTTAATTTAATCTCAAACGAAGCATACAGGATATCATGCTATGTATTATTTTACAAATATTAAAACTTATTTACTACCAAATTTATTTCATAAATCAGTCAAAATTTTAAACAATGGATTGAGAAATTATAATTTAAACAAACAACTGGAATGAATACATTGTTAGTTTTTGTAAGAATATTTTGTCATCGCTTTTCCTAATGAGACGAGTACCCACAATATAAATATCTTAATAATATTATAATTACGAAAGTGCCTTTGTTTGTTTTGTTTTTAAGCGTAAACTATTCAATTGATTGTACTGGATATTACTTGTTTGTTATTACGGGCCCTGGGATGAATATACGAATATTCTCATTTCGAAAATCATTTATTTAGTCTGAAAATTATCGAAAAAATTCCATCTTGGTTTCTGAAGTTGTGATATATTCGGCTTCCCAGAAACTTCACACTCTTTAAATTTATAACCATAAGACAGAAACACCATGTCCAGGGCATTCCGAACTGCATATATCGGGAAATTATTTAAAATTTGATTTATGTTTAAAGGATTACATATTTTATCGTTACTAAAATATTGAGCTTGTGTTCTCTTCATAGAAGTGGTTTATGTTAATCTAACAGCTTTTTTCAGGAAAGACTGATTCCTTTTCAAGCAATAATCTGTGTGCCCTCATAAGCCACTGATCAACGAAAGACAAAATAAGGGGGAGAGAGAGTCGATGAAAGTAGGTCAACTGTACTGATAAATATCCTACAGTCATTCACAGGGTTATAACCTGCACGAGTTCAGATCTAAAGTCCTTAAAGTAACTTAGCGAGTAAACAAGAAACGTGTGTTGTTGAACTAAAGAACATTGTGTTAGTAGCAGACACTTGTAATTAAGAGAACAAATAATGTGCACAGAGAGTTCCGGAGGGGTACACACACTGTTAACTTCTTGTAGAAAGAAGCCATCACTTGTACTCACTTTACTTATATATATACTAGTTTAATAATGCAAGCTTAATCCAGTGCTAATGTTTTTGCACTAAGCTCTTAGTTAGGCTGTACTGAATTGCTTTAGTCATAATTAAACTTAAACCAATAATTACGTCCTAAAATCTATTTTAGTCTTTGCCTCTAAAATCTTCTTTTAAAACAGATTCACCTTTATAACTATAGGTGGAAAACCAGAAGAACATATACAGCACAACTTTTTCTGGTTATTCAAGAAAACTTATTTTAGATTCCAATTTAAATTTAAATGTATATGATAGGTGAGGCACTTTACAAGAAGGAAATTCAACCAACTAACAAATAATTTACTACTTTATTGGGATGGATCCTAAATTGAAACAGTTTTTTTTTTTTTTTTTTTTTTTTTTTTTTTTGTTCTCTTAGGACAAGAAGCTTTGTGAGACATGTTGGAGTGAGCTGGGTTACATCGGAGCTACGTCATTTGTAACAACTTACACAAAATAATATCTTATATACTTTACTCTCCTTTAAGTGCATTTATATTCGTCTGGAAATGAAAAATGTGTTGTAATGCCATTTAGGAAATGATATTTTTTTCCAGGAGGGTTCAGTTCTGTCTGGCTTATATCATCATCCAGTTGAACCTACACTGGATACAATAAAACGGATGAGTCAATTACACGTGACCAATCCAATGGATGTCCAAGAACGGCATTTCACAAATATAACATATCAAGATATTGGATTTAATGTTTGCAGTTTCTTTTTTCTAAGCGAAAAGAAAGTTTCCTCGTAATTTTAAGGACAAACTGTAACAATAGTTACCGATTAGTAGCTGTAAATATATGAAAAATATGAATATTGGTTATTTTTTACAAGAAAATATTTTTTGTCTTACAATATTTGTTATAATTTGACTTTTTAAATTTAAGATATAAAAACTTTGCAGTTAAAGACCTGTATGTTGCAGTGAAATGTCACTGTTAAAATCTAATGTTCGTTAAGAACTACAAACTAGAATATGAATGATTAATCTCACAAGGCTGTAAAATATTGAGTAAACTTATGGATATTAATTAAAATCAATATTAGAAACTGATTAAAAAAATAAAATCAATATTAGAAAACAATTTCAATTTCCTCCCACTTTCTCCATTAAAGATAGGTATGATTTTATAAACTCCACAAGAGATTTAAAGATCGAAGAAGATGAATATCTTGTATCGTTTGATATTGAATCACTTTATCCAAACGTACCAATTAAAGATACTATCAAAATCATAGAGGACTGGCTGATTTCCTTAAACTTAGAAACAACTATTGTTAACGAATACATTAATTTAGTGTATTGGCAACATCTTTCGATCGATCGCATTTTAAAGGGGGAGGAGGTGTGGCAATCTTTGTAAAATCTGGTCTGGAATTCCTGCCATTCAAGGTTAATCACACTTGTGATCTAGATTTTGAAGTGGTCGGGATAAAAATGAATATCAAATTCCAAAGACAAAATCAACATAATTGGCATTTACCGATCTCCAAATGGTGCAGCAACACATTCTTTGAACATTTTGAAAAATCTTCTAAAATTACTCGATTTAAAGTTGTCCAAATTCATTATAACTGGCGACTTCAATATTGACGCCTTAGACCACACCGACCCCCTGACCCAGCGGCTACGGGACATTCTTAATTCTTTCGGGCCTGATTTGGTCGATAAACACTCCAACACGAGTAACCGCCACATCGAGTAAAGCCATCGACAACGTAATCACAAACATCCCAAACGCCTCGGTCACTGTAATCAACGCGGCCATCTCTGATCACTTCGCTCAGGAGACCATTATTAGTCATTGTTCGTCTCGGACTCAAATTCCTCCATCCAAATTCAAAAGAGACTTGAGGTCTGAAAACATCGCGCTTTTCAACTCGTCCTTAGCAAAAGAAACTTGGGCCTTTTTAAATAATTCTGACAGCGTAGAAACAGCTTTTTCGGCATTCCACGACCGCTTAGTTTTTAACCTGAATACACTTGCCCTTTTAAATATATCAAAGAAGTCAAAAAAAGAAAAACAAACTCTTGGATGACTCAAGAAATACTTCATTTGCGAGATCGTTTGAGGTTCTATCATTCGATTTACGTAAGCACAGACGACGAACAATTTAAAGCATTTTTTAGAAATTTTAAGAGCCAATATCGAAAAACAATAAAATCCGCAAAAACACGGGAAGTTGAAAACAAACTTATCAATTGCGAAAACTTTTCCAAAACTGCTTGGAGCATTATCAAAAATGCAACGACCCAACCTACTGGTTCAAACACTCTAAAAAACACCAAAACTTAAAATCGAAAACGAACTCGTGACAGATTCATTAAAAGTAGCTAATGAGTTCAATTCTTTTTTTTCCTCCGTTGCTACGTTTGGCCCACCATTCAGAGGCTCCAACTGTGTTGAGGTGTCATCGATGGGACCGATCTCATCAATGGTGCTGTCTCCCGTGAGCGGAGGAGGAGGTGTCCCGCGTGATACAGGGACTCAAAACCAAAAAAAAATCTTGTGACATTAACGGCATGTCTGTGTGGCTGCTCAAACGTTGCTATAAGCATATTTTGACACCACTCACAAATTTAATCAACTTGTCTTTCGCTCAAGGCATCTTCCCTTCCCTTTTGAAATTAGCGAAAGTCACACACCCATTTTCAAAAAAGATGATCCCTGCCTTGCGGAAAATTACCGCCCCATTTCAATCCTTCCGGTCATGAGCAAAATTTTTGAAGTGGTTTTTTCTGAAGAGATTTGAGCTGTTCCTTGGCAGGTATCAAATTCTTTGTCATGAGCAGTTCGGCTTCAGAAAGAACAAATCCACTATCGATGCCGTCACAAATTTGATTGAAACAGTTGTCGATGGATTGGAGAAGCGAGAACATGTGCTAAGCATATTCTCGACCTATCCAAAGCATTTGACTGTGTACATCATGATACATTGTTGTACCAGTTGAAGACGTGCGGGGTTCGAGGTCCTGCCACATGAATGGCTCTCGTCTTTACCTCAGGGATAGAAGCCAGTGTGTGCAGATTGCAAATTCCCTGTCAGAAAAAAGTTAGAATGGCCTATGGGAGTCCCACAGGGATCTATACTTGGACCAGTATTATTCCTTGTGTAACGTCAACAGGCTGAACTCATCGCTCCTGAGAGGGGAGAATGGTCCAGTATGCTGACGATACAACGCTTTGTATTAAAGCTCCAACAAAACATGAATTAGAAATAATTTCCTTTTTTGAACTGAATTCGTGCATTCAGTTTTTTTCTAAATTAAATCTGAGGACCAAACAACTCCAAATCAAATGCACTAAATTTCTGTTTGCGGCAAAGAGAGATTGAGGATCGCGCTGCTGTGATGGCGGACGATGTCCTCATAGAGGAAACTGATTCACCAAGTTCCTCGGAATGTACCTTGATCGAGGTCTGACTTGGGACGATCACATTGAAAGTACCTGCTCAAAGGTTTCTTCCGGCATTTATGCTCTACGGAACCTTTCAAAATTTTGCTCCGGGATGTACTAAAAATGGCCTACTTCGGCCTTGTACACCCCCATCTAACGTACGGGTTGAGGCTATGGGCAGCTGTTCTAAATACAAATTTGAGCGAGTATTTAGAAGTCAAAAGAAAGCTGTCCGTATCATTTCAAAATTGAAATCCCAAAATTCATGCAGAGATGCCTTTAGGGAGCTTGGATTGCTAACTTTGCCCTGTCTCTACATCCTCGATGTCGCCCTGTACTGCCGATTTAAGTGCGAGTTGGTCCGGGGCAGGGACGTCCATCAATACGGGACAAGAGGCAGGGACAACCTTCGGTTACATCCTCACAGAACAACCGCATTCAAACGTTTGCCATCCGAGGTTGGTGTTAAGCTGATCAACAAGCTCCCTGATGAAATCAAAAAATTTGAATGAACCAACAAAATTTAAAGCTCGATTGAGACACTTTTTGGTGTCGAGGGTGTTTTACTCAGTGGAAGAGTTCATGATGAGCCGCTGGGATGAAATTTAAAGTAATTGGATCATCCTCTATTTCTGGTGGTAAAAATTTAGAAGATTTTAAAACGTATGGCTGTAAGTATGAGTCTTAGGAATGTATGTGGACTGTATATGAACGGGTATGAATGAGTGCAATTTAAGATAGATGTACATATTTCAAAAATAATCTAATTTGACGATTGTATGCAATTTTTATAATTGTTGACACAATAAAAAAGGATTATTATTATTATTATTATTATTAGTAAATCTTAGTATGTCCCAAAATGTGTTTCAATTTCACCCCCAGAAAAAATATTACAAACAGTTTGATGGTACTGCCATGGGAAATCCACTTTCGTGTTTATTGCAAACATATTTTTAAGTAAATTTGAAACTCATGCAAAGGAAACAATGGATTATTTTTCCCAGAATCTGGAAGCGATATGTTGACGATATTTTTGCTGTGTTTTCGACAAGAAACAAAATCTTCAAAATTTTATTGATTCTCTCAACTCCTTTTATCCTTCTATCAAATTCACTTGTGAAATAGAAAATGACAATCAACTTCCATTTCTCGATTTAATAATTATGAAAAATACGACTGGCCATTTTTGAATTCGATATATACAGAAAACCAACACAAAATGACAGATTCATCCAGTTGATTCATTTCATCCCCCTTCACAAAAAAGAGCAGCTTTCCACAATTTAATCCATCGGCTTTTACATACTCCATTATCAACAGAAAATTATAAAAAAGAAGTTAAGAAAATAAAGGAAACTGCTTTATTTAATGGCTACAAAACTAACATGATTGACAATATGATAAACAAGAAAAAGAAAATTATTGAAAGAAATTCTAGAACAAACTTTATACCAAATCAAAAGTAAAGAACCTGAAAAATGGATATCTGTTTCCTACAACAATCTATCTAAAGATATTACTAAAAGTTTTTAAGAAACATGCCAATATTAATGTATCTCCAAATTCTAAAATTAAATTAAAGAGTATATTAGGAAATCCCAAGAATAAAATTAATGAAGAAGAAAAATCTGGAATTTATCAAATTAATTGTGACAATTGTGATTTTAAAATACATTGGCCAAACGAAAAGAAAGTTAAAACAAAGAGTTAAGGAACATAGGGCATGTTTAAAATACCAACAGGAAGAAAGATCAGCCATGGCAAAAACACGCACTTCAAACTGGACACTCTTTTTCAAACGCAAAATTATTAAAAGAAGTACAAAATAAAAAATTCCTTGATGCATATGAAACAATTTTTATAAAAAAGAAACCAAAATAATCTGGTAAACAACGAACCTGGACCTTTTCAAAATTCACCGTTACTTTATTTGATTTAACTAAATATAAACTTTATTTTTATATATACATATAACATACTGTGCTGTCATAGAATATTACCTCTTTGTATTTTTAATGACATATGTTTTTATTTAGTACAAAATTGTTTTATGTTCCTATTGTTTATTATTACTTTTATTCAGTTGTGTGAGTCTGAAGATGTACTCATTGAGTATGAAAAGGCCTCACAAAAATAAAAAACTACATTATTGGAGAGTTTGTTTGAATTAATAGATTAGAAACTGATTAAAAAAATAAAATCAACATTCTGGTTTGCCTCTTTTTTCTCTTTGCTTAATGAAGGGAATAAAACAGTTAAAACTACTTAACAAGTGTGATTAGGTGAGTGCCTAAATAACAAAGAGATATTTTATGTATAGCACATTTTTCTATGAAAGGATTTAAATATACTCTCTTCGCCAGATGTGAAGTAAGTTATTACATACAAACCTACAAAGTCCGGCAATGGACTGCCTCTAAAAAAGAAAAAAATAAATAGTACTTCAAAGCTACTTGAAGTTTGATTAACAGGCTGAATTTTAAATGACTTTAAACTGTTAGAAGAAAATAATCCAGATATTTTCATTGGACAGAAGTCAAGAGAACAAACACGTTACACCAGCACATGCGAATGTGGGACACTGACACTGACCATTACGATTTAAACCCTAGGAACATAATGTTATACATTTTGTAACATATGACGATGGCAAATGTCCGATATCCTATCACACTCAATCCAATCTCTATTGATTTTTTATAAACATCGGATACTTTAAAGCGAGAAGAAAGGTAGAGGAAGTCAATTCATTACGTCATGGTAAAATTAATAGCGTGTATGTTTGAAAACTTACTACAAAAATGTAGATTTAAATATATTTATACACAGTTGGAACACAAATTTTCAAAGTTATTTTAATTAATCAATATAATTTTGTAATTTACAACTGATTTTAGGAAATTCCGCCAAATTTACATTTGCATTTCAACATCCAGATGTTTTCTCGTCGTTTTGTTTTAGATATTTTTATTTGTGAGCTAGGACCATCATATGAATAGACCATCATATGAAATCATATGAATTGGGATGAAGCCAACATAATACATCGGGAATCACATTTCTTCAAAAGGAAATTAATTGAGGCAACATACATTAAATTGGCAGACCAACCAATCAGTTAACCATCAGTCGAGATTAGGCCGCTTTGGTTGCCAATTCTAAAAAATGAACTAATGAGAAAACCAAAAGTATCAAACGGATCAGATATTTGTAATAAACCAATGCGGAGTCACAATATGGTTTTAAGAAGTTCATCTCGCATGAACCAATAATAACGAAAGGGCCCATTCCTGACCCCCTTCCCTTTTAATTCCGCCATCTTGTTTTAGCCAGCCGTGACGATTACCATTGGCTAGTCCCTCTGGTCAGTCGTAGGTGGTTAGTAGACGAGTGAAGAAGTATTGTGACCTGTATTCCGTAGTTAAGTTTTAATGATTAGTGTTTTGTATGGTTTTTTATTAAGTGCACGTTTATAGAGTTAGTGAAGTTGACAAACAACATGTAGGTTGTGATTCCTGACTTAGGCGTGCCACAACGCTTTGGTAAGATTTGTTTATTTTATCCTAGTTTCTAATTATGTATTAGGTTAGTTCTTTACCTGAAGAAGAGATCAGATTGCAGATCTCGAAACGTAGTGTTACTGATTTCTTGTTTCACTGAACGATGGCAAATTTCCGGAAAAATCCTGTTTCCTTCACAATCCTTCCATCGTCAAAAATAACCTTCAAACCAAGTACATGATATGTTTAGACGTTTGTTCACTAAATTGGGTTTAATATCAGTGTTTAAATAATACATTTCTATACATCAGTTAACTACAAAATTCTGTATGTGTTGGGACAGTTAAGCTACATGTCTTAATCTTAACATGTTTTTTTTATTTATTTATTCATTTACATTCCCACGGTATAACCATTTTGCAAAATTACAATACTTACGATGACTAGAACAGTAATAAACTCTCGTAAAAAAATGTATAGTATAAAAAAATCAAGTTCAGCAATTGACCATGTCTACGACATAGTGAAATAAACAGATATAACAAGGACAAAAACTAAACAATGAGAAACATAACGAAAGTGTGGTACCAATAACAATAGTGCAATAACAAGTAGTGATATAACAAGTAATAAAAAATAATACGTAATACAACAATAACAATAATATACTAAAACATCAAAGATAACAATGGAGTAACTATTGCAATACTGTAACACTGTGCAGGACTCGGCAAGCTCACTCCGACTCAAATCTCTCCAGCCTCACTGTCAACACAGCACGTCTTAAAGCTCCCAGTCGATTGCAGAAAAAGTCTACTTCACTGCACACCTCGTTGCCAAGCCGAAGTATTCTTGGGACAGAGCTGAACTGGAGATAGTTGGGGTTTAAGTGGCTCAGCTCGAAGAGGCGGCGCCACCTTGTGCCAGAAGGGAGACGAAAAGCAATTCGCTCCAAAAGAGGGGGGCAGACTAGCACAAAGTTGAGAATCTTATAATGAAAGACCACATCTGCAACCTCCCTTCTCTTAAATCTCTTAAATCTCTTATTGGCTTAATGGTTAGTTTAAAAATTTATTTATTCAGCTATTGTCTCCTTGCTATCACTCATATCCATAAGATTAATTTTAAAATATTCGCTAACTCCTAGCCAAATCATATATAAATAACGTATGATGCACAATTGTAAGTATATATGTCAGTTCGTGTGCAAAATAGCTAATAACCCCACTAATGATAAGCTTCGCTAAAGCTCAGCAAAGAAGATCATGAAAATCTTGAATATGAACTACATTAGCTATATAATAAAGTAACCCAACAATTAGAAAACGTCTTTATTAAATTAAAACTATCACAATGTTCATATTTCTTAGTATCATTCTACGCTCCAAAAGTACTCCAATATGTTTTTGTGTGATGTCGAAGTTTTATTTGTTGCGATGTAATTGAAATCACATTGTTATCATAACCTAACTTTGTTATGTTTCTGCCAATTCCACAACCTCTTATCAAACGTGAACACAAAGTGCTGGGGATAACAAGCTGTCACAACATTTCAGATAAGCCCGGCGTGACAACTTAACAATACAAGATTGTATAATAGTTGTCAGTAGCACATACTTTTTCACTTTTAAGTCCCTTATTTTGTTCAGCTTTAATTATAGATTACTTAATTGATAGCTTTATAACCATAACTGTATCTTATACAACTTCATGACTGGTTCGTCACTGCCACGCACTTGGCGTCATTAACAGAGAAATCGTGTCTGCAACAACTTCTTATCGCTAATCGGCATTTAATTGGCTCAGCGTTGGGTGTTTTGTATGCTGTAGGGAATAATTTAATTCCTACAAGTATCTGTACGAGTATGTCTGTCTACACGATACAACTACCTACCTGTATGTTTGACCGCACGACAATTAAAGAACGAATTCACTTATAGAGTTTTAAATTTACATGAAGCTTCATTTCTATGTACGCAAAATGAAGTTTAATGATTGGCCATATCATCAGTCATTGAAGCCTATCACTCAGTAGGCACTGGGTAATTTCCCTTTTGCCTGCCGGGTGGATGTAAAAAGTTTTCAATTATGAAGGAAACAGGATTTTTCCGGACATTTGCCATCGTTTAGTGAAACAATAAATCAGTAACACTACGTTTCGAGATATGCAATCTGATCTCTTCTTCAGGTAATAACTAACCTAATTTTCTTTCACTTATAGTCCAATAAAATGAGTAATTGAATTTTGCACGCAACCTCAGCGAAGCCTATTACACGACATGTGGCATGGCGTACTCCTATCTTGTCAGTAATTGTTAATTAAATAGGATGATACAGAGCATCTATTTCTCAAAACGCTTCTTCGGCACAACGCTATTCTGCAGAACAATTTAAACCATATGAACGTGCATTACTGTTAGCTAGCAACGTATAACATATTAACAATATATAAAATAAACGTGTTAATACTTTATTAAAAACAACTAGTATTTCTAAATAAATTGAATGCATCAGATAAATACACTTTCAATATATGAAAATAATTGCTAATGTTTATCCAGGAATGATATTGTAATTTGCCCTGTATAAAATGGAAAATAATGTTCGTGAAATCCTGCTGAGAAACTTTTTCTATGAAAAGAATCAAATAATTATAATTCAATGGTTGTTAAATAGATAACTGTAACTTACAACTGTGAAACAATTACAATCTTAAAAAAGCCAAAGATTATAGGTTTGATAAATTTTAAACAATACTAAGCGATTGAAAATAGATTTTTTATATTTTCCCCACTAGGGTTCACTTCAACCTGGTGAACCTTCCATTTGAACCTACATTTTGTACATAAAACCACTAACAATAATAGGAGACCGTGCTACTCCTGCCGGCTTTAACTGGAGAGAATCGTATAGAACTAAGCTTTCTTTTTCATCCAAGGTGATATCACTGAGTTAGTGTCAGATAACTCCTCATAGTGTCTTGACAGAAGGCGATTCCTGCCCTAACCTTTATTCATCCTGAATATCGTGTAATTCTGAAGCAAGCGCAAATATCTTATAGGAGTAGTTTCTGTTCTGTTTCTTAACTTCTTGTCCTACGAGAGTAAAACCTTTCTATTTCGAATATAACAAAAACTGAAAATACTACTAAACTTTTTGCCTTAGTGTAAAATCTCCGTCTAGGGATTTAGCACTAGATTGTGTTTATAATATAAACTGGAATTCTGCAGACTATAAATAAAACAGCAAAACATTGCCACAGTGCTAGAAGAAATTATATTGTTTTAATTTTTTTATTTGTTTATTATTTTAAACAATGACTTTTTGTAGTAGTTTTATACTTTGTACCAACAGAGGGAATCCAAGTCGTAGAATTTATTTAATTATTAGATCACAGGTCTAAGGTAAGATAAAAAAATAAGAAGGTAAAGACTATAAATTGTATAAATAAAGAATGTCACTACTAACCGTACTAGATTTAGGGAATTGAAGAATACAGAACTTTTTTTCCTAAAAAAAACAATGAGACGTTATAGTATTTTTATTTCTAGGTTATGTATCACGCATTTATCTAGAAATTTTAAATAACTATGGTTAAGTTTTTTCCATTCTTTTAGCGCAAAATGTTTTCGTGATCAGACCCGAGTTAACATGCATAAATGTACGTACTCGTATAACTATGTTTTACCACCTTATAAAGAACCACAAACATTTATATTTCTGCTTAGACTTAAGTCTGTAACTAACTATAAGGAGTGTTAGCTTTACCATGAAATACGCTCCCAAAGGGTATTACCTATGTAATCAAATGTTGTATTGTTTAAATTTAAGTTGTCTTAGTTATGACATTATTTTCCAGGAACGGCTCTAATTTTTTTATAATAAGTGTGTAGAAAATAATGAATTTGAATGTCATTTCACAGGTGTGTAGAACAGACCTTATCAAGGTTCTAGAGAATAATCACGTGGATTTCTTTTATTCATGTGCAAAACACAACACTCATAGTGAATTAATAATACTAGTATTGATATGTTTCTTTTCCGCTGTAGCCACCCCCCCTTCCCCTAGAGAATACCTCATTCATATTTTAGTGTCCCCGGACAATATGATATCCCATGGGACTTCCTTGTGTTTTGTTTCCAATTTTTCAAAGAAGAACTAGTGAATTATAAAAAATACTCTTTCTAGCAGAACACCCTTGCCCACAGAACAAAAATTATAATTATTTACGTACATTATAATTCAATCTTTTTACTGCTTTCATTGGCCAACTAAATTTATTAATGTGATTTAATTATACTGATAAACAAGTAAATTTTATTTTATGCTAAAAAGTTATATATACGTTTTAACGTTAATTTAATTTTGCGTAATCATTTTTAACGTTTGGAATTTACAGGATGATGTACCCTAATATTACACTGAATAGTTTTTATAATTACTTGCAGGGTATAACATTTAGAAAAAGGTACATTTTCTTTGATAAATTATATGCTAAAAATATTGCTGTATTAAAAACCCGGAACAATTTAATATATCTTTAATAATAATGGAGAAAGCGTTACAATTTCAGTACTATTCATTAACATCTACGTGTTTAAGTGAACACAAGTTTTTGTTGCATCCTGATGTTGACCAAGACGAGAAAGAATAAAATCTTAAACCCATAAGTCGAATGTATTACTAGGAATCAATGTCTCAGAAGGTTAAATTGTACATAAGTCACGCAAAGAAGTATTATGTTTTGTTACTGATAAAATACCATCCTTTAATGAGTTACTTGAAATTGACTATTTATTCTAAATCCTATCCTAGTGTTTAGGAGTGTTTTACAAATGAAGACGTCAGGGGAAAAACAAGCTCAGTCACATTTTGCAAACTTTTCAGGAAATAGATTTTAAAGTTTAATGTCTAGTTTCTAAGTTAGTTTTAAGGTCAGGTTATTTTTTAAATGCTATTGTTAATATTTAACTCTTTTAATTTCACTATTTAATTGTGTATTTAAAAAAAAATAAATATTAACATCAACGTTTTTAAAATATTTGGTTAAAGTACAGTTTTTACAGTGAAAAAACAGGCTCAGTCCCGGAGTGAGCCTGTTCTTCCCCATCGTACTAAACGAGGATTGAGACTAGGATAGTTAACACAAACCCAAGTCCAAAATAATACAGATATTTATTTTACATATAAAACTTAGCACATTGAAAATATAATTTAATTTGGATTGCTTCATTTAAGACCCTAATTTTATTCATCCAAATGGGGAAGATTGGTGAAGTATTCTTGGGCAGCACTACTACAAAATATCTTTAAATCTTTCAAGTCATTGTATTTGGCCTTCTTGATAGGCAGTGGACCTGTAACAAAATAATAAATTGCAATAAGGCCTAGCAAGTTAAAATTGTTTAACAGTTAAATTAGGTTTTTTAAAATGTTCACTTACCATCATAAGATTTTTCTGGCATTAGAAATTCATTTTCAGCACATACTGTTGAAGAATGGGTTTTTTTCTTTGGCAGGATTGAACATTTGTCCCACGCTGCATAGTAAGAACTCCTCAGCATCAATTTTTGTTCATTACCATTGCCTTCCTTGGAAATTTTAAGCTCCTTTATAGTCCTGGTAGCAAATGGGCATTTTTTCATATATAATGTGTCCAAGAATTTTGTCCACTGTCTACAGAATTGATTGTCAATACTCACAACTTTAAAGGGAAAAGGGTTCTTTCTAGCATTTTCAAAAACTTCAATCCAATCTGAAGGAAGTTCTGCCTTAGATTTTGTGTTGACAAGCCCCATATTCTTGTCGCATTCCATGTATGAATGGCCACGCAAAGGGAATGTTACTTTGATGGAGTCAAGTTTCTTTGCTTCATAAACAAGATAATGTAAAAATCTTATCATTGTGAAGTTTTTGTTCTGGCCCGAGCAAGAGTCACAGAATATGTGAAGGTGTCTAATTTTTTCATCCAGATGTTCATAGACAAAATTGTGTAGGAAAGAAGAAACATCATCACTCCCTTTCTTTCCTTCAGTCTCAGGATATAGGTAAAAAATACTTTTCGCACTAGACAACTCATGTATGTTAAAAGCATACATTGATAACTGCCGCTTGTAGTAGATGTCATTAGTGGTAATATTCGGCAATTGTAAATTCTTACCAAAGTCCATACTTATGGCCTCATGTTCCACTGATTGCTTACATAATTGTTTGGCACGTGTTTTCCTTTTGTAGAACACATCTGCTTTGATTTTGTGGAGTTTTGCTTCATTTTCAAGAGAAGTTATTTCCTTATTAATGTTAGCAACATCATCGGATTCTCTGTTATTTTTTAATTGTTTCTGTAGCCCTGTAATTTTGGCCGTTAGTTCATCGCACTTACTGCAAGTGTCAGTTCTGGGGTAGCCAAAACTGATGTTAAAGTCACTGCAAAAACATTGTCTATATGTTTCATATGATACCTTTGCATTTGGATATTTTGTCTGAAACATTTGATGCATTTTCGAAACATTCAATTCTTCAGGTAGGTAGGTTTTGTTACTTTTGTGGAGGCTATAGTTCGATGATCTTCCTTTAAATGATTTTATGTGATCACGTATAAGATCTACAGTTTCATTAGATACTCTATGTGGCCTATTTAAATGTTTACCACGTTTGTCCTTTGGTGATGTGCCAGCAGATTTAAGACTCTTAACCAAGAACTCAACTTTGGCTTTGGAAATTCCGTGAATAGAAATGAATGCCTTACGACAAATGCTTTCTTCTACTAACATGTTATCTTTCAATACTCGTACTTTATAGGCATAAGATGCTTGATTTTCTCTAGCATTTTCTACTCTAGGCCTTCTACGCTGAACAGGTATGACAGTTATTAACCCACATAAATAGCTATTTTGTTCATCATGTGACCTCATAAGATTAAAGTCGGAGAGAATCTTATTCCGAGATGTCTCATTTACTCGTCTGAAACAGCCACGCAAACACTGACAGTCACTGCCCATTTCATGGCTTTGAATTTTTAGCATTTTACTCACAGCCGACATCCTGCCATATTTTTTCCGTTTTTTTGAAAGCTGCTCGTTGGTTTGCTTTGTTGCAGCAAGGCATTGCACTTGAGGA
Source organism: Homalodisca vitripennis (assembly GCF_021130785.1). Taxonomy (NCBI): domain Eukaryota; kingdom Metazoa; phylum Arthropoda; class Insecta; order Hemiptera; family Cicadellidae; genus Homalodisca; species Homalodisca vitripennis. Next base: position 63,831,090 of record NC_060213.1, read on the forward strand.
ATATCGTCCTCTCCACTATCCATGCCAATAACTTAAATATACAAGGCCTAAGCAATATATCTACAGTTATCTTGCTACTCACACAACTAATGTTTGGAGATTATGTTGAATTTGCACTTGTTCTGACACATTCACTAAAAAATTAGCCTACATCACATTTCCCTCTTTAGCTCAACTACAAACATAAAAACATAAGCTTACTATCTTCACTTGCAGAGGAACTTTACAATCATAACAGAGTGAACATGTTAACAGGATTAACTTTTAAAACAACACCACCAATCCAATCCAAGAAAGACAAAATAAACAGATCAGCTGATCCCACTCCCACAGTTCTCAGCTGGACTGAGCCTTTTTTTCCCCACAAAAGTAGGACTAAGCTCGTTCTTCCCCAGGACGTGGATTTTTCTTATTCTTATTACTAGGGACTGAGCTTGTTTTTGCCCAAAATTGATGTATAGATATGTTTAACAATGTTCAGTTTTATTATAAATAGAAAAAAACGTATTTTGAAAAAAAAGGACTGAGCCTGTTTTTCCCCTGACGTCTTCAAATGTAAGTTTTTGACAAAGGCTAGAGGTACTATAACAGTTTTTTTTTTTTTTTTTAATTTTAACATAAATAAAACATCATTATTATTTTATACGTCAGTTATAAACAAGAAAGTTCTAACCACAAGTAGACTAATCTTATAAAGATTGAAAGCATAAATATTTTTTGTAAAATGTTTTGAAAGTACAACATCTTAATGAAATTTTAACAATAACCTTATCATTGAGGACTATCAGATTGACGTAGTTAACTTGAAATACTCGTATCTTTCATCAGTTTGGGAATGTCATAGATATCCAACAAGGCAAGGTGATAACTTACGCATTCCTAGGCATCGCCTCACCCTTTGTGAAACATGACATACTTTTAGCAAAAATATTGAAACAATATTCTGGAGTAAAAAAAATTTATTATTGATTCAGAAATAAACAATGTAAAACTTATGCATGTACCAGAGATCCAGCAAACTTTCTGTACATTATGACCTACGCAGAGGATACACATTCAACTGATTGAAGTTGTGATTACTTACCTCAGCAAACTGTAATCCCAAACCAATCAAGACAATGTGGACAATGTTGTCCGTCAATTTTTGAGTTGGGCTTACAGTAAGATAATATATTTGAGTTTTAAAACTGTGTAATTACTTCAATGATCACTTGGATATAATATTCTAGGTAGAATAATTGTATAGACAGTTCGTTTCTGTGGAAAATTCACACTGAATAAGAGAATATAATATGTATACTAAGTGCACTAAAAACTATACAATTTTCAATTCATCCTGTTGTGTTGGGCTGTTTTAGAGCTTCACACAAGGTAAAAATGTTAATTAAAATTATAAATTAGGAGCATTATATATAAAATAACGTATTTTTTGTTCATAATCGAACAAAAAATAATATTTGGATTTAAAGTGGACTTTACAAAGATTTATCAAATTTGGTGAAGACCATAACTATCAATTCAAGTTATTGCGAGAAAAATGTAAATGTGAGATAGCCAATTTGTGCCAAATTTCATTTAGTATTGAGAAAAACATAAACTTTATATACATGTATGAAATCATTATAAAGTTATAAAACAAAAAGTTGTGCATACGTTATGTGCATACATTATCTATATGAGTTTTGATAGTATTGTAAATGAATATTGTTTATATGCATATTTTCTTTCTGAAAAATAAATGAACTATATGGCAACAATGTAATAAAATCCATAAACTCGAGTATAAAAAAGTTACCTTTGTCACTATTAAAATATTTGCACAATATTTTTATACGGCAAATGCACGATATATGTTTTAAAGTGTGTATTTTTTTCAAAATTTATGATTAATAATTGATAGGAATATTTTTAGTTTTTTTCAAACCATATACTATGTGTAAATATATAACATATTACCAACTACTAACTCTACTGATAACGAGAACAGTTGTGAAAACTCAGACTTAATTATAAGAACATTACTCGTAGTTCTGTTTTATAAGTAAAATTAATCTCTGTTATAAAAATTATACATCACTCTATTATATAATCAATCAATTTAGTAGCGATGTCATATTACAGTATTAAGGCCACAATTTATTTTTGGCTTTTACAATATTTCATTCTGGATTTTGGAGTATTTTAAATTCCATACAATTATTGTAAAAGGAAAGATAAATTGTTATGAACCTGGTACAGAGAAGCCGTTACAAAGTAGCATAGTACAAAGCGCCATTAGTGTTACATAGTTGATGATCGCTTCTGCATCAGCTGATTTTTTTACCATTGTCCAATAACCAATTATTGTTCTCCTTGCTGTTTCGTTGTGTCCTATCCATAAATGCTTTTTACTTTTAAATTAATTTCAAACTAAAGATTATATTACATCGGTGGCGTGTAATGTGTCACAATCGTTAATGAAAATGTTATCGAAGTAGGTCAATTACATTTAGTTGAGAGTAAATTAATAAAATGAACTTAGTGTAATGTTTAGTTACTATAAAACGAGTGTTTCTGACTTCGATAGTTTAGTTATCAACAAGAACAACTTAAGTAATCAAGAATACGTTGTCAGGTTTTTTTAAACAACTATCAGATTTTTAGGGTGAATTTTCATACTGTCAAATAGGTAAGTGGAACTGGTTGCTTTAGAATTGCACATGGGTTCAGTTTCACATTAAATCTGAAATCCTTACATACGTTCATAACTTTTTATACATTTTAAATAGTATTTGCATAATTTACTGTAACAACTAAATGCAGTTATTTCAGTATATTACTTTTTGAATAAACAATAAAGTATTTCTTAAAGGCCAAATGACTTTTCGCTCAAGGGGGTACAAAAAATTTAATTTATGACCTAACTGTGTGTTCCCATGATATTTCAAAACACACTGATCTATATGCTTGATTTTTTTCATGAAATTTATATATTACATGTTTTATTAAATAAGGTTAGATGTGTATCTGACTTCAAAACATCTCAAGAATTATAACAGTACATTTTTGTTTATAAGTAGAAGTTGAGAGTGGTGAATTTGCGTATTTCATTATTTTATTCACTTTGAAAGTGCTGGAATATATATTTGTCGTTGTAGAATAATGTTCAGTGTAAAAGTTAGATCAACAAATATTTAATTTCTACGTAAACATGGTTTCATATTAAAATAATTACAGCTGTTACATTTAAGGGTAAAATGTTCTAGGATATATATTTGAATGTTCTAAATACTGCTCGTAAAAAATACTTTAAAGTAAAAATCACAAAATTAAATTATAGGAACGGACTAACTTCTTTCACATAAAACCCATGAAGTCTATAGTTTTTACCCAATGAATATGTTATGCAGGGTTAAAGAAGAAATATCTAATTTATAAATTTTATTTTTTAATATCAGTAAATTGTAACTAAGTATACTACATTATTATCAAACAACTATTCTAACTATACCACTGATTTATATTGAAACCTCACATATTATCTAATAAGACACTTTAAAAGAGATTTATTACGTACAGCATGCTACAACAGTTTTTAAAATTCTCAGAATCTATAGATAGCGACAAAAATTGTCGCTCTAGTTTTTGTTTTTTATATTTATTTCTTGAATTAGTATTTTATCGTAATATAATATACACTGCACTTAATTAAAAGAACATTTTACATAACAATGTTCATTAACACAGTTTAAGATTGTTTATTGATAAAATTTAATTTACTTCGTTTATTATACATCCTGTTAAACAGCTGAGTGACTTCGATTCTCTTGTACTTACATATTTATTTAAAATAATCTGGCAGGAACATATTGTTCAAAGTTAACAAGTAAATTGGATTTGTAGAGTTACATTTTAACTAGAAGGAAACAAAGAAAGCAAGTAAATGAATTTAGGTGAACAACACTATTTACTGCAAATGTAAAACTCTTTTGCCTTCATAATTTCTTCACTTAATAATTAAGGTTCTCTCCTTCCGAGTGTTCTTGTTTCTCTCGAGAAAGAATATTTTAGTACTTTCCCGAATTACTTTTTCTCAGAGACGAAATATTGGAGGAATTCTTATAAGTATTTGCTTATCCAGGATTTAGTATACTTTATTTGAGCTTTGCTCTTATATTCTTACAAAATAGTGTTAAAAATTTTCATTTATTGATTACCTATTTCAATAAATGGGTTCCATTCGATTTTCTTATAGTATGAAATTAATAAAATAGATGTTTCTTGCTCTCTAGAGTGAATTAATTTTATAATTGAGTTGTTTTTTTTTTGCAGCTTTTACTTATTTGTGCTTTCTCCTAGCCTAGATAGTGAAGTTTCAGGATAAAATATCATTTTGTTATGGTACTGTGGTGATTAATTAATCTTTTATAATGGTGGAAAACCCAAAATATCAAGAGTAAATTAACTTTCATGAAAATTTATATGAGTAGAACTTATAGTTACATGGGAAATTGTTTATTGTCTTTGTATAAAACGTAGAGTATTTTTAGACGATCGGTTCTGGCAGAAGCTGAAAATTTCTATATTCCAAATTATTTCAGTCAGAAAATTTTAATATGATACGGACGTCTGAAGTTTTATTCGTTTTCAAAAGTGTTATATTTGTAGCAGGCTGTTTGCTCCAGAAAATTAAAGATAACAGTAGCCTTTGCATAACATTAGTTTCTGAAAGTTATTATAGATTCCAGGAGTCACTAGATGCTAGGATCTCCCAGAGGTTAGAGATTTCTAGTAAGCACTCACATGCGCAACACATTCAGTGGTTAGTTGCCTGTACAGGTTGGAAGGTGTCTGATCTTAGAAATCCCCTAGTTGACTCAAGCAGGTCATTTCGAGAGCCTGAGAAAGAGAAGACAATTGTATTAAAAGTAATAATCAAGATATATAAAGAGATAATCACCAAACCCAACCTTTAAAATATTACGTCTTTTAATTTTAGAAAATATAAAAGAAATTCTTCTTAAATGTAGAAATTTATTTCCTCAAGGTGCAATGAAATGAATTTTGGTATGTTTAAAATGGGAAAATTAGGCGCGATGTCAATTTTATAAAACAATCAAACGTCTTAAAACATTCCATTATTTTAAGATTGATAACTTGTGTGGCGTGCATAACATGTCTTGTGGATAAGGGTACTGTTCGTAGCTAACGGCATTTTTAAACGGCTATTTATTTGTGAAGATCACGGTTTACAATACAACCATTACCTTTACATAAAACATTTAACTCTAAGAAGAGAACAACTATTTTAGCTACTTAACCCTATAAAAAGTAACTATACAATTTAAAAGGCACGCTTACGTTAAGGCTTTATCATCGTTCCTAAATCAAAAACAATATAATAAACCAGAATAACAATTACTAAAACAAATGCCTTCAATAGAACTTTGTTTTGAATAGAGAGATAGATAGAACACACATTACAAAAGATTGCATTCACAAGAACTGCAAAGACACGCTCAGCCGTTAAGCATCTATATCGTTCTATATTCGTTATATCAATATTCGTTCTAAAATTTGAGTGACTGATTACACATTAAAACATTAAGTTTGGAATGTTTTCTTAATAATAACGTACCTAAATCAACTTGAGCCTGATGAATAAAATCTTGATTTTATTATGAAAAATAATCTTGAGTCCTGCATCACATTAAACAAATAATTCTGCGTGAATTGGTGTGGTACCTCACCCTGAGTAAAAGCTGAATATATTATCTTGCAGTTATACCGCTTATGCCATTATGTCAGTGTAAACTGTGATTGCTGCTTTCATTCTCATTTAATTAAAGCAAATTAATTTTCTTTTAAAAAACTGTAGTAGTATAGACACCTCTCACAAATATTTATATCAGACACAATAATACTATCTAGACTAAATAGTTAACAATTTTTTCATTTCATTTAAAAAAGTCTAGTTTACAGAGTACTTTACGATTTGAAAGTTGAAACTTCACTAAAAGAACAACAACTCACAATTTGGCATGGGTAATGCTCTATTTCTCAATACAATGGGGCATTTTTCAAGCGGTGAATATTGTGGAAAATGACTTTAGTGGAACATTTAACTTTTATAAACCTCCAATAAATTCTAGTTATAACCTTTTAATCGTAATACCTGACATTATTATTTGTAATTTTATTCCCTCGACAACACAGGATTCTATGTATGTTATAACAGAATGAAAAGGCTATACTATTAGAACAACTTCAGCATTTAATATATCTTCCTTCATTTAATTTGCATGATATTTTATAATCAAGTACAATTGACTTAAATAATATTTAAATTGTAACAGATCAAAATTATTAGATCAATTTTTCGATTTGGATATTTGTGGTCATATACGTTTTTACAATACTATTATTACTGTATTTTTTCAATGTTCTGCTTATTGATTTTTTTTGCTAATCATTCAAATATAACGCTCCATTATCATGATAGTAAGTGAGACAATTCTTGCAACACGGTTTTCAGACTCAGATATAGAAGCTTACTGTAAGCACAATTTCCAGATTGACAGACAATATAGCAGAGTCCACATTGTCTTGATTGGTTTGGGATTACGGTTTGCTGTGGTAAGTAATCACAACTTCCATCATCTAAGCGTGTCTCCAATGTTGATCATAATGTAGACATAGTTTGCTGGAACTCCAATGCATGTGTTAACCCGGCGACGGACCTATATTATTTGGGTTATGATTACTTTCAATTTACGTGCATGTGAAAAGTTTCTAGGCTAATATACTCTTCTGATTTGATATTTTCCAACATTTGATCATATGCAGAAATCCCTTTGCAAATCCTCCTACAGACACACACACACACACACACACACACCACACACACACACACACACACACACACACACGTGCGCGTGTATAATCATCCAAAATGTTCATTAAATAAACAAATAATTTAATGACAGCTTTTAATAAAATATCAATTCATACTCATTTAACAGTTATTTTTACGATAATTGTAAAGGAAATTAATCCTAAGGCAAAGAATCCTACTTCAAGTGTGTGTTTATTCGAAATTGCAAATTTTAGAATTAAGAGTTAAATTTTTTCTTCAAGAGTAACAAATGTTTTCCATTTAAGATATTTATACGAAACATCGAAGTATTTCTCCAGTAGTTTTGCACCTTCATTAAACAATCAAAACAAGCATTTGAGTTACCATAATATTACATAAATTTATTTTTACGCTGTATGATTACGGTCACAAAAATGTGAACAAGTGAAAAGTATAAACTTATAACTTGTGTAATATAAATAAATATATTGTATAGTGATTTCAGCTTCTGGGGGGTAGCTATGAGAGAAGTACAAGAGGCTTTAAACAATAATACAAAAGGGGGCGTTTGATCTGATGGCACATCTGTAACAATGATAAAAGTAATAAGTCTATTATACATCTAATCAGTCTATTAGTTGTGTTAGGTAGGTTAGATTCAATTGAAATATTGAGTTATGATTAACTCCACAGACGTGGATTCCAGATTCCAGAAGACAGTCTGTACCAGTTTCAGATTTCAGACGCTGGTCGGAAGGTACAATGGAGCTTGACTCACTGAACACAGTTGACGTGATTATCTACTCCTTCCTGTTTATAGAAATATTGTAACTTGGGGATTTGTAAAGATTACAGAGAATAATAGACATGTGCATCAGGTGGACTGAGGAAGTTTGACCACGTGGCGCAGACGCTGCGCTAGTTTTTTTTATAGTCTACTGCTTTTCACATTGCACACCTCATATGCCGTCTACAGAGTCCTGGCTTGTATCAGACCTTGGTACCTGTGAGAGAGGCTGAAGACCCGGTCTCAGGTTCGATACTAAGGTATTATACAAGCCTTTCTTAGGGTGACTTACTTTTCGCCGCGGGTATTAAAGGGGTTAGTTTTTACATTGTTGGTCGTAAAATACTTTTTTTTTGTCCCACTAAATGAGCATGTGTGTAGTGATACATTCAGGTAAAATATTAGAAGTATCTGATGATAGAGCCGATATAATGCACAGTGGTTATAAAAACAAAATATTTTAAATTGCGTTTAAAAATACTTATATATTATCTATTACTGATAGATTTATTTTTTTCTATAATTTTCTGGGACTATGGTGTCTTGTAAACCATCATTCTTGCTAGAAAACACCCCTAAATAAAGACCCTATGTATATTGAAATGAGATAATGAAAAATATTAATCATCCATATATTAATTATTTTTGCTTAATTATTCATGTAATCGTACCAATTAAAGTAATTAATTTTGAAGCCTAATGTTTGCGTAACTAGCATCAAAACAAATTTTGTCTCGAAAATTTGACACAAAACAAATGAAAAAAATATAAACCACATACACTGGAGAATCCCCCGGGATATAGCGGTTTCCGGTAACCATGAAAAAAGAATTAGGTGTTTTCTTGGGAAAGACTGATGTTAGCTCAGTCAAGAGAAACTATATTAAAAGTAGTATTAATATTCAACCTTGCAAATGTGTGTGTAAACATATTTTACTCAGCTATTTACACACTAGGTATTACCCGTTAAAGCATTATTTTTCAAATTTATTGACACATTAATAACTTCAACAAATAACATAAAGCCATAGTAATACTAAATTGGATGAAAACATAAAAAATATGTAGTAAACTACAATGACGAGTTTCTGTTATAGAAGTATTTTTAACTAACCCCAATAAAATTGCATTCAATTTTGCATGCGCAATACATCTACGTATATGGGAAAGATATAAACAGAGCTCCTAAAGCATAGCATGCAAACCAAAATAATATTATATTCTTAAAAATATTTGCTATAAAAAAACTATGACGTAACCTAACCTAACCTAACATAACCTAACCTATCTATGTATAGTGAGCAAAGATACTTATCATATTAAATCACATCCAGCCTCAGGATCAATACATAAAGTACCGTTTGCCACCTGGCCTGAACGAAATAGAAAAAAAAACTCTCTGAACAGGGCTTATAAATCGAGCTGTTTTTCAAAGGTAAACTATTTTAATACGAGGTAAATGTTGTGAATTTTAATTTATGCCACATAGGATATTGGGTTACACCTGATATGGATATTTATAAGATGAATTTATGTGAAGATCTGATATAGAAGTATTTTGCTTAAGGCAATCACAACTATAAAAGATGCTAGGGGTGTGCTACTGACAAGTATTATAAGATCATGTATTGTTGACTTGTCATACTGAGCTTATCTGAAATGTTATGACAGCTTGTTATCCACAGCACTTTGTGTTCACGTTTGATAAATGTTTGTGAAATAGGCAGATATAATAATATTTCCCACTAAGATACAACTGAATTACCGACTGATACATTAATTGGATCATATTTAGACTTTTATGGTTCAATTATTTTATTCTCACACTTTTGTACATATAAATAATTTAAAAATTAAACCATAATAGTGTTAAAATATTAATACTAATTATTTTGAAGTATTAAAATGTAAAAATAACTCGTACTAAAAACATTAAGCATCAAATTTTACCAGTTATATTAACAAAAGTTCAGTTATGTTCCTACAGCTATAGTTCTATTTTTTTCTAGTTCTACGAGTGATAAGCTTTGCTAACGTTCCTCCAATCAAATTAACTTGAATAACGGTTAGTTTCCCTCTTATTAAAGCACAATATCAGGAGTCATATAGGTTTCATCAAATTTTGCGATTGTGAGAATTGATTGCCTGAACGTCATATGGTACATAGCTCTGTAGAAAATGCTATTTTTACCTATCTACCATAAAAAAGTACTAAAAGTACTAATATTCACGCCAGAAGTGCATTTATCACTGTCAGCTCTGCTGATTGAAAGCAGTGGTCAAGCCATAGTTGCTTCCTAGGGACAGGGCCATTCACTGAAAGGAAAGGTGATGTACCAGCGTCGAACACGTTTTTCTCATGTAGAAGTAAATTGTAATCTTAATTCCATACCCATTGCCTCATTCGTATAATATGTATTATACTTTGTAGACTGCTCTTCCAAATTTAAATGCAAATATGTACTATTAATTGCTGGAATTCGATAGTAAATATTTTACAATCATACATGTTTTACATATTACTGTTTGATAGTACCCCAAACATTTACAATCAAAGCATGCTCCAGTTTTTCTAATAATTTATTTGCTTCTCTTCTAAATATCTATAGTAAAAATTCATTTTGCAACATGCAATAGTTGAGCATTTTTTCAACCAACTGTTTTGATTAAGTTGACAATAAAAAACACTTGTAACACGTATTTTCAAACACTTTTAACATTTCAATTAAATCTCACTGTTATTCAAAAATAAAAAATAAATATAGTACTTACTTCTATATTGCAACGAAACCAAGTCTTTTATTAACACTTTTAGCCCAAGACGGATTGTTCACTCTACAGAAAGTTTAAATAACATTACCAGTAAACTTCATGTGGATTTGAGAGTGTTAAAATTGTACACTTTGTATTGTAGAAAGTCTAGTATTGCTATTAAACGTTCAGCCCCAGACGTCTATGTTACTCTACAGTAAGTTTAAATAACATTACTCTTTAATAAGTTCAGAATGTTTATAATTGTTGTGTAATAAAACACTAATATATGAGTATGACTGAGAATAGTTATTTTGCACAGATTCTTACTGCTCTAAACATGTAAAGTAATATGTAGTTATATGTAATTTAAAACATGTATGTTTCAAGATTGAGCAAGGAAACTCTATTGCGTATGCAGAGGAATGGAAATTAAGAAAACTCGCTGTTTGTATGACCTAATAGTATATATTTACTGCGTTCTTTTATGCTTATTACACAAAATTTTGTTTAATTATCATGCAACAAGTTTTAAATAAATATTGGAGAGCATAATTTTCTTTATTTAAATAATCTAAGTGTAACGTGTGTATCCTTGACTCAGACTTACAGCAAAGCATTTTGCAGTTGAGTTAAATATAACCGAATATCAAGTTGAACGCCATGGTATTATAGACCTAATGAAGTAGATATACTGGAATGCGTACATGAGGAATTTACTCAGTGGACATAAGATGTGATATCAAGAATTATTGGACTATCTTCCTTCTGAGAAAGGGTGCACTTGTAATGAGATTGTCTGTTTTCAGTAAAAATATTACTGAATTTACTCTTGGAACCAAGAGCTAATTCACAAATCATAAATACACCACCAGGTTACTTTTTTAAATCAGAAGTCGAATTTCTTTCTAAGAAATTATTATCTTTATCCACGACGTTATAATTAAAAATATAAAGTGTATTTAAAACATAAAAAAGCAATGGAAAATATTAAGAATACAATTGAAATTAATAACGAGTTATGCATAACTAGCAGTTACCCATCCATGGCTTCCAACGCAATTTCATGGGCTTTTCATGTGTAAAGACACTTGTAGTTAAGGTGAATTATATTTCCGAAGAACATTTTGAGTTCGCATTGTTGCCACGATCTCAAAATATGCATTATTAAGTCCATTGTGATTTTCTTCGGCCTTAGTTTTTTTGTTCTATAAGTTGATTTCGCCTTGTTTTTCGATCAAAAAAATATATAAAAGAACATATATTAAGGATAAAAATATTTCCCCCTCCCTTTTCAAAGGAGGGAAAAAGGGGGTTACTTGAAATTTTCACAACACAATCTTTATTGTGTGACATACCAAATAAAGGTCAATTTCAAAAGAAACACAATTAAATGAACCTATACGACGATTCTAGCGAAATGTATAGGGCAAAGAACCTCTTACATCCAAGGTTGTATATTAAGTTAAATAAGACGGGCCCCTCAAAGTCTTACTAAAAGATTTTACGAATGCATTGTATTGATATACGTAAGGCATTGGCGTTGTCCCTACAGATAATAATTTTTTCGTTATTTACCCATAGCTGTTGCTCGAAATGGCGTACAGGTGTTTTCTTAGTGTCATTTGTACTATCAAGTATAACGCCCAGAACCTTGAGAGTGTTAGTCACCTTTAGAAATTGACCTCCTAGTTGCACTTGCACATCTCAGTCAGTAATCCTTTGATCAGTACTGGGTGCTGCAATATGGATTAGTGTGCACCTCTCAGAGTTAAACCTGAGTCCATGTCTCAATGACCTACTCACCTATACTAGCGAGATCAGAGTTAATTCCTCTAGAGCTTGTCGAGCCTAATTTTAAGCTCGTAGGAAAAGTGCAGTTGGCAATCGTCGGCGTATGCGTGAACATTGCAGTAATGTTGTGTGAACATTGCATATTATTTACGAAGCGTGCTTCGTAAATAATATGTAAGGATTAATACTAATAATCTAACAATAATACCAGATTCTTTCAACACAAATATTTTGGAATTTCAAATTAAAAATAATATTTCCTGATTGGAAGGTTGGACTACCATTTATTCTTATACTGTAGAAGGATTTTATTTTATCGAAATTTACATGATCAGTAAGTGAAATTTGAGAGAAGAATGAATAACTGATTTTGTAGTCGATTACCCGTGTCTAGCAGACAGGCGTAATATAGATACCATAAGAACAGATTCATATCTTCTATATTTTAAAACATACTGGTATCTAGTTTACGCCAAATTCTTATATAGGCCTAGTATAATGTTTATGTAATGGCATAAACATCATATATCATATATCGATATATGAGTTTTATTTAGAGCAGTACTGGTTTACTACGCTTTTTATAACTTACCGAGTTGTAAATTAAAACATAAGTGTAATTAAAACATTCTTAATCTAGAAATGTCCCATAAAAAATACATTAGAAATTTTTGTAAAGTTTGGTAAGGTACTGCTCGATCTATCGCTTAAGTTGATCTTGTCGTTTTCAGGATCAGCTGATTCAGTAACACTCGTTATGCTCAGTCGATAATATCGATATTAAACGATACTACTATACTAAGCTAATCCACATTCGTTGTTTATCACGCAACTGTTTACAGTTCATAAACTATCTTCAGTGTTTCTTTTAGTATATTAAAAGAACTACATATTTTAAATCGATTATAACAGTACAGCAGATATATGAGATAAATCACTTAAGCAATAAATGACTGGAAAAGAACAGTTCTTATTTGGTTTTATTGGGACATCAATGAATAGTTAAACCATACTGACAAATGATAAGTAATGTGCAATAAATAAACTATGGTTAAATATTATTCAATATGTTAATAGTATATCGTTTTGTAAGTTTGCTTAACTACTTCTTTGAGTCATATTATTCCAGTAGGATCAGTTATTTAACATTTATAATCATCTATGTAATTCAATATTTTTAGGAATAATTCATTAACAAATTTTAATTATTATATTTAAATAAATATATACATACTTTAAATATAGTTAAAACTTTAGTTTTTTTCTATAATTAGCCTTCTTTAAGCATTAGTTGAATTAGATAATAAATGTAAATGACATGCAAAAGCTACCCCCAAGAATTGGTTTTACATTGGTTAAAAAATTGAAACATTTTAATCAAAAAGATCATAAATCAGAAAATATTTGTCCACTATTATTATATTGCCATACTGATGTATCTTGAGCATTTCTGATATCATATAAACTCAGCTTGAAAACAATTTTAAACTGCTTTAAAGAAAATAAAAGTTTATAGGTAGGACGGGACCAAACTGCTTATGGATTAATTGGTTATTGGACGATCGTTTACAAAATCAGCTGATGCAGAAGCGCTTATCAACTATCCAACACAACAGTAATGGCGCGCAGTTATACTTTGTAACGGCTTTTTCGTATCAGGGTCGTAACAGTTTATTTCGTACCAAACTGTAATGGATTTTTAATTTAAAGTTCCTAAAATTCTGAAGAAAACATTATTTAATGACTAGAAGAGTTAACACTAACAATTAGTTTAATGGTGTTAGTATTAAATATCATAGGTGATTTTATTTAATTATAACAACAAATATGTAAAATTTGTGTTACGAAACTCTTAATGCTAGTTTTATACTTTAACTAAGTGGCGATATCTTTATTGAAACTTATTAATTTCAAAACTGTCAATTTTTAAAATAGACATATTTTTAAAATACACATTAATACAAAAAATAGACGCTGTTACGTATTTTTAATTACTATATTAATGTGATTTTCTTACAAAATTAAAATCATACCTTTTTCATTTAATTGCTCTATTGTGTAATTTAAATGTTTTGAACAATAATAATTTTGCTGGTAATCCAGGAATTTTTATTAACTACTGACACTCAAATTATAGGACTATATGTCCAAGATTAAATTGGAAATTCATATTTATATTTATAAATAAATGTGTACATTCTTAACGTGGATTTCATACCACATCATGCCAGTATGGTATCTATCAAAAGTTTCAATCGAATTTTGTCCAAAATCACATTATTGTTCTGTGTTTTATGTAATTTTGCCAAAATACGGATTTTGGTAGTTTTTTTAAGAAACTTGTATGGGAAAAAGTCCAAATAATATGAAATCAAACCATTACAACATTTAAATTTACATTTTTGACAGTGGTGATAAGTTATTAGACGTACGTATTGAAGCCTGCATATGGATATGTATTTTTAACGGTGAAATTCTTCTTATTAGGTTGCCATACAATACATATTTTAAAGTAAAAGCCAACAAGAATTGCTTTAAATTACGAGTATTACAGTATACCAGTTGGAATGATAATATTGAGTGAATTGATCAAATATCCACATTAGCCATTTACTGGCTCAGTTTAATAATTATTGCTACTATGAAATCGCTTTCTTATGGAACATGATGATTTTGGTTTGTTTTATTTATTGTCGTATACCTAATGATTCTAGATCAACTGGATTAAACCTGACATACAAAATCGAAAGTTCATGTTTTCACCATTTTATGATTCAACCTTCGCTATAACACCTAGTAATAACTATCCTCTCTTAAAGGGATTTTATTCCTTTTGATGTGTAGAAAGATTAGTGTGTTTATGCAATTGACTCTCGGCTATAAGACTGTTATTGTACTGAAAACTTCTTGTATTCAAATTATTTTTACCTTCCTGCATTAGTTAAATGTAATCTGGTAGGATAATACTGTAAGCAGTTTACTAAAGACGTTAGACTCGTAGAGTTAACTTTTAACTAGAAGAAAACAAAAGAAAGAGAGTAAATGAATTTACGTGGGCCACATTATTTACTGCAAAATTAAAACTCCTTTACCTTACATAATTTCTTCCCTTACTAATTAGGATTCCTTTCTTACTCAGGTTTCTTATTTCTCTTGAGGAATAATACTCTGAGTTTTTCCTAAACGTTTCTGTTTTCACAAGCATAAGGAAAGTATTTATATTTAATTATTTTTTACAACATAAAACCTGTGACTAAGAAGCTACACCCTTCGATTATTGAAATTTCGTCCAAATCCGTGGGCAATAAAATAAAATGTGAAATAGATAATTCAAGTTTGGTCGATGTTGCGCCATCGGCAACAGGTGTTGCTACCTAATATCTTTAAATGTCATATCATTGTACTCAGTTGGTTATTAAATTTATTAATTCTCTGATCTCGTAGACTTCAGGGTTACCAACAAGGCCAGTATTAATATATTTAGTAACGCTCAGCTAAACCCCATAACACCATCATCCAACTATATGCTGCTGATATAAAAATGAAACTTCACTGAGAATTGTATGTCTATATGCCAGCATGAGACGAACGGAATAAGACGGAAATACAGAAATTAAATTTTACCACTTCCTCGAGTAATGATTTTCATTATCGCTTAATAAATTATTTTCATAACAGTTTAATTTTTCACTCTTACCTCTTAAAGGAGTTTACATTTGCTGAAAACATTTACTTATTGTACAAAGTAACTAGGATTCATTAAAGAAAATATTTTCTACATTTGAGCCTAATATCAGATTTCAATTAGAAACGATCATGTTAAATGTGTTATCTCAAAACTTACAGGAATTCTCTTTCTCAATAATATAGATGTCATTGGTCGAGGAATGTCTACACTTTTCGTTTCTAAAAAGCACCAATTAAGTATTATTTGTATTAAAGTTTTTTATCCAAATCTGACGTTGAAGCTCGCTACCACCGATACATCTCCATTAACTTACATATAAAGAGGACCAGGTGCGCTATCCCAGGTTTTATTGTCTCTGCCACTTAAAGTGCACGAAATGTGGCGCTATTAGGGAACTGATACAGCCCATATCTCTTTATAACAGTGACGTTCCGGTACGTCCATATACTGTGATCTGTACTGCCATATACCGTAATGTGCGGTCTCGTACTTCACTACTTCAAACTGTATTTATTGTTGGTGATTACACCGAAACATTCTCCAATTGGAGTATTCACCATTTATTATACAACGACATCCAATATAACACGTAATTATTAGCAACGTGTATCGTTTATACTTAGAAAATTGTCCTGCCATCTTGAACCATCTACATATTTTAAAGATTCAAATATAAATAAATCTATAAATATATAATAAATGGTTTAAAGTATCTAACGTAATTTTATACATGTCTATGAAATATTTTATATAACCTATATAAACTTTTCCACAGTTATAAGAGACTATATTCTTTATGTATTTATTATTATCTAATACCTAATTTGCCTCAAACAGTAAAAATAAGATTATTCTCAAGAATTATGAATTAAGAGTTAAGAATTTGTTAAGAGTATTTCAGTGCATAATCTCACATAGAATTTGCTACTTATTCGTTATATAACACTGAAACAGAGTTCGTCACAAAAGACTTCTGTAGAAAATGGTTTTCTCTAAACTTGTAATACTTTCGGTGTGTTGACGGTCTTTAATCCATTGCTGATTTTCTATATTTAGTTTTATGCGTATTTTCCTGTAAGAGACTAATTATGAGTGCTCATGCCATGTATTATAAATCTCATTTTCAACTCCTTTTAGTGATTGTCTCTCTGACTACACATTTGCAGGTTATGTTAAGAGATAAATTAACTATAGACTTTACAATTTGCATATAACTACAGCAAAACCTTTTGCGCGAATTATGACGTTCTTCTACCTTTTTCAAATATTTTCGTCCAAAAACAATATTTGGTACTTTTGGTTGTATTTTCGTCTATGTTTTGAAATGGTAATAATTATAGTAATAAGAAATGGTAATATTAATGTTAACATTGTAATAACCAATTACTCATGTTCTATTAATGTGGTCATATTTGACCAATGTATTTTTATTCAAATTGTTGTACAGAAGAATATTAAGAATTTTTCATAATGTTATGGACTTTAAAAATATATAAGATTTTATGCAACTAAGTTTCAAAAAATGAGAGAAAAATTTCCTTAAATACGATAAATTTCAAATAAAAAACAGTTTTAGGTTCAAAATCATAAACTTTTTTAGCGTAAAATAACTAATTCAGAAAACGAAACCAAGTATTTGAAGAATTGAACCGTATAAATAGTTTTAATAAAATTCAGTAAACACTGAATTTTATTAAAAATAGTAATATGATTATAATTTGTCAAGCAAGTTAAAAAAAACCTTCACAACCACAAGTATGCACAGCAATATCGAGTTAATTTGCATTTTAGTTAATTAATTGAAATACTTATAGAAGTTTAATACCAATAATAGTATGAAATAAGCTAAACGATTAAGGTGATACAATCGGTTTGGTTTGAGTAAATTTTCTAATGTTATAATTACAATCCTTCAAGGTATCATTCCTGAAGACATAATAAAGAAGAAAAACATGTTTAGGAAACTTAACGTATAAACAAAAATATGAAATTGAAAGAAGTCATTTCTGGGCCATTTTATCACCAGGCCAATGTTAAACCGTTGATGATTAGGATTTTTAATGTTTTCATTAAGTATATGAAATGTAGCCAGATGGATTTATTTTTTTATTTTGAAAAACCCAAATTAATTTTTCCACCATGTATAAATTTGCACGGAAAAAATCTTACTTTTATTTATTTTGAAGTTAAAAAAATGTTACGTCCCTGGCAGAATGGTATCAAAGGTTGTTTTCAAATAAAGAAAAAAGATATTCATATAGAATCGTTGTTTATTGTTAAAAACACACCATGCGCCTACAGATCATCACTATGCTTCCTGACTCGTGCTAGTGGATCGTTTTTTTTTATGTTTTTAAAGCATGGTTTTTCAAAATGCCACTATTTTGTTTCAACAATTGTTAGAGAGCTGAAATGTCACAGAATATTTTAAAAACTAATTTAATGAATTGTGTGGAGTTTCGAATATTGTTCGGTTGCATAAATGGGCAAGTAGTAAAAAATCAAACGTTTAACTTCTTCGTGGGACACCCGGTGTAGTTTCACAAGGCTAATCTCACAGAGCCTTTCTCGTGTTAATTTGAACACATACATTTAATTAAATTTTGAATGTAGATATATGTATCAAATTTTATACTAATACTTTTCATAAAAATAAACCAATCAAAACATTATTAGAAAATCTTGAATATTTTAATGGATTGAATGAACCTTAGGGCTTAAAAAAGCCCCTTGTACGACTTAGGCTACACGCTTAAAAACTGATTAAAAAAAGTAAAATATGATATCTATGATATCATAAAAGAATAATACAAAACACACTACACTAATTGGAATTGGTTTCATGTTAGAATACATAGTCGAACTGTCCAATAATAAAGTATCCATCTATAAATATCGAAGCATGAAAAAAAATCTGGTATGCAGTTGATGCAGAATTTAGGATTATCATATAAATAGGCTCAAATTAAAACAGTTAAATACAAATATAACATTTATTACGTGAAGAATATGAAATATAAACTCAGACGAGATTTCACGTTGATTTATTTTAAAATAATTAATTTCCAATAATAAAGAAGAAGTTTAATCACAAATATAGCATTTTATAAAACTATTATTATAAAAATACAATTTAATAAATTCATAAATTAAAAGTACTACTTCCTTAAAACTGTATAGTTATGTATCATTTATACAATCAAAGGTATAATTAACATACATCGAAAAACTAAAAATTTTTATATTCAGCCATTTTCATTGTTGTGATTTCATTACACAATTGTCTAAATATTTACTTTAAATATTTTTCATTCCTAGAAAGTAAACGAAAAACGTTTTACTAGGCTAGATCACTTCTCAAAGAGAGCCTATCCTCGAAGTCTGTCGTCATTAAGTCTGTCTGTATTTCCGAACGCTATCTCATAAACGAACGGACTTATGAATATTGATTTTGCATAAACTTAATTTTTTACGGAATGTCGTTGGAGTTCGAGGATGATGCATGTTACTGGATGGAATTTGCCTGAGCGTCAGGGAATATTTAAAAAATGTAATTATGATGGCTACAAGAAAATTATATAATAAATAAATTTTTAAACAGACTGAGCTTATTCTATGACACTTTAATATGTGATATTTAGTTAGCTTTTGGAGATTGCTAGATACATTCTATCGAGTCCTTTGATACTGCTTCATATCCTATAGACGTGAATCTATAGGCTTGGCGTCAGTGAAGTAAAACACCTGAGGGACTGTTTGAATTTTTCATTTCTGTCTGTATGTCTATTTTACTGTCTATATTTCCACACTATAGATCAAATACGACCTGACTGCGAATGTTATATGAATCATCGTTTCGATTAGGCTGAAACTGAGTTCGATGGTGGTGGATGTTACTCCATGGTATCTGAATGAGAGTCAGCTGATATTTTTACATTAATCTTGTGGGTGTCAATGATGACAATGAGTACATAGTAGAATAAATTAAGTAATGATCTTATTGAGTGCGAACCCAAGGGGTTTTTTACATGTGATATACAAACACATGTAGTATAAGTACGCTTACGCATATGTCACATTTTGGTTACTAGTTGTATAGACCTTGATTAATTCAACACTACTTTGAATCCCAATTAATTGAACTGGATAAATATGTGAACGTATCATGTGGCAATACATCTTTAAAAATATTTCATTTTTAGACTTTAAATATTGCAATAAACTTCATGTTTACATAGACAAGAACCAAGGTACATGGAATTCAACTGAGCCTCATTGAAGCCTATCACTGACAAAATTTCACATTTGTCTACTGAAATAATTGAAATTTCATTTCTGTATTACTGCCCGTCCGTCTGCAAGGCATATAGAACTGAATTTTTACTGCAACCTCGGCGAAGCGTATTATGTTACACGTGGTGTGAAGTACCTCTAACTAGTTTGTATATAAGGAAGATGCAGATCGGTGATGGTTTCAGTATAAGGATCTCAAAATAAAAGTAACTCAAGGTTATGCAAACATAAAAACAGTAAAGGTTAGATAACACTGAAATTATGAGTGTATTTTTAACTTTATTTCAATGTAATAACAATTATTTCAATACCAGTTATAGCTAAAACTCATAGAACAGCTAAGATTTTTCAAAGAAAATGGATTTAAAATTCTCAGGACCTTTGCTTGATTTTGTTAGCTCCATTCTATTTTTGATAATGTAGTTATCAAATAAATATTATTAGAAAGAATTTGATTTTGGTGCAGAAACATTTTACACGTTGGGGTGTACTTGATTAGTTGCAATTTATGAATTACTGTCCAAATCAATAATACCTAAAAATGTGTTAAACTGGTTTTTAATAAAATTTTAAAATATATTAAATTAACATTATTTTCCTAACGCTTTCAAGGATATTTTCCGATTTTTCTTTATAATCAGTTATATTTTGGGTTTACAAACTCAAAGTTTTTAAAAATTGGTTACGTGTAATAATGCCAATAATTTGTATTACAAAAAATAGAGTTTCTTTAAAGAGAAAGAAAGAAAAACGATCCTTCCTCTTTCCTTCTTGAATGTTAAAGTAAAGAGTGTAGTAAGCAGAAATAATTGTATCATTCACTTCTAACAACCGAAAACTTAAATATTGTTCCCCGGGTAGCAAAGAACAAAAAGTTCCTTTAAGTAATATTTGGGGTAAATATTGTTAGTAGTCTTTGCAACTCCAGTAAAGGATAAAAATTAATTAATTTTAAGCTTAGTACATTTTAAAGCAATTAGTCCTTTACGATATTTCAAAACAATAATATTTTCTCTACAAGTTTGCAATTAAATTATCTTTTCATGTCAAACAATACGTTTTTATGCGAATGTTCTCGGGCAAAAACGACAGTGAGGCAATACTATAATTTAAAACGTTCATGTGATTTTCAGCAATTATTGTCAGCTAATATCATTTTTTGTCAAAAAGTCTTTCGAAAATTGTTTAAATATAAATTTTTCTGACGTATGAGGTCAAGATGTTAGTAAAACATAACAACAAGCTAATTCTGTTACTGGCTGAGCGTTAGGAAGCCCTATCACTGGAAGGGCTAGAAGCAATTGATTTATGTCCGTCCATCTAACAAAGTTTTGCATGATACTTACGAGGAGTATTTTCCTCTAAATTAAAATCATCTGAAGAATATTAATATAATCTCCGCATACGGCTCAGACTACAATGGGCTGGGTAATTCCAGAGTTCAAAATTGTACAAGCAAAAACAACGGAAGAGAATATGAATTATGGATGTTGGATGTACCGTTATTTAATTTATGCTAAACTGTCAGATTTTAGCTTTGACGAATGAAACAAGAACCCAGTTTAACATCACACGGAATTAGAATAATGGCTACTATAATTATAAAATGAAACTCTACTATATATGCATTTACTGACGATACTCATCCAGTCTGTTCGGCAACAACAACAGACTGATCATAGTAATTATCAAAAATATTATATTTATCTTTTTAAATATAATTAAAAGTACTCTCAGATACAAAATCATGCATTATGGCGTTGCATATGACTTTATAGTCCATCCTGTTATAACGGTTCAGAGGAATGCTGTACGCATAATATATGTTATTAAAAGAATGGATCATGTTAATCATAAGTTTATTGAAAATAATTTGTGTAAATTTCGTTCGTTATAAGTGTATAGTTTTATATACATATACTTAGATAAAGTTCGTAGAAAGCTTTCTAATAGATTAAATCGTTGTGCTCAACTTGTTCTGTTTAAATATCTACAGTTACTAAAGAAAACATTTAGAAGACAGTATTTCTATTTGAGGCCGAGGAATTTTAACAGTTTTTAAGTATTACGACAATGCATTATTGAATGAGATAAAAAACTATATTTAAAATAAATTTGTAAACATTAGTATATCTAATCTCTGATATATATCTAATTTATACTTTTTAGCAATACTTTTAAATTAATATTGAACTCTATAGTGTTTTTCAGTAATTTATTTACGAGGAAAACATAAATTTAAAATGTAAATAGGGCAATATGTAAGTCATAAACGTTGCTATACGTGGTCTATGATGTATATCTTGATTAATATTTTTACTATTAAATTAATATTGAAGTGTATACTGTTAAAACTTTCACGATTTAAATATAAATAACATAAATATAAAATGTAAGTCAGGCAATATGCGTGTCACAAACATTAGTATACCTGGTATCTTTTATATGTCTAAATTTATACTTTTAAATAAAACTAATAAATTAATAAAGAACCGTGTACTGTTAAATTTGTATAGTTTCTCAAGTGAGGAAATGTCAAGGAAGTTTCTGCCACCGAAAACATATCACGTGACTTGTTACACGCAAGTTTCCCATTCGGTTTGATATAGTGTAGTTTCCTCATACACAGTAACGGGATCAGGTTACATCAGCTAAGGCACCAGCAAAGCTTGTTTATGAATTAACCGATTTATTTTCATTTTCTTTGTGTAAAATAGAGTATGACTTATGATACTATTATTAGTGAACGTTTTATTTTGCGTTTATTAAAGTGATTATGAAATATTTGCTGTCGTTGTTTAACAAAGAGATTTATTATTTGATTGCGTAACTTCACTAGTTTATTATTTACAAAATAATCTGCAGTGTAAAAATTAAAAAAATTGAACAAAAATATTAATTAAAGTTATTACTGAACCTATATGTCTAATTTTCAAACTATTTATTTTCGTCAAATATAATGTAATGAAGGATAAAGAAACTAAATTTTTTGTTATTTAAATCTTTAAACGACTCAATACGTCCTATTACGCACATGGGTAATCTTCGTTGGTTAAGGTAAAGAAAATTAGAAATTGAATAATACTGTAAATATAAGTATATGTTTAATTTTTTAGTTTAAAATTATTTCGGTAATTGTATAGTATTACTTACTGTTTTAAATTTATGTTGCAATATTAAAAAAACAGTATCATAAATGCTGTTTTACAAATAAGTTGTAACATGATAAAAGTTAAACACCGCAAAAACTTGATCAGAACCCAATTAAAACTCTACTCTAGTTTGAATTTTTATTTTGTTACTATAATTGACAAACAGGTTATATTAATAAAATAATTATTTTATAATCTACATTTATTCAATGTTCGTATTTTTATACATTAAGTATGCGAAAGTTAAAAATAAATCTAAAAGAAAGTTTCCTTGTAAGTTGCTCTTGGAAAATATGATGATCTTAAGTAGAAAACTTTAAAGAAGTAAACCACCTTGGCTGATTTATTGGCTTTATTAAAGCTGGTTCTATCTTAACGAGGAATACTTGTGATTTTTTTAAACCAATTTAAAAATTCGATATAAATGAAAGCAAAACACTTTCGTAGAAACACTGACTTTAATTTCCAAACTGAAACAAGGAGAAAACTACGTTATAGACTAAAAACAGAAAAATAAGAAAACACTTTCAATTACTTTATTAGATATCATAAGAGCCTTCGGTCGTTCGATAAATCCATTCATCTTTGTTCCGAGTTGAATAATTGGTCCAGTTTAATGAACACAAGCAAGGTTTTAACGATGAAACTTCATCATTAGCTTTATTATTAGAAATACAGATTTAGAATTTAACTGAGTAAAATTCTATTCCAAAAATAAGGTAAAACATCTTTACATTTTTTTTAAATAATTTGTTGTAAAAGTGGGGTTACATCTTTTTTACAACAAAAGTATGGCCGTACAGTTACAACTTGTGTCGTTGTTATAATGTCTTTATTTATCAAGGCGGGATTTTGTCCACTTTAGAATATTCTAGGTTATAGTTTTATTATTTTGTATTTCAGTAACGTTTATTACTAAAATTGTCAATACTCATGCAATTACTTGTTAAAAAGCACTATCTAGCTATAACAAACACACAAAAACCTGTAAAAAATTAAAATTGCTGTACTGTAATCAGACATTAACTACTATAGCAATTTTAAAAATTACTTAAAATTAACAGAAATGCGGTATTGTGGTTGCTTAATGAGTTTAAATAAACTTCTCAGCTCATGCTGTACAAGCTTCTAGAGCACTTTCGATTTGTATAGGACTTTGGGAATTTTGAAATAGTAATTACCATCCAAATTTCAAAATTTATTTTCATATATTCTAAAAATAGTTTTGTAATTAATTTCAATAGTTTTTAAACATTAATATTCTAGCTGGAAGTGGTGAGCACTGAGAACCATCTGTATTGGCGGCCATATTTGTTTTATACCCTCAAAAACAACTTTTCACCACAAACACTCTTAGTTTTGTCGTATAATCATGAGTGACGTCTAGTTTTAAAGATACAAAAAAGGATCCAAATCTTTTAAGATTTTTCAAATAAAATAACTTTAACTCTTTTATAGCGTTTTTCAATACTCAAGAAGCGCAAAACAATAAAAGTTTCAAAGTGTTTGGATGCTTTAACTCGTATTATTACAGTTATACACATAAAATAATTCTACTTATCTTTAAGACAAATAAATTTCATTACATGATTTTGAAAAAATCAAATACAAAATCTTTTCAAATCAATTTATATATTTTAATGTTATGTAGTTTTTGCGTCCAATATTTTATAATTAACCTCTACGATGCTTAACAACGGTTTTGATCAGTAATGAAGTACATTAGTAGATATTTTAAACAAAATTTTTTTGTTTGCAATAATAAAGGATATTATTGTTAATATTATTAAAATGGCATATTTTGAAAGTGTATTGTTATTTTCTGAGATTTTTAAAATTATTTTTCTGCAGCAACTGTACTTATTCGTTATTTATCAGTTTCAATCAAGCTCCTCGGCATTCATTTTACAACACGTTTTCCCCATTTGTATTCACTACATCTAGCGAGCAGCTTGGTTTCAATCGGATCAGCTCTTAGTCATGTTTACAGCAAAAATCTTCTTTAAAAATAATTCATAATACATTTTTTCATTATGAAATTTTATTTCAATAGTACCGGTAAGTAAAATTTAGAAGTGATTAAAGATTTATTCAACAAAGCTACTGGCAGCAGTTTTCTATTATATATTTTTTTATAAATTTGATATTTTCAATATATATTTCTAAATCCCAATCTTTCAAATGTATTAAAGATATTATATTCGTGGATACTTGGCATGTAAATGACTTCGAAATACGCAGAGGCTTCTTATAACAATTAAAAAAGACTTAGTACAATCATTTAATATTTTGACGTAATGTCGTTCTGTAAAAGGATATAAATACTATGTTACAAACAAAGAATAAAAATAAATATATAATGACTTTTTATTATCAGCTGAAATGTTCTTAATTTATATTTATAGTGAAATTGTTTGGTATATTATAATATTTTGGAAATTGGCTTTACATTAAAATTACTATTAAAAAATATAACAATGACATACTAACATAATTAAAATTTAACTAAAATATTAACAATTGTTTTAATTTTAAGTTGTACGTTCATAACAGGAAAATATACTATACATGCTGTTATACTATTTTTAACAGGTTATTTTTAATTTAAACTAAAAAGTAATTTTGACTTAATGAGTAATTGACACGCTTGTTCTAAATTCTCCAATAGAATTTTTGAAAATTTTTCTGGTACTTTACAAATTTATTTTAATGAGTAACCGTTATTAAATATATCGTTATGGGCCTGTGCATGTGCAATCAATTTGTCGTCTGTTCTGTTGGATGAAGGCCGATGGTTATTCATCCTCATATGTAAGGGATTGGCCGTTTAAACCAATATACTTCCTTGGGAAAAATATTTGAAAGAGTACTAATAAATTGCATGCTTTGGTCTACAGTTAATGTTATTTGAAATTGTATATGTTATATTAGTTTTAGGCTACTACTTGTAAAATGTTCAAAAGTATTTAGAATTTTGCATGTAGCACAACGCTTGTCATCGGAAAATGTAACCAAAAATCTTTTTATTAGCATCTGAATTTGGAATTTGGTTAGACATTAATTTAGGTCTTGCCAGAAGGTTTTTAAAATTAAGGGCTTTACGAGAAATAATTGTCAGAGGTTTTAAAAACAAATTATTTGTTAAATGAGATTATTCTAAAATTTTGTAGGCCGTTTTTAATATTAGTAGCTCCGTAGCTTTATGTAGCTCCGGAAAATAGTATTTTATAACTTTTATCGATTGAATCCTATAATTTGTCTTGAATATTTCTACGAAAATTGGAGCCTCATGACTATAACAATCACTTCCTGAACAGAAATTATATTAAAAAAACAATAGTATGGATATAAACCTAAAAAAAAAGTCACAAACAAGGAGTGTATACAAAGATTTGTATTTGCATTTATATTGGAAACAGTTTAAATGTACGGTACGTTGTCCCGGCTAATGGGAAATGTTTGGTGCTTACTTTGCACTTGTGAATTTTCTACTGGAGAGTCTCGCGCGTTTTATTTCTTCATTGGAACTATAGCATCAAAACGCAAACGTAGAGGGGAAATAAAAATACAAACATCTTAAGAGGCTTTCAAGTATTCTTTTTTTGACACCATTTTTTTTTTTTAATTGTACAGTCTCTGCAGTAGCATTCTTAGACCTGTCATTAGATCGTGCTAGAAGCAACATTAACCATTGTAACCAAACAAACATTAATTTGGTTTCATGTCCCAAATTATATACAAAAGGACCGTCTTAAAATCGTGTCATTATCATTTTCTCCGTGTGACGACTCATGGTAAGAAGGTCATAGAAACTTAAAAATTATTTATACAGGCTCCTAATTGGCCAAAGAGGTACGAGGTTAGTTCGTATCGAACTGTTTGTTCGATAAGTCTTTCGTTATGTTCTGCCCGACATTTCGTTATTCTGAAATATTGATTTATTATTTAACTACACAAGTTTCAGTTATTTTATGAAACCCACATTATCAACTTCTACATATTTAAATGTCTTACTTCATAATAATGCTTGTCTTGGCCAATCTTCCTTATATTTGGAACTTCCAAATTGTTATGCAATTCTATTCAATTTTTACGGGAAGAGTTATATATTGAGTTATTCACTTCGTTTAGAGCTAATATCACCTTTTTTCTTTATACAAAGATAAATTCATTAAGATAGCATCATGTTAAAATTAAATCTAGCAAATGAGATTCCAAATTACCTGGTATACCTGCAATAGAGGTTTAGCAGAAGTGGGAAACCTTGTCATGTTAGGAAGTCATAACTACACCAACAGCAAGGTTGGTACGTCACACTAAAGACTTTCTCTCAGTATCTCTCTCATGAAACATGCCCCCATTGTATTGAGAAATGGAGCAATACTGTCGCCAAATTGAGACTTGTTGCTCTTTATTGAGGCCATTACTTGCAAATCGTAAAGTATGTTAAGATGCTATGTGGAAACACCCTCTACCAGAAGTATATTACAATGGCTGTAAGTAGTCACTTTTTCGACAGAAGTAGACTATTTATAGAATTACCTTAGTGTATAATTTGAATGTAAGTATACGATTTTATACTGACAAACATATTTCAGACTTTGTGTACTTGTGTATTTTCTTGACTTAAACGTTGTTTATTACACTATATTTTGTATTATGCGTGTCTGCGATGTCAAAACGATGCAAAGAGTTTGTTTTGAGATTATTTGTCCCCAAATTTTTTTATCTCTTCAGACAAACAAATCCATATCCCAGGAGTAACGTCTGTGATAGCGTCAAATTTCAGACGCTGCACTAAAAGGAAAATGGTACTTTATTATAACTTGTGAAATATACCTGGTTCAAGCCAGAAATAGTTCTTCACACTTTAAACATAAAATAAGAACCATTGGTATTTTATTATCGTTTGAAACTATGATAAATGTACACTGAAATACTAAGTATTGTAAACATGTCTGCTTGCCATTCAAAATTTTCACAGGGCTCCATTGAGCGCATGAATTTTCGTTACTCTGTTTGTTTCATTTTGGGCTTTCATACACAATGTGTGACAGAAACACGTTATAGCGATCGGATGATAATTATTATAATAATTAATGAAAGTACACAAATATAAATCGACGAAAAACAAATCTATTTTGTTTTCTAGCGATTTTAATTTCACTATTCTAGTGATAACAAATACTTTATTGCTATATTATACATTTTTTTGTTATAGTCTTAGACAAAATATTACAGGCATGAACCTGAGATCTGACAGGAAAGGCACGATATACACAACATTTTTGTTAATCTTTCACAAAAAAACTATCCTTTTATTTAACAGTTTCTTAGACGCAAGTACGCTTTACGTGAAAACATTTTCTGAAAATCTTTTGTAAGAAAAGTACAAAAACATGGCAATATGAAAATTTGAATTAAGTTTTCAATGAAAGAGATGATGAAATACAAATAATTATTTTTGTATTTATCCAAAGTTGTTTAATCATAAAATTAGATATTATAGACGAGGACGTCAAAACGACTATATTTTGCATATTAATAGCGCACAAGATAATAGTTATTGTAAAATTTGTAGTTAAAGTTATTAATAGTTTGAATTTAAAACTTATTGTTAAAGTAAAACTTTACCATGCCAGTGGCTTAATTTTTGCCGTTGGCAACACTTTGAGGGCAACCTAGAAAAATTATCACCAAAGTAGTATAGATGCGGTGGTGATTCTGCTTCCCAAAGACGAGGATGAGATCAAAGATCACCGTCGCCATCTTGAATCAAGTGACAACCGCCATTACTTGATTTGGATCGAACTTTGAACTATGAACTTTTTCCTCACTAGCACGAATTGATTGAAAATTACGCTGTAATCCATATTTTTGGCTAGAAACTAAAAAAATATCGCTCTATAATTGGCCGTTTTTAGTCACATTGCTGAAGATGGGTACTTTTGACAAGAGCTCACACTGTTAACCTCACTTTTTGGATGTCATTTTTGAACCAAGATAACGACTGCTGACACGTGATCCTTCTATCCTCTTGGATGCGGGGATTATCCCGCAGTGTGGAATCTTACTCTTGTAACCTCGAAAATGTCCGGTCCTGAGATAAATTGAACAATATTTATTTATTTAAATGTTACAATCCAGATTTCAAAATCCAATTACATTGTAACATACTAATATATTATTCATTGACATCTTATTACTAGCAAATTACAAATTAGTATCTCCAGATCATTAAATGTCTTCACTATTTTCCCTCTTCAAATTAAATCATTTTGTTTTGAAAACATAATTTAACCTAATTTTGAAAGTATGGAAGTGATTTATTATCTATGTGACAGTAATGAATAGCGGTATTATAAAATACTTCTACTATCCAAGTTCTTTGAGTGATAATCCATTGCTCTAATTACGTGAAACTCAATTTGTACAATTATAAAAAATAAACAGTATATAATTGATAAACATGTAATCGTAGATAGGTTACTATGCAATGGTTTTATCTCTAATGATTTAGAGAACAGTAGCCAATTTGCATGGAATAAGCACAAAAGCTGACTTTAATAAAATCGGTAGAGGAATATCGATTCCTCTTTGGTATGAATGCTACAGATCGACTAAGAAGGTATAGAATTTAACTTTGCACGTCATATATTCCTTAGCATGACACACTTACAATAACCGTTAAACATAATACATTATATTTTCCCACACATTTTGAGTTATAGGATGGTAACGAAAATGAAAGAAAATATTAAGACATAAAATCGTTAATTTTTTTTAAATATATAATATCAACAAAGTAAATTGATACGTCATTTTCTTGGAATTGCGAATTTTAAAAGACTATAAATACAATAAATTGCACTTATATGATATTAAAACCCACCCCATTTTAATTACTATGACTTGAGTTCAACTAGCTCTTAGTGGTGTCACACACTCCTGGAATCTTCACCTGATACGATATAATTTTTACACAGTTATTAAGGTTTAAATATAGCCACTATATATTTAGCTTACTACTCTTGGGGACATATAAACAATTTAGTGTCTGAGACGAAACAAAAACAGGTCGCGAGTGAGAGAGGTTAGTAACTGGAGACTTCAGTGTACGTACGAATATTACTCTTGTCACTTGTTACTCTCTGGGATAAATTCAATGTACAGCAGAGAGCAATATCTAAGTGTCACAATCAGGAAGCTACTCCCAAGGTAAGTGACTTGAGACTTTTTTTCTCTTAGGGCACGAAGCTTAGAAATTGCATTTGGTCCTATAAGAACCTTAGCGCTGCTTCCGAAGTGACAGGATATTCAGTACGGGTAAGGTTATGGATTAGGGATCGCCTCTTATTGAGATCCATGAGGAATAATTAGGGCACAAAATCCGGAAGAAGGGGAGGCTAGCTCTGTACCAGTCTCTCCAGTCAAAGTAGGAGGGGGTGGCACACCCTTGTTGAGGCTAGCAAGAACCTCTGAGGTTAGGGAACAAACCCTACAAACGGTCATCACCCGCAGTAGGCTAGACCTATCGAATTGCCCTTTAACCCCAGAATTTCGACATTGGCGGTTAGTGATGTGCCGCTCCTGGACATACATAAGGTTGCCCAGATCTAAGTGACACATCAGTTATTGCTGTGCCTAGTGGTACATTAGGTTCAACTGGAAGGTATGATTGGTGTCCTTCACGTAAATAAAAAAATGATAACATGACTAGCTATATAAATCTCTCAGTTATTATAGCTTTAAGTTAGTAAGTAATAATTAAAAACCCTTTTACAGATGCATATAAATCGTTAAAACAACCATCCATTATAAATTGAATAAGTGGTAAGAATATTTTATAACAGTAATTTGTGTGGCTTTTCCTTGAGACTAATACGAAAATGTTTTAACATGTTATTGTGGAGAAAGGGGACGTAAATTTTTGAATATAGATAAAATAGCAAATGTTTGAGACTTTTACATGTACATGTGGTTTCACTTAATATTTACACTATGTATATAATATCTGAGGCATTAATACAGCATGCGATGTCCCTAATTGTTTCATTATGTGAAAGACACGAATTATTGTCTATTAAATTAAATCGGTACTGTAGAAGGTAAATCAACTAAATCGTTAGTTGTTTTAGTTAAAATGCTGTGAGGAATTGTATATACGGTTAAAATCAGAGAGCTATTCTTAATGAGGTATCTAAACATTTATATACTTTTTTATATTGAGAAACTAATTTCCCTTTAACATAAAAATAGGATGATGAGTAACTACTCACTAATTTAGTAAGCACTTTCATACAGAGAGTAAACATATCGTTGATACACAGCGCACTTGTTGCCATCCCTGCCTTACTCTTTACTTACTAATTAATTTCTTCTCGATATGAAGTTCCAAAAAAAAAATAAAAATATATATATATATATATATATATATACATTCAATCCAAAGTTCGTTATTATAGGTTTTCAAACAGATATACAGAATAATCAAGAAAAAAATCCTTCAAAGTTCGATAGTTTGAATGTACGTAACAAATATCAGAGTAAAATGGAATGGTTCTTATTATCCAGATGAATTACAAAATTTAAACATTTCCGGAGTTCTTTTCAGAATTATGTATCAGATGTATCAAGATTTTAAGAATTTGCGTTTGTATATATGCGTTGGTATTATGTTATTCTTAGTCCACTTACATATATTTTAACATACTGTAACAAGTTTAAATTCTACTTCACGAACGATGTCAACAATAAAAAGAGAAAAACAATATATTATACTAAATAAAAATCATTACAATTTCGAAATCCTAATACATTCTTAATACAGATTTTAAAATTAACATATGATAAAGACTGCCAGTGGAATTGTGTCAAGAGGGATATTAGCATCTATATTAAAGTCTCCAGGCAGTTACCTAAGGAGAAGCTCCTTGATTGTGCCACTTGTTATTGTTCACTGCTTAGACTCAACTTGTTTATTTATCCCCGAGAGTAGCAAACTAAATATCTCGTGACTATCAACTGAACTTGAGTACAGAGCCGAGAGTAACATTTGCATGTATATTGAAGTCTCCAGTACTTACCTCCTCATCATTCGCGATCTGATTGTGCCACTTGTTATTGTTCACTGATCAGACTCTAACTTGTTTATTTATCCCCGAGAGTAGCAAACTAAATATCTCGTGGCTATCAACTGAACTTGAGTACAGAGCCGAGAGTAACATTTGCATATTATTGAAGTCTTCAGTATTTACCTCACCATTCGCGATCTGATTGTGCCACTTGTTATTGTTCACTGATCAGACTCTAACTTGTTTATTTATCCCCGAGAGTAGCAAACTAAAAATCTCGTGGCTATCAACTGAACTTGAGTACAGAGCCGAGAAGTCTTGAGTACTTCAGTACATTTGCATGTTATTGAAGTCTTCAGTATTTACCTCATCATTCGCGATCTGATTGTGCCGAAGATTTCAGATATAACCCTGTGATATAAATTTAACTTCAATTTAATAAATATGTCTTATATCTATTGGTCTGTAGTATTATCCATAAAGATTTATATTTTTATTGGCACTTTCAGAAATAAAAGATGTTTTAGGGTCAATTTCATACACTATTTTGAGCGCAAAATAAATAAATATGATTTAATTAAAGGCATTTATATTTATTATCCAATTACATATAACAGAAACTATCATATCATAAACTACTTATACGTGAAGTATTTAAAATGCTTTTTATATGTTTTTAATTGCCAGACGAGTAAAGGATCACTTTTCTGTTGTGCGGTTGAGTTCAATGTAACTTACAATGGTAATAAGTTAAATTAAAGTCTTCCCTTTTCTCAATTAGAAGTTACTCAAGAAAAGATTACCTTTCCCCTTGTTCTAAGAGGACCGCAATTCTTTCGCCACGGTTCCTCTTCAAATCCAACATTATTTTTTGATATTTTATGCTTTCCAACTTCTTACCGCAAAGTAAGTAATCACAGTGTAAAGTTATTAGTATTGACAGCATAAAAATCGTAAATATATTTTTATTACAACTATCGCCTGGCGTGAATAATTACCGTTTTTTATTGAAGTCTACTTAGAATTATGTAATACATGATACATGATCTCATGATATCCATAGTATGGCTGAAATATTTCTGATTAGATACTCGTTATCACCATTCGCATTTTTAAGACCTCAATACTGCACTATAAGAACGTCCTTAATTTAGGGTGTGAGAGCCCACACATGCGGTAGGTTTATCAGTTGCACTAACTAACTTTAACTCGTTTTCTTTCTCATTTCCCAGTAATTCAAAT
The DNA here is from genome assembly GCF_021130785.1 of Homalodisca vitripennis. Taxonomy (NCBI): domain Eukaryota; kingdom Metazoa; phylum Arthropoda; class Insecta; order Hemiptera; family Cicadellidae; genus Homalodisca; species Homalodisca vitripennis. The sequence goes on from NC_060213.1 coordinate 63,864,706, forward strand.
TCAGAGACTCCAAATACACTATTTCTTTTTTACTTTTTAAAGTGCCCCAAAAGGGCTAATTTGGTGGTGGGATGTTTGGTGCTGGTTTTAACTAATTTTCAAATGTAAACTTGGTTTTTAGTAATACAACATTTCAAATTATTACCAACCCGAAGCATTTAAGTGCAAAAAATTTAATTATAATAAACCATATTTAAAGGAAAGACCAAACGTTAAGAATTCGAAAGGCCTTCGAATTTTGGTATTGTGTTAGACTAAATAAATATGGAACTACTCAATGTATTTACAAGTTTGTTAATGAGCACCACTACACCCCCCAACTCAAGATTGGTCCTTTTTGGAATTTAAAAAAGTTTAAAATTAATTGAGAAAGGAAAAGGTTTGTTGGTGCAACTATTATAGAGACCGTTCAGCTGATATGTATCAACCTACATATATTATTTATCAAATACGTGTAACTTATTGGAAGTTTATCGTAGGTTTGAAGTAAGGTATTATTTCTAGTGGGTTCCCGGAGAACAAAAGAATATTTCAAAATGGGTTGGACCATATTCCATTGAAAACCGTTGTATACTAATTATTACATTTCACTGCTGTACAAAGAACTGAAAGAACTGGTGTACAAAACTGTTCAACAAATAATTACTTTGCGATTTTATGCTCTAAGTACTATCGACGCACTGTGTTTCTCGTCCACTCTAAATAAGTTTACTAATAACTTTATTTTTTTTTAACCATATGCAGATTGGGGTAGGAACCCGTGTCATATGTATAGCAACGGTACCAAATTACTTTGTTCTTTCTTATATCCACTTTTTGACCTCACAGAAACCAATGGAATAATCTCAACATTTTAAAATTCCCAAACAGGGACAAACTTAGTTTATAGTGGTGTTCAATTACATACTTGAAAAAATTTAGTTTTTCCATATTTATACTGTTCCCATATTTATATATAACTTCATAGGCCTATTTCAAAATATTGGGTACACTCTTTATAAATTTGGTTAAAGATAGTTGATTTGCCCAAATATGTTTAGGGTAAATAATTCTTTACATTTTTTTATTATAAACAAACCTTACATTTAAAGTACATTTACACAATACATTTAAAGTCAACTAGTATTGTGATGTGAAAGTGACAGTGACAGTTTAAAACACAGTGCCAGTTTTTTCGCTTAAAAACACCTTTCTTGCAGGAAATTTATATTAAAACAATGGAAAAAGCTTGTGATAAGTACTTAGAATAGACAGAAATATAACATTTCATCTTAACAGCATTAATAGTCTAAATAATATAAAAAAATAAATACATACATTTTCAGTGTGTTTTAGGCACATGTTTTTTTCTGCAGAGCAAAAACTGGTAAATAATAGCAAAAAAGCACTGAAAACAAATAAAACCACAACAGATGAGTAACTATTTTGTTAGAAATTAAAATAACAACCAGGTTGTTGTATGAAAGACTGCCTCAAATAATTTTTCTGAAATGCAGAAGGCAGTAATGTATGATAACCTGAGATTGACTGCAGTAGTCTTTTCCTGTTGAGAACTGTCACTCCCACCACTACCAAACCTGCCCAACATTGCAGCTGCAGACAGCTTTACCAACTAGGCTCTTATCCACCAGCTGTCAATCAACAATGTAAACAACAACTTACTGGGCCACAGATAAGATCATTGCATGCTATATAATATTGATGCTTGACTCTAATAAGTTATGATAATTATTAAGTGTATATACTGTATATTATATAGTAGTAACAAACTATGCATATACTATTTACTATCAGCAACTCATGATTAAATGAATATTGGCAAAGTCTCTCAATTAGCCCAGATCTCCTCTAAAATAAATTGATACATTGATTTTTCATCTACTCTCCTCTGCCTTGTGGACAGTTCACTGAACACAATGAGTAAATACCCTTGTGGTATTTGCAAAATTGGTTGCAAATATAAATCAATATGCTGCTTTGCTTGCTCGAATTGGTTTCATATAAAATGCATCAATATGCCTGATGATGAATACAAGAGGCTATTAAAAAAAGAAATTAAGAATTTGGAGTGCTGCAGTTGCATTTACAACTCAGAAATCAGTGGAGCTAGTCCAGAATACAGTATATGTGGTAGAGAGGAGGTATACTCCAACCATAATCAGTCAAATGAGTTTGAACTCAGCCAAAATATTATTGAACTCTCAGAGACAATTAATCAAATTCAGTTTGAAAAGAAAAACGCTGAAACATCATTACAACATTTAGCCGAGGAAGCGGAACAAACATTTTTGAGGCTACAAAGAGAGATTGAAGCACTGAAAAAAGAGATTTCTTTTATGAAAGAAAACAATAGACAAAAGGATATAGAGATTGAACAACTCAAACTGGAATGCTTAACTAGAAGTCAAGTAAGTGTGGCCGTTCAATGCCAACTTAACAATGAAACAGATTATAAGAATTTACATTTTTTTACTCAAGAATGTGGTAACAGTGTGAAACAAATAGCACAACTTCGTAACAAAATTGAAGTGCTTGAAAAAGAGAAATGTTTGATAATGGAAACTATTCAGCCATATCCTCCTTCCAACCCTGAATTATTAAATACAATCGATTTGATGGATGAAAAATTTGAAAAACTTGAGCGCAAATACAAAGAAGATACAGAAAATTATTTTAAAATTATTGAAACCTTAAATTCTGAACTGGCTCGCTTAGAAACTGAAATTGATAAGCTTCATACCAAAAATCTACCTGAAACTAATTTAGTTGATAATAAATCTGAACGTACACTGGGCTTTAATGAGGTACGGAATAAAAAGGGAAAATTGCACAAACAACATAATAAAACATCAGAACAAAACAACTTTGAAGAGAATTTGATTCATTCAAATCGTTATCACTGCCTGATAGAATCTTCAGACAGTTCAAGCCGTGCACCTCGTGATCCAAGACCTGCAAAACATGATTCAAGGCTGACTAATAAGCCAACCTTGAAGCCTAAAAGTAAAACAACCAATGGTCCTAGAAACCATAAAGATAACAACTCGGTTGGGCTACCAGTTTTGGTTCTCAGCGATTCAATGCTGAAATACATTCATTTCCCAAATGCTGACACCAGGGTTTACAGAGGAATAAAAGCCAACCAACTGTGCTCTGAAATAAAGGCTCAAGCTAACTCAGAATTGAACCCCGAGCTAATTTTTATCAATGTGGGCACAAACGATTTGGCTGTCTCACAGAATCCTGACGATGTTATGGGAGCACTTTGTAATTTACTTAACACAACAAAAAAATGCTTCCCTAAATCACTTATTGTTGTAAACAGTATAGTGAAGAGACGTGACATTCAACACACATTGATTGAGAAAACCAATTCTAACATTAGATGGATATGTCGGCAACATCTGGCTATTTTCCTAGACACAAATAAATACTTTAATTTTACTTGCTTGGCCAGGGATGGAATACACCCAAACCGAAGAGGGACTACAGTTCTGGGTAAGGTCATGACCAATGTGTATTCTCTATTCAAAAATCAAAATACTGATAAAATATCAGGGACTGGCCTTCATTACAATCAACCACTAACTAAGGAAAGTATAAATAGAATAAGGTCAATGCAACCCCTGGACCGACAAAAACAGAAGGCTGAACATACACCTGACAAAACTAAAAAATCATCGACAGCAGCTAAGAAGCAGACTGACAATTCAGGGTGCATTTTAGACATTTCGACAAATAAAAATAATTTTTTAGTACAAAACAAAGCAAAGAAATCCCGTTACAAAGTTTATCTGAATACAAAACTCAAAAGAAATTGAAAATCTTTCACCAAAATATTGACAGACTTAAAAACAAAATCGACAGATTGAATCACTTTTTAAAAATCGAACAGCCGGACATAGTTATTCTTACAGAGCATGCCCTAAGCTCTTCTGAAGTGCAGAATGTTCGCTTGATTGATTACTCACTTGTAGCTGCGTATTGCAGGAAAAACCATCTAAAGGGAGGCACAGCTATTTACAAACACCACAAATTGGCCAATGAAGTGGAATGTCTCAACACATCAAGTCACAGCATTGAACTTATGTGCGAAATGGCAGGGATAAAAATATCTGTTAGCAAAAAACAGGTACTGAATGTGATTGGGGTATACCGTTCCCCTTCTTCACCATTAGACGAGGCTCTCACACAGTTGGCCAATGCACTGGGGGACGTTCCAAGCATGAACTGTGGGATCTGCATCTTAGGGGACATCAATGTCAATAGTCTTGTGCAAACAAAAGAAAGCTCTGCTGTTGGTGAGTTACTTGCCTCATTCAACATTTCAAGAGTTTCTTTGCCTCCAACAAGAGTAACTCCAACATCTGCTACCTCAATCGATATGGTATGCACAGACCTCGATGAAGACAAAATTGATGTAAAAGTATTACAAACATATCTTTCAGACCATACTGGCCAAATCTGTGATTTAGACATATCGTGTGAAACAAGAAAACCTCAGATGGCACTGACAAGACATTTTGGACAAGAACACCTGTTGAACCTTAAAAGACTCCTTGATTTACAATCCTGGGAAAAAGTTTATTCAGCACCTGACCCAGAGGAAGCCTACTCTACTTTTATTGGCATTTTCACAACTGCACTTGATGTCGCCTGTCCACTGAAGAAAACCCGAAACAAGAAAAGGAAACACAACAACTGCGTGGTTAGCAATCCAGAGGCGGATAACTTAAGATCTATTTTCACTATAGCCCACAACAAATATTTGCTAACTGGAAAAGTAGAGGATAAATTTGATGCATTTCAAAAGAAAAAGGCATATAATCTTAAGTTAAAAAACCTCAGGAAACAAGCAAATGAAGAGGCTATTGCCCAATCAGATAACAAAAGCAGGACGATCTGGAATATAATCAACAGTGAAAGGGCATCAAAAAGACATGTCTCAGATGTAATGTGGCAGTTAAACGTTGCAGATGAGACCATTGAGGATCTGGGAAAAATTGCAGAATATTTTAATAAGCATTTCATAAATGCTGCAGAGATGACCCTGTCCAACAACATCCCGATAAGGGCCCCTGCCGCCCATAAACCAAAATTCCATGCAGCAACAACATTATTCGAATATCAACCTTCAACAATAGAAGAAATACTTAAAATAATTGCATCACTCAAATCAAAAACATCTAGTGGGGTTGATGGGATAAGTTTCTAAAGTACTGAAGTTCTGTAGAAGTGAAATCAGTCAACCTCTCGTCAATATTATCAACAAGTCGCTGACTCGAGGTGTCTTCCCAACAGAATTAAAAATTTCAAAAGTCTATCCTTTACACAAGCAAGGAAGTAGAAAGGAATTAAAGAACTTCAGGCCCATTTCCTTAGTTCCAACAATATCGAAAATAATTGAAAAGGTAGTGCTTTCACGTCTCTTGCAACACCTTGAAACAAACAACCTCCTACCTCCAAGGCAACATGGCTTCATCTCAGGAAGATCAACTACGAGTGCCCTTATTGATCTAATGGAACATCTTATGGACAACCTGGAAGATGGGAATACGGCTGCTGGTGTTTTCTTGGACCTGAGCAAGGCTTTTGATAGCCTTGACCATGCAGTGCTTCTGTCCAAGATCATTTCCCTAGGTATCGTAGGAACACCACTCAGGTGGTTTCAAAGTTATTTGCACGAAAGAAAGCAGATCGTTGAAATAAAAAAAGTTGTTGAGGGAAACTTGAAAATAGAAAAATCTAAGCCAATGACTATAAGGAGAGGGGTTCCACAGGGTCAGTGTTGGGACCTGTGTTATTTGTACTTTCCACTGGTGACCTGCCTGACTACTTGGGGAACCACTGTTACCCTGTCTCTTATGCAGACGACACAGTTTTAATAAGCAACAGCAAGTCAGTTCCAGGACTAGAAATGAACACCATAACATCTGTAAATATGGCTCAGGAATACTGCCTTAGGAACGATTTAATTTTCAACGCATCAAAAACAAAATGCCTTACTTTTGGTAAAAATAAGGATGAAGTTCATGCTCCACCCAACCTTGAAAGAGTACGAACCACAAAACACCTTGGGGTAGTGATCGATGACCGGTTGACTTGGAACTGCCACATAGACGGCTTATGCAAAAAACTCAGCTCAGCACTCTTTGTGCTAAAGAGGATAAAATCAATTGGTACACCTACTGCAACAAGAACCGCATACCATGCTCTGTTTGAGACCCACATTCGTTATGGTATAGTACTATGGGGTGGATCATCTGCAGGGAATCTCCAGCGAGTGTTGGTTTTACAGAAGCGTGCAATACGAATCATGGCTGATCTAGACTTTCGAGATAGCTGCAAAGAGGCTTTCAAGACCTTGGGAATTCCTACAGTGATAACTCTGTACATTACTGAAGTGATTCTACACGCCTACACACAACGTCCCGAGAGGAATGGTGACATCCATGATTACAACACAAGGCGGGCCAATGACTTCAGTCTTCCCTTACATCACTCAGCTCTTTTTTGCCAAGAAGCCGTCTTATGCTGGAGCGAAGCTTTATAATATGCTTCCGAAGAACTTCAAAACCAGCACTCCGCAGGTTCTGAAGAAAAGACTTATTAAGTGGCTTGTTGGAAGGTCAATATATAGTGTTGAAGAGTTCAAGAATATAACCAATGTAAATATGTAAATTATAAGTGTATTTTGTAATTGTTATTTTGGTAAAACTTTTATCATGTTTTAAAGAAATAGCTACCTAAACTGTGTCAGTTAAACATGTTAATTGTTAATGTAGTTAGCAACTTTTATCTACAATTAATTGACTATATGTCTTATCATATTTGACGCCATTTCTGTTCTTAATGAATACGAAAATAAAGCAATTTTCTATTGTCTATTGTCTATTGTCTATTTAAAAATTCCTTAAAAAGCACCTCTAACCCTTAATTTGGCCTTAATGAGACATTTTACAAAGTATTAAATAATTTAATTGGATTTTATAAAGTTGAATTATAGAGGGAAATAAAGAAGAAAAAGTGCTAAGTTGATTATTGCGACACTAAACCTACCGCACTGGTGATCATCATCCTGTATTTACGGTGTTCTTATAGTGGACTTTAATTCTTTTTTTACCGTTAATCATAAATATATCCATTTGAACCCTATTACAGAAAAGGGTTAATCTCACTCTAGTTTTATGCCTGAAATAAAATACTTTCCTAACAATCAGTACGTAAAACATTTTTGGTACAATCCAAACTTTTATAAGGGTTTTTTGTGTAAACCAAATTAGTTATTTTCTTATTATTTCATTGGACAATACATTAAACTAAGAGTATTAAATCAAATAGTTTTTGCAGAAATAAGTAATCTATTGCAGATATATGATCAAGAAATATGAGGTTTTATCAAAGCGTAGACGTTCGATTACTACTTCTTTCATTTTATATATATATTATTATTATTATTTATTAAATTGTATGTATGTATGTACATACATACATACAATTCAAAGTTTTCCATCAGTTACCAAACAAACAAGAATTATAAAAACAATCTGGAGTATACAAAATTAACTGTAGTGACTGTAAAAACTACTATATTTGGCAAACTGGTAGAAATTTTAATAACAGGTTTAAAGAACATATACAAGCTTTGAAAACAAATACCATGTCTACAATAAAATCAAATTTTGCTGAACTGTTAAGAGAAACTGTCTATAACTCCACAAATATTGAAAAGAAGATGGACATTTGAGATATCGAAAGGAAAGAAGAGAGATTTAACAAAAAGAATAATTACACACACACACACACACACACACACACACACACACACACACACACACACACACACACACACACACACACACACACATATACAAAGTATTACAAATATTCTCATAACATTTTAAATAGTAATCTGAAAAATAAGACAAACCCAATTTTTGAAAAAATGTTATATATTAAATATAAATTACTAATCAAAATTACAACTGTGTCATTCAAATGACGTAACATATATTTAAATGGTGTACATGTGTGTATTTAATTGTTTATTATTTATTTAGAGGTTAATGTACACTGAAGTTTAATTCCAAAACACGAGTATGGCAATAAAAACTACTTTTAAAATGTATTAAAATGTAAATTTTTAAAATATATATACGAGTATTAGTTATTTTTAATTTAATTTTAGAATGAAAGAACTTTCTCACTTTCCATAGTATGATTACTCAGACAATGTCGATCAGTAAAGTTACACATTGAAAACTACTTCAGTTTTGTATTTGCTACAAACATTTACCCAATACTACATTGGTAAAAATTATAAAACTCTGACTCTTTGGAGGAATTTAAAATTTGAAATTACACAGTATATTAAAATAAATATTTTATTTTACAAGCTTTGAGACAAGTTCTTAGAAACCTGATTGGTGCTAGCATTTAACGTATTTAAAAATATTCTAAATACTGCAATAAAAACAGTAATTTTCAATACAAACATACTCTTGTTTTAATCTCATTATTTGATTAATTAATTACATAAATTTAAACTAAGAATACTATAAGATACTATCTAAGATGTTGTGCTGGACGTAAGAAAGAACCTTGAAGAAAGAATTGCATTCTTCGTAAAACAAGGAGAAAGGTAATATTTTCTTGACTAACTTTTAATTAAGAAAAGAGAATACTTTAATTTAACTGAATACCATTATAAATTATATTGAACTCAAACTCATAACAGAAGATTTAAGAGACCGTGTGACACATAAGTACGTGTAAAAAGGCATTATACATTCTCTATGTAGGAATAGTTTTATATAATTGAATAATAAATATAACTACCTGTAAATACAAATTTCTCAGGCTTTCATTACTTATTATTTAAAATTTGCAGATTTTACTCATTTTCAAAGTAAAAGTATTGTATAATACAAAACAAAACATCGTATACAGAGGAGAATCTCTTTATAAAGACAAATAAAGGAAAGGAACGTTATGGAAATATGAGGCTTATCTCTCTTACCTTCCAGGTAAGTTTTATACTTCTTACTAATACATTGCTGGTACTGTAAAACCAGTTTGAGAATATTGTAGATAGTCAGGCTATTAGACCCACGGCTACTAACGTAAATTTTATTTGTATAGTTTTATTAATTAATCATTTGTTGTACTGTGTTTTCACATGGACTAATACTTTTATTTGACAATCAAAACATATGAATAAATTATAGAAATAATGATTGATTATGTTTTAACTGAGTTTGTAGTCTTTCAATAAAACTGAAATTTTCGAGTCTATGCGTTTTTACTAGAATTTGAGGCATGATGTGATTAGGATAGCACTGCCATATTTTTAGAGTAAATATGGGGAAAATGTACGGAATGTTTAAATTATAACGAGTAAAAAAACATTTTTATTTTTAATTTACCCTCTAAGGTTTTAAAATAGTTGAAGATTTCATGTTTTTTTCAAAACAACCTGTATACATGTATAGTGAACAATTTATATCCGCCTGATGCAACTACCAGTGAGGTAGTTTTGAAAAAAAAATTAAGATATCATATTAACTATTTGTTAATAGCCAAGAACGTTATAACAATCAGTAGTTTATTTAAAAAAACACAAAAACTATAACTCAAAAACTAAAGATAATCTGCTAACATGTTTTAGGTTATTTTAGTGCGTGTAGAATGCTCTATATCTGGGGTTTTGCTTTATGTAATAACTTTTGGGACACCCTGTATTCTCTTCGTATGTGTATTAATAATATCATAAATTCGAAAGTGTCTTCGATTGATTGATTTGCTTTCAAACGTAAACTATTTAACCAAGTTTACTGATGTTTTACATGGTATTTGTACGGCCCCTGGTATGAATATAGGCCTATTCTTATTTTAAATATTCCTCCGGACTATGCCCTACTGGTCTTTAAAGTTTCGAAAAATTCCATCTTGATCTTCAAAGTTAAGAGATATAAATTGAAAGACCCTGTCGTATGTAAACAACTGTGATATTTAAACATTTTTATAACAACATCACCATTTTTTTAATAAATTTAACCACTGTTTTCAATTTATTTAAATTTATAGTGTGTAAATTCTCTAATGGGTAACTATTAGTTTTTACGCCATTTTTACATTTCAGTGATGAGGTAAGTACTCTTGAAGTTTGTACCCAAGAATTGTCCTAAAACATAAAATGGTTAGAACTTTATTCAGGACACTCTGAATATAAAAGATAAAGTTACTATCTAACTTTTACTACAAATTTAGAGACTGTTTTAAAACCTATCTTAGTTGCCTTTTGGTAGATGTAGACTTCTCGAAGCTGTGTATGTATATTTCTTTACAGCGTATGTGCATTTTCCCAGCCGTTTTTTTATCGGGTCAAAGGTTAAATCGACTATGGAAAAAAATACTAAGATCTGAGGAAAGGGCAATAGATATACACATTTTCTTGATCGAGGTAAGAAAGTAAACATTGGCGTGGGAAATATAATTCACTCAAACCAGAAGTGTAAGTCCTGCGAAATTACATGTGAAGCTGCGGATAACTGCTAGTGTATGAATATAAAAGATTTTTTTAATTGAATTAAATCCTTAAAACAGGATTATACGTCAACCTTCATCCTGTTATGTAAGTACAAAAAAAGTCTATTTGATCAATTTGAAAAAGTATTTTATTGTCTATATGAATATTTTAACAAAATGAAAAAGAAAATGGAACGCAAATATTATTAAAATATTTTTTTATTCTTTATGCAGCCATACTTTAACTTTGAGTAAGTAGGTTCTGTTGTACTCTGCTTCATTCCCAGGAGAGAATGGCAAACATTCTTTCACAACTTGAATTACCAGCGCGGTTCTTTTATCCTGGTAGGAACTTCTGAATAGTTTATGGTACCAGTTGTAAAGTCCTAATGAATTCTTTGTGTTTAAAAACGAGCTGTGATTCCACTCTACAGTAAAATACTACTGAGGCGGAGACAAAAAACGGAGTGTGTTTGAATATATATAGGTAGATTAAACAGTTTTCGTTTTTTATATCCACAATACTCTGAGGGATCTTTCATGAAGGTAGGAAAATATAAATCAAATTTTACTGTTCCTATCTATTTGATTAGCATGCGTGTGTTTAATGTAAATTACTACAGAAAATAATATTTAGGGATTAAAACTCTATTTCAGCCACTATGGGCAGTTGATCTATATGGAAAAGATTGTCCTGTTCTGTTGAAAACATGTAGCTTATGTAGCTTTCATCTTTCTAAGGCATCGGGAAGTTCATAAGACAAAAATATAGGTCCTGTAGGAGTTTCAACACTATTTGTATCCCTATGGGTAATTATTCTTCATGAAATTATGTTGTTTCTTATTTAAATGGGGTGTTGTGATCTTTAAAATATTAGTAAATATTTAGTTCACCGAGGTGCTACAACCCTATATTTATGGATGTTTGATCTCCATGATTGTTTTTATTGAATTATGAAAAATTACATAAACAGGAAATATAGTTCTGCTAGGTTTGCAACTCAATTGAAACCCCTACGGGTGGTTAATTTCCATAACAAATCTTTTATTTATCTTTTGAGATAAAACAAATGTATGATCGTATGTCAAATTTAAAATCTCTGGTAAATCAAGAATTTGAAAAACAATATATATTCCTGTAGGGTATTCAATCCCATTTCAACCGCAATAGATATTTTATTTTCATGGAATTGGTTTATTTTTTGTACTTCTCATAAAATAAGTGTGTTCCAAATTTCAGATAGGAATGTCCGGAAATGGAACAATTAGTTATGAGTGGGTGAGTGAAGGCTTTGCATTTATTTATTGAATCTTCTTTGCCGATATTTAATCTTCATTATAAAACATTGCTCCTAGAATAAAACAATACCATTGAAGTATCGAGTCTGCAATATCGGTAAGCTCGGACATTTATGCCCCTTTATTAGAGCAATAAATACAGGTACAATATGATAACCTTACGGTATTCCTACATCTCTTTCCATATTGTTTTTCAAGCTAGCACTATACGATATCTTGTATCTTAATTCAAGTTATTTCTCATAATTTTGAATTTCTTTCCCGAGAGCATGAATATGATAATTTATTTATAATACTTATAACACATGTTCTTGCATCCGACTATTATTTTAAAAGCATGATATGTATAGTAAAAAATATTTTTAATGGGTTTCCTGGATATTTAACATAGATTTGTAAGGTTTTGGGATGGAAATGATAGTAAATAACAATTATAAAATACATTTTCATTCCATACAGCGGTGTTCTACTTTTAACCTTTAGTGTCGTGTAATATAAACGGACAGTAATGATGTTTAAAGGTTCATGTTACCAATATTACCAACTTATAACGAATATCTGTCTTAAACTTCCAAATTCTGTCAAGAAAGTTTCGCCCGTAGGAGGAATCGACAGTTGTGTGGGATAATGTGTGGTTACCAGGATGAATGGCGTTTCACAAGGAGCTGTATCCAAGAACAATGTCTCCTTTCAATGTTCATATCAAAATGTATTTCAGGTATGTATCATTCAGGTTACAGATCATAGTTCTTTAAATTATACTTAAACAAATTCTTAACATTTTTAATTGTACATTACAATTGACCTAGTGTAAATCTACTATCAAGAAAATTCGTTTCCACCAAAACAAATGATAACAAATGAGCGTAGGCTGGAGATATTTACGAAATAAGAATAGTTCTATAAGTTTACTATGGATGCTAGGAATGATCATATAAAATTTCAGTCCAGTAGTTATTAAGTAAAATAGACACTAACAAACACAACAAACAGACACCGTATGCTAGGAATGTTCATATAAAATTTTAGTCCAGTAGTTATTAAGTAAAATATACACTAACAAACACAACAAACAGACACCGTATGCTAGGAATGTTCATGTAAAATTTTAGTCCAGTAGTTATTAAGTTATTAAGTAAAATAGTAAAATATACACTAACAAACACAACAAACAGACACCGTAAGCTAGGAATGTTCATATAAAATTTCAGTCCAGTAGTTATTAAGTAAAATAGACACTAACAAACACAACAAACAGACACTGTATGCTAGGAATCTTCATATAAAATTTTAGTCCAGTAGTTATTAAGTAAAATATACACTAACAAACACAACAAACAGACACCGTATGCTAGGAATGTTCATATAAAATTTTAGTCCAGTAGTTATTAAGTAAAATAGACACTAGCAAACACAACAAACAGACACCGTATGCTAGGAATGTTCATATAACATTTTAGTCCAGTAGTTATTAAGTAAAATATACACTAACAAACACAACAAACAGACACCGTATGCTAGGAATGTTCATATAAAATTTTAGTCCAGTAGTTATTAATTAAAATATACACTAACAAACACAACAGACACCGTATGCTAGGAATGTTCATGTAAAATATCAGTCCAGTATTTATTTAGTTATTAAATAAAATAGACACTATCAAACACAACAAACAGACACCACTTTATTTTTATATATTATTATCAATAAGGACACAAAAAATATTTAAATATCGATTTATTTCATGTATAACAATAATAAGTGCGCAATGAAATCGAAGTCCCTGAAAATGATCCTAGTAATTAATCCCAACACCTACATTCACACATACATGGAAAATATTTATTTTTAAAAAATAACATCTAGAATAAAATCGCATTAATTTCAGCTAATAAAGTTAGGGAATTTAGAAGCTTGAATTTAGAATTTAAACCTTTAGGAAGATATTCTTGTGGCTATTGTTACGTATATTTTTAGATCTAAATCTAGCACTTAATTATGTTTTAGTCACTAATCTAGATAAGTAATAAATATGCAGCAAAATAAAAACTACTCGTTTCAGAGGTGTGTGAAACTACTAACAATCTTTATAATACTTTAGATGGAATTACAAACCTAACAAATAAATAATAATAGAAAAAACTAGAAAAAATCTTTAAGCAGCTAATGTGAATATTCATATAAATATGTAATTAATTTGTCATAATCTGATTAATATAAATAATCGAAAAGTCATAATATTCAAAACAAAAATTACAAAAATTTCAAACAGAAGCACTGTATCGGTATCTTACTATATATATGAGACTGTAAGTAAACATTTTTTACTTCTTTACAATAACAGATATAATAGCCATTATCGTCATGAAAGTAATATGATAATATGATCGTACTTTTGACGTCTTTATACATTCTAAAGTATGACAAATGTTCAAATATTATTACTTTTTGTATGATTGTATGAGCGTTAGCGAAAAACTTCATTTTTATATATTTGTATGTATGTCTGTTTGTCCAAAAGATACCCGATGTAATTTATTTTTTTTACATATAACGATACCAAATGTCCAAATTCCTATTCAAAATCTATTCATCGCCAATAACAAGCCAAATACAAGGAGTTAAATTAATATTTTTTGATATGAATAAATGTTTGAACAAACACAAAAATATTACTACGTTTCCTCATAAACTATAGAAATCAATCATCATAATGAGAAATTTATTTGTAATACTTCACATCAGCATCATTGAAGTATGATATAATTGGAGTAATTAAACTAAGCTTGTAATTGTTCTGGTATTATTGGTAATTATTCTCTAACTATTAAATTCCAATAAAATCTATCTGTTCTATTAATTGTAATCTGCCATTTACATTCTTAACATAGATTTTGTTTCTCGATACACATTAAATACTTGTTAATACAAGTTTGTTGTCTGATAACTCCAGTTGAATGCAATTAATTAACTATCAATAAACAACAAACTTTATTTCATTTCATTTTAGTCGCTATCTGTACCTTACTATTTATATGAGTGTTGGCCACATGTATATGTGTACAATATGTGTCTTTTGGACATATGCGTATGTATGTATCAATGTGATCATAATAAATTTCTTTAAATCCTTTTCAGGAAACCGATATTTTACAGCAACAACATCCATCGGAAGCAGGAACCTGAGAATTTATTCTCCCACCGGATGTGCGGAAATATAACTCTGACAAACTGTCTCCGTTTTTATAAACTGTTGGTTTCCCGCCTTTCGAAATATTCAAAACGTGTGTGTATTCATCTTCTTGATTCTGCGGGGAAGATTTTAGACCAAGGTGATATTTGGTAAGTTATCTGTAATAATATATTACTGGATATCTCAATATATTTATTTAAGGGGGTTCGGTATCCAAAAAATGAAATTTTTATAAATTTTCGTGTTTTAATATTTTATTATTCTATGACTAATTCCTGACATTTTAATGCAAAAACTATTAAAATCCGATGATGGGAACTATTTTTATTTTTATTTTGAAAAATATACTACATGCCAACAATTTAGTGTTTCCATTGCAACTGAAGTATTTTTTATAGTAACACAGTTGTATTCTTCCAAACTATGATTTAGATTTATGGGTTGGTACACCTGCCTTGTCTACTAACAAAAAATACAACTGTCTATAACTGTCTTCAGTTACAATAAACCAATTTTGTGTTTGTAAACAAAACAAGTTCTGTTTGGTGGATTGTAGTTACTGTTATTTTGTTTGTATAACGCATTTGATTTCTAAAATGCCTAGAAGTAATAGAAATTTTAAGAAGAGAAAAAGTGAGTTTTACAAAAAGAAAGTAGTTGTAGAGTGTGAAAGCAGTGGTAGTGGTGTTGTTTTGTAAGAAACTGTGGAAGATAGGTTAGTTGAGAGTGAAACTGAGCCTAGTCCTACGCCGAATAATGAGGACACAGATGATGTTGTTAGTGCTTCAAAAGTGAAACTAGGTAATATCAGTCAAAATTATAAAAACATAACTGATAAGGAGCCTAATTTCCAAAATGATATTGTTGATTTTAAAAAACTTATAAATGAAATTTCTCAAATAGCAGTATGCAAACAGTGTCATCAACCGATCGATTTTAAAATCAAGTATCGTGTAGGCCTTTTTTTCTTGGGGAACTTTTCATGTGAAGGTTGCAATGAAAAGACACTGGCCTCATGAAAACTCCTTAGTCTTGCAAAATAGACCTAATGATGATACAAAATTATATGACATAAATGTAAGATTGGTGTATGGCATGCGTACGATTGGCAGAGGCCAGACGGCTGCCGCTACACTATGTGGCGTACTAAATCTGCCCTCTCCTCCATCACGGTTTATGAATTACACACAACTGTTAGGGTCTGTGACTGAAGATGTTTGTTTTAAGATTATGATGGAAGCAGTAGAAGAATCAGTGATTATAAATGAAGGTAGGAGGGATTTGACAGTAGCCATAGACGGGACATGGCAAAAGCGAGGCCATACATGACAAAATGGTATAATCACTGCAACATCTGTGGATACCGGTAAGGTAATTGATGCAGAGATTTTATCTAAGTATTGTCGTTGTAAAGACAAATTAATTGGACAACATAGTGATAAGTGCAGTGCAAACTATCTAGGAGTAAGCGGAGGCATGGAAGTTGTCGGAGCTCGTGCGATTTTCCATCGGTCCCTACCCACTTACAATGTTCGCTACGTTGAATACTTAGGTGATGGGGATTCGAAAGGGTTTTTTAGTGTTGTGGAAAGCAAGCCCAATGGTGATGAGTGCCTGGTGAAAAAACTAGAATGCATTGGGCATGTGTAGAAGCGCATGGGGACTCGCCTAAAGAATTTAAAATTAAAAGAGGGAAAAAACAAACAAACCGATGGAAAAACAATAGGCGGTCGGAACAGACTGACTGAAGCTGCCATATTAGCCATACAAAAATATTATGGTCTAGCAATTCGAAGAAATGCAAGCAATTTAGAAGACATGCGAAAAGCTGTTTGGGCTGAATATTACCATTTGCTATCCAGCAATACAAATCCTCAACACGGACTTTGCCCAATAGGGAGTGAAAGTTGGTGCAAGTACCAAAAGGCTATGGCTTGTAATGAAACTTATGACCATTCCAAACATTTTCACCTTCCTGCTGTCATCATGAACAAGATAAAGCCTATTTTTACAGACCTAAGTGCACCTGATTTGCTTCGTAAATGTCTCCACGGTAAGTCACAAAACCCAAATGAGTCCGTAAACCAAGTAATCTGGTCTCGCCTGCCAAAAACTGTCTTTGTTGCATACACACCTTGCACTTAGGAGTGTATGATACCATAAATTCCTTCAATAAAGGAAATATGGCATAATGTATGGTTTTACAACATCTTGGAATGACTGTTGGACATATTTTTTGTGAAGCAATGAAAAAACTGGACATAGCTCGCTTACAAAAAGCTCAACGCATGGCTACCAAAGTCGCAAAAAAATCAAGGCAAGCTCGCTCAAGTGCCAAGAGGAAGCTGGAAGATCAGTGGGAAGAGTTGGAGGATCCTGATAACCCTAGTTATGCAGCTGGATGTCAATAATATTATAATAAAGGTCAGTGAATTCACTTATTTGATGTGTGTTGCCTTTAGCTGCGATTTCCCGAAAATTAACTTTTTTATCACTTATGTACCTTTTTCTCAAGATCCACTGATCAGATTAACATAAAAAATACACATGTACTTAAGACCAGTACACACATTTAGAGCGGAAGACATTATAAAAATCTATGTGAAATTTTTATTAAAAAAATTATAATTATAAATTATTTTACAACAAATTAATAAATTTTTTATTTACAACAAATTAAATAAAAACTTCTTTTTTTAACTTTGTTCCGCTCTAAATGTTAAAAAAGGTCTAAATATTAGTGTCCTAAAGTTTGATAATGATAGCTTTAAAGGTTTCTGAGAAAAAGGTACATAAAATTGGCCAAATTAACATGGGAAGGATAGGGCATACCGAACCCCCTTAACATACGTACGTGGTTGGATACTACGTACATAAAAAACTGTTTATAAGTTTGTTTCCATATTTAGCGAGAATATTTTAAATAAAAAACAAACATTTTAGTAAACGTGTAAGATGAAGTTGAACCTTGAACGGAAAACCATTTCTAACTTGTATTATGACGTTTCTTATTGGTTTTCATAGCGGCGTTCAGAAAATATGACCTGTTCATGCCTAGGTTTTCTGTTTAATATTGAACATAGTGGGTTATCTATTGTAGATATGTAATAGATATGTACTAGACAACACTAATAGCGATATGAAATTAAACGAGGTTCATTAGACGTCTTCTATTTATTTTAAATGTACTACGTGTGTTGCATTGAACACATTGACTCGCAGTCTTATGGCATACTTGTGGAAAATTTGGTGGTTGCCAATATCTTTTGTGTATATTTTGTGAAATAATTTGATGGTCGTTACTAAAAACTTTCATTCCTATCTGTGTGTTTGAATGTCTATTTATGTGCACATATCTCGAGAGCGAACTTATATATGGACTTGAATATTACATGAAGATATATATCTATATAGCCAACAACCGGATAAATTATGATTCAAGTCGCTCCATTAGCTGAGGGTCAGTGAACATTTTTACATTGGTCTCATGGTACCCTTGACGGGAACAAGAAAATTGCAGGATAAATACATTTTTAAACAAATTAAGTACATTTTTCACATAAGATGTAGTAACATTAGAATCCCAGCCACTACAACAATAAAAATAATTATTACTTGGGACTTGGTGTGTACACCTAATGAACTCAATTTCTTTTCGGTTTAAATTCCCTATTTTTTCTAACATAGTATAAGGTGTGCATTAAAATCTACCTTAAAGCTAAGGTACTATCCTAGTTTGGTTTTAAATTATAAAAAAGCAATAGTATATTATTCATACTGAGAGAGGGTATATTATTAATTAATAAACTATGACAAATTCTAGGTATTTGTATGTGCATAAATATGTTCTAAGTGAGTTTTGAATAAACATTTAATTAATTTACAATCTGAAACTTACCACAACTCTCGTTAAATATTATATATAAAAATTAATTGCTAAATGTTGCTAAGAGCCAATTTTTATAATATTGGTTGAAATCCGAGAAAGGTTTATGTGAAAGTAAAAACCTGAAAATGTATCTTAAAATTCGGGAAATCGTAATATTTATGTTTTATAATCCAAATTTAACTGACACCTAACATCTGTTGACACCTTCAATTGAAATTCACCAGATAGCCAGAATGTAGATTGGTTTTTTCGCATAGACCGTAATACCGGGCTTATCCGTCCTCCGAATGTATGTATATTTTCTACATAGGGGCAACAAGGCAAACAAAACTATGGCACTGGAATTATCTTTAACCGAATATAAATTACTAGAGCATAAAGTAGAGGCTTTTTGACCGGAATAGATTTCAGAGCGCTACAAACGTTTACTGTTTTTTTTTTTTTTTTTTTTTGTTTTTTTTACTGGATCAAACTCAACTGCGGCACCGTAAGTGAATTTAAAATCAGAAAATAGTCGAATATATACCTAAGTAGAATTCTTATTCATACATTTGTATATTCCTTATATATACCATATATTCCTTCATTGTGACTACAAGACAAACTCAAATTTGACACCAGAAATATAATAGACAATCTGTATACTACAAATTTGAAAGTAAAAGTTTTTTGACAGAAATAGGTATCCGAGACATAAGATATGATTTTTTCTGATCGTTCAACAGGGCAAACTCAGCTGTTGTGACGGAAATATAATTAATTAGAACCAAAAGTGCTCGCACACATGCAAAATGTTATGTCAGTTAGGTTAAACCTTGATCCTCTTAAACAAGAACACTTCATTAATATATACCTGATGTATGCCTTATAATAATGATCGGTTTTTAGTTTGTTTCTACGTTTTTTAATAAGTTAAGCTTTTTTGCTTGTTTAACTAAAAGCTAAAATTTAAAAAGAAATATTGTAAGATTTGTAATCGTAATCTTTAATTTAATATAATTAATCCGTTTCAGTACATTGTTATTTAGTTTTGTATAAACCACAAGAATTATTAAAGTAATACTTCTTGGTAAGGAGGACAAGTAGTATTAAAGCCAATGAATCAGCCAAGGGGTCCACTTCGCTAAAGTTTCTTACTTATGGACACCGTGCTTTGCCCTTCTGGCTTATTTGAAAACTTTCTTGTTTTATACTTTTCACTTTGACATATTTTGTAGCTAAAAATAAGCACAGAAAATATTTATAAATAATAAAATATTTTTATCAATTTTATCTGTTTCCAATTTATTCTAACACAATAAAGGGGAAAAAGTAAATTAGAATAATCGTAAATATATAATCGTGCTGCGATAATTCTAAAGTTTATAACTTTTATTGTGTTATAATTAATTTCTAAAAAAGAGAGTTAATATATTTTAACTATGTTTTCTTCAGAAAATAAAAAACAATACAAATAATTTTCTACAACGACCGTAATTATTATTTCTTCATTATATTATACTTGGCTTAAAATTATTATTTTAGGTTAAAAGTTGACATAGAAGTAAGTTTATTACTTTTATAATGATTTGTTGTTTAATTATTAATTATAACTACACGGCAGTCTTAGAAGTAATAAACTGTAAGAAATTTCTCAGATTTTGTAAAGTTTTATTAAAAAAATGCGCAATGAATAAAGCACAGTATTTACTGTATGTTTAAGCCTGTACTGATACGGAAATATTAGTTTTAATTACGCAAAGATCATTAAAATACATAGGTTACTGAATTAAGAAGCTCTGCTGGTGCCTTAGATGATGTAACCTGAACCCGCTAGTACGTGGTGAGGAAACTACACTATGTCAAACCGAATGAGAAACTTGCGTGTAACAAGTCACGTGATGTGTTATCGGTGCCAGCAGCTTCCTTGACATTTCCTCACTTAAAAGCTATCTTCTTTAACATCTTTTTCAAAATCCCGTTAAATAGTAAGACTGTATTAAAATTAAACAATGGGAGCTCTGATTTTATCACGGCACACATTCAACATCGGCTGAAACAAATGCATGACCCGAATTAAAACTTAAGAATGAAATGGCTTTATTGTCTATTGAGGGAATTAAAACTGTTGAGTTCTTTTCTTAAACTGAAAGTTTAACATTGAGAATTGTTTTATCTATTTAACTACTTAAATATTATAAGATGATTAAATGGGACTTAGTTCGGTTTAATTACACGTATGCATGTACAAAAATTAATAAAACGTTATACATTTATTAGTAATACAGATAATCACGTTTGAAATCTTATGAGCCACAATCGCAAAGAAATTAATTTGAGAGTTAGTAGGACTCTACAGACAATTCACACTGTACAAGCACACAACTTGTTTTACAGCAATCTATAGAAGACATTTTATTTAAAAAAAGTTTTGGTGGAGGTCTCAATGGTAGGGTATCGAAGGAGTTACATATATCAACGATAATTTTAAGGTTATATTTTTCATACCCTAAAACCGATCATCATTCAGGAAAAATTATTTAATCACAATTGCAAATTCAAGAGCCTGTGACGTTTACGACGTTTAATGGTTAACGTTATAGATTATGTATCTTTCATACATTTTTAAGTAGCTTAAAAATGAAGGGTAGCTTTTGGTGGTGTTATTTTTTAATTTAAGTATAATTTTTATATTACGCGTTGGAGCTGGTTGAAAGTAATTTGGAAAGATAAGTAACACACAACGTAAAGTATTTTACTCTAAAGAAAATCCATAGATGAGATTATTTTTTCATAGGTTGTACAGGTTCTGCGGTTTTGGATCGCATATTTTCATAACAACTTGCATGATATGTTTCTTCATTATGGAATATAGATGATCTTAACTACTGTAGGGTCATCAAACATATGCAAAGGTTCCTACTAACAGAAAGAAAGTGTGAAAATGTATTAAAAATTGTTGTTTGAAGAATCAGAATAAATCATAATAACTATCTTGTACATTGCTCTGTTAGTTTGGACATATAAGAGTAACAAGACGTGGGAGAAATAATAAAAAAAACCTTTACAATATTTCAAATATTAATTTTATATTAAAACCCGTTTGAAACACAAATTCTAGTCAACGTTGATATTACATCTCTGTATACGAACATATCATATAATGATGGTATAGAATTTGTGTATCTTTACAACTGACTTTATACCATCTGCAAATTTCTTATTAAAACTTAAGCAACATTTTTTACCAATTAACTCTTTTACTAATTTACTCACATGTACATTTAAATAAAAATTACAGATCCACTTACATAATTTGCTTTCCTTTCATAGATAATGGATTTTTTATCCGTCACATATGATCCAAGATAGTTACGGCCAAGTATCAAATA
Organism: Homalodisca vitripennis; assembly: GCF_021130785.1. Classification (NCBI taxonomy): domain Eukaryota; kingdom Metazoa; phylum Arthropoda; class Insecta; order Hemiptera; family Cicadellidae; genus Homalodisca; species Homalodisca vitripennis. The sequence goes on from NC_060213.1 coordinate 63,886,986, forward strand.
ATTTTAATAGTAAAAAGTAAAAGTTCTGTGGTGTAGTGGAGGAGCACTCACCCGGCAGATGAGAGATCCGGGTTTGATTTTGGCGGAGCATATGTATATATGTACTAATAAGCTTTGTTTTCACGGAGTGTTAATTATTATGTATTTCATGGAAATAACACTATTCAAATCACTTATGTATTGTGGGATCACAGTTTTATAATTTAATAAATTCAAACTGTAAGTTTTGTTACCGAGAAGTTGGTAATATTTGGCCGAAATTACTCAGCCCATTGTAGGCTGAGTCTCATGTGGAGATTATATTAATATTTCTGGAATGATATTTCTTCAGAAGTGACAAATTATAGTCTCTAGGTCATATCATTCTCGAGGTATCGTGGAGATATATAAAATGCTTCCAGCACGAATTATAACACTTTCCTAACGCTCAGCCAATAACTTAAATGGTTTCATAATATGTTTTACTAACACTTATGCCTTATATTTCTTTACTATTTCATTTGTAAAAAGATTTTTGGGAGAGCCGATATTTTTTGGTTAATTAATTAGCATAACATAATGGCTTATCTCGTATCTCAAGATTTTATGGTGATAACACATTTTAGGCAGTGTAAACAGAAAAACTCATATGATAACAATAATAAACTGTCAATAATGCGTTTTTTAAACGATAAAACTATTTTTGTAAACTGAATAGTCAAAACTAATATTAGCTAGAAAGAGTTAAAATAAATTCAGATCACGGGTTATAATTCCCAACAAATTGTTATAAAACGTGCGAATTGTCTCATTGTGGTTTATGCCGGAAAAGACCCGTATAAAAAACTTGACATAAAAAGATAAGAAAATAATTGCAAACTTGTAGAGGAAATTGTATTGTTTTGAAATATTATAAAGGACATTAATTTGAAATTTACAAAGTTAAAAATTATTTAAAGTTTATCCTCCGCTGGAGTTACAAACACTATAAATAAAATTACATCAAATACTAGTTAAAGTTACTTTTTTCTTCTCTTTATACCCAGAGTAAAATTTCAAGTGTTTTGGTTGTTAGAAGTGAATCGTACAATTATTTATGTTTACAACACATTTTCATTTGACATTCAAGGAAAGAGGAAGGGTAGTTTTCATTCTGTGTCGTTTGTTAAAAATCTCTGTTCTTCACAATTCAAATTAATTTTACAGTACTTGTAATCGTTATTTAAGAACTTATTACTTTGTGCATCTACAACGCAACAAATTACTGATTATGCACAAAAGTCATAAATTTTCCCCAAAATAATAAAAAATCAAGTTGTTTTAAAAAAATTTCAATTAAATACACGCAGCCAGCACAATATTCATGTTTTAATTTTAATAAATATTTAATATTGGCAGTAATTAATCAATCACAACCAATTAAGTAGAGCTCCAAATTTGTAAAATTATTCTACACAAATGCCAAGATCTAATTAATGATGTGTTTTTTTTTTAACAACAAAATTATCAAAAACATTTAATGGGACTTAATGGGACTCCATAAAAATCCATAAACATATGTTGACCTAAATCCATTGACCGTGAAACAATCTTGGCTGTTCTGAGGATCTAAGAATTTTAGGAACAAGTGGCATTAGTATGCTATAAAATGAATGGTGATCCAAAAGTGTTATTCAGCATACTTTAGTTTAAGAAAGCAGAGTTTTAAGGTTGAAGATGGTTTACAAATTACAAATTAACTGCACGACTTAAAAGCATTTATTTAAAGGGAAGCTTTTACATGCATTCAATAAAGCAAAATATTAGTTAATGGCATTTCTTCTGGACTGGCTTCTTTTCCTGAAATAGCATATATTAGTTTTGGTTGAAATATAGCTTATCCTTTGATGTCTCAGGTACTAATGTAAAACATATAATTGATCACCTCGTTTATTTTTCTTTGATTGTACTTCGTAATATTCCTCGAATAAACGATGAAAGATAATAATAATATATATATATATATATATATATATATATATATATATAATTTCAATAAACATTGAATCGCAAAAAAGTACTTGCTCCGCCGGGAGTCGAACCCGGATCTCTCACTTGCCGGGTGAATGTGCTACCATTACACCACAGAGCGCTTACTTTTTCCGATTCAATTATTTTGTATTTGGCCGTATCTGTCACCTATGCGTTTAAAATAAGCAAACTAACATATGATCGGAAGACCAAATACCTGTCAAACGACTTTTATTTACATTAAATTGTATAAATGGCAACAGCCTTATTTAATTTCAATAAACATTGAATCGCAAAAAGTACTTGCTCCGCCGGGAGTCGAACCCGGATCTCTCACTTGCCGGGTGAATGTGCTACCATTACACCACAGAGCGCTTACTTTTTCCGATTCAATTATTTTGTATTTGGCCGTATCTGTCACATATGCGTTTAAAATAAGCAAACTAACATATGATCGGAAGAACAAATACCTGTCAAACGACTTTTATTTACATTAAATTGTATAAATGGCAACAGCCTTATTTAATTTCAATAAACATTGAATCGCAAAAAGTACTTGCTCCGCCGGGAGTCGAACACGGATCTCTCACTTGCCGGGTGAATGTGCTACCATTACACCACAGAGCGCTTACTTTTTATTATTATATATATATAATTATTATTATTACTATATATGTGTAAACTTTTACTAAAACATTGAAGTTTGACTAATGACCTCATAAGACTCGGATGGCATTTTTCTCACTGGATAATATTTTTAACACTATAACGTAATTATTTATATCTAAAAGAATCAAATAACTATGCATTATTTGTGTCAAAGTTTTACTGAACCATTTCAAATATACTTTATTGCCTCTTAAGTAAGATTTTCTAAATGTACCATGAATGTAAAAACTTATAGAGGTATGATAAAACTAGAGATTACAAAAGTAGTATCAGAATCTGCCACTGTGATGACAGTAGGGAGTAGTAGTGAAGTAGACATTTTCCTAATTCAACACGTTCGTAACTTATTCAACGTAAGAGAAAAAATTACTTGGGAAACGTAATTATTGGATTTTAGGTTCGAGGGGGAAAATGCGTATATAGTTTCATACTGACAAAGTAAAAAAAAATTCCTATTTGACACAGATACTCTAAAAAGGTTGGGCACATTTCTAAATATTTCAGAGAAATTTGGAGATAAATCAAAGATGGAAGGTTTACATAAAATTAATATATAACATTCCTAATTAGATAATACTTCAACTTTCCTGAAAAATGTTGGTCAGTCGTTAAATACATCTCCTACTATTATAATAGATCTCATACCTGCATAAAAATTTGAGCATTTTTCAAACTGAATAATTTTTTTCGTTAAGTAATATCATATACTTCATATTAAACATTTTTCCTCTTTTATGGTCTGGTTAGAATGATAATTTGTTAACTATAAAAATTACTACGATATCTCATAGGGCTTTCAACAGAATGTTGTAGGAAATACCCTTGTAATACCGCTTTTATAGTGGGCGATACAACTAACACCGAACAAAATGGTGCAATCCCTAAGTCCCATTACAATCTGAATAGCTGTTACGGTTTTGAAAGGGAGCGGTGGTGCGGTGGGTTGGGGCGTCCCTCAAGGCATTGTTGTGACAGATGCGCGTTTTTTTGTTGCTTTTATTGAGTGAACGCGCCAGACGGATGATTAACTCCCTCACAGCTATGGATTATTGGTCCTATTAAACGAAAAAAATCTGATACTCTTATAAATGACTGTAAAAGCAGTACTAATTTAAATGAAGTATATACCAACTTTAGAGCCATTTTACATTATTAGTGTGACTAAACTTTTTCTTGTAGATTTTTTACAAGTACGTAGCAACTCTTGTAAATTTTAAGAAGCAAATTTTGAAATCAGCTCCAAACACTCCAACTGCCTTCACGATTTACGACACTGGACTCTGTATGTAAATTATACGTATTGAGGGCGATCAGAATAAGGCTGACAAGGTGTTTGGCTCTCCTTAAAAAGCAGAGTACGTTAGAATCTCTTTATTTGGTAAAAACTTATAAATGGCCACGACATTAGCATTAGTTTGATAATGAATTATTTTTCTTTATAATACAAGGGACGAATACGCCACAGCATGTGTCAATTCTATTCCAATCATTACCAAAATAATGTTATATCGGTATTGGCATTTAGAGTTTCCTTAACGTTTTGGATTGTAATGTTTATCACTATTTGCATTGTCCATACTACTTTTACGTGATGTGAATATTTTGATATTGAATCAATTAAATTATTAAAAATAATAACATTTGACCATTCGCAATTAAGTTATATTTTACAACCATTATAAAACGGTAATCAAAAAAGTGACTTATTAAAATTAACTTTGGTTATTTTTAGAGTTTCATATCCATTATATATTCGCAGGTAGATATATTACCTGTTAATATGTAATTAATATTAATTCAACTTCTAAAAGTGTATTAATTCATTAATAATATGCAAATTAGCTCTATAATCCTATGATTACATGTTATTTATATAATACATTATAGTTCTTGTTTGAATAAACAATAATAAAAATCAGGTAAAATATTTTTAAAATACTACTTTGTTTCCTTTCTTAAATTAGATATGCTATGCTTAAAAAGTAACACCCATTCTTCAAAAACAAAACTATGCTTTTCCATTTCAAACGTATCATCTTTAATGCAGTTTTTTAATTTGTTGCAGGAAATGTGAATTTTTTTACAGGAGCATGAAACAATGTTGATACTATTTTGTGTATCAAGTTCAATAACCGTAATAAAAAATGCGTAGTTTGTTTAAAATAATATTCAACGTTGCATTTAAAACGTTTACCATTTCAAAATGACGATAAATTATAATCAAAAGTATCAAAAATACGTAAATATTCTTTTGTGACGATAGTTTAAAAAGGTAGCAGTGCGCTTATACCAGGTGCAACAGATTTCACTGTGATTGAATGAGAAATGTCGTCGTTCCCTCATTTAATTTTTAAATTAACCTGAAAATGTATAGACAGATATATTGCATAATGGATATTGAATTTAAAGTACCTAAATCTTGAGGTAAATGCCTAGAAGAGATTAACAGTTGGGTATGAAACTGTTACGACCCTGACACAGAGAAGCCGTTACAATGTATAACAGCGCCATTACTATTGTGTTGGATAGTTGATGAGCGTTTCTTCTTTTTTAAAACGATCGTCCAATAACCAATTACTCCATGAGCAGTTTGGTCGTGTCCTCGTCATAAATTTTTATTATGCTTACATCAGTTTCAAACTGTTTTAAGCAAAGTTTTATATGATATCGTTAATGCTCAAAGTGCAGTCATTATGAAAATATAAAAAGTGGTCCAATACTTACTGATTTATTTAAAATAATATTATTGTCTGAGTGCAAATAAACAAAAATAAAACAAAATGTCTGTCTCTCTTTGCGCGATAGTGGTGAAAAAACTTAGTGAAAGGTTATAATTACATGTATGTGCAGATTTTGAAAATTTGATTTCCTGTTATTCAACTGAAAAAGTAGTTTTTTATAAATATCTAGGGTTGATATTTGGTAGTAACTTATCATGGACCTTACATAGAAAACAACTTAATATGATATTGAGGAATATTATATTTGAATTTCACCAACTTAAACAAATTGACATGCTTAAGATTTAAGAATATCATATGTAGATAATATACACACATTTTTAATATTATATAAGGGTGTACTAACACCCTTTTCTTCAAAATAAACTTTTCTGCAAGTTTAATAAAAACTTGATCTGTTTCTTGGTAAAATAACACAGTCCTTGCTCATAGATGTGGAAAATGTGTTTTCCATTCAATTTTTTATTTTTTTTAGCTCTGGTTTTCTCTAAAATTTTTTTTTAATTTGTTGCAGGAAATGTGAATTTTTTACAGGAGTATGAAACAATGTTGATACTATTTTGTGTATCAAGTTCAATAACCGTAATAAAAAATGCGTAGTTTGTTTAAAATATTATTCCACGTTGCATTTAAAACGTTTACCATTTCAAAATGACGATAAATTATAATCAAAAGTATCAAAAATATGTAAATATCCTTTTGTAACGATAGTTATAAAAGTTAGCAGTGCACTTATACCAGGTGTAACAGATTTCACTGTGATTGAATGAAAAATGTCGTCGTTACCTCATTTAATTTTAAAATTAACCTGAAAATGTATAGACAGAGAGAAATCACTAAAAAGGAGTTTAAAATTTATTTAAAAGACGGGCATGAACTCTAATAACTATTCTTAGAGACATACACTCATAAACTAACTATATAAAAGTAAGAATTCAGTACACTGAAGATATTTTGAGAAATCACAATTTTCCAGGTAAGTGATTTCTGATGCACCCTGTTTTAGTAGTGGATTATGAATAAGTATAAAATTAATAGTGTGAAATTGTGCATAAAAAATAGTACAAAAAAGTGGTTGAGAATAATATCAGAAAGACAGAATTAGATACTAGATTATAATAAAAATGTAAAGCTTACTGCCCTTTACGTCGGCTCAACAGTTTAATATAGGTAATATAAAATATTTTAGGGCTAAGTATACAGCTGGAGAACTTTTCGGCGAAATCACCAATAATAAATACAGTTTGAAGTAGTGAAGTACGACCCGCACATTACGGTATATGGCAGTGCAGATCACAGTATATGGACGTACCGGAACGTCACTTTTATAAAGAGATATGGGGCTGTATCAGTTCCCTAATAGCGCCACATTTCGTACACTTTAAGTGGCAAAGACAATAAAACCTGGGATAGCGCACCTGCGTCTCTTTATAAGTAAGTAAATGGAGATTTATCAGTGGCAACTAGCTTTATAGTCAGATTGGGATAAATAACTGTAGTTTAAATTCAGACATACAGTATTAGATTAGAACTTAGTGCTTTCCGTTATTTTCTAATCCTACACTTGATATATTACTTTGTTGAAAAACACACATTGAATATACGAAATACTACTCAATGTTGTGCAATATAAAAAGGAAATGTGAGGATATTCGTAGACTACGGAAGTCTATATTTGAGAAATACATTCATTATAATATGTCCAATAACACATTTAACATGAACGTTGCAAATTGAATACTACGATTAGGCTTAAATCTTTCACTTCATTTTTTTAATGACACACACACAGACGAGCGCGCGCACGCTTAATATGTCATGTTAAGGTAAAAAGTATGAATATAATTTGGAGAGAAACCCGATTAAAAAGACGTAACAAAATATTTTTTATGTAACGATTGTACTATCATATAATATTACATTAGATTAATTTTTATTGTGCATGATATTTCACCACGACTTATTTTAAAAACCTACGGTTTTGAAATTTATAGATTTTAATTAAAACATCGCTACTCAAAATTCATTTTCCAAACTAACATTAGGATTTCTTATCATATGTCTTACATGTGTGTTATAAATATTAAATAACTGTGATACTTAATATTAAAGACCACTGTTAATCTCTTCTAGGCATTTACCTCAAGGTTTAGGTACTTTAAATTCAATATCCATTACAGTTGGGTATGAAACTGTTACGACCCTGATACAGAGAAGCCGTTACAAAGTATAACAGCGCCATTACTGTTGTGTTGGATAGTTGATGAGCGCTTCTGCATCAGCTGATTTTTTAAACGATCGTCCAATAACCAATTACTCCATGAGCAGTTTGGTCGTGTCCTTGTCATAAATTTTTATTATGCTTACATCAGTTTCAAAACTGTGTTAAGCAAAGTTTTATATGATATCGTTAATGCTCAAAGTGCAGTCATTATGAAAAATATAAAAAGTGGTCCAATACTTACTGATTTATTTAAAATAATATTATTGTCTGAGTGCAAATAAACAAAAATAAAACAAAATGTCTGTCTCTCTTTGCGCGATAGTGGTGAAAAACTTAGTGAAAGGTTATAATTACATGTATGTGCAGATTTTGAAAATTTGATTTCCTGTTATTCAACTGAAAAAGTAGTTTTTTATAAATATCTAGGGTTGATATTTGGTAGTAACTTATCATGGACCTTACATAGAAAACAACTTAATATGATATTGAGGAATATTATATTTGAATTTCACCAACTTAAACAAATTGACATGCTTAAGATTTAAGAATAGCATATGTAAATAATATACATACATTTTTAATATTATATAAGGGTGTACTTACATCCTTTTCTTCAAAATAAACTTTTCTGCAAGTTTAATAAAAAACTTGATCTGTTTCTTGGTAAAATAACACAGTTGTTGCTCATAGATGTTGAAAATGTGTTTTCCACTCAATTTTTTTTTATTTTTTTAGCTCTGGTTTTCTCTAAAAGTTTTAACTTACAGTTCTGCGACTTGTTTTATTCACTCTATGCGGTCACAAAACATCAATAACGTTTCAATTCACCCTTAATCTATCTTACTAGAATTTCGGTAAGACCTCGTTTTAAATTATGGTGTATCTAAGTCTGTGCAAAATTTTTCGCTAGCCGTAACTCGCTAAAAAAGCATTTCTAGTTCCATGTTTATATACACGTTCTTCATTATTTTTACACGTTTAAGAGCTCCTACAGTTTGAGCATATATTAGAGAATCATACTTTATACGCTTCACCAGTCTTTTAGTAAGTGCTCTAATATATCTGCAGTACTTATACACGATTTAATTTTGTGTGATTCTTTTTTTTATACTAAAACATAAAAATGAAGATTTTTTTATGAACTGTAAATTGTGGCGACATAAACAAAGAGTGTGGCTTAGCCCGGAGCTCAGTACAGTAATATCGTTTAATATCGACATTATCGTCTGAGGATAACGAGTTTTGTTGAGTCAGCTGATCCTTTAAATGACAACACAAACTTTAATAAACGACAGATCGAGCAGTACCTTATCACACTTTATAAAAACTACAATTGTACCCTATTTGTCATTGAACATTTATACATTCAGAATATTTTAAATACATTTATATTTGTAATTACATCTTAGACAGTTATGAAAAATCAAAATAATAAGCCGGAAGTGTTCTAATAAACATAATTTATACAATTAAATAAAAATATATATAATTATCTTGTAAATATTAATTTTTATACTATTTTGGCTCAACATAGGTACTAATTTATCTGCGGAAACAGACGGTTAAAATCTGATCTTATAGTCTCTATATTATATTATGTCACTCAGCTGGGGGTTAAAAATTAGGTTTGTAACTTCTTATCCACTTTTTTGTATATTTTGCTATCTTAGAGTCTATTATTTGAATTCTCAGGTCTTTTCGAATTTATTTTAAAATCAACTAATAACCTGTACTTATTGTGCAGGGATTAAAGCGACTCAGTTTGATCATTTTTAAATAGAGGAGTAAACCATAAGCTGAAGATATCAATTAGTCATTCCTCTCTCTCCCCCTCTCCATCATGTGTTTACAGGTTTACTATCCTCCTGTAGCGGGAATGGACTGTCGCAAGGACGCGAGACTTCCTGGTTTATCTCATCCTGGCTGATGAGGCGAACGAGTGTTTGTGGCATATCTGTTTAGTTTCGTGTTTTAACTACTGTGTTTCTTCTTACGTCGTGTTTGTTCAGCTATATATATTTTTTACATACAATCTACATATAAGTTGATCCTCTATATATTTATTTTTACCTTGTGTATGCTTAACTTGTGGTTTAATAGTTAACAACAGAAAAAGAGGATAGATAAAATACTTGAAACTAAGTTTTCCTCTAACGCTTAATATTGGCAAAAATATCAATTGCCTTGTTTGTTATTCCTTCAAACCATCCATCATCAGTAACATATTTGAAACAAAAATTGCAAGATATTTTATTGTCTAATCTCTGGAAGCGCATCATCCCTGTCAACTTTTAACCTACTTTTTTTTTAACCTAACAGTAAAAACGTTCCGTATTAGAGTTTGTAGCCTTTAAGAAATCTGATTGCAACATATATTTTTGTCTCTAGGAACTATGAATTCCTGGGAGACCTTTAGTGCGTAGAATCCTATAAAATTTATAGATTTTTATAGCTCTCGGCATCAAACATTACGCATTTGGTGCAAGTCCACAACGTTTACAACGACTTCTTGAATGATTGAAACTTCAGAGACTCTGGAAATTACTACTGATCAAAGCCTCAAACAATTGCTATGTTTTACTACTCGGTGGCTTGAAGCCATGAATTTAAAGGCATAGATAAATTTTCCCAGGACTCAGAGCCACAGAAACCTTTTAGAGTTTGAGACTTTTAGAAATACGGTAACTTTAAATCACTACGCATTCATAGACTCTAGGATTGTTTGTTTGACATAATATTGATGTTAGTATTATATAAAGAGCATGTATCTACTTTTAATACTAGAAGGACGTGTGTTGTATAAGTTACTGTTTCCCGACAGTAAGTTAATCATCTGTAAATAACACACATTTGTAAATAGTAATAACTATTATATATAAAAATGTGTACCTCCAAACATTTATACCAATGAATGTTTGATAATACCGTTTCATGAGATGTCAATAATAATTATAGTAGAATATTTTTTCAAGTGTCTTGTATATTTTTTCCAAAAGAATATGTTTGTTTGAAAGTACATCCCTTACATGCAATAATGTATAACCATCGGTCTTCTTCCAATGGGCAAAATGATAAATTAGTTTCTAAACAAGATGTGGCCATAATCAAGATTTTCATTTATGTTTTTCTTTAAAAGGGATATATAAGGTACCAGAAGATTCCTTCAAAATTCAATCGAACATTTAGAACAGGCACATCAGTAGGTGCTAAAATTAAAATCACCATTTGGCCTAATAATGAAAATGAATGACAAAGGAATAGTCAGTAGAAAATTGTATAGGGCTACGTCGACAATTTGGAGGCGGCAACTTTTTTATTTGTGTTATATATAATTATCAATACATTTGTATTGAATCTTTTTTATTTTTAAATATAATTGTTAATTATTTAATCATAGTTTATATTTTTAAATATCATTAATCAATATATTAAAAAAATGGATAAACCGTTAGTATAAATAAATATTTTATTTTTACTGTGGAAACAAAAACATTTAGGTAAAACATTTTATTTCGTGGGAGAAAAAGAAACCTGAGTAAGAAAGAACCTTAATTATTAAGTACAGAAGTTATGTGAGGTAGGGGAGTTTTTACATTTGCAGTAAGTACATGGGGCCCAAGTAAATTCAATTACTGTCTTTCTTCTGTTTTCTTCTAGTTAAATGTTAGCTCTACGAGTCTAACGTGTTTAGTAAACTTCTTACAGTATCATCGATTAGATTATATTTAACAGGTACAGAGCAATAAAAATAACCTGAATACATGAGGTTTCAGTAGTAATAACCGCAGAACTCCATTGCATACTGTAAGTACTATTGCAAAACTAACAGAATAAAAGTTCCCCTTTTGAAAACATCATAATAACATTGTTAAACATAAAGGTTTCTTTACATATGAGAGAACTTTTTAAAAGCAATCATCTACATTCCACCACTTTTAGTATTATTTATTAATGGGAATAAACGCCAGATATAATATGACAATAATTATAAAATGTTCCATACATGCAATACAATTTTTAAACCTTTATATTTTATATGATTTACAAGCCATAAAGGATATAAATATTACTATCGATAAAAAAGTTACTAGAATATTAATAAATGGTAAGGTAATATTCATAAATAGACAAAATATTTATTTTAACGGGCTAAAATTGGAATATATTATCGTGTACTCCTAGACGTATTTGGCAGTAATACTTAGTAGCATGTAAAATATGCTTTTTAAATTTTTACCTACTACGTTGCTTTGAAAAACGGGGAATTCACTGTATATTGACCTTCCATTGTAGTTATCATAATCCGGTTGATTTAAAATCAAGAGATCGACAACAGTCAAATAATACGAAACAAAATCATCGTAATCTACATGAGAGCGATATAAAGGCGGTAATAAAATTTTAACTAAGCCAGTAAAGTACATATATGCATACTATAATGTGTGTAATTTACTTACAATCATCTCAACTTTTCAGTTATATAGTGAAATACTAGTTATTAAAAAAAACTTTTACTGGAAAATATCTATTTTGTGGCGACCTAATAAGAAAACTGAACATTAAAAATTATTATTTATGCAGGCGTCAATACGTATGTTTACAAACTTATCATTATTGTCAGTAATAGAAATTAAATTTTTTAATGATTTTATTTCATTTTGTTTTACTTAAAAGTCCCAAACAAATCTTAATAAATTTGCAGAAATCCATATCTTGAAAAAATAAAAAAAATATATAATATTTGATTTTGCATCAAATATGGTTTAAAAACCCTTCATAGAGACCATATTAATATCAAGGATTTTCTTGACAAATGTTTACCAAATTCATAAATATAAACATATCTTTTAAGTTTCAATTTGGATTCATAATCCAATCATTTGGGTGGGATTAATGCATACAAATTCCTGGATTGCCAGCTAAACAATTTTTTGTTGTGAATATTTCAATTACATATATCTCATATACAGGTGAAAAGCTTTGAACATAATTTGTGAAAAAAACCAATCATAAACATAGCATTAAAATGACGTAATAACGTGACGTATTGTGTAAAGATTTTGTGATATTTTGACACTTCTTATTTTAAAAAGTCAACTGATTTGAACTTATAAGTTCCACCTAAAATACCGCTATTCGTGATAGGTAACTAACATCTCGAGTTTCTTATTATAAATCAATCATATTTGTTGTAAATATTCAATGACAACTATAATATTTAATACTAAAAGCCACTGTAAACTCTTCATGTCATTTATGATTATTTACCTTCAGATTTTAGGTATTTTAAATTCAATTCCCATTATAGTCTGGTAAGAAATAAACTGTTATGATCCTGATACAGAGAAGCCGTTACAAAGTATAACAGCGCCATTACTGTTGTGTTGGATAGTTGATGAGCGCTTCTGCATCAGCCGATTTTGTAAACGATCGTCCAATAACCAATTACTACATGAGCAGTTTGGTCGTGTACTACCCATAAATATTTATTATGCTTACAGCAGTTTTAAACTGTTTTAAGCGAAGTTTAGATAATAAAGGTAATATTCAAAGTGCACTCATTAAGGAAATATAATACAAGTTAACAAATACTTACTGACTTATTATTCTTAGATGTTTGAGTCCAGTTAACTGGTATAGGAGCAATTAATAGCGTACTTTATCAGTTAGGTATGTTTTTTTATTAATTAATTTTTATTCCTCTTAAACTTAGGAAATGCTTCTTTTAGGAATGAATGGAAATTTATTTTCCATAATAATCCTTTTTTAAACATTCTTGGCAATATATATATATATTTTTAAGTATTTATAGAATACATGGGGTTAATATTTTTCCTTTTAATGGAATATTACTCTACAAATTGAACTGTATAAGTTTATATTTTCATTGATTAATCCTGCCATAGTAACTTAACTAAAAATAAAGGTAATTAATTAAATAAGTAATTGATTAAATCAAAATTACAAAAAAACATGCTATTAACGCACTATACGCATGCTACTGTACGCACATTATATAGTACAGTTTATTAGTTGCATAAGGTTTGTAATTGTTAATATGGTTGAAATAAATACATAATATTTAGTTATATGAAATTAAATTCAAAAAGAACTCATTGCTTTGTCTGCAATGTATTCTGCTATCATATATCTGCAGTGAGCCTACTTATAAACAATCTAATTTTATGTCTTATATTTCTAAGAGGAACAATGAATATAGTTTGCGAACTATAAATTGTGGCGTGATAAAAAAGAGTGTGGCTTAGCCCGGAACCCAGCAAAGTAATATCGTTTAATGTCAACATTACCATCTGAGGATAACGAGTGTTGCTGAGTCAGCTGATCCTGTAAACGACAGGATCTACTTTAATAAACGATAGATCGAGCTGCACCTTATCACACTTTATAAAAGTTACCAAAATACCCTATTTGTTACAGAACATTTCTACATTCAAAATTTTTTAATTATACTTATAGTTCTACTGATCATATAAGTGTCGATAAAAATAAATGCTTATACAAGAATAATAGGGTGATCCAACTTTACAATCAGGAATACTTCCTTGTAATTCGAAATTTAAAAATATTTAAGTTAAAATATTAATTGTATGGTACGAAATATATCAATGCAAACCTAGGTTGGTTTATCCAGCTGTAGTGAAAGACCTCGTAATGGAATAATCGAATGAATTCAACAATCGATTGATCGTTAATGCTCATTTTCACTTTTCAACCTATCATCCTGAATACTTTACGTTCACGATACAATCATGATTTAAATTATTATGGGCTTACCCAATGAAACAGAATGTGAGCAAAAAATTATGATAAGATTTAAACATGTAGAATAATCGAACGCTGAATAATATAACGAAAATAAACAACCGGAACGAAAAGAGAAATCGTCTTCGGGTCGCCTCATACTGAGATCTTATGCAGAATGGTGAGGGGGGAGTGGGGTGCCGTTACTGCCCACAATGCCAGTCTAGCAATGATGCGTCTAGTACTATAGTATTAGATAAAATGCCACATATAATTTTAAGACCTATGTAGTATTTGCTGCAGTAAACGTTTCTTCACATTGAGCTCAAACACCCCACCATTTGTAAATTAATAATAACTATTATTGATACACATGTGTCTTACATAACATTTATACAATTTATGTTTCATTATAACGTTATGTGAGATGCTAATAATAATGTATAAGGTTTCCTGTCACTTGTATTTCGCCCCATTAGGTCAGTTGGCACTCAAGAATTCTCTTTGGTTGAAATTCGTTCCATGGAACATCTATGGGTGTAGTGGATTATAAACAGCAATAAAATGCAGGCTTATATGTAATAATGTGAGTTTATAATGTGAGTGTCCTGACATATTAAAGTAGGTTGATTTAAATTCCATAGTAAAAAAGTATTACAACAGTTCGGTTATATCGTAGCCCATTTATAACAGTTTAAGGCAATTAACTATTCCAGGGATGTCCAGCGAGCTAACATTCAGTAACTATCATTAATTATATCCTATTTCGTTGAATTAAATTTTCTTTTGTAAATATACAAAAAGAATTAAATATTAAGTTCAATAGAACTTAATATTTAATTAATCGCTAAACATCGAATAGTCCTGCTATATTATTATAATTCAATTTCAAAACAGAAATTGAACCGTGTAAGTGGCATAGATGGATACACCATATTTTTGTGGAATTCCGTAATTAAGGATCGACCAACACCGCTTACTTCGCACTATGGGAATTCGATACGCAGATACTCTCCTCAGACCCATGGATCCCTGTTAAGGACATAGTTGTCCTTCCTTTCTTGAATCAGAAGTTTTCACAGTAGTAATATATGTTATTTTTGCGTTTCATTATAAACTATGGGCTCGTGTCTGCTGATAAAGATCATGTCACATTTAGAGTGTCACACGAAATCGGATTGAATGAACTACTGGCAAAATTTGAATAGAGCCAAACTTACAGCATTGTTTCTGAATTTGTTAACTAAATTCTCTAACAATTAAATAAAGTCCACTATATAACTCTAATCTTAAAAATATTTACTTATATTTTATTTATTTATATTATGGATGTTATAGTCCCATTAACACTTATTCCACTAATTAATTGATAAGCCATATGTTTGCAATTACGCTTTTAAAATAAATAACTTTAGTTGTTACCAAGCCAATAAAGTTTGTATAAGATAATAATATTATAATAATGAGATGTAATTATCATGGTTTTTCAGCACTATTATCCATATTCAGTGGAATATTTTATTAGGCTTTTGGCAGTTATAGAACTGTAAATATTGTATTTGTAAATCACTTTTAGAATTTGTTTGCTGAATTTGTAAATGTCTCTCTTGTGTTGGTAAGATGAAAAAAAATGCACTATTGGTTTAAAATTTATTTATAAATAGTATGACATTTAAGTTTTTGAAAAATTTACTAAACTTATATTTGCAAAATTAAAAACAATTTCGAACTCTAACTCTTACGTTTTTGTAATATTTGTTTTTTTCGAAATGTAATTTTTTAGATGGTTATTATTTTGTTTGTAGTAAGGTCATTGTCTTAATAAGGACGTTTCCAAACCCTGAGCTTAACGTCAAGTACCTATAATCAAACCATTAAAAACTATAAATAGTAAATAAACCCCAAATTGTGTAAGTATTATGAAGTCGGTCTATTGAAAGGAATTAAGAGATCTTTCCATTAGGACGAGGTTATTGAGAATGATTCTTTGAGGTGACCTCAAAACACATAATGGGAGACAACAAGAAGATTGTCGGCGAGGCTATTATTGTACTACTGCAGAGTTCTTTTAAGTACCAATTACTCTCAAACTAATGAAATTATTTGGATCCAGCGTCTGGCGCTGTTTTTTCCGTACGATCTTGATTTCTTTGCCTTAAATAGGTTCATATCCAAACCAAAAAGCGTCCAATTAACTTTTTCCAGGCAGTATCTCCACCCTATTATACAGATTTTCAAAGCCATAGTTATTTTTCATTATTATTTTAGAACATATATAATATTTACATAATTCCTTTAGTACATAATTATCTATAAATTTTTGTTAGTTTGAAGTTGATTATTTTTAAACATACTATATATTATTATTTAATTTAAAAAAGGAATAGATCGTTTATATAAAAAAATAATAATTATAAGCGTCAAATTAACTTTTTCCAGGCAGTAAGGGTGGAGCTTTTATAAAGATTTTCAAAGCCATAGTTATGTTTCATTATTATTTTAGAACATATTAATATTTACTTAATACATAATTATTTATAAATTTTTATTAGTTTGAAGTTCATTCTTATTATTTTTAAACATACTATATATTATTATTTAATTTAAAAAATGAATAAATCGTTTATATAAAAAAATGATAATAACTTAATTTTGACATATGGAAATAAAAACGGTTAAAAATATCCACAGTATTACTTCTCGGGGGAAATAAGAAACCTGAAGAAAAAAGTAATGAACTTTAATTAGTAAGTTGCAGAAGTATATGTAAGGTAAGAGAGTTTTACATTTGCAGTAAATAGTGTTTCCAACGTAAATGCTTTCCCTTACTTCCCTCTTTTGTTTTCTTCTAGTTAAAAGTTAACTCTACGAGGTAATGTATTAAGGAAACTTCTTACAATGTTATCCTACCATACTATATATATTTAACTAGTGCAGAACTATATAAATAACTTAAATGCGTGAAGTTTTCAGTAGTAAAAGTCCAAGAGCCGTGACAAAATTTGCATTGCACAAGTGCATACCCTAATTGTTTATGAAATCGACATGTTCAAAACCTTAAAGTGGCGAAGTTCAATCTCTTTAAATAGCTTTCTAATGGCTTTATGACTATCGTTCGAAGGTTGGTTTTAAGATTTATAAACAATATAATCCGAGAATAATCTACGTGTAATTCTACAATTTTGACCTCTACCATAATGTTAGTGTAGCGGATGATCAATTTCATTCCAATTGCACTTGGGGGAAGATTAGATTTTATATAAAGTAAAATAATAACCATTACTAGGACACAGTAATATTTTTATCAAAACCTATTGCCAATAAATTACTTTTCTCTAACAAAGCTACCTGAATAAAAATAAAAGGAAATATATTATTCTATTCAATTCATGAACAACTCTGTTTTTGGAAAATCTATGGAAAATTTGCGAAATAGATGTGATATCAAACTAGTAAATGAAGAATTTTCAATGAAACAGGCCAAGAAAACGAACTTGAAATGTTGCAATATCTTTGACGACAACTGTATGCGAGTCACATGTACAAACAAAAGGTTAAATTTATCTATTAATAGTGTTAATATATTTACAAATAAAGGTGTACGCTACTTCGTTATACCTTATTCTGGTAATTCCTTAGTGATAAAGCTACTGAATCATTCCTGGTGGTACATAACCATTACTGCAATAAATTACCATTTAACTACAAATAACTAATTCATTATACTTGTTTGATTTGTAACGCAATTGGTATTTAAAATTGTTTATGGACCACGTCAAGCTCCCTATTTGTCCTATATAAAATATGCAAATAATCAAAGATTCTAAAATCAGTCTGGTAGTTCATGAAGAGATTGACAGTATTAGTTTTATATTTCTACTTCTAAACGTGGTTGAAAGTATATAATAGAACAATGTTTTTTAAACTTCTACCAATCCAATAAACTCACAAATTCATAACGCACTGATATAAGTATCACGTGGTTGGATTCTAAGGTAACTTACAATTTTTAAGTACAGTTCTCACTAAAAGGACAAAATTGGGATTTGCATGTATTTACAGTTTTTTTAATTATTTTTATTACCTTTTAATGCAACATAAAAGCCTCAAAAAGCGTACCACTAAGTCGGATTTGCAAGAAGCAGCCTCACTGCAAGAGTAACAAGTCACAATTTGGCGACAGTATTGCTCCATTTGTCAATACAATGGGGCGTTTTTCAAGCGGTGAATATTGTGGAAAATGGCTTCAGCGGGACTTCCGACCTCACTGAACCTCCAGTAAATTTCACTTATTTGATGGCAAAACAAGCAATTGCAGACAACTTCCACGTCTCCAGTGTCACTGTTAGTTCTCAACTTGACTACTACACAAAAGTTTGTACTTAGCTGTATAGCTGCCTACATAATAACGGATCATTATTTACAGTAAAATAAATTACAACATTATCTATTTTGTTTTAAAAGTTTAAGCTATTCTGTTATTTATTACCGAACGTAGCATTGGAAAGGTATATATGTGTGTGTTTTTGTGTGTCTGTGTGTTTTCCAAGTAGGAGATTTACTTTTATATAATATTTATTGTTCACCATTTCTTATTTATTTTTCGCATCTAGTACGCTTAAGTCCTGCAGTTTATTGTAGTTATATATTTTGTTTAGAAACTCTGGGCCTCATATTTATTTGGTAACTCAGTCCCCTTATTTTAACAGCAAGAGTTGGACTATTTATTGTATTTAACTTAAGTACTTTTTTAAACTTTTTAACTTAAAAATTGTTAGTATTAATATTTCAATACTATAGGCATTTAATAATTACATTGTTATGATGGAAATTGTGAGATTGAAATAATTATCAAATATAAAAGCCTAATTATTATTTAAATAACTGTTTAATATATACTTTATATCTTGAATAATTGAATAGTTGTATTCAGTACTTTCAAGAAATAAATTTTGTTACCAACAAATCTAAGTCAATCTACATGGTATAATATCCAGAGAATTTTACATAAATCCCCATCTTCGGTAATGATTGGTGAAAAATCATTGTATTTGTAAAATAATTTCCTCCAATAAATATTTACTAGGAAATTGAACAAATCATTGTCCTAAGTCCTTATTGAATTGCTTACTGAACTTATTTTTACACGCATATCTTATGGTATTACACTGTGGGGTACTTGTCCAAATTCATATTTTCAAAGATTATTTAAATTACAACAAAATCTGATCGTATAGTCAGTAACTTAATTTCCCGAGAGTCGTGTAGAGAATTCTTTAAGAAGCTCAAATTACTGACATTGCCTGCGCTGCGCTGTACGTGCTTGAGACGAGCATACGCGTATTCTGTCATTTCAGGTGCAACGTAGGGATGTCCATAGTTATAATAAAAGAGCTGGAGAAAACTACAGAGTTCCTCAACACAGGCTACAACTTCATGGCCATCTCCCGTCTCAGATGGGTGTCAGATTTATCAATTGTTTACCAGAAAAAAATCAAATCTATCACAATTCAATCGAAATTCAAAAAGGCGTTGACAGAATATTTAATAGCAACCACATTTTATTCCCTGGGCGAGTTCTTGGAACACAGCATCCAACGTTGCCAGAGCTGAAAGACGTGGGGAGCAATAGGGTGTGCGGCTCAGTTGATATGAAAGGTTTTAAAATATGTTTATATGTATAGTTGTAAAATTTATTGAATACATTTCTTTATTTGAAATTTTATTTTAATTTTAAATATTTTATACATGACGAAGCTTATTGGCTGAAAAATAGGATTCGTGACGCATGTTATGCAGTTATGTATAAATGTTAAATAATGACAATAAAGAACTATTGAATTGATTCTAAAAAATTCACAGACATTTATCAATAGTGAACACAAAATTCCGTAACTAACAAGCTGTTACTACGTTTGAGATAAGCCCGGCGTGACATGTCAACAATACAAGATCGTATAATACTTGTCAGTAACACACCACTAACATCCTTTATAGATATAATTACCTTAGGCTTAGAATATCTATATCAGATTTGGTCATACATTTATCTTAACAAGTGACTATAAGTGTTTATAGGTGACCCAATGGCTACGTAGTATATACCAAACACTCACTATTTTGTATAAATTACTCTTAAAACCGGAAATTTTCACTATGCAACAATAGTTTTACCTTTCACACAAAGCTTTATTTCTAAGCCCTGTTCAGACAGAAATTTTCTCTCGGTTTTTGCTCAGGTGGAAAACAGGGTACTTTTGTATTAAGCTGGAGGCTAGATCTGAATTAATACCATAAATATCCTTGCTCAATATGTCTTTAATCTATCAACACTTTTTGAAAAATATAATAGTATTTCGGTCTTTAGGTTTTATTTTAAGACTTTCCGTTGAGATTTTCAACAGAGATAAGCTTTAAAAATTTGGGCCATGCAAAATTCAGTAGAATTTTATAAGGGGATTACTAAAATATTTTTATAATAATAGATTTCCATTGTTTAATGAAACTTTGTGTTACTATGGTTTTATTTCAGTTAATCAAATTATAACATAAATCAATATTTTTTTTAAAATACTGGCTTTAATTAGTTATACCATCACGGAGAAAACTTTCTATACAACTATCAATTTCTCGACTGGCATACATTTTAAATCTGAAGTTTGTATTTTCCAATAAATTCATACTTACATATAGATTCCGCATTTCGGATGAATTTTCTTTTACTTGGCAATTTTTAAATGAATGTTCGTAGATAATTAAATAAAATTTAATTTTATGTGGTAGGAACAAATTATACTACAAATTACTAAGTTAATGGTTTTTTTATAGAAAGAGGTATCCGAGACATAGGGTATGATTTTTCTTGATCGGTCAACAAGACAAACTCAGCTGCTGTGTCGGAAATATAATTAATTAGGACCAAACATCCCCGCACTTTTTTCCAAATATGATGTAAGTGTCAGGTTAAACACTGACCCTGACTCTAATATTAGCCTCACATATTAAGCTCACATATTAAGAATGACTCACATATTAAGCATTAACACTTCTGTAATATACACCAGATGTATGCCTTATAATAATGATTAGTTTTTAGGTTTTTCTGCGTTTTTTAATACGTTACGCTTTCTTACTTGTTTAATTAAAGGCTAAAATGTAAAAAGAAATGTTGTAAGATTTGTAAATCGTAACCTTTAATTTAATATTATTAATCCGTTTCTGTACATTGTTATTTATTTTTGTATAAACTACAATAAATATTAAAGTAATACTTCTTGGTAAGGAGGGCAAGTAGTATTAAAGCCAATGAATCAGCCAAGGCGTCCACTTCGCTAAAGTTTCTTACTTATGGCCACCCTGCTTTGCCCTTGTGGCTTGTTTGAAAACTTTCTTGTTATTTAGACTTTTCACTTTGACATATTTTGTAGCTAAAAATTAGCACAGAAATACATAATAAAATATTTTTATTAATTTTATCTGTTTCCAATTTATTCTAACACAATAAAGGGAAAAAATATATTTGAATAATGTTTTTAGATAAAGATAATCGTAAATATTTAATCGTGCTGTGATAACGTTTTCTAAAGTTTATAACTTTTATTGTGCTATAATCAATTTCTAAAAAAGACAGTTAATATATTTTTTGTTTTATTCAGAAAATAAAAAACAATACAAATAATTCTCTTCAACAACCGTAATTATTATTCCTTTATCATATTATAATATACTTAAAATTATTATTTTTAAAGTTTGCATATATTAGGTAATTAATTTTAAAATGTTTTGTTGTTTAATTTTTTTAATTACTTCTGGGAAGTCTTAGAAGCAATAACCTGTAAGAAATTTATCATGTTTGTTAGACAACAAGAAAAAAAATGCGCAATGACTAAAGCACAATGTTCACTGAATGCGTCTGTGTTAATACGGAAGTATTAGTTTTAATTAATAAAAGGTCATTAAAATACATAGGTTTATAATTTAAAAAGCACTACTGGTGACTTAACTGATGTATCCTGAACCCGCTAGTACGTGGTGAGGAAACTACACTATATCAAACCGAATGAGAAACTTGCGTGTAACAAGTCACGTGATATAATATCGTTGCCAGCAACTTCCTCACGCCGCCTACACTTCCTTGAGATTTCCTCACTTAACAGCTAGCTATCTACCTTATCATCTATTAAACAAATTATAGTAAATTATCGTTAAATAGTAAGATTGCATTAAAAATAAACATTTGTAGCTCTGATTTTATCATTACACACATTCAAAATTAGCTGAAGCAAAGTGCATGACCATAATTAAATTTAAAAATGCAATGGCCTAATTTCCTTTTGAGTAAATTGAAACTGATGAGTTTGAAAGTTTAACATTGAACATTGTTTAATCTATTTACATAATTAAATATTATAAGACGATTAAATGGAACGTAATTTTGGTTACTTTCACACTATATAAGAACACAACCTGTTTTTAATGAAATCTATATAAGACACTTCGTAAAATAAGTTTTGATGGAGGTCAAATGGTAGGGTGTCAAAGGGGTTACATATATGAACGATACTTTTAAGATTATATTTTTCGTAGCCTAAAACCGATCTTCATTCAGTAAAAAATAGTTTAATTGCCGTCACAAAATTGGATAAAGATACTGAGATTTGCTACTTCAAGAGTCTGTAACGCTTTCGAGGTTTAATGGTTGATCTTATAGATTACGTATCCTTCATACATTATTAAACTAGCTTAACCCTTTGAGTGCCGCAGCGTTTTGCTATATGGTATGCATAAAATGCCAAGCAAAAATGCCTGATTCTGCAAGGGTCTGTTTAAAAATTCATAACAAATTTATTTATTGTTAAAATGCGTTGGGTTTTTGTTTTTTTTTTTAGAAAAATATATTTTCTTTATACATATAATACATTGATCACTTATTTAACGTTTTTATACAAATAAAAAAAATCATTAACAAAACTTTATGAGCAAAAACATTTAGTTTTTTATTTTGACACCTTACTGTTATTGAAATATTTTATTTTTCACTTTTAGTTATTCTATCTTATACTCCATTTAATTCTTTACAAAAAGACATATAAACATTTTTTTATACTTATAAATAAAGTTTGGAAAAATAAATATGAAAAAATGAACCACTACAGCACTAGAAATTTTCTAACCTAACCTAACACTCTGTGTATTGTCTACAATGATAATCCTTAAATCTAATGCCTGCAATACTAGGTCTTCATTGTCAGCAATGTTTTTAAGACTCATTGTTTATAAATATCACTGAATAAACACAAAAACTATACAAAAGTATTTAGTAAAGTACTCGTACTAGATGCTTACGATCGCCGTCACTCGCTGCCAAGTCATTGTTCTACTTACACATAGACTAGAACAACATACACAAACGACATAATTTGAAGATACTAACACTACAAACCCATTTACACTTAAAAGCTTTCAATATCATTGCGACGTGACGGATCGTCCGCGTAGCGGCCGATTCTAAACGCGACTGACGCGCTCACTTAACAACCGCCGTAAAAGTAAGAATCTAACCAAAATGCAACAAAACCTACATCAAAAGTTACGTTGAAGCCTTTGGAATGCGTATGTACAGTCATTGAGCCAATTTAGATAAATACTATATAAAATAAAAGCGTTACTGCAGAAGTCGCTAACAGCGATTCTGGAATTTCTTGCATATAATGGGGGATCGCTGACAGCGATGCTCCGGCACTCAAAGGGCTAATAATGAAGGACAGCTTTTGGTGCTGTTAAGTTTTTATTTTAAGTGTTCTTTTTACGTTACGTGTTGGAGCTGATTAAAAGCAATTTAGTAAGATATGTAACACAGAAAATAAAGTATTATTTCCTCCATGCATGAGATTCTTCTTTTTCCAGGTTGTACAGGTTCCGTGGTTTTGGATCGAAAAATCTCATAACAACTTTCATTTCTGAAGGAGGACGTTCCGTCGGGTTTTACGTGTTTCTTCCTTTATGTTTCTGTAAGACAGATGATCTCAGTGGCGTTAGTGTTATCTTACATATGTAATTAAAATATTAGTTTTATATTAAAATCGGTTTCAAAAATAATTATAGTCACTGTTGACGTTACATCCCCGTATACGAATATATCACGTGATGATGGATAGAAACTGTGTCTTAACATCAGGCCAACTGACTTTATACCATCTACAAATTTCTTATTAAGGCTTAGGCCACGCATTTGAACATTAAACTGTTTTAGTTTTTAGATTAAATTATATTTACAAGTAACTGACATGAGAGCGCAGATGGCTGCTGTTTTCGAAAATTTATTCATAGGTATATTAAAATAAAAACTTAAGTACCACCTACATAATTTGCTTTCCTTTCATGGATGATGGCTTTCTAATCTGTCTCATATGCGTTTAAATAAGCAAACTACATACTATCCAAGATAGTTACAGGTAATTACTAAATAATTGAATCGAAAATTAAGGGCTTTGTGGTGTAATGGTAGTGCACTAACCCGGCAAGTGAGAGATCCGTGTTCGAGTCCCGGCGGTGGAGCAAGTACTTTTTGTGATTCAATTTATATTTAAATTAAATTAGGTTATTGGCATTTATACAAAAATGTGTGTGTGTGTGTGAGTGTGTGTGTTTAAAATAAATAGTAATAATTATTATAGGTAAATAGGATCCTTGTAATAATTTTGTACTTAGCGGGGTCAAAATTAATATCTAGTTTATGGAAATAAAACTATTCAAATCACTATTTATTTACGTACTGTGGGATCTAAGTGTTGTAATTTAATTTTAATAATTTAAAACTACAACGTTTTTGTACCGAGAAGTTGGTTATATTTGGCCCAAATTACCCAGCCCATTGTTGGGTGAGCTGTCTGGGGAGGTTATATTAATATTCCTAGAATTATTTTTTTCAGATATGACAAATTTTAGTTTTTAGATCAGATTAATCTGAAAATATCGTGGGGATAGACAAAATGCTTCCATCACGAATTCGGTAACGCTCAGCCAGTAACTTAAATTGTGTCATAATATGTTTTAGTAACACTTGAGCCTTTTACTTCTTTACCATTTAATTTGTAAAATAATTTTCGGAAGAGCCGATATTTTTTTATAAATTAACTAGGTACTATGAAGTTTTGAATTGTGCATGAAAATCTACTTGGTTTCACGAGTCTCGGCCAAAGGTTTTTCACAATTGCTTATCACATTTCAATCTAAACACTCTTATCTCAATATTCTATGGTGATAAAAAGCTCTTATGATAACAATAATAAACTGTTACTTAATACTTTTTGTTAACGCTAAAAATATTTTTTTAAACGGAATAGTCCAAATTAATATTAGCTACAAGAGTAAACATAAATGCGGCTCACGGGTTGTAATTTCCAAGAAACTGTTACAAAACGTTCGAGTTGTCTCATTGTAGTTTATGTCGGAAAACAGCCCTATAAAAACTTATTGTTTGACTTAGGAAGGTAATTTAATAATTGCAAACTTTTAGAGGAAATTATATTGTTTTTAAATATTATAAAGGACATTACTTTGAAATTTAATAAGCTGAAAATTAATTTATGCTTATCCTCTGCTGAAGTTACGAACAATATTAATAAAGTTACAAAAAATACTAGTTAAGGGAACTTTTTGTTCTCTTTATTCTCATTGTACAATTTTCAGGTTTACGGGTTGTTAAAAGGTAATCATATGAATATTTATGCTTACAACACTTTTTTATTTGACATTCAAGGAAAGATAAAAGGTCACTTTTCATTCTTTCTTCTTCCGTTTATTAAACTCTGTTCTTAATAATACAAATTAATGGCATACTACTTGTAATCGTTATTTGAGAACCTATGAGTGTTTGCACCTACAAGACAAGAAATTGCAGATTGTGCACGAAAGTCATAAATATTCCTGAAGATGCCAAGAAAATAAAGTTATTTTAATGTATTTTTCAATTAAATTCATAGCCAGAACAATATTCGTGTTTTAATTTCAGTAAATATTTAATATGGACAGTTAATTAATCAATCACAGTTAATTAATTAGTCACAACCAGTCGAGTAGATATCGACAGTTGTAAAATGTTCCCGCACAAATACTAAGTCTTAATTAATAATGTTTTCATTACAAACAAAATTGCCACAAACATTTAATGGAACTAATACCACCAAGCAGAGATCATAAGCAATTTTGTTCCGCTAAATCCATTTACCGTGAAACAATCTTGGCAGTTTTAAGGATCTAAGAATCATAGCAAGGAGTGTCATTAGTATTCCATAGAATGAATGGTGAACCATTACTGTTATTCAGCATACTTTAGTTTAAGGAAGCAGAGCTTTAATGTTTAAAATGGTTTACAAATTATCTTTATGACTTGTGAAAGCATTTATTTAAATGGACGCTGGTATATGCATTCAATAAAGCAAAATATTAGTCAAGGGAATTTCTTATATGTCAGATTTCCTGAACTAGCTTGTTCCCTGAAATAGCATATATTGTTAAAGTGTATGAATATCTTTTGATGTCTTAGGTATTAATGTGAAACATTTCATTGAACATCTCCTTCTTTCTCTTTGACTCTGAGGGCACTTCATAGTATTCCTATGAAATATCACGCAGAAGCAGAATAATATATATATATATATATATATATATATATATATATATATATATATATATATATATATATATATACATGTATATGTGTGTGTGTGTGTGTGTGTGTGTGTTTTTAACTTTTACTGAAACGTTGAAATTTGACTAAAGACCTCATAAGACTTAAAGGACATTTTTCTCACTTAAAAACATTTTTAACACTATTAATAATTTTATGTAACAGAACTAAATAACTGTGAATTATTTGTTTCAAATGTTGGCTACTAAACCATTTCAAATATACATTATTGCCTCTTGAGTGAGACTATCAAACTGTACCGTCAATATAAATATTTTATGGTATAATTAAATTAGAGAATATGAAATTTGTATCAGAATCTGCCACTGTTATGACAGTTGGGTGTAGTAGTGAATAGACACTTTCTTCATTCAACACGTTCGTAATTTATTCAATTATTTATGCAATTGCAATTCTTGAGTTTAAGCTCGAGGGGAAACATGCTTATATCTTATTGGTCAGATTTTACAGTTTCATAATAATAAAGTAGAAATATTGCTTATTTGTCCCAGATATTATAAAAAGATGGTGAATATTTCTCATCACTTCGAGGAAATTTGAAGATAAATCAACAACGGAAGGTTTACATAAAAATAATTCATCACATTGCTATTTATGTAATATTTAAACTTTCCTGAAAAATATTTGTCAGTCGTTAAATATATCTCCTACTATTATAATAGATCTCATACGTGCATACAAATTTTAACATTTCTCAAACTGAATAATTTTTTCGTTAAGTAATATCATATACTTTTCATTAAACATTTCACAAATTTTTTTCTTTTTTATGGTCTAGCTAGAATAATAATTTGTTAACTATAAAAATTACTACGATATATCATAGGGCTTTCAACAGAATGTTGTAAGAAATACCATTGTAATACCGCTTTTATAGTGGGCGATACAATCATCAGCGAACAAAATGGTGCAATCCCTAAGTCCCATTACAATCTGAATAGCTATTACGGTTTTGAAAGGGAGCGGTGGTGCGGTGGGTTGGGGCGTCCCTCAAGGCATTGTTGTGATAGATGCGGGGTTTTTTTTTTTTTTTTTTTTTTTTTTTTTTTGCTGTTATTGAGTGTGAACGCGCTAGGCGGATGATTGACTACTCCCTCACAGCTATTTAAACGAAAAAAATCTGATACTCTTAGAAATGACTCTAAAAGCAGTACTAATTTAAATGAAGTATATACCAACTTTAGAGCCATTTTACATTATTAGCAAATTAACAATAAAGCAAATTTTTGAAATCAGCTCCAAATATACTGCCTTCACGATTTACGACACTGGACTCTATATGTAAATTATACGTATTGAGGGCGAGCAGAATAAGGCTGATAAAGTGTTTGGCTGTCCTTAAAAAGCAGAGTACGTGAGAATCTCCTTATTTGGTAAATACTTATAAATGGCCAAGACATTAGTATTAGTTTGATAATGAATTATTTTTCTTTATAATACAAGGGACGAATACGCCACAGCATGTGTCAATTCTATTCCAATCATTACCAAAATAATGTTATATCAGTATTGGCATGTAGAGTTTCCTTAACATTTTGGATTGTACTGTTTATCACTATTTGCATTGTCCATACTACTTTTAACGTGATGTGAATATTTTGATACTGAATCAGTTAAATTATTAAAAGTAATAACATTTGACCATTCGCAATTAAGTTATATTTGATATCCATTACAAAACGGTAATCAAAATTGTACTTATTAAGATTAACTTTGGTTATTTTTAAAGTTTCATATCCATTATATATTCGCAGGTAACTATACTACCTGTGAATATGTAATTAATATTAATTCAACTTCTAAAAGTGTATTAATTCATTAACTAATATGCAAATTAGCTCTATAATCGTATGATTACATGTTATTTATATAATACATTATAGTTCTTGTTTGAATAAACAATAATAAAAATCAGGTAAAATATTTTTAAAATACTACTTTGTTTCCTTTCTTAAATTAGATATGCTATGCTTAAAAAGTAACACCCATTATTCAAAAAGAAAACTATGCTTCTCCATTTCAAACGTATCGTCTAATCACCAATAATAAATACAGTTTGAAGTAGTGAAGTACGACACGCACATTACGGTATATGTCAGTACAGATCACAGTATATGGACGTACCGGAACGTCACTGTTATAAAGAGATATGGGCTGTATCAGTTCCCTAATAGCGCCACATATCGTGCACTTTAAGTGGCAAAGACAATAAAACCTGGGATAGCGCACCTGTGTCTCTTTATATGTAAGTAAATGGAGATTTATCAGTGGCAACTAGCTTTATGGTCAGATTGGGATAAATAGCTGTAGTTTAAATTCAAACATACAGTATTAGATTAGAACTTAGTGCTTTCCATTATTTTCTAATCCACGCTCGATATATTACTTTGTTAAAAAACACACATTGAATATACGAAATACTACTCAATGTTGTGCAATATAAAAAGGAAATGTGAGGATATTCGTCGACCATGGAAGTCTATATTTGAGAAAGACATTCATTATAATATTTCCAATAACACATTTAATATGAAATTTGCTAATTGAATACTACGACTAGGCTTAAATCTTTCAAATCATTTTGTTAATGACACACACACAGAGACGCGCTCACGCTTAGTATGTCATGTTAAGGGTATAAAAGTATGATATAATTTTCGTATTTTAAAAAATTAAAAAGACGTAACAAAATATTTTTTATTTAACGAATATACTATTATATAATATTACATTGTATTAATCTTTATTGTGCATGATATTTCACCACTACTTATTTTTAAAAAAACTACGGTTTTCAATTTAATAGATTTTAATTAAAACATTGCTACTCAAAATTCATTTTCCAAACTAAAATTACGGATTTCTTATCATAAGTCGTACATACGTGTTATAAATATTAAATAACTGTGATACTTAATATTAAAGACCACTGTTAACCTCTTCTAGGCATTTATCTCAAGATTTAGGTACTTTAAATTCAATATCCATTACAGTTGGGTGTGAAACTGTTACGACCCTGATACAGAGAAGCCGTTACAAAGTATAACAGCGCCATTACTGTTATGTTGGATAGTTGATGGGCGCTTCTGCATCAGCTGATTTTTTAAACGATCGTCCAATAACCAATTACTCCATGAGCAGTTTGGTCGTGTCCTCGTCATAAATTTGTATTATGCTTACATCAGTTTCAAACTGTTTTAAGCAAAGTTTTATATGATATCGTTAATGCTCAAAGTGCAGTCATTATGAAAATATAAAAAGTGGTCAAATACTTACTGATTTATTTAAAATAATATTATTGTCTGAGTGCAATTAAACAAAAATAAAACAAAATGTCTGTCTCTCTTTGCGCGATAGTGGTGAAAAACTTAGTGAAAGGTTTATAATTACATGTATGTGCAGATTTAGAAAATTTGATTTCCTGTTATCCAACTGAAAAAGTAGTTTTTTATAAATATCTAGGGTTGATATTTGGTAGTAACTTATCATGGACCTTACATAGAAAACAACTTAATATGATATTGAGGAATATTATATTTGAATTTCACCAACTTAGACAAATTGACATGCTTAAGATTTAAGAATAGCATATGTAAATAATATACACACAATTTTAATGTTATATGAGGGTGTACTGACACCCTTATATAACATATAAGTCAAAATAAACTTTTCTGCTAGTTTAATAAAAACTTGATCTGTTTCTTGGTAAAATAACACAGTTGTTGCTCATGGATGTGGAAAATGTGTTTTCCACTAATTTTTTTTTTATTTTTTTAGCTCTGTTTTTCTGTAAAATTTTTAACTTACAGTTCTGCGACTTGTTTTATTCAATCTATGCGGTCACAAAACATCAATAACGTTTGAATTCACCCTTAATCTATCTTACTAGAATTTCAGTAAGACCTCGTTTTAAATTATGGTGAATTTAAGTCTGTGCAAAATCTTTCGCTAGCCGTAACTCGCTAAAAAATGTATTTCTAGTTCCATGTTTATATACACGTTCTTCATTATTTTTACACGTTTAAGAGCTCCTACAGTTTGAGCATATATTAGAGAATCATCCTGTATACGCTTCACCAGTCTTTTAGTAAGTGCTCTAATATATCTGCAGTACTTATACACGATTTAATTTTGTGTGATTCTTTTGTTATACTAAAAATAAAAATGAAGATTTTTTATGAACTGTAAATTGTGGCGTCATAAACAAAGAGTGTGGCTTAGCCCGGAGCTCAGTACAGTAATATCGTTTAATATCGACATTATCGCATGAGGATAACGAGTTTTGTTGAGTCAACTGATCCTGTAAATGACAACATAAACTTTAATAAACGACAGATCGAGCTGTACCTTATCACACTTTATAAAAACTACAATTGTACCCTATTTGTCATTGAACATTTATACATTCAGAACATTTTAAATACATTATTTATATTTGTATTTACATCTTAGACAGTTATGAAAAATCAAAATAATCAGCCGGAAGTGATCTAATAAACATAATATATACAATTAAATAAAAATATAGAATTATCTTGTAAATATTAATTTTTATACTATTTTGGCTCAACATAGGTACTAATGTATCTGGGGAAACAGACGGTTAAAATCTGATCTTATAGTCTCTATATTATATTATGTCACTCAGCTGGGGGTTAAAAATTAGGTTTTTAACTTCTTATCCACTTTTTTGTATATTTTGCTATCTTAGAGTCTATTATTTAAATTCTCAAGGTCTTTTCGAGTTTATGTTAAAATCAACTAATAACCTGTACTTATTGTGCAGGGATTAAAACGACTCAATTTGTTAATTTTTAAATAGAGGAGTAAACCATAAGCTGAAGATATCAATTACTCATTCCTCTCTCTCCCCCTCTCAACACCATACTATCTTCATGTGTTTACAGGTTTACTATCCTCCTGTAGCGGGAATGGACTGTAGCAAGGACGCGAGACTTCCTGGTTTATCTCATCCTGGCTGATGAGGCGAACGAGTGTTTGTGGCATATCTGTGTATTTTCGTGTTTTAACTACTGTGTTTTCTTCTTACGTCGTGTTTGATCAGCTATATATATGTTTTACATACAATCTACATATAAGTTGATCCTCTATATATATTTATTTTTACATTGTGCATGCTTAACTTGCAGTTTAATAATTAACAACATAAAAAGAGGACGGATAAAATACTTGAAACTAAGTTTTCCTCTAACGCTTAATATTGGCAAAAATATAAATTGCCTTGTTTGTTATTCATTCAAACCATCCATCATCAGTAACATACTTGAAACAAAAATTGCAAGATATTTTATTGTCTAATCTCTGGAAGCGCATCATCCCTGTCAACTTTTAACCTAACTATTTTTAAACTTGAAAAACGTAACGTAAGTAAAAACGTACCGTATTAGAGTTGTAGCCTTTAAGAAATATGATGTAACCTGCAACATATATTTTTGTCTCTAGGAACTATGAATTCCTGGGAGACCTTTAGTGCGTAGAATCCTATAAAATGTATAGATTTTTATAGCTCTCGGCATCGAACATTACGCATTTGGTGCAAGTCCACAACGTTTACGACTTCTTGAATGATAGAAACTTCAGAGACTCTGGAAATTACTACTGATCAAAGCCTCAAACAATTGCTATGTTTTACTACTCGGTGGCTTGAAGCCATGAATGTAAAGGCATAGATAAATTTTCCCAGGACTTAGAGACACAGAGACCTTTTAGAGTTTGAGACTTTTAGAAATACAGTAACTTTAAATCACTACGCATTCATAGACTCTAGGATTGTTTGTTTGACATAATATTGATGTTAGTATTATATAAAGAGCATGTATCTAATTTTAATACTTGAGGGATGTGTGTTGTATAAGTTACTGTTTCCCGACAGTAAGTAATTCATCTGTAAAGAACACACATTTGTAAATAGTAATAACTATTATATATATAAAAATGTGTCCCTCCAAACATTTATACCAATTAATGTTTGATAATACCGTTTCATGACATGTCAATAATAATTATACGAGAATATTTTTTCAAGTGTCTTGTATATTTTGACGTGACAACGTCTTAAATTAGGTTGCGGCTCGAAGTCACTCATGAAAAAGTGTAACGCCCGGTAACGTTACGATGCCCGTCCAGTGGGTCCGCCGCACGGGATCCGCACGGGATAAAGCAGATAAACTGTGGGTCCGCCGCACGGGATAAAGCAGATAACTATGTTTATTCGTGAAAATGTGGAGTGCTTAGATTCGTCATTTACAACAACTACAACAATAAAGGTAAATAATTGTACACTGATATTTCATTATCGTAAACTATGATTGATTGATTAATTGTTAGATTGACACAAAAGTTGAGAAACTGAGTTTATAGGTTATGTCATACTATTGACAAATGTTGATAGTGTTAAGTAAATTATTAGTTTAAATCACTCTGCAATCAATCGTAATTCAGTCGATTGAGAAGAAACAGCGCGTATTGCTAGTCAAACATTTAAAATAACAAATTATAACCTCTAACCTGTCATAACAGTGCGACCAAACAAAACGAACTAAACCGACCAATCACCACGCGCGGAGTTAGAATTTAACTGTGTTTAGCAAGAATTTCAAATTCCAATTTTAGTAAATGTTTTATTCAACTTTACCATTTACAATAACAAATTTTAATTAATTTCAAATTATGTACAATGTTTTAGTAAACAAAATATATTTCTATAGTTAAAATTTGTACAATTCTTATTTTCATTCAATTCCTTGTTCCTATTGTGCAATGTAATAATATTCATATCAATAAATATTCTACCGAGAAAAAGACGTTGTCACGTAAAATCTTCGCCCGTAAAACCGACTTTACAGGCAACCATAATTTTTTTCCAAAAGAATATGTTTGTTTGAAAGTACATCCCTTACATGCAATAATGTATAACCATCGGTCTTCTTCCAATGGGCAAAATGATAAATTATTTTCTAAACAAGATTTGGCCATGATCAAGATTTTCATATATGTTTTTCTTTAAAATGGATTTATAAGGTACCAGAAGATTCCTTCAAAATTCAATCGAACATTTAGAACAGGCACAGCAGTAGGTGCTAAAATTAAAATCACCATTTGACCTAATAATGAAAACGAATGACAAAGGAGTATTCAGTAGAAAATTGTATAGGGCTACGCCGACAATTTGGAGGCGACAACTTTTTTATTTGTGTTATATATAATTATCAATACATTTGTACTGATTCTTTTAATTTTTAAATATAATTGTTAATTATTTAATCATAATTTATATTTTTAAATATCATAAATCTATATATTAAAAAAATGGATAAACCGTTAGTATAAATAAATATTTTATTTTTACTGTGGAAACAAAAACATTTAGGGAAAACATTTTATTTCGTGAGAGAAAAAGAAACCTGAGTAAGAAAGAACCTTAATTATTAAGTACAGAAGTTATGTGAGGTAGGGGAGTTTTACATATGCAGTAAGTACATGGGGCCCAAGTAAATTCAATTACTGTTTTTCTTCTGTTTTCTTCTAGTTAAATGTTAGCTCTACGAGTCTAACGTGTTTAGTAAAACTTCTTACAGTATCATCGATTAGATTATATTTAACAGGTACAGAGCAATAAAAATAACCTGAATACATGAGGTTTCAGTAGTAATAACCGCAGAACTCCATTGCATAAGTACTATTGCAAAACTAACAGAATAAAAGTTCCCCTTTTGAAAACATCATAATAACATTGTTGAACATAAATGTTTCTTTAAATATGAGAGAACTTTTTAAAAGCAATCATCTACATTCCACCACTTTTACTATTATTTATTAATGGGAATAAACGCCAGATATAATATGACAATAATTATAAAATGTTCTATACATGCAATACAATTTTTAACCTTTCTTTATATTTTATATGATTTACAAGCCATAAAGGATATAAATATTACTATCGATAAAAAATTTACTAGAATATTAATAAATGGTAAGGTAATATTCATAAATAGATAAAATATTTATTTTAACGCGCTGAAATTGGAATATAATATCGTGTACTCCTAGACGTCTTTGGCAGTAATACTTAGTAGCATGTAAAATATGCTTTTTAAATTTTTACCTACTACGTTGCTTTGAAAAACGGGGAATTCACTGTATATTGACCTTCCATTGTAGTTATCATAATCCGGTTGATTTAAAATCAAGAGATCTACAACAGTCAAATAATACGAAACAAAATCATCGTGATCTACATGAGAGCGATATAAAGGCGGTAATATATTTTTAACTAAGCCAGTAGAGTACATATATGCATAATGTAATGTGTGTAATTTACTTACAATCATCTCAAATTTTCAGTTATATAGTGAAATACTAGTTATTAAAAAAAACTTTTACTGGAAAATATCCATTTTGTGGCGACCTAATAAGAAAAATGAACATTAAACATTATTATCTATTATGCAGGGGTCAATACGTATGTTTACAAACTAATCATCATTGTCAGTAATAGAAATTAAATGTTAATTAAAAGTTTAATGATTTTATTTCATTTTGTTTTACTTAAAAGTCCCAAACAAATCTTAATAAGATGCAGAAATCCATATCTTGAAAACTAAAAAAATATAATAATATGATTTAGCATCAAATATGCTTTAAAAAACCCTCCATAGAGACCATATTAATATCATGGATTTTCTTTACAAATGTTTACCAAATTCATAAATATAAACATATCTTTTAAGTTTCAATTTGGATTAATAATCCAATCATTTGGGTGGGATTAATGCATACAAATTCCTGGATTGCTAGCTAAACAATTTTTTGTTAATTTTTTTTGTCTTATTGTGTATGTAGACAATTGCATATATCTCATATACAGGTGAAATGCTTTGAACATAATTTGTGAAAAAACCAATCATAAACATAGCATTTAAATGACGTAATAACATAACGTATTGTGTAAAGATTGTGTGATATTTTGACACTTCTTATTTTAAAAGTCTATTGATTTGAACTTATAGGTTCCACCTAAAATACCGCTATTCGTGATAGGTAACTAACATCTCGAGTTTCTTATTATAAATCAATCATATTTGTTGTAAATATTCAATGATAACTATAATATTTAATACTAAAAGCCACTGTAAACTCTTCATGTCATTTATGATTATTTACCTGTAGATTTTAGGTATTTTAAATTCAATTTCCATTATAGTCTGGTAAGAAATAAACTGTTATGATCCTGATACAGAGAAGCCGTTACAAAGTATTAAAGCGCCATTACTGTTGTGTTGGATAGTTGATGAGCGCTTCTGCATCAGCTGATTTTGTAAACGATCGTCCAATAACCAATTACTACATGAGCAGTTTGGTCGTGTACTACCCATAAATATTTATTATGCTTACAGCAGTTTCAAAGTGTTTTAAGCGAAGTTTAGGTAATAAAGGTAATATTCAAAGTGCACTCATTAAGGAAATATAATACAAGTTAACAAATACTTACTGACTTATTATTCTTAGATGTTTGGGTCCTGTTAACTGGTATAGGAGCAATTAATAGCGTACTTTATCAGTTAGGTATGTTTATTTTATTAATTAATTTTTATTCCTCTTAAACTTAGGAAATGCTTCTTTTAGAAATGAATGGAAATTTATTTTCCATAATAAACCTTTTTTACACATTTTTGGCATATATATATATTTAAGTATTTATAGAATACATGGAGTTATTATTTTTTTCTTTTTAATGGAATATTACTCTACAAATTGAACTGTATAAGTTTATATTTTCATTGATAAATCCTGCCACAGTAACTTAGCTAAAAATAAAGGTAATTAATTAAATAAGTAATTGATTAAATCAAAATTACAAAAAAAACATGCTATTAACGCCTTATACGCATGCTACTGTACGCACATTATATAGTACAGTTTATTAGTTGCATAAGGTTTGTAATTTGTTAATATGGTTGAAATAAATACATAATATTTAGTTATATTTAAAATTAAATTCAAAAAGAACTCATTGCTTTGTCTGCAATGTATTCTGCTATCATACATCTGCAGTAGGCCTACTTATAAACAATCTAATTTTATGTCTTGTATTTCTAAGAGGAACAATGAATATAATATACGAACTGTAAATTGTGGCGTGATAAAAAAGAGTGTGGCTTAGCCCGGAACCCAGCAAAGTAATATCGTTTAATGTCAACATTACCATCTGAGGATAAGGAGTGTTGCTGAGTCAGCTGATCCTGTAAACGACAGGATCTAATTTAATAAACGATAGATCGAGCTGCACCTTATCACACTTTATAAAAGTTACCAAAATACCCTATTTGTTACAGAACATTTCTACATTCACAATTTTTTAATTATACTTATAGTTCTACTGATCATATAAGTGTCAAAAATAATTGATTATACAAGATTAAAATGGTGATCCAACTTTACAATCAGGAATACTTCCTTGTAGTTCGAAATTTAAAAATATTTGTTAAAATATTAATTGTATGGTACGAAACATATCAATGCAAACCTAGGTTGGTTTTTCCAACTGTAATGAATGTCCTTGTAATGGAATAATCGAATGAATTCAACAATCGATTGATCGTTACTGCTCATTTTCACTTTTCAACCTATCATCCTGAATACTTTACGTTCACGATACAATCATGATTAAAATTATTATGGGCTTACACAATGAAACAGAATGTGAGCAAAACATTATGATAAGATTTAAACATGTAGAATAATCGAACGCTGAATAATATAACGAAAATAAACAACCGGAACGAAAAGAGACATCGTCGTCGGGTCGCCTCATACTGAGATCTTATGCAGCTTGGTGAGGGGGGAGCGGGGTGCCGTTACTGCCCACAATGCCAGTCTAGCAATGATGCGTCTAGTACTATAGTATTAGATAAAATGCCACATATAATTTTAAGACCTATGTAGTATTTGCTGCAGTAAACGTTTCCTCACATTGAGCTCAAACACGCCACCATTTGTAAATTAATAATAACTATTATTGATACACATGTGTCTTACATAACATTTATACAATTTATGTTTCATTATAACGTTATGTGAGATGCTAATAATAATGTATAAGGTTTCCTGTCACTGGTATTTCACCCCATTAGGTCAGTTGGCACTCAAGAATTCTCTTTGGTTGACATTCGTTCCATGGAACATCTATGAGTGTAGTGGATTATAAACAGCAATAAAATGCAGGCTTATGTGTAATAATGTGAGTTTACAAATACATATTTAAGTAGGTTGATTAAAGTAAAAAAGTAGTATAACAGTTCGGTTATATCGTAGCTGATTTATAACAGTTTAAGGCAATTAACTATTCCAGGGATGTGCAGCGAGCTAACATTCAGTAACTATCATTAATTATATCCTATTTCGTTGAATTAAATTTTCTTTTGTAAATATACAAAAAGAATTAAATATTAAGTTCAATAGAACTTAATATTTAATTAATCGCTAAGCATCGAATAGTCCTGCTATATTATTATAATTCAATTTCAAAACAGAAATTGAACCGTGTAAGTGGCATGGATATATACCATATTTTTGTGGAATGCCGTAATTAAGGATCGTCCAACATCGCTTACTTCGCACTGAAACCATACATCGCCGCTCGCACACCCACAGCAAACCATCAGGGAAGCGCGCGCCCATGGTGGCGAACGGGATGCCGGATCAAAACTAACTAGGTGAAAATAAGAACACCGTGGTCAGTATACTCAGGTTCATTCACTAAGACAACATAACATAGGCCTATCCAGTCAATATAAAAAGGTATATAATTATACTATAAATAATAAAAAATAAATAAATAAAAGTGCCTGCAGTTGTATATACCTCGAACAATTCTTGTCAGGTGCACCTGCATACAAAAATTGGAAACGCCATAATTTGAAACAAGAAATGCCAATTCCACCCGGTATCCTTCGGCTAAGGGCGGGCTCCTAATGAAATCCAAGAAATAACTAAATAATATCTAAAACTAACTTAAAATTAAATAACAAAATATAAACTATATAAATGGCAACAATAACAATAACAAATAAATAAAGAATATGAGCAGGGTATCACAGATGTTGACTAGCAGTAATGTCCATCATGGTGGCCGTCCTTCAGCAGAGCGCAAAAGAGAAGGTTCTCTGCGACCACGCATGATGGAGAGATGACAGGAGAAAAACAGCTCATCTCTTGGACCTCATCAGTGAGGAGCCGTAAACTTAGCCGCACATGTTAGAAGGAAAACAGCTCAGAAAATCCAACAAAACACTTAAATAAACCAAAAAATTTTAAATCTGGAGCTACTCCTAACTTGTACACCACGGCTCGGAGTCTTGACCACTCTCCCGGAAAAGCCAAACGCCTTCAAAAGGTCAGTGGCCTCTGCAGCCAATAAACCACACACACATACACTATATAAAACACACATGAGCCGGGGAGATATAGGTATTGAACCGGCTCAGACTCCCCCCCCAAAAGGAGGAACTCCCCTCTGTTAATTTCTTCAAAATGAAGAACCAAACGAAATGCCTCTCCCCCTAATGGTTGAAGAATTATAAACCGGAAACCCTTAAGTCTGCAGAAGGGAAAACCAAGAAAATCCAGTTGGAGGCAAGAAATCCCTCCAAGAGTAGCGTGGGTACAAAGAAGAAAACAGGAACCTTGATCAGGAAGAAGGAGCAGAGGTGATCAGGTCTCTGGACCTAAAACCCTCCTGCACAGACTAAAGAGAAATCACGGATGACTCCGGCAAGGCTTTAGATGGGATATGTGCGCCTTCCTGAAAATCTTCCCGGACTGAGGATCTCCCAGTCGGGCAGTCACCGGAGTCAGAAACTTCAAGATGCGGTGGGGACCAGTCCACCTGTAGCAAAGTTTAGCAGCTCTTTTATCCACAGCTGAACTGACTGGGTGAGCCTTGCAGTAAACTAGATCCCCCACCTGGAAGGGATTGGCAATACGACCCCGGTTGTACTTCCTCCTTACTAACTCCCTAGCCCGAATGAGATTCCGCCTGGCTGCCTCCCAAGTGGCTTTCACATTGGGAGTACCAGGAGGTGGCAGAAGATCGCTAATTTTCCAAAGGTTCGCCAAAGGGTTGTTTGGCGGAAAGCCAAATAATAACTCGAAAGGTACCGCCTTGTGACTTTCATGCTGGGCTGTATTAAAGGCAAATTGGATCCAAGGTAGTTGTTGATCCCAGGTGGTCTGATTTTCCGCATGAAAGGCAATGAGAGCAGATCGAAGATTGCGATTAAACCGTTCGGCGTGAGAAGGCTGAGGATAGAAAGGGGAAGTAGTCACATGGCGGATTCCGTGCCCAAAGCACATTCTTTTAAAGATATTGGAGACAAACTGTGAACCATTATCGGAAACTAAGGTGGCGGGGATTCCAAAGTGTTGAAAAAAAATGGTTACGAAGTGCTTGCACCGTGAGCTGCGCGGTAGCACTCCGCAATGGGAACAACCAAACAAACTTGGAGAAGGCATCCACACAAACAAGTAGGAACTTATTTCCGGACTTGCTACGCGGGAGAGGCCCAACATAGTCAATGAAAACCTTCTCCAAAGGTTTTTCCGCCACCTCAGATGACAAAAGACCCAACTTGGTATTTTGAGCGGGTTTGCTTAGCGAGCACAGTTCACAAGAACGTACTCGAGCTGCAATATCCCGGTCCATACCTTTCCAGATGAACTGATCCCTAATCTTCGCGATGGTCTTATGAATTCCTAGATGTCCGCCCACAGGAGAAGAATGAAAATACTGAAAGACCATCGGTACAAGAATGCTTGGCAGCACTAACTTAGGTTTTCTCCGCTGCTTGTCACGGCAGCATAGAGCACCTCGGTACAGAAAATAAGGAGGGTGGGCACCTCCGTTTTTAAGCTCATTGATGATAGCAGTCAGCTCGGGATCCTTAAGTTGGTGTGGAACAATGTCCGAAAATGCCAGAGGAAAGTCTAGGAGCACGCCACAACATGGCGGCTCTGATAAATTCTGGTGGTCGTTGGGTAAGTGATACATGCGTGACAGAGTGTCCGCTATGATATTTTGGGTGCCTCGCACGTGCTGCACTGTGAACTTAAGGGCAGAAATTTGGACTACCCAGCGACCAATCTTCCCGAGCTGACGGGGGTGGGCAAGGAGCCAAGAAAGTGCCTGGTTGTCGGTTTCCAACAAAAATTCTTTATGTTCTAGGTAACGCCTGAACTTGTTAATTCCAAACACGACAGCCAAACATTCCAGCTCATAAACAGAACAACTCTTCTTCTCACAAGGGGTTAACGTGCGTGAAGCATAAGCTATGGGCTGCCGGATACCATCTACTTCTTGCGATAAAACAGCAGCAACGGCTAAGGAGGAAGCATCACTGATGAGTAAGTTTTGCTTTCTTTTAAAATTTAGTGAT
Source organism: Homalodisca vitripennis (assembly GCF_021130785.1). NCBI lineage: Eukaryota > Metazoa > Arthropoda > Insecta > Hemiptera > Cicadellidae > Homalodisca > Homalodisca vitripennis. Next base: position 63,928,542 of record NC_060213.1, read on the forward strand.
TATTTTTATTTTTCAAACTATGAAGGTTAAGAGCACATGGTTTTCCAAATTGTAGTTTTGCTTTTTATTAACTTTTAGTACTTCTGGCTGCTAACTAAATTTTAAATTGGCTTTCAAATTAATTCTCTTACACTTTTCTTAGTTTTCACCCTTTCTATTCGGCTTAAATTAATTTTCTGTCTCTCAGTGAGGACCAGTCCTAGGCTATATGTTACAGTTCCTTTTTATTCTGCAGCCAATATTGTTTGTAATGTGTCACTTGTTATGTAGTTTTTGTAAACAAACCCAGAGAGACTGCTGAAGGTTCATTTTACTAAATTTTTAAGCCTTTCTGAGAGATGTAACGTTCTTCGGGTCTTTTAGCCCATAACTCCCCCTTATAGCCTACTTGGTTAATTTAAGGCCTTCTGCCATCAAATTTTAAATTTAGATTCCTGTTAATAGGCTGCTACTTTTGGCCATCAGTTTTTTTTCTAATAATTAAATTTTTTTTTTTCACCAAGAGTAAAACGCTTAAATTTTGTTCTGTGACAGAGGGGGGCGTAGCTCAGTTTGCAAGACGAACTTACGACCGAAATCAGGCATAGCCAAGACTGGAGGCTGCATCACTGCCTCTTTCAGCTGCTCAAAAGCAGCCTGTTGCGCTTCACCCCACTCAAACTTGGCACCCTTTTTCCTAAGAGAGTTCAGAGGGGCCGCCACTTCAGCAACATTGGGGATGAAACGACGATAAAAATTTATCATTCCCACAAAACGGGCAATCCCCTTGGCATCCTTAGGAGGAGGAGGAAACTCCCTGATTGCCTGAGTTCTCTCTGGATCAATACAAACACCTCGAGAAGAGACAAGATGACCCAGAAACGATATTTCAGGCTGAGCAAAACTCACCTTTTCAGGATTGACGGTAAGGCCAGACTCTCGCAGCCTAGTTAGAACTTCCTCTAGATGAGTCAAGTGCTCCTCATAACTCTCACTGTACACAAGCAGGTCATCCAGATAGTTGAACACGAACTTAAATTTGACATCATGAAAGATAGAATCCAGGAGTCTGGTGAGTGTTTGGGCCCCCACAGCCAAGCCCATTGGCACTCGGGTGAACTGGTACAAATTCCAAGGCACACAAAAGGCAGTGAGAGGTCGAGACTCGTGTTTTAGAGGAATCTGATGGTATGCCTGATTAAGATCAAAAATGGAGAAATACTTGGCCTTACCAAACCAGTCGAAAGCAGAATGCAAATCGGGGAGAGGCACGGAGTCAATTTCTATCTGAGCATTGAGCTTTCGATAATCCAGGACCAATCTGGACTTCCCATTAGGTTTCGGCACTAGAAACGCTGGACTGGAAAAATTTGAGCAAGATGGCTCGATTACCCCACTCTTAAGTAAATCATCAATCATATTTCTCAGAATTTCCATCTTGGGCGGAGCAAGCTTATATGGATGGGAACGTACAGGACGGGTGTCTGTAAGACGAATCTCGTACTCCAAGAGATTGGTCGTGCCCAGTTTGTCAGTTAGGACTTCAGGAAAACTGGAACAAATCTGCCTTATGTCCTCAGCCTCTTTCGGCGTAAGATGTCCTAGTTGGTCAGGAGGAGTCAAGCTCTTATCTTCCATCTCTAAGGCAGCAGTCCCACGAGACTCAACATCTGAAAAGGGAACGAGCACCCGCCTGGCGAAAGCAAAGAAAACATGACTGGAGGCCAAATCCAAAATCATGCCAGTTTTTCCGATAAAATCTGCTCCCAAGATGAAAGGAAAAGTCAGGTCCTTAGCCACCAAAAAGCTCCAATCCCAAGAGAAATAATTAATTTTGATGTGAATCTGGGCACTACAGATAATAGGTAAAGGTGTGCGTGAAGCAGTCCAGCAGATAAGTGAACTAGGCTCAACCTGCCGTATTAGCCCAGAGGATTTTAGATCTTCAAAAAACGACAAAGAAATCAGGCTGCGTGCTGACCCAGAATCAACCAGGGCCTTCTGCACCACATTCCCCACAAGCACATCCAGTTGTGGGCAGGTTGAGCGGGCAGCCCTTACTCCCTGCGCAGCCAGAGCAGCAACCTCCCCTCTCGGCCAACGATGATAACTGTCCCCAAGTCTATTTCTTTCTGTTTTCTTTCTGTTCTGTATTAAACCAGCTACCCTTTTACCATCAAAATTAGGTACATTTTTGCCCTCAAAATTACCTTTACGGCACGAGTCGGGCTTACTCGTCCGCAAGCTTACTAGTTTTTTTTATTAAGTGGACAAAACGGTCTAATATGTCCCACTTGCTTGCAGCCATAACAGGTAGGAGGCTGCCTACGGGAAGGAGCAGCTGCTGGCTCAGACTGCACCGGAGCATGGACCGGCCCCGGAGGCAAGTGAGGAAGATGCCTCGACATGGCCTCCCTTTGATCATCCGCATCCTGAACCCCTCTAGAGATGATGGAGAGGCGGTCCAAATCCGCAAAAGATGCGGGACGGCTACAAAAAATCAAACGGGAGCGTTCTTCAGGTTTAATGCCCTCCAAAATAAGGCTCACCAACTCTGTTTCGCTCAAGCTCAAGCGCAACACCCGGGCTACATCCCGTATCTCCCCGACAAAATGGCTCAACGTCTCGTCTGGTGCCTGAGGACGGTAAACGCGTTCCACCCGCAAGCGCTCCCTAACCCGAGCAGGTACAAAGAACTCCAAGATCTCGGCGTGGAACTGGTCAAAAGTGGCACCTCTCTTAAGGCAGTCTAGAAGGCGATCAAAAAGCGGCCTTAAGGAAAACTGCGCTAAAATCTGCATAAGCATGGCATCTGTCATACCAGGAAATTCTTTTAGCTTAAAAACTTCCAGAAGGAAATGGATAAGTAAATTAGTGTCAAGCCCATTAACTCTGGGGAAGTGTTGTAAAACACTCCCCAAAGGATGGGGCAGTTTGCCAAAGCTGGAAAAAGAAGGCACAACTATAGATGATGCCTCACCAGCCGCTTCAGGAGGGCCACTACCCATCGGAGACATAGTAACTCTGGGAGGCTCGAAAGAAAGAGCCGGTGGATGGTTAGCAAAAGCAATGGTAGTGGGAACCTCCGTGGGAGTGACAGCGGTAAATAGTACCCCTTTCTCTTTCACCGAGCGCACCTCACTCAAACCATCTAAGGCTTGTTTTAATTTGTTACTGGCCGAAAAAGCCCAACTTTTAATATCAGAGTCTAAACTAGGAGCTGACATAAGTAAAACTATTCTGTCACGCCAATGTAAAAGCTGAGATGCCAATCTAGCCTTTGCTGACCCGGACATGGGAAGTGACTCAAAATTAATGTCGTCTTCTAACTCTTCCATTCGGGTTTTACAAAACTCAAATTCAGTATTAATTTGGAACTCTGCATTCCAGCTGCGGTCCAACGCTATACAAGCCCGTAATTGAGCTCTTAATGCCCTCACATCTCCCTCGGGCTTCTGTCCTCTCGCCAGGACCTCAAAAACCAACTCGGGCTTGCGCAGATGTTCAGGCACCAGGGAAAACGCCATACCAAACAATTAAGACAAAATAAATACAACAAAGCGTACGCAACAATTACTTAGTAACCTAAGTGGACTCAACTCACAAAGGGCTTACACTGACGAGGTCCAAGTGAAGAACTTAATACCTGCCACCTAATAGAAGGATACCCTGCAAATATACACTAACCACAACCTACAAACACAGAAGCAATAAATATAACAAAACAACACATTGATAGGGGAAAAGTAGAGTACAGTTAGATAAATTTAGCGGTTAAGCAATTTAGAGTCCCTTGCTCCCTGCAAAGAGTAAGTCTGCAGGAAGCAAGACACTAAACCAATTCCACCCGGTATCCTGTGCTAGGGCGAGCTCCTAATAAAAAAGTTGTGTACTCTGACCTCCCCCTACCTAACACTAACCTACACCAACAAAACAAAACCAGAACTGAGAGACAGCTGAGAGAGCAGCTAACCACGCTCTGCTACCATTGAAACCATACATCGCCGCTCGCACACCCACAGCAAACCATCAGGGAAGCGCGCGCCCATGGTGGCGAACGGGATGCCGGATCAAAACTAACTAGGTGAAAATAAGAACACCGTGGTCAGTATACTCAGGTTCATTCACTAAGACAACATAACATAGGCCTATCCAGTCAATATAAAAAGGTATATAATTATACTATAAATAAAAAAAAATAAATAAATAAAAGTGCCTGCAGTTGTATATACCTCGAACAATTCTTGTCAGGTGCACCTGCATACAAAAATTGGAAACGCCATAATTTGAAACAAGAAATGCCAATTCCACCCGGTATCCTTCGGCTAAGGGCGGGCTCCTAATGAAATCCAAGAAATAACTAAATAATATCTAAAACTAACCTAAAATTAAATAACAAAATATAAACTATATAAATGGCAACAATAACAATAACAAATAAATAAAGAATATGAGAAGGGTATCACAGATGTTGACTAGCAGTAATGTCCATCATGGTGGCCGTCCTTCAGCAGAGCGCAAAAGAGAAGGTTCTCTGCGACCACGCATGATGGAGAGATGACAGGAGAAAAACAGCTCATCTCTTGGACCTCATCAGTGAGGGGCCGTAAACTTAGCCGCACATGTTAGAAGGAAAACAGCTCAGAAAATCCAACAAAACACTTAAATAAACCAAAAAATTTTAAATCTGGAGCTACTCCTAACTTGTACACCACGGCTCGGAGTCTTGACCACTCTCCCGGAAAAGCCAAACGCCTTCAAAAGGTCAGTGGCCTCTGCAGCCAATAAACCACACACACACATACACTATATAAAACACACATGAGCCGGGGAGATATAGGTATTGAACCGGCTCAGCACTATTGGAATACGATACGCAGACCCATGGATCCCTGATAAGGACATAGTTGTCCTTCCTTTCTTGAATCAGAAGTTTTCACAGTAGTAATATATGTTATTTTTGCGTTTCATTATAAACTATGGGCTCGTGTCTGTTGATAAAGATCATGTCACCTTTAGAGTGTCACACGAAATCGGATTGAATGAACTACTGGCAAAATTTGAATAGAGCCAAACTTACAGCATTTTTTCTGAATTTGTTAACTAAATTCTCTAAAAATTAAATAAAGTCAACTATATAACTCTAATCTCAAAAATATTTACTTATATTTATTTTAGAACATATTAATATTTACATAATTCCTTTAGTACGTAACTATCTATAAATTTGTGTTAGTTTGAAGTTGATTCTTATCATTTTTAAACATACTATTTATTATTATTTAATTTAAAAAATGAATAAATCGTTTATATAAAAAATAATAATAACTTTATCTTTACTTATGGAAATAAAAATGGTTAAAAATATCCACAGTATTACTTCTCGGGGGAAATAAGAAACCTGAAGAAAAAAGTAATGAACTTTAATTAGTAAGTTAAAGAAGTTTATGTAAGTTAAGAAAGTTTTACATTTGCAGTAAATAGTGTTTCCAACGTAAATGCTTTCCCTTACTTCCCTCTTTTGTTTTCTTCTAGTTAAAAGTTAACTCTACGAGGTAATGTATTAAGGAAACTTCTTACAATGTTATTCTACCATACTATATATTTAACTAGTGCAGAACTATATAAATAACTTAAATGCATGAAGTGTTAAGTAGTAAAAGTCCAAGAGCCGTTATAAAATTTGCATTGCACAAGTGCATACCCTAATTGTTTATGAAATCAAAATGTTCAAAACCTTAAAGTAGCGAAGTTCAATCTCTTTAAATAGCTTTCTAATGGCTGTATGACTATCGTTCGAAGGTTGGTTTTAAGATTTATAAACAATATATTCCGAGAATAATCTACGTGTAATATTTTTAACCGTATTGGTATTCTACAATTTTGACCTCTACCATAATGTTAGTGTAGCGGATGATCAATTTCATTCCATTTGCACTTGGGGGAAGATTGGATTTTATATAAAGTAAAATAATAACCATTACTAGAACACAGTAATATTTTTATCAAAACCTATTGCCAATAAATTACTTTTCTCTAACAAAGCTAGCTGAATAAAAATAAAAGGAAATATAGTATTCTATTCAATTCATGAACAACTCTGTTTTTGGAAAATCTATGGAAAATGTGCGAAATAGATGTGATATCAAACTAGGATATGAAGAATTTTCAATGAAACAGGCCAAGAAAACGAACATCAAATGTTTCAATATCTTTGACGACAACTGTATAGCGAGTCACATGTACAAACAAAAGGTTAAATTTATCTATTAATAGTGTTAATATATTTACAAATAAAGGTGTACGCTACTTCGTTACACCTTATTCTGGTATTCCTTAGTTATAAAGCTACTGAATCATTCCTGGTGGTACATAACCATTACTGCAATAAATAACCATTTAACTACAAATAACTAATTCATTATACTTGTTTGATTTGTAACGCAATTGGTATTTAAAATTGTTTATGGACCATGTCAAGCTCCCTATTTGTCCTATAGAAAATATGCAAATAATCAAAGATTCTAAAATCAGTCTGGTAGTTCATGAAGAGATTGACAGTATTAGTTTTATATTTCTACTTCTAAACGTGGTTGAAATTATATAATAGAATAAAGTTTTTTTAAACTTCTACCAGTCCAATAAACTCACAAATTCAAAACGCACTGACATAAGTATCACGTGGTTGGATTCTAAGGTAACTTACAATTTTTAAGTACAGTTCTCACTAAAAGGACAAAATTAGGATTTGCATGTATTTACAGTCTTTTTTTATTATTTTTATTACCTTTGAATAAAATACAACATCAAATCTTCAAAAATCGTACCACTAAGTCGGATTTGCAAGAAGCAGCCTCACTGCAAGAGCAACAAGCCACAATTTGGCGACAGTATTGCTCCATTTGTCAATACAATGGGGCGTTTTTCAAGCGGTGAATATTGTAGAAAATGGCTTCAGCGGGACTTCCGACCTCACTGAACCTCCAGTAAATTTCACTTATTTGATGGCAAAACAAGCAATTGCAGAGTAATTCCACGTCTCCAGTTGTCACTGTTAGTTCTCAACTTGACTAATGCACAAAAGTTTGTTATTAGCTGTATATTTGCCTACATAATATCGGATCATTATTTACAGTAAAATAAATTACAACATGATCTATTTTGTTTTAAAAGTTTAAGCTATTCTGTTATTTATTACTGAACGTAGCATTGGAAAGGTTATAAAGAAATATATATTTGTGTGTTTGTGTGTGTGTGTGTGTGTGTGTGTTTTGTGTGTGTGTGTGTGTGTGTGTGTGTGTGTGTGTGTGTGTGTGTGTGTGTGTGTGTGTGTGTGTGTGTGTGTGTGTGTGTGTGTGTGTGTGTGTGTGTGTGTGTGTGTGTGTGTGTGTGTGTGTGTGTGTGTGTGTGTGTGTGTGTGTGTGTGTGTGTGTGTGTGTGTGAGTTCCAAGTAGGATAATTACTTTTATATAATATTTATTGTTCACAATTTCTTATTTATTTGTCGCATCTAGTACCGTTAAGTCCTGCAGTTTATTGTAGTTATATATTTTGTTTAGAAACTCTGGGCCTCATATTTATTTGGTAACTCAGTCCTCTTATTTTAACAGCAAGAGTTGGACTATTTATTGTATTTAAATTTAGTACTTTTTTAAACTTTTTAACTTAAAAATTGTTAGTATTAATATTTCAATACTATAGACATTTAATAACTACATTGTGATGATGGAAATTGTGAGATTTAAATAATTATCAAATACAAAAGCCTAATTATTATTTAAATAACTGCTTAATATATACTTTATATCTTGAATAATTGAATAGTTGTATTCAGTACTTTCAAGAAATAAATTTTGTTACCAACAAATCTAAGTCAATCTACATGGTATAATATCCAGAGAATTTTATATAAATCCCCATCTTCGGTAATGATTGGTGAAAAATCATTGTATTTGTAAAATAATTTCCTCTAATAAATATTTACTAGGAAATCATTGTCCTAAGTCCTTATTGAATTGCTTACTGAACTTATTTTTACACGCATATCTTATGGTATTACACTGTGGGGTACTTGTCCAAATTCATATTTTCAAAGATTATTTAAATTACAACAAAATCTGATCGTATAGTCAGTAACTTAATTTCCCGAGAGTCATGTAGAGAATTCTTTAAGAAGCTCAAATTACTGACATTGCCTGCGCTGCGCTGTACGTGCTTGAGACGAGCATATTCTGTCATTTCAGGTGCAACGTAGGGATGTCCATAGTTATAATAAAAGAGCTGGAGAAAACTACAGAGTTCCTCAACACAGGCTACGACTTCATGGCCATCTCCCGTCTCAGATGGGTGTCAGATTTATCAATTGTTTACCAGAAAAAAATCAAATCTACCTCAAGTCAATCGAAATTCAAAAAGGCGTTGACAGAATATTTAATAGCAACCACATTTTATTCCCTGGGCGAGTTCTTGGAACACAGCATCCAACGTTGCCAGAGCTGAAAGACGTGGGGAGCAATAGGGTGTGCGGCTCAGTTGATATGAAAGGTTTTAAAATATGTGTATATGTATAGCTTTAAAATTTATTGAATACATTTCTTTATTTGAAATTTTATTTTAATTTTAAATATTTTATACATGACGAAGCTTATTGTCTGAAAAATAGGATTTGTGACGAATTTTACACACTTATGTATAAATGTTAAATAATGACAATAAAGAACTATTGAATTGAATCTAAAAAGTTCACAGACATTTATCAATAGTGAACACAAAATTCCGAGACTATCAAGCTGTTACTACGTTTGAGATAAGCCCGGCGTGACAAGTCAACAATACAAGATCGTATAATACTTGTCAGTAACACACCACTAACATACTTTATAGATATAATTACCTTAGGCTTAGAATATCTATATCAGATTTGGTCATACATTTATCTTAACAAGTGACTATAAGGTGACCCAGTGGCTACGTAGTATATACCAAACACTCACTATTTTGTATAAATTACTCTTAAAACCGAAAATTTTCACTATGCAACAATAGTTTTACCTTTCAAACAAAGCTTTATTTCTAAGCCCTGTTCAGATAGAAATTTTCTCTCGGTTTTTGCTCAGGTGGAAAACAGGGTACTTTTTTATTAAGCTGGAGGCTAGATCTGAATTAATTCCGTAAATATCCTTGCTCAAAATGTCTTTAATCTATCAACATATTTTGTAAAATATAATAGTATTTCGGTCTTTAGGTTTTATTTTAAGACTTTCCGTTGAGATTTTCAACAGAGATAAGCTTTAAAAATTTGGGCCATGCAAAATTCAGTAGAATTTTATGAGGGGATTACTAAAATATTTTTATGATAATAGATTTCCATTGTTTAATGAAACTTTGCGTTACTATGGTTTTATTTCAGTTAATCAAATTATAACATAAATCAATATATTATTTAAAATACTGGCTTTAATTAGTTATACCATCACGGAGAAAACTTTCTATGCAACTATCAATTTCTCGACTGGCATACATTTTAAATCTGAAGTTTGTATTTTCCAATAAATTCATACTTACATATAGATTCCGCATTTCGGATGAATTTTCTTTTACTTGGCAATTTTTAAATGAATGTTCGTAGATAATTAAATAAAATTTAATTTTATGTGGTAGGAACAAATTATACTACAAATTAGGAAGTTAATGGTTTTTTATAGAAAGAGGTATCCGAGACATAGGGTATGATTTTTCTTGATCGGTCAACTAGACAAACTCAGCTGCTGTGTCGGAAATATAATTAATTAGGACCAAACATCCCCGCACTTTTTTCCAAATATGATGTAAGTGTTAGGTTAAACACTGACCCTGACTCTAATATTAGGCTCACATATTAAGCTCACATATTAAGAATGACTCATATATTAAGCATTAACACACACTTCTGTAATATACACCAGATGTATGCCTTATAATAATGATTAGTTTTTAGGTTGTTCTACGTTTTTTAATACGTTACGCTTTCTTACTTGTTTAATTAAAGGCTAAAATGTAAAAAGAAATGTTGTAAGATTTGTAAATCGTAACCTTTAATTTAATATTATTAATCCGTTTCTGTACATTGTTATTTATTTTTGTATAAACCACAAAGTAATACTTCTTGGTAAGGAGGGCAAGTACTCGTAGTATTAAAGCCAATGAATCAGCCAAGGCGTCCACTTCGCTAAAGTTTCTTACTTATGGCCACCCTGCTTTGCCCTTGTGGCTTGTTTGAAAACTTTCTTGTTATTTAGACTTTTCACTTTGACATATTTTGTAGCTAAAAATTAGCACAAAAGTACATAATAAAATATTTTTATTAATTTTATCTGTTTCCAATTTATTCTAACACAATAAAGGGAAAAAATATATTTGAATAATGTTTTTAGATAAAGATAATCGTAAATATTTATTCGTGCTGTGATAACGTTTTCTAAAGTTTATAACTTTTATTGTGCTATAAAAAATTTCTAAAAAAGACAGTTAATATATTTTTGTTTTATTGGGAAAATAAAAAACAATACAAATAATTCTCTTCAACAACCGTAATTATTATTCCGGTTATATATTATTGTAATATACTTAAAATTATTATTTTTAAAGTTTGCATATAAATTAGGTAATTCATTTTAAAATGTGTTGTTGTTTAATTTTTTAATTACTTTTGGGAAGTCTTAGAAGCAATAACCTGTAAGAAATTTATCATGTTTGTTAGACAACAAGAAAAAAATGCGCAATGACTAAAGCCCAATGTTCACTGAATGCATCTGTGTTAATACGGAAGTATTAGTTTTGATTAATAAAAGGTCATTAAAATACATAGGTTTATTAATTACTGGTGACGTAACTGATGTATCCTGAACCCGCTAGTACGTGGTGAGGAAACTACACTATGTCAAACCGAATAAGAAACTTGCGTGTAACAAGTCACGTGATATAATATCGTTGCCAGCAACTTCCTCACGCCGCCTACACTTCCTTGAGATTTCCTCACTTAACAGCTATCTACCTTATCATATATTAAACAAGTTATAGTAAATTATCGTTAAATAGTAAGATTGCATTAAAAATAAACATTTGTAGCTCTGATTTTATCATTACACACATTCAAAATTAGCTGAAGCAAATACATGACCATAATTAAATTTAAAATTGCAATGGCCTAATTTCCTTTCGAGTAAATTGAAACTGATGAGTTGTTTTATTAAATTGAAAGCTTAAAATTGAACATTGTTTAATCTAATTACATAATTAAATATTATAAGATGATTAATTGGAACGTAATTTTGGTTACTTTCACACTACATAAGAACACAACCTGTTTTTAATGAAATCTATATAAGACATTTCGTAAAATAAGTTTTGATGGAGGTCAAATGGTAGGGTATCAAAGGGGTTTACATATATGAACGACACTTTTAAGATTATATTTTTAGTGGACTAAAACCGTTCATCATTCAGTAAAAAGTAGTTTAATCACCGTCACAAAATTAGATAAAGATACTGAGATTTGCTACTTCAAGAGTCTGTAACGTTTTCGAGGTTTAATGGTTGACCTTATAGATTACGTATCCTTCATACATTATTAAACTAGCTTCATACTGAAGGACAGCTTTTGGTGCTGTTAAGTTTTTATTTTAAGTATTATTTTCACGTTACGTGTTGGTGCTGATTAAAAGCAATTTGGTAAGATATGTAACACAGAAAATAAAGTATTATTTCCTCCATGCATGAAATTCTTCTTTTCCCAGGTTGTACAGGTTCTGTGGTTTTAAATCGAAAAAGCTGATAACAATTTGCATTTCTGAAGGAGAACGTTCCTTCGGGTTTTACAAGTTTCTTCCTTTAGGCTATGTTTCTGGAAGACATATGATCTCAGTGGCATTAGTGTTATCTTACATATGTAATTAAAGTATTAGTTTTATATTAAAATCGGTTTCAAAAGTAATTATATTCACTGCTGACGTTACATCCCCGTATACGAATATATCACGTGATGATGGATGGAAGCTGTGTCTTAACATCAGGCCAGCTGACTTTATACCATCTACAAATTTCTTATTAAGGCTTAGGCCACGCATTTGAACATTAAACTGTTTTAGTTTTTAGATTAAATAATATTTACAAGTAACTGACATGGGAGCGCAGATGGCTGCTGTTTTTGCAAATTTATTCATAGGTATATTAAAATAAAAACTACAGTACCACCTACATAATTTGCTTTCCTTTCATGGATGATGGCTTTCTAATCTGTCTCATATGTGTTTAAATAAGCAAACTACATACTATTTACTACTTACATACTAGTTACAGGTAATTACTAAATTATTAAATCGAAAATTAAGGGCTTTGTGGTGTAATGGTAATGCACTAACCCGGCAAGTGTGAGATCCGTGTTCGAGTCCCGGCGGCGGAGCAAGTACTTTTTGTGATTCAATTTTTATTTAAATTAAATTAGGTTATTGGCATTTATACAAATGTGTGTGTGTGTGTGTGTGTGTGTGTGTGTGTGTGTGTGTGTGTGTGTGTGTGTGTGTGTGTGTGTGTGTGAAATAAATAGTAATAATTATTATAGGTAAATAGGATCCTTCTAATAATTTTGTTCTTAGCAAGGTCAAAATTAATATCTAGTTTATGGAAATAAAACTATTCAAATCACTATTTATTTACGTACTGTGGGATCTAAGTGTTGTAATTTTATTTTAATAATTTAAAACTACAACGTTTTTGTAGCGAGAAGTTGATTATATTTGGCCCAAATTACCCAGCCCATTGTTGGGTGAGCTGTCTGGGGAGGTTATATTGATATTCCTAGAATTATTTTTTTCAGATAGGACAAATTTTATTCTTTAGACCAGATTATTCTGAAAATACCGTGGGGATAGATAAAATGCTTCCATCACGAATTCGGTAACGCTCAGCCAGTAACTTAAATTGTGTCATAATATGTTTTAGTAACACTTGAGCCTTTTATTTCTTTACCATTTAATTTGTAGAATAATTTTTGGAAAAGCCGATATGTTTTAGTAAATTAATTAGGTACTATGAAGTTTTAAATTGTGCATGAAAATCTAATTAGTTTCACGAGTCTCGGCCAAAGGTTTTTCACAATTGCTTATCACATTTCAATCTAAACACTCGTATCTCAATATTCTATGGTGATAAAAAGCTGTTATGATAACAATAATAAACTGTTACTTAATACTTTTTGTTAACGCTAAAAATATTTTTTTAAACGGAATAGTCCCAAATTAATATTAGCTCGAAGAGTAACCATAAATGCGGCTCACGGGTTGTAATTTCCAAGAAACTGTTACAAAACGTTCGAGTTGTCTCATTGTAGTTTATGTCGGAAAACAGCCCTATAAAAACTTATTGTTTGACTTAGGAAGGTAATTTAATAATTGCAAACTTTTAGAGGAAATTATATTGTTTTTAAATATTATAAAGGACATTACTTTGAAATTTACTAAGCTGAAAATTAATTTATGCTTATCCTCTGCTGAAGTTACAAACAATATTAATAAAGTTACAAAAAATACTAGTTAAGGGAACTTTTTGTTCTCTTTATTCTCATTGTAAAATTTTCAGGTTTACGGGTTGTTAAAAGTTAATCATATGAATATTTATGCTTACAACACTTTTTTATTTGACATTCAAGGAAAGATAAAAGGTCACTTTTCATTCTTTCTTCTTCCGTTTATTAAACTCTGTTCTTAATAATACAAATTAATGGCATACTACTTGTAATCATTATTTGAGAACCTATGAGTGTTTGCACCTACAAGACAAGAAATTGCAGATTATGCACTAAAGTCATAAATATTCCTGAAGATGCCAAGAAAATAATGTTATTTTAATGTATTTTTCAATTAAATACATAGCCAGAACAATATTCGTGTTTTAATTTCAGTAAATATTTAATATGGACAGTTAATTAATCAATCACAGTTAATTAATTAGTCACAACCAGTCGAGTAGATATCGACAGTTGTAAAATGTTCCCGCACAAATACTAAGTTCTAATTAATAATGTTTTCATTTCAAACAAAATTGCCACAAACATTTAATGTAACTAATACCACCAAGCAGGGATCATAAGCAATTTTGTCCCGCTAAATTCATTTACCGTGAAACAATCTTGGCTGTTTTAAGGATCTAAGAATTATAGCAAGGAGTGTCAGTAGTATGTCATAGAATGAATGGTGAACCATTACTGTTATTCAGCATACTTTAGTTTAAGGAAGCAGAGCTTTAATGTTTAAAATGGTTTACAAATTATCTTTATGACTTGTGAAAGCATTTATTTAAATGGACGCTGGAATATGCATTCAATAAAGCAAAATATTAGTCAAGGGCATTTCTTATATGTCAGATTTCCTGAACTAGCTTCTTTTCCTGAAATAGCATATATTGTTGAAGTGTGTGATTATCTTTTGATGTCTTAGGTATTAATGTGAAACATTTTATTGGACATATCCTTCTGTCTCTTTGACTCTTAGAGCACTTCATAGTATTCCTATGAAAGATCACGCAGAAGCAGAATAATATATAATAATAATAATATATATATATATATATATATATATATGTGTGTGTGTGTGTGTGTGTGTGTGTGTGTGTGTGTGTGTGTGTGTGTGTGTGTGTGTGTTTTAACTTTTACTGAAACGTTGAAATTTGACTAATGACCTCATAAGACTTAAAGGACATTTTTCTCAATTAAAAAAAATTTTTTACACTGTTATATTATATACTTCACATTCAACATTTCACAATTTTTTTTCTGTTTTATGGTCTATCTAGAATAATAATTTGTTAACTATAAAAGTTAATACGATATCTCATAGGGCTTTCAACAGAATGTTGTAAGAAATACCATTGTAATACCGCTTTTATAGTGGGCGATACAATCATCAGCGAACAAAATGGTGCAATCCCTAAGACCCATTACAATCTGAATAACTGTTACGGTTTTGAAAGGGAGCGGTGGTGCGGTGGGTTGGGGCTTCCCTCAAGGCATTGTTGTGATAGATTCGCGTTTTTTTTTCCTTTATTGAGTGAACTAGGCGGGTGATTGACTATTCCCTCACAGCTATGCATTATTGGTCCTATTAAACGAAAATAATCTGATACTCTTAGAAATGACTCTAAAAGCAGTACTAATTTAAATTAAGTACGTATATACCAACTTTATAGCCGTTTTACATTATTAGTGTGACTAAACTTTTTCTTGCAGATTTTATACAAATACGTAGCAACTCTTGTAAATTTTAAGAAGCAAATTTTGAAATCAACTCCAAATATACTGCCTTCACGATTTACGACACTGGACTCTATATGTAAATTATACGTATTGAGGGCGAGCAGAATAAGGCTGACAAGGTGTTTGGCTCTCCTTAAAAAGCAGAGTACGTGAGAATCTCCTTATTTGGTAAATACTTATAAATGGCCACGACATTAGCATTAGTTTGATAATGAATTATTTTTCTTTATAATACAAGGGACGAATACGCCACAGCATGTGTCAATTCTATTCCAATCATTACCAAAATAATGTTATATCAGTATTAGCATGTAGAGTTTCCTTAACGTTTTGGATTGTACTGTTTATCACTATTTGCATTGTCCATACTACTTTTAACGTGATGTGATTATGTTTATACTGAATCACTTAAATTATTAAAAATAATAACATTTGACCATTCGCAATTAAGTTATATTTTACATCCATTATAAAACGGTAATCAAAAAAGTTACTTATTAAAATTAACTTTGGTTATTTTTAAAGTTTCATATCCATTATATATTCGCAGGTAGTTATATATCCTGTTAATATGTAATTAATATTAATTCAACTTCTAAAAGTGTATCAATTCATTAACTAATATGCACATTAGCTCTATAATCGTATGATTACATGTTATTTATATAATACATTATAGTTCTTGTTTGAATAAACAATAATAAAAATCAGGTAAAATATTTGTAATGGTATCGTTTTTAATGCAGTTTATTTAATTTGTTGCAGGAAATGTGAATTTTTTACAGGAGTATGAAACAATGTTGATACTATTTTGTGTATCAAGTTCAATAACCGTAATAAAAAATGCGTAGTTTGTTTAAAAATATTATTCAACGTTGCATTTAAAACGTTTACCATTTCAAAATGACGATAAATTATAATCAAAAGTATCAAAAATATGTAAATATTCTTTTGTGACGATAGTTTAAAAAGGTAGCAGTGCGCTTATACCAGGTGCAACAGATTTCACTGTGATTGAATGAGAAATGTCGTCGTTCCCTCATTTAATTTTTAAATTAACCTGAAAATGTATAGACAGATATATTGGATAATGGATATTGAATTTAAAGTGCCTAAATCTTGAGGTAAATGCCTAGAAGAGATTAACAGTTGGGTATGAAACTGTTACGACCCTGATACAGAGAAGCCGTTACAAATTATAACAGCGCCATTACTATTGTGTTAGATAGTTGATGAGCGTTTCTTCTTTTTTAAACGATCGTCCAATAACCATGAGCAGTTTGGTCGTGTCCTCGTCATAAATTTGTATTATGCTTACATCAGTTTCAAACTGTTTTAAGCAAAGTTTTATATGATATCGTTAATGCTCAAAGTGCAGTCATTATGAAAATATAAGAAGTGGTCAAATACTTACTGATTTATTTAAAATAATATTATTGGCTGAGTGCAATTAAACAAAAATAAAACAAAATGTCTGTCTGTCTTTGCGCGATAGTGGTGAAAAAACTTAGTGAAAGGTTATAATTACATGTATGTGCAGATTTTGAAAATTTGATTTCCTGTTATTCAACTTAAAAAGTAGTTTTTTATAAATATCTAGGGTTGATATTTTGGTAGTAACTTATCGTGGACCTTACATAGAAAACAACTTAATATGATATTGAGGAATATTATATTTGAATTTCACCAACTTAGACAAATTGACATGCTTAAGATTTAAGAATATCATATGTAAATAGTATACACACATTTTTAATATTATATAAGGGTGTACTTACACCCTTTTCTTCAAAATAAAACTTTTCTGCAAGTTTAATAAAAACTTGATCTGTTTCTTGGTAAAATAACACAGTCGTTGCTCATAGATGTGGAAAATGTGTTTTCCACTCAATTTTTTATTTTTTTTAGCTCTGGTTTTTTCTCTAAAAGTTTTAACTTACAGTTCTGCGACTTGTTTTATTCAATCTATGCGGTCACAAAACATCAATAACGTTTGAATTCACCCTTAATCTATCTTACTAGAATTTCAGTAAGACCTCGTTTTAAATTATGGTGAATTTAAGTCTGTGCAAAATCTTTCGCTAGCCGTAACTCGCTAAAAAAAGCATTTCTAGTTCCATGTTTTATATACACGTTCTTCATTATTTTTACACGTTTATGAGCTCCTACAGTTTGAGCATATATTACAGAATCATCCTATATACGCTTCACCAGTCTTTTAGTAAGTGCTCTAATATATCTGCAGTACTTATACACGATTTAATTTTGTGTGATTCTTTTGTTATACTAAAAATAAAAATGAAGATTTTTTATGAACTGTAAATTGTGGCGTCATAAACAAAGAGTGTGGCTTAGCCCGGAGCTCAGTACAGTAATATCGTTTAATATCGACATTATCGTCTGAGGATAACGAGTTTTGTTGAGTCAGCTGATCCTGTAAATGACAACATAAAATATAATAAACGACAGATCGAGCTGTACCTTATCACACTTTATAAAAAGTACAATTGTACCCTATTTTTCGTTGAACATTTATACATTCAGAATATTTTTAATACATTTATATTTGTATTTACATCTTAGACAGTTATGAAAAATCAAAATAATCAGCCGGAAGTGTTCTAATAAACATAAAAATATAGAATAAAAAATATAGAATTATCTTTTAAATATTAATTTTTATACTATTTTGGCTGAACATAGGTACTAATGTATCTGGGGAAACAGACGGTTAAAATCTGATCTTATAGTCTCTATATTATATTATGTCACTCATCTGGGGGTTAAAAATTAGGTTTTTAACTTCTTATCCACTTTTTTGTATATTTTGCTATCTTAGAGTATATTATTTAAATTCTCAAGGTCTTTTAGAGTTTATTTTAAAATCAACTAATAACCTGTACTTATTGTGCAGGGATTAAAACGACTCAATTTGATCATTTTTAAATAGAGGAGTAAACAATAAGCTGAAGATATCAATTACTCATTCCTCTCTCTCCCCCTCTCAACACCATACTTTCTTCATGTGTTTACAGGTTTACTATCCTCCTGTAGCGGGAATGGACTGTCGCAAGGACGCGAGACTTCCTGGTTTATCTCATCCTGGCTCATGAGGCGAACGAGTGTTTGTGGCATATCTGTTTAGTTTCGTGTTTTAACTACTGTGTTTCTTCTTACGTCGTGTTTGTTCAGCTATATATATTTTTTACATACAATCTACATATAAGTTGATCCTCTATATATTTATTTTTACCTTGTGTATGCTTAACTTGTGGTTTAATAATTAATAACAGAAAAAGAGGATAGATAAAATACTTGAAACGAAGTTTTCCTGTAACGCTTAATATTGGCAAAAATATCAATTGCCTTGTTTGTTATTCCTTCAAACCATCCATCATCAGTAACATACTTGAAACAAAAATTGCAAGATATTTTATTGTCTAATCTCTGGAAGCGCATCATCCCTGTCAACTTTTAACCTAACAGTAAAAACGTACCGTATTAGAGTTGTAGCCTTTAAGAAATCTGATTGCAACATATATTTTTGTCTCTAGGAACTATGAGTTCCTGGGAGACCTTTAGTGCGTAGAATCCTATAAAATGTATAGATTTTTATAGCTCTCGGCATTAAACATTACGCATTTGGTGCAAGTCCACAACGTTTACAACGACTTCTTGAATGATAGAAACTTCAGAGACTCTGGAAATTACTACTGATCAAACCCTCAAACAATTGCTATGTTTTACTACTCGGTTGCTTGAAGCCATGAATTTAAAGACATAGATAAATTTTTCAGAGCCACAGAGACCTTTTAGAGTTTGAGATTTTTAGAAATACGGTAACTTTAAATCATTACGCATTCATAGACTCTAGGATTGTTTGTTTTATATCATATTGATGTTAGTATTATATAAAGAGCATGTATCTACTTTTAATACTAGAAGGACGTGTGTTGTATAAGTTACTGTTTCCCGACAGTAAGTTAATCATCTGTAAATAACACACATTTGTAAATAGTAATAACTATTGTATATAAAAAATGTGTCCCTCCAAACATGTATACCAATTAATGTTTGATAATACCGTTTCATGAGATGTCAATAATAATTATACGAGAATATTTTTTCAAGTGTCTTGTATATTCTTTCCAAAAGAATATGTTTGTTTGAAAGTACAACCCTTACATGCAATAATGTATAACCATCGGACTTCTTCCAATGGGAAAAAATGATAAATTAGTTTCTAAACAAGATTTGGCCATAATCAAGATTTTCATATATGTTTTTCTTTAAAAGGGATTTATAAGCTACCAGAAGATTCCTTCAAAATTCAATTGAACATTTAGAACAGGCACAGCAGTAGGTGCTAAAATTAAAATCATTATTTGGCCTAATAATGAAAACGAATGACAAAGGAATAGTCAGTAGAAGATTGTATAGGGCTACGCCGACAATTTGGAGGCGACAACTTTTTTATTTGTGTTATATATAATTATCAATACATTTGTATTGATTCTTTTTATTTTTAAATATAATTGTTAACTATTTAATCATAATTTATATTTTTAAATATCATAAATCTATATATTAAAAAAATGGATAAACCGTTAGTATAAATAAATATTTTATTTTTACTGTGGAAACAAAAACATTTAGGGAAAACATTTTATTTCGTGGGAGAAAAAGAAAGCCGAGTAAGAAAGAACCTTAATTATTAAATACATACATTATGTGAGGTAGGGGAGTTTTACATATGCAGTAAGTACATGGGGCCCAAGTAAATTCAATTACTGTCTTTCTTCTGTTTTCTTCTAGTTAAATGTTAGCTCTACGAGTCTAACGTGTTTAGTAAACTTCTTACTGTAAGGTCGATTAGATTATATTTAACAAGTACAGAGCAATAAAAATAACCTGAATACAAGAGGTTTCAGTAGTAATAACCGCAGAACTCCATTTTATAAGTACTATTGCAAAACTAACAGAATGTTGAAAACATCGTAATAACATTGTTAAACATAAAGGTTTCTTTACATATGAGAGAAATTTTTAAAAGCAATCATCTACATTCCACCACTTTAAGTATTATTTATTAATGGGAATAAACGCCAGATATAATATGACAATAATTATAAAAAGGTCCCATACATGCAATACAATTTTTAAACTTTCTTTATATTTTATATGATTTATAAGCCATAAATGATATAAATATTACTATCGATACAAAATTTACTAGAATATTAATAAAGGGTAAGGTAATATTCATAAATAGAGAAAATATTTATGAGGGCTGAAATTGGAATATAATATCGTGTACTCCTAGACGTCTTTGGCAGTAATACTTAGTAGCATGTAAAATATGCTTTTTAAATTTTTACCTACCACGTTGCTTTGAAAAAACGGGGAATTCACTGTATATTGGTCTTCCATTGTAGTTGTCATAATCCGGTTGGTAAAATCAAGAGATCTACAACAGTCAAATAATACGAAACAAAATCATCGTGATCTACATGAGAGCAATATAAAGGCGGTAATACATTTTTAACTAAGGCAGTAAAGTACATATATGCATACTTTAAAGTGTGTAATTTACTTACAATCATCTCAACTTTTCAGTTATATAGTGAAATACTAGTTATTAAAAAAACCTTTACTGGAAAATATCCATTTTGTGGCGACCTAATAAGAAAACTGAACATTAAAAATTATTATCTATATGCAGGCGGCAGTACGTATGTTTACAAACTTATCATCATTGTCAGTAATAGAAATTTAAATGTTAATTAAAAGTTTAATGATTTTTATTTCATTTTGTTTTACATAAAAGTCACAAACAAATCTTAATAAAATGCAGAAATCCATATCTTGAAAAACTAAAAAATATAATGATTTGATTTAGCATCAAATATGCTTTAAAAACTCTCCATAGAGACCATATTAATATCATGGATTTTTTTACAAATGTTTACCAAATTCAGTTACAATTTGGATTCATAATCCACTCATTTGGGTGGGATTATTGCATACAAATTCCTGGATTGCTAGCTAAACAATTTTTTGTTATGAATATTTCAAGTGCATATATCTCATATACAGGTGAAAAGCTTTGAACATAATTTGTGAAAAAACCAATCATAAACATAGCATTAAAATGACGTAATAACGTGACGTATTGTGTAAAGATTGTGTGATATTTTGACTTTTCTTATTTTAAAAGTCTATTGATTTGAACTTATAAGTTCCACCTAAAATACCGCTATTCGTGATAGGTAACTAACATCTCGAGTTTCTTATTATAAATCAATCATATTTGTTTGTAAATATTCAATGACAACTATAATATTTAATACTAAAAGCCACTGTAAACTCTTCATGTCATTTATGATTATTTACCTTCAGGATTTTAGGTATTTTAAATTCAATTTCCCATTATAGTCTGGTAAGAAATAAACTGTTATGATCCTGATACAGAGAAGCCGTTACAAAGTATAACAGCGCCATTACTGTTGTGTTGGATAGTTGATGAGCGCTTCTGCATCAGCCGATTTATATTTTCATTGAATAATCCTGCCATAGTAACTTAGCTAAAAATAAAGGTAATTAATTAAATAAGTAATTGATTGAATCAAAATTACAAAAAACATGCTATTAACGCACTACACGCATGCTACTGTACGCACATTATATAGTAAAGTTTATTAGTTGCATAAGGTTTGTAATTTGTTAATATGGTTGAAATAAATACATAATATTTAGTTATATCAAAATAATTTTCAAAAAGAACTCATTGCTTTGTCTGCAATGTATTCTGCTATCATATATCTGCAGTAGGCCTACTTATAAACAATCTAATTTTATGTCTTATATTTCTAAGAGGAACAATGAATATTGTTTACGAACTGTAAATTGTGGCGTGATAAAAAAGAGTGTGGCTTAGTCCGGAACCCAGCAAAGTAATATCGTTTAATGTCAACATTACCATCTGAGGATAACGAGTGTTGCTGAGTCAGCTGATCCTGTAAACGACAGGATCTACTTTAATAAGCGATAGATCGAGCTGCACCTGATCACACTTTCTAAAAGCTACCGAAACACAACATTTGTTAGAGAATATTTCTACATTCACAATGTTTTTAATTATACTTATGGTTCTACTGAATGATCATGTAAGTGTCGATAAAAATAAATGCATATATAAGATTAAAAGGGCGATCCAAGTTTACAATCACTAATACTTCCTTGTAATTCGAAATTAAAAAAATATGTATGTTAAAGGAATATGTTAGCAATGGTTTTTATAAAATAATAATGGTCATCTTTACTTCTCATATGTCAATCATTTACATTTAAAATATATTCACCGTTTTAAATTATCACGAGTTTAAGCAATGAAAGAGAATGTGAGAAAAAAATAAGATAATGATAAAATTTAAACAGGTAGAATAATCGAACGCCGAGTAATATAACGAAAATAAAGATCCGGAACGACAGGATATCGAACATTTGTCATCTTTAAGGTTACAAAAAGCATAAAAAAACGTTCGAGGATACAATTATATCCTCTTCGTCACGTGGTCTCATACTGACATCAAGTGATATGACAATACGTTAGTCAACGCAACATGGTGAGGGGGAAATGTGGTGTAGTAACTACCCATACGGCCATTCTAGCAATGATGCTTCCTAGTTCTATTATGTTACATAAAAACTCATATAGTTTTAAGACTTATATTGCATTTGGTGCATAAGTAAACGTTTCTTCACATGGAGCTCCAACAAACCATAATTTGTAAATAAATAACAACTATAATTGATAAAAATATGTTTCTCATAAAATTTATGTTTGATTCTAAAGTTAGATGAGATGCTAATAATACTTTTATAAAATTTTTTGCTACTGGTGTTTCACCCCATTAGCTCAGTGGGTAATCACGAATTATCTTTGGTTAACATTCGTTTAATATAACATTTATGAGAGTAGTGGATTATAAATAGCCGTAAAAAAGAGGCTTATATATGATAATACGAGTTTACAAATACACATTAAAATAGGTTTTTTTAAATCCTATAACAAAAAAGGTATTACGGCAGTTCGCTACCATCCAAGCTCATTTATAACAGTTCAAGGTAATTAACTATTCCACGGATGTCCAGTGAGTTAACATTCAGTAACTATCATTAATTTTATACTATTTCGTTGAATTCAAACAGAAATTGAACCGCGAAAGTGGCATAGATATATACCATATTTTTATAGAATGCCGTAATTAAGGATCGTCCATCATTGCTTACTTCGCACTATTGGAATACGATACGCAGACCCATGGGCCTTTGTTAAGGACATAGTTGTCCTTCCTTTCTTGAATTAGATGTTTTCATAGTAGTAACATATGTTATTTTTGCGTTTCATTATTAACCGTGGGCTTGTACGTATCTGCTGATAAAGATCATGTCACCTATGGACATTTCCAGATCCTGACCTGAAATTATGTCCCAATAATCAAACCATTAAAAATCATAAATAAAAAAGAAACCCCAAATTTGGTCAATCTTTTGAAGTCGGCCCTTCGGAAGGAATGGAGAAATTTATCCATCTGGACCCGGCTACTAAAATTTATTCCGGAAGGTGACCTCCAAATAAATAATGGGAGACAGCAGGGAGCTTGTCACCGAGCCCTTGATGGTACTGCTGCAGAGTTCTTAAATACTTAAATACCAATTACTCTCAAACTAATGAAATTATTTGGATCCAGTCTGGCACTCTATCCGTACAATCTAGATTTCTTTGCCTTCAATAGGTTCATATCCAAACCAAAAAGCGTCCAATTAACTTTTTCCAGGCAGTAAGGGTGGAGCTTTTATACAGATTTTCAAAGCCATAGTTATGTTTTTATTATTATTTTAGAACATATTAATATTTACTTAATACATAATTATTTATAAATTATTGTTAGTTTGAAGTTGATTCTTATTATTTTTAAACATACTATATATTATTATTTAATTTTAAAAATGAATAAATCGTTTATATCAAAAATTAATAATAAGTTAATTTTGACATATGGAAATAAAAACGGTTAGGAAATATTTACAGCATTACTTCTCGAGAGAAATAAGAAACCTGAAAAAGTAATGAACTTTAATTAGTAAGTTGCAGAAGTTTATGTAAGGTAAGAGAGTTTTACATTTGCAGTAAATAGTGTTTCCAACGTAAATGCTTTCCCTTACTTCCCTCTTTTGTTTTCTTCTAGTTAAAAGTTAACTCTACGAGGTAATGTATTAAGAAAACTTCTTACAATGTTATCCTACTATAATATATATTTAACTAGTGCAGAACTATATAAATAACTTAAATGCGTGAAGTTTTCAGTAGTAAAAGTTCAAGAGCCGTGACAAAATTTGCATTGCACAAGTGCATACCCTAATTGTTAATGAAATCGACCTGTTCAAAACCTTAAAGTAGCGAAGTTCAATCTCTTTAAATAGCTTTCTAATGGCTTTATGTCTATCGTCCGAAGGTTGGTTGTAAGATTTATAAAACATTATAATCCGAGAATAATATACTGTACGTGTAATATTTTTAACCGTATTTGTATTCTACAATTTTGACCTCTACCATAATGTTATTGTGGCGGATGATCAATTTTATTCCAATTGCACTTGGGGGAAGATTGAATTTTATATAAAGTAAAATAATAACCATTACTAGCACACAGTAATATTTTTATTAAAATCAATTGCCAATAAATTATTTTTCTTCGACAAAGCTACCAGAATAAAAATAAAACGAAATATATTATTTTATTCTATTCATTAAGGAATGTCTTTATTAATAGTGTTAATATATTTACAAATAAAGGCGTATGCTATGCTACTTCGTTATACCTTATTCTGTAATTCCTAAGTTTTAAAGCTACTGAATCATTTATGGTGGTACATAACCATTACTGCAATAAATTTCCATTTAACTACATGCGTGAAGATTTCAGTAGTGACATAATTTGCATTGCATAAGTGCATATCCTTATTGTTTATGAAATCGACAGATATACTCTCCGCTTCAAAGGAAGTGAGACTAGATTTGGTGGAAGTTGATTAATAACGTATCAAGTTGTTAAAAATATCACATGAACTTTTTGGATTATACTTTTTACTTTGATAGTAATTTTACTAAATCAATGTTATATAATTGTCAGTTAAACATGTTAAAAACATTATAGGTATAATCATAACCATGACTAGCACACAGTAATATTTCTATCAAAATCTATTGTCAATAAATTAGTTTTCTCTAAAAAAGTTAC
Source organism: Homalodisca vitripennis (assembly GCF_021130785.1). Lineage (NCBI taxonomy): Eukaryota > Metazoa > Arthropoda > Insecta > Hemiptera > Cicadellidae > Homalodisca > Homalodisca vitripennis. The sequence continues at coordinate 63,954,111 of NC_060213.1, forward strand.
CAGAATAAAAATAAAAGAAATATATTATATAATTCAATTCATTAAGGAATGCCTTTATTTATAGTGGTAATATATTTACAAATAAATGTGTATGCTTCTTTCGTTATATCTTATTCCGTTATTCCTTAGTTATAAAACTACTGAATCATTCCTGGTGGTAGCCTAAATTACCATTACTGCAATAAATAACCATTTCACTACAAATAACTAATTCATTATACTTGTTTGATTTGTAACGCAAATTGGTATTTAAAATTGTTTATGGGCCATGTCAAGCTCCCTATTTGTCCTATATAAAATATGCAAATAATCAAAGATTCTAAAATCAGTTTAGTAGTTCATGAAGAGATTGACAGTATTAGTTTTATATTTCTACTTCTAAACGTGGTTGAAAGTATATAATAGAACAATGTTTTTTGAACTTCTACCAATCCAATAAACTCACAAATTCATAAACGCACTGATATAAGTATCACGTGGTTGGATTCTAAGGTAACTTACAATTTTTAAGTACAGTTCTCACTAAAAGGACAAAATTGGGATTTGCATGTATTTACAGTTTTTTTTATTATTTTTATTACCTTTTAATACAACATAAAAGCCTCAAAAAGCGTACCACTAACTCGGATTTGCAAGAAGCAGCCTCACTGCAAGAGCAACAAGTCACAATTTTTCGACAGTATTGCTCCATTTGTCAATACAATGGGGCGTTTTTCAAGCGGTGAATATTGTGGAAAATGGCTTCAGCGGGACTTCCGACTTCACTGAACCTCCAGTAAATTTCACTTATTTGATGGCAAAACAAGCAATTGCAGACTACTTCCACGTCTCCAGTGTCACTGTTAGTTCTCAACCTGACTACTACACAAAAGTTTGTACTTAGCTGTATAGCTGCCTACATATTACATATTAACGGATCATTATTTACAGTAAAATAAATTACAACATTATCTATTTTGTTTTAAAAGCTTAAGCTATTCTGTTATTTATTACTGAACGTAGCATTGGAAAGGTTATAAAGAAATATATATTTGTGTGTTTGTGTGTGTGTGTGTGTATAAATGTATTATGCATATATATGATACATGAAAGAGGGTTTTCCATATCTTAAATAAAAGTTGCATATTATTTATTTCAATTTCTTTCGGCAACAAATTAAGTAAATATTGATTATTATATCTAAAAATTACACATTTGTAATCCGAAAACTAAATATAATTATTAACAGTTTGTAGTACATATTACAATATTTTTAAAGGCTTTATCCTTATTTTATTGCATATTATGTTAACTAGGGTACACAATCCTTCACCAATGTTAAGTTTTGCTTCTGCCTGAAACCTATTGTAACAAATCTAATATTACTGAAAGTAGCATTGGAAAGGTTATAAATAAATATATATATTTGTGTGTATGATGTGTGTATGAAGCAAAGTGAATGGGTCTATACTACCACATATACGAGTATCTTTGTCAATAATTGCCTCTAAACTGTAATAAATTTCCATATCAATACATAAATTATATACAATATATCACAGATAAAATATTTTGCAAAATCTGAGTCTCAAAAATTTCTTTTGAAAGAATAATTTCACTTTAAATTATTATTATAGTTAAAAGTTATTTAACTGTAAGAACGTATTAGACCAAATATAGAAGTTCGTATATGTGAGTCTGTGTGTGTGTGTGTGTGTTGTGTGTGTGTGTGTGTGTGTGTGTTTCCAAGTAGGATAATTACTTTTATATAATATTTATTGTTCACCATTTCTTATTTATTTTTCTTATCTAGTACGCTTAAATCCTGCAGTTTATTGTAGTTATATATTTTGTTTAGAAACTCTGGGCCTCATATTTATTTGGTAACCCAGTCCCCTTATTTTAACAGCAAGAGTTGGACTATTTATTGTATTTAAATTAAGTACTTTTTTAAACTTTTTAACTTAAAAATTGTTAGTATTAATATTTCAATACTATAGGCATTTAATAATTACATTGTTATGATGGAAATTGTGAGATTGAAATAATTATCAAATATAAAAGCCTAATTATTATTTAAATAACTGTTTAATATATACTTTATATCTTGAATAATTGAATAGTTGTATTCAGTACTTTCAAGAAATAAATTTTGTTACCAACAAATCTAAGTCAATCTACATGGTATAATATCCAGAGAATTTTACATAAATCCCCATCTTCGGTAATGATTGGTGAAAAATCATTGTATTTGTAAAATAATTTCCTCCAATAAATATTTACTAGGAAATTGAACAAATCATTGTCCTAAGTCCTTATTGAATTGCTTACTGAACTTATTTTTACACGCATATCTTATTGTATTACACTGTGGGGTTCTTGTCCAAATTCATATTTTTAAAGATTATTTAAATTACAACAAAATCTGATCGTATAGTCAGTAACTTAATTTCCCGAGAGTCATGTAGAGAATTCTTTAAGAAGCTCAAATTACTGACATTGCCTGCGCTGCGCTGTACGTGCTTGAGACGAGCATACGCGTATTCTGCCATTTCAGGTGCAACGTAGGGATGTCCATAGTTATAATAAAAGAGCTGGAGAAAACTACAGAGTTCCTCAACACAGGCTACAACTTCATGGCCATCTCCCGTCTCAGATGGGTGTCAGATTTATCAATTGTTTACCAGAAAAAAATCAAATCTATCACAAGTCAATCGAAATTCAAAATGGCGTTGACAGAATATTTAATAGCAACCACATTTTATTCCCTGGGCGAGTTCTTAGAACACAGCATCCAACGTTGCCAGAGCTGAAAGACGTGGGGAGCAATAGGGTGTGCGGCTCAGTTGATATGAAAGGTTTTAAAATATGTGTATATGTATAGCTGTAAAATTTATTGAATACATTTCTTTATTTGAAATTTTATTTTAATTTTAAATATTTTATACATGACGAAGCTTATTGGCTGAAAAATAGGATTCGTGACGCTTGTTATACACTTATGTATAAATGTTAAATAATGACAATAAAGAACTATTGAATTGAATCTAAAAAATTCACAGACATTTATCAATAGTGAACACAAAATTCTGAGACTATCAAGCTGTTACAAACGTTTGAGATAAGCCCGGCGTGACAAGTCAACAATACAAGATCGTATAATACTTGTCAGTAACACACTAGTAACATAGTTTATAGATATAATTACCTTAGGCTTAGAATATCTATATCAGATTTGGTCATACATTAAATTTATCTTAACAAGTGACTATAAGGTGACCCAGTGGCTACGTAGTATATACCAAACACTCACTATTTTGTATAAATTACTCTTAAAACCGAAAATTTTCACTATGCAACAATAGTTTTACCTTTCAAACAAAGCTTTATTTCTAAGCCCTGTTCAGACAGAAATTTTCTCTCGGTTTTTGCTCAGGTGGAAAACAGGGTACTTTTTTATTAAGCTGGAGGCTAGATCTGAATTAATTCCGTAAATATCCTTGCTCAATATGTCTTTAATCTATCAACATATTTTGTAAAATATAATATTATTTCGGTCTTTAGGTTTTATTTTAAGACTTTCCGTTGAGATTTTCAACAGAGATAAGCTTTAAAAATTTGGGCCATGCGAAATTCAGTAGAATTTTATAAGGGGATTACTAAAATATTTTTATAATAATAGATTTTTTAAGCAATATTTCCATTGTTTAATGAAACTTTGTGTTACTATGGTTTTATTTCAGTTAATCAAATTATAACATAAATCAATATATTTTTAAAAAATACTGGCTTTAATTAGTTATACCATTACGGAGAAAACTTTCTATACAACTATCAATTTCTCGACTGGCATACATTTTAAATCTGAAGTTTGTATTTTCCAATAAATTCATACTTACATATAGATTCCGCATTTCGGATGAATTTTCTTTTACTTGGCAATTTTTAAATGAATGTTCGTAGATAATTAAATAAAATTTAATTTTATGTGGTAGGAACAAATTATACTACAAATTAGGAAGTTAGTGGTTTTTTATAGAAAGAGGTATCCGAGACATAGGGTATGATTTTTCTTGATCGGTCAACAAGACAAACTCAGCTGCTGTGTCGGAAATATAATTAATTAGGACCAAACATCCCCGCACTTTTTTCCAAATATGATGTAAGTGTCAGGTTAAACACTGACTCTGACTCTAATATTAGGCTCACATATTAAGCTCACATATTAAGAATGACTCACATATTAAGCATTAACACTTCTGTAATATACACCAGATGTAGGCCTTATAATAATAATTAGTTTTTAGGTTTTTCTGCGTTTTTTAATACGTTACGCTTTCTTACTTGTTTAATTAAAGGCTAAAATGTAAAAAGAAATGTTGTAAGATTTGTAAATCGTAACCTTTAATTTAATATTATTAATCCGTTTCTGTACATTGTTATTTATTTTTGTATAAACCACAAAGTAATACTTCTTGGTAAGGAGGGCAAGTAGTATTAAAGCCAATGAATCAGCCAAGGCGTCCACTTCGCTAAAGTTTCTTACTTATGGCCACCCTGCTTTGCCCTTGTGGCTTGTTTGAAAACTTTCTTGTTATTTAGACTTTTCACTTTGACATATTTTGTAGCTAAAAATTAGCACAGAAATACATAATAAAATATTTTTATTAATTTTATCTGTTTTCCAATTTATTCTAACACAATAAAGGGAAAAAATATATTTGAATAATGTTTTTAGATAAAGATAATCGTAAATATTTAATCGTGCTGTGATAACGTTTTCTAAAGTTTATAACTTTTATTGTGCTATAATCAATTTCTAAAAAAGACAGTTAATATATTTTTTTTTTTGGGAAAATAAAAAACAATACAAATAATTCTCTTCAACAACCGTAATTATTATTCTTTTATCATATTATAATATACTTAAAATTATTATTTTTAAAGTTTGCATATAAATTAGGTAATTAATTTTAAAATGTTTTGTTGTTTAATTTTTTAATTACTTCTGGGAAGTCTCAGAAGCAATAACCTGTAAGAAATTTATCATGTTTGTTAGACAACAAGAAAAAAATGCGCAATGACTAAAGCACAATGTTCACTGAATGTTTAAGTCTGTGTTAATACGGAAGTATTAGTTTTAATTAATAAAAGGTCATTAAAATACATAGGTTTATTAATTACTGGTTACTTAACTGATGTATCCTGAACTCTCTAGTACGTGCTGAGGAAACTACACTATATCAAACCGAATGAGAAACTTGCGTGTAACAAGTCACGTGATTTAGTATCGGTGCCAGCAACTTCCTCACGCCGCCTACACTTCCTTGAGATTTCCTCACTTAACAGCTATCTACCTTATCATATATTAAACAAGTAATAGTAAATTATCGTTAAATAGTAAGATTGCATTAAAAATAAACATTTGTAGCTCTGATTTTATCATTGCACACATTCAAAATTAGCTGAAGCAAATGCATGACCATAATTAAATTTAAAAATGCAATGGCCTAATTTCTTTTCGAGGAAATTGAAACTGATGAGTTGTTTTATTAAATTGAAAGCTTAACATTAAACATTGTTTAATCTATTTACATAATTAAATATTATAAGATGATTAAATGGAACGTAATTTTGGTTACTTTCACACTATATAAGAACACAACCTGTTTTTAATGAAATCTATATAAGACATTTCGTAAAAAATGTTTTGATGGAGGTCAAATGATAGGGTATCAAGGGGGTTACATATATGAACGACACTTTTAAGATTATATTTTTCGTAGCCTAAAACCGTTCATCATTCAGTAAAAAATAGTTTAATCACCGTCACAAAATTAGATAAAGATACTGAGATTTGCTACTTCAAGAGTCTGTAACGCTTTCGAGGTTTAATGGTTGATCTTATAGATTACGTATCCTTCATACATTATTAAACTAGCTTAATAATGAAGGACAGCTTTTGGTGCTGTTAACCGTCCAACTGGCGGTCATTTTTTCCTGTAGTGGCGGCATGTTTTCGAGCCTCGTGCAAGGGTTTTTTTTAAGAATTTATTAAAAATATAAATTAAAAGTAATATATATAGAAGTATATATATTTGTGTTCAGAATTAAACATATAATAATATTAGTATTTAAATTTGGCCTTAAAAAAATGTTTACTAAATTTTTTTTTTTACATGAAATTCAAAATTTACATTTTCTTTTTTTTTAATTTGGGGGGGACCATACCTAGCAAACCCAGTTATAGTAAGAAAACTACAAAAGTGAGATTACCATTTTGTGTCAAATTTATTCTAGTTTCAGAAACACATAAGCATTATACAAATTTATGAAACTATAATAACACTATATAACAAAAAGCAGCGATGCGCATAAATTGTGAAAATAGGGTGTATATGTAAGAGTTTGCTAATAAAAGTTTTTACTAATACAGTTTTACTTCAACACATGTTATATTTGCATATTTAAAAACTATAGTATTCCTTAGGCTTTTTTATCCCGAATCCAATGGTACATGAATCGAATCGATACGTTGCCGGAATATACTGTAATGAGTGATTATGCAAGGGAATGTTTGTTTATCAAAATTTTGATGAACAACAATCATCAATGGGTTATGTTTATCAAAATTTTGATGAACAACAGTTGGAGGGTTAAGTTTTTATTTTAAGTATTATTTTCACGTTACGTGTTGGAGCTGATTAAAAGCAATTTGGTAAGATATGTAACACAGAAAATAAAGTATTATTTCCTCCATGCATGAGATTCTTCTTTTCCCAGGTTGTACAGGTTCTGTGGTTTTGGATCGAAAAAGCTCATAACAACTTGCATTTCTGAAGGAGGACGTTCCGTCGGGTTTTACAAGTTTCTTCCTTTAGGCTATGTTTCTGGAAGACATATGATCTCAGTGGCATTAGTGTTATCTTACATATGTAATTAAAATATTAGTTTTATATTAAAATCGGTTTCAAAAATAATTATAGTCACTGTTGACGTTACATCCCCGTATACGAATATATCACGTGATGATGGATAAAAGCTGTGTCTTAACATCAGGCCAACTGACTTTATACCATCTACAAATTTCTTATTAAGACTTAGGCCACGTATTGTAACATTAAACTGTTTAGTTTTTAGATTAAATTATATTTACAAGTAACTGACATGGGAGCGCAGATGGCTGCTGTTTTTGCAAATTTATTCATAGGTATATTAAAATAAAAAATACAGTACCACCTACATAATTTGCTTTCCTTTCATGGATGATGGCTTTCTAATCTGTCTCATATGCGTTTAAATAAGCAAACTACATACTATCCAAGATAGTTACAGGTAATTACTAAATAATTGAATCGAAAATTAAGGGCTTTGTGGTGTAATGGTAGTGCACTAACCCGGCAAGTGTGAGATCCGTGTTCGAGTCCCGGCGGCGGATCAAGTACTTTTTGTGATTCAATTTTTATTTAAATTAAATTAGGTTATTGGCATTTATACAAATGTGTGTGTGTGTGTGTGTGTGCGCGTGCGTGCGTGCGTGTGTGTGTGTGTGTGTGTGTGTGTGTGTTTGTGTGTGTGTGTGTGTGTGTGTGTGTGTGTGTGTGTGTGTGTGTGTGTGTGTGTGTGTGTGTGTGTGTGTGTGTGTGTGTGTGTGTGTGTGTGTGTGTGTGTGTGTGTGTGTGTGTGTGTGTGTGTGTGTGTGTGTGTGTGTGTGTGTGTGTGTGTGTGTGTGTGTGTGTGTGTGTGTGTGTGTGTGTGTGTGTGTGTGTGTGTGTGTGTGTGTGTGTGTGTGTGTGTGTGTGTGTGTGTGTGTGTGTGTGATAAATAGTAATAATTATTATAGGTAAATAGGATCCTTCTAATAATTTTGTACTTAGCGGGGTCAAAATTAATATCTAGTTTATGGAAATAAAACTATTCAAATCACTATTTATTTACGTACTGTGGGATCTAAGTGTTGTAATTTAATTTTAATAATTTAAAACTACAACGTTTTTGTACCGAGAAGTTGATTATATTTGGCCCAAATTACCCAGCCCATTGTTGGGTGAGCTGTCTGGGGAGGTTATATTAATATTCCTAGAATTATTTTTTTCAGATATGACAAATTTTAGTCTTTAGATCAGATTATTCTGAAAATATCGTGGGGATAGACAAAATGCTTCCATCACGAATTCGGTAACGCTCAGCCAGTAACTTAAATTGTTTCATAATATGTTTTAGTAACACTTGAGCCTTTTATTTCTTTACCATTTAATTTGTAAAATAATTTTCGGAAAAGCCGATATTTTTTAGTAAATTAATTAGGTACTATGAAGTTTTAAATTGTGCATGAAAATCTAATTAGTTTCACGAGTCTCGGCCAAAGGTTTTTCACAATTGCTTATCACATTTCAATCTAAACACTCGTATCTCAATATTCTATGGTGATAAAAAGCTCTTATGATAACAATAATAAACTGTTACTTAATACTTTTTGTTAACGCTAAAAATATTTTTTTAAACGGAATAGTCCAAATTAATATTAGCTCGAAGAGTAAACATAAATGCGGCTCACGGGTTGTAATTTCCAAGAAACTGTTACAAAACGTTCGAGTTGTCTCATTGTAGTTTATGTCGGAAAACAGCCCTATAAAAACTTATTGTTTGACTTAGGAAGGTAATTTAATAATTGCAAACTTTTAGAGGAAATTATATTGTTTTTAAATATTATAAAGGACATTACTTTGAAATTTACTAAGCTGAAAATTAATTTATGCTTATCCTCTGCTGAAGTTACAAACAATATTAATAAAGTTACAAAAAATACTAGTTAAGGGAACTTTTTGTTCTCTTTATTCTCATTGTACAATTTTCAGGTTTACGGGTTGTTAAAAGTTAATCATATGAATATTTATGCTTACAACACTTTTTTATTTGACATTCAAGGAAAGATAAAAGGTCACTTTTCATTCTTTCTTCTTCCGTTTATTAAACTCTGTTCTTAATAATACAAATTAATGGCATACTACTTGTAATCGTTATTTGAGAACCTATGAGTGTTTGCACCTACAAGACAAGAAAGAATTGCAGATTATGCACGAAAGTCATAAATATTCCTGAAGATGCCAAGAAAATAAAGTTATTTTAATGTATTTTTCAATTAAATACATAGCCAGCACAGTATTCGTGTTTTAATTTTAGTAAATAATTAATATGGACAGTTAATTAATCAATCACAGTTAATTAATTAGTCACAACAAGTCGAGTAGATATCGACAGTTGTAAAATGTTCCCGCACAAATACTAAGTTCTAATTAATAATGTTTTCATTACAAACAAAATTGCCACAAACATTTAATGGAACTAATACCACCAAGCAGGGATCATAAGCAATTTTGTTCCGCTAAATCCATTTACCGTGAAACAATCTTGGCTGTTTTAAGGATCTAAGAATTATAGCAAGGAGTGTCAGTAGTATGTCATAGAATGAATGGTGAACCATTACTGTTATTCAGCATACTTTAGTTTAAGGAAGCAGAGCTTTAATGTTTAAAATGGTTTACAAATTATCTTTATGACTTGTGAAAGCATTTATTTTAATGGACGCTGGTATATGCATTCAATAAAGCAAAATATTAGTCAAGGGCATTTCTTATATGTCAGATTTCCTGAACTAGCTTCTTTCCCTGAAATAGCATATATTTTTGAAGTGTGTGTGATTATCTTTTGATGTCCTAGGTATTAATGTGAAACATTTTATTGAACATCTCCTTCTTTCTCTTTGACTCTGAGGGCACTTCATAGTATTCCTATGAAAGATCACGCAGAAGCAGAATAATATATATATATATATATATATATATATATATATATATATATATATATATATGTCCTATGTATATGTACATGTGCGTGCGTGCGTGCGTGCGTGTGTGTGTGTGTGTGTGTGTGTGTGTTTTAACTTTTACTGAAACGTTGAAATTTGACTAATGACCTCATAAGACTTAAAGGACATTTTTCTCACTGAAAAACATTTTTAACACTGTTAATAATTTTATCTAACAGAACTAAATAACTGTGAATTATTTGTTTCAAATGTTGGCTACTAAACCATTTCAAATATACATTATTGCCTCTTGAGTGAGACTATCAAACTGTACCGTCAATATAAATATTTTATGGTATAATTAAATTAGAGAATATGAAAGTTGTATCAGAATCTGCCACTGTTATGACAGTTGGGTGTAGTAGTGAATAGACACTTTCTTCATTCAACACGTTCGTAATTTATTCAATTATTTATGCAATTGCAATTCTTGAGTTTAAGCTCGAGGGGAAACATGCTTATATCTTAATGGTCAGAGTTTACAGTTTCATAATAATAAAGTAGAAATATTGCCTATTTGTCGAAAACATTCTAAAAAGATGGTGAATATTTCTCATCACTTCGAGGAAATTTGAAGATAAATCAAAGACGGAAGGTTTACATAAAAATAATTCATCACATTGCTAATTATGTAATATTTCAACTTTCCTGAAAAATATTTGTCAGTCGTTAAATATATCTCCTACTATTATAATAGATCTCATACGTGCATACAAATTTGGACATTTCTCAAACTGAATAATTTTTTCGTTAAGTAATATCATATACTTCACATTAAACATTTCACAATTTTTTTTCTTTTTTATAGTCTAGCTAGAATAATAATTTCTTAACTATAAAAATTACTACAATATCTCATAGGGCTTTCAACAGAATGTTGTAGGAAATACCCTTGTAATACCGCTTTTATAGTGGGCGATACAATTATCAGCGAACAAAATGGTGCAATCCCTAAGTCCCATTACAATCTGAATAGCTGTTACGGTTTTGAAAGGGAGCGGTGGTGCGGTGGGTTGGGGCGTCCCTCAAGGCATTGTTGTGACAGATGCGCGTTTTTGTTTTGCTTTTATTGAGTGAACGCGCTAGGCGGATGATTGACTCCCTCACAGCTATGGATTATTGGTCCTATTAAACGAAAAAAATCTGATATTCTTAGAAATGACTCTAAAATCAGTAATAATTTAAATGAAGTACATACCAACTTTATAGCCATTTTACATTACAAAGCAAAGGTTTATATGATATCGTTAATGCTCAAAGTGCACTCATTATGAAAATATAAAAAGTGGTCAAATACTTACTGATTTATTTAAAATAATTTTATTGCCTGAGAGCAATTAAACAAAAGTAAAACAAAATTTCTGTCTATCTCTTTGCGCGATAGTGGTGAAACACTTAGTGAAAGGTTATAATTACATGTATGTGCAGAGTTTGAAAATTTGATTTCCTGTTATAACTAAATTGAAAAAGTAGTATTTTATAAATATCTAGGGTTGATATTTGGTAGTAAGTTATCATGTACCTTACATATAACACAACTTAATATGATATTGGGGAAAATTATATTTGTATTTCACCAACTTAGACAGATGTGCATGCTTAATATTTAAGAATAGTATATGTAAATAATATACACACATTTTTAATATTATATAAGGGTGTACTTACACCCTTTTCTTCAAAATAAACTTTTCTGCAAGTTTCATTAAAAACTTTATCTGTTTCTTGGTAAAATAACACAGCTATTGTTTCTCATAGATTTGGGAAATGTGTTTTTCACTCCATTTTCTGCATTTAACTGGTTTTCTCTAAAAGTTCTAACTTACAGTTCTGCGACCTGTTTTATTCAAACTATGCGGTCACAAAACATCAAAAACGTTTGAATTCATCTTACAAGAATTTCAGTAAGACCTCGTTTTAACTATGGTGAATGGAAGTCTGGACAAAATCTTTCGCTAGCCGTAACTCGCTAAAAAGGCATTTCTATTTCCATGTTTATATACACGTTCTTCATTATTTTTACACGTTTAAGAGCTCCTACAGTGCATGTATTAGATAATCATCCTGTATACGCTTCACCAGTCTTTTAGTAAGTGCTCTAATATATCTGCAGTACTTATACACGATTTAATTTTGTGTGATTCTTTTGTTATACTAAAAATAAAAATGAAGATTGTGGCATCATAAACAAAGAGTGTGGTTTAGCCCGGAGCTCAGTACAGTAATATCGTTTAATATCGACATTATCGTCTGAGAATAACGAGTTTTGTTGAGTCAGCTGATCCTGTAAATGACAAGATAAACTTTAATAAACGATAGATCTATCTGTACCTTATCATACTTTATAAAAACTTTAATTTTACCCTATTTGTTATGGAACATTTATACATTCAGAATATTTTTAATACATTTATAGTTATATTTACATCTTAGACAGTTACGAAAAATCAAAATTATCAGCTAGTACTGTTCTAAATAAACTTAATATATAAAATTAAGTAAAAATATTGAGTTATCTTTTAAATATCAATGTATACACTATTTTGGCTTAACTTAGGGACTATTATATCTGGGGAAACAGGCGATTTGAATCTGTTCCTATCGTCTCTACATTATATTATGTTAGTCTGTTAGGGGCTTAACAGTTTTGAACTTTCTATCCACTTATATTTAACTATCTTAGGGTCTATTATTTAAATTCTCATGGTCATTTCAAACGTATTTTAAAATCAATTAATAACCTGTACTAGTTATGCACGGAATAAAGCGACTCAGTTAGATCGTTTTAAAATAGAGGAATAACCATAAGCTCAATATATCAGTTAATCATTCCCCCCCCCTCTCAACACCATACTATATCTCATGTGTTTACAAATACCCCAGCCTGCCACAGAAATGGTCTGTTACAAGGAAGCGAGACTTCATGGTTAATCTCATCCTGGCTGATTGACGAGCAATTTTCTGTGACACATCTGTGTAGTTTCGTGTTTTAACTACTGTTGTTCTCCTTACGTCGCGTCGTGTGGGTTAAGATATATATACATATATATATATATATATATATATATATATATATATAAATTGATCATCAATATACATTTATGTTTACCTTTTGTTTGCTTAATTTATTATGTGGTAATTGACTACTGAAGTATATGATGGACAAAACCCTTAAAACTAAGCTTCCCTATAACACTTAATATTGGCAAAAATATCAATAGACTTGTTTGTTATTCCTTCAAATTATCCATCATCAACAATGTACTTGAAACAAAAATTGCAAGTTATTTTATTTTCTTATATTTAGAAGCGCATTATCAATGTAAAATTTTTACCTATGGAATTTTGTGCCATTTAAAAACATGCCGTACTATAGTTGAGGTCTTTTAGAAATATAATTGCAATATATATTTTTGTCTCTAGGAACTAAGAATTCCTGGGAGACCTTTAGTGCGTAGAATCCTACAAAAGTATTTACTTTTATTGCTCGGCCTCAAATATTCAGCAGTTGGTGCAAGTTACCAACGTTTACAACGACTTCTTGAATGGTAGAAGTCTTTAATACCCAGGAAATTATTACTGCTGAAACAATTACCCTGTTTACAACTCGGTTGCTTGATGCCATAAATTTAAAAGGAATATATGAAGTTTTCAAAGGCCCTGAGACCTTCTAGCGTTTGATACATTTGTAAAACTTTCGATCACTACACATCCGTAGACTCTAGAAGCGTCGAGCTGAAATCTGATGTCTTTCATTGTAATGTAAATTTCTGTAACAATAAATGTTTCCGTAAGATTAAAGAGTAATCCTACCTTACAATCAGGAAGTACCTTTTTCATTAAATACTCAAAAATATTTCTTTTAATATAATCTGTTTTAACTGATTTTAACTTATAAGTTCGACCTAAAATACCGCTATTCATGATAGGTAACTAACATCTCGAGTTTCTTATTACAAACCAGTCATATTTGTTGTAAATATTCAAAGATAACTATTATATTTAATACTAGAAGCTACTGTAAACTCTTCATGTCTATTATGATTATTTACCTCAAGATTTTAGGTATTTTAAATTGATTTTCCATTATAGTCTGGTACGAAATAAACTGTTACGACCCTGATACAGAGAAGCCGTTACAAAGTATAACAGCGCCATTACTGTTGTGTTGGATAGTTGATGAGCGCTTCTGCATCAGCCGATTTTGTAAACGATCGTCCAATAACCAATTACTACATGAGCAGTTTGGTCGTGTACTACCCATAAATATTTATTATGCTTACAGCAGTTTCAAACTGTTTGAAGCAAAGTTTAGATAATAAAGGTAATATTCAAAGTGCACTCATTAAGGAAATACAATAAATGTTAAAAAAATTATGGTTGCCTGTAAAGTCGGTTTTACGGGCGAAGATTTTACGTGACAACGTCTTTTTTTTCGGTAGAATATTTATTGATATGAATATTATTAAATTGCACAATAGGAACAAGGAATTGAATGAAAATAAGAATTGCACAAATTTTAACTATAGAAATATATTTTGTTTACTAAAACATTGTACATAATTTGAAATTAATTAAAATTTGTTATTGTAAATGGAAAAGTTGAATAAAACATTTACTAAAATTGGAATTTGAAATTCTTGCTAAACACAGTTAAATTCTAACTCCGCGCGTGGTGATTGGTCGGTTTAGTTCGTTTGTTTGGTCGCACTGTTATGACAGGTTAGAGGTTATAATTTGTTATATTTAATGTTTAACTAGCAATACGCGCTGTTTCTTCTCAATCGACTGAATTACGATTGATTGCAGAGTGATTTAAACTACTAATTTACTTAACACTATCAACATTTGTCAATAGTATGACATAACCTATAAACTCAGTTTCTCAACTTTTGTGTCAATCTAACAATTAATCAATCAATCATAGTTTACGATAATGAAATATCAGTGTACAATTATTTACCTTTATTGTTGTAGTTGTTGTAAATGACGAATCTAAGCACTCCACATTTTCACGAATAAACATAGTTATCTGCTTTAATCCCGTGCGGCGGACCCACAGTTATCTGCTTTATCCCGTGCGGATCCCGTGCGGCGGACCCACTGGACGGACATCGTAACGTTACCGGGCGTTTACACTTGTTCATGAGTGACTCTGAGCCGCAACCTAATTTAAGACGTTGTCACGTCAAAAATACTTACTGATAATTCAATTCTTGTTTGAGTCCAATTGACTAGTATATAAGCAAATATTGGCGTACTTTATCACTTTGGTATGTTTTTTTTTTTATTAATTACTTATTATTCTTGTTAAACTTAGGGAACACCTCTTCTGGCAAAGAGAGGAAATTTTATTTTTCCTAATGATCCTTTTTTACAAACATTCTTGGCATATATATTTAAGTATTTATAAGTATAGAATACATGAGGTTATTATTTTTCCTTTTTAATGGAATATTACTCTACAAACTGAATTCTATAAGTTGCTATATTCATTAATTAAACCTGCCATAGTAACTTAGCTGAAAATAAAGGTAATTAATTAAATAAGTAATTGATTAAAGTAAAATTATAAAACCATGCTATTACCGCACTAAACATTATAAACTACAGTTTATTAGTTTCATAAGATTTGTAATTTGTTAATATGGTCGAAATAAATAAATAATATTTAGTTAAATTATTTAGTCAAATTAAATTAAAAAAGAACTCATTGCTTTGTCTCCAATGTATCTTGCTCTCATATATCTGCGGGACTTATAAACAATCTAATTTTATGTCTTGTATTTCTAAGAGGAACAATGAATATTGTATACGAACTGTAAATTGTGGCGTGATAAAAAAAGAGTGTGGCTTAGCCCGGAACCCAGCAAAGTAATATACTAAGTCAACATTACCATCTGAGGATAAAGAGTGTTGCTGAGTCAGCTGAACCTGTAAACGACAGGATCTACTTTAATAAGCGATAGATCGAGCTGCACGTGATCACACTTTATAAAAGCTACCGAAACACCACATTTGTTACAGAACATTTCTACATTCACAATGTGTAATTACACATATACTTCTACTGAATGATCATGTAAGTGTCGATAAAAAATAAACGGTTATATAAGATTAAAAGGTTGATCCAACTTTACAATCAGGAATACTTCCTTGTAATTCGAAATTAAAAAAATATTTATGTTAAATGAATCTGTTAGAATTGGTTTGATAAAATATTGATGTTATGGTACGAGACATATCCATGTAAACCTAGGTTGTGGTGTGGCGTTGCCAACTGTAACGGAAAAACGGATAATGAGATAATCGATTGAATTCCACAATCGAGGGATCATTTCTGCTCATCTTTACTTCTCATATGTCAATCCTTTACCTTTACGATATACTCACCGTCTAAATTATCACGAGTTTACACAATGAAAGAGAATGTGAGCAAAAAATAAAATAATGATAAATTTTAAACAGGTATAATAATCGAACGCCGAATAATATAACGAATATAAAGAACCAAAACGACAGCATATCGGGCATTTCCATCGTTAAGGTTACAAAAAGCATAACAAAACTTTTCGAGGATTGAATTCTATCCTCTTCGTGGCGTGGTCTCATACTGAGATCAAGTGATATGACAATACATTAGTCAACGCAACATGGTGAGGGGGAAGTGTGGTGTACTAACTGCCCATACGGCCATTCTAGCAATGATGCTTCCTAGTTCTATTGTGTTACATAAAAACTCATATAGTTTTAAGTCCTATATGGTATTTGCTGCATAAGTAAATGTTTCTTCACATTGAGCTCCAACACCTCATCATTTGTAAATAAATAACAACTATAATTGATAAACATATTTTCACATAACATTTATACAATAAATTTATGTTTGATTATAAAGTTAGACGAGATGCTAATAATAATGTTATAAGTTTTTTTGCTACTGGTGTTTCACCTCATTAGCTCAGTTGGTATTCACGAATTATCTTTGATTAACATTCGTTCAGTGCAACATTTATGACAGTAGTAGATGATAAATAGCAATAAAATAACAGGCTTACATGTAATAGTACGAGTTAACAAATATATATTGAAATAGATTGGTTTAAATTCCATAATAAAAAATTAGTACGGCAGTTCGGTAACATCAAAGCTCATATAACAGTTTAAGGCAATTAACTATTCCAGGGATGTCCAGCGAGCTAACAGTCAGTAACTATCATAATTCTACCTTATTTCGTTGAATTCAAACAGAAATTGAACCGCGAAAGTGGCATACATATATACCATATTTTTGTAGAATGCCGTAATTAAGGATCGTCCAACATCGCTTACCTCGCACTATTGGAATACGATACGCAGATTATAACCCTCCGCAGACCCATGGACCTCTGTTAAGGACATAGTTGTCCTTCCTTTCTTGAATCAGATGTTTTCATAGTAGTAATATATGTTTTTTTTTCGTTTCATTATACGTAAACCGTGGGCTTGAACGTATCTGCTGATGAAGATCATGTCACCCTAAATCAGATTGAATGAACGACTTGCAACAGTTGAATAGAACCAAATACATAGAACATTTTATGTCTAAAAATATTTTCTTACTTCGTTATAAATTTTATTACTAATGAAATAAATTCCACTAATTATCTATAATATAAAAAACGTTTACCTGGCAAGATCACATAAATGATTGTTCGATGCTTCAGTCCCAGATATCACCTAGTCTACTAATTAATTGACAAGCTACATGGTTGCATTTACTTTTTTAAATTAAATAACTTTTGTTGTTAGCAAGCCTATAAAGTTTTTCTTTATAGGAAGTACTTTTACCAAACCTTTGCTTCATTACTAATTGACGTTTCAGTTATAATTAACATAGGTTAGCAGCATTATTATCCCTATTCATTTGATTATTATTCGTATTAGGCTTTTGGCAGCTATATGACTGTAAATAATGTGTTAGTAAAGTGCTTTTCGAATATATTTTTTCTGAATTTCTAAATGCCTCCCTTGCTTTGGTAAAATGGAATATATGTCAACTATTGGCATAAAGTTTATTTATAAATAGATTGAAATTTTATTTTTGAAAAAATTATACTTCCAAAATTTAGAAGCAGTTTTAAAACTCTTATACTGTTTTGTGATGTTTGTGGTTTCAAGATCATGGTTATTTTAGATTTTTTATTTTGTGTGGGTAAGGTCACTGTCTTACTAAGGATATTTCCAGATCCTGACCTAAGATCCTGTTCAATTAACTTTTTCCAGGCAGTAAGGGTGGAGCTTTTATACAGATTTTCAAAGCTATAGTTATGTTTCATTATTATTTGAGAACATATTAATATTCACTTAAAACATAATTATCTATAAATTTTTGTTAGTTTGAAGTTGATTCTTATTATTTTTAAATATACTATATATTATTATTTAATTTAAAAAATGAATAAATCGTTTATATCAAAAATTAATAATAACTTAATTTTGACATATGGAAATAAAAACAGTTAGGAAATATCTACAGCATTACTTCTCGAGGGAAATAAGAAACCTGAAAAAGTAATGAACTTTAATTAGTAAGTTGCAGAAGTTTATGTAAGGTAAGAGAGTTTTACATTTGCAGTAAATAGTGTTTCCAACGTAAATGCTTTCCCTTACTTCCCTCTTTTGTTTTCTTCTAGTTAAAAGTTAACTCTACGAGGTAATGTATTAAGGAAACATCTTACAATGTTATCCTACCATACTATATTTTATATAGATAAATAACTTAAATGCGTGAAGTTTTCAGTAGTAAAAGTCCAAGAGCCGTGATAAAATTTGCATTGCACAAGTGCATACCCTAATTGTTTATGAAATCGACATGTTCAAAACCTTAAAGTAGCGAAGTTCAATCTCTTTAAATAGCTTTCTAATGGCTTTATGACTATCGTTCGAAGGTTGGTTTTAAGATTTATAAACAATATAATCCGAGAATAATCTACGTGTAATATTTTTAACCGTATTGGTATTCTACAATTTTGACCTCTACCATAATGTTAGTGTAGCGGATGATCAATTTCATTCCAATTGCACTTGGGGGAAGATTGGATTTTATATAAAGTAAAATAATAACCATTACTAGGACACAGTAATATTTTTATCAAAATCAATTACCAATAAATTATTTTTCTTCAACAAAGCTACCAGAATAAAAATAAAACGAAATATATTATTTTATTCTATTCATTAAGGAATGTCTTTATTAATAGTGTTAATATATTTACAAATAAAGGCGTATGCTACTTCGTTATACCTTATTCTGTAATTCCTTAGTTATAAAACTACTTAATCATTCCTGGTGGTACACAACCATTACTGCAATAAATTACCATTCCACTACAAATAACTAATATTCATTATACTCGTTTGATTTGTAACGCAATTGGTATTTAAAATTGTTTATGGACCACGTTAAGCTCCCTATTTGTCCTATAGAAAATATGCAAATAATCAAAGATTCTAAAATCAGTGTGATAGTAAATGAAGAGATTGACAGTATTAGTTTTATATTTCTACTTCTAAACGTGGTTGAAAGTATATAATAGAATAAAGTTTTTTTTTAAACTTCTACCAATCCAATAAACTCACAAATTCAAAACGCACTGACATAAGTATCACGTGGTTGAATTCTAAGGTAACTTACAATTTGTAAGTAAATTTCTCACTAAAAGGACAAAATTGGGATTTGCATGTATTTACAGTCTTTTTTTATTATTTTTATTACCTTTGAATAAAATACAACATCAAATCTTCAAAAAGCGTACCACTAAGTCGGATTTGCAAGAAGCAGCCTCACTGCAAGAGCAACAAGTCACAATTTGGCGACAGTATTGCTCCATTTGTCAATACAATGGGGCGTTTTTCAAGCGGTGAATATTGTGGAAAATGGCTTCAGCGGGACTTCCGACCTCACTGAACCTCCAGTAAATTTCACTTATTTGATGGCAAAACAAGCAATTGCAGACTACTTCCACGTCTCCAGTGTCACTGTTAGTTCTCAACTTGACTAATGCACAAAAGCTTGTACTTAGCTGTATAGTTGCCTACATAATAACGGATCATTATTTACAGTAAACTAAATTACATCATTATCAGTTGTATTTTAAAAGCTTAAGCTATTCTGTTATTTATGCAGAAGTAGCGTAGTAGACATAAACTAGTTTGAAGTAACAAAATATTTACACAAACTTACTCGATGAACATATAAGTAATGAAAGTAAATAAAAAGAAATTTCAGAAATGGCTATGCGAATTGCCTGAAAACCAAAAAGTTATATTTGACTAGACAATAAAGTATCAAAATACAAGATAAAAACCTGCAATTCTCCGATCCGAAGTGTGACGCCTTACCGTTAGGCCACACGATTTTGTAAAGTTTGACAGTGCGTCAAAGGATTAGATTCAAATCCACATTTTATTAGAATCATATAATAATATTTTATTTAGTAAAGAATTGCCATAAATTTGATCTATACAGAGCTCATTCTGTAATGGACAAAATTCAGAAGGAAATCAACAAACTTTGTTTAGAAAAAAACAAATTACCCAGCGTCCTTGAAAGGTATTCCAGAGAAATAACTTTTAAATGTTCACTTCATGCCATTTCCCTCAAAATTTATACATTCTTTGGTTAAGAATCGATTAATTTCAACTTTATTTCTTAATTATGCATATGATATGGCTAAAGATATCTATATTTCAAAAACTGAGACTTAAAACCATGCCTTTAATAGATATAATATGGCAATTTTTATATTTAAAACAATTGGATATCGACAGGACCTGGATGATAGAGAAATGCAAAAGGTAGTGAATAATATAAACCAGCAAAAAAAGAGGACAGTAATTCTAATTAGAATTACAGTCATAGTGTTATTTAATCAAAGTATACTATAAGATGCATTAGACAAGGTATACCACAAAACTCATCTAAATAATGTTACTGACGTGAACGTTATATGTAACCTAATTTAGAATACTAGAATTATGATTTATGTCTTGAATTTATTCCTTAAAGTATAAAAGGTTTACTAATAAATAATTTATCCTTATTTTTAAATCATATGATCATGAGGCCATGAAATTTTTTTATGTAAATTTAGAGTGATGCTAATTGTTTTAAATATCATAAAATATAAATTAGTTCATCAAACTATCTTACATTATCTATAAAAGATAGATATGCGGTTCGGTTAGTAGACGCCATTTCCAGCTAAATCGTAGCCAGATCTCGAAAAAATGTAAAAAACCAATTCCTTATGTAAATTGACTGTTGAATTCGTAAGCAAACCAGTATATGATGTGAAGTATGACATCATCTACTGGTTTTCAAATTAAAACGTGTCTAAGCCATTAAGAACTTCTATATTTGGTCTAATACGTTCTTACAGTTAAATAACTGCAGTACGTAATTTAGAGATGATTTGATCCTTTAGTATATAATTAATTATATTGTGAGAAGATTATTACTGGTGAAATCAATCGCAGCAAAACTCTCTTGACGTTAATTTAATTTGTGTATAAATGTATTATGCATATATATGATACATGAAAGAGGGTTTTCCATATCTTAAATAAAAGTTGCATATTATTTATTTCAATTTCTTTCGGCAACAAATTAAGTAAATATTGATTATTATATCTAAAAATTACACATTTGTAATCCGAAAACTAAATATAATTATTAACAGTTTGTAGTACGTATTACAATATTTTAAAGGCTTTATCCTTATATTATTGCATATTATGTTAACTAGGGTACACAATCCTTCACCAATGTTAAGTTTTGCTTCTGCCTGAAACCTATTGTAACAAATCTAATATTACTGAAAGTAGCATTGGAAAGGTTATAAATAAATATATATATATATATGTGTATGATATATATATATATATATTTGTGTGTATGATATCGTGTGTGTGTGTGTGTGTGTGTGTGTGTGTGTGTTTCTAGTAGAAGAATTACTTTTATATAATATTTATTGTTCACCATTTCTTATTTCATTTTGGCATCTAGTACAGTTAATTCTAGTTATATATTTTGTTTAAAAACTCTAGGCATCATATTTATTTGGTAACTCAGTCCTCTTATTTTAACAGCAAGAGTTGCACTATTTATTGTATTTAACTTAAGTACTTTTTTAAACTTTTTCACTTAAAAATTGTTAGTATTAATATTTCAATACTATAGGCATTTAATAAGTACATTGTTATGATGAAAATTGAGAGATTGAAATAATTAATTATCAAATATAAAAGCCTAATTATTATTTAAATAACTGTTTAATCTATACTTTATATCTTGAATAATTGAATAGTTGTATTCAGTACTTTCAAGAAATAAATGTTGTTAGCAACAAATCCAAATCAATCTACATGGTATTTAATATCCAGAGAATTTTAAATAAATTCCCACCATCAGTAATGATTGGTGAAGAATCATTGATTGAAACATATACCACTAAATTCCTCCGAATCAACATAGATTTTAGTATGTCCTGGAGTAATATTGAAAGTATTTGTAAAATAATTTCCTCCAATAAATATTTGCTAAGAAATTAATCAAATCATTGTCCTAAGTCCTTATTGAATTGCCTACTGAACTTTTTTTACACTCATATCTCATGGTATTACACTGTGGGGTACTTGTCCAAATTCGTATTTTCAAAGGTTATTTAAATTACAAACACATCTGTTTGTATAGTCAGTAACAATTTCCCGAGAGTCGTGTAGAGAAGCTTAAATTACTGACAATGCCTGCGCTGTACGTGCTTGAGACGAGCGTATTCTGTCATTTCAGGTGCAATGTAGGGATGTCCATGGTTTTCTCCAGCTCCAAAAGGGCTGGAGAAAACTACAGAGTTTTTCAACACAGGCTACAGCTACATGGCCATCCCCCATCTCAGATGGGTGTCAGATTTATCAATTGTTTACCAGAAAAAAATCAAATCTATCACAAGTCAATCGAAATTCAAAAAGGCGTTGACAGAATATTTAATAGCAACCACATTTTATTCCCTGGGCGAGTTCTTGAAACACAGCAACCAACGTTGCCAGAGCTGAAAGACGTGGGGAGGTATTGGGTGTGCGACTCAGTTGATATGAAAGGTTTTAAAATATGTGTATACGTATAGTTGTAAAATTTATTGAATACATTTCTTTATTTGAAATTTTATTTTAATTTTAAATATTTTATACATGACGAAGCTTATTGGCTGAAAAATAGGATTCGTGACGCATGTTATACAATTATGTATAAATGTTAAATAATGACAACAAAGAACTATTGAATTGAATTGAATTGAATCTAAAAAAATTCACAGACATTTAATAATTAGTGAACACAAAATTCCGAGACTATCAAGCTGTTACTACATTTGAGATGAGCCCGGTGTGACAAGTCAACAATACAAGATCGTATAATACTTGTCAGTAACACACCACTAACATACTTTATAGATATAATTACCTTAGGCTTAGAATATCTATATCAGATTTGGTCATACATTTATCTTAAAAAGTGACTATAAGTGTTTATAGGTGACCCAATGGCTACGTAGTATATACCAAACACTCACTATTTTGTATAAATTACTCTTAAAACAGAAAATTTTCACTATGCAACAATAGTGTTACCTTTCAAACAAAGCTTTATTTCTAAGCCCTGTTCAGACAGAAATTTTCTCTCGGTTTTTGCTCAGGTGGAAAACAGGGTACTTTTTTATTATTAAGCTGGAGGCTAGATCTGAATTAATTCCGTATATATCCTTGCTCAAAATGTCTTTAATCTATCAAAATATTTTGTAAAATATAATAGTATTTCGGTCTGTAGGTTTTATTTTAAGACTTTCCATTGAGATTTTCAACAGAGATAAGCTTTAAAAATTTGGGCCATGCAAAATTCAGTGGAATTTTATAAGGGGATTACTAAAATATTTTTATAATAATAGATTTCCATTGTTTAATGAAACTTTGTGTTACTATGGTTTTATTTCAGTTAATTTAGTTATCTCGTAACATACATCAAAAACGTTTTTTAAATACTGGCTTTAATTAGATATACCATTACGGAGAAAGCTTTCTATACAACTATCAATTTCTCGACTGGCATACATTTTAAATCTGAAGTTTGTATTTTCCAATAAATTCATACTTACATATAGATTCCGCATTTCGGATGAATTTTCTTTTACTTTGCAATTTTTAAATGAATCTTCGTAGACAATTAAATAAAATTTAGTTTTAATTTTATGTGGTAGGAACAAAAAAAAACGTCTAAAGGACTCGTTAAACAATGTCAATTAACTTGTAGTATTTTTTTAATACCAATAGAAATTTATGATTGTGTACACTCGTGTAAGTAGAGGGGTTTGATTTGCAAGGGTGCACTAGTATATGGTCTAACATTGAAAATGTTGTAAACAGAAGAGTATATTAACTTTATAAACCTTTAAAAAGGAAAATAAATTGAAAGTTTATCACAGCCCTCCGTTTAAGCCCATCGTCAGATTAAACACATAGATTGAAGTTTTAAGACACTATCTCTACATTATGTTCAACACAACTGTGTTCTCCACTGAGAAACACGCAGATGATGGAAGTTTTGATTACTTACCACAGCAAACCGTAATCCCAGACCAATCAAGACAATGTGGACTCTGCTATATTGTCTGTCAATCTTGGAGTTGTGCTTACAATACGTTAATGTATCTGAGTTTGAAAACTGTTAGGGTAAGAATTATGTCACTGCGGGGCGTAGATATACCGATCGGGTGTAAGAAACCTATTAGAAGAAAATTAAATGTTAACACTAATAATAATATAGTAAGTCCAAAAATCCATGCCATATTTTCAAGTAAGTAAATTTTTAAAAGTATATAAAACACAAGGATGAGGTTACCACTGAATCAAAGAGTACTTTAAAAAGATTTGTAATTTTATCTGAGGTCAACATGAACAGCATGAATCACCCTGCAAACCTCCTAGCAAACTTTGATCTTCTCTCATACGTTGATCAGGTGTTTTGGGGTAATGGATTCATTCACAGCTCTTATTTGTAAGTTTAAGTGCTCAATACACAAACCTTATGACGTTTGGCATCTTGCGATAAGTGATCATCACTAAGATCAATGCGGTTCATACAATTTTTATCCAGTCCATTTCTATACGGAGCAACATTAAAATAATAATATATCTTTAATTTTTAACGAGGTTTGAAAGAAGGTAGTTCAGGTTATAGGCATTATATATTTTAAAAAAATTTGAATACTGTAAACTAAGGGACATTCAACTCACGTCCACAATTCCGCACAGGCACTTTTGGAATATTTTTTAGTGTTCTCAAAGGTTTCATCTGCGGTTTTTAACCTAACTTCTCCGCGTTTTGTCCAGTAACTTAAAAAGTAAATAAACCTGTTTACTCAAGCTTCTTTTCACATCGGTAAATTATACGTCAGTCACAGGGATGTTCGTGTGACACTTGAGGTACCTGTGACTGTACTAAAGTAGCACTGAAGTGACAGAATTGAACTTTGCTAGCCACAAAACACACCAATCTTACTCGCAAAAATACTTTGCAAAGTTGCTTTTATGACTTTTTGTAAAAAGGTTTGCCATACATTAATGACAACGAATTAATGAAAAACAGACTTTACAGCATCTGTTTTAATTTACTGGAACCATTTTGCACAATATTCACAGCTTGAAAAACGCCCCCTTGTTTGGAGAAATAGAGAAATACGCGTGCCAAATTGTGAGTTGCTCTTTTAGTGAAGCTGCCACTTGCATATCGTAAAGTACTTTGCAAATCCGACTTGACCATATTACTGTGTCTAATTTGAATATTTGTGAGTTTTCTCCATATAACAGTACGTTTTTGGAAAGCTAATTAGCAATCAGCTTTAAATAAATTAGTACGAAAGTTTATCATATTTTGCTCTGATATAAGCGACATAACTCCAAATTAATATATTAATTTTATACTCATAGCCTTTTACCAAATCGTTTCATGCTGCATTATTATATTGTATGTAAGACAGTAAGTGAATCAGGGACTCTAAACTTCGTGCAGAGCTGAAAATAAATCAGTTTTCTTTTTTATTACTCGTATTATTGTTATAATTTATATAGTGATGTCTGATAGCATGGTTTATTAGATCTCAGAAAAGTGGGAAATAATACAAATTGTTGCACTTATAGCTTACGTATTTAATATTACAAGCTATTAAGATAAAGGTTTTTTGTAGCAGAGAAGGTTTTTGAAACATTATTTTGTATAGAGGAACTCTACAACAAAAATATAATACATACAACGTTGAACTTTAAATATATGTGTTCTGTAAATATTATTATTCAATGTTTCAAACGGAAATAAAATATTTCTCTTATCTTGCTTCATGGTATTTTATGCATTGTACAATAACTTAACAGTACCATGGATTTATCGTTCTATGATTGCTATATAAGTGTTTTGTGAAAGTTTTTAGATGTTACGTTGTATGCAATTTACTCTTCTTTAAAATTCAAGTATGTTAATTTTCAATCCTTTTAAATACTCTACTCCGTAGGAAACCAAGAGTTTATAAACAGTCATTGTGTAACATTTTTATTCCTGGTCTAAGGATATGGGTATAAATAAACTTCTGACTATCTTTTTCTGTTTTAAATTTAAAATGTGGATTGTTTAAAATTATTTTCAGGTAAGGATAATCTTTGTAACTATTTAAGCTTTTAACCTCGCTGAATACTAGCACCACTTGGTAGTTTGAAGAAAACGAATAATTTAATTTAGATTTAACATAAATGGAATTATTATACATTACAGACCACCTCCAATTAAAGCTTGTGGCATTTCTTTTAATAAGTCAAATAAATTATTTAAAGCATTACCGGTATAGATATAGTTGTATAACTATTAATGTGGAATTGGATAAGCAAAATCGATAAACTCAGACATGAGTTGCAAAAGTCGCTTTATTGAAAGATATTTTAGTCAAATGTCGTATGTGCGAACAATCTCTATTAAAACAACAAATTTTAAAAATATTTTTCCATTCAAAAACTCGAACTGTATTAAGTTTACAGGTCTGTAGACTGAATGTTTATAAACGTGTTTTATGATGAATGACAAATGCTATATCCTAAAAAATGTAAAATATATATTGCTTCATATTTTTAGTTTAAGTTACTAAAAAACTACAAATTAATCAATTAAATACGTTGGTTGAAGGAATATTATTCGCTCTGTTACAGTTGAAAAGTCCTACAACGTAACTTGTTTGTTGTAAACTTGTGCTTTGTGGTGTAATTGTTATATTTCTTGATTTATACGCTTTCATGGATTTTACTACTTTTAATGCTGTATACACATTCGCTGGATAGCGGTTCAGAGATTTGTGTTTACGTAGGAAACATTGAAGATCCAACAGTACGAAAAAATTTAAGATTACAATATTGGTTGTAATTTAAAATAGAGAGTGGTATATACAAAAATAACGACTGCTGAATAAAAAACATTTTTATATATTAAATCGTTAAACACTTACTTAAATTGAGCAACTGGCTCAGTAATGATTTTTTTAACAATATACTAATAGTATAAGTATTAGTCTATGGTTGCTTATTTTTATAAGTTTACACTGATATATAAGGAAATTTCATATCTGATGTAAGAGGACAATTTCATATAGATTTATTACGTTACAGCCTATTACGATTGCTTTTACGATTCTCAGAATCCATAAATAAATATAAAAATTGCCCCTACCCTAGTTTTTTTTAATTTCTTCCTCTAAATTTCATTTTATAATAATATAATATATAATGCACTTAATTATATAAGAGACTATTTTACATAAAAATTTTCATTAACATATTTTCATATTGCTTACCAATGACATTTATTGTACTTGATTTATTACACATCCTGTAAAACAGCTGAATGACTTTATTGTTTCGATTCTCTTATACTTAACTACATTTATTAAAATAATCTGTTAACAATAATAATAACTATATAATCACAATAATGGTAACAGTCATAATCTTGTAACAAGGTTACAAAATACATTGAATTTGTGGAGTTAAATTTTAAACAGAACCAAACAAAAGAAAGCAAGTAAATGAATTTAGGTAGACAACTCTATTTACTGCAAATGTAAAACTCCTTTACCTTCATAATTTCTTTACTTACTAATTAGGATTCTCTTCGTTCCCAGTGTTCTTCTTTCTCCAGAGAAAGAATGTCCCAGTACTTTCCTAAATTTCTTTTTCTTAGAGACAAGAAATTGGAATTCTTGTAAATATTTGTTTAGCCAAAGTTTACTATTGGTATTCAGGGTACCGAATTTGACCTTTGTTCTGACAATAACTACAACAAATTATTTAAACTTTTCTTTGCTTGATGAATATTTCAATAAATGCAAAGTCCCGTTTAATTTTCTGATAGTATGAAATTAATAAACTGTTTAATGCCCTCTTAAGTGAATTGCACTTATAACTGAGATGTTTTCATGCAGTTATTAGTTAGTTGACCATTTTCAGCCAATAAATTTAAGTTTCAGGATATAAACAACGTTTTGTTACAGGCTGCTCGAAATGAACTATGTTTTAATAGTAGAAAGCCCCCAAAAATCAAGGATGAATGAATTTCTATAAAAATGTATAAAAGCAGTAGAAATTATCGTAAAATGAGAATTGCTTTTGTATAAAACGAGGAGTACTTAGATGCTAGGGTCTCGCAGATGTTGAAAATCTCTATATTTCAATTTCTAGAGGGTTTTAGAGACAGACATTTTTTAAATGGACTTCTGTACGAAAAAAAATCATCTACATAATTAAATCCTAAATAAATAGGCGTTATTGAGAAGCTTGAAAGTTATATAACATAGACTTTTTTTAATATTTTGCATTTTTAGTAGGCTGTTGATTCCACAAAACAAAAGCTAACATAAGTTTATAGAAGATAGCCTTGATTCTAGGAGTAACTTAATTCCAGGATCTCCCAGAGGTTAGAGATTTCTAGTACTCGTAATTATTCCCATTCCTAACGCTTACAGTGGCTAGTTGTCTGTACATGCTGGAAGTTATCTCACCTTAGAAGCGCCTTCATGCTACTAAGGTGCTTATATTTAATTATTTAAAGGACTTAAACATGACGTATCGAGAGTCCGATAAAGGGTACAAATTGTTATCAAAATTATTAAATGAAATATATAAAGATATAATCACATAACCCAACATTTAAAATATTTAATTTTTCAATTTTTATTATCAATCATAAATGGAGAAATTAATACCTTGACGGTGCAATTAAACGAATTGTGTCAATTCAGAAATGTGTAAAATAGTCGCAAAAAAGTTAGTTAAAACAATCAGATGTCAATATACTTTATTATTTTTAAATCGATAAATTTGTGCCGTGCATGACATGACATGGGGATAAGGTTACTGCTTACAAGTTACACTATTCAAAAAGGCTTTATTTTTCAAGGACGAGGTTTTCAATGCAACCAGTCCTATATCCATGATTATTTTTACACAAAACTCTAAGAAGAGAACTTCTAATTCTCTTCAAACTTCAAACTTAAAAATGAGCAACTGCACAGTTAAAAAAGGAATGGTTGTCTTACTAAAAGATTTGAGATTGTTAAAAAAATTCTTTATTAATTCATTAAGTTTTATATCAAAAGTTGTGTCTAGTTGTGAAAAAGTGAAATATACAGGTACAAACTAAATATGGGAAGTTTCACTTACTTGATCTCATTATCAAGCGTTGTGGATGTTCAGAAAACACAACCGTGAAAGCACAAAATTATGTTTGTCCACTGCACCCCTTCTATCTTCTAAATTTACTTTTGTGGTGTGTCTGGATACTCCATAGTCATTATAATATTGAGATATCTCATTTTCAGATTCAGATATACAGTAGTAGCTTACTGTAAGCACAACGCCGAGATTGACAGACAATACAGCAGAGTCCACATTGTCTTGATTGGTTTGGGATTACGGTTTGCTGTCGTAAGTAATCACAATTTCCATCATCTGCGTGTGTCTACACTGTATGATCATAATTTGTAGATAGTTTGCTGGAACTCTGGTACATGCATATGCATTTACATTGTGTATTTATGAATGGAAGAAACACACTGTGTATATCTCAGTCACCAATACATGGTCAGTATACTTACTATTTTTATGTATAATAGACATATGTCGAGCTAATCCTTAATTCGTTTCTGGAAGACATGTATTCTTGGGCTGTAAAACTCTTTTTCAACTAGAGAAGCTCTATTTTTTTTTAAACTTCAGGTTACTAATCCAATTTTTGTGACAAATATGTCACTTTTAAAGAGGGTTAGGCGATGCGTGGCAATGCATCACCGTGCCATGTTGGTGTCTGTTACATTCCCCAACTGATGGAAGATATTTTAATTAGCCACGTAGATCTGACAGTCCTCCAATAATTACTGTTTTAGTTTCATTAAAAAGTTGTAATAAACTTATTCAAAACAAAAACATGCCTCTGCTTTAAATGTATGAAAGATTAGTCTAAATTTATGTGCAGTTTTCTTGATGAAAAACTGACGTACAACATCATTATTATGTTTACTCAAGTTAAAAATATTTCAACAAAGCATGCTTTTTTATTTACCTGTTAAAATAAGACATCTTTACTTTACTTAACTTCATTTTTTGGGTTTTACGATCCTTCTGGCCTGCATCAAAAACTTAAAATGAAATTATACAGAAACAAATTAAATAACAATTGATTATGTATAACAACAATAATTTCTAAGGAAATACTCAAACATATGCATGAAAATCCTACGCTGTGGATTTTTAATATTTATGAGAGTTACAGAAATGCACTCAATGCATAAAAGGTGTCATTCAGTTGTTCTTTAACATAATCCAATCATTGTTATAAATCAATATCAGGAATGTAAGCTGTTAAGATAAGACATGCAATAACATAATATAATATAATGTCTATAACTAGAAACTAAAACGCAAAAACAGCTCAGGTAACAACTTAGTAGTATTTACGCGTATTTTATCATGCAATTTCTTATTGAATAATAGGGATGTCATAGAGGTTCCCTTTCAAACGGCATAAAAACACTTATGAGATAAGTAATAAGTGTCGACTTGGGAGTGCCGATGGCCGAGCGGTCTAAGTCGTTGATTTTGAGTCTGAGTTAGAGATAGCGCAGGTTCGAATCCTATCTGTGACCATTGCACTTTTTATCAGTACCATCGACCTTGTACTGTATCGACTCTCCCCTTTACTCTGTTTGATAAGATCCTCGCACAGGCCAGTGGCCCATGAGGACGGGCAGAGTAAGGCTTAAAAGGGGATCGACTTCTCCTTAAAAAAACAAAAATAGTGACTGATACATACTCTAATACCCTGATATACGAATATTAATATAGTGGGACTTTATGTTCGGAAAGCATTGATTTGGGGCCGGGAAGTCAGAGAGTGAAACTAATTTTATGATGACCATCTAAAAACTAGAACTTCTCTGCAAAATTCCATGTATTTGAATAATTAGCTCCAACAATTTCAATAACACTTGAACTATTTAGAGATTAATGCGGAGGAAACTTAAGCTAAAAGTCCGTAGCTTTCGTAATGAAAACACTTTTGATATAATATGATTATATGTTCTATGGCAGTAGAAAAGATAATTTATATAGTAATTCCAAAGATTTTGAAAGAAATAGCTGATAAAATTTACCATACAATTTGCATTTATGTATATTTATTTTTATCTTAACTTAGTTTGTAAATACCTATTGTATTTTTGAAACATAAGTAGGAGTATAAGACTTAAATGAAAGGTACACGATTCTCAGTGCTCATGATTATGCTCTTGTTTCAGGTTGTGCGTTTGTATCTGCTTTTCTTGTTGGCTTGAATTATATTTCAGAAGTAAAATATTTGACTTGTGCTTAATGGGAATGCATTACTTCCTATTACTGTACTTTTGTTTTTGGAGTTAAAAACCAAAGCCTCATTGGATGCCTAGATCTCTACACAGGAACCCCACACATTTAAGTGTGGATGGTGATCAAATCCAATGAAATATTTGGATAATCCAAATAAATCTAAAATCCAAATAAATAAACATGTTAATGAGATTTTATACAAAGCAAATTTGGAAAATACTGGCGTCATGTACTTTGTTAGGTTTAATTTATAACACAGTATAACTTTAACAGTGTGAGACACCTCAAGTATGGTGTACAATCACCTAAATCACCCGACATACATTCTGTAAATATATTTTTAATTGTAGTATTAGTGTAAATTTTTATTTATGTTTTACACAAAGGGTATATTTAACAAACTTCTAACGTACAATAGCAAAATCTGGACATCACTGATTGAACTGTTAATTAGCCCTCGAAATATTACAACAATTGGTACTGGCTGTTACGAGTATTACTAGGCTAGTCACAGTTACAGTAAAAATTGCTACATCAATATTTAATTGCCATGCAAATAAAGAATTTGTTCTGTGAATATGGATTTTCTAGTAAAAAGAGTTTTGAATTTTTTAATTCACTAGTTCTACAACAAATGGAGAGGCGAAACACTGGACAGTCCCCTGGGTTTCAGATTGTCCGTGGACCATGAAAGAGGCATGAAGTATTCTCTAGGGAAGAGGGATGTGGCTACAGGCAAGAGGAAACATATCAATACTAGTTTTATTAATTCACTGTGAGGGTTGTGGTTTGCACATGAATAAAGGAAACTCATTTATTCTCTAGAGAGATTGTGAAGTTCTGTTTTACGCAACTTTGAAATGAAATTCAAATTTTTTATTTCTTTTACGCACTCAATATTAAAAACTAAATTCGTTCTTAGAAAATAATTAGTTTTATATATATATATATATATATATATATATATATATATATATATATATATACGATATATGTATAATAACTAGGAAAACTGTAATATAAATAATAAGAAACAGTTCGATAACACTGATAACACCGTTTGGAAAAGTTGTATTACATAATTATTTCATTTTAAATCTTTCACCCCTTATAGTAACAGTTACACACTCAAATCTATTAAAAATGTATTAACTTAAGTTATTTTTTCTGTATGAATAAATCCATTATTATTTAAAATGTCCAGAGAAGCGCTTTATATAAAAACTGCAGACCCAGATACTGTGATATTTAATAAATATTTCGGATTATCTCGCACTGTTTTTTTTTTTTTTTTTTTTTTTGTATACTGACTTCTCCGAATAATAAACCTAATATGGTTTGTACTGACATTATTAACCTATACATTAAATCATCCATAAATGTATAACTATGCTTTCCATAAATTTCAGGTTTAACCCTCAGACGGCCCCAAATAGTAAATCACGACACAAATAAATATATGAAATAATAATAACTCTTTCACCACTACGATACTTTTTCAGGTAATTTCTTATTGTCTGTAGAATTTGCATTCAAAAAAGCAAAATCTAGTGTTTTATGTTCCAAAGAAAGAACAAATATTCAGTCATTTCAATTTTGGTTGGATTCGAAATAGAAGTTTTACTTTTTTAGGAGAAGAAGCCAAAATACCTCTCATTGCACTCGCATAAGCATATTTGCGCTTGCTCCTCAATTATGGGATGTTCTGTATGGTTATGATTAGGTTAGGAGCCGCCTCCTGTCGAGATCCATGAGGAGGTAAAGCGGACACTATCTCAGTGATTCCACTTTACACTATGTAGAAAAGTAAATTGGGGGCCACCCAGCGTTTCAAGAATTTTTGTTATTTCTCATTATACATTGATTATCAGATACTCGCGGCTTGGCACACAATTGAAAGTTCTACACGTGTATGACCACTTCTGGGTGAGGTAATTATATAGCCATTTTAAGCTACTCCAGTCTTTGCCTTTTTCCCAATTAAGAAAATATATATATACATACACAGACTTGAGAAGTCTACTTCTGTCAAAAGACAGTTAAATGGGGTTTATAAGTCTTTAAAGTTATAGGAAAACGTAGACTGTAACTTTTTTAACATAATATTTGCATATAATGTGCAGTTAAATTTTATTTGTACTAAAACTTTTCTTATCTGGATATTTTCTTAATGTGTGCTTAACAGCGGTTGCAGAAAAGTTTGAAATATGAAGTGTTGCTACTATCAAGCTTACTCTATGCTTCCACACTAAATAATGTAAACACATAGAAAATAGTGGTTATATTAATATAAAATGCGGTTTTTTTTAGTCATAAAAAATGTTTGAACAGAACAGTTTATTACATTTATACATTTAACAGGCTGTTTCTGTTGTTATGTTGGAAATATAGATACCAAGATGGGATGTTTTGCTATTTTATAAATCAGTAAGGCATAACGCGGAGGGATATTCGATATAATAATAAGCCTATATTCATAACAGAATCCATATGAATAGTATCGAGGGAGCAGTTCATGTGTGAAAGCAAAACAAGGAAACTAAGGAACTTTAAGATTTATAATATAATTATGATTACAGAAAAGGTAATGAGTAAGCAACCCTACGAGTCGCCGAGGTCGTATGCTAAATTCTATTGCTAATTTTAATAATATGCATGTGAACACTTTTTACATCTACCCGACAGGCAAGAGATATTTTTCAACCCAATTAAGTGATGTTCTTTATATGTAGTGAAGCCTCATGCAAATTTCCAAGTCCATATGTCAGTGTGTTCTCCAGTGATCATCCAAACAGAAATACAGATAGTTCGAAATGTAGTTTTTTTTTCTTTCAAGCACAACAAACAACCACCGCTCAGCGGATAATCGATAAAAATGTTATGACAGCTTGTTATCCACGGCACTTTGTGTTCACGTTTGATAAGTGGTTCTGCAATTGGCAGAAACGTTACAAAGTTAGGTTACGATAACAATGTGATGTCAATTACATCGTAACAAATTCAGTTTTGATTTATCACTAAAACATATTGGAATACTTTTGACGCGGAAAGATACGAATGCATTATTAACATATAAGTTTTTTTCATTTTTTATATACATTATATATATATTATATATTAAGTTATACATTTAAATAAAAATTCCCAACTGATTGTTTACTTGCTAAATTAGTAATTACTAATTCTTCCAACGAAATATAAAATAAAAAGCTAAGAATAATTGACAAGAAAATATCTGGATGCTGCAATCAAGTTTGTGTAGCAAACGTACATGCAATAGAACACAATTGTGCACCTGATGAGACAATGAGACTGCCACTTCACCTTTCCATAGGTGTCTCTGAAGTCGAAACGATGTGAAGGTTCGTTTTGAGCTTCTTCGTCACCGACTTTCTTTGATCTCTTCAGACGAACATGATTCCAGATACCAAGAGTCAAGTCTTGACTTATATATATTACAACGCCTGGGTTATTTTCTCCTTTCAGTTCAAACTTCAACCGGTCAGTCAAACGTCAAGCAGTTTTCGAGTATAATCCCTTTCTTTCACATTGCCGCTCGTTGTAGGTTTTAAGTACATGAGTACCTATTAACTTTCCTTACACCTGACGATGAGTACAGATTCAGTCGTCGAAATGGTGTCATATATTTAGCAACAAATAACCGTGGCGAATGTCATCCATCGCCAATAGCAAACATTAAACAAAGGACTGAGGATGTTATAAACAGGGCAATAACCTTTCATTTGTGTAAAACAATACAATTTTTTACTTAATTTTCACGTGATAGGAAAAACTCATTAGTAAGGTACTGCTTAAGATTCATTTAAATATATACATCTCTAATAATTTATCAAATTCAATACGCTTTGCAGGTCAAAACAAATCATAGTTGTTACATAAAGTATAGTCCACCCTTACATAGTTTACCATCTACCACAGTTTAATTTTTTCATTTAAAAAATGTGTCATATAAAATGGGATAATAGTATTAAATTTAAATTTTTTTAACTTTAAATCTATTTTGTACCTGTTTAAACAATTTTGAAACTTATCAGTTTTAAGGTTTATAATGTCGGAAAAAATTACTATAAAAATAGGAGACTTTGGGAAGAGTTTCAAAGAATAACAATGGTAAAATGTGAGTTTACATTAATATTAACAGAAAATATCATGTTTATTTAGCTACAAATATTAAGAACGAAATAGTAAAGTTGATATTGACAGCAATTCCCCACTTACTATAGAGTCATCCTAATAATATTATAAATCCGAACGTGCCCTAATTTGTTAGTTTTGCTTTCGCGCGTAAATTACACAACTGATGGTAGTGAAGTTTTACATGGACATTCTTAGGATCCCTGGGACGAATATAAACCTATTTTTATTTCAAAACTCCCTCCGGGGGGGGAGGGTTTATGAGGTATTCCGAGACTTATGGTAGGGCCTTTTGCCCAGTGTTTGAATGTACAAATATTGTATGTATTTAAAAATTCCTGTTTCCCTCTAGACTAACAAAGGCTCTTAACTTGGCTGCTATTAGACTACTGTCCTTGTTCTAATAATAATGAAGTGCCCAGACTGTGTGAAGACCCTGTCACACTTCCTTAGTGAGGAGGCGAACCTATCTCTTGTGCTATGCTTTCTTGCAGGTAAAGAGTACTTCAATGAATCTCGCAATCATACACTATACAACTCTTTAACCTCTCTTTATCTGTACACCTTCTCCTCTTCTACCAATGGGGTGTACTAATGTAATCTTGTTTGTAAGCATTTCAGGGCATCACGCAGTCTATTCTATTTCATTATCTTAGTATAAATTAAACTCTGTAACTGTATTGGCATTTTTAATTAATTTTATGCAATTTTTAATTTTGAATTTTATTACAGTATGTATACAAAACTATACTGAATGGGATGTCTTCAAATTGTGACGGCCCATTAGGAAAGTCCTTAACCAATTGGCTCTGCGAGGTCACTATTATTATTGTCCAGTAAAGTATCGGTACTACAGTATTTATATTGTAGTATTACCAACCAACGATTCTTCATTGTTCCTAACGTCTAACATCACCTAAATTATTAAAAGGAAATAAGGAACAGTGATTATTATATATTTTATTTGGTAAGATATACGTCCAAGTAATAGTTGCTCGGAATGTTCTTAGTTGATCTCAACTGAGTTGTTAAGCGGAAGTAGCCCGATACCCGTGGCAGCTCTAGCTGCAGCTGGCTGAGGAATTTGCTGATTCTGCTGACTCAAGCCTGTGTCTGGCCAAGCTTTATCGTTTCTAGACTCTTGTTACGCCCAAGTAAATCGTTTGGGAGCAGCACCGTACGGAGTCTCGTCCAACATTTTAACAAAATCTGTAGCGAAAAGGTACGTGCGTGGAGTGAGTTGATCGCCGGTACTCGAACGTAATGCGTCGCTCCGTGTTTGTCTTTCCCTTTAAAATCTTAAATTCTTAACCTACTGTTTCGCTGATGAGTGTTTAATATATTTTAAAATTACAGTTTAGGGAATGTAAATAGTATTTTAATAATTGTGAAAGATTAAATTAAATCAGATTCTTGCGGCCATCTAGCCTTCTGATACTTATTTCCAAAGTCCTGTCTTTTCGGTTACAACATAGCTGTTTAAAGTTTTCTTAAACTTTGTCAAATTTTGAAACCAATGAAACTTGATTTATAAAGCTTATTGATGCGGTGCGACAACTCTGTATGTAGAGCAAGATTTTAAAATGAAAGTACATTATAATTGGTATTTTATAAGGTTTTTCCACTGCAAAAAAACAAACAAAATATGTGGTATACATTTGTTTTTTGAATTATAGTAAAATTTACGAATATACAAAGTTCCACAACACCATCTCTGTATTATGATCAACACCACTGTGTTCTCCACTGTGAAACATCCAGATGATGGAAGTTGTGATTACTTGACACAACAAACCATAATCCCAGACCAATCAAGGCAATGTGGACTCTGCTATAATATCTGTCAATCTCGCAGTTGCGATTAAACTACGATATGATCTAAGCCATGAGATTGTTTGGGAGACAAAGTTTTCATGATTTTCATGTAGGTTGAAATACACTAGTTGAAATGGTGTATAAAGGCAGAAGTAGCTTTTTTGGGGAACGGGCAGTAATAGGAAGGAGGCAGAAAGGAGTATTATGTTGTATTTTTTTAGTATTTCTGATATAAATAAATGTATTAAACAATTGATTCTCCATGGTGCAAGGCTTTTAATACGTAAAATGTGTACAGTAGAATTTCTATGCTAAAAAAATAACGGATAACGGAAAATGAACGGGGTTTTTCGGTTGCAAAAGTTTTTAATGAAAGCCTCAACCACATATTCGCTGGTTCTGATAATTGAAAATTAGTTTAAAATCTATTTGAAATATTACACACATATTTGATACTACACTTCGAACAAAATTGTTTTATTCGTATGAGTTTATTACTCCAAACATATATAAAAATAGATCATAAATTAAAGCAATTTAGAACTGGTGTAAACTAAAACGGCCATTACTTTTAAAATTGCATATTTTATCCATGTTATTATTTGAATAGTATTTTTTAAATTCTAATTTTATTCATATTAACATAAATATGGAAAATAATGTTCAGTATGAAGTTGTAAATTTTTATAATTCTTTATGAAGAAAACAGTTTCAGTCATTAAAGATCTTTTGGATATTTGGACACTCACCTATGGTAAGTCACTTTTAATGTTTTATTTGCTTCATTATGTATCAAATATTTTGCTCTTTGAGAAAATTGTGTTATACCACATGAATCTTTAATGGAATATACAAGTTTTTATACCTGAAATAAAAAAGTCAAAGTGATATATATATATATATATATATATATATATATATATATATATATATATATGTATATATATAATATATATGATATTCTATATATATATAGAAAGTTTCCTTTTACTAAGATGGTTTTCTTCTATCCCTTGTAGGACATAAAAAACAATGAGCTACTTACCATATAATCAGTTTAATAGATGTCCATAAATGGCAATTCACAAATAGAAATATCAATCAATGTATTAGAATTAAAGGTTTACAGCTTCTTTTTCTAAGTGAATATAAAAAGGTTGCTCGTAACTTCCAGGATATACTGTAATTTAATATTAATTACATTACATTATATTATATATATAAAGATATGTATATATATATATATATATATATATATATATATATATATATTAAATTAAAAACTTTCCTAGATGGCATAACATTTGTTTTACATTGTAAGTAATACGAGTAGACGGATTTTAAGAAAAGTAAGGTATAATTACGACGGTACAAATATTTTTTTATGTAAGTCATTATCCATTACTTGGCTTACTTGGCTCCAATATAACCCATTTCCCTCTAACATGCAATGGACGTGAAATAATATATTTTTCTCCTCTTAAATTTTGGTATTCCCGATTCCCAGACACTGTAACGCAAACAATAAAAGCCCGAGAACTAATGTGAAAAGAGGCTAAAAATGCAAAACCATCTACATTAACACGGATAGCAGGGTTTCTCTGCAGTCCTTGGCCAACCATGACTTTATCTCAAAGACAGTATGGGAATGCCATAAGGTCATGAAATTACTTGCGAAAACCAATAATGTTATTCTAACATGGGTGCCTGGGCGTAGAGGAATTATAGAAATGAAGGGCCAGATAGTTGCTCTACTTGTCCTTTTACTAGTCCAGAACCAAGGTGTGGAATTTCCTATAACTTATCATGCAGATCTGTTGCCAAGTGGGCGTTTTACAAACACCGACTACATTAGAGGAGAACTGAGGGGAACATACAAGCAAAGCGGTTGATCAATGGACCTTCAAGGAACATTGCATCAGATGCTCTTAGAATGAGTAAAACGGAGATCTGTAAGATGGTTTTATTACAGGTCATTAGATATTCCGAATCTACTTGAACAGAATAGGTATTCCGGTTCCTGAAACCCTGTAAGAAATGTAGTAGGCTGGTGAAACAGCATAATATGTCATGTTTGAATGTCCAGAATAACACAGCTAATGCTCAAGATCCCTATGTTTTCTTATGCATACGGAAGAGGGATTGGAACAGACAAGTATTGTACAGAAGATCTCATGGTTTTGTAATGGCCTTGGATTTGAGATAGCTTAAACCTGAAGAGGGTATACAGTAAGCCGAATGGCTGAGATGCAATTAGTAGGCCCAGGAAACTCTGGCCCTCTGTTATAAAAAACGCAAACAAGAACCGATAAAGGTCGATCGAAGCTTATCGAAGAACCTATGTCTCTGAGCGTCTCTAAACAGTTGATCTCCACGTACTACCAGTGTACATGTACTCATATTCTTTTAAAACTTCATCCCTTTAAGAAATCCCTTCTTGTTTTCCAAGTAAATTTTTCAGAAGATTGCAAGGAAATTGTTGTTTTTCGTTTTGCTGTTGTTGTTTTTGTTTTTGTTATTTTCATAGGTTTATTATAAATTCATATTAATGTTTTCATTTTTTAGTTACAAAAGTAAATTATACTAAAAGCTACAGTAATTTTCATTTATTATTATTCTTACAATATTTTTTAATAAATAAAACATCAAAAACCTTTAATTTTAATAGAACTATCTTGTATATAAATACATTGGGGTTTTCTTTGTTATAATTGTATATTTTTATTGCTAAAATACTCAAATTAAATATAAAAGTGAGAGCGCATAGAAATGTAAATTATAATGTTTTATATGCTTCACTATTTTTACAAGTTCTTACTTAACTCACGTCCTGTGCATTTGAATTCAAGTCAAACTTACGATATTTTCACATTAGGATCGATCCAAGTGAAGTAGCAGAACTTATGTTCGTTAATTTAATCTTATCATTGTGAACTGCCTGACCTAGGAGTTATATTTACATTTAAATTTAAATCTACAATACTAACATTTAAAATTAAATCTCAACTAATGATAAACATAAGTGGTTAATATGTTCTTTTTTCTAGGACTATAAGATTAATCAGCTTTGTTTTAAAGAAGAGTTTAAAGGCAAAGTTTATAGATGACTAAAACTATTAATGCTAACTTAATAAGAGCATAATGCTAAACAATTAATACAGGACTACGCTTAAATTCGAAAACGTTTAGATTGAACTAAGTTGAGTGCAAGTGACGGCATCTTCTCTACAAGAAGTTAACAGTATGTGTACCCCTCCGGAACTCTCCTGTGCACATTATTTGTTCTCTTAATTACAAGTGTCTGCTACTAACACAATGTTCCTTAGTTCAACAACACACGTTTCTTGTGTAATTACTCGCTAAGTTACTTTAAAATTAGACTTGAATCTCGTTTAGAGTGAACTTTTTAGACGTCAGGGAATAGTTGCAGTTAACTACAGTTCACAGTATATCCCCGAAATGTTATGACAATAATGATATGGACTTAAGTATAGTTAAAACGAAGAGTGTGTCTTTTAGTTAAACACATATTAAAAATGGCAATAGAGTTGTGTTGAACATTTAGAAATGGATATGTTTATTTTAATATTATATTATTACTGTTAACGTATCCAAAGTGTGTTTTGATTCTTACTTTTCACAGGTTTTATACATATTTTTTGAACAGAACATTATTATTTAATATCATCTAGCCTACGGAAAAGTTAATTACTCTTCTACATGTGACTACACATTATTTAAATCTATTCAGATATTTTATTTAGCCATGACACAAATGATACTAAATAAACCTAGAGTAATAAACACATTTGTATTATGACCATACGTATAGTATAATTTATGATAATTAGGAACGCTGACACTTGAGCGGTCTAAGATCTGAGGAAGAGATAGTGTAGGTTTAAATCCTGTATATGACCGTAGCATTTTTAACAATTCCATTTACTTTGTACTGTGTCGAGTTTTCCCTCATTCTGTTTGATAATATTATTCTAGCACTGATCAGTGGCTTATGAGGACGAACAGAATAACGATTAACATGAGATCGGTCTCAGATTTTAAAAACTAACAAAACGTGTAAAATAAAAAAATAAAAATGTCAATAAAATGATAAAAAGTTTCATATGTGTTAATTTAAACTTCCGCCATCAAATAGAAACCCTATTTTAAATAGTTTCTTATATGTCCAGAAGAAATTTCCAGGTCTCGTGTTCTGCCTTCTTATTGTCTTGAGTTCATGCGCAACTGTAATGTGTCCTTGGTAAGTTGGCCACATTAGAGAAGTTTTTGAAAAACATATTAGGGCAATAACATGAGAAGAGACAGTTTTAATAGTACCCTAACTGCATATTTGAAGCTTCCTTAATAATACTTAAATTATTATTGTGATATTTTTTTGCATTTGAAAAGTTTTCTGATTTGCGCTAGAGCAGATTTATTCCACAAAGAACAATGAGATATCATGTTTCTATGAGTGGCATAGAAAGGGTAAAGATCTTTAAATATTAAATGATATTTCTATTGCGATATTCATCTCATTAGGAAGAGTGATGATAATATTTTCCTACAAAACTACACATCTATTCAGTGCAGTTTAAGTTTTTGAAACTTAGCATTTATTGGGCGTATGTTTCAATTATAGTATGTCGAGGACAGTTCCCAATATGAATCCCTAAAGGATCTCTAGTGAATCGGGTCGGAATCCGAATCTCAACACCTTAATCTCGACATTCTGATTTAAACTGACTAAATTAGATTATAAATATATAAAATAGTAAATTATAAATCCGGCTAAAAATGCTCAAATTTATAGTTTATAATTTAAAATGCGTAGTAGATCCGTAGTTAGATAACTCGGTCAAAGAACTTGCATGTGTAAAAAGACCCTTTTAAGATTTTGTTACTTTCTATAATTTTATTTATTTATTTATTTTTATTAGAAACAACCCTTCTTAGACTACAGCTTCATTGTCTCGTGCCAAGACGCCGACACCCGGGTTGTGAGTCTACACATTGCGAAGGGAAGTAAAATCTTAATGTCTTAATAAATTAAAACATCGTAGGCATAATTCCAGAGAACATTGGATATTTTAGGTCCACGTATAAGATATACATTTTTAGTTCTTATATTCTAATTGGCAGCAACGTGGCAAGGCACATATTTAATTTACCATCTAAAAGTGGTGCTTGTAAGTTTTAGTAAATTAAATTGAACTTATGAGTAAACTTTGCAATTCGAGTATTTATTACTACGACCTCAGAAGTCACCACCCCCGTGTGTTATCGTCATTCGGTACACGCTCTCACAAAGTTATTAATTAAAATATGCTTTTAATAATGAAGTGAGCTTTTAAATATGCTTTTTAAGTTTTAACCGTCAACAAAGTCCTGTGCTCTATGATTTAATGAAGTTACATCCTTCAGCTCCTTCATTTCAACCGTGAAACTCAAGATGATGATGTCTACAGCAGTAATCGGCAGAGGCAGCACCCCGTAGTGTTCACTCTCCTACATGTTTCTGAAAAACGATAGTAACTTAATAATTGAATAAGTGCTTGTAAGATTATATTAAAGCGTTTTAATTCAAACCAGCAGTTACCTGCGGGTTGTACAACACTGAAATAGTATTTCCAAAGAATTATTGGTTCAATATGTATTAAAAATTAGATAGTAACCTTGTATTAGAAATATTCATTAAATTAATGATCAAGCACTTTTTCTGCCTCTTTGGCGAACTCAGCTGAAAGTGCCAACAGCTGTTTGTGTTAGTTAACATTAAATTACAATTCGAAATATTATTATTATTTTCCCGGATTCTCAAAAACATCAATTTCCCCATTATGCAAACTCATCTCTACTTTCAATGATTAAACTATTGATATATCATACCTAGGAACTTACAACAGCTCATAATGAAGCCAATGGTGAATATCATAGCAAAATCCGTTGAGTAGTTTCGAAAATATCGATGCAAAATCGACTTAATTTATACTATGTATTAATGTTAAATCTAAACTCTCAATATTGTACTAAATTGTTAAGTTTGCTGTTAAAAGTCCCAATACTTTACGTGGGATGGAAGAGAGGATTTATCATTACAAGCCTTGACCTCGGAAACATTTGGAAATATATTTTAATCTTGAACTATAACGATCCATGGTGAAGATCATCATTAGCAGAGCACTTAATAAAACGAGATGAGGGGAAATTATGAGATACGTTTGGTTAATACCTATCAGAGCATTTCAGATCATTACATATTTCGCTGAGTAGGCCGGAGCTTTAAAGAGTATTAACGATTTTCTTTAAAGGCATACCCGTTATGCTTATATCATTTAAATTTCAATATCCGTAGATAAAAAGGGTGCAAGAGAATAACTATATCCAAATTTTATCAAAAACGTCTTAAATCATGCAAGCATTGAGACTCACAAGCCAGTACTTTCTAAAGGAAAACACAATTATCAGTAAGTGTACCAACAAAAGTAGACACTAATCATCAAAAATAATTTTTGTTACAAAACATCTAACAGAATATTAAAGCAAAACAACAAATAACACTAAACTTCATTTGTCTTGTTTTTGTAATACATCACTTTGGAAAGATTTGTAGTGCTCTCTTGCTAAGAATTGAAATAAACGTCAAAGAATCAGTTTCCCAGATATTCTACTTTGTACCTTGGAAATTCAAACATACTACCTATATTAATTTCAAAGAAATTCGCTATTTTTACTCTCACAATTAACATACCGTTGGCGATATTTATAAAACAATTATTACGGTTAGCTCTATTAGGCTGTTAGTTTAATAAA
Source organism: Homalodisca vitripennis (assembly GCF_021130785.1). Taxonomy (NCBI): domain Eukaryota; kingdom Metazoa; phylum Arthropoda; class Insecta; order Hemiptera; family Cicadellidae; genus Homalodisca; species Homalodisca vitripennis. Next base: position 63,998,725 of record NC_060213.1, read on the forward strand.
TTATTGACCACACCACCACATATGTTTAATATCTGAATATTTTATAAAGAGTTTAAGAGGGCTACATCCCTCATAAATGCTACTCATAGATGTGCGATTTTTTCTATACGATCTTTTAGATGAATTACTTTCAAATCATTGCTACAGAAAAAATACGATGTGTGAACACTGTAATATGGTCTAGTAATTATTAGTTGTTATCAGTCCATCGACTAGCGTACCTATCACATGTAGCGTGTCAATGTATAGACAAACCAAATAGAGTACTGGCGCCGTGTTTCCTGCCCGGACCATATTTTTGTAAAATTGTATTATTGATCATGTAAGAACAGCTGTGGTCCACACTGACATTACCGATCACTTAAGGACCGGACTAACTATATCTGTGTCTCTTTTCACTGACAGCCTGGTTCGTGTCGACTCGGCTTTAGTTCTGGATTGTGCTAATGTCGACTCCTGGTTCAATTAAATTTAGAGTTCGTAATGCAATGTCTGTAGTTAAACGAGAAACCTCTAGTACAACGACAAAACTTTTAAAAGTAATTAATTTTATAACATCGGCTCTAAATAAATTGTTTAGGTGTAGTAGGTAAGCAGATTGTCCATGTAGGCTTTTCAGAATTGCTACATTTAATTTTGCTACTTATTAAATTTCTCTGTGCTAATCTTGAAACATTGTGAAAATTTAACAAAGTAAATTTTCACTATTTTTCGTTTATTAGACACATATCACTGTTGATAATAGGGCAATAAAACGAATCAATTGTTGATTTCGACTTTTGTAAGAATATTTGTATGTACTAAATAAGAACGATATGCATTAAGTCTTAAAACTTAAAAGGAACAAATCGTTGCTTATTATTTATACCCAACAAGCTTCACTGTATTTCAATTCACAACACGTTTTTGCCATTGGTATTCACAGTCTCTCGCGAGCAGCTTTATATCTGATCAGCTTCTTCCAAACTTAACAGACATTCCTCTTGTGAGAAAACTCAAAGACTAAATAACCCTCTATACTGCATTATTATTCAAGCGGAAACTTTTGATTATCCTGTAGTTTTTACAGTAAATATTTCAATACGAAGGGTGATAAATCTATATATATATAAATGAATGTTTGTATGTTTGTCCTTTATGGAATCGTGAACTATTGGACCGATCATGATGAAAATTTGTACGTATATGTATTTTTCCACGGAGAAGGTTTATAAGCTATGCCCATCCCTTTCCCGATTCAGGATTCCGCCCCACTGGTTACAGAAATACCCATAAGAAATGCATTGCAGCAAACATATGTTAACGTCTTTTCAAATTTTTAATCAGCTGTTCTTTGTAAACATATATTACACTTATAGTTTTAAAGCATAGAGTAAGCTTAAGAGAAACGACAAATTTTGTTTAAACTGTTTCTGCAATCACTGTTAAACATAGACTTTACTATCCAGATAATACAATTCAAATTTGACGTAAAAATTCACCTTTAACTGCAATATTTATTTAATATAAACCATGCTCATGCTTGATCAGAAGAGCAATGCAGATATCATAATTACTATCTTACGTTGGCTACAAATATAAAGAATGTTATAAAATCAACCTTAGTTGTTTTTTTTTGACAGAAGTATGGTTCTCAAAACTCCGTGTGTACATATTCTCTCGATCGAGACAACAAAGCAAGCTCAATCGTGGCATCGGAGATATAACTAATTAATCTAAAATTTATTATAGTAAAAAAAAAATTTACTAAGTAATATAAGGACTTCGGTTCTTAAGATTTGCGTGCGAAGCCGTGGGTAACAGCTAGATAGAGGCAGGAATATGGTACATACCTTCATAATACGCCCAAGAGGCTCACGATGGAACGACTATCAATTATCTCAGCAATGTTTAGAATGTGATAGAAAAAGAATAAGTGAATATAGTGTACTGTTTTCAACGGGAAATTGCGTGCGAAGCCGCGGGCAACTTTTGCAAAAAATTATTGAAATGCGCAGCAAAGCACGCCGGGCCCGCTAGTATGTAATAAATTTAATTTTATTAGTTTACATTGATGTTATTAGACAAAAGGGTACTATTATTAAATAATTCCATAAATAAGCCATGACACCCTATCGTGTAGGTTACAAATTTAAATCTATATATAAATTTGTGAATTGTTTGTATGTCTATCTAAACAATTTTCATAAACTTTATATCATATATTATAAATTTTTTGTATGTGACCTTGAGTCGCTGTCGAAAACATTGCTCTGTAAGTATGAAAAATCTAACCATATTTATACAAAATTCCAAGAAACACGCTTGAAATTAATGCTGCAGACCCAAATACTACGATATTTAATTAATGTTTGGTATTAGCAAACACTGTTCATTGTGGACATTCTGTGTTGTCTGATTGTCTAAATCTAGTGCGGTTAGTACCGACAGTCTTAATCCCCATACATTCACCTATACATGAGCTTTGCAGAGGTTACGAGTTTTTTCTTTAGATCTGTACCCCATCCTGTTACTTGGCTTCTCTTACTTTTGCTTTTTTTATAATAATCTGAAGAATTCCAGTTTTTATTCTAAAACAAGCACAATCTGGTGTTTCATCTCCTGGATAGAGCTGTTTCCTCTAAGGTCAGGACTGGTAGTATAGCACTTCAGTTTTGGTTTTAAACTAAAATAGACAGGTTTCATTCTCTTAGGACAATAAGCTGAGAAACCTCTGATTACACTTAGTCCTATAAGGACCTTTATATTTCCGCCGAGTATTCAGGATGGTTTTATATTAGGGTACGGGCCACATCCATTCCGGATCCAAGAGGAGGGTTAGCGGACACTATACCTCGGTCGTGGGACATTGGAGGCCAGTTTTGTACTAGTCTCTGCGGTCACAATGGGTAGGGATGACATGCCCATGTGCTATGGTTCGTAGCTACCGGTAATTAACATCCATAGGGGTTCCCAGAATTAATTTACCCTTTGGGTTTTTGGTGCCAATAGGTTCAATTATATGGTATAAACCAGCAAGATGTAAACCTACCAAGGAAATTTAATTTGACAAGCTGAAAACTATTATCTTGATAAATTTGTATCGTTTGATAGTTATTATCTATTTTAACGCTTACCAAAATTACTCAATTCTATCTTTAGAGAAAGTATTTCTAAAGTATTTCACGAACATTAGGTAACGTTCTTATAAGGGGCAAATTAATAATTTCCCTCCAGGCTTTTGTATATTGTTAATTGTATCAATAAACAACACAGTTCATTTTGGTATTGTTAATTTTTAATACGTTGCCAGATTACTGTAATTTAGTTTTATTATAGTATCATTTAAATTGTTCTACAGATTAGCTTTGCACTAAGGAAGCCTTTTGAGGAATAAAGCCTTTTTTGTATTTCGATTTATTTATTCAATGCATGCCAAACCATGTATCGTGGCTTCGCTGATGTCACATGCAAAATTATAATGCTAATTGTATTATGCTACGTTGAAAAACTGTTTACATCCTTAGTAGGCAAAGGAGCAATTTTCCAGACCACTGAGTTGACATGTATTTCCCATTAAATGACACGTACTTTTAACGAACTCGATATAGACTGCATAGAAATGAAGCTTTATCCAAATAACAAAGATTATATATCAGTTGGTTCTCCAGTTATCGTGTGAGCAGATATACAGATTGTAAAAAAAAACGCTTTCCTTCAACACAAAACAGTCACCGTTCAGCCAATTATCGATAAGAAGTGTTAAGGATAATGATTACTCTGTTATGATGCAAGGTGCAGTGCAGTGACCTAGCCACTCGGAAAATTCTATGGCAAACAGTAATGGTTATAAGTTATCAATTAAGGAAATTCCAATTAGGCTAAACGAAGTAAGGGAACAGAATAAAAAGTGTAAGGTGTGTGTTACTGACAAGTATTATATGATCTTGTATTGTTGACTTATCACGCCGCGCTTATCTGAAATGTTGTGACAGCTTGTTATCTACGGCACTTTGTGTTCACGTCTGAAAAGTGGTTGTGGAATTGGCAGAAACATAACAAAGTTATTTTACGGTTACGATAAAAATTTGATGTCAATTACATCTTAACAAATAACATTTTGATATCCCACAAACATATTAGAATAAACTTTCTTTAGATAGTTACAAAATATATTGTTACCTACCATATTAGCAATTTCATTTTTGAATGTAATATAATTATATAACATTCCTAACGTTCCTAATTGATGGTTAACTCACAAATTAATGAATATTATTAGTTAAAATTCAAATTAGTTAGCTTATCACGAACTATTAAATTATTATTAAATCTACAACAAAATTACGAGAAACGTTCATGCAATGTAATCTTTTCGTTTTAGTATAAAAACAAGAAAACTATAACCCTATTTAAAATTTGTATTTTCACATACATGTGTTTCGGAGCTAAGCCATAGTCATATTTTTAGATTTACGTAAACAAATCTGAGTGATTAATCACAAACTTTTGTGTGATTATTTTCATACTCCGAATAAATACAGGGTGGCTGGTCATCAGTGTTACAAAAGTTTTTGGGTAAAATTACAAACTAAATTAAGTGTAATGATGCGTGTAAAAGGTTCCAAGTCAAAACATTGGCTTCAAAAAGAATTATTTTAATTTTTTCTAAAAAAAACCATGTTTTTAAACATATTACAGCGATTTCTCAACTACCTGTAAACGGATTTGAGTAAATGACGTAATTTTCGTATTCTAAATTACATTTTGAATAGTGGCAATTTTAAAAGATCAATAATAAAAACTCCATTGCTAATAGTTCCCAAATATAACATTTAAGTATCTGTTAAAAATAAAAAAACATTGGTCTATTGTATTTTTCTACACCATGTATACAAGAAGGTAGCTAAATATTTAAAAAACTGCGCCATTTTATAAGCTTTCCAACCATACACTACACTATTGAAGTTTGAATCTGAATATGTTTGTTTCAGTGGTTTGAATACAAGAAAACACAGGGAACTTAAAAACTGTTCAAACTATAACTAAAACAAAAGTTTCGCTGAATACATGCTTACTATTTGTTTAACATATTAACAAAATGTTTTTTTGAAATTCTTTAACATGTTAAGACAAAGAAGAAGAAAAACAAGAACTTTTTTTAAAAACATTAATTATTTTGTATTTATTATTATTGTATTATTATTATGTACAATTGTTATTATAATTGCACATGATTCAAAACAATCTAATAGTTTTTATTTGGATTGGGCCAAATGTTTTTCAAAAAATACTTGATTATGCATAAACATTTACCAAATGGGCTTATATTTAAAAACATTTAATAACGGGTTAAGAAACTAAGTATACACATTGTATTTATTCATTATAAAAGACAAACAAGCAGTGAAAATACAGTATGATTTCAATCATATCGATTTGAGAACACTCTCTACTTTATTTTATGTTCAAATTGCCCTCCATTTTCCCGAACACAGGCTCTTGCTCTTTTTTGAATGGCATGCACAGTAACCTTGTGAGACAACTCATCCCTCACTTTGTTTGCAGCGTCAAATATACAGTCGTGCAGATCCATTTCGTTGGGAACGACTGTCTTGTACACCAGGCTCTTCATGTACCCCCAAACATAAAAGTCCATGGGGATGAGATCCGGAGATCTGGGTGGCTAGGCAACAGTCCCTCCTCGCCCAATCCAAGTTGGATAGTTTTCATTCAACCACTCCCTTACATTGTTGAAAAAGTGAGGAGGTGCGCCGTCGTGTTGAAAAATTAACTCTTCTCTTTGTTGTCGAGTGAGTTGATCTAGAAGTTGAGGCAAGTTATGTTGTAAAAAGTCAAGATACTTTTCTCCTATTAAACTTCCATCAATGACATAGGATCCCAAGAAAATATCACCAACTACTCCCGCCCACACGTTTATTGTGAACCGATGCTGAAAAGATGATTCTCTCATAGCTCTAAGATTTTCTGTAGCCCAAACATGCATGTTATGGGAATTGAAAACACCCTCTCTTGTAAAACTGGCTTCACCTGTCCACAATATTTTTTTGAAAAAGTGATACTCTTCAATGTCTTTGTTTAGGAGCCATCGACAGAACGTTCTTCTCGATTCATAGTCATTTGGTTCATCTGATTTAACCAGGGTGAAATGGTACGGGTGAAACGTATTAGACTTCAAAACATTAGAAACTTTCCAACGAGAAAGACCAATAGCTGTAGCTAGCTGTCTAGTACTTAGTTCGGGATCATCCTTAACCCTCGCTAAAATATCTTCATCTGCATAAACATCAATATTAGGACCTACCTCGCTTTTCAACTTATGGAAAGATCCTGTTTCTGTTAAGCGCTGGTGAAGTCTGGAGAACACCTGTGAACTAGGAGTAACACGGTCAGGATAGCGAGCCCTGTACTCCCTCTGTGCCGCTCGCGCATTACCGTCGCACATCCCGTGAAGTGCATGTCACCGTATTCGCGATTTGAGAAAGACATGGTTCTAGCATCACTGACAAAGAACAACTGACTGACCACAATGTTTTATCTAAGCAGGTATTTGCTTGATCAGAAGATAAAAAATAACATAATAAAACAGGAATAATCCATTTTATCTTATCATTATCTAATAGATAAGAATAATTCAAAATACCAGTGTTGTTTTGATAGTTAGATAACGATTTATGGCCATGAAATGAATAGAAAATTAGTTTTTGATAATCAAAATAGATTATCATAACACTAGTAAATTAATACTACTTTGTACGTTTAGATTACCCCTTTTTTGTTATAAATTGCCTTTTAACCGTTTTTCTGCACCCCTTGTTTTGGAGATTTCAAAACACTAAAACGAACATATGCAGATCTAAACCTCAATAGTGTAGTGTATGGTTGGAAAGCTTATAAAATGGCGCCGTTTTTACAATATTTAGCTACCTTCTTGTATACGAGACAGGGTGTAGAAAAATACAATAGACCAATATTTTTCTATTTTTAACAAATACTCAAATTTTATATTTGGAAACTATTAACAATGGCATTTTATTATTGATCCTTTACAATTTTCACTTATTCCTATTCAAAATTTAAGGTAGAATACGAAAATTACGCCATTTACTCAAATCCGTCTACAGGTAGTTGAGAAATTGCTGTAATATGTTTAAAAACATGGTTATTTTAGAAAAATTAAAATAATTCTTTTTGAAGCCACTCTTTTGACTTGGAACCTCTTAAATGCATCATTACACTTCATTTACTTTATAATTTCACCCAAAACTTTTTGTAACACTGATGACCAGCCACCCTATATATTATTAGGCTCTGAAAAAGAAGACCAGAAAGAATTAATAGTACAAATATATTCTGCTAGATATTTGATTTTAATTAGAGATTTTTAAAAAGTTTGAGCATACAATAAACAAGTCAATGACATATAATTTTATAATTAATACATCACTGAAATAATTTAATACAATAATATATACTTTGACCATTTACCAGATGAGAAAATGCCCTTCGTCTTGCTTAAAAGACAAATACATTTTACATGGATGTATAGGGGTCTCAGTTTTGCTTTGTTCAAACAAATTAAATAGATCATGTAATGTATAGTACTACTTTGCAAAGTCTACACATCTATTTTGGGTTTTAGAAAAATTTGGATGTTATATCTAACTGGAAAAAAAATACTTATTTGCCATATCGCCATCCGAATTTCTGTTATCCTTTTAAACCTGCCATCGTTAACAACAAACTTTAAACAAAGACATTGATAAAAGTAGTATACAGTTTGGTATCTAATTAAAGGTCTTACTTAGCATGGTACAATGCCGCAAACCGAACTTCAAAAGGTGGATTCATTCAGTAGTTATAGCTATTTAAATTTTAAAACAATTGAACAATGTAAATTATTAAGTATTACAAGTAAAAACCAATTTTTAAGTACCTGTGATCAAAGTAAGAGTTTAAAATTTTCCCCTCTTGACCTATGCTGCTATTAAGAATTTTGTCTGACTCCTTGTGGACCGTCCCCCAAAGAGATTATCTGGTCGGTAATTTGGCAGATGTGTGCGTTACTATCACCAGTAAGCACGTGTGAACTTTGGTATTTCTTTCAATTGTGGTTCAAAAATTAAAAAAGAGGTTCAAGACTTAATTGTCACCCTGTATTCAAATTTTAATATAATTTATACCAGTTTAAAATTAGAAATAGTACCGGGCTTATAAATAGCGGCCCTTCTAAATGGTTACTCTGTAATAATTCAAGAATGGGAGAGGTTTTGAAGAGTTATAGGAATAGTAAAACTTCAGTTCATTCATATAAACAATTTTATATGATGTTTATTTGTACTCGACAAATAATAACGGAGTAGTAAATGTGTTACTGAGAGCCATCCTCACAAAACATCTACTGATTATTTATTAATGTTAGGTGAAATACAAGCTCGTTGTTGCTACTTTGAATACAGGTTATGGGATTTGCTCTCATTGTTATAAGTAGTTTCTCCCAATCCTAATTTACTCTTTGATTTATTATATTGCTTTGCAATCAAAAACGTTTTGTTAAAAAAATTGTATACCTTTACTTTCTACAAATTAGTTAATTTACAAACCTAAATCCTCAATAAAGAGATAGGAAATTCCGTTCTTAAATTTTGTAATTGGTCTAAAATATAAATTATTTAATAACCAAAATTTAATTTTTTTATAAAACCAAGTTTTAAGAAGGGTATGCTTGTATTGTTCAATATGTAATGCTTTTCTAAATAAACATGCAAAGATACAGAAAAACAGTAAAATAAGCTAAAAATATGTCTATAGATATGAAATATCGTCATAATTTCAACATAATTTCAACATAACAATTTATTTTGCGAAGTTCGATACGTTTTTTGATTTTATAGACATTTTTTTGATTTTTTTGTGTTTATATTATTATTTGTGATATGTTTGTCTGAATATATGTATATACTTACACGTTAATGGAAAAATAGTTGGGTTACATATGTATGTATGTATACATACATATATTATATGTATATATATATACATATATATATAATATATATATATATAATGTATGTGTGTGTGTGTGTTTTTTTTGCTTTTTTACAGTTTTTAACATAATAAATCTCATGTAATATAAGTTAGCCTCTGGAAAATCTCCGTTTGTTACAATGATCATTGGATGGAAATAATCTAGTCTCTAGAGTTTTGACAACTATAAATAAATTAACAGAGTAGCCTTTTTGAAGATTTTGCAATCGCTCGCACAGCATATTAAAAGTAATCACATAAATAACTTTGTATTTGAGAAATATAGTCAGATTGACGTATATTCAAAGTTTCACAACATCTTATCTACATGATGTTCAACACTGTAAAGACACTCAGATAATGGAAGTTGTAATTACTTACTACAGCAAACCGTAATCCCAAACCAATCAAGACAATGTAGACTCTGCTATATTGTTTGCAAATCTCACAATTGCGCTTACAATAAATTACTAAATCTGAGGCGAAAAATTGTTTGGGGGACAAAGATAAAATGATTTTCATGTTGGCTTAAAAAACTAATTAAATTGATGTGTTAATGCAGAAATAGTTTTTTATAGTGATCCACAGTATTAAAAGAGTGTTACTCTGTATTTTCGGAGCAATGTTAAAAAACTGGTTTAATAAATAGTTGATTCTCCAGACTGCGAAGTTTTCAATAAGTAAAATATTTATAGTACAATAATTGTTATACAATTGGATAATGTGTCTTTTCGGCCGCAATAGTTTTATAATGAATGGGTCACCAACTTGTTCCCGGGTACTAATAATTTTAAAATAGTTTTAATATAAATTAATTTTATGTACAACATCAGTCAACTAGAATAGTTATAACTGTTTATTTATAATTAAAATGTTCTTATTCATATTATAACTATAGCGTAAAATATTCAGTATAAAGTAGTAAATATTTATACTACTTTCTGTAGAAAATTGTTTTATACATAAAAGATATATTTGTTATTTAGATACCCAAGTAATCACTTTAGTTAGTCGAGTTTAACTGCTTTTATTCACCTCATTAAGCGAAGAGAAAAAAATATAAACCAGATTTTATTATTTCAGTCTTTATCACTTTTTAAGCTACTTTAATGTCTATATACATCATTATTATTTTGCTGCCATGACCTTAAACATTCATTAAAGTTTGCATTTTTAAGAGAACAAACACTTTCTTAAAAATCTTTAGTTATGTAATGTACCATGACACATTATTTTACATATTTGGCACACGCCACTTGAATCTATCTATAAATTATTATTACCTCATCGTTTAGAAGTCATAAGTATTAACACAAGTGCGACAATTTCACATTAGTGTCCATCCCAATAATAGCAGAAACTTGATTCGTTGAAACTAATCCCCTTAATGTGAACTGCCTCATATATGAAGTAAATTTACAATCAAATTGGATTATAAATAAGTTAAATATGTGTGATTTCTATGTCCTTCTAGGTTTTCCTTCTCGGTTAAGAGTAAATGATCTCTGTTTAAAAGTTTAGAGGCTAATACTAAAACATATTTTAGAATATAATTACTGGTTTAAGTTTGATTGTGGCTAAAACAATTCAGTGCAATACTACTAAAAGCCCAATGCTACATTATTAGCACTTAACTAGGCTTGAATTATTAATTGTGTATGTTAAACTTAGGTGAGTACAAGTGATGACTTCTTTCTACAAGAAGTTAACAGTGTGTGTACCCCTCTGGAACTCTCCTGTGCACATTATTTGTTCTCTTAATTACAAGTGTCTGTTATTAACACAATGTTCTTTAGTTCAACAACACACGTTTCTTGTGTAATTACTCGCTAAGTTATTTTAAAGTTAGAGTTGTTATTCGCGTAGAATGAAACTTTTTAGACATCTGGGAATAGATGCAGTTAACTACAGTTCGGAGTATATCCCATAACTTTATGAACACAAAGATTCTTATTTAAGTTTGGTTAAAACAAAATATGTGTCTTAGGGATGAAATAAGAAAAATATGCAGATAGAATTATGTTCATCATTTCAGAAATAGATATATCTTTTGCTACTATCTTGGTTGTGTTAACGTATCCATATTGTGTTTTGATCTGTAGTTTTAAAGATTTATATGTATTTTGTGAACAGATATTGTTTTTAATACCATCTAGCGTACTAGAAGATTACTTAATTCCTCTTATAGACTTAACTATTAGTTTCAACATTAGTTTCATTTGTGTTACCAACTCCCACCAGGTCCATCATGTCAGGACACGCCACGACACGCTGTGCCGCCCAGCTCCTGTTCAGACACGTACATTTGTTATCTGCAGTCCGTTATCTCATTCCGCCATTCATCCTCGCAAGTTGTCCCAAGGGATAGGTTATCTACTGTTTCCGTCGCTTCGGTAAATGAAGTGCTTAAAACTAGCTTCACTGGATATTTATGAATGGGACACGTAATCTTAAACTTCTATGAATAAAAAACCTTTTTTTAGCAATCGTTTTTCGTATATAACAAGCATTTCGTTAGAATTTTTTTACAATTTTATATTTTACAATTTAACTTTTTCAATGACGAACTGAGTTATTCTTCACTGATATCAAGGCAAGATTAGATGTGTTTTATATACAAACAAAGTTAAACTATTTTATTGAAAACTATGCTTTTAATTATGAATAATAACCGGGTAATTCTAAGCAATATATGGGTCAACCTCGATTTTTCTCATATTACAATATAATGTTCCAATAGTCAATTAGAAAAGGAAATGACTAGAATTTCTTGCCGGAAAGCAGTTATAGGGAGCAGGCAACTCATATTACAATATAATGTTCCAATAGTCAATTAGAAAAGGAAATGACTAGAATTTCTTGCTGGAAAGCGGTTATAGGGAGCAGGCAACCGCGAGAATTACCTATTAGTGATCAGGGGCACTGACGTGATCTGGGCTTCAAATTTGGAACTACTCGAGTTAATTTTTTTTCTAAAAGAGCAAGCAGCGCGAAGCGCTGCGCAGCTGGCAAGCATCGTGCGTGATCTTCGTCTATACTGAATTGATTCAGGCCAAAGGAATGACACAGATTCCTTTACCAGATTTTTACGGAGATTTTGTATTTGGCGGATTATATTGGTTTACTTTGCTTTCCAGCATGTAATTATGTGTTTAAAATTGTTTTACATACATTACCTACATTATATAGTAATATGTAATAACAATTTATCAGAAATTTTTAATAAAAAAAAAGGATCACGCACGATGACTGCCCGCAGCGCAGCGCTTCGCGCTGCTTCCTCTTTTAGAAAAAAAATTAATTCGAGTAGTTCCAAATTTGAAGCCCAGATCACGTCAGTGCCCCTGATCACTAATAGGTAACTCTAAGCAATATATGACCGTCTGGCGGTTGCCTGCTCCCTATAACTGCTTTCCGGCAAGAAATTCTAGTCATTTCCTTTTCTAATTGACTATTGGAACATTGTATTGTAATATGAGAAAAATCGAGGTTGACCCATATATTGCTTAGAATTACCAATAACCGAATCGTCATCGTTTTTAGGGCACAGGCACTATGTTATAGATCCATATAAAAATACAGTTTAAGTTTTAACATAGATATTTTATTATATTTTATGTAATGATAAATACATGTGGTTTCAGTTCGTCGACCATATGCTGACATTGAATCTAAATTAAAATCCCTTTCTTAAGAAATAAGGGTTTTTATACGTTTATTTTATTGAAATCAAATCGTTAAAGTCCTTATTACATTAGAAAAAAACTATAAATATTTGTTGTTTGCATTTCAGGTGTCTTTGATGTAGGTTTCATGTTTATATACAGGTATACGAATCCCTAAAGGCATCTGGATTTTAACCCTATGATCTCGACATTCTGACTATAACTAGCTAACTTAAATTATAAATATATAAAATAGTAAATTTTCAATGCAGCTAAATAGGTTTAGAGGTATAGTTTCTAATCTTAAGTGCATATTGGATCCATAAATTAATAAATCTGCCAAAGAGCTTTTAAACATACAAAGACCCTTTTCAAGTGTTCAAACCTATATTTTTAAAAAAGAAAAAAGAAAATATTATAAACAAACTATGAAATCTTTTAATACACTTTTACCTAAGAATAACACATATACAATAATTCCAGTTTCTAATCTTACTTTTTATAAATTGAGAAAGGTTAATTTTACTATTAGAACTTAATAATTGTTGAACAATATAAAATGGTTTATGACTTTCGGAATTGATCATTATGACGCTTTAAACAGAAAACATATATCTAATTTTGCAAAATGGGAAGAAATCTAAGAATTATTAAATTTAGTAATATAATAGTAAAAAGGATAATATAACCAAAAGAAACAGTACACAGATGCTGATGACGTGAAATATCTCCTTCTAGTCAGACTGTAATTGATCCAATACCTCAGATGATGGTATCCATTACTTGCGATATATGACGTCATTAGGATACTTGCAGATATGGAAGGATGATCAAAGACTCAATTGAGAATCGCCAACAAAGGAAAATATGAAAAATGAAGGTAAGGTAAGTTTTAGGGTATAAATCAAATTAATTTCTCAGAATCGAAGATTTATGAGTCTTGGTCTGCTACAACCAAAACGTAGAATAATTTTGTTCAGCTGGGTGGTTGGCTGTTAATTACAAACGGAAGTATGATTATAATACTCTATGAGGAAGTAGTTAAATAATTATTATTGAAAGTGATTTAAAAAGATTATAATACAGTTTATTTAAATCTAGTGTTATTGTTCAATTGTTATTATTTTTCAATTATAAATAAATAATTTAAAAGTGATTAGAATAATTTGACAATAATTTAAAATGCATCATCTATTCTTGAACTACCACACGCTATTTAATGAATTTGTCAAATATAACTACTGAACGTGATATTATATATGCTGCTCGTTATTTAACGTAAAATGAGTTGAATTTAGTTGCCGCGATCCCTGACGGTAAGTATTAATATGAATTATTGTCAGTCAGTATGTACTTATTCTGTCGAATCACATTTTTAGTTTATTTTGTAAATTTGAAAACTCAAAGTATTCATAATGTCGGGAGGTAAGGTAAACCGATTTTTCAGAACTTTTTATAGATTTAAACTAATTTTACGTTACTTGTCGCAATCTTACAAAGAGTTGTGTTTCTGTACCAACGGCTTGTTCGTAGAATTCCTAATATTCTTACATGATAAAATAAGGATAATATTTAATGAAATAGTGTCTCCCAATTATAGTATTTTATACAATATTCAGACATTTTTCTTGTCATACCATCAAAGGATGCACTGATATGAAATACAATGAAGAGATAGTAACATTTTACGTTTATTATCTTCTTTTTTCAGTATTGCTCGCAAAAAGTTAATTAAAATATGCTTTTAATAATGAAGTGAGAGGGTCGCATAATTGTGTTATACAATACAAAAGATGACGTTATAACCGCTATTTAAGTGCTGTGCTCCAGTTTTTAATGAAGCAACATTCTTCAGCAGCTTCATTTCAACCGTAGAACTCAAGGTAATAATGATCACATCAGCGATCAGCAGCTGCAGCACCCCATAGTGTTCGCTCTCCTACAGGTGTCTACTAAAGGATAATAAAGCTTATATTACAGCTTCATATTTACAACCTTAAATATATCCCCTAAATCTACGATATTGCACTAGAATACTGTATAAGTTTGCTGCTGAATGTCCTAATAGTTTAAGTAGGGCAGAAGAAAATAATTTTCATTAGAAGCTTTGACCTCGAAAACATTTAGGTATGTTAACTTCGAATTAGGACGATCCACAATGAAGATCATGAAGTAATAGAGCGTTCATTAAAACGATATAAGCAGAAACTATGAGATAGTATATACCCTAAGAGGTATAGCATATATTACGGCTCAGATACATTTCATTCAAAATAATATTCAAAATTTTTCAAGAGATTGAAAAGAAAATGTTTAATGAGATGCATTTATTAAAACTGTTTATAGCATTTTAAAATCAATAAATAGTAAAAATGTTGAATTTAAGCTACACTCCCACTGTTTTTGTGACCATTTAACCATTATTTTAGTCATACACAACGCCTCAGTGAGTCCCAAAATAGTCACATGCATTAAAAGCAATAGTTATATTTTTAATAATACGATACTTTTTTAATTCCATAAAGTTACATTATTTTTTATTTATATACGTATAAATAGGTATGTACGTATAAAGGTCCTGTAAAGAAATATTAGCTCAAACTAAATTCGTTTACAAAACACCTATTCCAAAGTTATTATGTAAATTAGAAAATCATATACAGTAAACCCAGGTAATTCAAAACAAAGCAACAAGAAACTGAACAGTTATTTCCTACAGGATATCATTACAAAGAAAACAATGGAACCAAAATGAAAGTATCAGACATACAAAACCAATCCAGGTGGATATCCTTTGTGCTGAATACCTCTGGGATATTCCACACTGTTGCCAATCTGACGTTAAACAGTTTCAATACTAAGTGTGGCAACGTATTGTATTTCAATAGTCTTAAACAAACACGTATTACGTAAACTGTAACATTTCTACATAGTTTTAACTTTACTTCTAACAAATAGTACAAATTTTGTGATGCCTTAGAGTAGTTACTTGTATATAAATTATAATTGACTGACCTTTGAAATTATTTTGCACATATATTTTATATTTAGGGCAAAGAAAAAGTATGTATTATAATGAAAATATGTAGCCAGTATTCCAAAATATTACACATAGTCTCGATTACCGTTACTGAGCTTTCACAAAAGGCAGTTCGATCTCAAGGAGTTCTTGAAGTGTATCATAGGATAATTTTGGGATAATTTTGAGCGTATACTGTACAGGGTCCGGCAAAAAACCTCCCTAATTCAATAGGCATTTGCAAAAAGAATATAAAAATTACTTACATTTTTGTGAATAGCCTATATGATGCCACTTTACATCACTTAGTACACTTTACTTGGTTTTGAAAATTATGTCCAATAAATGATGTTCCCCATTGTTAAGACATTCACGAATTATTTCCCTGAACTTGTCCATAGTTCTTCGTGTAACTTCCCTTGGAATGGCTGACACTTCCTGTCTAATGGCATATTTTACTTCTTTCAGAGTTCTGAGACGATGTTTGTACACTTCAGCCTTTAGGTAGCCCCACAGAAGTAGAATGTTCCTCGTCTGAGTTTTAGGATAAAGAATGTATCTCTCAATTATTTTTAAGCCGTTATTACAGTTTTCAAATATTACAGTAACTGAAGAAAATCTTGTTGAATCGTAAAATTCAGTTCAGAAGGTAAAGTTCAGAAGGACATTTATATAACGACATTTATTTATTTATTTTAAAGTGTGTTTTGTTATTTTGTGACCATAATTGGTTATTTGAACTTCGTTTTATTATTTTATTATTAATATATACTTAATTTTAACCGGATCTTCGTGTTTTAGTTTGTATGGTCGTATAAGAAATCATTTGTCATTTTATTTCGTAAGTTATATTTTGGGTTTATATTACATTGTCTGGGTTAATAACCTTTTTAGTAAGAAGATATTTTATTGTGAAATAACTCTTACACGTGGCCAAACTCTGGAATCAAAAATTATAGATACCCGAGCTTGAAAGATAAAGTCAAAAGGTCAGACATTTGTTTTAGCGTTCAAAAGAACAGGGACCGTTGGCCACGGTAAATTAACAAAACCTACTTAATTTATTATGTGCTAAAACATTTTAAATATTGGTTAAAAAATTTACACGACTAAGGTAATGGTTTTAAAATGATCGATAACAATACAAGTTGCCGAAGGTAAAGTTATAAAATTAAAGTTAAAAGAATATATGTTAAGAGGGTTTAGTAATATACGTTTAGTAACATATAAGCTTAATTCTAAAACTACATACACACAAACTACATAACTTTACCTATTTTGAATAAAAATGTTAGTCGTAATCAGATCACAAGCTCCCGACCTATAAACTGCATAAGTTACGGTTTACTTCAAAATTATCAAACACCGGTATTATTTCGTTAAAAGTTATAGTTTGTATATAGTCTGATTTATATTCCTACACGCAGAACAAACAAGGCAAGTTTTTAAGAAACTTCTGTTATTGTGGCTCTACTAGTTTGTGGGTAGAGTTCAAACTCGAGAATATATCATTTTTGAACAGGCAGTAAAACACATGGTTGTGTTATCTTTTTTATTTTTCATTTTGAGTATAATGTTTTATAAAAAATAATTTTGTTTTATTATTTCAAATATTTTTTACTTTTTATTCCTTATTAAACATTTATTTAAGTAATTCGCTACATATCAATAGTACAGCAAAAACAATTAATGGATATAAAAATATTCTTACGCTACATGAGTGTGTAGTTTATGCTTGTTTGTCGAGGAATAACATAAAAACTACATCAAATAAACTGAAATACACACAAAAAATATTTATAGTTTGTTTTTATGTAAAAAGGGTCTCATCGATTTTGATTTCAATAAAACAAACGTATAGAAATAGTTTTTTCTTAAGAAATTTATTTTAATTCAAAAGATAATAAAACATCTATATTAAAATTGAAACCATGTTTTTATATAGATCTATTAACGTAGTGGTTGTGTGCTAAAAATGATGACGATTCAGTTATTATTAATAATAAAAAACATACTGTTTCAATAATATAGGTTTATTTTGTACGTATGTAAAACACAATCTAATCTTACCTGGATACCAGTATAGAATAACTCAATTCGTTAGTCACAAACTTGTCAAACTATTCAAAATGTCAAATATAAACATTGCAAAAAATATATCCAACGAAATTCTTACTGTTTATGAGAAATGTTTCCTAAAAAGACTTTTTCATGAAGAGATGTTCATGAAGTGCGTTACATTCATAACTCTGCAGTGAAGCTAGTTTTAAGTAGTTTATTTAACGAAGCAACGGAAACAGTAGATAACTTCTCTCTTGGGACAACTTGTGAGGATGAATGGCGGAATGAGATAACGGACAGATAACAAACGTAAGTGTCTGAACAAAGAGGTGGGCGGCGCGGCGTGTCGTGGCGTGTCCTGACATGATGGAGCGTGAACCACCTATAGAACCAAAAAACCAATCCCGTTCCAATGTTTATATATAACGAAAAGCTATATGACTCGGCTTGTAGAAATGCAAGTTGAAACTTGGTACAAAAATTGACCTTATAATATCTTGGCTGATTCGCCAACCAGTTCCGTGCGCTATTTCGATTTAATATAGATGGTGTTCAAACTGTTAATAAACTGCACTCTTTTATTTATGGATACTACATTTAAATGTTCAGGAATATATCTTAAACTGTTAGCAAAATTATGATTACACGTATATCCTATAAGAATACTTGGAAGAATGAAGTTTTAAAAAGTTCCAACTGAGTACAAGACGTTTTCTCAAAACTATTCCGGCCACTTTAATTGGGCAGCTTGGTATGCTACTTAGTTCCAATATGACAGCCATTACAATTTAAAGAATATTCACAACTAAGTCATATAACATCTAAGAAAAAAGTAATACGTATTTTGGAATGCTATAATAAACTTTTAGTATTAAAAATTGTTTTATTATTTTGATTTGTATTTGAGGTATCGATTTAATGCAAATCCCGAAAGAAATACATTATTAATATTTCTGTCGTTACAAAATATACCTACTCCTTCCAACTGATACTAAATGACTATAAATATTTTGAAAGACATAACCACTCCATTAAAGTATTATTTTTGCATTTTTATATTTCTTTAGTATTTCTAAATTTTAGTCAGTTAAGGACATACATATACATTTTTTAATTGAGGCTATACATTTTTTTGAATATTAATTCTTAATGTTATTATAACACTGCGTTTTAATCTGTTTTGAATTTTTATCAAAATTTCAAATAACTTCTATTGTTATTTTGTTACTTTTTCAAATTTATTTTTTTTCTTTATTATATATTTTTTCTCTACTGTCACTTGTAGGATAACACATTCAGGATGCTATTAGACGACATATGGATTAATAGTAACTGAGATTAATCTTCATAATGTATGTTGCGAACTAAAGTTATATTCGTTAAAGTGCGAACTTTGTACCATTGGTATCTATATTATCGAAAACAGGAAGTTCCGTCTAATGTTGGAAATGTTTCCAGTAAATGTAATGGCTATTCCAACAAAGGCATTATTTATCTAAATGACTTTTCCACTTCTGTGTTAACTATAGGACTTATTGGTCACACATTTTAACGTTCAAATGCCAAGTTTATATCAAATAATATTTAGATACTTGTTGTTTGTTATTTTTATTGCACTTTATTAGTTTAAATTAAAGCAAATATGACAAGAGGCATTTTAAGAAGTAACAGTTAAAGGTCCAGATCTATAAAAATAAAAAATACAACAGAACTGCTTTATAATGTCCAAATATGGACATATGTTTCAATTATGTTTATGAAGTATGCGTATGTTTTTTGTGTATAAATCATCTATCCAAAACTCCGTCATATTTCAATGTCTATCATACACTTCCACTATCACTAATTAATTTCCTGACATTCTACCTTTCATCGTTGAAAAGAATTATATATAATATTGTCTTGGTTCATTATTACCACGAAACAGCAGTAGTTTGTTATCTACTTTCAAAACATATTGGAAATAGGGAGAATGCATTGTAAAAATTATGAAATTTAAATGTTTTAATTATAATAAAATGAAGTTGTCACAAATGAATAACTTAAATTTTCTAACTACTTCTGATTAATACGGCTTTTATAATGCACGTAGTGATTTAATATAAACATGCCACACATACATTGATATCAACATAGTATACACAAATATTTTATTTACTGCAACAGGCGAAGCTGAAAATATTTTGTTAACGGAGAAAGGATATTTTTCTTAGAAAGGAAAGAAATGGACCTGGCGATCGCAAGCCACGTAAACATGTCGCTTACATCCGGTTCCAGAATAATTTCTCTGATCGGAAATGGACGACATTGTAAACGTATCACAATAGTAATACATATTTCAGTCCTGCTATATACACAATTGTTTGATAATGCAAATAATAAATTTTACAGCCCCCAGAAGGAGAAAATATAAAATCTTCCAGCCTACTGAGTACTTTAATAACGCATAATCATATCCTAAAGATAGAGATGCACATGCAAAAGACAAATATTTGTTAACTTATAAATGAAGTTCAATGCAAATGTTTAATTCTACAGATGAATTCGTTCATTAGATATTCTGCGAAAAACAGGCACGCAGCTAGATATATATTTTCCATGATTTTACGTGATAGCTAAACAAAATTTAACAAATTTCAAATTCATAGTTTAAATCATTTATGCGATGTCACCTTAAGATTGTACTTTGTTAACGATAAGCTAAATCTCATAAAATGGCATGCACTATCATCGAATTTCATTTTTTTTATACACATAGACTGATAAAACCGAATATAGAAGCACCAGATTTTATGTTACGTTAGTCTTATCAACCAATCCACCAAATATCAGACGTTGTAATGACATATGAATGTACTGAAGTATGTTTCGTTCGTCATATGATTTTCTCGTTGCCAACGTAGTTATCCATTAGAAATGTACAAATGTTTGATGGCGCTCAGCCAAATCCCATGGAGTAACATGCCCCATTATTGAACTCTCTTTTTCACAAGAAAATAATAAACTTCATGCGTAGTTTTAAATCTATAAGATATTGAGTGCGCAATCTTATATTTTTAGCCTCTCTTAATGATAGGCTTCACACCGATCAACCAATTACAAGAATAAAGCATATGCAAAGATTCAGGAGCAATGAGAATCAATTTAATAATAATATAATCCCTTAATGAAGTCTTTACAAGTTAAATACTCCTCAGTAAATTAATGAAGATCATTCCTAAGTTATTAAAAATCATTATACATCTTTTTAATAATGAAATGAGTTACAAATTTGGTTTTCAAAACTATTTCATATAATTTTTCAATTTATTTTATGGATTCTCGTTTTAACCAATACAACTGCATCATATATTACTAAAATAATTCAAACAGATGAAAATACTTTAGCTTTACGGTACCCTCATTTCAAACATATCAATTGTGATACATTGTATCCGTAGTTATGGTATAAGATTATTTTACATTCGCATGTTTCTTAATTTTAAAGCCATTACTAATAAACCTAGTTACGTTAGAAAATGAAAGTATGTTTTAAAGACATAAAATACCAGCGAACAAGCAACTGGAGTTAAGGCGAGATCTGAGTAAAAGAAATGTGGGTTTCGTAAAAGAAGTAGGAAGGTAATCTCTTGACTAACTTTTAATTAGGAAAAGAGTAGAGTTTTAATTTAACTTGAATTCCGTTGTAAATTACCTTCAAACTCCAATGCATAGCTCAAAAGTCATTTCTTAATCATCTTAAAAACAAATAAAAGTACAAAGTAAAACATTTATCCAGTGTAGTGTTTTATCGTAATTGGTACCATAATAAAGTATAACGAAATGATAAATGTATGCATTTTAATTTAAAATAATCACATGATTTATTCACATCTTTTCCTAGTACTATTTATTTTCTAGCAATTGTTTCGATATTAGTACATCGTTGGCTGAGCGTTAGCAATGTCTATAACTCGAGAGGCTTGAACATACATTTCTATCTATCGACTTTTTACCTCCGTACGATATCTAGAAAATGACATGCCGTACATATTTAAAACTTTGCATGAAGCTTCATTTCTAAACAGGCAACATTGAGATTGAGAATGTGACATTTCACTCTATTGGTTTTGGCTGACCATAGGCGAAAAATTTTACATAGATTTTTTAAGAAAACATAATGTCTACGATAAATTGGCAGAATAAATAAATTTGTAAACAAACTGAGTACTAGAATACGATAATTAAACATAAAACATTTATTCTTTTAGATTAAAATTAAAAAATACTATAGTGGAAAGTCAGTGCTTAAGAATGGGTGCCAAGATTTGATTTTAGCGTATCCTTGCGTTGTAGTAACCTTCCTATCTTATGGCAACTTTTATTATTTGGTACCTGCTATGAAACTTAATGTACACAATCGTAAAGGTACCATTTAGCAATACATCTAGAGAAAAGATTTTTTAATAGTCTTTACATTTTGCCTGAAACTGCAAAGTACATAGTAAAGAATGAGTTTTATGAGTGTGGATGTCTAAGCATAGAATTAATTTGCCAGAAAGCTATTGAAATTTATCACTCAGTAGATTGACAAATTTCTCTTTTATCTGCTGAGGGAAATATGTTATTTCTGAATCGCAAATGTGTTATTTATGTCATCAAAAACTTGTAACTTCTTAGAGCTGTTAGTCAACATACACATTTCACGATTTAGCTTAGCCTATTTTTGTTTGAGACTGTTTACAATCAATACAATTTTATACCATTGCGATTTTAAAAGTAAATTAAACTAAAATTTAAATAGTTTCGAATAGTGTAGTGTTAAAAATTATCGTATTCTGAATCCACAAACAAAAACATAGTATGGAATTTTAAAATAATTATTTACTTCAATGTTTAGAATAAAATATTAAAGAAAAAAGAGTAGAAAACCCTTTAAAAGATTATAGGTAAATTTAAATCTATTGTAGAATAATCACGACAACAATGCGGGAAAGTTAGTTGACGAATTTAAGACAAGCAAGTTTGGTTCTAATCATAACGTAGATAATTTGAATTCTCTTTCAAAAATGTCTTTCAAATTTTAGATGATTATATAATTTAAACTTAATGCGAATTTTGAGTGTACCTCCATCTAACCCTCCTCTTACTGCAGTGTCTGTAATCTGATACTGTAATATACTTCAATCCCGGAATTTGGTTTTCACGTCTGCCTGAAGATATCGTGAAAAAAGTTAGTGACGAAGATGTTCAAAACAATGCAAAAACCTCTTAATATAGATTACACTATACGGCTACTGGAAAATAAAACATAGGTCGTTGGAGATCTGCGTGTCTGATGTCATAACGACGCAAAGACCACTTTGATGTCTTCTGGGAAAACCAGACAGAGAACTTTTGTGGTCTAGGAGTTTCTGATGCCGAAAGAGTTCATTTTTACCCTCTTGATCAACAAATCCCACCTTAACCTGAGTTACTTTATCGTCTAAAGCGGAGGATAAAAACCTCTAGATGGTCTTAAGAGATACAAATGAGAGGCCATACAACAATTTTGAAGAAATGCTGATAAATGACTTACACTTCTTACTAAATATATAGCTGTTTTCTTAATTAAGATTCCAACAAGATGGGATGAATCGGTAGACAACTTCAAGTTAGTATTTTTAAATTACTATAAATAAAACTTTTCAATTTAATATTAATAAACAAATATATTAATTTAGCTAAACTTTATAAAACTTGATGTTTATAAACAATATAAAACTAATACACTACAATAGCGACATTATATTTCACATCCATCTGTCGTAAATAATATATTATGTATTATCCTTTATAACAGGGCAGGGAAGGAACATGTTACCTTGCCAGTCATTCATTCAGTAATAGGTTAGAGAAACAGCTGTTTTACATCTTGTTGACATGCTCAAACAAGATTCAACAATTCAGATAAATGGTATTAAACATACTTTGTCAACTGAATTAAGGGATTTGATTGTAAAGGTAATTAATGAGTAATTTATGGACAAAGTTCCAAAGTCGTAATGAATTCATTCTTAAACGGTGGCTTAAGAATCAATTACAGTTTCTCTATATTTATTCTTCTCTGGTGGATGATTGATTACTTATTTGGTAACTGGAGCTGCTGTTTAAGCTTCACAGTAAAATTATTGCTAGATACATCATTTAATGAAAATTTTCATTCAACTAAAACATACATTACAAAACATTGTCCTTTAATCGATACTAATGTGTATAGATAGACCTTTTTCATTTACAGCTATCTGCTGTTCGAAAGTCAAGAATATCTGATTTATACAAAACAAAAAATAACAGTAAATCATTCAATTTATGTTAGGCTTTACATTAATAGAGTTAAATTTATGTTCAGCAGTTATGTCATTAACATGTATAATTTTATAAATATACATTTTTCAATTTAAAAACATCAATCAGGCAAAAGGTTTTTTAAATGTGTTTTAAAATATACTGAAATTCAGCAAATATTTAAAAAATATAAATTATATCGTCTATTTAATGTTACGTGATGGTTTATAGAAAACATAATTCTTATACGCGAGTGTTCCAAATTACATTTCACTGTAGTTCAAAAACGTCATATCGTCAAAACTTCTATGAATAATCTTAAATCTTTATAAAATCGAAATGCTTGATAAGATACTTGAATAAATGTTTGAACATTTTTATAAATCGACATACATGGTCAGACTAAACATATACACACAAGTTTTGCAGATAAAAAGCTACCAGATAAGCCGTAAATGAGAAGTTAACAATAAAATTGTATAAAATACTTGTCAATTACTGTACACCCCCCCCCCCACAATCGTTTATACTCTTGATTGCTGGATTTAGTTTTTAAAAGTCAGTTATAATCTGTATAAAGTTTAATGTTTCGAAATTTATAAACAATTAAAAAACATTAAAAATTACATTAATATTATTAAATCGTGTAAAATTTATATTTTACGAATAAAAAATGAAGAAATGTCATATTTTTATTTATTTATTTAATTATATAAAATTTTTTCAACAGCATTGTAATATTTTTGGCTGTATCTTTGAAACCGTGACTGTTATAAAGCTTAATATGATAAATTGAACTTAATTAGTGCTAATACAACATGTAACAGTTTTTATTCATGCACAGCTCTTGCAATTATTTAGGACTATTTATTTAAGTACATGGTCACAAAAAACCTGCAGGGTTCCAAATTTAATAATTTTGAAAACTTAAACACCCCTGCTTTTTTGTTGTAAAAAGTTCAAACTGATTAATAGAGTACACCAAATGTATTTTTAAAACCGTAAATTCTACATTTGCTTGTTAAAATCTTGAACAATCAAGTTAAATTTGCGTTCAATCAGATAAAGCTACATTGATCAGTTACGTAGTGGACGCATGTTTAACTTAAATTGCATAATCTGGCTAGATGGGCTACATTCTAAGTTATTTTATCTAGTCTCTAACGTTCACATGGTATCTGCGGAGAAACATAGTTGTGATTCATAACAAATCTATTATACATTACAGTCAAGATTGTTATTACCAAGAATTATGAGTGAAAAATAACACTACTGCCCTAAATATTGTATTCCTGACATAAAGCTAGTTTGAAATTATCAGTTTTTAAAACTTGTACGATCGCAAGAGATTCCCTTCCTTTTCCCTTCAGTTATGCACGCTTTTTTCGAAAATACTGTCCTCCTCTTCCCTATAGCAACTATCCGCAACTAAGAGATTGCGAATACTGACTCACCCGCAAACAGTTTTATACTAATGATTTTACCCTGAACAAACTTATATTACTCTTATTGCTCTCTTAAATTGTAGTTTAGGTGAACGTGACTTGCAGTTTGAAAACATTTTTACACTGAATGAACAGTTAAAAACAATCGGACGACGAAGGATAAGAGATGTGTAGGTTCATGTGTGACATCTCCCACACTAACTCCAGTATTTAAGTCCTGTATTGCTGCCACAATTTGTGCAATAGAACACCAACAAGTAGTTATAGAGTGGATTGTACATCTGACATTCCAATCAAATATTCCTGCATTATAATCGCCTCTTATCTCTCCATAAATCATATCTCTTAGTGAGTCCTCACCGTATATCTTGAACTTAAGTATCGTCATTTTAGTGTGCTTTTTGTAGAGAAACACATGATCTCAATAGTAAAATGTGTTCAGAGATTCGGGTACTTTAAGATTTACAGAAATATTAAGGGAGAATTTAAGCATTGCAATCTACTGGTTATTAAAAATATCTTAAATAAGATTTTGAACTCCCAGTTTTAAGTGTTCTAAAACCTTGGACAAAGATGATGGTAAGAGATTAAAGCTGTTTACGTACATTATTGTACTTCAGCTATTAAATAGCTGTTTTTCTGGAAAAGTTAGTACACAAATTAAACAAAATTGCAGACTCAGATAAGTTAAATGATTTTTTATACGTGAACTGTACGTATTAAGACCAGTTTATTCGGCATAAACCAATTTATTATAGGCTCCAATGGTGTTTTTAGCTAGATATAAATATAACTGTAATAATGCTACTTGCGTTACTGGTCATTAATTCCAATTTTATAAAATTTATATCTGTCATTATACAGAAATTTTGTTAATACAGAATTCCAGTTGATACTTAGTAATTCCTTACCGTATCGTTAATTACTTTTCAATTACTTACTTTGCTACAGACAAGAGTATGTAAATTGATGACCGGTATCAGGATGAAGCTGTGGCCTTAGGGAACTAACTGCGTCCCTCCATCCCGTAACAATCTCTGTTAGACTGATGACGTCATAACATCTACTCGTTTCCTGGGACTGCCGCTGTTTACAAACAGACTGTCTCTATGTACATTCGTATTTATGTTTAATCCGCTACTCCCTTTGATCATAAATACCTTTGTTTTGTCAGTGAGACCCACAACACGAAGAGTTATTGTCTGTACTCTGTTATTATTCTATTGTATTAAAAATTGGAGAGTATGTGAGAATAGGAAACATAAAAAACTTTGACTTTTTATATTTTTTCAACTACTCTACAACATGAGACAATATCATGTCATGTATATTTATATAAGTGATCTTCTATTTCGTATATCTGTTATATATCAGGTGGAAGTACGCCACAGGCTTCGCTAATGTTACTTAAAATAATTAAAATATGTAGCTCATTTTATTCTCAAGATCCTGAGAACAGATATTCAGATAGAAAATTATTTAGAAAAGAAATTGTAAGTACATTAATTTAAGCCAAAACTCGTATATTTCGTTATACAGAATTAATAATTAGAAATTTCTACATTTGCGTTAATTATAATTAGTGTGTTGTAACCAATTTTGTAAATATCAACAACATTTACATTCAATGTCAAAGTAATGATGTTTAGATTAGGACTTTATGGTATTACACAAATAGTATGATTAAAGCATATACTAATGGTAAATTTATAGATTTTCAAAAACTCCAATTAAATCATATTAAAAAAATTGGAGATCTTTATTAATGTACAATTATTTTCACAATCTCCATTGTATTAACTTGCTATACTTCCGTAATATAATATCAACATATATTGCAAAATATTTTGAAACGTTTGAAGTTTTAATTAAATAATAAGCCTCTTAATTTTAGTTTTAGTTTTAATTTTACAATGCCTCTTACAGATCACGCAGTAACTTAGATTTTTAAACAATAATTACAAATATATTAAAATAGATTGGAAGTACTAATAATTTCTATCACTTTCGGTAATTTTTATCCAACATTCAATCACTAATATTCTTTTGATTGACGATTTTAGGTATTTATAAATTAATAATCTGAGTGAATATGATATTGTGAGTGAATAAGTTTCAAATGCTTTAAAAATGCGATCACAACAGAATTGAATTAATATATTACGGCGTTTTCTAATTAAATTGAAACATATAAGAAAACTTAATCGTATTGTATATACTCTAACTCCAATGTTTGAACTAACTACCTTTTGAATATATAAACAATAGTTGCGATAAAAAAGTTTGCTGTTGTTTCTAAAGGAAAATCTACAGAAGCTGCACATCTCAGCAAAGTGACAAACGGGGGATTACAAGAGCTGTCAGATTCCTTATTGGTCCATTTGTCAGTTACAGGTGCCTTGGTTGGGGAGATACCTCCGTTGGAACAAATAATGTCTTTTAAACTGGCAAAAGAATTAAAGTACAAGGTTAATTTACAGATTTAAAGCGTTCATATAATGCATTAAAATTTTATATTCAACGTTATATCTGTACTGAAAAAGTTTGCTTAAAATGATGAGTACCAAATTTATTTAATTCATGAATACAGCAATAAACAATAAATAATCAATACTTTTTATACTAAAAATTAATGTGTTATAAATTAATAATATACAAACGGCATACTAAGTTTTGAATACGATTCTAAAAGATATAAAACAATCCTATGCAACCAAAAATATACAAATACTAAAGCTTTAACAAAAACTTCAGTGACTGTGATCTATTGCAAAATTACAAATTTGACTAACAGAAAAGAGTGGTTACGCTTTGGTAGGCGTGCATTCTACAGTAGTTCGTCGTGTATTATTAGATAATAAATTTATGCATTTAATAATATTGGAAATGAATAGTCATTAGGTATTTATTTGTTTAAACTAATAAAGGTGTATACCACAGCTTAAAGAGATAAATTTTGCATTCATCAAAATGATGAAACGCGATTCATCACTGATTCCATTCAGTAACATGAGTAAAGAGGTAATGAATTCATTTAAGTTGGTAAGCCTAGAATTACAACTGTTGTTTGGTGGCAATGTTTACGTCAGATTTGGCAACAGTGCGTCATATTCAGAGGCTCCTACACAAAGGATATCCACCTGGAATGTTCCTGTTTTTCTGTTACTTTCCTTTTTTGGTTCTATTGTTTTCTTTGTAATGAAATCCCTCAGTAACAGTTTTATACGGTTTGACACAACCTCTTAATTTACATAATAACTTGTAAATTAGATGGGAATAGATTATTGGAAATCTTTGCAGTTTTGGCTAGGATTCATTATGATTCCATGAACCTAAAATTAAACTAAATTGATATAATAATAATATTGGATGAAGTCTTTTTGCCTCTGATGCGAGGTAGTATTATGCTACCAGAGAATATTAATATGTATGGGTTTCATTGGCAGTATCGTTTACACAATCAATCTAATATTAAATCAATTTTCAAGAATTTTTTTCTGATTACGTTCACCTTTTAGGCCTACTCATACTATATAAGGTTAAAATAACATCATGTTTCCTGATGACTTCGGCTAAGCGTGAAATGTTTTTCGTTCGTCCCACAGCGTAAAATCCTCCCCTGGAGAGAAAAGTGGTAGAGATGAAATTTAACACTAAATTGCAATTCTTTAAATAAACTTATTCGAAAGTTATCGTGCATACATGTTCTATGCAAACAAATTATATCTGAGCGTGAAAACTATGTTAAACTTGCACCTCAGTTAAAGGTGAAAAAAGTGAATAAGTATTTTGCTCACTCGGGTTGTAATAATGATTTCTATGATACTGTTATGCATTTTAATGATACTACATAACGAAATGAATCGCTTAATGGATTTAGTTTTACTACTGTCACTGAAAAAGAAGCAAAAGAAGCCATCCATAAATGAGATAAAATCAAAGGTCGTTGACAGAGCTGGCATTATACACTAAATGTTAATCCTACAAATACACTCATTCGAAAGTTATGTTCATGCAGATGGAAACATATAAAGACATAAATCTAGTTTAGTCATCAACTGGGAGGAGAGACTGTGCTTAGTCAAATTTCTGAGTGGCTAATATATGAGTACCTCTTAAGGATGTACTCGTAACACTTGATTTTAAAATCCATAGTTGTATGTAACGTTCATCTTCGTGCATCTCCTATACATAAGAAGATACTAAAGGAGCTTACCTACGGCTGCAAACCCATTTGGTGTAGCATAACTGAATAATGAAATGATATATATCAGGTTATTTTCAAATTATAATTTGCTGTGAATATGTTTTATGAATAAACAGGAATGAACCAATCATACTACGTTATGAAAATTCCGTTTCTGAGACGGAATTCAAACTTGGGTATTTGTGGTGACAACCGGAGGTGCTGACTAGAAAGACCAGTAAAGAATATGTTTCATTGATAAGCCACTTTCTGATGGACCGAGTAGTTTTTTTAGTGCATGTGGATTGAAATAAGTATATAGAAAATTTATATTAGGCTAAGGGGTTGGCATAGAGTTGTAAGAATTATATGCAACACCTTTTAAGGCTCTAATAACGTCATTTTTAATTCTATTGATTCCCAAAACACAATATGTATCCTTGTAGTTTGTATTGTAATATCAATCTTTAGAGTTACAACACCAAAAGGTATATTCCTCGATCAGGCTCCTTGCTTTAGATTGTTTCCTTTTGTAGCTCCTCCTCTTTTATACTTGTCCTTAGGGAAAATTTATCTGCTGTTTGTTTATTTTACTGAAATATTTTAAACAGATTTGTTTTGGGATATATGTTCAGCAATACCCCTTATTTTTATTTAAACATTTACATGGTGTTTATTTTAAATAAAAATAATTATTTTAAATTAACTTTTATTCCCTAAACATATACATTTAGTCGTACAAATGTAAA
Source organism: Homalodisca vitripennis (assembly GCF_021130785.1). Taxonomy (NCBI): domain Eukaryota; kingdom Metazoa; phylum Arthropoda; class Insecta; order Hemiptera; family Cicadellidae; genus Homalodisca; species Homalodisca vitripennis. Next base: position 64,029,183 of record NC_060213.1, read on the forward strand.
GGTAACGATTTTAATGAATTCCAAATATAAATATTTTCAATGCAAGAACAAAAATGATCGTACAAAATGTGGGGATTGCCATTTCGCAACTCCCATAGCTTTGATTCGGAGAATGACTATGACTATGGTTTATGACTATGACTATGACTATGATTTGATATGAGAATGACTATTATTTAAACCTTCGAGAAGTGTAGCCTAAACTATTTAAGCTGTTGCCTAACTTTCAAGATTTAGATTTTATGTAGTCTGGAGTTGATTACAAGTGTCATATCTAGATCGTAATATAAATTTAACAGTGATACTCTAACGTTATAGGTTTAAGATCGTACGATTAATTTTTATGTTAAACGTTTCAAAATAAAGAAGGGAATTTTGTCCTTAATACATCCAATACTTATTTTATTTAGCTCCTTCATTACTAGATTTATTTCAGACAAGCGTATGTAAATTAATGACCAGTATCTAGATGAAAATGTGTCCTCAGGGAACTAACTGCGTCCCCCCATCCCGCAACAATCTCTGTTAGACTGATGATGTCATAACATCAACTCGTCTCCTCGGACTGCCACTGTTTATAAACAGACTGCCTCTACGTGTGCTCGTATTTATGTTTAATTCACAGATCCCTTTGATCATAAATATCTTTGTGTTTTAGCAAAAACTACAACACCTAGAGTTTTTGTCTATCCTCTGTGTTATTGTTCTATTGTACCAAAATAAATAAGAGAGTATGTGAGAAGAATAAACCCAAACATTCAGATCCAACACGTTATTTAATAGAGATTCTTCTTCATGTAATACCTCTCAGAAAATAATTTTAAACATATATGTAGTGATCTACCTGCATAAACTGGAAATTGCAGAATTATCTGAAGGAATAAAAATACACGCACCGACACCACATCATCTAGTACCACTCAGGTGGCCCTCATTGATATTTTATGTTTAATATTTAGTCTCAGAAATATTCTTAGTACTTCACAGTATTACCGGAGGGCTAGCAATAAAATAATTGTCAATGGCGTAGTGTAGCGGGTACAAGAGTTATCGCAAGATAGCTAGATCAAGCAACTTCGAGCGTGGCTGCTGCTTGGTTGGTGACAGCTGAGCGATCCTGTCATTGTAATCAGCCCTTTTGCCAGGCCGTTGGTGGTTCGGAGTTACCTTTAAGCCATTGGTTCCCAGGTTAAGTGTTACAGAGGGCTTCTTAGCCCTAACTTTGCCTTGTAAAATAAGACAATTTTACTTTACCTTACTTTTAATAATCATACTTTAACCAACACGAATGTACTTGTACTTTATTTAACTTTAACCTAGTCTGAACTCGTGGAAATATGTGTCACATCCATTAATCCACGACCTTCTCATTTAGTTTTTATCGGACAAATCCCCTTTTATTTGACGCAAGTCTCTGAACCCTAATACAGGATTTCCTCTACTAATGGCAGTAAACAACCAAAATCAAGAGGATGATCCTTGTATAAAATGGCACTTTATCCTGTTACGTTGGTAGAGAAGAAAAGTGTGGGTGTAGGCCATCTCGGTAACACCTGACTTTAGGGAGGTTCTTGAAAGTCAAATGATGAAGAAGAGGCGATACCTCTAACTTCACTTGCGATATCCTCCAATGTGACTATCTCAACTGGTTCCTGGAAAACTATATCAGCAACAGACATCACAGGAATGATGATTAATACATGGAACTCTGGAACATTAATTTTCAAAACTCTGTGATAATCCATACTCGCTTAAGATCTTTTTGATTAAAAATCTCATTTACCTTATTCTAATGACCTTTTTTCCGATAAGCAACTAAGCCAAACGACTAATTGAGTATAGAAACATGAAGAGAAATAGTTTAGCGTCAATCGGTAAAAAACAATCGATGGGACTTTCAGGGTCGCCTAAGAGTTCGATAACAAATTTTTATTTATATTATTTGCAAAAAGTAAACTAAATAAAGTTAATTTTGGGGGAGGAAAACTAGTAAGTCATTGTCCATCGCTGGTCCTGTGGTAGCCTATGTTGCTCCAGGCACGAAGCTAAAAGTAATCTATGACCCAGATCAACATAGTTACCAACCTCCATCAACTTGGAGGTCAAGATACGCTTACTTGCAGGAAAATCTTGCCTTAATCCTTTTCGCAGAACGAAAAAATTAATCATGCTCAATCACTATAGCTGTTAGGGATAGTTTTGAATTCATTGTAATAAGATTAATTCCTATTCCACTAGCATAAACAATATGCCAAACGAAGATTAATGATAAAATGAATAATAATAACTGAAAATGTCCAAATGTAATTGTCGTGTGACTCAACTGAAATTTAAGAACTAATATCACACCTATAACTTATATTACTCATATTATACACGAATTACTTATATTTAATTAATTTATATTTAACGAGACTGAATAACAAAGTAAGGTTCAAATTGATAGAATAGTTAACTATTTTGAGTATAACACAAACTTGTGACTGCTCTCTTTGTAAACGGTTAAATTGATTTTGGTACAGCGTATTTATCGTAGTAGTTGTTATCGTAGAAGATTTCTTGCTAGTTTGATTGTTGCACAAAAGGACCTAACAGTTTACTTTGCTGTAATTTTGTTTTCTCTTTTTATATGAATATTTACTTAATATAGGTGGCTACAAATTTCACCAAATAAATTCCGTCATATCAATTACCCTGACACGCGTATTATTCTTCAAACGTATTCTCGGCCATTCCCAGGATTGTTCAAATATACATATTCATAGGCCCCATCACCTCAAAAGCAATGTTTAGCCTATTTACGAAAGATATTCTTCATATGTTTTGTTATCTTAGAAGCATAAATATTAAATGTTATGTTGTATACATTGTTTTCTCAGATTTCCCATTATTTCAATGTATAGTCTGAAGTATCGTATAATTTTGTATCATATTTTTTAAACCCAAAACTTGGGGATCACTCCTTCAATGTCAGTTTAACACGATATATTCTAGCAAATATACTAGTAATATAATATTTTATATAAATTACTTTTATATAAATTTGTTCTGACTGTGGATAAGTCAACCAACCCAGTCATTTGGATTATTATACAACCGATATCCCTATGTTACATAAGCTATGTGCTTCCTACTTAATATATTGCCACGTGTTCTACAGAAATAAAAATATAATTTACGATAGTAAATGTAGTTTAATCATGACGCCATTACAATATTATAAATAATATAGGGTGTAAATGAATTTCCGAGAAGTAATAGTATTATTTCAACCATTAAAACGGAGCTATGTATTACTTTACATATTGCTTGTGTTCATGAAACAATATTCCAACATGTGTTTCATAAACAATCAAACGATACGCTCTCAGGAGGACGGACGACCCGAAATGAGTCTGAAGAGAAGTTAATGTGGCCATAGGTTGAGAAGGATATCGAATTATAGGTATTTAGAAAATCTATCTGAATAAATTCCACAAATCAGAACTCAAACAAACGTTTGTCAGAGAAACTAACTGAATCGACAGCTTATTGAAGTTTCAAAACTTTGTTATTATCAGCTTTTGTATTATTTTCAAATTATCTGTGAAGAGCAAGTAGAACAGCGACAAAATAAATTTTTACAAATATTAACAATACTCGTATGTAAAGTTTTTATATACATTATTAACCGTTAAAATAGTATTGAGCATTCCCGGAAATTAATAGATACCGCATATACAAAACTAGCCGTCTCCCACGGCTTCGCACGCTTTTCGCACGATTTGCCCGTGTATGAACACTTTTGGTTCAAGTGAATTATATTTCCAATGCCGATGTAGAGTTTTGCTTTGTTGCCACGAACGGGAAAATCTATCAAAAGTATATGTTAATAGTCATTGTACACGCATATTTACTTTATTATAAAGTGGTCTAGCATTCAAGCTTTAGGTTCAATCAGAAATATATTTTAAAGACTATTTGTACGTCATAACTTAGCGCTTTCAAATATTGCTTTTCTATTTAATGTGCGGAACTGACTTGTAATTGCACTTTTTAATGTGCAGGCACTTTGGAAAACATAGCTTTTGCAGCGCTGCCTTTTGGCCAGTTACATCCGTAGGCGTAGCATATAAACCTTATCCGTGAAAAAATATATATACATAGAGATGATCGGTCAAATAATTTACGATTTTATAAAGGACATACAGACAAACATTAATTTACATATATATATATATATATATATATATATATATATATATATATATATATATATATATATATAATGTGTATAATAATGTATAGTATATTATATAATTTCCATTTTTTTAATAATTCTAAATATATTTAATAAAATATGTGTATAACAAAAGAATTATTATAGTTATTATACGAGTATTTAACGAAAAACTGCTTATACTTTAACAAACCATGAACTTGTTTCTTTACAAAACTACTTACAAATAACTAAGACAATGTGTACCAAAGAACACATTTAGACGATGTATGCGACAATGTGCACTTCTTTAAAAAATATAGCTTCAAAATGAATAAGCGTAAACTTGAGTTTCCTTTACTCTTCACTTTTCCATTCTTGTATTATTTTCATATTATCTGTGAAGAGGAAGTAGAACAGAGACAAAATAAATGTTTACAAATATTAACAATAGGTAAAGTTTTTAGGTATGTTATTAACGGTTAAAATAATATTGAGCCTTCCCGGGAATTAATGGACACCGCATATACAAAATATATTTTATGTTTAATATATAGTACATGGTATGATTTCCATTTTTTAAATAATTCAATTAGTTCTTATATATTAACTAAAAGATATGAACCAAAAGAATGAATTGGAATTACGAGTAATAAATTGTTTTAACTTTATAATAATAATTGTTATAATATTTAACAAATAACTACTTATAATTTAAAAAGTCATGAACTTATTCTTCCCTAAACTACTGTATGAATAACTAACATAATATAACCTAAAGAATTATATATCTTTTCCACATACATTCAGATGATGTATGCGACTACGTGCACTTCTTAAGAAATATGGCTAGAAATAAATAAGCATATACCTGTTGTTTCTTTTACTCTTCACTTTTTCATTCAACATACAACAGGACAGGGATTTTCAAAATCAAAGTTTAAGTTATGTTTGGGATTCATCTCTACGCCACTATATTGTGTAATATTACAAAGTAATATTGAAAGCAAATTATAAAAAACCATTAAATACGCATTTTGGTAAAAAAAAGAAGCTAAGATATAAGATATAACTACACTAAGTTTATATCGAGTTAATATATAACTTTAAAAATACCATGAAAGATGATTAAATTGTTTGCAGTAATATTATAAATTTAAATAGTTATTTTCTTTTTTAATCAAACAATAACAGCTAATATTTAAAAATCTATACCACATGTTTCTGCCTCAGATAAATACAGTTACTGTACTTTTATATTAAATGTGCCACAGTTTTTATCTGCAGCAATATATTACTATTAAAATAAATTTACAAACCTTTCATTTCTTTCTATAGGCAAAAAAAATATAAAACGAACTTAAAACTGAAATAACGATTCAAAATAATCAATTATTACATTTGGATTTTGAATGTAAACTATTCCAACCAATTCACATGCTGTAGATTATATTATGGTTTTAAGTATTCATATATGTGAGATATAACATATCTCTTCTAACTTCCATTGAACAGAACTACGCTTGGATGGAAAACATTCATACGGTTTCTCTCTTGAACGAGTTAATTAACATTGACATAAGCTGAATTCAGACATGCAGACGTAATTGAATACGATGTACTTATAAGGGTTCTCGCCTGTATAGCTCACAATTCGCAATTAAATATGTAAATGTATTGTAAGGACTTAATTAAATACTACACACGCGTTTATCTTTTCAACTGTTCGAGTCATTGAATATCTACGTACATAAAATATTGAAGTACGTGTGTAATTCCTCATATGCACACGTTTTAATTTATGTGATCATTTGTAAAACTTTAAAAACATAAATTCCGATAAAACACTCGGAAATTAAGACTATAACTGAAAAATAAGTTGTTTTAGTAGTTCCAATATTGGTTTAAAAAAGTATTGTAAACACTAACAGAAATATCTAAAGTGTTACACTTACTTAGTACATTTCGTTGCCCGATTAAACATTATAAAAGATAAGTAATTATATATTTGTTTCATAATTTTTTTTGGAATACTGGAAACATTATAACCTTTGCACTTTTGTACATTTCACCTCTTTAAACGCCAAAATGTAATCAATGAAACTGAAAAGCTCGGTAGATACGTAGTATCTCAGCTATATCGTTAACTATGCAGATATTCCCAAGTTATTATGTAAATTAGAAAATTATCTGAAACAAACACATTTATAAATACAATACACAGCAATAACAACCTGAGCGCTTCTTTCGCACGGGATTCCATTATAAAGAAAACAACGGAATGGAAAATTAAATTATTAACAACAGGAAGATTCCAGGTAGATATCTTTTGTTCTAGAGGATTTTGGGTTTTAAATACTGTTACCAATCGGATGCTAAATAATTTATTATTTCAGGCTTACTAACTTAAATGCCTTACCAGCCGGGTTTTTCTTATTTCTCAATAATTTTATATTATTATTGTCTGAGCGTTTGCGAAGCCTATTAATCAAAATAGAAATAGAAATAGAAATAATTTATTTCCCATTACCATAACAACATTCAAATCATATAATACATTGTATATAATTTAACATTTCATCCAGCATCAAGAAAACAACAACAGACGCATACCCTAGAAACTAATCTAAATAACAATACAAGGATAAATAGATAAATAATCTTAATAGTATAAATAAATAACAATACTTATAACAAAGCAAGATACAATTCTTCTAGGTACTTCAGAACATATTTAGATGCTTATATACAACAGTCATATTCAGCCATAAATTAAAAAAAAAAAAAACTTTTAATGGTTAGGAAATTTAGGACCTCATAGGTAATACCTGCTTTGAGGTTCCCTCAAAAATTAGTTAATTTCTTTTATCAGTACTTTACTTTTATAACAAATTTTTTAAGTTAGTAAAAAACAAAATATAGATTATTCCCATAAATTTCCATGTTATTCGTTATTTACTCAATAAAATTTGATTTGATCCCCTTAATGTATAAAAATATGATATGCATAGCAATTCAATATAGTACAGCATAATATAGGAACAATATATGTCTCAATGTATCCTAGAATATATTAGACCCTCAATATCATCCTGCAAGAATAGCCATTTCTTAAGTTCTGTTTTAAATCTCCTACTAGCCTTAATTCTTTTCAAAGGTTCAGGTAATATGTTAAAAATCTTTGGTGCTACATAAAAGTACGTTCTCTGGAAAAAGGTTTAAAAACGGTCTTGGAGTTTGCAACAGATTTGGCCTTCTTAGTCTAGATCGATAAGTTCCATCATTACTGGGCAAATTTCCACTCTGCATATAAAAACATAATTAACACCTTAAATACAAACAAATATCTAACTGGTAATATTTTCATGCTCAAAAAGAGAGGAAAGGATGGTTCATATCTATTTTTCCCTAAAATAATTCTTATTAGCTGCTTCTGCTGAGTGGACAATCGGATAAATATTTGAATAGTAAGAGCTTCCCCAACAAACAATGCCATACTCCAGCCTACTATTAACTAGGGAAAAGTATACAGTTCTCAATACGTCAACTGGGCATATATCTCTAATATTGATACATAAGTCTAATAACTGTGTTAAACTTTGATTTCAGCTTATTTATATGTTTCTTCCAATTTAACTCCCTATCCAATACTACACCAAGATACTTAAATCTCATCACCTTTACACACTGTCACACAATTTATCATCACACACACCTTCCTTACACAGACATTCTAAACATACATACTTTATAGAGTTGTGAGACACATTAAGATCCCTCAGCGAAAAATTAATATAGACAGTTTTTCTCTGGACTCAGGATTAGTTTTATTTTGTGTGAACCACCATCTTAATGATTTTTAAATCCTGACCAATGAGCAATTCCACCTCATCCCAATTATCACCAGCATATCATAATGCTGTGTCATCAGCAAATGATGTGATCATTCCATTTAGTCGGGCCAAACATAGATCATTTATATAGATTAAGAAGAGTATTTGCTCCCAACACTGAACCCTGTGGAACTCCAGATTTAATTTCACCCATATTACTCAAAACGCTATTTATTCTTACACATTGACTCCTTTGAGATAGATAACTCTTAAACCACATAAAAGTATTACCCCTAATACCACAATTATAAATCTTATTTAGTAGTAAATTGTGATCCACAGTGTCAAAAGCTTTTTTTATATCAATGAACAGCCCACTTACCCTTTTACCGGTATTAATATTATTAGTAACTTGCTCCATAAAATTTAACAGAGCATTTTCCGTACTAATACCAGTCTGAAAACCAAACTGATTTTTTGAAAAAAATTTTGTTTTGAGTAGAAAGGACATACTCTCTGCTTCATAATTTTTTCTATAACCTTTGAGAAGGTTGATAACAAGGATATAGGCCTATAATTGTTACAGTCAAATTTTAGAACCCTTTTTATGAATTGGTATTACAACTGCTTCCTTTTAGTTTACTTGGAAACACCCCTGTATGAAAAGCTTAAATTAATTATGTGTGTTAAAACCTTTGCAATAACATGACCAATTCTTTTCACTAAGGTAGAGCCTATCCCATCAATTCCAGGAGCTTTACCACTCTTTAAACCTTGTATACATCTTATTACCTCCCCCTTCAGAAACATGCTGCATAAACAAAGAAGAAAACTTCATTGTTGGAGCAAAATTTCTCTTTATATTTCAGGTTATAAAAATTATCTGGCTTTACCTTCTGCAATAGATAAATCATTTACAATATTCAAGAAAAAGTTATTAAAGACATTAGCAACAGCAATGTTATCACTTACAACATTATCATCTACTTTTAATTTATAATCAGAACAATCACCTTCTATTCCCCGTTATGTTGTTTAATACCCTCCATGTCTCTTTTGAATCTTTTGAACAATTATTAAAGATATTTCTATAAAATGATGTAATAATATTAATTCCGCATGTTTGTCCGAATCCAATCCACTTATTGCATGAATTTTGATTTATAAATTAGCAATATTAAGTTCGATGAAGGCGCATGTCTCTCCATAGTATTTCTTCAGCATTCATAATCACGTTTACATTGTTCTTATAAATAACCATAATCTCAAAGAAATATTTCAGAATAAATCAATTTGTTTATAAACAAAGTGTAATAATATGAAATTTTTAATGTGACATAGTAGCACATCTAGTAGTACATCTGTACGTAAACCTATATATTGAGGAAAATCCATAATAATAACATCAAATACAACTAAAATGTAAACTACAAATATTTGATTTTCTATTATCTAGGATAATAAGGGCCTTCTCGATTTTCAATTGAGTAAAATCCTACTTTTTTAAGAAATTTATTTTAAATAAAATGTAATATCGTAATATCATCATCATATGGTTAACTAACTACAACCGTATTTATTATTAGATATGTTGAAATATATGAAGCAAATGTTATATTTCACCTTTTATATGGACTCGGTAACGTGGTCTTTTCGTGTCTCTTATAATGATAATTAAGTTATATTAGTTATTATTACAGTTAAAAGCAGACTTTTTCAATAATATCCTTTTATTTTTATAGTCTATATATCTAGAACACAAATACTCTTACCTGTATTCAAATGAAGAATGATTCAATTTACTATTAAAAAACTTACAATTGTCAAATAAAAAAATCCAAACAACTACTCCAACGCAAAACAAACTACTTATGAGAAATGTTTGCCATAAAAAAGATACTTTTTACTAAGAGGACGTTCATGAAGTGGGCTTCCCATTCATAAATCTCCAGTGAATCTAGTTTTAAGCAGTTTATTTAACGAAGCAACGGAAACAGTAGATAACCTCTCTCTCTTGGGATAACTTGCGACGATGAATGGCAGAATGAGATAACATACTGCAGATAACAAACGTACGTGTCTGAACAGGAGCTGGGCGGCGCGGCGTGTCGTGGCATGTCCTGACATGATAGACCTGTGGGAATTGGTAACACAACTTAAACTAATGTCATGATATAGGATTAGAGATTAACCCATTATTAGGAACACCATTGTTTTATCAAGTAAGACTCATTTGCGTTATCCACTGAAAATATTCAGTAAAACAAAAAGTATACATTTGTTTTATTTCGATTTAATAATATTTATTTATTTCATTCACGTAGTAAAATAAAGTTTTAAAATTTTAGTGTTTTTAAAACGCTTTTAAAACACTTCACTTAGGATACAATTTATGTATAAATTTTAATTAAAAATGGAACTCTACTTTTTCAAGTATTAAAATCTAAATTCATCTTCGGGTTTAAAAAGCCTCAATATATTATGAATATGCACAAAAGTAAAAACAAAAAACTAAAAACTGTGGCAATGGATTGTTACTCAGACATGTACATGATACTTCACTAGTACACCAACATCATGAAGTCCAGACAAATAAAATGCCCAAGCGATCTCACTGCACGGAAGCAATTCGCAAACGACACGCGGAGAGACACGCATCAACGAAGGTGGAAGACTGCCGAGAGGATCAGGATGGCGATGATCGGGAGAGGCAGAGGGGAGTAAAGTACTGCCTTATTTTTCGGTCCTGGACCTGAATGGCATGTGTGTATGAATTTCATTGGTTAAAGAGGAGGGTAGATTTAAATCCTCGGAACGTAGTGTTATGCATCTGGTAACATATTAAGATGGCAATGTCTGAAATCCTATTATCCTTTTAAATTATTTATACCAATAAGAATAAATAATCGCATAATTTCAGATTATTGCTGAAAAATTTCGCTTCGTAGGATCTATATTTTTCACAGTAACAGGTTGGGTAACTCAGTTTTAGTGAGGTATAACAATCCAACCGTGTAGTCTGCATAATTGTGTAGCAATCATAAAACGTAACTGCGTTGTACTCGTAGATAGAAGCTGCGCAATGCAGATGTTATTCTATTAAATTATAATTACATCACGTTACTATATCTGTAAGATCATTGATTTCTTTTACCGCAGCAGAGTGTCAAGCTTACTACTGCAGATTTTGTTAAAAACTTATTATGCAATGCTATGTTATTTGGATTCCACTTATTCTTTATACGGAATTAGGTTTTTTGAAAATGTATGGCTAAGAAATATACAAATATGATCATTTTTAATGTTCAGCAGTTTTTTAATAATGATAATAAAACATTTTTAGGTGGATTGTGTATACAAAATCAGCCGTTTGCAATTAATTTCATGGCAGCACTTAAGGAAAATTTTCACATAACCTCATCGAACATGATCCCTAAGGCCAAAAGAATACCTCTGATTAAAATTTTATATAAACCTTGGGTTTTAAAAATAATAACTGCTCCAAAAGTGCACACAACATTTAAACTTGGTACAAAAATGTATTTTAGAAATAACTTTACTGATTGGCCAGCTCGGTATACTATTTCGTTCCAAAATGGATACCTGGCGTTTAAACTTTCAAAATATTCGTAAATTAGTTATTTAAGAACTTTAAGAAAATAAATAAATGTTCTGGAATATATTTCAAGCGTTTATTGAGATACCGATTCCATGTAAATACTATAATAATTCTCGGGAGGATGCAATCGCATCGAAAAAACTAAAAGTGAAATGGCATTATAAACCATTTTTAATAATTTCCTTAAAAACTGTTGATTGTTTCATGAAATGTTAAATATGTTGCCACTTAAATTGATTAACGGAAACTAATATTCCTATGATAAGGAACTCTTTGCATCGTAAAAGTTGTCTCCCCGTCGCTCTGCAGGAATAGATAACACACTCAGGATGCTATTAAGGTGGCATGGATTAACCCTCATAGTATCCGTTGTGAACTAAAGCTACATTCGTGAAAGGGCCAACTTTGTTACATTGAGATCTGATCAAAAACAGGAAGTCGTTCCTCATGTTACCGTTGGAAATGTTACCAGTAAATGCAGTGGCTATTCCAACTAAGACATTAATTTCCTAAATGACTTTCCGATTCCGGCGTTAATTATAGCGCTTATCAGTTAAAGGTTGAAAGTTCAAGTATATCACATAGTATTAATGTTTGTTGTTTGTATTTTTTAATAAATCGGAATAGCTTATATTTGTGAAAATATTACAAGAAGCTTACTAAGACGTAACTTTTAATGCTCCTGTTTTATGAGCGTTAAAAAATATACAAAAGTACATTTTGTAATGTCAAAAGCCGGGCACGCCTAATCGAATTACTTAGTGTATTGTTTATTAATAAGAATATCATATATTTTGTTAAAATAATTTAATAGAAAATGTAAGAATTATTTCATAATTGATCAATTTAAAATATATCCCTGCACGTACTTTTGTTACATCCTTTTGTATAATTTTACTTAGGATATTTTGTCGTATTTGGAAAAGATAAAAAGAGATAAAAGAAACATCTAAAACTTCATAGACTTAAATGTTATATATTTACTCGTATTTATAGGGGAATGCCGTATCATGTTACTACCTTTCTGAAATATTGAATTGTAAGTGTGGGAAGTACTACACAAACTAGCTATTATGTTATTTTATTTTGTTAAAACGGAAACTAAAAATATATGTTAAAGAAATATTTTTTGTTTAAATATCTGAAAAACTTTGTATGAGTTTATCAATTCAATTATAGACGTAAGTGCTATGACATAACTTAATTTTACAATAGTGAATGCATATAGTAATAAGTTAGTTACTTCTTAAATGAGCAAGTAAGTGTAAGTTTTGGCAAAAAAGTTACTCATTTCTAATGATTCACTTTTATAATCATTATTCATATAAAATAACACATGAAATCAAAGTAAAGCCCAATGGTAGCTTTTATTACTTGGTTAACTGAGGTAGGGTAACTTAAATGTATTACTAATGTTGAGGTTAGTTCCATTTCACATTCTGCTTAGTGTACCGTCTGAAATCAGTGATACTATCACATATTTCACTCTTTGAATCTGAAATCTGAAGAGATATAGGAAATGAAGATTTAAAACGAACTCTGAATCATTTATAAATCTGAGACACATAGACTACAAAATAGGTCTGTCTCGTTTACTCAGCAGCCATCCAGAGTAATCCAGATGGTGTCTCATGGTCTCCACAGATGCGCAATTTATATATCCCAAATGACGTCATGTTGGGGTTTTCTAACATATATTTTCAATATTGCTAGTTCTTTTAGGGTTAAAAAATACATAACGAACGCGCAATTGAGGGGATCGGGAGGATGAAAGGAGGACAAAGCCTATCTCGCCGGTAGCGGTCATTCTGATCCTGACCGTTACGGTGAGTGGTAGGTAGGTAGAGGAGTAATTTTGTTTTGGCAGTAAATTCTATTATTATATTAGCGAATTCGCAATTTTTATGGCGATATCAACATATGCCTTTTGGAATTGCCGAGACAAGTTTCGACAGGTCGTCGAGGGGTAGACGGAAGATTTGCTGTGGTCGTAAGTATTAATTAAATAGAAACGGTATATTACACCCAGAATTGAAAACAGAGATATACTCTTAGGTTTGCGTGGTGATTTTTACCTCTTGTCTTCCTTTAGTGACCATGCGTCTCGAGGAGTGTCGGGGTTACAGTAAGTATTAAGTTACTTGATAACGGTGTAATCCACCCATAATAACTAACAGACAAATACTCTGATAGTTTAGTACTAGAAACGGATTATTCCACCTATAATTATACTCAGATATTTTGGTATAAAGGACGGTGACCCCGTTAGTTGTAACAGAGTAATACTCTGATGGTCTAGTTCCAGAGACTGTGTAATCCACCGATAGTGGCAAACATAGTATAACTATGATAGATTACTTCTAGGAACGACGGTGTAGGTGGTAAATATTCAGAGCCATTTTATTTAGGACTCTACAAAATGATTCCGGATTACAGTTACCGCGCAACCCGGTTTGACCGGCTATAGATTTATTAACAGTTCGAAAACCTCCTTACAGTTTACTTTCGAACATTCAATCTTTCATGATTGAAAAGAAGTTACGAAGATTAGATGTAAAGCGGGCTCTGTATTAAGTTACCCTAAAACAGCTGTAGTTTGTTCTCTACTTTCAAATCGTCATTGGGAATATAAATACATTGAAGAATTATTAAATAAATTAGGATTAAATTTTTATTTGAAAAATGAATTATAATAAAAAGAAGTTGTCACTAATCAATAACTTATATTTTCTAACCGCTTAATATTTGTAGGCCTACACCTCGTGCCTACATCATTAATACATCATTTAATAAAACATTTTACTCGTTTATCTATATCAACATATAAATTGTCACTACAGCCGAAGTATAAATAATTTGAAATCTGAGAAAGGGCTTGTTTGTTGGGAGAGAAAGAAATGGACAGCCACCTGGCGACCTCAAGCCACGTAAACATGTCGCTTACATCCGGTTCCGGAATTATTTCTCTGACCGGAAATGGGGAACATTGTAAAAGTACCGTAGTAATAATAATATATATATATATATATATATATATATATATATATATTTCAGGCCTGCTAGATGCTCAGCTGCTGGACGTGGCAACAATTTTCGTCATTGGTATTTTTTTTTCTTAAGGGTAAAAACATGGAGGTGTATAATCCACACATTTAAAAGCTCATCTAACATAAGGGAATTAAACGTACTCTGCCTAAGTATTAATTAGGTATTAAATATTTTTTTATTTATAAAATTGAAATTAGATAATCAATTGAGAGTAATAACAAGATAAGAGTACGCCACACCACGTGTCGCGTAACAGCCTTAAGTCTGAGTTCAAATCTATAGCTCATTCCATCCTGCGATCAGACAGGAAATAAATGTTTACAGCCTCCAGGAAGACAGAATAGAAGATTCTCCAGCCTACTGAGTGAAAGATTTCAATAACGATCAGCTAAATCCTATGGATATACATGCACATTTAAAGGACTAATTCTTCTCTACGAATAAAAGTTTCTTCCAAAATATAATGTCTACAGATAAATTTGTTCTTCAGATATCCAGCAAAAAACGACACACAGGCAGACAGACATTGTCAGAACCCTATGATAAAATGATGAAACGAATAAAAATATACAATATTTCAAATGTATAGCTCTAATTAATCACGAGTTATTAATCTGAGTTTATGTTTTGCTAACGCTCAGCCTAATCCCATGAAGGTATAAGCACTATTATCGAACTGAGTCTCGTCTAGAAACAAATAAACTGATACAATGGAGTATCGAAGGACAGATGTAAGGTAACGAAAGTCTTACAAAACAAATCGACCAAATATCAGGTGTAAAATGTCATACTGAAGTATGTTTACAAATTTGTTTATTATACGACGTATGACTTTCTTGTTGCCATCGTCCATAAGCCAACGTAAAATTGCTTACAGACGCTCAGCTAAATACCATGAAATGACATGCCTCGTCATCGAACTATATTTTTCTCATATAGAATAATTATTCTTAATGCAAAATTTTAAGTCTATAGGTCAGTTTGTTATTATCTTTTAGTCTCTAATGGTAGGCTTCGCTAACGCTCATCCAATTACAAGAATAAATTATGTCTAATGATTTAGGAGCAATTTGAATCAATAATATACTCCTTTGAGGTAGAGTCTTAATAACTTGGCAAGTTAAATACCCTACAATAAATTATTCAAGATTATTCCAAAGTTAATACAACTACAGTAATTGCAAATTAAACAATTAAGGTACTAATTGGTTTATAACAAAATTTCATATAATTTACTACATTATTTTCTGGATTCTCGTTTTGGCTGATCTAACTGTTTGATAAATTACTAAACAGATCATAAAGGTGGAAATACAGGGTGACCACCGGGAACCGGACGTTTTTCAAATAAACATAAACCACTTATTTTATTACATAGAAATTTTTGTACTTACATGCCATTTAAGAACAATGTTACTTATGGAATATAACGTCAAATAGATGGTGTCCATTTTCTTGAATGCAGGTATCCAACCTTTTAAGAGAAACCGCATGTACACATTCGAGAAGCTATTCATCAATTGCTGCCACTTCGGTCTTGATTGCATCCTTTAGCTCTGCCAAGGTGCGAGGTTTGTTGTTGTAGAGTCGTGATTTGAGGCACCCCCACAAAAAAAAGTCACAAGTCGTCAAGTCTGGTGACCTCGGGGGCCACTGGATGTCGCCGAAACGGGAAATGAGCCTTCCTGGAAACATCCGACGGACCACAGCCATTGACAAGCGAGCAGTATGCGGTGTGGCACCATCTTGTTGAAAATAAACGTGTTCATTTCTGTGTAGACCTCGTCTTCTCAGTTGTGGACGTAAGAAAGTGTTCAGCATGTGAGTGTAACGTTCGAGGTTGACTGTTCCTGAGGCTCCATTTTCACCTTCAAAAAAATATGGGACCAATAATTCCAAAAGTGGCAACCGCACACCACACAGTTACACGTTCTGAATGGAGAGGTTTTTTGGTGAATTATGCGAGGATTCTCGGTTGCCCAGTAACGTAGATGTTGCTTGTTAACTTCTCCATTTAAATTAAAATGTGCCTCATCACTCATAATGATTATTGTGCTGTCATTATCTTCGAGCAACACTTGCATGTGAATGGCGAAGTCCTCTCGCTGAGCGTAATCTCTTTCCTTTAGCTTCTGAACAACACACATTTTATAGGGATGAAATTTTAAATCACTTTGCAAAATTTTCCGCACTGATTCACGCTTTAACCTTAGTTCACTTGCATGTCTTCTTGCTGAACGACTTGGGCTCCGAATGAGGGCTAGTCTCACCCTCTCGACGTTTTCCGGCGTCCTTACGGTCTTCCTTGGGCCAAGAGATTTTTTCTTTAAAATAACTCCTGTCGTTCTCAGATTTTGAACCCACCTGAGAATAGTATTGCGGGTAGGAACCGTACAATGGCGTCCAAGGTTGAAATGAGTGCGAAAAAGCCGTTGTACCGTTGTAACAGACTCGCCATTTTGCACATACTCGTCGTATGCAAACATGCGATGCTCCACTGTCCACTGCTCCATGGCTACTGAAATAGCATTATATAGCGAGGTCATTCACCACACTCCCCCCCCCTCTCCCATCTTGGCTGAGTGTGTACTAGCAATTCCAAAAACGTCCGGTTCCCGGCGGTCACCCTGTACTTTACAACGTTAGTATCATTATTCATAGTCTAAGATTATTTTTAAATTATTAACAATTCGATTCGTTTTATAAGGTGCCCTTTAGTTTTAAAGCCAGTACCAATAACCCTTGTTACATTTAGGGCTTGGTAAAATAGTTGTTATAAGATAAAGTATGTTTTAAAGGATATAAATACCAAGGAACAAGCAAGTGGAGTTAAGGTGAGATCTGAGAAAAAGAAATGTGGTTTTCTTAAAACAAGCAGAAAGGTAATCTTTTCTTGACTAACTTTTAATTAAGAATCTTTTCTTAATTCCTACTCTTGTAGAGTTTGAATTTAACTTAAGATTCGTTGTAAGTTACCTTAAATCTCCTGTGCGTAGCCCAGAATTTAATTCTTAATCATCTGACAAACAAGCATAAGTACCAAAGTAAAATATGTTTCCAGTGAACTTTTTATCATAATTGTTACCATAATTACATAGAATAAAAATATACACTCTTTAATTTTATTGAATAAAACTTCACAGGATTCTTATACCCTTGTTCCACCTAACAATATGTATTTCATAATAATTGTTTCAATATTAATACATTGCTAACTGAGCGTTATCAAAGCCAGTAGCTCGAGGGGAATTGAATATTTAATTTTTGACTGTCTATATGGCGGTCGGTTTATCTGTAAGATATCTAGAAACAAAACTAACTTTTAGGCTCGAAAAGCTAAATGAATATATATACTATATATATATATATATATACATATATATATATACACACATATATACAGACAACAAGAATTTCAATGGTGGAATATATATATATATATATATATATATATATATATATATAATATATATATATATATTTCGTAACACTGTTACTCGTTACTGGTTGGTATATTTTTCTCCGATGTTCTTGGAACTACATTCTTGGCGGAATAATTAGCACGCGTAGTAATATTTTCAACTTTTTACTTAGTAGCCGTTCGAAACTCACCGGTTACCAATTCATCTAGTTCTTGAGTCCTAAAATTTGCTTATATTTCTATAATCTATATAATTGTGTTTTAAGTGCGGAAAATTAAATTACTTCTACATTTAAATTTTGCTAAGTTGAAAAGTACGAAATCCGTAAGACATTTACAGAGATACCAGTTTTAAAAGAGTGTGACATTTTACAGAGATACGAAGCAAGGCAAACAACACTCACAAATTTGGTCTTTTAGATTGTGTGGAACATTTTAGTAGACGTAAAACACATGAGTTTGTGTTCACACACACGCACGCGTGCACGTACACACACACACACACACACACACACACACACACACACACACACACACATATATATATATATATATATATATATACACATATATATACACACACAAACATACATACATACACACATACACGTCATCATCAAGGATTTCGTTCTAACTTTCTCGACCCCTAAGATTTGTACTCCACTATTTTCCCCCCTATATAGAGAGACTCATTCGAACCCTAGAGTGCTCTTCATTATCCATTCCTTGTTATCTCTTACACGCTTTCTATGACTTTGCTTCCAGCCCAAAGTTTTGTCGATCTCTAATGAATATTTGAAGCACTCACACTTCCAGAGATGTATGTGGAGTTGTAAACTTACTTTGATTGGTCCCGACCTGCTAATTAACGGGATCTCAGTTACTAGGGATTGTATAAATTGGTTAAAAACTAGACTGTGAGGATAAATTTCATGCAAGTTTATGAGTTTTGAATGTTTAATTTATACTATCATAATGTATGCATCATCAATGTATTTTAATGCTCAGTTATTTTATTCTAATTCTAATTTGTAATAATGAAATAATGAACTGCTGCTTAAAATAAAAATTAGAAATTAAAGTGTTCTGAATTAAATTGTGTAGCACACCAAGCAACAGAATATTTCAAATTGTGTTCCTTGCGGTGGTTAAACTTCATCCTTGCGAAATAATTTCCTTACAGAGTCACCGGCTTTTTCCCAAAAGGGAGCAATAAACATACTTTGACACCTTGAATAACAAGGTAGGGGATTCCATTGTAAAGAGAATTAATGAATAATTTATGGAAACAGTTCCAAAGTCGTAATGAATTCATTCTTAAACGGTGGCAAATGTTTAAGTGGCAGACTTATTGTCCGTATTCTCCTTTGATGAGTGGTATATTATTTATTCGCTAGCTGAGCCTGATAATTCAGTTTAACAGTAAAATGATTGCTACATGTATAATTTAATGAAAGTGCTTAATGTACTAAAACTTGCTTTGCTAAAAATTGGTCATTTATCAAAGTTTATCGATATAGACTTTTCACATTTACAGCTAACTAATATATGGAAATTAGAAATATATAGATTTCTTAAAGTAAAAATTATTATTAAGTGATTTTAAATTCCTGTAGGAATTACATTCACGAAGAGTTAATTTTATGTCCAGCAGCAATACATGTATATTTCGAAAATTTAAATTTTAAAAATCATTCCATAAATTGGTTTTCAATATTCTGAAATTCGACTAAGATTTTTTTAAATAAAATGTAATTATCCATCTAAATAATTCTACTACAAGATGATTTATAGAAAAATAAAGTTTCATATTCGAGTGTACTAAATTATATTTTAGTATTGTTCTAAAATTAACTATTTCATGTAGCACAAAGGTTCTGAACCACTTTAAAATGGTAACGTTCGATGTTTAGTTGTTGACATAATGACCTTATATTATTCACAATTTATACCATCCGGTATCTCAAAACTTTAAAATAATTCAGAATTTTTTTTATATGGGCGTAATTAAATACATATTCTTTAGCTATAAAAATTACGTTCAGTATTTATCTCCAATGAAATCTTTAATAACAAAGCAACAATGTCGCTATCTTTAAGATTTTAAACATGAAACCTTTTCTTCCAAAAACTACTGTACGCATAACTATGACAATATATCCCAAAGAATTATATCTCTTCCACATACATTCAGATGATGTATGCAACTACATGCACTTTTTTCAAAAATGTGGCTAGAAATAAATAAGCATAAAGTTTCCTTTACTCTTCACTTTTATATTCAACATACCTGTACTCAGGACAAGGATTTGCAAAAGCAAAATTTAAATTATGTTTGGGGTTAATCTCTACGCTGCTGCACTTTTTTGTCTTACAAACTTATTTAACAATATAAATAAACTCAAGAAATGTGAAATTAAATAAGGAAAACATCAAAAAAGCCATTTGATAAAAACATGAGCTAAGATGTGATGACACGACGATTATGAAATACAGGTTGTGATGACACAAACCTACAGTTTGTCTTTATGCCAGTCATTGACCAGAGCAATTTATTTCATGATTTATTAAGTTGTGATTACATTTTTCATATAAAAAGTAATATTAAAATACACATATATATATATATATATATATATATATATATATATACATACATACATAAATATACACATACATATTATATGTATAAAATCTATTTTCCGTTAGTATATTTTAATTCACTTTTATTATAAAATCAAACAATCTGAGAGGTTTATCTTCTTCCATTCACAACGGTGCTAAGGATATTTATGTTGAGCTATGTAAACAATTTTGTAAGATATAGACTAATAACTTCAATGTTCATAGAAGGCCACACAGGATCCTTGACGTTGTAACGTTTGTTTATTAAGAATGAGCTATGGTTAGAAGGATTTATATAGAAGATCACAGTGGGTTAATAAGAACAATTTTTCATCAATCTAAAGAAGTATTAACGTATTATTCATTGACTGATGCCTTGTCAAACGAGTGTCAAAAGGGTCAAGTAGAATGCTCAATGAGTTATTGGATAAAAACTCACTACTCCCTTACCTTAATAAATAAATTATCAAAATCTAATTTCGTAACATCACTCAAGCACATCATCTTGCAATTTAGCCTTTATAAGACTATTGTGATTATTAAATCTTTTTCGGGGTCAGCAAATACTCATAAATACATCTACTTCTATATTAAATATGCCGTAGTTTTTATCTGCAGCAATATTTTAGTAATATAATGGATTTATAAACATTTAATTTCTTTCCATATGCATAAGGAAAATCTACAATAAACTTAAAACTAAAATCACGATTCAACAGTTATCACTTATTACATTTGGATTTCGAATTTAAACCATTCAAACCAACTCACATGCTTTAGATTAAATTATGGTTTCAGTATTCATAAGTGAGATATGATATCTCTTAATTTCCATTGAACAGAACTACGCTTGGATGGAAAACATTCATACGGTTTCTCTCTTGACCTAGTTAATTCACATTGACTTTTGTTAATGTTTTGGCTTTTGCTGAATTGAGTTATGCAGGCGTAATTGAATATGATGTACTTATAAGGGTTCTCGCCTCTATAGCTCACAATTCGCAATTTAATATGTAAATGTATTGTAAGGACATAATTAAATACTACACACGTTTAGCTTTTCACCTGTTCCAGTCATTGAATATCTGAATAGGTACATAATATTGATATTGTAGTACGTGTATAATTCCTCGCATTCACACGTTTTATTTTTGTGATAATTTTAAAACATTTGAATAATTTTAAAGACATAAATTCCAGCTAAAGCGTTCGAAAATTAAGACTATAATTTAAAAATAAGAGTTGTTTTAGTAGTTTCAATATTGGTTTTAAAAACGTATTGTAAACACTAACAGAAATATCTAAAGGTACACTTACTTAGTAATATTTCGTTGCCCGATTAAACATTACAAAAGATAAGTAATTTTATATTTGTGTCATAATTTTTTTGGAATACTGGAAACATTATAACCTTGCACTTTTGTACATTGCACCTCTTTAAACGCCAAAATGTAATCAATGAAAACTGAAAAGCTCGGTAGATACGTAGTATCTCAGCTATATCGTTAACTATTCAGCTATTCCCAAGTTATTATCTTAATTAGAAACTTATCTGAAACAAACACATTGGTAACTACAGTACAAAGCAATAACCTGAATAACCTGAAGACCTCTTTCCTACGGGATTCCATTACAAAGAAAACAATGAAATGGACGATTCAATTATCAAACAACAGGAAGATTCCAGGTAGATATCTTTTGTTCTAGAGGATTTTGGGTATTAAGTATTGTTACCAATCTGAAGCTTAACAGTTTATTATTTCCTGCTTATCTACTTAAATGCCTTACGAGCCAGGTTTATCGCCCGAGCGTTTGCGAAGCTTACATTCAAGAGGGTGTAATAATACCAATTCTGTCCGTCTGTAATAAATAACAATAAGTTTGTTGAAGTTTCATGTCATTCCATAGTATCTGTTCAGCGTTACCAAACACTTTTACATTGCTCTTACAAATAATCGTAATGGCAAAGAGAAATCTCAAAATAAATAAATTTTTAAACAAATTAATTGCGATAGTATGAATGTTTTAATGTTACATAGTATAGCTTTTTAAAATCAACTATGTGCTTGAAATTGTGCATGTGAAATACCACAAAGCCTGTTACACGACTCGTGGTTCGTGTTCTCTGGAATTGTTTATCAGAAGGCAACATCTATAGCTTTCAGCAATATTACACTGATAACTGCTTTTAAAAAGTCTAAAAGGCCGTTTAGAATTTAAATTAATTGGTAACTACAGAAATATATAAGAAGAATTTATGTATTTGTATTTAAATTTTAATAAAAACGAGATGCAATACGAACTTTACAGCTCATTATAAAATTTCTCCAGAAACTGGAAGGTAAAGTTTAAAGCTGTTTAAAAATATGAACTGTATTCCAACTTTTATTTGTTTGTTTTATTTATAAAGCTGATTATTCAATTTTAACGATATAACAGACTCGCCAAAGTTGGCTGACTTTGTTTTAAACACGCCTTTTTTTGCTCCGTAACCGTTATTGCACAATACATCATTTGACATCTAACAACAGTTTGAAGGATTCAAGGTTCGAACAATAACAAATTAAATTGCATAGCTAGTATACTTGTAAACATAATCATAGTATTTGTGACAAATATTGTTGACTTATTGAAAGAATTTTGCAACGACTTAATACTATTGTTTTATTTATACTGGAATCATTAATGGAATAAATAGGAAAATGTCACTGAATTAACCGTTGTTGAATTCAGTGATTAATCTTATATCTAATCCTTAAATCTTATAGATAAGTTAATTTTCCACAGTTGAACATTTTATTCTTTTTTCTCTTGGTACAAAAGGAAGAGGAAACCCCGTCACTACACCTAATGTTAAATGGACCCTTGTGTTTGCTACCAGAGTGACAGAATATTAGTATGGCTAAGGTTGGGGGTAGGCTCAGAATCCTGTCCAGATACTATAATGAGCACTATATCAGTCATGTTATTCTGTATAAATAATTTGCTTTATACTTCTAAACACAGAAATAAACATGTGATTTTGTTTGAATAAAACACTTCTTTTTTAAGAAATTTATTTTATATAAAATTTAATATCAGCATATGGTTAACTAACTACAACCATATGTAATTATTACTAGATAAAATATGTTGAAATATCTACAGAAAATGGAATATTTCACCCTTTATATGAACCTGGTAACGTGGTCTTTTCATGTCTCATCAATAATTATAATTAAATTATTATACAGTAATTATTACAGTTAAAAGCAGACGTTTTCAATAATATACTTTTATTTTTATAGTCTATATATCTAGAACACATAATACTCTTACCTGTATTCAAATGAAGAATGATTCAATTCATTAGTCAAAAACATACAATTGTCAAATAAAAACATCCAAACGAATACCCCAACGCAAAACTAACTACTTATGAGAAATGTTTGCTATAAAAAAGAGTCTTTTTAGTAAGAGGACGTTCATGAAGTGGGGATCCATTCATAAATCCCAGTGAAGCTAGTTTTAAGCAGTTTATTTAACGAAGCAACGGAAACAGTAGATAACTTCTCTCTTGGGACAACTTGTGAGGATGAATGGCGGAATGAGATAACGTACTGCAGATAACAAACGTACGTGTCTGAACAGAAGCTGGGCGGCGCGGCGTGTCGTGGCGTGTCCAAACATGATGGACCTGTGGGAATTGGTAACACAACTTAAACTAATGTCATGATAAAGGATTAGAGATTAACCCATTATTAGGAACATCATTGTTTTATCAAGTAAGACTCATTTGCGTTATCCACTGAAAATATTCAGTAAAACAAAAAGTATACATTTGTTTTATTTCGATTTAATAATATTTATTTATTTCATTCACGTAGTAAAATTAAGTTTTAATGTTTAAGTGATTTTAAAATGCTTTTAAAACACTTCACTTAGAATAAAATTGATGTATAATTTTTTATTAAAAATTGAACTCTACATTTCAAGTATTAAAATCTAAATTCATCTTCAGGTTTAAAAAGCCTCAATATATTATGAATATGCACAAAAGTTAAAAACTAAAAACTGTGGCAATGGATTGTTACTCAAATATGTACATCATACTTCACTAATACACCAACATCATGAAGTCCTGACTTAAATAAAATGAACCCAAGCGATCTCACTGTACGGGAGCAATATCTCAAACGACACGCGGAGAGACACGCATCAACGAAGGTGGAAGACTGCCGAGAGGATCAGGATGGCGATGATCGTGAGGAGGAGGGGGAGTAAAGTACAGCTTCAATGGCATTGTGTGTATGAATTTCATTGGTTAAAGAGGAGGGTAGATTTAAATCCTCGGAACGTAGTGTTATGCATCTGGTAACATATTAAGATGGCAATGTCTGAAATCCTATTATCCTTTCAAATTATGAATACTAATAAGAATAAATAATCGCATAACTTCAGATTACTGCTGAACAATTTTGCCTTGCTGGATGTATATACTTATTACAGTAATAGCATGGTTAGCTCATTTTTAATGAGTTATAATAATCCAACCGTGTAGTCTGTATAATTGTGTGGCTATCATAAAATGTAACTGCGTTGTAGATAGAAGCTGCGCAATGCAGATGTTATTCTATTACATTATAATTACATCACGTTACTATATCTGTAAGATCGTTGCTTTCTTCTACCGCAGCAGTGTGTTAAGCTTAATACTGCAGATTTGTTTAAAAGCTTACTTTCAAATGCAACGCTGTATTGTCTGGATTCTACTTATTCTTTATATTGAACTTATACACTTATACCAAGTTTTCCATAAGAAGTGATGTCTAAGAAAGAACTCGTATTCCATACAATATGGAAACAAACTAAGTTTGATTGGGAAAAAACATATTTGGCTACCTTAGGCCTTTAAAAATGTATTTCTAAGAAAGATACAAAAATTATCATTTTTTATGTTCAGCAGTTTTTAATAATGATAATAAAATAATTTTAGGTAGATTGTGTGTACAAATTTAGCCGTTTGCAATTAATTTCGTGGCAGCACTTAAGGAAATTGTTCACATATCCTCATCGATCATGATTCTCAAAGCCAAAAGAACACCTCCTTTCAAAATTTTATTTATAACTTGAATTTTTGAAATGAATACTGCTCCAGAAAGACCAAACCTATTTATACTTGGTACAAAAATTTATTTTATAAAAATCTCTGCTGGTTCTTTGGCAGGCTCGGTATGCTATTTCGTTCCAATATAGCTGGCGTTTAAACTTTCAAAATATTTAAAACTCAGTTTATTTAAGGACTTTAAGGAAAAAAAATCAAATATTCTGGAATGAATTTCGAACCTTTATTGAGATATCAATTTCATTTAAATCCTATAAGAATTCTCAGTAGAATGTAATCGCATCAAAAATAACGTAAATGGAAATTCCATTATAAACCATTTCTTGCAGTTTCCTTTAATAATGTTGATTGTTTTAACTAACGTGAAATATGCCACTTTAAATGATTAACAGCAACTTCCTATGATAAGGAAGTCTCTAGATCGTAAAAATTTTCTCCCCGTTATTTTACAGGAACTGGGATAGATAACACATTCAGGATGCTATTAAGGTGACATATGAATTAATAGTAAGTGAGATTAACCTTAATAATATAAGTTGCAAACTAAAGCTAAATTCGTTGAAGAGCCAACTTTGTACATTGAGATCTATATGATGAAAAGCAGGAAGTCCTCCCTCTGATGTTACCGTTGGAAATGTTACCAGTAAATGTAGTGGCTATTCCAACTAATAACATTATTTCCCTAAATGACTTTCCGATTCTTGTGTTAATTAAAGCGCTTATTAACCGATAAGCTTGAAAGTTCAAGTACCTACGTTATATAAAATAATACTATTATTTGATTTTTGTAAATTTTAATATACAGGAGTAGCTTATATTTGGGAAAATATGACAAGAATCATACTAAGACGTAACTGTTAAATGTTCCTGTTTTATAAGCGTTACTAATATTCAACAGTACATTTTGCCATGTGGAAATTCGGGCACTCATAATCAAATTACTTAATGTATTGTTTAGTAAGAATATAATACTTTTTGTAAAAATATTTTAGTATAAAATGCAATAATTATATCATAGTTGGTCAATTTTAAATATATCACACTTGGTTTTTATAGCAATGTACTTAGCAAATTGTGTCGTATTTGGAAAGGATAAAAGAAACTTCATAGATTTACATTTTATCTATTTACTCGTTTTTAAAGATACTTGCGTATCGTGTTACTAATTTTCTAAAATAGTGAATTGAACGTGTGGAAAGTACTACACAAACAAATCATCATAGCATTTTATTTTGTTAAAAGGAAACTATATTTGTAGGTTAAGGGAATTATTTTAATCTGAAAAGCTTTTTATGAATTTATGAATGCATTTATAGACGTAAGTGCTATGAAAAAACTTAATTTTATAATAGTGAATGCATACAGTAATGAGTTAGTTACTTCTTAATTTATCTAGTAAGTCTAGGTTTTGGCAAAAAAAAGGTTCGCATTTCTAAAGATTCACTTTTATAATCATGATTCGTATAAAAACACTTGAGATCAAAGTGAAGCCCAATGGTAGCTTTTGTTACTTTGCTAACTAAGGTAAGGCGAATTAAATGTATTGCAAATGTTGAAGTTAGTTCCATTTCACGTTCCGCTTAGTGTAACGTCTAAAATCAGACACTGTCATAAATTCACTCTTGGAATCTGAAATCTGAAGAAATACACAAAGTGAAGATTTATAACGAACTCTGAATCATTTCGAAATCTGAGACAAATAGACTACAAAATAAGTCTGTCTCGTTTACTCAGCAGCCATCCAGAGTAATCCAGATGAAGAGGTGTCTCATGGTGTCCACAGGTGTACAATATATGTACCCCACATTACGTCACGTTTGAGTTTTCTAACATATATTTTCACTATCACTATTCTGTAAGGGTTAAAAATATATAACGAACCCGCAATGGAGGAGCGCGAGACGTGTAAAGGGAGGTCAAAGCCCATCTCGCCGCCAGCGGTCATTCGGATCCTGACCGTTATGGTTGGCAGTGGTAGGTGGAGCTTGCTTGTATGGTAGCCATAGGCTTGTAACTTGAATTTGCGCGGAGCGTTACATCATTCGGAGTGTATTATATCGGCGCCATAGGCAGAGGAGTAATTTTATTTTGGTAGTAAATTCAAATATTATATTAGTATTTTTACGGCGATATCAACATATGCCTTTTGGAATTGTCCAAACCGGTTTCGACAGGTCGTCGAGAGGTAGGCAGAAGATTTGCTGCAATCGTAAGTATTAAGTAACTACGAACGGTGTAATACACTGAGAGTTAAAAACAGAGAAATACTCTGATAGTTTTAGTAGAACAGTTTAACACAACGAAAGTTAGTGTTTTTTTTTTTTTTTTCTTGTTGTTTTCCATCAGCGACCACGCGTCTCTACGAGTGACGGGTAATTAATAAGTTACTTGATAACGGTGCTGTCCACCTATAGTTACAAACAGAGTAATACTCAGATATTTTGGTACTAAGAACGGTGTCCCCGTTATTTGCAACAGATTAATACTCTGATGGTCTAGTTCCAGAGACTGTGTAATCCACCGATAGTGGCAAACATAGTATAACTATGATAGATTACTTCTAGGAACGACGGTGTAGGCGGTAAATATTCAGAGCCATTTTATTTAGGACTCTACAAAATGATTCCGGATTACAGTTACCGCGCAACCCGGTTTGACCGGCTATAGATTTATTAACAGTTCGAAAACCTCCTTACAGTTTACTTTCGAACATTCAATCTTTCATGATTGAAAAGAAGTGACAAAGTTTAGATGTAAAATGTGCTCTGTACGTAGTTACCGAAAAAAGCTGTAGTTTATTCTCTACTTTCAAAACGTCATTGAAAATATAAAATACATTATAAACGTTAGGGATTACATTTTAATTAAAAAATGTATTAGAATAAAATGAAGTTGTCACTAATCAATTACTTATGATAATAACCACTAACAATTTTTACATCTCGTGCAATACATCGTACTGACTTAATATAAACATAACATAACACACACGCGCACACACACATGTGTATATATATATATATATATATATATATATATATATATATATATATATATATATATATATATATATATACATATATATATGTATATATTATTATTATTTTTATTATTGTCACTATAGGTGAAACTGAAAATAATTTGAAAACGGAGAAAGGGTTGCTTTTTGGGAAGGAAAGAAATGAATAGCAACATGGCGACCGCAAGCAACGTAAACAACGTGTCGCTTACATCCGGTTACGGAATCATTTCTCTGACCGGAAATGGAGAACATTGTAAAAGTACCGCAGGTATATATATATATATATATATATATATATATATATATATATATATATATATATTTCAGACCTGCTAGATACTTAATTTTTGGATGTGGCAACAATTTTCGTCATTGGTTGTAAAATTCTTAGGAGTAAAACAACATGGAGGTATATAATCCAAACATTTAAAAGCTCGTCAAACATGAGGCAATTAAACGTACTCTGCCTAGTATTAATGTATTAATTCGGTATTAAATATTTTTTATTTAAAACATTGAAATTAGTTAATAATTTAAGGGTAATAACAAGATAAGAGTACGCCACACTACGTGTCGCGTGACAGCCTTAAGTCTAAGCTCAAATATATAGGTCAATCCATCCTGCTATCAGACAGGAAATCAGACAGAAAACAAATGTTTACAGCCTCCAGGAAGACAGAATAGAAGATTCTCCAGCCTACTGAGTACAAGATTTCAATAACGATCAGCTAAATCCTATGGATAGACATGCACATTTAAAGGACTAATTCTTCTCTAAGTACAAAAGTTTCTTCCAAAATTTTAAGGTCTAAAGATGAATTTTTTCTTGAGATATGCAGCCGAAAATAGACACGCAGGCAGACAGAAATTGTCAATTATGATAAAAGGAATCAAAATATACAACATTTAAAATTTATTCAAGCCCTAACCATTCACGAGATATCATTTAGAGTTTATGTTTTGCTAACGATCAACCAAATCCCATGAAGGTATACTCACCATTATCGTGCTCTATCTCTTCTATACATAAATAAACTGATGTAACAGAGTATACAAGGACCAGATGTAATGTAATGAAAGTCTTTACCAAACAAATCGACCAAATATCAGGTGTTCAAATGTCATATGATATATTATACTGAAGTATGTTTACAAATTTGACGTATGACTTTCTCGTTGCCATCGTGATTATCTATATGCCAACGTAAAATTGTTTGCAGACGATCAGCCAAACAACATGGAGTGACATGCCTCATTATATCTAACTATGTTTCTCATATAGAAATGAATCTTAATGCATAATTTTAAGTCTGTAGATCAGTTCGTTATCGAGTAAACAAACTGAAGAAAATACACTCCCTTAAGTGAGTCTTAATAACTTGGCAAGTTAAATACTCTACAATAAAGTTATTCAAGATTATTTCAAAGTTAATACAACTACAGTAATTTCAAATTAAAAAATTAAGGTACTAATTGGTTTATAACAAAATTTCATATAATTGTTTACATTATTTTCTGGATTCTCGTTACGATTGATCTAACTGTTAAATAAAGTACTAAAAAGATCATAAAGTTTAAAATACTTTACAACGTTAGTATCAGTATTCATGGTCTAAGTTTTTTTTAAATGTAAACCTTAGTTTTAAAACCAGTACCAATAATCCTTGTTAAAGTCCATATATTAGTAAAATAATTGTTATAGATAGAAGTATGTTTTAAATTAAATAAAATACCAAGGATCAAGCAAGTGGAGTTAAGGTGAGATCTGAGAAAAAGAAATGTGGTTTTCTTAAAACAAGTGGAAAGGTAATCTTTTCTTGACTAACTTTTAATTAGGAATCTTTTCTTAATTCCTACTCTTGTAGAGTTGAACTTAAGTTTAACTTAAATTTAACTTAAGTTTCCTTGTAAGTTACCTTAAAGATCCAGTCCTTAGCACAGAACTCAATTCTTGATCATCTGACAAACAAATACAAATACCAGAGTACAGTTTTTTCAGCAAACGTGTTGTCGTAATTGTTACCATAATTAAAAAGAATAAAAAGAAATTGGTATTCAATAGAAATTATTCGTTTAACCAGTAAACCAATATTTCACGGTACATAAAAAACATTTAATATTTCTTTACATGTCTTGCAAAAACTATACTTATAAAAATGCTGTACTAATGCAGAAGGGTGTCTGCAGACCCGGGGCTGGGCTGCTGAGTGTCACTTCTGACAGTCCTCTTCCGCCAGACAGCTGCTATGTGATTATTGCAGGCACGAACGATGTCGCCATCGGTCAGCAGCGCAACATCTACACACATCTGGAGCGCTGCAATCACTTCCAAATTGAGGACAGCTAAGGTAGTGGTAATCCACTCTGCCTCACCGACACGACTTACCCGCCCAACATCCGATCAACAGGGAGACATCCTTAATTAACGCCTACATAGAGGAGCTCTGCGTGAGGCAGAGTGGAGTGGAGGTGGTGGATTTCAACCGTATCGGAAGGGGTGCATTCACGAACCATGGGATTGCATCTAAAGCCTCAGTGTAAGCGCCTGCTGGCCGAGCTGCTGATGGAGTGTATGGGAAGGTTCTGCCGTGCTGTTACATCGCGTCCGCCTCCTCTCAAGTCCTGTAGACCGTCTCTGCCCCGGACTGACCACCTGTCGAAGAAGTCAGTTGCCTGTAAGACACCGGCTGCAGTGGAGCCTCCGACGCTGTCCTTTGAGACGTTTGCGGACGTAGTGAAGCTCAACAACAACAAAAGTGGCTACAACCAAAAAAACTCTTTAATTCTAGTGACATCAAATGTGACTTAAAATCGAGGATATCAGCATCGGATGTACAAAAGAATAACCTAAATTTTAAACAAAAACAAAATAACAAAATTCCGTTTTCACAATCAAAATTTTCTGTTGTGCACCAAAACGCACAAACAGCTTCTAATAAAGTTGATGAGCTATCGCTCATGGCTGGGGGAGCTCCATCCGGACGTTTTCATAGTCACTGAGCATAGCTTCTCACCTGAAGCGGATATCGTGTTTAAAATTGACAATTTTCAATTGGCAGCAATAATTTCACCGAAAACATTGCAAAAGGCGGAGGTGTGGCAATTTTCGTTAAGAAAAGACTAATATTCCAACCCTTCAAGGTTGAATTACAGTTGTGATCTAGACTTTGAAGTGGTGAGGTATAAAAGTCAATCTAAATTCCGTAGGAAAAAATTACAATCATTGGCTTATACAGATCCCCAAATGGGTTGCTCAATAAATTTTTTTGAAAAATTTGAATACCTTCTAAATTTTCTCTGTTCTAATTCGTTGAAGTTTATCATTTCAGGTGACTTTAACATCGATGTTTTGGACCACACCAATCCCCTGACCCAGCGGCTACGCGATATTCTCACCTCTTTCGGCTTAGTTTGGTCCGTGAACACGCCAACACGAGTGAGTGCTTACATCGAGTACGGCCATCGACAACGTTATTACAAACGTATTAGACGTTTCGGTTTCCGTTCTGAACGCGGCTGTCTCCGACCACTTCGCGCAGGAGGCCGTGATCGGGAATCTCAGTCCGAAGATCGAACCTCTTTCGGTAAATATAAGAAGAGATCTTAAAATTCAAAATATCCAAATTCTTAACAGATTTCTCCAAGAAGAATCCTGGTTTTTTATTGATAGTTTTGATAATGCGGAGGAAGCGTTTTTCTGCGTTTACAGACCGTTTTAATTTTTTATTTGAACATCACTTGCCCTTATAAGTCATTCAAAGAGCGATCAGACAAAAAACACAACACTTGGATAAATCAAAACATTTCTCAATTTAAGAAAAACATTAAAATTTTATCATTCAATTTACATAGAATCGACAAATGAAGAATTCAAAAATTTTCTTTCGAGCATACAAGCTAAATTACCGCAAAGAAATAAAAGCCGCTAAGGCTCGGGATATCGAAAATAGACTAATGAATTCTGAAAATTTTTCAAAAAGTGCGTGGAATATAATTAAAAATACAACTCAAACACAAGTCCTAAAACATTTCAAACCTAACCTTAAAATACAAGGTAAAATAACAAAAAAACCCGCTTGAAGTGGCAAGTGAATTTAATAACTTTTTCTCCACGGTTGCTGGGCCGGACCCATGTTTTTAGTGGGAACAGCACCCGAGAGGACTCATTTATGGGACAGGTCTCTCGTCCATGGTCCTGTCTCCTGTGAGCGAGGCGGAGTTGGTCCGTGTGGTGCGGGAGCTGAAAGCCGAAAAAGTCGGGTGACAATCAATGGGATGTCTGTGTGGTTACTTAAGCGCTGCTTTAAGCATATTTCAGTACCACTCACAAAATTGATTAACCTGTCGTTCGCCCCAAGGCGTTTTCCAGTCCACTTTGAAGACAGCAAAAGTCATTCCAATTTTTAAAAAGGACGATCCTTATGTCGCAAGTAACTATCGTCCAATTTCCATTCTTCCGGTCCTCAGCAAAATTTTCGAAAAAAAGCCTTCCTTCGACGATTAGAAGATTTCTTCAATCGCTTTGAAGTTATTTGTAATGAACAATTTGGATTTAGAAAAAACAAATCGACTATTGATGCTGTCACGAGTCTCATTGATTCTGTTGTCGATGGTTTGGAGAGGCGGGAACATGTGCTTAGCATATTTCTCGACCTCTCAAAGGCCTTTGACTGTGTGCATCATGAAATACTGTTGCACCAGTTATGGTCAAGCGGTGTTTCGTGGTTTGCCTCACAAATGGCTCTCGTCATACCTAAATGATAGAGAGCAGTGTGTGCAGATCGCGAATACCCTCTCAGGAAAAGTTAAAATGCCCTATGGAGTAGTCCCACAAGGATCGATTCTAGGGCCTGTCCTTTTTCTCGTCTACGTCAACAGATTGAGTTCATCAATCCATAATGGAAAGATGATTCAGTATGCTGACGATACGACTCTCTGCATTAGATCAAAAACCAAACCAGATCTTGAAATCAAAGCCTTTGAAGAACTCAACTCATGCATTGATCATTTTTTCAATATCAATTTGAAAACAAATTGTTCTAAAACAAGCGTGATTAATTTCTGTTTTCGGCAACATGAAAACGAAATCCGACCAATTGTGATGGTGGATGAAACCATAATAGAAGAAGAAGAATCCACCAAGTTTCTTGGATGCACCTTGATCGAGGGCTGACATGGGACGTTCACATTGAGAGTGTCTGTTCAAAGGTTGCTTCTGGCATTTATGTCTTACGCAATTTGGCAAAATTCTGTTCATTGGATATTCTGAAGACAGCTTACTTTGGCCTAATACATCCACATTTAGCTTATGGTCTAAGATTGTGGGGTGGCTGTTCTAGATACAAATTTAATAGAGTGTTTAGAATGCAAAAGAAAGCTGTCAGAAATCATTTACAAATTAAATCAGAGAGAATCGTGTATAATTAGCCTTCGGGGAGCTTGGATTACTCACTTTGCCTAGCCTCTACATTCTCGACGTCGTGCTATACTGCCGATTCAAGTGCGTCTCACTTCGGGGTAGCGACGTACACCAATACGGAACTAGAGGCCGGGACAACTTTCGTATGGCACAGCACAGAACTACTGTTTTTGAACGCTTGCCATCTCAGGTTGGTGTGAGGCTAATCAATAGGCTCCCTGAAGAGATCAAAACGCGTCAATAACCACAAACAATTTAAATCTCGATTAAAACACTTCTTAGTGTCCAAAGCATTTTACTCAGTTGACGAGTTTTTGCGATGGGTCGCTGGGATAGTCTTCACTAACATAAAAAAAAAAAATTACAACTCCCTTCTGATATCCAAGAAAATTTGGCCACTATGGAGAGAAACGGCGGCAGGTGGCACATAACCCAAAAAAGTAATTTTTATTTTAAATTTACTCGAATATTTTTTTACTCAGAATTAAAATTAATTGTGTTAGTTATTAGATTAGGACTTTTATTTCTATATGACGCTTGCAATACAATTATTGTTAATTGTTTCCTGCAATAAAGAGTATTATTATTATTATTATTATTATTATTATTATTATTACTGTAAGAATGTAATAAATTAATTTTAGGAGGAAAATGTGACTCCACTCAAGTTTGAAGTGAATGTCTTCAAACCATCAAGAGGGCGTTCTTATTTTTACATAATTAATTAATATAAGATTATATAAAACAAAATAATGATAATATATTGTAATTTTACACCTTCTTATCGTAGTGTCTTATAATGTAGCTATTAAAAACTTTGTAGACAATGCCAATCTGCGCAAAACCACGAGTGATTTAAAAGCAAAAGAAAATTGTTTTTCACGTGCGGAGATTTAAATTACTTTTAAATTACAATATTGCAAAGTTACGAGTACCTAATCCGTAAGGCATTTTCTGAGTATTGAGTGCTACAGTAGTATGACATATTACAGAGATTCAAAACAAGACAAACAGTCGGTCTTTTAGATTGTGTACAACATTCTAGGAGACGTAAAACATAAGAAGTTGTGCGCGCGCACACACACACACACACACACACACACACACACACACACACACACACACACACTCACGCACGCACGCATACACGAAAGCGAGTTTTTCTTTGTTACTTTCTCGACCCCGATGATTTGTACTTGATTATTGTTCCCCCTAGATGGTTAGAAACACTCGAACCCTAGAGTGCTCTTCATTATCCATTCCTTGGTATCCGTCGTGCTATACTGCCGATTCAAGTGCGTCTCACTTCGGGGTAGCGACGTACACCAATACGGAACTAGAGGCCGGGACAACTTTCGTATGGCACAGCACAGAACTTCTGTTTTTGAACACCTGCCATCTCAGGTTGGTGTGAGGCTAATCAATAGGCTCCCTGAAGAGGTCAAACGCGTCAATAACCACAAACAATTTAAATCTCGATTAAAACACTTCTTAGTGTAAAAAGCATTTTACTCAGTTGACGAGTTTGCGATGGGTCACTGGGATAGTCTTCACTAACATTTAAAAAAATTCCAACTCCCCTTCTGATATCCAAGAACATTTGGCCACTATCGAGAAAACGGCGGCAGGTGGCACATACCCAAAAAGTAATTTTTATTTTAAATTTACTCGAATATTTTTTTACTCAGAATTAAAATTAATTGTGTTAGTTATTAGATTAGGACTTTTATTTCTATATGACGCTTGCAATACAATTATTGTTAATTGTTTCCTGCAATAAAGAATATTATTATTATTATCTCTTAAATGGTTTCTATGACCTTGTTTAGAACCCAAGGGTTCGTCGATCTCTGATGAATATTTAAAGCACATACACTTCCAGAGATGTATGTGGAGTTGTAAACTTATTTTGTTGTATATTTAGTTCGTTTGTTCCCGACTTACTAATTAAAGGGTTCTCAGGTATAAATAAGCAATACTAGTGGGGATTGTATAAATTGGTTGAAAACTAGACTGTGAGGACGAATACACTAAGCATGATTATGTGTTTTTAATGTTTAATCTATACAATCATAATGTGTGAATCATCAACTTATTTTAATGCTCAGTTGTTTTTTTCTAATTCTAATTTG
The DNA here is from genome assembly GCF_021130785.1 of Homalodisca vitripennis. Classification (NCBI taxonomy): domain Eukaryota; kingdom Metazoa; phylum Arthropoda; class Insecta; order Hemiptera; family Cicadellidae; genus Homalodisca; species Homalodisca vitripennis. The sequence goes on from NC_060213.1 coordinate 64,065,604, forward strand.
TAATAATGATATAATGGATGTTGCTTAAAATACAAAATTTAAAATTAAAGTTAAAATAAATCGTGTGGCTTGCGAAGCAGCGGAATATTTAAAATTGTGTTCAATTGAACCATAGATACATTAATGCTTCTTAGGAGTATCCTTTTAAAAATGGTCTAAAATGTTTTTCATTCCGCATTTCCCGGTGTTGTTACGTGCTTTCTGCAACCCTGTTTCCAACCTACGATTTTGTTTATTTCTGATGAATATTTTAAACATTTAAGGTTACAGTGATTTATGTGGAATTGTGACCTTATTTCGTTTGGGCCCGACTTACTGATTGAGTATCCGTCAATTCTACATAACAAATATTTGTAGATTTTTATTTATATTTGTGTGCATGATAAATGTACTTTTACTTTTTTTGCTTTAATACAATTCGTACTTATAATTATGGTATAATGAACTGTTGCTTAAAATACAAAATTAAGATTAAAAGTAGCAAAATAATTTCATGTAGCACGCAATGCAAAGGAATATTTCAAATTGTGTAAAGATAAAATACTTCATCCTTACGAAATAATTTCCTTACGGCGTCACAGGCTTTTTCCTTAGAGGGAGCAATAAACATACTTTGAAAGCATGAATTACAAGGTAGGGGATTCCATTGTAAAGGGAATTAATGAATAATTTATGGAAATAGTTCCAAAGTCATAATGAATTCATTCTTAAACGGTTGCAATGGTTTAAGTTACTGGTTTATTCAGCGTATTCTCCTCTGATGACTGAGATATTACTTATTCGCTGACTAGAGCTGAAATTTAAGTTTAAAATTATTGCTACATATATAATTTAATGAAAGTGTTTAATGTAACTAAAACTTGCTTTATTAAAGATTGGTTATTATAACAAAGTCTATGAATAAATACTTTTCGAATTTACAGCTAACTGATATCTGGAAATAAGAAATATATGAATTTCTTAAAGTAAAAGTTATCAGTAAGTCATTTAAAATTCCTTTAGGAATTACATTCACAAAGAGTTAATTTTATGTTCAGCATCCATATAAACATGAATAATTTGTAAATATAGACTTTTAATTTTTTTTAAATCATTCAGGCAAATTTTTTTATAAATGGGCCTTTACATATTCTAAACTTCAATTAAGGTTTCAAAAAAATAATTTAATTATTCATCTATCTAATGCTACCGCAAGATAATTGATGCAAGTTTCATATGTGAGTGCTCCAAATTAAATTTTAGTCTTCTAAAATTAATCATATATTTGAAACTTGCATCGGTAATCTTAAAACTTAACACAATCGTATGTGTGATAAGATGGTAAATATTTCATGTAGCACAAATGATATAAATCACTTTAAAATATTGACATACGGTACGATGTTTTATTGTTGACATAATAAACTTATATTATTTACAATACTTACCATCCGGTATCTCAAACCTTTACAATATTTCGGAAATATTTTATTGCATGGTTCTAATTAAATACCGTTAGCTATACAAATGACGTTCAGTATTTATTTTCACTGAAATCATTATCAACAAAGCAACAATGTCACTATCTTGAAAATTTTAAACATTTAGAAATTCACAACCACTGAACTAGGTTTTATTTTAATATTTTAAAATTCATTTATATATATATATATATATATATATATATATATATATATATATATATATATAAATTCGATAAATATTGAATCACAAAAAGTACCTGCTAAGCCGGGACTCGAACCCGGATCTCTTACTTGCCGGGTGAATGTGCTACCATTACACCACAGAGCCCTCACTTTTTACGATTCAATTATTTTGTATTTGGCCGTTTCTTTCACATATGTGTTTAAATAATCAAACTAACATATGATCGGAAGACCAAATACCTGTCAAATGACTTCTGTTTACATTCATTAAATTTGTATAAGTGGCAATAGCCTAATTTAATTTCAATAAATATTGAATCGCAAAAAGTACCTGCTCCGCCGGGACTCGAACCCGGATCTCTCAATATATATATATAGAGGATGGCCATGATCTAATGGTGAACTCTTTACTTCTTTCAACATCAGAGATAACTATAATGCAAAAGAATCTACATGAAGTGGTGTTCTCATTGTCTTATCAAGTTCGTTGTTTAGTTCAACGTTGTCTAAAACTAAAAAAAAATATTTAAAAAATTTAGATACCTTTCTAGAATAGATATTTGAATATTTGAAAATGTTGAATTAAATGCTGATCACTACATAAACATTAATTCCGGTTCTAATGTATACAATCCAACAGAATACTACACTTGATTATACCAAGTAAGTAAACAAAGAGGTTTGATACGTTTTCTGGGTATTTATATTGGTCGTGGGTATAATCCAATTACATTTGTCTGTGTTTTTACCACAAGTATGTAAACAATCATACATACTGTTATTGTTTGAAGTACTAATAACAAATATGGAATGACACTGATTGTCAAATCATTAATAATGAAACGTTTTCTACTTATTGGTGTTGTACGTTATTACAATTATTGTATCGGTAATTTCATGAATGAATTACTGAATGTATTTTCTGAATTTTGAAACGAAAGTCAAAGTGAATAGAGTTTTTAACAATATATCTTAAGTGTTTCTTTTAAAAAAATAGAATGAAAAACATAAAGTACACGATAAAAAATAGCTTATGAACATAAGCAGCAATTCGGAATTTTTGTTGTGAAATGGAGTTCTCCATTTTATAATGTAATAAATGACTTTGATACATCAATAATAATAGCGTAAATGTACATTAACTAATAGAGGCTATATATACCTGGGTTATGTAAGAGGTTATACTGTAAAACTATAATTATAATACGGCTTAGTAATGTACATATATGAACCATATTAATTGGGAACGAAGTACCTGTTGTAAAATTCAATTTACTCTCTATGCTTTGTGCTTTTTTATATGAAATTAACACGCAATATTTTCAAACGTATCTTAATAAAAATGAGAGAACTGTCATAATGGTACTCAGATGTGGGTAGATGACTAGAAAATTAACATCAAATATTTTAAACCAAGACATGTAGTAATTATCGACTACATTATAATTAATCCACGAAATGCACAAATGGTTACCTTTGAAACGAAATTTAAACTTACTCTTTAAATGTTCAACTTTTGTATTGTCTTTATCAATATCCTTTCTCGATACATATCCGTATGTTCCTCGATGTGCCCTGTGGTAAGAAATTCGAAATAAAAATTATCCATACGTTTGACAATGTGAATTTTCCCAAGGAATGGACAGAACAAGACAATTCATTGTAGACATCCAAAGGTGATACTTTTGTGAAGTACGAATAACAAAGTCTATCTTGAACAGGAACTGGAATTAACCTATATCAACATAATTGCGAATTCACCTTAATATCCCCGGTACGACTCACGGTCTAAAGGCTTTTATCTGAGTTAGAAACGACACAGATTCATGTCCTGAATCTTACCGCTGCACTTTTGATTAGTACTAAGGTAAAGTACAGGTACAGTAGCGTATGGAAAGGGTAGAATAAGTCTAAAAAGGAAATCGATCTCTACTAAAAAAAGGTTACATTGACGTTCATTTCATATTGTAATAGATTTAATAGAGTTGGGATTTTAATTGTTTGTAATTTTACAGGTTTTAAGTCTAACACGCTCTTATTTTCAGCGAGGGCGCGCAATGCAGAAATGCACTCCTTGTTACATTGTCCCTAATCTGAATCATATAACTCCCTTCAATATAGTAATATATTTGAGTACTGTTTGGTATATTATCTTGATAAATACATTGATATTCTTCAGTAATATTTGTATTACACTTTACTTAATAGATTTTATCCTAACGTCATGAAAAGTTGTAGTTTTATTTAGCTGCGCTTTGCCGCGCACCGTTAGAAGATTTCTGTGTCTCTGTAAACTTTTGATACTGACGTAAGAATTTTTCACTTTCTTGAAGCAAAAGAAACGAGTTGATAATGATATGCACACCAAAACAGATTTCTGAACCACCCATTATCGAATATCATTGAACTTAAAAAGAAATATGAACATATATGAGCTAATTGTTAATGTTCAAAGCGCGATGGCATGGGCGTTAGCAAATGTTCACGGTTGGTACAGTGTTAAAGTTTAGGACGGAACTACACATCCCTGCGCCCAATGAACAACTAATCCAGTTCAAGTTCACGCGGAGGGTAACTGACTGAGTATTATCCAGCCACTTAGCCTTCTTTAACGAAAAAAACCGATGCTTGTAAAGAGTTTCGCGTTGCAATAATGTTCAAAACCTTTTCTAGAAAGTTACGGTTAGTTACGTTCGTATCTTTTTGCTTTCTGACATTCATGATCAAAGCCTCTAAATTTGGATAAGATACTATCTCGAGGGATACTCTTTCGTTCATCATTCGTTAACCCAGTCCATATAATATAGAAACAAAATTTAAAAGTCCATTTCTTAGGACAAAATATTGTTCTAGGTGTAAGTCTGTTCATTTATTACCACATTAATAAAATTCCTAGTAATATCCTTGAAAAATGATACCCTCAAATATTTGAAAACAGAGAAATAAAAATGTCACAAAACAGTTGTTCATAATAATCTTAAATATGCCAATATTTACATGTTTTTTTAATTTTTAAATTCTAAAAATGGCATTTTTCATTTTGGTAACTTCATCTGAGAAGAGCTCGTCATTATTTGTTCAGTCCTTCACTTTCTTATTAATCCCTACAAATCTAAAAAAGATAAAAGTATAACTTTAAAAACTAGTAATTTCGTTTATCATTCACCATGCAATCATGACTATGACATGCAAACAGTTTATCATGGAATCTTTACCAAATCACTCTCAGAATGCAAAACTGTTTTTCACTGACTCATTGGTACACACTTATAACAATTGGTATTTCTAAGCGTTCTACAAAATTAAAATTATGTACACTCTAATAGCAAGCCATTAAGCAAATAACGCAAAAATGCAAGATTAATTTTTTTTTTTTTTTTTTCATTTTGAATCATAGTTTAGTAATATGAAATACGGTTCGTCACCCGTATTTTAGGTAGGCGAGGTCCCCCTCCCCATAAAAACAGTATCACAAAAGATCATGAGCCTATAGAGTAATGAAAATGCTCAAGTGTGAATATTGGAATTGAATGTCATTTTTATGACGTATGACGTGGTTTTTCAACCACAGTGGCCATAATGTAAGGCCCTTCGATGTCATAAGATATAACACATTAAAACAATTAAAGTTTTAATAACAGCCCTAAACCAAATATCTTAGCTAAAACTTTTGATTTATTGGGCTACAGACAATAATGTAAGCAATAATAAAAATAATAGTAACAATAAATTTAGTTTAAGATTTTCATGGTTAGTTCTCCAAGCTAGCACTCAAAGTCTTTTTACACTTGTAAAAATAAACCAAATGGCGTCAAAAATTCTTTATTTATATTTATTATATTAAGCTATAAATTTGAACATAAAAAGGTCGTGGTAGGAATGGAAAAGTTATCTTGAAGAATAGTCCAAATTCTTAATAATATGATACTCTAGTTACAAGTTTAGATTCATACTTCAAACTATACCGAATATGAGAAGAAATTAAGTAGACATATTTATCTTTACTAAAATTAATATAAGAAATCATTTATAATTAAAACAATTCCTTTAAGTTCAAATTTTATATTTGAGTACATACGTCATAACAAGATAATGAATAGTGTTGTGGGTGAACTTATAAGTATAATCCAAATGATTGTAAAGTCAAATCAATAAAATGTTATGAACACTTTAAATGTATCAATATTAAAACGTATTTTTCCAACTTTATGTACAACATTGGAACTGAAACCATGCATAAAACATGAAATATCCAAAATTGACTAACCAGAACCCAGAGTTGTTTATTTGTCGCGTGAAAGTAATTAGTTTCATATTAATAGAGATGGCGATGTCATTACTGAATGTAATTAATTCAAACAAGACGTAAAATGATGGGACGGCACTGGAATGTAAACAAGCAACGTAGTTCACTATTATATATTACTAATATATTTTTTATGTTTGATTTATTGATTTTCTTTTAAAATTCACAACAATTAAACAATTCTTTAAATCTGTTTTGTTACAACCGTTTTTATTTCAGTTTTCATAGAGTAATATACTAAATTAATCACAAAACACAAGTTGATAATTATTATATAATAATCTATTTAATTTTTTGTATATTATTGCTCAGGGTTGTAATAACTGTATCAGAAGTGTGTATAATTTTTTTCAAACCACCGCTTACTTTTTCTAGTTCCATTGCTCTGGTAGCATTAAATAAATTCAAGAGGTCATCAAATAACTGCCTAGTCTATGGTAGTAGTTCCGAGAGGTCTCTATTTCCTCATCCCGTCAAACCTCGTTACACCAAGCCCACGAATAAACCTCCAACAACGTTGGTGTCCTCGAACATCTTTTACTGGATGTTGAGACGTCTCTGAGCTTCCTTGAGATCAATTATTCATGTTGTGAGGAACTACCATCCCTCATCTATTTTTCGAGTACCACCAGATTCCAAAACTTAAGGCCTCCAATAGCAGCATTAATAAGATCTTTAGCTGGATTATGTCACATCTCAAACTTTCTTGAGAGATTAAGTTTTATTCATGATTGAATTGCCATTTCTTAAATAATTTCGCACTGTTTCTAATAGAGACGTTGTTTTGCCATATCTGAAGTCATGAGACATTGAAAAACAGGTTGCCAGCAAAGTTGTTTATTTCCTATAACAAAAATTCAGACAGATATGCAATTAATTTGGAATTGTTTTCATTATCACCCTCTTACGTTAATTAAATAATGCGTCTCGTTTCTCTAAACTACAGTAAAAGAAGCCATTTTACAGTTTTAGTTAATTGGAAAGGTGTTTCAATTTACTGCGAACGTCCCACTGTGGTTTCCGGCCGGTGGTAATCTAGGTTGTGTAATAGGAATTTGCATAATGTCCACCCTAATTAAAATAATTAACTACTAATTAACTTACATATGTATTTTTAGTCACTCATTGCAAACGTTATATACGAGTAATAAAACAATGAGGTGTCAACAATAAGTTCTAAGTTCTAATTACATTGCAGTTTTTATTTCAGAGCAGGGAGAAATTCCATTTTAAGGGTAGTTGCATTACTGCATACAAAAACATTCTGTCAGAATAATGCATTTTTATTTGGATCTAAAGTTGTGCCATGTAACTAAAACATTCTAAATCAGTGACTTAGAAAGTTTTCGTGTACACAGATTTAACTTTTAACTAAATTAGTTGTTAATGTAATAATACAGTGTTGCTGTAATACGTATATTACTTTAGCTATATAGTCTTAGTCAATTAGGGCTGTATAATACGCACAACCTGGCTTTTATTGAAACCAATAAAATAATTTCTCACAAGATGTGGAATGATCGTCAGCCATGCTAATTGAAGTGGAGGTCAAAATGAGAGGGAATTCAAAAGGTTAAAAATATTAAACTATTTTTGTATCTGATTATATTTTTGCCATGATACAATTTAAACTCACCGTCAAATATATAAATAATCTAAAATCACTGTCAGACAACTATATAAAGAGACTGAAAGTCACCCATTTAAGGTCTGGATATAGTTAGCTGTCTAATATAACATTTATTTATTTACTAGCGGTAACTAAAATCACTGTCAGACAACTATATAAAGAGACTGAAAGTCACCCATTTAAGGTCTGGATATATAGTTAGCTGAGTCTAATATAACATTTATTTATTTACTAGCGGTAACTAAAATCACTGTCAGACAACTATATAAAGAGACTGAAAGTCACCCATTTAAGGTCTGGATATAGTTAGCTGAGTCTAATATAACATTTATTTATTTACTAGCGGTAACTAAAATCACTGTCAGACAACTACATAAAGAGACTGAAAGTCACCCATTTAAGGTCTGGATATAGTTAGCTGAGTCTAATATAACATTTATTTATTTACTAGCGGTAACCCACGGCTTTGCACGAAATTTTTAAAATATGGCGGTAGCCTATGTATTCAAGTATTTATGATATAATATGGTGATCCAATATGATATTTTTCAAACGTAATAGGCATAGGATCGGGTATATATTATTGCAGTGTTAATGGTTAGACTATCAAAAGTTGAGGGACTAATTCTACATCAAGCGCGTATAGGAGCATTTGTTGTTCAAATGAATTATATTTCTGATGCCACATCTGAGTTTACCTTGCCCCGATCTACTTTCGGAACGACAATATCTTTACAGAGTTTTCCTGATAGCATATCAAGGAAAATATATAAAGGAAATATATTTGTCTACTTATGAAATTTTGTCTACTTAGGATTGAGAAGATTATTTCGGTTAAAAAGTGTCGACTTTCCGAACATTTTATTTATTTCTATTCTGATGTATTTACAATGTCAAATTAAGGTTTACTTTATCGTCCCTTCAAAGAAAATAATTTCATTTAGTTAGTTCTCAAAAACCTACTCCTGTCAAAATGAGTCTACTTACATCTCTTGCAATCTTCTTTTGGTCGAAGATATTTCCTGTGCCATAGTTGATGTTACCTTGTTGTAACAATCAAGGAAATATGCATACATACTAGGACTAAGAAGTCTTTTACGGTCAAAAACATCTAATCCCGATATAAGGAAAAAAACCTTAGGAAGTTTATGCAATATTTCATTAATCATTTATGATAGCTTTAGAGTTATAGAAGCCTTATATAAAAATGTAAACACATTTATCCGTCTGTTTGACATACTTCAGCTGAAATATCAAAGAAAGCTCAAAAGTGTCCGCAGATGTTTGGTTCTTATTTAAGTTTAGATTCTGCAACGTAAATATAATCTTTAAAATACTCGTTATATTATTTAAACATATGGTTGGTTGTTCTGTCGTAAAACAATTTTTACACGAAACAGTTGATTACATTTAACAGAAACTTTAATTTAATATTCAACAACTTTAGCGACCAAAACGGAATTTTTCGCTACTTTATAGACTAGTACGAATAGTACAAATAGGCTATATTCATATCAGGGACCCTAATTATGTCCATGTACATTTTCAATACAATCGGTTGAATATTTTACGCATGAAAGCAAAACAAACAAATTAAAGCACTTTCGCAGTTATAATATTACCGATTTCGCCCGCACTTTCATAAGTTTTTCATGAGCTCTGCTTGTTCGAATGAATTATATTTCCGACGCTAATGTTAAGGGTGCGCTCTACCACTCTGGTGAACGCTGGTGCAAGGGTTTTGAATCTGCCTCATTGTAGGCTTATTTTTTGAGCTATTACAAATATATTGATGTCATTTAAGTAACTAAATATTTGTATACGTGCATTAGTTTTTGAAATTTCAATTTCGATTCAACCCATGCTGCACATCAGGTGGAAGTTTGTAAAATTAAGGGTATTTTCAACGCTTCATAAAATAAAAACGTGAATTTTTATTAAAGAATTGAATACAGACATTCGTAGATTGGAATATAGTAAGCGTAAAACTGCAAACGGTTTATTAAAAAGTTCTGAAGTTAAGGTACAATAAGGCAGACATGAAAGGTCTGCAAGCGCTATTCAACGCTCTGTCAGGTGACGCGCGTGGCGGCTACAGCCGGAAACTGTAGGCAACTCTCCCACCACTACCTGCTGGATATTTCCCTCACCCGCTTTCGCTAGGTTATAACGTGTACGAGCTCTCACGCGTATGTTTAATGGGGCGATTAATGTAGGCGGATAGAAAGAGTGGGGACAGAGCCGAGCAGTACCGATAAATCCCGAAAATTCCTGACAAAACCTGTACATGCGGCTGATAGCGACCTCAGTTCGGAACGGTTCTGATTTCTATTATCTTACGAATTAATGAGTCGTTTTTATATCCAAATTAATGAGTCGTTTTATATCCGAACATATCTGCAAAACATAGAAATTATATCAAATTAATTATATTAATATTGAACTTTCTTTATAACTCCAAAGACACTTAACAAAATGTGAGATGGTGCACAACGAATAAAATGTCATAATCCCATCATATTTTGCATATAGGCTTAAAATGACGGTAAATATAGTTTTTTGAGCTATTGGGAATATATTCAAATTAATAGGGCAAAAGCAACATATTATAATGTGGAGTCCTTAATTGGTAGTAAATAAATTAATAATTAATATTATTCCAGAATATTAGAATAGTGAATTATAAAATTAAATTAAAGACAAAAAAAACATTTCGGCCATTATCTCGCGGTTAAATATTGTTTAATCGATTTTGTTTAATTGATTTGATTAACTGTTTAATTAATTTAAATTGATTTTGAGATGATTAAAAAGCTAATATTATGGGGTTAGAAATCTCTATAGTAAAACACTTATACGTGTTGTTTATAATTCAACTCACCTAAAACTAGTGTAATTTTATTTTAATTTCTTTTTCTTGGAAATTTAATCTCTCGTTTGCTTAGGTAACTTTGTTATTATTTACAATAAAAGATAATGTCTGTGAAGTTGGCAGTGCAACTTCAAAGTATTGTTATAGAACCTATATCAAACGTTTGTGCTTTGTTTGTGCACGTAATATTGACGTTTTGTGTTCGATGTATTCCCCATCAATAAAGAATTGTCATAAGCACTGGTAACTTTCATACGAGCAGTGAAACTTGTTTAGAAGTATTTTATACAAAGGAATGTTGTTGTAATAAAACTTATTGTATAGTAACAAATATTTATAGACTTTTTTAAATGTCATGTGATATTTACATTCCACATATTATTAATAATAATGTATAAAACACTAAACAATTTAACTAAAAAAATCATGGCAGACCTATGTAATGAGTTTAGGGTAAGAGCTATCTTCAGTCGTGGGAAAACCCGCTTTCCTGCCCGGTAGTGGACACAAAAGATGCGTTGCAAATATTTGGTTCAGAACTGCGAGGGTGTGAGGTCGTGTATAAGATAGTGTATACATCATATTCTTTTGAATGCGCAGAGCCCTCAGAGGGTGGTCCCACTTTCTAGCCATAAACCTCGTCGTGGGAAACCTTCTACCTGCCCGGTAGTGGACACAGAAGATGTGTTGCGAAAATTTGGTTTACCGGACCATTCTGCCATTAAAAACCATATCTGCGGACTACATTCATTGTTACGACCACGTGCATATAGCGCACATTCTACGGTCTCTAAAAACTATATTGCCCATCAAAAAAGTCCATTGTAGTTATAAAGGGTAGGGTTCAGAAATGTTTGGTGAAAATGAATTCTTTGAAGAACTTGAGCACCAAGGGACTTGCAACACGCATCTGAAACACACTGCTCAGTACAGATTGGCCCCTCCATCCCCACACTTTCTCTCCACCTACATTGATCCTACGTGTGGCCTTTCGGTGTTGGTATATCACTCGTGTTTACAAGTTCGATATAGTTACCTACAATTGCCACAATCCAAGACTAACAAAGAAGCAACGTCTGCCACTGAGTGCAAAGAGGAGAAAGAACCGTGGGCAGAATCTTAGACGCTGGCGTGAAGAACATACAGGGGAGAATAACATCAGGTAAGAGAAAAGAGGGTTTTAAAGAAAATCACTACAAAATATTTATATTGTAAAATATGCATTACTTAATTATATTTTATTTATTAATTTTTAATCATGAAGTTATTCAGCTTCATGCCAATAATTCAGCCAATATTCAGCTGGAAATGGGAATATTGGCTGAATGAATGTGGAGTGGCTGAAGATTTGTTTTGTTTGAATGTGGTTTGAGGCGAAATGAAAGCTTTAAATTTTAGATATTTAGTCTTGACTATTGCTATACATATGATAACCCTTTTAGTGCCAGACAAAAAATCAAAAGTTGGTCTGAGAAATGTTAGTGATTTTTCACATAATACTACTGAGGGATGCCAGGCCTATTTCAGCCGTTTTGCAGTGTTTTACTAAAAAAATTGTAAAAATTAAAAATATTGAGATATTTTCCTGATTTTTTCATTTTTTTGCAGTAAAATTAAATTTCCTTATTAAAAAACTACAAAGCAAATTATATTTCTAAATGTAATTAACTTAAAAAAATTTTAAAAAGTAGACATTTTACTTACAGTTTTTATATTTTTCCAGTTTCACATGAAAAAATAGTACTTTAAAAAATTTATTTCACTATAACACATACTATCACTTGAAAAAGGAATTAAAACTGAATACACACATAAAAATTTTTGATTTCAAAAACCAAAAAAATCATGTTAATTTTTTTATAAAGTTACATTTTCACTTTTTTGTGTTATTTACACTATTTAGCTGCTATTAGCTGGCCAGAGTACTTGCGAATTGTGGAAGCACGAGCGTAGAAAGAGACTAACGGCATCAAATTTTAGGAAAAATATGCAGGATGAAGTCAATACACCGTGCCAAAAAAACAGTGGAACAACTCCTATACAAATCGTTCGTTGGAAACAAAGCCACGAGATACGGTGTGGAGAGAATGAGCGAAACGCCATAGATGAACTGGAAAACCTCATAGGAGCCAAAGTGGAAGAGTGCGGGACTCTTCGTAGATCCAGTTCATCCATTTTTAGCTGCTTCGCCTGATGGCATTTAGACGGCAGGGGATTAGTTGAGGTAAAATTATATATCAAGTAATTTTTATAAACACACTAAAATTAAAATGAATGAAAAAGTTACTCATTGACAAAAAGTAGCTCATTTTCCTCCGACTAGAGACTGAAAAACCCACTGAAGTCATATTCACTCTGTAGTTGGAGATTGATCCACTCTTTACAAATGGGTTAATTTTTCCTGCTTTCATTATTAGCGTGTGAGGCTCATGAAAATGAAATATTCCGTTATGTTTTTCAATACTTTGTACTACTTTTTACGATTTTTAATTGGAGCTTAAAACAAGTTTATAGTATACTTGATATTGTTTAGTTAATATTGACTGAATTAAATAATTTTAAGTTTATTGCTGAGTTTAAATATAATATTGAATTTCTTATAGCTTCATATACTGTATATTAATAATATGTGTGGGAACTGGTAGTAATATTTGTATTTATTTTACAGGTTAAATGTCCGGCTGCAGCAAAAAATTTAACTCCAGCAGATGCTGTACGAAAGAAAAAATTATAAAATTTTGCAAGCTGGATGAGTGTGGCGAATTAAAATTTAAAAGTGACTCACTCTTATTATTATCAAGTACAAGGACAACTCCATGTAAACAGGAAAACAATTCTGTTTATTTACAGTATGGACACCTCACGGATTATCAGTGGAAAAAATTTTGAAAAAATGATGAGTTCTGGCTTAAACATATGCAAATTCCACTTTTAACTTTTTACCACAAATGCATATTGCCAGAACTAGTTGACCCAAGATACCCTCGAGGGCTTCCTGTGAGAGACAGACTAGATGTTTTGTAACTAAAGTTTTTATGTTAGTATATGCAATATACGTGACGAGAGCAGGTGATCCTAGTAATTCATTTAATTAAAAAAAATCTTGAAAAGTCCTTAAAAATCTTATGTGATCTGATAATTCTAAAAAATGAAAGAATGTTATATAAAACAATAAAATGTTGTAGGTTTACATTATGGATAAAAGAATTAATAAAATTATGTTAGTTTTGTTGATAAGATTAAAAATTATTTAAATTTTCCATGGTTTTCATAACAATTCCTGCCTTGCCCAGTTTTTCCACGTACAGTATTCCAGATCGGTAGACACTCTGACCTGACAATATCACTGGAATGATTACGTTTCTGTTAGTTTTCAAATAGACCGAATTTTAAATTAACAAAAATAAAATTTATTTTACTAAAACGTTTTATTGCATAATAATAAAAGTATGTTGTACCAAACGAGTAACGGTTAGGATAAGTACCCGGTTTAAAGTTTTCATACTGATTTAGCCGATCTCCACACTACGTGGTGCGAGTGCGTTGATACGAGCCGTACGCCACCGAACGCATTTTCTTTCGGAAAATAACTGAGATGCTCCGTAGTCTCGATACTGCGATTTATGGCCTGTGGTACATCGCATTCTTAACAAATCTAAAACATGTACTGTAATAAAAGTAAAAGTGTCATGTAATGTTATTCACATATAATAATATTTGAAGGAAGCCACTCCCAGTCTGATTTTTTTTATAATATTTTACGTATCATGTTTTGCCTAAATAATACTACAATATTTTATGTATGTTTAGCAATAGTTTTAATGTGTATCTTTGTGTCCATTTACTGTCAGTATATAGGGGCAGAATAATGTGAATAAAGCATAGCATGTGGCGTGGGTAAATTGGCTGAAGAGTGAAAGACTAGCCCATCCCTGTTAAACACGAAGCTGTGTGCTTCTGCGCCGTGTGTGTGAGTCGGGACGTCGCGCACCTGGCTCGGGTCCCCCCGCTCGGCAAATGTCGGAGGCGCTCGGTAAGTTCCGATCCCTTCCACAGCAACTACTTCATTGCCCTCCCTACAACCGATTTTGCCAGCGCTCCAAGCGGATTTTTGGAACATCGTACTGCGATTTCTGGCCTGTGGTAGACCGCACCCTTAAGTTTAGTTTGTTACCACGATCAAGAAAATATGACAAAATTTGTATACTTATGGCTATTTTAATTTACTCCAGTATTATAAAACAAGTATTGCTTTGTTTCATAATTGATTTTTCCCCGTTACCCGATCAAGAAAAAAATATATATACACACACACACACAGATCTGAAAAGCCTACTTCTGTAAAACACAAAATGAGTTATATACTATATATCAGTCGATGGGTTAAATGTGTAGTAAAACACAATATATTTATTAGAAATAATGATATACCAGTACAATAAATAACCAGTAAATTATTATTCTTACAATTCAATAATGTATCTTTTTTATATTTGTTTTCCACCAAAAGCCTTCATTTGAGATGTAATTTTTAATTTGGATACGTATTTTAAAAACAGAAACAAATTGTAGTTATTAAAAAACAGTTGCAGTTATTACGAAAACAGTAACTGTGAATAACAGACATAATTATTTATCAAATATTGCTTTATTAATTGAGGAAGCATTGTCACAATTAGAGTTCTGC
This sequence comes from Homalodisca vitripennis, assembly GCF_021130785.1. NCBI lineage: Eukaryota > Metazoa > Arthropoda > Insecta > Hemiptera > Cicadellidae > Homalodisca > Homalodisca vitripennis. The sequence goes on from NC_060213.1 coordinate 64,080,745, forward strand.
CACTGCACCGCCAAGTCTAAGCTGACATTTACAAACAGCTGTACCCGAGTGTCATTTGACAGTAAAACTTTTAATGAGCCGACTTGTTTCCCTGACAAACGGAAGGTAAGGTTAAACTTTTACACTAATTGCTATCATTCTGTGGCTTCATTACCATTTTCGTGGTATTTGAAAAGGAGAACAATTCTTTCAAAGCTAAAGAGCTTTTTAATTAGATGACCAGGACTCGTTTTAGGTTACTACTCAGAGGCATTACTTTCGGTGTTACTGTTTTCTACTTTAACTTAAGGAATATAGTATTTAAAGGAAAATATTTATATTGATCATTTTAGGATGAATAATTGGCTGGTAAAGGAGGAAGACAAGGTATCTTGTAATATGCATTTCTTTAAGTTGTCCCTTCAGTCTTTTCAAAGGAGTAATCTTAAAAACCTGCAATGAAAGATAAATTGATAAAATCAGTGGTGTAACCTTAAACGGGAAAGGAACTCTCCTACTAAAGGTCTTGAAAATATACATGGAACAACAAACTAAGTTGTTTTATACACATAAGTTAAATGTTTAACTTATAAATATGTTTATCTATTTGATTAAAATTTGAAATTCAGATATATTCCAAACCCCTCCTGCCCAAGTGTGATGTACCTTTCAATCAGATTCACTAGTTACGCCACAGACAGACAGAGACTTTACTTTCTTTAATACTTTTGTTTATTTTTTTCTCCCCTGATCCATTGGTCCGTTGTTTCATCAGGACAGGCTTAAAACTTTACAAAACTATTTACAGTTTTTCAGTTGTGGCATAAAGAGTCTTATTACATAGTTATAAATCTTGAATATTAAACATTTATACAAACAAGTCTGTCTTGAATGTGCATTGTGCATGATTACATATTATTTAAACAAATATTTAGGAATTTTATGCATTAAAGATGAAACAATATAATCTAACCTTTCATTTATGTTCTACCATTTTTACTATTTAAAATAAGGTGAAACGTTTTTATCTATATTTAAATTTAAAATATACCGTATATAGGCGCAATTTGAGCTCTCTCAAGTCTATTAATTTGACTATTATTTAAACCACACAAAGCGGCACAACAATAATCGGAAACCTAAAGTAGAAACCAGCCGATTTTTTATCTAATGAGGGCTTAAAATACATTCTTTAAAATTTTTACGAAAACCTGAAAACTTTTTAAAATATATAATTAACTTATTCGGACCAACCGAAATTATTATTCTATCTTAAACCTAAATTAACAACATTATTTTTATATGGTAACATCCTGCATAAGAATCCTTCATTATTTTTTATGACTAAACATTATCATAAATCAAATTATTTAATATTCGTGAATATCTAATGATTATTGCTTTACATTTATAAACATTAAGGCATAAATGTTGATTTGTACAACATGTTTAAATCTGCGTTGAATAATTCTACAGCGTTATTAACGTTATTATAATTACGATCTCGTACATACACCTGCATGTCATCAGCGTATAATATGGTTTTACTAAAAACCACTGACTAACTAGTTTTATTTGTATAAATTGAAAACAACATTGGTGATAAAGTAGATCCTTGCGGCAATCCCACACTATTCCATTTCCGATCACTTAAAACACCACCGTCTGTTTTAATTATTTGATATCTATCACTTACATAAACCTCAAACTACGTAACTGTATTACGACTAAAATTGTACGATTCTATTATTGCTAATAAAAGATTGTGATTAACAGAATCAAAGGCACGAGAAAAATCTAATATCATAAAGCTGTTAACTGCCTTTAATCCATTGCTTTTCTTATATCATTAGTTACACTAATTAATGCTGTATTTGTACTAAATGACGCTCTGTACCCTGGATGATATAAAAAAATTATAGCTATTTAAAAACATGAATACTTTTTGATAAAATAACTTGTCAAGTACCTACTTTCCTAAAACATATAATAGATTTATTGGTCTGTAGTGCTTACATTCTGATGGATTTTATTTTTACTTTAGAAAGTGGCAAAACTAATGAATATTTTCACTGACTAGGATAAACACCACTCTCCAATGAGTAATTAAAAATATGACACAATACTATTTTTATCATAAACTAATTTAATAAATTTTAATTAAATATCATCATTGCCGACTGCATTAGATGACATCTGTCAAAGCCTTGTAAATCAGATCACAGGTAACTTGAGATGACAGACTGACAAATGCTTTTTTTAAAGACTCATTAGAAAACTGTTTTTATTTTCTTAGATCAACAAAAAAAAGAAAAGTGTCACAGTTACAGCGAATTAGGTGACAGGATATTGTTTAAACAAAACAATAAATTAAATACAAACTAAATTTGTGTAAACATCTATCGCTTGCCCGAGCTTAGCACTCAATTTCCTGACGAATTAATGGGACATCTTGGGTACTATACATCCTTTGTAATTGTGACTAAATATATTCCAATCACCTGAAACATTTCTGAATGATTAGACTTTTAAGTTTATGAAGAGCATTGGTTTCGTAGTGCCATGTTAATTATTAACTTTTTATATATTGCAATTAAATATTAGTATAGAAAATATCGGCATTTTAGTTATGTCAGATACTAAACCAAAATACTACAATTGTAGTAATCTTGGCTTCGCACGCAGTTTTCAAAATCAATATTTTCTATACAGATAAAGTAAAAAAGCAGTTATGCCGTAATATGATAAAGACCTATAAAATGTTTCTTTTTAAGCCCCTTTTAAACTTTGCATTTTTTGGTGATAGTATCATTTATGTAGACTTGTCATTCACAGATACAGTTAAATGTATAATAGTACATTTTTTAATATTATGGTGCAATTAAACATTTGAAATAAGAGCTGTCAATAAACGTGCACATGTTTTCAACATATGTTACGATTAGTTCTATTTGCCAAAACTAATTATTAAAAGCTGAAGTCAGCAATATAAAATTCTAAAACCAAAACATTTAGATTTGGTTTCTACATTTTTGGCAGAATGAGCCCAAGGCAATTGACTTAAATAAAATTGTCTTCATCTAGTTTGCTGAGCATTAGCAAAGCCTCTCGAGTGACTGGAAAAGTTTAATTTGTGTTTGTCTGTCCACATGATATTTGGAAAACGAACTATAGACTTGAAAGTTTGCATAAAGCTTCATTTGTATAAAGGCAACACTGAGTTCAATGACGGTCATCGATCATTCATGGGTGCGAATGTCATGCGTGCGAATTCATGGGATTTGGTTGAGTGTTTTACACTGGTCTTATGACTAACCATGATGCCAATGAGAAATCAGTAGAATAAATACATTTCGAAACAATCCGAGTAGTATCATACGGACATTTTAATATACGAACATTTTTATTTATGGGGCAAGAATTAAACATAATATATTAGGCAGTTATAATTAAAAGTTAGTGACAAAATTTGATTTCGACGCACTCTTGAGATGTAGTACCCTCCCTTCTCACCATAATGTTTATAATTTAAACGCTTGCTATAAATCCTCCTAACTAAATGACTAAATATATGGATGTATCATGTGGCAAGGTATGGCAATAAAATCATCTGCATACTTTTAATTTTGCATTAAACTTTAATTTATACATAGACAGGCATAAGTTCTACGATGGTGCATGTCTAACTATGGAATTTGGCTGAGCGTTCATTGCAGCTACTTAGTAGCCTAACACAATTTATCTTTTGTCCACCGGAGGATGTAAACATTTCTTTTTTGTATGATTGATTTGCTGCAGATCATCTTGAGAATGAAAGAAGCTATATATTTGAAATTTTGCGGGCAAATTCGGCGTAGCCTGTCACGCGACTTATACGTAGTGGCGTACTCCTACCATTTGTATAAAATAATGTGATTTAAATATTTTGTCATTTTGTAGAAGATAATTAATTACAGTTTCCAAGTTTTCATCTTATAGGATTTCTGTTTTTATGTGTATTTTTTATTATTTAATGAACAAATATATTTCTTTATCTTCTAGTAATATTGCATAGGTACTTGGAAATATCAACTTAAACAACAAATATTTTGTTTGTCTTCTAGTAAGTTACATGAATGGAATTTTATTTCGATTGCCATTTAAAATATTCGGTTAAACAATTACTACAAAATTATTAGATATCAGTATGTTCTGCATAAAGTGCAAAGGGATTATGTAAGGAAACAGCTTAAGTATTTGAATAGATTGGCCCTATTTTATAGACAATGCACTTCGTCTTTCTCTCCAAAAAATATTTAAATAACTGAGACAATATATCCCAGAGAAAGATCTCTTTTTGGCATACATTCAGGTGATGAATGTGACTACTTGCACTTCTTAAGAAATATTACTAGAAATAAATAAGGATACAACTTTCACTTTCCTGTCACTTTTACTTCTTAACTTTCCGATTCAACGTGCATGTAGCCTCGAATAGGATTTGAAGAAGCTACTACGAAACTTAAAGTTATGCTTGCAACTCATATCTACAGCAATATACTGTGAAAGTTTACAAACTTAAGTATTTATCTAACATAAATGCTAAACTGAAATTTACTTACTGCTTACAAATAAACATGAAATACATCTAAATGATAGATAAGTATAGTTTATATCAGGTAAAATCACTGAGTTCACAAGTGAACAACCTATTCACAAAAGTTACATTTTTAAATTTCTAATTACATACAAGATAAAAATACTTGGTGGTAATGTATCTTTAAAATTTCTTTGATACAAATAATTCCATTGGTCCTCAAAAGCTATAAGGTTTTGAGCTGAGTACCTTGTTGTACTTGAAATAAAACAAAGCTATTTTATTGTTAATCTGATTACTAAATTTGAAATAAAAGACCCAACTTCTTGACAAATGAATATAATTTTATTTTTACCCGACTAAGATTACTTGAAGCACACGCTATTTACACAAATTACTTATAGGTGATTCTATAACTCGGTGCAACAGAGTAACAAACTTTTGTCATACTCCTATTAAAAATGAAGGTAACCACAATTTGTGCGTGTTCTTGAAGAATAACATAGTATTTTCTGACAATATAACTTCTGGTATAGAATCTCTATGTAGAATTCCTGAGTTACAGAGTTTATTTCCAATTCCTAAACTAACTGGGAATAATGAGAATAACTCCATTTATATATGCTTAACTTTTTAAAATCCGTCAAATAATCAGAAACCGTTATCGTTTTTCTTACGTCCTTTTACGTTACAATTCTCGTAATCATAACTATTTGATTAATTATGCTTTGTTCCTGTTGAGGAGGTGATTATAACTATTAAGGCTCCGCAAAATGGCATAACTTTAAGATAATATCTTTTATTGGATGTGTAACAATACGGATGTGTTCTAATCCCTTCTTTGGGGAAGAGTTTTAAAAAAATTCCTAGCAAGTGCAGTTTACAGTAAGGCATAACAAAATGTATTGCAGTAGGATTATGACTAGTGTATGCCACAGTTCCAGTGCTTGGTGTTATTCAACGCGTGTAAAACTTTAAGGACATTTATTATTCTCCTGTATACTATATCAAGGCAGGATTATACTAGACCACGTGTTGCTCAAAAGGACTTGTTAAATTTCGAAACTATAAAATTTACACAGCACTATTCTTGCGGGATATGGTTTGATCTTATTGTCCGCAAAACTACCACGAAACATAATAAACGTTGCTCAGTAATCATTCCAGGGGATCTTAGCTTTTTATTTGGAGATTATGGACGTATTCTTGGAGGTATCCTAGCTTGATATGGAACGTTCCCTGAAGGACAATAACCTTTACCGACCTCATTGTTACAGAAATAAAATATCGTGGAATATTTCAACTCAATTTTGACACTAATCGTTCTCGAGTGTTGTGCGACAGGCTGCTACTTCGCTAGCGATGAGCCAATCCGCTATTGATATATTACTTTACAAGCAATGGCATTTTGTAACCAATGATATATTAATGACGAATTACTTTCGCGTTTTTCAATTGTATGGTAGAATTCAATGTTTTGGTGCAAAAAAAGATTATGGAGAACAATCTTTCTTGGAGTCGGCACCTGAATGTGGTGTACTGAAATTGCTGTACATGATCAAGACCTAGTTGTAATACTATCAAATGTTACGTGACAGTCATGAAATTGCAGCGATCATAAATATATATGATTAAGTTACTCTGAGTAAAAAGTGACTCCATAAGAGAGGACCAATTATTGCGAAACTCGCCATATAAAATTAATCAAAGTATGTCTACAGACCAGTTTGCTAATTTATTGAAAACCCATTTTCTTGGTAAAAAGTGTGTATTCAATAATAGCACTGTTTTTTTTCTATAACCGATGTAAACTAGGTAAAAAAGGTATGACAAACTAAACTTTAACGGAGGACAACCTGGGTCCCTTGAAGTCTTGAATATTTTTTAGCGAGAAATAGGTTAACAAATGATGACGAAAATTTATTTAAATGCGAGAAACCTTAAAGATAATGAAAACAGTGCTCAATGATGCAAATAAAGTGAAGGTGTCATCACCTACATGCCTAGTGAAACAGGTGTTCAAAGGAGACAAATACTCGTAGAACACCTAACCTTTGCCCGTTTAACAAAGAAATTTATAACAACGAGAATTAATAAGAATTTCAAGATCATTTACGCAATTCCGGCACAAGAAGTTCTTGGAGAATAACCATAGACTACCTAAGACCTTATTCTATGAGAATAATACTATACGTCCCTATGTCTGGAAGAGTCTGAGAGTGAATATGATGCAATCCCTGCTTTGAACTTCAATTTTATGTCAACCCGCTACTACCGTATCCTACAGGACGTGATGTTATCAAAATTTCCATCGAGATGTCACTGCCTGGTGTTAATCCTCTCTATTGAAAATCATCAAAGTTGATGACATCAAACGCACCTCCTTTTTTATTTTAACAATGCCACGTACGTTGTGATCTTTACGGTTTTTCATATGCCTTACATATTTTACATTAACATTTACATATCATAATCCGTCAAATTTACCAGATAAGCTAAGATTTTATTGGTATAATATTTTTTGAAACAATTTTGTTTATAAAACTTAAAAGTATACGTAAGAATACATAATCTGCAAAATTCTCAGAAAACCAATAGCTAAAAACGAACAAAATTATATTTTATTATAAATAGGTTGAAAAACATTACATATTAGTTAAATTGATGTTTCAGTATTCATATATAACTTATAAAAATGTATTTTTCAATTCCAACGAACACTGCTATGCTTAAATGTGGAATGTTTATACGCTTGACGAATTAATTAGCGTCATTTAAACTGAATTCAGATATGCGGGCATAAACATACGAAACTCTTATGAGGGCTCTTGCGAGAAATGCACAATGCACGTATTTTCAAATTTTCACATTCCAGAAAGTATAATTACTCATTATAAGCGTGAAAGGCTTTTCACGTTTACGTGTCACTGAATATCTCCTTCATTTAGAATTGTATTTAGAATTAAAACACATAATGGTGTGCGCTGTTTTTCTTCTGGATGAGTTTACATTTTTTGTAACGTACGTTTTTATTTAAATTTATTTTTCACGTGTGTGTGTGTGTGTGTGTGTGCAAAGTTCTGGAAATAAATCTTAACTAAAACTAAATTTGTTTTCATTAACGCTATTCCCGTTATTATGAAAATTAAAAGATCATTCAAAACAAACTCAAGTGTAGTTAAAATAGCTATAGATTCCATGACAAAGAAAACAATGGAATGGGAAAATGATAGTATCAGACATTCAGGAACATTCCAGGTGGATATTCTGAAACGCCTCTGATATATTACACACTGTTGCCAATCTGAAGTTAAAGAGTTTTAATATCAAGCATGCCAACGTAAGTGTCTTAATTCTCAGTTTATTTTTAATAAGTCCATCACTATGCGGCATGATGACTTTGGCAACATTTATTACTTTGATTAATATTTCATTTGGATTCAATTCACATACATCAATTTTAGAGTAAATTTATTAGTATCCTAGATATATTTTATTATATAAAATGTAACAATTTGCATATTGTTACACATTTTACAGTAATATAAAGCTATCTTATCAACACGTTCTACGAATATTTCAACTGTTGACAATTTTAATTTTAAACTGTTGTGTAATGTCAGTAATAAGTAAATAAGGTACTCATCACAACACAATTCCAATTATATTTTCTGTTCAAGAGTATACATAAACAAAAACGTTCAATATAAAAAACAATTTGTTTTCAAACGCATGAAAATATAAATTTAGAGACTTTTTGATAGTAGTTTATATGAGTATATTCTAATAAAGTCCATCAACGCTATTTTTAAACTGCGGTTATATCAAATTAATGTTCATTTAGTAAAACGGTAAAGGTTATTTTATTTTAGTAGTGATAAATAAACAAGTGATACGTAAACTGTAACATATCTATATATTTAAAACTTTGCTTTAACAAATAATACAAATGTATAAAGCTTTACAGTACGTATTTGTATACCAATTATAAGTCAATACCTTGTAGAATTGCTGTAAAAACTTATATTTTCCAAAATTGGACACTACGTGCAGTCTCAAGTACAACAAGGACTTTCTCAAGGGTATTTGTTGTACCACTAGTACATTTTTATGAAAATTTATATTTATATTTGTCAAATAAAAAATTAGTTCTTGTTAGTTGTAAAATTCAAACACGAAAGTCTGTGCGTAACATCAGAGTTGATAAGTTGCCAGTAGTTGGCAGAACTAGTAGAAGACAATTATAGAAAAATAAATACTAATCAAATATATGTTTCTCTAGGCCCATGATGAACCTACATGTACTTTTAAGATTCTGGTGGAGGGGGAGGTACGTATTTTCGTTATCGGGCGTTAACCTAAAGCAGTTTGATCTGAATAAGTTCTTGAAGAGTATCATAGTAAGTTTGGGGTAGTTGTGAGCATAAGTGTTGTTCCTCGTCTAAGTATGAAGATTCCAAATTTTTCTTTCAATTAATCATAAGCAGTTTTTAAATTTTTGCTTTCAATTCTATTTAATTTAAAGTATTAATCCATTTTTGTATTTTCCGAATTTCTAAATTTATTTAAATATTCAAATATTTTAGTTAACTGGAAAAAGTTTGCTTCTGTTCATGTCAATGGCAGAATCATGGATAGATAAAATTCTTATAGTACATATGCACATAATATTTGCTTTTTTTAATATGGGCTTTAACAATTTTGATTTCAACGAAGCAAATTTATTTAAACCCTTCATTTTTAAATCAACGTTTTTTTATTTAAATTCAATGTTACCATGTCGCTAACTAACTAAAACCATAAGTATGTATTATTAGATAAAATATGTTTAAAAAATCTGTATCAAATTGGAAATTTTATACCGATCTAGTAAAGTGGTGTTTGTGTGTCACTCACTAATGATGACTATTAGGTTTATTTTTCAGTTAAAAGCAGACTTTTCAATAACATACTTTTGTTTTTGTATGTATATAAAAGACATACTGTTCTTACCTGTGTAAGAGTAAAGAATAATTAATTTCGTTAATATAACACGTACAATTGATAAATAAATCGGTCCTAACGAATATTCCATATAAAAACTTACTATGTATTAGAAATGTTTGTTACGAAAAAGAGAATTTGTATTAAGAGGACGTTCATGAAATGGGGATCCCATTCATAAATCTCAGTGAAGCTAGTTTTAAGCAGTTTATTTAACGAAGCAACGGAAACAGTAGATAACCTCTCTCTTGGGACAACTTGCGAGGATGAATGGCGGAATGAGATAACGGACTGCAGATATCAAACGTACGTGTCTGAACAGGAGCTGGGCGGCACAGCGACTCGTGGCGTGTCCTGACATGATGGACCTGTGGGAATTGGTAACACAACTGAAACAATGAGATTAACTCATCATTAGGGACATTATTTTTTTGTAAAATTAAACTTATTTGCAATATCCAATAACAAATTCAGTAACAAACAAAATATATATTTCTTTACTTGGATTACTTAATAATATACAATTACTAGTTGTTACTCCCAGCTTCGCCCGTAATTTTTAAAATCAAATTCAATATAATGGTCCTTTATGATATTTTTCTAACATAAGTAGATATACGATCAGGTACGTATTATTTCACCGTTCATGGTTAGACTATCAGAGGTTGAGAAACTTACTCTCTTATCACGTTTTGCGCGTAAATGAGCATTTCTGGTTCAAATTAATTATATTTCCTATGCCACAGCTGAGTTTTTCTTATTGGCCCTGTTAAGAAAATTTATACTTAGGTCTCAAAAACCTACTTTTGTTAAAAAAAAACTTAATTCCAGCTATTATGATCTACTTCATATTACCTAAACACATTACCAGTGCCTTAGTTGATTTTGCCTCGTTGTCTCGATGAAAGGAATATATTTACCTATTTAGGACGGAGAAGCCTACCTCGACGAAAAAGTGTCTACTTCCAGGCGTCTAAATTCACTTCTAGTCTAATGTATTTACGGTGTAAAAATTGAGTTTTCTTTATTGACTCGATCAAAAATATGTATAAATCAGGATATATAGGTGTGTGAATGTGTGTGTAGATTTAGGAATCCTACTCCTGTCAAAAAGCGTTGAAGTTCAGTCTGAGATATTTTCAGTGCCATAGTAGAATATGCCACGTTGTCCTGATAAACAAGACTGAAATGCCTAATTCTGTCTAAAAGGGTCTACTTACGTCTCTTGCACTCTTCTTTCGGTCTAAGATACATCCTGTGCCATAGCTGAGATTGCCTCGTTGTCACAATGAGAAAACAATACTAACAAAGGCCTGAGAAACCCACTACGGTACAAATCGTCTCACCCCGATATAAGGAGGAAATCCTTAGAAAGTCTATGCAACATTTCAGTAATTATTTATGGTCTGATGTTTTGGACTGTAGTAATGTCAAGGAAGCCTACCCGTCTGCAATATCTAGACTCTCTTACAAATAATCATTCACAGTTATTATGGAACATAAATATTATTATTAAAATAATCGCAAATTATTTATATATACGGTTGCGCTGTCAAAATCAATGTTGCCTCAAACAGTTGATTGCATTTAACAGGGTCTGTAGACTGATATTTCATAACTTTAGAGATTAAGCTGGATGTTTTTCAATTGTAAAGACCAGTGAGGCTTAGCGCAGAGAAACTTTCGAAGTAATAATAGGCTTATTCATCCTAGGGACCCTAAGAATGTCCATGCAAAATTTCAGTACAATCGGTTGAATCGTTTGTGCGTGAAAGCAAAACAAACAAACAAAGGCACTTTTGCATTTATAATATTATTAGGACTGCATTCACATAGTTAAATACAGGTTTAAAGGATGATTTATTATTTTACCAAATTTAAATACTTGCTTTATGGTGCTATTGGAAAGGATTGCCCATAGGATACAAGTTTTATATTGTAATTAAAATGATAACACTACGTTTCGAGAATTGAAATCTGCCCTCTTCTTCATGTTCAAAAAGGCTTAATACATAAATATGCTTAAAAACTTAAAGACTAAACAGTGTGCCAATTGACTGCCTCTCAAACATTTACGTGATACCTGTCCAGGTACCCCAAGAGCATGAAGTCCAGAATGGGGAGAATAAACCCAAGCGATTTCACTTCCCAGAAGTAAAACCACTAAAAACACGTGACACGAATCAAAAAAGGTGGGAAATTTGTGAGAAAATAAATCTCGACATTTTATGTGGTATCGCGGCGCGTCATCTAAAACAAAGAGAACAGTATGGCTATGAAATAAATGAGGGGGAGTTAGCCGCCTCGGGTTTTGTGTTTTTGGATCTGGACCTTAATGTCAATGTGTGAGTAGGAATTTTAATAATTAAATAAGATGGTAAATCACAATTCTTCAATCATAGTGTACTATAGATTTCAATCCGTAAACGTAGTGTACTTCTGGTAACATATAACGATGGCAAATCTCCAACATCCTACTATCCTTTCAAACCTACCATTGTCAATAACAAACTTTAAACAAAGAGTAATCATTTATACCCATGCACCATACTGTTGTTGAAAAAGTTATCTTCATCGGATTTTTATTTGTACCAGTATTAGTTTGACTAATTCACTTTTAGTTAGTAATAATAATCCAACCGTATAAGTCTACATTACTGTGTGACAGTCGTAAAACGTAACTATTTCCATATAGCAGTTTCGCAATGCAGATGCTACTGGATTAAATATAATTACATCAGTGTAATATATCTGTAAGGACTCGTATCTTTCATCTACCGCAGCAAAGTGTTTAGCTTGATCTGCAATTTTTTGTTAATTACTATCAAACGCAACGCTGTGTTATTTGAATGTGTATTTATTCTTTTGATGTAACTCATGCACTTCTACCAAGTTTATTATAAGCATTTATGTTTAGGAAAGGTTCAAAGAAGTTGAAACTTCGTACAAAAAAGTATCTATAAATATCTTGGCTGAGTTTGATGGTCACCTTGGGATGCCATTTTGGTCCAAATATAGATGGCATTAAAACTGTTTTTAAATTTACTAATCCATTATTTATAGACCGGAATAAATATTTAAAACTTACTGGAATACTTATAACATTTTCTAAACGTTTTGTTATAAATAGTTTTATATATATATATATATATATATATATATATATATATATATATATATATCAAATTGTTATCAAGATATCGGTGACATGTAAATTCAATAAGAATTTCTCAGAAAAACTAAATGCTGAAACAAGTTCAAACTATTTTTAAAAAACTGTACGTTGTAAATATCATCGTCAGGTTTATTGGCTAGCTATGTACACCATTTTGGTCCCATATGAATGCCGTTAAATTTATTTTATATTTGCAACCCAGTTATTTAATTACGAGTTTAATTACGGAGAAAATTAATACGTGTTCTAATGATATATCCTAACTAATAGCAGGAAACAACGATTTTGTATTTTGAACTGTTTTCGAGATATTGATTGTATGTTAATCTCAAAATAATAAATTATTAATATATCCAATGTCAAAAAATCTACCTTTTCCTTCCAACTGATCAGAAAGGACTATTTATTAATATTTTTCTAAACATGGAAATTCCATTAGATTAAACACTCCGTTATATTATTAAACTAGCTGACCCGACAGACTTCGTCCTGTCAAAAAGATTTGTAATGTGGCAGTTTTTTTGCCTACGTATTTAAAAAAAATTCTCCCTGAACAGAACCGTCACCCTGGTGAAAGGGCGTTGTGAATAAAAAATAATTAAATAAAACATATATAAGGATTTAAAAGTAAGTAATCGCTTTATTGTTAATCATGTGAATCATAATTATTATTATTATCATTGTAGTGCTTTGTGGTATACGATGTTTTTTTGTTTGATTACCTGGCGCATAGATAAACAAATCTGATGGTTTTCCAACACGGGAACAGGCAACATACAATTGACCATGTGAGAAACATGGGTTTTCTAGATTAATACCACAAACACTTAATGATTGCCCCTGGGACTGTTTATAGTCATAGCAAAAGCAAGCCGCACTGGAAACTGTAGTCGTTTAAACTCAAATGGCACATCAGTCGGAATCATTGGGATGCGCGGTATGAGAACATCCTCTCCTTTATACTTTCCTTTGAGTATAGTTGCTTCTATCACATTGTTTAGTAAATTTTTTATCGCTAACCGTGTACCGTTGCAAAGACACGGTTGGTTGATATTTCGCAACATTATAACCACCGATCCAACCTTTAATTGAAGATTGTGAGGTAGCAATCCTGGCAAATCCAGCGAGTTTAAAAATTCCGGTGGATAGTTGACTACATCATCTTGATTAGTAGCCGAATCAACTGATTTATATATCCTCAATTCGCCTGTAATTTGTTCTTGAATTTTGAAATTTAATTCATTTACATCTATGTTTTTTTGCAGCCAGTATAGCTCGTTCGCTCAACCAATCATGGTTTCTGTAATTTTGAGAAACATCTGGAAACACCTTCTGAATAAGTTCATCTTTTGATCGAGTTAACTGACAAAAACTTTGAGGAAAGTTAATGCCAGCCAGTCAACATGTCTATAGGAAATTTGCCATTACCAATGTCAATGAGTTGTATAATGAGAGAATATGTTTCCAGATTGGTCATTTTGCAACTCGACACGCATTTTCTTGCTTAAATGAAGTACTTTGACATGTTTCCACAAATTGGAGGACTTTAGACATGCATTGAGTTCATCAGCTGGCGTTGATCGTGGAATCACTGGCAATGTTTGACGAAAATCTCCTGCTAATAAAATCATTGCACCACCAAATCGGTTATTATTGCTCCGTAGATCTTTTAAGGTTCTGTCTAAAGCCTCCAAAGATTTTTTATGTGCCATCGTGCATTCATCCCAAAACAATCAATTTACATTGCTGCAAAACCTTTGCCATTGCAGAGTTCTTCGAAACGTTGCAGGTTGGAGTTTCATTGCTTTGCATATTTAATGGCAATTTTAGTGCTGAATGGGCTGTTCGACCACCTTCAAGCAAAGTTGCTGCGATTCCCCACGAAAGCGAGTGCAAGTGCAATTTTATTTTGTGAGCGAATTGTTGCTAATATTAATGAAATCAAAAAGTTTTTCCTGTACCACCAGGTGCATCTAAGAAGTAAATCCCTCCAGTTTCATCATTTGTTACTTTTCATAAGAGTTTCAAATACATACTTCTGTTGTTCATTTAACAGTGGAAGATTTGTTTGAATTAATTCTTTCAAAGCGTTGAAATCATACAGTTTTTCTCGATGCAACTCTTGGTTAAAAGCGTCATGCATTGGACGATTGGGCGCGGTCAGGCCCTAATTGAATTAATAGTTTTGTTTGACATTATCAACCACATGTCCTCAATTGAAATCAATGCTTCATTGTAGATTTCTTCACTGATTTGTATATTTGGATTTCCCATTCTATTCCGTATTTGATACAAAATATCATCACACATATAATCTTTGTACTTGATCCACAAATCAATTGGGTTTGATGGGAAGCATGTAGATATGATTATAGAAAACAATGTTCGTATTTGATGAGCGTGTGATGATATTACAGCATCATTGAGAGTTTGATCCCAATGAGCGTCATTTTCAAGCAATTGCAAACGTTGACAGGCTTCTCTGTAGGATCCACACAATTCACCATCAACAGTTCGTAACTGTTGGAATGATGTTGGGCCACGTACATTGACTAATAGCAGTCGTAAATAAAAAAACATTCATCATTGCTTGGATGTACTGAATAAATCCGGCCAATCGCATCGGTGGAATATACATCTGTATATCCTGGAACTGGTTTTCCTTGTTTCCGTCGTATAAATCTCCTTGAGGATTGATTCCAGGTATAATATTTTGGCCATTTCAGAATATAGCAATGTTTGTGCGAAATCATCGTTTTGGCATGTCTCAAAAAAACTGGTTAATGTTAGTAGATGGTGGCTGAGCAGCTCTTTGTACTGCGTTCTGTGCTGTAAAATACACTCTTTGTCCATTTTTCTAAATGCACAGCTAAGTGAACAACAGAAGGGTGTCTCTCATGAATAGGAAAAGAAAATATTCGCCAAACTGCTTCATTACTACTGACATAGCGGGCCCATTTGGTATTGGGTAACTTCATCATTGGAATTCTCTGCACCAATTCCAATCACAGCCATATCACTCCCTTTGGTTACATATTTGCAAATGTATTTAATAGATTTCACTGAATGGCAAGATTAAACGTTGATGTGTGCTTTGAATGTCCTTGATAAAATGGGTGAATATGGAACAATCCCAACGATTATCTATTTCAATATCTTGTTGATTTTAATTTGACAATTGTTGATTTTCCATTGTCTTCTGTCGATCTGCGACGATACAATGGATAACCGTCATTACCAGGAATTGTTTCCGATATTAATGTCCGTGGATATCGTTTTGAACATTTACCATCCATCATACACGTGAATTTTGATTAAGAGTTCCACAGGGACCATGTATCATGTTTTTGATAACTACCTCATGCAATCCAGGATCTAACTTGTACATTAGGGATTTCAGCTGATATCACTGCATCAACTTCATTTGGCCTTATCTTTTCAACCAACCAAATCAAAATGTGTGCATGTGGCAATCCTCGTTTCTGCCACTTCACAGAATACATCCAGCAGCGTGTCTCACCAAACACATTATGTTTTACGATGAAATCCCCATTAAAGATTTCAATTTTTGTCTAAAGACTCTGGCTGTAATATCATGACGATCAATGGGTGATTGCCCAGGAATAACTCCTGCTTGATTTCTATCCATTGCGGATTGCATGTAAATGTGATGAAAACAAATCTGCTGTACCATAATGACGAACATACGACATGGCATCTTGAGCATATTCGTGCATATGCCGAGGGCTTCCGATGTATGTTGCTGGAAGAATAGTCATCCGACCGACATTCTGTGCATTTCCCTCAGTATTAATCGCATCTCGAAGGTGAATATACTCTTCAGATCGGAGTTTGGTTTGATTCAACCTGATGAATGTTAATCTCTCCGTTTCAATTTTAACATACTTGTCAACAACATATTTGTGATATAATCGCCGACATTTTCAATATGTGATTTTCTTCATTTTCCCGAAATCATTAGGCGGTATGAATAATAGTTCATTGAACTGACTTTTTTGTTGGTTTCAGAACCTGTAAATATATTTTGTTTTAATAACATTCAAATATAAAATTAAAAATTATACATAATATAATGACTGAGATATTATCGCCATAGCTAAACTAATATTTTAGTTACCTGTAATGGGATTTATCATTTTTATTGAGAAATCGTAGCCATCTTCACCTTGCCAAAATAT
The DNA here is from genome assembly GCF_021130785.1 of Homalodisca vitripennis. NCBI lineage: Eukaryota > Metazoa > Arthropoda > Insecta > Hemiptera > Cicadellidae > Homalodisca > Homalodisca vitripennis. The sequence goes on from NC_060213.1 coordinate 64,097,657, forward strand.
AATGGGATATTGCAGTGCATCATATGAGCGGTGTGTTTCCTTATACGTTGTAATTGATCATTCCGACGAAGTAAAACAATATCACGGGATTCCAAGTTTTCTCCAACTACAACGATAGCAACTTCATCAATAGTTGGTGCATTAAAACGTTCTGTATGTTGAACCTGCAGGTGTTTTATCAGCTCTGATTACAATTTTGTGATTATCGGATGGCATCAGATCCAGGGCAGTTTTTAAACAATATAATCAAATTGATTGTGTTGATGAAATAAAGTTTGTAATTGTTCTACAATAGACCTCTTTACTAAATTGTTATGTGCACAACGCAGATCAAATTTCTTGTGGTGAATTGCCCATAAAAAATAAATTTGCAGGAATTTGTTGTCGCTATCTGACACTGGTAACAGTGAACCTGCTCTGTGATATATTTGCCCTTGTATATGTAATAAAAAAAAATATTATGGTGTGGTATAAATTAATGGATTGTCAGTGATCAAACTTAAATAATATTTTATCTTAAAAAGTATATAAATTTAGTTTTAACTAATATCTATCAAATATAAAATATAATAAAAGTGTCACTGAAACTGAATCACCATATAATATGATGACTAAGTGATATATAAGTGATTAAGAAATTAAAGATTAGTGACACATCTTAACTTTGGTGACAGAAAATTTTGTTCGCTAAAATAATTATGAGTAACTGCTATAATACATACCTTGAAAGTTGGCATAAAATTTTTCCCGAACTACATTTGTTGTCCCAAATGAAGTCATTTGAAAAGCAATTGTTATATTGTTGGATATGTGTCAAAAAGTGTATAGAATCTGTTCCTATTCCTGAAAACCAAGAGTACAATGGTTCTGGTGGTGGATCCAATGGTATCAATTTTTACTTTACCATTTGCGCAACACAATCCATTGGCTTCGTTTTTGTATTTTAATGCCTTACAGTGTGAGCAAAACCGAGTTCATAGAACCAATAACAACACATTGGTAGTTACTGTAGTCAATTGACACACATCGTAACTGAAAGCAGCTCGATTCAAACTTGCGCGATTATTAGTTGAATGTCGCGCTCGCGATTCACGCGTTTGTAATATCCGAATTCTTTCACGTTCATTCCGTCGTCACGTTCTTGTGCAGTACGATTAGATCGGTAATTAGCTTGGTTTGTAGCATTTCTGGTTCTTCTACCTAAATTGCTTCGTCTTATAGGAGGCATATCAAATATAAATTATGTTTTCACTAATCACGAACTAAACAAACACTAACTAAGTAACACTCCTGCACAAAACACGATATACGAATTTGTTTCGTGTATCAGTTGACAAAAGCAAACTCAATAGATTAGGTCACAGATATATTTAATGTTTTTATTTACTATCTGCATTACACGATCACGCACTGTTTATTTATTATTGGTAACGTTTAAATGTAAGCAGATGTTTCAGAATGTTTTGTCGAACTATAGCTGTCAACAGCTGTTTAGTGCCAGTTTAATTTTAATTATGAAACGTACAAACTACAATTTTTCCTGAATTCCAAAATATTCCAGATATATTTTCTTAAACTTTTTCTTCATAAAAACCTTCCTCGGATTTCAATGAACATTTTACAAAAAGAATTAACCGAATCCGTCCACCCGTTATCGAGTTTAGCGCTTACCAACACATTTCGACATTCATTTTTATTTATAAGATTTAAATTTTAATATAAAATATTTAGTATTCTGAATTGTTTGTCAACTAGGGACATATATATATATATATATATATTCATTTATAAATTTAAGCTATTAATATCTTCGGCAAAAACTTTTAATTTTAATATAAATACTGTATTTTAATGTGTTTTCATTTTTATCAGATTTTTTAAATAACTCAACACAAGATTGTTTACCTTATCGATTTGTCAAGTCTGCTGTACGTTGGAACGGTCTCAAAATTGTCAATTGACAAAATAACTCGTGTTACAGGAACTTGCTAGATTTCATATGACGTCGAGTCTATGTTTGATTTGCTACTTTTTCGTCTTAATTATATAGGTAAAAATTTCTTCGTGTGAATGTAACTTCTATGTTACATGGTAAACATGTTGGAGGTCTTAATAAATAATTAATTTTATTACTATGAAAAACACAGCCAAAAAAGGAGAAGCAAAACCTAGTAAATAATAATTTACGCAAAGAAATAATTTTTACGGGTTCGTATATTTTTATTATCTGTTGATTTGTATTCAGTGGAATAATTTTTATCTTATTTTATGTTTCTGATAAAAATAACGAAAAGAGAAATGCATTATAAGTTGTTTGTTATAGTTTCCTTCACAATTGTTGATTGTCTCACATAAAGTGAAAGACGTTGCCACTTAAAATAATTATCGGTATGGATTATTCCTGTGATAACCAAGTATCTGCAGCGTACTAGTTTTCTTCCCCGCTTCCTGCAGGGACTTGGCTAGGTAACATATTCAGGATGCTATAAAGGTGACATATGGATTAGTAGTAAGTGAGATTAGTCTTCATAATAAACGTTGTGAACTAGGCAACTTTGTCCAATAGAGAAGTCTATATTATCGAAAGCAGGAAGTCTCGTCTGATGTTGGAAACGTAATGGCTATTCCAACTAGAACATTATTTCTCTAAATGACTTTCCGATTCCGGCGTTAGTTTTAGCGCTTATCGGCTACAGAATGAACATTCAAGTACTAAGGATATATCAATTACCCTAATACTTTATTTTTTGTTGTTTGTAATTTTCAATACACTTGATTAGTTTATTGTGGAGAAAATATGAAATGAATCATGCTAAGACGTAATTTTTAAAATTCCCTATTATAAACTTTAAAAATACAAAAGTGCATTTTTGCAATGTCCAAAGTCGGGCACTTCAAATTGAATTACTTATTTTATCATTTACGAAGAATGTGGTTCTTTTTTTTGTAAATTACGTTAATGTTAATTGCATAATTACGATATTTTATAGTTGATAAACTTTAAACATATCGTGGTGAGTATTAAGTTTTTTAGATTGAATGGTTTTTGAAAAGGATCGAGGAAGCTGCTTATAGTCGTAAACGTTTTATGTATATTTATTTATTTATTTATATGGGATATACGTACCATATTGCTACACTTCAGAAATAATCAATCGAAAGTGAGCAAAGTACTGCACAAACTAAACACTATAGCATTTTATTTTAATAAGAAATCTATATTTATTTATTTTAGTGGATGTTTTGTGTTTTCTTGTCTGAAAATCTTTGTATAAATGCAATTATAAAACTATGTGCAGTTAAATTCTATAGAAAACTGACTGATAATAATGATAAATAAAGAATGCATTCAGTTATGAGTTAGTTACGGCCTAATTGAGCAAGTAAGTCTAGGCTTTGGCAAAAAAAGATCAGTTCGTGTTTCTAAGGATTCGCTTTTAGAGTCTTGATTCATATAGAAACTTGAAATCGATGTAAACCCCAATGGTGACTTTTAATAAATTGTTGGTTAAATTAAGGTAAGATAACTTAAATGTATTGCAAATATTGAGTTTAGCTCCATTCACCTTTCGTGTATTGTACCGTATGAAATCTGACACTGCCACAGACTTGACTCTTGGAATCTGGAGTCCAAGTCCGTCTGAAGAGATCTTGAAAGCGAAAACTAACTCTTTGCTTCATTTCTATATCTGAGACACCTAGACTACAAACAACGAGGTTTGTCTAGTTTACTCAGCAGTCATCTAGTGTAATCCAGATGGAGAGGTGCCTCGTGGTCTTATCAGGTGCACAAGTTTATCTACCCAAAATGCCGTCATGTGTGTGAGAGATTCCAACATATACTTTCACTGTCATTAGTTAAGTTTCATATACTCAAACCTTTCATGATTGAAAAAAGTTGACCAAGTTTAGGTGTAATTTAGGTTCTGTACATAGTTACAACAAAATATCTGTACTTTATTCTCTACTTTAAAATCAAAATTGAAAATTAAAGATTAAATGTAAAAAATTTTAAAATTAAAATGTAACTAATATAAAATTTATTTTTTTAATAAGAATAAATCGCATTTTCTTACCACTTACGATTAGGAGCCTACATCTCTTGTAACACATCGTAAAGATTTAATAGAAGCTCACTACACATACATCAATACTAACATAGTTTATAAAAGTATTTTATTTGTTACCTCAGGCGAAACTGAAAATAATTTGAGAAGGTTTTCTTTCTTTGGAAGAAAAGAAATGGTGGGCCACCTGGCGACCGCAAGCCACGTAAACATGTCGCTTACATCCGGTTCCGGAATCATTTCTCTGGCCGGAAATGGCGGACGTTGTAGAAGTACCGCAGAGTATATTTCAAACCTACTGTATACTCAATTGTTGGATATGGCAAACAATATATATTACTATTTTAACATGTTTTGTTAAATTATTGTTATTTCTATTTACAATAGAAATAAAACACTGTTTTACATTGGGTAAAACATTCAGTTTTATTATCCATACATTTGGTATCACGGCTCAGTTAACACGAAGGAGTGAAACGTACTCTTCTAATATTAATTCTGTATTCAACATTTTTAATTTATAAAATTGAAAGTACATATTAATTAAAACAGTAAAATACTATCGATAGATATGCACAAGCAAATAAATAGTTCTTGTCTACGTATAAATGAAGTTTCAAGTAAATTTTAAGATAATAGACACACAGGTGACAGATATTTTCCAGACCCTAAGTGATAGCTAAGAAAACTATACAAAACTTCAAATTTATAGCTCAAATCCTTCACTAGATATAACCCTGATATTATGCTTTGCTAATGCTCTGACAAATCCCATTAAGGTACATGCAACATCATCAAACTCTATCTTTCTATACACAAATAAGTATCGAAGGACTAGATATTGTAATTGAAGGCTTACCAACCAATCAACCAAATATTAGATAAATGAGTGTAATAAAGTATGCTTACAAATTTATTTGTTATATGATTTTTTCGTTGCCATAGTGAATATCATAAGCCAATGTAATGACGTTTGTTAACGCTCAGCCATACCCCTTTGGAGTGACAGGCATTATTATCAAACTCAAAAGTTTATCCTGTAGAAATTAAACTTCATGAAAAATGTTAAGACTACAGTTAAATACGTTCTGGATATATTGAATGGAATACAGAGAGACAGAAGTCAAAATTGTTGGTACCCTCTAGTTGTAGGATTCGATGACGCTTAGCCAATTTCAGTGATAAAGCATATACAATGATTCAGGAGCAGTGTGAATCAATAATATAATAATAGTAATATATTCCCTTAAAACAAGACTCTTAAAAACTTGACGAATTGTCTACCTCACTATAAATAATTCAAGAATATTCCTGGGAAAATAATTTCAAGAAAATAATAATAATTTCAAAATAAAATAAATAGGTTACTTATTTCTATAACACAATTGCGTTTCTATAACACTTTTTTATATTATCTCTCTTGATTTTCGTCTTCAACTATATAACTCTAGCATAACTTACTAAAATAACTCATACAGATGGAAATACTTTATTATTTAAAAATATCAATTGTTAATACATCGGTATCCGTATTCATGGTCTAAGATTATTTCCAACTTATTAACAATATGGTACGTTTTTCGAGATGTCTTTGAATTTGTAAAGTTTATACCAATAACTCTTGTTAAAATTACGACAAAAATCATTGTTAGAAGATATAAGTATGTTTTAAAACACATAAAATACCAAGGAACAAGCAACTGGAGTTAAGGCGAGATCTGAGTAAAAGAAATGTGATTTTCGTAAAACAAGTAGAAAGGTAATCTCTTCTTGACTAACTTTTAATTAAAAAAGAGTAGAGTTTTAATTTAACTTGAATTCCGTTGTAAGTTACCTTCAAACTCCAGTGCGTAGCAGAGAATTCCTCTCTTGATCATCTGACATACAAATATAAGTGCCAAAGTAAAATATTTCTCCAGCAAAAAATCTAATTGTAATAATTATTATTATTAATTTAACTTAGTAAAATAAAGTGAAACAATTTCTCATTTATTAAGCCTCGAACTCGATGGGCCTTAATAGTTAATTTCGTTCTGTCTGATTATCTGACGGTTTGTCTATCTGTAAGATATTTAGAAAATGAGGTGACTTATAGACTTTATATTGTGCATGAACCTTCATATGTATACATACAAAAATTATTTCAATAATAGGTAATGTCACTCAAGGGGTTTTGGCTGAGCGTTGGCGAATAATTTTACATTGTTCTAATGAGTAAACATTAGGGCAACGAACGGAATAAATAAATTTTTTTTAAACCTGACTAAACCAAAATTTTCGATATTTGAACATGACGAGCCAATGTTATGAATCGGTGCCAAGATTTGATATCAGCTCAGCCTAGTTTTTTACTACCTTTCCAAGCTTACAGGAACTATTATTTGTCAAGACATTTCGAGACAGAATTTTTTCAGTAGACTAAGTCTGCATGAAACTTCATTTACACATAGACAATAATTAATTCAACCATGGAATTTGCCTGAACTTATTTGAAATTTATCATTCGGTAAACTGACACAATCTTTCTTTTGACTGTCGAGAGATGTAAATATGTTATTTCTGAACTGTTAACTCTCAGTCACGGTTAGTTACCCTAAGTCATAGTTTCATTGTCAACAAAAACTTCTCACTTCCTGAAGCTACGTACCATAAAAAGTATGGTACTTTAAAAATTACACGATTTTAAATTCAGTTCTACATAAACATAGATATGGTGTGAAGGGTATATGCAATGAAAATATTAGGATTATCTCTATCTCACCTTCTGCTCAGTGCAGTGTTTGAAATGTGACACTGTAACAGATTTCACTCTCTGAAACTGGAGTCATTATCCGTCTGAAGAAATCCAAAAAAAGACGAATATGTTCATAACTATGCAAATACCTATTACAGCCTATGAATAGTTGCACAAATAGCTTGTGTTAGTAAATATTTTTTATACTGAGAAAGAGTTCTTAGTTTCTTGGGATTATAATCTAATCATGCCCATATTAAACATTTGCAGATTATACGTTGACTACTAAAAAAAGGACTTTCCGTTAAACTTTAATAAATAAAAAGTTTTATTTTTAACTAAATTATATACAATTTGATGCTTGAAAACCATATTAAATATTGATATACTTCAGAAGCAACATTATATCTCTTATCCACCTGTTTTCATTATTCAATTTTAAATTATTACAATATAGTCCTATAGAAGAGGGCTGCTAAGAAACAAGTTATTTACAATGATAACTACCCACCTAAGTGACGTGTTCTCAGTTATACGTAAGCAATATTAGTATATATTGTATAAATTAGTCAAACACTAGACTATGAGGAAGAATACACCTGTGTAAAATTATATGTTTTGAATGTTTAATCTAGACAATCATAATATGTGCATCATCAATGTATTTAAAAGTGTTGTTGTTTTAATCCAATTCGCATTTTATTAATAATATAACTAACTGTTGCCTACAATCCAAAATTGAAAGTAAATTACTAAATTAATTCGTGAAGCACACCAAGCAACAGAATATTTCAAATTGTGTTCCTTTGCGGTTGTTAAACTTAAACATCCTTGCGAAATACTTTCCTTACATCGTCACCAGTTTTTTTCCTAGAGGGAGCAGTAAATATACTTTGACAACTTGAATTACAAGGTAGGGGATTCCATTGTAAAGGGAATTAATGAATAATTTAAGGAAACAGTTCCAAAGTCGTAATGAATTCATTCTTAAACGGTATCAAAGGTTTAAGTTACAGGTGTATTGTGATGAGTGAGATATTACTTATTCGCTGACTGAGGCTGAAATTTAAGTTTAACAGTAAAATGATCGCTACATTTTTATCGTTTAAAATGTTTAATGTAACTAAAGCGTTATCTACCAAATATTGGTCCTTTTAACAAAGTCTAATCGATTCAGACTTTTCAAATGTACAACTAACTAATATTTGGAAATCATAAATATATGAATTTCTTAAAGTAAAGATTTTCAGTAACTAATTTTAAATTCCTTTAGGAATTACATTCATAAAGAATTAATTTTATGTTCATCAGCTATATAAACATGTAAAATTTGAAAATATAGACTTTTAAATTTTAAATAATCACTCAGGCAATTTTTTTATAAATTTTGTTTTTAACTATTCTCAAATTCAATTAAGGCTTTAAAAGATAGAATTTAATATTCATCTATCTAATGCTACCACAAGATAATTAACGCAAAAAATTGTTTGATATACGAGTGTTCCAAATTAAATGTTAGTCTTTTATTAATATGTATTATATATTTTAAACTTGAATCGGTGATCTTAAAACTTAATAAAATCGCATGTGTGATAAGATACTAACTATTTCATGAAGCATTAAGGTTCTGAACCACATTAAAACGTTGAATTATGATGTTTGATTGTTGAAATAATGAACTTATATTATTCACAATTTTTACCATCCGGTATCACTAAACTTTACAATTTAGAAATCATTTATTTATGGGCCTGATTAAATACCTTTAGTTATAAAAATTACGTTTAGTATTTATCTCCAATGACATTTAAACAACAAAGCAACAATGTCGCTATCTTTAAAGTTAAAAAAAATTAAATACACAATCACTGTACTAGGTTTGATTTTAATATTTAATATTTTATTATTTTTGACGTGACAACGTCTTAAATTAGGTTGCGGCTCGGAGTCACTCATGAAAAGTGTAACGCCCGGTAACGTTACGATGCCCGTCCAGTAGGTCCGCCGCACGGGATCCGCACGGGATAAAGCAGATAACTGTGGGTCCGCCGCACGGGATAAAGCAGATAACTATGTTTATTCGTGAAAATGTGGAGTGCTTAGATTCGTCATTTACAACAACTATAACAATAAAGGTAAATAATTGTACACTGATATATCATTATCGTAAACTATGATTGATTGATTAATTGTTAGATTGACACAAAAGTTGAGAAACTGAGTTTATAGGTTATGTCATACTATTGACAAATGTTGATAGTGTTAAGTAAATTATTAGTTTAAATCACTCTGCAATCAATCGTAATTCAGTCGATTGAGAAAAAACAGCGCGTATTGCTAGTCAAACATTTAAAATAACAAATTATAACCTCTAACCTGTCATAACAGTGCGACCAAACAAACGAACTAAACCGACCAATCACCACGCGCGGAGTTAGAATTTAACTGTGTTTAGCAAGAATTTCAAATTCCAATTTTAGTAAATGTTTTATTCAACTTTACCATTTACAATAACAAATTTTAATTAATTTCAAATTATGTACAATGTTTTAGTAAACAAAATATATTTCTATAGTTAAAATTTGTGCAATTCTTATTTTCATTCAATTCCTTGTTCCTATTGTGCAATTTAATAATATTCATATCAATAAATATTCTACCGAGAAAAAGACGTTGTCACGTAAAATCTTCGCCCGTAAAACCGACTTTACAGGCAACCATAATTTTTTTTATATATTAATTTATATATACATGAATACAAAAAAATCTACATGAAGTGGTGTTCTTATTGTCTCATCGGGTTCACAATTGTAAGAAAACTAAACAATGTTTTAAATTATTCAGATACCTTACTAGAATAGATATTTGAATATTTAAAAATGTTGAATTAAATGCTGATCAATACTAAAACATTAATTCCGGTTCCAATGTATTCAGTCAAACAGAATACTACACTTGTTTATACCGGGTAAGTAAACAAAGAGGTTTGATATGTTTTTGTGTATTTATATTGGCCGTGGATATAATTCCACGGACAATTACATTTGTCCGTATTTTACCACAAGCATCAAAATAATCAAACGTATAGATACTGTTTGAAGTAATAATGACAAATGTGGAATGAGACAATTGTCATACCTTTAATAATGAAAGGGTTTCTACTTATTAGCATTGTTTGTTATTACAACTGTATAAATAATTTTTTATAAATTAATTGCTTGAGGTATTTTTCTAAATTTGAAACTAAAATCGAAGTAAATATTCTTGAGCAATATATCTTAGGTGAACAATGGAATGAAGTAGAATAAAAAACATAAATTACACGATAAAAATAGCCTTATTAACATATTTGGGGATATTTTTTATGAAATAGAGTGCTCCATTTTATATTTCGTAAGCTATCAAACACACCAACTTGACGGCAAAAAAGGTAAAACGTCTGTAGAAACAGAATTTGATACATGATATATATATATATATATATATATATATATATATATATATATACATATATTTTGTATAGTTATGTATAGGAACAATATTAATTGGAAACAAAGAATCAATTAATTATTCAATTTAATTTACCCTCTAAACTTTTTGCTTTTGTATTTAAAATTAACACACAATATTTTAAAACATCTTAATCGAAATGACAGAACTGTTACAATGGTACTCATATTTGGGTGGATGACAAGAAAATTAACACCAAATATTATTAAACAAAACATTTATTGATTATCGACTACATTATAATTAATCCAAGAAATGCACAAAGAGTTGCTTTTTACACATTAATTAAAATTTTCTTTTTCAACAACTACTTTTGAAATGATCAGCTTTTGTAACGTTTTTATTAATATCCTTTCTTGATACATATCCTCGATGTGTCTTGTGGTAAGACGTTCGAAATGAAATTTATCCATACGTTTGACGAAGAGAATGTTTCCATGGATTGGACAGATCAAGACAATTCATTGTAGAAACCCAAAGGAAGTTCTAAAAATGTCGTTTCCCATTTTGGACATTTTGTCTGAGAATAGTTTGTCATTATTTTTGTAGTCCTTCACTTTCTTATTAAACCCCACAAATCTGAAAAAAGGCAAAAATGTAACTATAAAAACTTTTTATGCCACATTTCATTTATCATTCATCATGCAATCATGACTATCTATCATGCAACCAGTTTATGTTGGAATCTTTATCTCATCCACTTTCAGAATGCAACATTGTTTCTCACTGACTCACTGATACACACTTATAACAATTTGGTATTTCTGAGCGTGCTACAAAATTAAAATTATATACACCCTAATTACAATTCGTTAAGCAAACAAAACACACAAAATTCAAAATCCTAATTTTTTTTCGTTTTGAATCATTCTTTAGGAATCAAAATATCCTTTGATTCTCAAAGAATGAATAAAAAATAATTGAATTAATAGACCTGGTGCTTTACCTGCATTACCATTATGCAGGCGAAGCCCTCCTCCTCCCCAAAAAAGTATTTTACAAAAAAATTATGAGCTTATACTTTAACATTGGATTTTAGAGTATTGAAAATGCTCACGTGTGAATTTTGGAATTTAACTGTCTAAAAATCAGAATAGCCATATTTTAAGGCCACTTTAAGGTACAGAACGAACTTTCACGTATTTCCATATGTTCTGGTCCTTAGGTTTTATAAAGTGCAACAGATGCAAAAACATGCAAAATTCTAATAAGAGTCTTTTTTAATCTTGATTTAATACCAAAACCAACTATCTTAGTTAAAAATCGTAATTCGTTGAGCTACAAACAATAATGTAAGCAATATAAAAAATAATAGTAACAGTCTTTATTGTGAATAAGATTTTCATGGTTTGTTCTCCAAGCTAGCACTCAAAGTATTTTTTTATTTGTAAAAAGAAACCAAAAAGCGTCAGCAATTCTATATTTATATTTATTATTAAGCTATGAATTTGAACATAAAGAGGTCGTGTAAAGAATAGAAAAGTTCTCATCGATAACGGCGATTAAATGTCCAAATGGTTATTATTGTGATACTCTAGTTACATGTTTAGACCCACGTATCAAACTATAACGAATATGAGAATAAATTAAGTAAACATCATTTTCATCTATGCTGAAATAAATATAATGAATCATGTGTATTTTAAACTATTCCTTTCAGTAAAAATTTTAAATTTTAGTACGTATGTCAAAAGTAATGAATAATGATGTTGGTAAACTTATAAGTATAATCCAAAAATTCGTAAAGTCAAATCAATAAAATTATATGATTACGTTTACGGTATTATTATTGCCCGACAAAATTGGTAACAATAGTAAATTAATTTTATAGCCAACTTTATGTACGAAATTGGAACTAAACCCATGCATAAAACATGAAACATTTAGAATTGAGTAACAAGAACTTGGAGTTGTTTATTTGTCTCGTGAAGGTAATTAGTTTCATTTTAATAGAGATGGTGATGTCATTACTGAATGTAATTAATTCAAACAATACTTAAAATGATGGAGCGGCAATGGAATGTAAACTAGCGACTTAGTCTACTAATACATATTAGTGATATTTTTTTATGTTTCATTTATTGATTTCCTTTAAAATGCAAAATAATTCAACCATTCTTTAGATCTGTGTTGTTACAGTAATTTTTTATTTCAGTTTTCACAGAGTAATATACTAAATTAATCACCATACAGAAATTAATAATTGTTGTATAATAATCTACTTAAAACGTTGTATAGTATTGATCAGGGAGCAATTGTATCATAAGTGTGTATAATTTCTTTCAAACCAGTGCTTACTTTTTTCAGTTCAATTGTTCTGGTACCCATACATAAATTCAAGAGGTCATCAAATAACTGCCTAGTCTATGACAGAAGTTCCAAGAGGTCTCTATTTTTGTCCCATCTCGTTGCATCAAGCTCAGAAGATAAAACTCCAACAACATTGATGTCATTGAACATCTTCAAAATGAATTTTGGGAGACAAAAATCTCCGAGCTACCTTGAGTTCAATTATTCATGTTGTGAGGAACTGACATCCCTCATTGATTTTTCGGGTTCCTCCAGATACCGAAACTTAAGGCCTCCAATAGCAGCATTGTTGAGATCTTTATCTAGATTATGTCACATCTCAAACTTTCTTGAGAGCTTAAGCTTTATTCATGATTGGCAAATTAAATAATTTCGAGCTGTTTCTAATAGAGATGTTGTTTTTCTATATCTGAAGTCATAAGGTATTGAAAAATAGGATTCCAGCAAAGCTGTTTATGTCCTACGTCAAAAATGCAGACAGAAATGCTATTAATTTGGAATTGTTTTCATTTTGACCTTTTTACATTAATTAAATAAAGCGTCTGTAACAACAATAAAAGAAGCCATTTTACATAGCAGTTCATTGAAAAGGTGTTTCAATTTACTGCGAACGTCCCACTGTGGTTTCCGGCCGGTGGCCACTAGGTTGTGTAATGGGAATTTGCATAATGTTCAAACTAATAAAAATTAACATACATAGGTATGTTACATATGTATCTGTTGGTCGAAGATATTTCCAGTGCCATAGTTGATGTTACCTTGTTGTCACAATCAAGAAAATAGTGTTGCTGTAATATATTAATTTAGCTATATAGTCTTAGTCAATTAGGAATGTATAATACACACACCCTGGCTTTTATTGAAACGAATAAAATAATTTCTCGTAAGATGTGGAATGATCGTCAGCCATGCTAATTGAAGTGGAAGTCAAAATAGGAGGGATTTCAAAAGGTTAAAAATATAAATCTATTTTTGTATCAGATTATATTTTTCCCGATGGGTTTTTGAAATACAAATAGGCCTATATTAGTAGCAGAGATCCAAAGTATGCCTATGTAAAATTTCAGTACAATCGGTTGAATAATTTCCGCACGTAGGCAAAACAAACACACAAAGGCACTTTCGCAATTATAATATAAGTTAATAACATAATAATAAGTTTTCCATGAGCTCTGCTGGTTCGAATGAATTATATTTCCGACGCCAATTTTGAGTTTAGTTTGTTGCCAAGATCAAGAAAATATGACAATATTTGAATATTTTTGGCCATTTAAATTTACTCCGGTCTTAGCTAATTTTTTGTTCCATAGTTGATTTTGCCTCGTTACTCGATCAAGAAAGAAAATATATACACACTCAGAGATCTGAAAAGCCTACTTCTGTATATGAGTTGTATCTCAGTCGATGGGTTAAATATATAGTAGAACATAATATATTTATTAAAAATAATGCACTACCAGTACAAAAAATAACCAGTAAATTATTATTTTTATAATAAAATAATGTATCTTTTTTATATTTGTTTTAGACCAAAAGCAGATGTATTTTTTAATTTGGATACGTATTTTAAAAACAGAAACAAACTGTAGTTATTAAAAAACAGTTGTAGTTATTACGAAAACAGTAACTGTGAATAACAGACATAATTATAATTCAAATCTCGTTTAATTAATTGAGGAAGCATTGTCACAATTAGAGTCCTGCCACTGCACCACCAAGTCTAAGCTGACATTTACAAACAACTGTACCCGGGTGTCATTTGACAGTAAAACTTTTAATGAGCCGACTTGTTTCCCTGACAAACGGAAGGTAACGTTCAACTTTTACACTAATTGCTATCATTCTGTGGCTTCATTACCATTTACGTCGTATATAAAAAGGAGAGCAATTCTTTCTAAGTTAAAGAGCTTTTTAATTAGCTGACCAGGACTCGTTTTAGGTTACTACTCAGAGGCATTACTTTCGGTGTTACTATTTTCGACCTTAACTTAAGGAATATAGTATTTAAAGGAAAATATTTATATGGATCATTTTATTAATATTTAATATTTCTTTGGTACTCAGCATTTTTTTATCAATTATGGACATATGTTCATTTTAAAATTGAAGTTATTTATATTATTCAGATAAACTCCTAATGTTAATATAAATTATGTATTTAAAATTGTTTTCATTTGTTATAAGAATTTTAAATAACTCAATATTTTTTACGTGTTGATTTTTATTCAATGACATTTTTTCATAATTTATGGTTCTGATAGACGTTCCATTACATGGAAAATAACCAAAAGCGAAATGCATTATAAGCTACTTGTTATAGTTTCCTTCAAAACTGTTGATTGTTTCATCTAAAATGAAAGAATTTGCCACTTAAAATCATTATCGGTAGGCAATATTCCTATGATAACGAAGTATCTACAGCGTAGAAGTTGTCTCCCGGACTCCTGCAGGAACTTGGCTAGGTAACATATTCAGGATACTATAAAGGAGACATGGATTAGTAGTAAGTGAGATTAATCTTCATAATAAACGTTGTGAACTAGGCAACTGTGTCCAATAGAGAAGTCTATATGATCGAGAGCAGGAAGCCTCGTCTGATGTTGGAAACATAATAGCTATCCCAAATAAGACATTATTTTTCATAAATGACTTTCCGATTCCGGCGTTAACTAAAGCGCTTATCGGTTACAGAATGAACGTTCAAGTACTAAGGGTATATCAAGTAATACTTTGGTTATTTTATTTGTAATTTTTAATACACTTGATTAGTTTATTGTGGAGAAAATATGAAATGAATCATGCTAAGACGTAATTTTTAAAATTCCCTATTATAAACTATAAAAATACAAAAGTGCATTTTTGCAATGTCCAAAGTCGGGCACTTCAAATTGAATACTTATATTATCATTTACGAAAAATGTGTTTTTTTTTGTAAATTACGTTAATGTTAATTGCATAATTACGATATTTTATAGTTGATAAACTTTAAACATATCGTGGTGAGTGTTAAGTATTATTGCGTTAAATAACTTGTTTTTTATTGTGTTACTCAATTAGCTCCCACCCGCAAAGTTTGGTTTCTATTGTTTGCTGGTGCGACTCTACTGTGACCCTCGCGTGGATCAAAACACCTTCTTATCGCCTCAAAACCTATGTGGCTAATCGTGTGGCGCAAACTTATGAGCTTGTGGCTGTGGATTGCTGGCGCTACATACCCAGTGCTTCTAATCCTGCTGACTGCGCCTCCCGTGGGATCCTTCCCTCTCAATTGGTGGATCATCCCCTTTGGTGGCATGGACCCGACTGGTTGCGTCTCCCCTCCTCGGCCTGGCCGGATACTGATTCCAGCCTGTACTCGGTCTCTCTGGAGGAGCTAGGGGAGCTGAAGCATTCCACTCCTGTCATTGCCTTGGCCACAGCACCGCCTACGTGGGACCTCCTCATCCAGTACTCTTCCTGGAGGAAATTGTTGCACGTGATGGCCTACGTCTTGCGTTTTATCCACAACTGTCGTTCACCAAACCGCCATCTCCAAGACAGAACGGGACTCCGCCCAGCTGCGAATTTTCAAGACCGTGCAAGAGGAAGCTTTCACTGAAGATCTGGCTCTACTGCGGGACCGAAAGACGTGTTCTACCAGACTTCAACGCCTCGCCCCATTCCAGGGTCCATGTGGACTTCTCCGCGTCGGCGGCAGACTGCGCCACGCTGACCTCCCGCCGAACATGTCTCACCCGTGCATCCTGCCCAAGAAGCACCATGTCGTGAACCTCCTCATTGACCATGTCCATGTCAAACATCTCCACGCTGGCGCAAAGCTTACTCTCTCTCTGCTCTCCCAGCAAGTCTGGATCGTCTCTGCACGCAGCGTGGTGAGATCTCGCATTTTTAGATGCCTCACATGTTTTAAGAATCGGCCTAAAAATAACGCCCCTCATGGACGACCTCCCCAAAGCTCGCATTACTCCAGCCCGAGCTTTTCTCTCCACCGGCATGGACTATGGTGGCCCCTTTTCGCTCAAGGTCCATAATTTACGCTCTGTCCGCATTATTAAGGCCTATATTTGTATTTTTGTTTGTATGGTTACGAAGGCCGTTCACATTGAGGTGGTGACGGACCTGTCCACCGAAACTTTCCTTGGTGCTCTCACTCGCTTCGTTTCTCGTCGTGGCCTGTGCACAGACCTTTATAGTGACTGTGGCACAAACTTCGTAGGTGCTAAAAATGCCCTACACAAAATCCTCACGGCTGACCAGCGCAAAGTCCAAGACTTTGCTGCTGACCGTTCAATTCGATTCCACTTCAACCCTCCTGCTGCTCCCCATTAAGGTGGAATTTGGGAAAGTGCCATCAGAGTGCTAAACACCATTTAAAACGTGTCATGGGACTCCACATACTAACTTTGTCTCAATTCATGACGCTCACAAGTCAGGTTGAAGGGATGCTCAACTCCCGCCCGCTCACCGCTCTCTCCAGTGATCCCAGTGACCTTCTCCCACTGACGCCTGGACACTTCTTGATCGGCTCTCCTCTGGTTTCCGTGCCTGAAGAGAACTTGCTGGACATACCCACGAACCGCCTTTCTCACTGGCAGCTGGTTCAAGCGCTGCACCAACGTATCTGGAAGCGTTGGCAGCGAGAATATCTCCAGACTCTTCAGCAGCGCCTCAAGTGGAGTATTCCTTCCCGCAACCTCCAACCTGGAGACCTCGTCCTGGTGCATCAGGATACTCCCGCTCTCTCTTGGCCCCTTGCACGGGTCACTGATGTCACTCCAGGACAAGATGGTACAGTTCGAGTGGTACATCTCAAGACCTCAAGTGGAACTCTCACTCGTCAGCAGTGAAGGTGTTTCTCTTACCTCACCTCTACAATTAATTAACTGTCTCTCTACCACCGCCTATAACCTTTGTAATTTGCGCCTATGTTGCTCTTTCTCTCGTTAAATCCCAAGGTGATTCAAGGCGGCCGGTATGTTAAGTATTATTGCGTTAAATAACTTGTTTTTTTATTGCCTAATATGAAAAGGCTACTTTTTATTGAACAATAATTATGTATATATTTTTTGGGCAATTTATACTCTATATTTGCCTTTATTTTACTAAACTGTATATATACTGCATTAATTCTATATCTCTTTCTGCGGCTTAGTGCCTACAATACCATTCCTTACTGGATTAAAATATTCACGTACAGTGACAGACCAATGAACCATTGTTTCACGAATCAGCTGTTTACTGTACACTCACCAACCAATCACAACGGTTGACTTATCAATTGCCCACCTTGCAAGCGACTGCACGCTTGCTCAGTGTACGCTCAGTCCCGCCTGGGGCACTTATATAGCACTCTAGCCACTGCTGACCATACTTACTCAACACGTGACTTTATGCCCCATGTGTTACTCTCTCACTTAAATATTAGTTTATCTTTATTTGTTGTACATTTACATTAACATTAAAGTCAGTGCTCTGGATTGGCAATCTCTACCGGAACGTCTCTGTTCCCGAACACCCGCGTCTACCGTGCTCTACAGGACTGGCCACAGTGTTATGAACTATTCATTTGCGGTCGTATTGTGCGTGAGTGAATCCGTGAAGGACATCTTCCGTCTTCACGCCTGCCTACAAGACAGCAGCCTATTTCCACACTTCCTGATCACAACCTGGCCCTCAACAACAGCAGACTACTACGGTTACCCCTCATGAAAACAAAGGTAACTGTTTATTTTCTGCACTTTATTTGAATATGCACTGTTCATAAACTCATTATGTGTAACCTGGTGAACTCTTGTTAAAATCAGTGTGCTCGGCGTCTTTACTGCCTAGTGTGAAGTGGTCCTTCTTAATCGAGCCTCTAAAATCTTATTTCACGGTTCTCATAACCAAAATCCATTCTTTTCAGTGAGTATTAAATTTTTGAGATTGAATGGTTTTTGGAAAGGATCGAGGAAGCTGTTTATAGTCGTAAATGTTTTAAGTATATTTATTTATTTATATGGGATATACGTACCATATTGCTACACTTCAGAAATAATCAATCGAAAGTGTGTAAAGTACTGCACAAACTAAACACTATAGCATTTTATTTTAATACGAAATCTATATTTTTTTTATTTTAGGGGATGTTTTTTGTTTTCTTGTCTGAAAATTTTTGTATAAATGCAATTATAAAACTATGTGCAGTTAAATTCTATAGAAAACTGAGTGATAATAATGATAAATAAAGAATGCATTCAGTAATGAGTTAGTTACCACCTAATTGAGCAAGTAAGTCTACGCTTTGGCAAAAAAGATCAGTTCGTGTTTCTAAGGATTCGCTTTTAGAGTCATTATTCGTATAGAAACTTGAAATCAAAGTAAACCCCAATGGTGACTTTTAATAAATTGTTGGTTAATTAAGGTAAGATAACTTAAATGTATTGCAAATATTGAGTTTAGCTCCATTCACCTTTCGTGTATTGTGACGTATGAAATCTGACACTGCCACAGACTTGACTCTTGGAATCTGGAGTCCAAGTCCGTCTGAAGAGATCTTGAAAGCGAAAACTAACTCTTTGCTTCATTTCTACATCTGAGACACCTAGACTACAAACGAGGATTGTCTAGTTTACTCAGCAGCCATCTAGTGTAATCCAGATGGAGAGGTGCCTCATGGTCTTATCAGGTGCACAAGTTTATCTACCCAAAATGCCGTCATGTGTGTGAGAGATTCCAACATATACTTTCACTGTCACTAGTTAAGTTTCATATACTCAAACCTTTCATGATTGAAAATATGACCAAGTTTAGGTGTAATTTAGGTTCTGTACATAGCTACAACAAAATATCTGTACTTTATCTTCTACTTTAAACACCAAATTGAAAATAAAAGATTAAATGTAGGCTAAAAATTAAAATGTAACTAATATAAAATTAATTTTTTTATGAATAAATCACATTTTCTTACCACTTACGATTAGTAGCCTAAATCTCTTGTAACACATCGTAGTGATTTAATAGAAGCTTACTACACATACATCAATACTAACATAGTTTATAAAAGTATTTTATATGTTACCACAGGCGAAACTGAAAATAATTTGAGAACGGAGAATGTTTTTTTAATTGGAAGAAAAGAAATGGATGGCCACCTGGCGACCGCAAGTTACGTAAACATGTCGTTTACATCCGGTTCCGGAATCATTTCTCTAGCCGGAAATGGCGGACATTGTAGAAGTACCGCAGAGTATATTTCAAACCTGCTGTATACTCAATTGTTGGATATGGCAAACAATATATATTACTATTTTAACATGTTTTGTCAAATTATTGTTATTTCTTTTTACGTCGTTGGTAATATTTATTGTCTGAAGAGTAAAACATTCAGTTGTATTATCCACACATTTGGTATCACGGCTTAGTTAACACGAAGGAATGAAACGTACTTTTCTAATATTAATTTTGTATTCAACATTTTTAATTTATAAAATTGAAAGTATATATTAATTTAAGAGTGATAACAAAATAGGAGTACGCCACTCCACGTGTCTTTGGTCAAGTGTTCAAGTCCATTCCATCTAGCGGGTAAACTTACAGACAGTCAATCGGACAGAAAACTTTTATTTCAGCCTCCAGGAAGACAGAAGACAAAATCTTCCAGCCTACTGAGTGATAAAACAGTAAAATACAATCGATAGATGTGCACAAGCAAATAAATAGTTCTTGTCTACGTATAAATGAAGTTTCAAGCAAACTTTAATGTCTACATATGAATTCGGGCTTGAGATATCCAGCAAAATTAGACACACAATCAGACAGAAATTTTCTAGAACCCTAAGTAATAGCGAATAAATTATATAAAATTTCAAATTTATAGCTGAAATCCTTCACGAGATATAACCCTGATATTATGCTTTTCTAAAGCTCTGACAAATCCCATTAAGATACATGCAACATCATCAAACTCTATATTTCTATACACAAATAAGTAACGAAGGATATTGTAATTGAAGGCTTACCAACCAATCAATCAAATATTAGATATATGATTGTAATAAAGTACAAATTTTATTTGTTATATGATTATTTCGTTGCCATAGTGAATATCCATAAGCCAATGTAATGACGTTTGGTAACGCTCAGCCAAACCCCTTTGTAGTGACAGGTATTATCATCAAACTCAAAGTTTATTCTTTAGAAATTAAACTTCATCAAAAATGTTAAGACGTATTGTATACCCCACTATAAATAATTCAAGAAGAGTCATAGGAAAATAATTTCAAAAACATAATAACAATGGAAAATAATTTCAAAAAAATAATAACAATTTCAAAATAAAATAAATAGGTTACTTGTTTCTATAACGCAATTGCGTGTAATTTGTTATATTATATCTCTGGAGTCTCTTGTTGAACAATATCATAAATTACTAAATTACTAAAATAATTCATACAGATAAAAACACTTTATCATTACCTTCATTGAAAAACGTCAATTATAATATGGTATCCGTATTATAATATGTCATTGGTATCCGTATTCATGGTCTAAGATTATTTTTGAATCATTAACAATACGGTACGTCCCTAAATTGTAAAGCCAATACCAATAACCCTTGTTACAATTACGACAAAAAATAATTGTTAGACGATAGAAGTAGGTTTCAAAAGACATAAAATACCAAGGAACAAGCAACTGGAGTTAAGGCGAGATCTGAGAAAAAGAAATGTGGGTTTCGTAAAACAAGTAGAAAGGTAATCTCTTCTTGACTAACTTTTAATTAAAGTGTAAAGAGTAGAGTTTTAATTTAACTTAAATTGCGTTGTAAGTTACCTTCAAACTCCAGTTCGTAGCAGAGAATTCCTCTCTTGATCATCTGACATACAAATATAAGTACCAAAGTAAACTATCTTTCCAGCAAAGCAACTAATTGTAATAATTATTAATATTGTAACTTAGTAAAATAAAGTGAAACAATTCTTCATTTTACTGAGCCTCGAACTAGAGGGATGTTAATACGAGTAGTTAATTTCTATCTGTCTGTCTGTCAATCTGCAAGATATCTAGAAAATGATCTGACTTATTAAACATTTGCAGATTGAATACTAAAAAAGACTTTCCCATAAATCTTAATCAAAAACGTTTAAATTATATATACATTATAAGCAATTTAATTCTTGAAAACAATATTAACTATTGATAAATTCAGAAGCAAATTTATATTTCTCATCCACCTGTTCTCATTATTTATTTCAGAAGCAACATTATATCTCTTATCCTGTTGGACTAACTGTTTTCATTATTCAATTATAAATTATTTTAATAGAGTCCTATAGAATAGTGCTGCTAAGACACAAGTTATTTACAATGATAACTACCCACCTAAGTGACGTGTTCTCAGTTATGCATAAGTAATATTAGTATATATTGTATAAATTAGTCAAAAACTAGACTATGAGGAAGAATATACCTGTGTACAATTATATCTTTTGAATGTTTAATCTAGACAATCATAATATGTGCATCATCAATGTATTTAAAAGTTTTGTTGTTTTAATCCAATTCGTATTTTGATAATAATATAACTAACTGTTGCCTACAATCCAAACTTGAAAGTAAAAGACTAAATTAATTCGTGTAGCACACCAAGCAACAGAATATTTCAAATTGTGTTCCTTTGCGGTGGTTAAACTTAAACATCCTTGCGAAATACTTTCCTTCCATCGTCACCAGTTTTTTTCCCTAGAGGGAGCAGTAAATATACTTTGACAACTTGAATTACAAGGTAGGGGATTCCATTGTAAAGGGAATTAATGAATAGTTTAAGGAAACAGTTCCAAAGTCGTAATGAATTCATTCTTAAACAGTGGAAAAGGTTTAAGTTACAGTTGTATTTGATGAGTGAGATATTACTTGTTCGCTGACTGAGGCTGAAATTTCAGTTTAACGGTAAAATAATCGCTACATATATCGTTTAATGAAAATTTGTAATGTAACTAAAGCGTTCTTTACCAAAAATTGGTCCTTTTAACGAAGTCTAATCGATTCAGACTTTTCAAATGTGCAACTAACTAATATTTGGAAATCATAAATATATACATGTCTTAAAGTAAAGATTTTCAGTAACTAATTTTAAATTCCTTTAGGAATTACATTCATAAAGAGTTAATTTTATGTTCATCAGCTATATAAACATGTAAAATTTGAAAATATAGACTTTTCAATTTTAAAAAATCACTCAGGCAATTGTTTTTATAAATTTTGTTTTTAACTATTCTCAAATTCAATTAAGGCGTTAAAAGATAGAATTTAATATTCATCTATCTAATGCTACCACAAGATAATTAACGCAAAAAATTGTTTGATATACGAGTGTTCCAAATTAAATGTTAGGCTTTTATTAAAATGTATTATATATTTTAAACTTGAATCGGTGATCTTAAAACTTAATAAAATCGCATGTGTGATAAGATACTAACTATTTCATGAAGCATTAAGGTTCTGAACCACGTTAAAACGTTGAATTATTATGTTTGATTGTTGAAATAATAAACTTATATTATTCACAATTTATACCATCCGGTATCACTAAACTTTACAATTTAGAAATCTTTTATTTATGGGCCTGATTAAATACCTTTAGTTATAAACATTACGTTTAGTATTTATCTCCAATGACATTTAAACAACAAAGCAACAATGTCGCTAACTTTAAAGTTTAAAAAAATTTAAATACACAATCACTGTACTAGGTTTGATTTTAATATTTTATATTTTATATATTATTTTTTTATATATATTAATTATATATACAAGAATACAAAAAAATCTACATGAAGTGGTGTTCTTATTGTCTCATCGGGTTCACAACTGTAAGAAAACTAAACAATGTTTTAAATTATTCAATTACCTTACTAGAATAGATATTTGAATATTTAAAAATGTTGAATTAAATGCTGATCAATACAAAAACATTAATTCCGGTTCCAATGTATACAGTCAAACAGAATACTACACTTGTTTATACCGGGTAAGTAAACAAAGAGGTTTGATATGTTTTTGTGTATTTATATTGGCCGTGGATATAATTCAATTACATTTGTCCGTATTTTACCACAAGCATCAAAATAATCAAACGTATACATACTGTTTGAAGTACTAATAACAAATGTGGAATGACACTGATTGTCATACCTTTAATAATGAAAGGGTTTCTACTTATTAGAATTTTTTGTTATTACAATTGTATAAATAATTTTTTATAAATTAATTGCTTGAGGTATTTTTTTAAATTTGAAACTAAAATTGAAGTAAATATTCTTGAACAATATATCTTAGGTGAACAATAGAATGAAGTAGAATAAAAAAACATAAATTACACGATAAAAATAGCCTTATTAACATATTTGGGGATATTTTTTATGAAATAGAGTGCTCCATTTTATATTTCGTAAGCTATCAAACACACCAACTTGACGGCAAACAAGGTAAAACGTCTGTAGAAACAGAATTTGATACATTATATATATAATTACATAATGTATCAAATTCTGTATCAAAATATACATATATTTTGTTTAGTTATGTATAGGAACAATACTAATTGGAAACAAAGAATCAATTATTCAATTTAAGTAACCCTCTAAACTTTTTGCTTTTGTATTTAAAATTAACACACAATATTTTAAAACATCTTAATCGAAATGACAGAACTGTTACAATGGTACTCATATTTGGGTGGATGAGAAGACAATTAACACCAAATATTATTAAACAAAACATTTATTGATTATCGACTACATTATAATTAATCCAAAAAATGCACAAAGAGTTGCTTTTTACACATTAATTAAAATTTTCTTTTTCAACAACTACTTTTGAAATGATCAGCTTTTGTAACGTCTTTATTAATATCCTTTCTTGATACATATCCTCGATGTGTCTTGTGGTAAGACATTCGAAATAAAATATTTATCCATACGTTTGACGAAGAGAATGTTCCCATGGATTGGACAGAACAAGACAATTCATTGTAGAAACCCAAAGGAAGTTCTAAAAATGTCGTTTCCCATTTTGGACATTTTGTCTGAGAATAGTTTGTCATTATTTTTGTAGTCCTTCACTTTCTTATTAAACCCCACAAATCTGAAAAAAGGCAAAAATGTAACTATAAAAACTTTTTATGCCACATTTCATTTATCATTCATCATGCAATCATGACTATCTATCATGCAACCAGTAATGTTGGAATCATTATCTCATCCACTTTCAGAATGCAACATTGTTTCTCAATGACTCACTGATACACACTTATAACAATTTGGTATTTCTGAGCGTGCTACAAAATTAAAATTATATACACCCTAATTACATTTCTTTAAGCAAAAAAACACACACAATTCAAAATCCTAATTTTTTAGTTTTGAATCATTCTTTAGGAATCAAAGTATCCTTTGATTCCCAAAGAATGAATAAAAAATAATTGAACTGATAGACCTGGTGCTTTACCTGCATTGCCATTATGCAGGCGAAGTCCTCCTCCTCCCCAAAAAAGTATTTTACAAAAAAATCATGAGCTTATACTTTAACATTGGATTTTAGAGTATTTAAAATGCTCACGTGTGAATATTGGAATTGAAATGTCTAAAAATCAGAATAGCCATATTTTAAGACCACTTTAAGGTACAGAACGAACTTTCACGTACTTCCATATGCTCTGGTCCTTAGGTTTTATAAAGTGCAACAGATGCAAAAACATGCAAAATTCTAATAACTGTCTTTTTTAAACTTGTTTTAATACCAAAACCAACTATTTTAGTTAAAAATCGTAATTCGTTGAGCTACAAACAATAATGTAAGCTATATAAAAAATAATAGTTACAGTCTTTATTGTGACTAAGATTTTTATGGTTTGTTCTCCAAGCTAGCACTCAAAGTATTTTTTTTATTTGTAAAAAGAAACCAAAAAGCGTCAGCAATTCTATATTTATACTTAATATTAAGCTATGAATTTGAACACAAAGAGGTCGCGTAAAGAATAGAAAAGTTCTCAACGATAACGGCGATTAAATGTCCAAATGGATATTATTGTGATACTCTAGTTACATGGTTAGACCCACGCATCAAACTATAACGAATATGAGAATAAATTAAGTAAACATCATTTTCATCTATGCTGAAATAAATATAATGAATCATGTATATTTAAAACAATTCCTTTCAGTGAAAATTTTAAATTTTAGTACGTATGTCAAAAGTAATGAATAATGATGTGGGTAAACTTATAAGTATAATCCAAAAATTCGTAAAGTCAAATCTATAAAATTATATGATTACGTTTACGGTATGATTATTGCCCGACAAAATTGGTAACAATAGTAAATTAATTTTATAGCCAACTTTATGTACGAAATTGGAACTAAACCCATGCATAAAACATGAAACATTCAGAATTGACTAACAATAACCTGGAGTTGTTTATTTGTCTCGTGAAGGTAATTAGTTTCATTTTAATAGAGATGGCGATGTCATTACTGAATGTAATTAATTCAAACAAGACTTAAAATTATGAGACGGCAATGGAATTTAAACGAGCAACGTAGTATACTAATACATATTACTGATAATTTTTATGTTTGATTTATTTATTTGCTTTTAAAATGCAAAACAATTAAACCATTCTTTAGATCTGTGTTGTTACAGTAATTTCTATTTCAGTTTTCATAGAGTAATATACTAAATTAATCACCATACAGAAGTTAATACTTGTTGTATAATAATCTACTAACGTTGTATAAATCAGGGATATTGATATTGACCAGGGATCAATTGTATCATAAGTGTGTATAATTTCTTTCAAACCAGTGCTTACTTTTTTCAGTTCAATTGTTCTGGTACCCTTACATAAATTCAAGAGGTCATCAAATAACTGCCTAGTCTATGATAGAAGTTCCAAGAGGTCTTTATTTTTGTCCCATCTCGTTGCATCAAGCTCAGAAGATAAAACTCCAACAACATTAATGTCATTGAACATCTTCAAAATGAATTTTGGGAGACAAAAATCTCCGAGCTACCTTGAGTTCAATTACTCATGTTGTGAGGAACTGACATCCCTCATTGATTTTTCGGGTTCCTCCAGATACCGAAACTTAAGGCCTCCAATAGCAGCATTGTTGAGATCTTTATCTAGATTATGTCACATCTCAAACTTTCTTGAGAGCTTAAGCTTTATTCATGATTGGCAAATTAAATCATTTCGAGCTGTTTCTAATAGAGATGTTGTTTTTCTATATCTGAAGTCATAAGGTATTGAAAAATAGAATTCCAGCAAAGCTGTTTATGTCCTACGTCAAAAATGCAGACAGAAATGCTATTAATTTCGAATTGTTTTCATTATGACCTTTTTACATTAATTAAATAAAGCGTCTGTAACAACAATAAAAGAAGCCATTTTACATAGCAGTTCATTGAAAAGGTGTTTCAATTTACTGCGAACGTCCCACTGTGGTTTCCGGCCGGTGGCCACTAGGTTGTGTAATGGGAATTTGCATAATGTTCAAACTAATAAAAATTAACATACATAGGTATGTTACATATGTATCTGTTAGTCGAAGATATTTCCAGTGCCATAGTTGATGTTACCTTGTTGTCACAATCAAGAAAATAGTGTTGCTGTAATATATTAATTTAGCTAAATAGTCTTAGTCGATTAGGAATGTATAATACACACTTTTTTGAAACGGCTTTTATTGAAACGAATAAAATAATTTCTCGTAAGATGTGGAATGATCGTCAGCCATGCTAATTGAAGTGGAGGTCAAAATGAGAGGGAATTGAAAAGGTTAAAAATATAAAAACTATTTTTGTATCAGATTATATTTTTCCCGAAGGCTTTTTGAAATACAAATAGGCCTATATTCGTAGCAGAGATCCAAAGTATGCCCATGTAAAATTTCAGTACAATCGGTTGAATAATTTCCGCATGAAGGCAAAACAAACACACAAAGGCACTTTCGCAATTATAATATTACACATTAATCTTCCACACTTTCACAAGTTTTTTCATGAGATCTGCTGGTTCGAATGAATTATATTTCCGACGCCAATTTTGAGTTTAGTTTGTTGTCAAGATCAAGAAAATATGACAATATTTGAATATTTTTGGCCATTTAAATTTACTCCGGTCTTAGCTTTTTGTTCCATAGTTGATTTTGCCTCCTTACCCGATCAAGAAAGAAAATATATACACACTCAGAGATCTGAAAAGCCTACTTCTGTATATGAGTTATATATCAGTCGATGGGTTAAATATATAGTAAAACATAATATATTTATTAAAAATAATGCTCTACCAGTACAAAAAATAACCAGTAAATTATTATTCTTACAATAGAATAATGTATCTTTTTTATATTTGTTTTCCACCAAAAGCAGATGTAATTTTTAATTTGGATACGTATTTTAAAAACACAAACAAACTGTAGTTATTAAAAAACAGTTTTAGTTATTACGAAAACAGTAACTGTGAATAACAGACATAATTATAATTTAAATCTCGTTTAATGAATTGAGGAAGCATTGTCACAATTAGAGTCCTGCCACTGCACCACCAAGTCTAAGCTGACATTTACAAACAGCTGTACCCGAGTGTCATTTGACCATAAAACTTTTAATGAGCCGACTTGTTTCCCTGACAAACGGAAGGTAACGTTCAACTTTTACACTAATTGCTATCATTCTGTGGCTTCATTACCATTTACGTCGTATTTGAAAAGGAGATCGTAATTTCGTCAAAGCTAAAGAGCTTTTTAATAACTTGACCAGGACTCGTTTTAGGTTACTACTCAGAGGCACTACTTTAGGTGTTCCTGTTTTCTACATTTAATTAATGAATATAGAAGTTAAACGAAAACATTTACATCGGTCATTTTAGGATGAATAATTTAATGGTAAAGGAGGAAGACGATGTATCTTGTAATATGCATTTCTTTTAAGGCGGCGCCAGACATGCGTCATTCGTCAAGCACCGAGCAGCGACTCGCCGAATCGCGAGCAGTGTGGATGTCTGTTTGTCTATTCGGCAAGCAGCAAACATTAGTGCTCGTTGTTTCCCGTTCAGTGTCGGTCTTTTGCACACATCAAAGTGGACGAATATTTGGGAAAAGGCAAAACTTTGCTTCATCCACACATTCGGCTTTGTGGTTGGGAGATAAGAACTGTTCACGGTTTCCAATTTTGTCATCAGAGCCTCATTGACTATTGGGTAAGACGAATTTTATTTTCTTAAATTGAGGTTAAGTAGTTCTTATTTGGGCTGAAAAACTAGTGAATGACCAGGCTACTGAATTATAAACTGAATTCTTTAAATGTTTTAAAAATTCCTACAAATATTAATATTTTAATATTTTGTCATGATTAAAGTTACAATTTTAAGGGTTTTCATGTCCTATACAGTTATTGACCGGGGTTTCCCCATTTAACTCATTAACATTTTATGAACTTAAGAAAAATAACATAAACAATAATTTTATTCTTATTTTAAGGTATGGAGTGGCCTAATGAGTTGGTGTTGGATTTCTTACAATACTATGAGAAATGAACCAGTTATTTGGAACCCTTCTCATCCCAATCACAAAAATAGAAATGAAATATACGATGCATGGAAAAGAATCGAAAGCAAGATGGGTAACAAGTTTTCTGTCACCGAATTGAAAAAAGAAAAAAGACTCTCTGATGGCTTCATTTAGAACGTGTTTGAAAAAGGTTAAGGAAAGCTGTAAAAGTGGAGCCGGATCTGATGTTATATACAAACCAAATTGGTTTGCTTATGAAAATCATGGAAAGATTTCTCAAAGATAAGAACCTGCCAAGAGAGACACTTAGTTCAGAGGTAAAATATTTATATTTATTTATTAAAATCAATGGTACAGGGTACACATGTATTTAACTGTAGTCATTTTGCCAGGGGATTTTTCCATTGTTCATAAAGTATTCAGCAAACTCTTCTCTGTATTCCTTTGCTGCGGTACCTGGCTTCCTAGGCACTTTCTGTAGAGGTAAACATAGATGTCATATCAGCGGTATCTTCCCTCCACGACCCTCCTGTAACCATACCATTATCTTCAGAATCAAAGGTTCCCGCTGGAGTGTACATCGATCGTGATGTCCTGCTTCTTCTTAAAAAATTATGCAGAATAACACAGGTCATTAGTAACTAGTGCCACTTTGTCAGGTTGTAAGTAGCATTGGCTTCCTTAGTACACGGAAAACACTAGCCATTATTCCGAACGTATTCTCTACTATTCTTCGGGCTCGTGATAGACGGTAATTAAAAATGCGGGGTTTGCTACCTTGTTCATGGCTACCTGGAAATGGCTTCATGAGTCGCTTACTTAAAGCAAATGCATCATCACCAAGAAATACATACGGCATCAGTTTTTGTCTCCCTGGTAGCGGCTCATCGTTAGGTAAATTCAAACTCTTACTTTTTTTTTTGTTGTAGAGTACAGTGTTTTTAAAAAACTGCACCATCACTCAGTCTTCCTTGACCAGCCACAATCAGCGAACATAAAACAATACTCAGCGTCAACCAGCGCCATGAGTACAATACTGAAGTATTTCTTATAATTGAAGAATTCGGATCCACTGTTGATTGGTGACTGAATTGTTACGTGTTTCCCATCAATAGTACCAATGCAGTGTGGGAAATTCCACAGTTCCTCGAAATGCCGACTAATTATTCTCCAC
This sequence comes from Homalodisca vitripennis, assembly GCF_021130785.1. Taxonomy (NCBI): domain Eukaryota; kingdom Metazoa; phylum Arthropoda; class Insecta; order Hemiptera; family Cicadellidae; genus Homalodisca; species Homalodisca vitripennis. The sequence continues at coordinate 64,128,005 of NC_060213.1, forward strand.
TCAGTCGCAGTAGCAGGAAGCTGAAAATGTTATTTAAAATTAGTGTCATTGTAATACTTTACATTATACAAAGTTACTACATTTGTGATTTCAGGTGGCTCCACCTCCAAATGAAGAGCAATTCCAAGCCGAAAGGAACATAGATTTGCCAAATTTATCAGATAATGTACCATCTGCCAGCAGGGAAGAGCCTGAACAAAGAAACGAAGGTAATGTGTTTTTTTCTATTGACTATCCATCACCGTAATTCGTGTGGGAGTCCCATAATTTGCACCGTTGTAGTACTGGAGTTATTAAGATACTTAATGAATTTGTCTTTAATTATTTTTGTAACTTTACAACATGACATACAAAATTGTGCTTTGCATATATATTTTATTCCATTATATTGTAATGTTTCTTTTCAGCTATTGTTCTACCTGCTTGTGCCACAACTTCGCCTAAACTATGCCTCATCTTCCTTTAAACCTCCACCACGAAAAAAAGTCCAGAACAGCTGAAGAAATTGAGATAAAAAAAGAAGATGGATGCTGCGTTTACTACTTTACAATCACTTCAACAAAAAAAGAAAAAACACTTATGTGACATATACGGCGAATTAGTTGCGGCAAAATTAAAATCGATGGGACGAGTCTACAAGGGAAATATGTATGCACCGGATTGACAACGTTCTTTTTGAAATGAGAATGGTGAAAGGACCTGCAACATCGGGCAACACCTACTTCATGCAACCATCACCTTCCTCGTCAGCTTCTGTAAATTCATCCCCATGTCCTGATGAAACTTTAACATTGTACACAGTTCCAAGTGATTCCAACGAATTACATGCTCTCTCTGGAACTGTTGTAGTATGTTCTGATGCTGAAAATAGTGAACATCCTCAAATGTTGGACTTGAAAAACTACTTTTCCAAATTTAAATAATTGGTTACTTAAATATGTTACTAAATAATATATACTTATTGTTTAAATGCTAAACCTAATAACAATAATACGTAAAATGATGTAAATGTTCTTGTACAACGTGACGAATAAAATGAGTTTGAAAATTTTATTATGCTTACCTTAATAACATCCTTCAGTACTTCAATTATTGAGCTGCATACTTCTGGAATTATCTCTGATATTATTTGGGGTGATACTTTAAACAAGTAATGCAGGCTTTTAAAACTATCTCCTGTTGCTAGGAATCGTAAGGTTATGGCTAAAAACGTTCATTCGGTGGTATTGCTTTCCTCCACTTTGTATCTTTCTTAGCAATCAAAGGTGTTACTTTTGCTAGTAGTGAACTAAAATCTTCATTAGACATTCTACAGAAGTTTTGGAACTGTCCAGAAGGCTCTTTTAACAAATCTGCTAATAAGTTTGTACCGCTGTACCTGAAATCAGAAACATGCAATAAAGTGTTTAATTATTACTGTAGGTGGCATGGTAAGACTTAAGCCCAAGATCATGATAACTTATATATATATATATTATATATATATATAAGTTATCATAACATGGTGTATATATATATATATAAAACCATGTATAAATATATGTGTGTGTATGTGTGTGTGTCATCGAAAATATTAAATATGCTTAGTACGTAAGTTGCGACGGGGGTATTTTTTTATTTAAACGTATTAGCTGAAAACTGTATACCTAACTAAATATACAAAACATTGGGTAAGCTGTTTCTACAATATATTATAGCTTAATCTTAGTGCAATTACTATATATATTGAGAAGTGTCCCAACATTCCCAGGGATAACAAACAAAATTCAGTTATTATTTACAAGGTACTTACTGGCTTCTATTACGATTTACGGATACCGCCCACCATCTCCTTCTTCTAGGTTTCCTTTTCATTTTTAGCAGTAAATATCCTCCAGTTAAAATTATAAAAGCGTGATAAGCAAGAAGAGCATCATCTCAACATCGACACATCCATGTTGACGATTATTTGCTATTCCCAGAACGAACACGTGCTCGGAAAAACCTCACATGTGTGTAGACGTCTGCTCGTTAATCGGCAAATAGCAAGACAACTAGTTCGCCGAACGTCAAACAATCGGTGCTTGCCGAATGACGCATATCTGGCGCCGCCTTTAGTTGTCCCTTCAGTCTTTTCAGAGGAGTGATCTTAAAAACCTGCAATGAAAAATGAATTGATAAAATTAGTGGTGTAACCTTAAACGGGAAAGGAACTCTCCTACTAAAGGTCTTGAAAATATACATGGAACAACAAACTAAGTTGTTTTATACACATAAGTTTAATGTTTAACTTATAAATATATTTATCTATTTAATTAAAATATGAAATTCAGATATATTCCAAACCCCTCCTGCCCAAGTGTGACGTACCTTTCAATCAGATTCACTAGTTACGCCACAGGCAGACAGAGACTTTACTTTCTTTAATACTTTTGTTTATTGTTTCTCCCCTTATCCATTGGTCCGCCGTTTCATCAGGACAGGCTTAACACTTTACAAAACTATTTACAGTTTTTAAGTTGTGGCATAAAGAGTATTATTACGCAGTTATAAATCCTGAAAATTAAAAATGTATACAAACATGTCTGTCTTGAATGTGCATTGTGCATGATTACATATTTTTCTAACAAATATTTAGGAATTTTATGCATTAAAGATGAAACAATATAATCTAACCTTTCATTTATGTTCTACCATTTTTACTATTTTAAATAAGGTGAAACGTTTTTATCTATATTTAAATTTAAAATATACCGTATATAGGCGCAATTTGAGCTCTCTCAATTTTATTAATTTGACCATTATTTAAACCACACAAAGCGGCACAACAATAATCGGAAACCTCAAGTAGAAACCAGCCGATTTTTTATCTAATGAGGGCTTAAAGACATATCCTTTAAAATTTATACAAACATGAAAAACTTTTTAAAATATATAATTAACTTATTCGGACATACCGAAATTATTATTCAATCTTAAACCTAAATTAACAACATTATTTTCATATGGTAACATCCTGCATTAGAATCCTTCATTATGTTTTATGACTAAACATTATCATAAATCAGATTATTTAATATTCGTGAATATCCAATGATTTTTGCTTTACATTTAGAAACATTAAGGCATAGACCTTGATTTGTACACCATGTTTAAATCTGCGTTGAATAGTTCTACAGCGGTATTAACGTTATTATAATTACGATCTCGTACATACACCTGCATGACATTAGCGTATAATATGGGTTTACTAAAAATCACTGACTAACTAGTTTTGTTTGTATAAATTGAAAACAATATTGGTGATAAAGTAGATCTTTGCGGCAATTGCACACTATTCAATTTCCGATAACTTAAATGGCCTCTGTTTTAATTCTTTGATATCTATCACTTACATAAACCTCAAACTACGTAACAGTATTACGACTAAAATTATATAAAAGATTTTGATTAACAGAATCAAAGGCACGAGAAAAATCTAGCATCATAAAGCTGTTAACTGACTTTAATCCAATGCTTTTCTTATGTCATCAGTTACTCGAATTAGGGCTGTCTTTGTACAAAATGACGCTCTGTACCCTGACTGATATTTATATGAAATATGATAGCTATTTAAAAACATGTATACTTGTTGATAAACTTATTAAATACTTTTTCTAAATCAAATAATAGATTTATTGGATCTGTAAAGTGCTTACATTCTAATGGATATTTTACTTTATAGGGAGTGGAAAAATTAATGAAAATGTCCACTGACTAGGATAAGCACCATTCTCCAATGAGTAATTAAACATATAACACAATACCATTTTTATCAAAAACTAATTTAATAAATTTTAATTAAATATCATCATTGCCGACTGCATTAGATGATATGTATGTCAAAGCCTTGTAAATCAGATAACCGATATCTTGAGATGACAGACAAATGCATTTTTAAATAGTCATTAGAAAACTGTTTTTATTTTCTTAGATCAACAAAAAAAGAAAAGTGACACAGTTACAGCGAATTATGTGACAGGATATTGTTTAAACAAAACAATAAATTAAATACAAACTAAATTTGTATAAACGTCTATCACTTGCCACAGCTTAGGGCTCAATTTCCTGACGAATTAATGGGACATCTTGGGTACTATACATCATTTGTAATTGTGACTAAATATATTCCAATCACCTGAAACATTTCTGAATAATTAGACTTTTAAGTTTATGAAGAAACATTGGTTTCGTCTTGTAGTGCCATGTTAATTATTAACCTTTTAGATATTGTAATTAAATATTAGTATAGAAAATATCGGCATTTTAGTTATGTCAGATACTAAACCAAAAATACTGCAATTGTAGTAATCTTAGCTTCGCACGCAGTTTTCAAAATCGAATTTTTCTATACAGATAAAGTAAAAGCAGTTATGCCGTAATATGATAGAGACCTATAAAATGTTTCTTTTTCAGCCACTTTTAAACTCGCATTTTTGGGTGATAGTATGATTTATGTAGACTTGTCATTCACATATACAATTAAATGTATAATAGTACATTTTTAAATATTATGGTGCAATTAAACATTTGAAATAAGAGCTGTCAATAAACGTGCACATGTTTTCAACATATGTTACTATTAGTTCTATTTGCCAAAACTAAGTATTAAAAGCTGAAGGTCAGCAATATAAAATTCTAAAACCAAAAATTTTAGAGGTTTCTACATTTTTGGCAGAATGAGCCCAAGGCAATTGACTTAAATAAAGTTGTCTTCATCTAGTTTGCTGAGCATTAGCAAAGCCTCTCGAGTGACTGGAAAAGTTTAATTTGTATTTGTCTGTCCACATGATATTTGGAAAACGAACTATAGACTTGAAAGTTTGCATTAAGCTTCATTTGTATTAAGGCAACACTGAGTTCGATGATGGTGCGTGTCATGCGATCATTCATGGATGCGAATGTCACGCGTGAGAATTCATGGGATTTGGTTGAATGTTTTACACTGGTCTTATGACTAACCATGATGCCAATGAGAAATCAGTAGAATAAATACATTTCGAAACAATCCGAGTAGTATCATACGACATTTTTATTTATAGGGCAAGAATTAAACATAATAGATTAGGCAGTTATAATTAAAAGTTAGTGAAAAAATTTGATTTATACGCACTCTTGAGATGTAGTACCCTCCCTTCTCACCGTAATGTTTATAATTTAAACGCTTCCTATAAATCCTCCTAACTAAATGACTAAATGATATGGATGTATCATGTGGCAAGGTATGGCAATAAAATCATCTGCATACTTTTAATTTTGCATTAAACTTTAATTTATACATAGACAGGCATAAGTTCTACGATGGTGTCATGTCTAACTATGGAATTTGGCTGAGCGTTATTGCAGCTACTGAGTAGCCTAACACAATTTATCTTTTGTCCGCCGGAGGATGTAAAAATTTCTTTTTTGTATGATTGATTTGCTGCAGAACATCTTGAGAATGAAAGGAGCTATATATTTGAAATTTTGCGGGCAAATTCGGCGTAGCCTGTCACGCGACTTATACGTAGTGGCGTACTCCTACCATTTGTATAAAATAATGTGATTTAAATATTTTGTCATTTTGTAGAAGATAATTAATTACAGTTTCCAAGTTTTCATCTTATAGGATTTCTGTTTTTATGTGTATTTTTTATTTTTTAAGGAACAAATATATTTCTTTATCTTCTAGTAATACTGCATACTTGGAAATATCAACTTAAACAACAAATATTTTTTTTGTCTTCTAGTAAGTTACATGAATGGGTTTTTATTTCGATTGCCATTTAAAATATTCGGTTAAACAATTACTACAAAATTATTAGATATCAGTATGTTCTGCATAAAGTGCAAAGGGATTATGTAAGGAAACAGCTTAAGTATTTGAATAGATTGGCCCTATTTTATAGACAATGCACTTCGTCTTTCTCTCCAAAAAAATATTTAAATAACTGAGACAATATATCCCAGAGAAAGATCTCTTTTTGGCATACATTCAGGTGATGAATGTGACTACTTGCAATTCTTAAGAAATATTACTAGAAATAAATAAGGATACAACTTTCACTTTCCTGTCACTTTTACTTCTTAACTTTCCGATTCAACGTGCATGTAGCCTCGAATAGGATTTGAAGAAGCTACTACGAAACTTAAAGTTATGCCTGCAACTCATATCTACAGCAATATACTGTGAAAGTTTACAAACTTAAGTATTTATCTAACATAAATGCTAAACTGAAATTTACTTACTGCTTACAAATAAACATGAAATACATCTAAACGATAGATAAGTGTAGTTTATATCAGGTAAAATCACTGAGTTCACAAGTGAACAACCGATTCAAAAAAGTTACATTTTTAAATTTCTAATTACATACAAGGCAAAAATACTTGGTTGTAATGTATCTTTAAAATTTCTTTGATACAAATAATTCCATTGGTCCTCAAAAGCTATAAGGTTTTGAGCTGAGTACCTTGTTGTACTTGAAATAAAACAAAGCTATTTTATTGTTAATCTGATTACTAAATTTGAAATAAAAGACCCAACTTCTTGACAAATGAATATAATTTGATTTTTACCAGACTATGCGTACTTGAAGCACACGCTATTTACACAAATTACTTTTAGGTGATTCTATAACTCGGTGCAACAGAGTAACAAACTTTTGTCATACTCTTATTAAAAATGAAGGTAACCACAATTTGTGCGTGTTCTTGAAGAATAACATAGTATTTTCTGACAATATAACTTCTGGTATAGAATCTCTATGTAGAATTCCTGAGTTACAGAGTTTATTTCCAATTCCTAAACTAACTGAGAATAATGAGAATAACTCCATTTATATATGCTTAACTTTTTAAAATCCGTCAAATAATCAGAAACCGTTATCGTTTTTTCTTACGTCCTTTTACGTTACAATTCTCGTAATCATAACTATTTGATTAATTATGCTTTGTTCCTGTTGAGGAGGTGATTATAATCTCGTATTAAGGCTCCGCAAAATGGCATAACTTTAATATACTATCTTTTATTGGATGTGTAACAATACGGATGTGTTCTAATCCCTTCTTTGGGGAAGAGTTTAAAATAAAATTCCTAACAAGTGCAGTTTACAGTAAGGCATAACAAAATGTATTGCAGTAGGATTATGACTAGTGTATGCCACAGTTCCAGTGCTTGGTGTTATTCAACGCGTGTAAAACTTTAAGGACAATTATTATTCTCCTGTATACTATATCAAGGCAGGATTATACTAGACCACGTTTTGCTCAAAAGGACTTGTTATATATCGAAACTATAAACTTAACACAGAACTATTCTTGCGGGGTATGGTTTGATCTTATTGTACGCAAAACTACCACGAAACATAATAAACATTGCTCAGTAATCTTTCCAGGGGATCTTAGCTTTTTATTTGGAGATTGTGGACGTATTTTTGGAGGTATCCTAGATTGGTATGGAACGTTCCCTGAAGGACAATAACCTTTACCGACCTCATTGTTACAGAAATAAAATATCGTGGAATATTTCAACTCAATTTTGACACTAATCGTTCTCGAGTGTTGTGCGACAGGCTGCTACTTCGCTAGCGATGAGCCAATCCGCTATTGATATATTACTTTACAAGCAATGGCATTTTGTAACCAACGATATATTAATGACGAATTACTTTCGCGTTTTTCAATTGTACGGTAGAATCCAATGTTTTGAAAAAAGATTATGGAGAACAATCTTTCTTGGAGTCGGTACCTGAATGCGGTGTACTGAAATTGCTGTACATGATCAAGACCTAGCTGTAATACTATCAAATGTTACGTGACAGTCATGAAATTGCAGCGATCATAAATATATATGATTAAGTTACTCTGAGTAAAAAGTGACTCCATAAGAGAGGAGCAATTATTGCGAAACTCGCCATATAAAATTAATCAAAGTATGTCTACAGACCAGTTTGCTAATTAATTGAAAGAAAACCCATTTTCTTGGTAAAAAGTGTGTATTCAATAATAGCACTGTTTTTTTTTCTATAACCGATGTAAACTAGGTAAAAATGTATGACAAACTTAACTTTAACGGAGGACAACCTGGATCCCTTCCCCTCAGGGGTAGTCGGCTTTCGACTACACGGGAGGCCTCCCCTTTCTTCGGGGAGGCTGGCGACCCCGGGGCTACCTGAGCCTAGCTGTGAGACTCTCCTCACAGTCCTTCTAGAGCTAAGGTCTTTCTTCTCTCTTTCGGATCTTAGCTCTACATCTTTTATCTTTTCTGGGCAAATCTCACCCACCTCTTCTTTTCTTCGACCCCACGTGGGTGTCACTTCCTCCTTCTTTTCGACCGGCGCATACCGGAGAACCCGGGGAGTGTCCCTGAATTGTCGCAGGGACTGATGTGTGCTTTGCACTGCCGATGGTGTTTTCTCTGGTATGACGCCAGGAGCCAGCCCCTTCGGGCCCTAGTCAGGAAGTGCGCCATGGATGCAGAGGTCGGACTCTGCATTGCTACGGTCGGCCCCCGGCACGTCTGGTTTCCGGTGCTGGGAGTACGGAGGTCGGGCCCCAGGGAACTGGGGTAGAGGCTCAGTCCTCGAGGGTACACCCGTTCCCGATTTTTCCGGGCCGCCCTTGTCGCACGATGCGCTGGTAAACCTAAAGTATGGAATTGCAAAAACCCATCGACAACGATACAGAAAGGTTGGAGAAGGAATTCCCCCCTCTCCCTTCGTGTACTGCGGACCCGTTTGCTAAGAGTAGTCGTTTATTAAGGTCCCCTCCTTCGCGACCTCATAGCGAGACTCCGACTTCGGCATCTCTGCAGGCCATGGCTTCCTGTGCCTCACAAGACACGGGTACACCGGTTGTCTCTGATGAGTTTCAGTCGGAGGAGACACCAGTCAGAAGTCAGGAAATATTTTTTCCCTTGGCTTCCCCCGATGGGAAGAACATGGAGTATGCGGCGGACACCATCTTCACGGAGGTAAAGAGGATGAAAGACGTCCTTCTCGACATGCGAGCAGCTACGTCGAGACAAAAGAGCCTAAGCACGGCAGTCAGGAACGGCATGGTCTCTCTGGAGTCGTCTCTAGATCTGATCGGTACATTTTGGCAGGTCTGGAAGATATCGATGGAGAGACTGCAGAGAGAAAGTTGCGAAAAAGAGACTCAGGCCCCATCACCATCTATGGTGGCAGCAGCCTCTACCACGGCTGGGAAAAGAGCGGCCGGAAGTCCCCCTGAACATCCAAGGGAGGAAAAGCGGCAGAGAGACGCCGGAGAGCCTGCTTCTGTCAACGAGACAGAAGAGAGCGAGTTTCGCCCGGTAGTCTCTAAAAAGAAAAAAAGGAAAGCGAAGGCCGTAGATAAGAGCGGGAAGAGGCAAGACCTACCTCCACCTCCTCCCCCACAAGTAAAGAAGCCGGAGAAACTCCCGCGTTCCAGGCCTGGGAGGCAGGTGGTGATTGTCAAGCCTAAAGCTGGCAAGTCATACGCCGAGATTCTTGGTGCAATGAGGGCTGGAGTTACTCCCGAAGAGTCAGGCACCGTGGTACGCCACATAAGGAAGACTGTCACGGGAGGAGTATTACTGGAAATCGCAAAATGCGACGACAGAAGGAAACTCCAGGAGGCGATACAGAAGGCGGTGGGCGACAGGGGCGATGTTCGCTCCATTGTTCCTAAGGCAAGGCTAGAGATCCTAGATCTGGATGCCTTGACCACCGAAGCCGACATCTCGGACGCCCTAAGCAGGGAGTTTCCTGTCCTTGGTGGCGAAATTAGGGTTACCCTCTTCAAGCCTAACCGGCAAGAACAGAGGAAGGCCGTGGTTGAGCTGCTCGAGAGTGACTCCTTGACAGTACTCCAAAAGGGGAAGATCAAGGTCGGGTGGGTCGTCTGCCGGATTCGGGGCCGTGTGGAGGTGGACAGATGCTTCCGCTGTCTCGGCTACGGTCACACTAGGAGGAACTGTTCCGGACCGGATAGGAGCAGTAACTGCTGGAAATGCGGCAGCGCCGAACACAAGGCGGCGGTTTGCACGGGGGCTCCTTCTTGCGTCTTATGTACCGGAAACCCTGGATCAAAGACAGATCATGTTCCAGGATCAGGTGCCTGCGGGGTTTTCAAGAAAGCCCTGGACGACAGGAAAGCCCGTGCTAGGCCACGAAAATGATCCGATTTATCCAGGCCAATCTGCAGAGATGTCACGCTGCGGACGCAATCCTTGAACAGCTGGCCTGTGAGACCAAAGCCCAGATAGTGATCGTCAGTGAACCCGTCCGAACCAAAACCAGCTCATCTTGGTTTTACGATGGACTCGGCACTGCGGCTGTTTGGATCGCAGACAGTCGTGGGGTCCGCGTACTGAGTCATGGTTCCGGTGACGGTTATGTCTGGGTTAAGTTGAACAGCGTTACCATTTACAGTGTGTACCTCTCCCCCAATTACTCCGCGCGAGAGTACCTGGAAAGGTTGGAAGCGCTGGAAGACAGTCTCCGAAGCGTCCCTGGGCGTGTTATAGTGGCGGGTGACTTCAACGCCCGTGCGGTCGAATGGGGTATGCCCGTGACTAACGTGAGGGGAAGACATATTTTGGAGATGGTCTCGAGACTCGATTTGGAAGTCGCGAATAGAGGGACAAGGCCGACCTTCCGAAGCACTCTCGGTGAGTCAATACCAGACATTACGATGGTATCGGCCGATTTGTTTCCTTTAGTAGCGGAATGGCGAGTGATGGACGTCTACACTGCTAGTGACCACGAGTTCATCGCTTTCCATCTCATCGATAATCGGCTGCCGCGGCTAGCGAATACCCGAAACACTCTTGGCTGGAATCTGGCTAAGCTGGACAGGGGAAAACTTGTCGAGCAGCTAGATCGTAGTATCGAGGCTGGTGTTCTGGGGTTTCCCGAGTCCACTGAAACAGCTGAGGTTGAGGCTTATATCGACTCTTCCATGAAACTGATAGAACACGCTTGCAATTCGTCAATGCCTCGGAAACGACCTTACCGGGGCCGTCGCCAAGCCTTCTGGTGGACGGACGAAATTGGCGAGCTCAGGAGAACTGCACTAATGTGCAGACGTAGAGCGCAGCGAGCTCGAAACCGGCCTGAAGCTATAACTAGGTCGGCAGAGCACAAGGCTGCTAAGAAAGCTCTGAGTGCAGCAATTCGTTTGAGCAAAGCACGATGCTGGCGTGAGCTCTGCCAGGAAGTGGACTCGGACCCTTGGGGAAGAGGATACAAACTTGTGCGAAAAAAGCTAGGAGGAATAGGGAAAAGCACGGAAATGCCTGCTGGAATGATTTCGACGATCGTGGAAGCTCTCTTCCCAAGTCACCCTGTAAGGCGGGAGGAGAGAGTAGCGAGACCGGTACCAGACGTTCCCATTTTTACGGAGCAGGAGCTTGTAGCGGCGGTGTCTACCATGCGAAACAAGAAGGCTCCGGGACCTGATGGCATTCCAGCTGAGGTTTTGAAGATTGTGGCGGCGAGTTATCCGCTCTTGCTGCTGAACATGTTTAATGCATGTTTGGTAGCGGGTGTGTTCCCGTCGCGCTGGAAGGTTGCTAGGTTGGCGCTGATCAGCAAAGGCAAAAGTGATCCGAACTCCCCGTCGGCATACAGGCCACTTTGTATGCTTGACACCGCGGGGAAGCTCTATGAAAGGTTGCTGAAACCCAGGTTGCTGTCGTCCATCGAAGCCGCCGGAGATCTCTCTCCCCGGCAGCATGGCTTTCGAAAGCGACACTCAACTCTGAACGCCATTTCAGAGGTGATCAGTGCCGTCCAGCAGGCCGAAACAGCCTGTCACCAGGCTCGGCCGATTGTGCTGTTGGTTACACTTGACGTAAAAAACGCGTTTAACTCTGCTCGGTGGGAGGACATGCTAGAGGCGTTGCAGCGGGACTTCAGTGTGCCCGACTATCTCCTGGTCATTGTGCAGGACTACCTGAAGAACCGACGGCTATTGTATGAAACCAAAGACGGAAGGAGAACAAAAGAGGTCACTGCCGGTGCGGCTCAAGGGTCTATTCTCGGCCCAGACCTATGGAATGTTTCATACGATGGTTTGCTTCGCCTCGAGATGCCCCACGACGTCTACCTCGTGGGTTATGCTGATGACGTGGCTGCAGTCATCACGGCGAGGACGCCGGACTTGGCACAGTTACGCCTTAATCAGGTAATGATTCGGGTCAATGCCTGGATGACGAGCCATGGACTTGAGCTGGCGGTCTCCAAGACCGAAATCGTTATGTTCACTCGACGGAGAATCCCCACTCTGATCTCTATGAATGTGGGGGGTGTCGAGGTTCGGACAAGGACTGCGGCGAAGTACCTGGGTGTGTTACTCGACTGCCGTCTTCGGTATTGGGAGCACATTCAGGCGGTGTGTGACAAAGCCTCTAAGGTGGTTATGTCTCTCGGCAGGCTGATGGCTAACGTAGGAAGCCCTAGGTCAAGTAAGAGACGCCTCCTCATGTCTACTGTAAACTCAACCCTTCTGTATGGCGCAGAGGTTTGGGCGGGTGTCATGAGGATAAGGCGATACAGTCAAAAGCTGTTATCGGTACAGAGAAGAGCGGCACTTAGGGTCGCCTGCGCCTATCGCACCGTTTCCGGTTCAGCCGTGGCGGTCGTGGCTGGGGTGATTCCTATTGACCTGCTGGCCATCGAGAGACAGACCGTCTTCCGGGAGGCTGCCGAGCGGGGTAGAAAGGATGCCTTGGCTGCTGCCAGGGCGGAGACTCTGCAGGTTTGGCAGCGGAGGTGGACGGAAGGATTGGACGGCCGCTGGACCTTCCGTCTCATTCGAGAGCTTCAATCCTGGATAGATCGTGGCCACGGGGAGATAGATTTCTACCTGTGTCAGTTCCTGACGGGGCACGGTTACTTTAGGAAGTACCTCTACAGGATGGGAAAAGTCAGGTCGCCTCGGTGTGCTTACTGCCCGGAGGAAGATGATGATGTTCATCACACCTTCTTCGCTTGCGGGCGCTTCACCGAGGCCAGGCAAACGCTCGCCACCACAGTTGGTGATGTTACGGCAGAGACCATTGTGGAGATGATGCTGCAGAATGAGGACGCCTGGAATGCAGTCACCACTCACGTACATGCGATCCTTCATCAGAAGCGTGAAGACGGATGCCTGGCTGACCCCTAGCTTCCGAAACAAGTAGTTTTGTCCTGGTTGAGACATAAGACACACGGACCAGGCAAGATGTAATCCGAAAGGGTTCCGGCCTGGGCTCTTTGTGGCCCGTAGGGGGTTTAGTGGGTAGTCCGCAAGGGAGTCCCACACTCCGTGCGCAAATGCATTCCCCCTACGTAAAAAAAAAAAAAAAAAAAAAAAAAAAAAAACCTGGATCCCTTGAAGTCTTGAATATTTTTTAGCGAGAAATAAGTTAACAAATGATGACGAAAATTTATTTAAATGTGAGAAACCTTAAAGACAATGAAACCAGTGCTCAATGATGCAAAGAAAGTGGAGGTGCCATCACCTACATGCCTTGTGAAACGGGTGTTCAAAGAGACAAATACTCGTAGAACACCTAACCTTTGCCCGTCAAACAAAGAAATTTATAACAACAAATAAGAATTCCAAGATCATATACGCAATTCCGGTACAAGAAGTCCTTGTAGAATAACCATAGACTACCTAAGACCTTATTCTATGAGAATAATACTATACGTCCCTATGTCTGGAAGAGTCTGAGAGTGAATATGATGCAATCCCTGCTTTGATCTTCAATTTTATGTCAACCCGCTGCTACCGTATCCTACAGGACGTGATGTTATCAAAATTTCCATCGAGGTGTCCACTGCCTGGTGTTAATCCTCTCTATTGAAAATCATCAAAGTTGATGACATCAAACACACCTCCTTTTTTATTTTAACAATGCCACGTACGTTGTGATCTACGGTTTTTCATATGCCTTACATATTTTACATTAACATTTACATATCATAATCCGTCAAATTTACCAGATAAGCTAAGATGTTATTGGTATAATATTATTGTGAAACAATTTTGTTTATAAAACTTAAAAATATTATGTAAGAATACATAATCTGCAAAATTCTCAGAAAACCAATAGCTAAAAACGAACAAAATTATATTTTATTGTAAATAGGTTGAATAACATTACATATTAGTTAAATTGATGTTTCAGTATTCATACATAACTTATAAAAATGTATTTTTCACTTCCAACGAACACTGCTATGCTTAAATGTGGAATGTTTGTACGGCTTCTCGCTTGACGAGTTAATTAGCGTCATTAAAACTGAATTCAGATATGCGGGCATAAACATAGGGAACTTTTATGAGGGTTCTTGCGAGAAATGCACAATGCACGTAATTCCAAATGTTCACATTCCAGAAAGTATAATTATGTTCACATTCCAGAAAGTATAATTACTCATTGGAAGCGTAAAAGGCTTTTCACGTTTACGTGTCACTGAATATCTCCTTCAGTATTTAGAATTGTTAACACATACTGGTTTGCGCTGTTTTTTTCTGGATGAGTTAATAAATAAATTTTTAGATTACAGTTTTTGTAACATGCATTTCTATACAGAAATACCGAGAATATGTGTACATTTTTACATCATTTTAGATATGTAATGTATCTTAAAACTATCTTTGATACAAATAGTTCCATTGGTCTTCAAAAGATGTAATCCTTTGAACCAAGTACTTCATTGTACAAAAAAACAAAGCTTTTATTATTAGCCTGATTATTAACTTTCATATAAAAAAACCAACTTATTGACAAACGAAAATAACTTGATCTTTACCAGACTATGTGTACTTGGAATACTCGTTACTTACACTGTTCACCTGTAGATGATTTTATAACCTCGATACAACAGACAGCTAACAGTAACTAACTTTTGTCATACCCTTATTAAAAAACGAATATACTTGAAGATAATTCTTCTGTGTTATTGAAGAAAAGCATAGCAATTCCTTGCCGTACTTCTAGTATAGAATCCCGATGTAGGATTCCTGGGTTACAAAGTTTATTTCCAATTCCTAAAGTAACTCTTTAATACATAATACATGCTTAAATTTTCAACTACAAACTCTATGATTTTTTTGTGGGCAAAAAGAGCAACACGTAATGTTCTTTTTGTTTGTCTGTTTTTATTGCTAGCAATCTTACTTTTTAAAATTATTTCACAAACTTTTACCAAACTGTGTTTGATACTAAGATATATTTTGTAAACATATATTTATAAACTTTTTCTCTCAAACTACAAAAGGAAGATAATTTAAAATATTCAAACTAAAATTCCTAAAATAGGTATTGATTTAAAAAGAATTTTTCAAAAAACTTGTATAACATTTGATAGCAGATCTCGTGTTAGAATTTGTTATTCACTTTGCAATTTAAAATACTTTGTGGCTTGGCTTAGTTAGGATTATCCCTTACTGTATGAGGATTATAAATTACAAATCATATTCTTTGTTTAAAGGTTATTTTTGACGATGGAAGGATTGTGAAAGGAAACAGGATTTTTTCCGGACATTTGCCATCGTTCAGTGAAACAAGAAAACAGTAACACTACGTTTCGAGATCTGCAATCTGATCTCTTCTTCAGGTAAAGAACTAACCTAATACATAATTACAAACTAAGTTAAAAATAAACAAAATCTTACTAAAGCGTTGTGGCACGCCTAAGTCAGGAATCACAACCTACATGTTGTTGTCAACTTCACTAACACTAAAGACATGCACTTAATACAAAACACTAATCATTAAAAGTAAACTACGGAAAACAGGTCACAATGCGTCTTCACTCGTCTACTGACCACCCTACGACTGACCAGAGGGACTAGCCAATGGCAATCGTGACGGCTGGCTAAAACAAGATGGCGGAAATACAAGGGAAGGGGAACAGGAATGGGCCCTTTCGTTATTATTGGTTCATGCGAGATGAACTTCTTAAAAACCATATTGTGACCTCCGCATTGGTTTATTACAAATATCCGATCCGTTTGATACTTTTGGTTTTCTCTTTAGTTCATTTTTTAGAATTGGCAACCAAAGCGGCCTAATCTCGACTGATGGTTGACTGATTGGTTGGTCTGCCAATTTAATGTATGTTGCCTCAATTAATTTCCTTTTGAAGAAATGTGGTTCCCGATGTATTATGTGGGCTTCATCCCAATTCATATGATGGTCTTCGGACCA
Source organism: Homalodisca vitripennis (assembly GCF_021130785.1). Taxonomy (NCBI): domain Eukaryota; kingdom Metazoa; phylum Arthropoda; class Insecta; order Hemiptera; family Cicadellidae; genus Homalodisca; species Homalodisca vitripennis. Next base: position 64,144,194 of record NC_060213.1, read on the forward strand.
ACAATGGTGTGCAATTTTTGACTTTTCTGTGAAACCCTTTCTCGTGTTTTCTTTGTGTTCTTTTATCCTTACGTTTAGTGGTCTTTTTGTCTCGCCTATGTATTCCCTATTGCAGCTACATTTTATACTGTAAACACAGTTTTTGGGAATCCTGTGTGCCATTTTTTGGTTTTGTTTTTACGAGACTTTGTCTAAGAGTGTTGTGTGTTTTAAACGCGGTTTTTCTAATGTTTTGTACTTTCTACCTACTCTTCTAATTTTCTCCGATAATCCCGGCACATAAGGGATTGACATAAACGCAAATTTATCACATATCTGTTTTTCTGACTCAGGAATGATTCTTCTGGTTCGTTTGCACTTATTAATTACTAAATTGAGGGTATCCATTGCTTCTGAGATCCGATTCAATTTTCTTAAATTCTTCTTTTTAGTCCATCTTTATCTGAGCACAAGCTCTTTGCTCTATCCAACAACGAGTAGGCTACTACTTCTTTGACAGATTTTTGATGGTTGGATTGATAATTTAAATATTTTCCTGTGTGTGTTATCTTTCGAAAAACAGTTGTCTTAAGGACATCCCTATCTCTTAATACACACACATCCAAAAAGGGAAGCTTGTTTTGGACTTCCACTTCCATTGTGAGGCGGATGGAAGGAGAAATACTGTTAATGTGATTCAAAAAATTATTTAATTCAATGTCTCCATGAGAAAAAATAACAAAGGTATCATCCACATACCTCCACCAAATCTTCGGTTTGAACTGAGCTGAAGCCAAAGCTTTTCGCTCGAATTCCTCCATAAAGATATTGGCGAAAATAGGAGACAGTGGAGAACCCATTGCCATCCCCTCATCTTGACGGTAAATTTTACCCCTCTAAACTCAAAATAATTGCATTGAGTGCATAGTTCTAACCAGTTACATAATTACTGGCACGGGAAGTTTAGTTCTATCCTTTAATGTTTGGTCTTCTTTGAGACGTGATTTAATAATTCCGAGAGTTTCTGGAACTGGTACATTTGTAAATAGACTTTCGACATCAAAAACTTACCAGTTTTGTCAGTTTCAGTCAACTTTAGGGATTTTGACTTCTCTACGAAATCCCTGGAATTTTTGATGAAAGAGTCAGTTTTTCCTACCAATGGCATTAAGATGTCCAAGAGGGACTTTAGACAATTCCCTGCAAGGTGAATCACGAGAACTAATGATGGGCCGAAGAGGGATGGTAGGTTTGTGGATTTTGGGAAGGCCATACATATGGGGGATTTTTGAGTGGTGAGGAGTTAATTTAGATCTAAATTTATCTGAAAAAAATTCTTTATGTTTTCTTAAGGTGTTTGCTACTTTGCGTTCAAATGAATCAGTCGGGGTCTTTATTTAAAACTGTATATTTGCCAGTATTTTAAAGTTTCCGCAATCTTTTCTTTATACGCTACTGAGTCAAGTACCACAGTAGCGTTGCCTTTGTCGGGCAGGTAAGATTTTGACCGTGTCGTCTTTCCAAGGATCGACCTGGCCTTTTTTCTCCTCTATTGTCAAATTGGGTTTTGTGGGAGGAATTTTTTCTGAGTAAAAGACTGGCCTCACAACGAAACCGGTCACCCTGTTCCTCAGGTAACTGTGAAACAGCCGACTCGATTCCAGTTACGAAATCCAGTGCCTTTACCGATTTTTGTGCCACAGAAAAGTTTTAAACCTTGGATAAAGACTGATATTTTCCGCTTCATTCAGGATTTTTGAAGAGAGGTTGATTACATTTTTATTATTTGCATCCGTATTCACGTTGCCATCCTTAGGCAAATCACATTTTTTAGGCCCTAATTTTTTCCAGTTTGGAGATTTTCTTTTTCTTATCTGTTTCAGAAACTTTTATACATCTATTTTGGATGCTTTCGAGAATGTTGTTGAATTCTGTACCGATCAGTGTTTTTAATTCAGTTTTTTTACACTCAATACTATTTGGAGGAGGTATCTTTCACGATGATGATATGCAATTCTTTCTTTAAGTAAAGATTTAGAAGCAGAAGACAAAATTTTACTGGCTTTCCTACTATGAAAAGGAGTTTTTAGAGTTAACCCTATAGGCATAAGGTCTTCAACCTTACATTTATGCAAGAAAGTTAAATGATTAATGTGTTTAGTTAATTTAAGATGCAAGCTCTCAAGGTCTTTGATTTGTTTACTGGTTCCGGGTCCGTTACCCGAGAATCAATTCTTTGTTTAAAGGTTATTTTTGGACGATGGAAGGATTGTGAAGGAAACAGGATTTTTCCGGACATTTGCCATCGTTCAGTGAAACAAGAAAACAGTAACACTACGTTTCGAGATCTGCAATCTGATCTCTTCTTCAGGTATAGAACTAACCTAATACATAATTACAAACTAAGTTAAAATAAACAAATCTTACTAAAGCGTTGTGGCACGCCTAAGTCAGGAATCACAACCTACATGTTGTTGTCAACTTCACTAACACTAAAGACATGCACTTAATACAAAACACTAATCATTAAAAGTTAAACTACGGAAAAACAGGTTCACAATGCGTCTTCACTCGTCTACTGACACCTACGACTGACCAGAGGGACTAGCCAATGGCAATCGTGACGGCTGGCTAAAAACAAGATGGCGGAAATACAAGGGAAGGGGAACAGGAAAATGGGCCCTTTCGTTATTATTGGTTCATGCGAGATGAACTTCTTAAAACCATATTGTGACTCCGCATTGGTTTATTACAAATATCCGATCCGTTTGATACTTTTGGTTTTCTCTTTAGTTCATTTTTTAGAATTGGCAAACCAAAGCGGCCTAATCTCGACTGATGGTTGACTGATTGGTTGGTCTGCCAATTTAATGCATGTTGCCTCAATTAATTTCCTTTTTGAAGAAATGTGGTTCCCGATGTATTATGTGGGCTTCATCCCAATTCATATGATGGTCTTCGGACCAACAATGGTGTGCAATTTTTGACTTTTCTGTGAAAACCCTTTCTCGTGTTTTCTTTGTGTTCTTTTATCCTTACGTTTAGTGGTCTTTTTGTCTCGCCTATGTATTCCCTATTGCAGCTACATTTTATACTGTAAACAACAGTTTTTGGAATCCTGTGTGCCATTTTTTGGTTTTGTTTTTACGAGACTTTGTCTAAGAGTGTTGTGTGTTTTTAAACGCGGTTCTAATGTTGTACTTTCTACCTACTCTTCTAATTTTCTCCGATAATCCCGGCACATAAGGGATTGACATAAACGCAAATTTATCACATATCTGTTTTTCTGACTCAGGAATGATTCTTCTGGTTCGTTTGCACTTATTAATTACTAATTGAGGGTATCCATTGCTTCTGAGATCCGATTCAATTTTCTTAAATTCTTCTTTTAGTCCACATTTCTTCAAAAGGAAATTAATTGAGGCAACATACATTAAATTGGCAGACCAACCAATCAGTCAACCATCAGTCGAGATTAGGCCGCTTTGGTTGCCAATTCTAAAAAATGAACTAAAGAGAAAAACCAAAAGTATCAAACGGATCGGATATTTGTAATAAACCAATGCGGAGTCACAATATGGTTTTAAGAAGTTCATCTCGCATGAACCAATAATAACGAAAGGGCCCATTCCTGTTCCCCTTCCCTTGTATTTCCGCCATCTTGTTTTAGCCAGCCGTCACGATTGCCATTGGCTAGTCCCTCTGGTCAGTCGTAGGTGGTCAGTAGACGAGTGAAGAGCATTGTGACCTGTTTTCCGTAGTTTACTTTTAATGATTAGTGTTTTGTATTAAGTGCATGTCTTTAGTGTTAGTGAAGTTGACAACAACATGTAGGTTGTGATTCCTGACTTAGGCGTGCCACAACGCTTTAGTAAGATTTGTTTATTTTAACTTAGTTTGTAATTATGTATTAGGTTAGTTCTTTACCTGAAGAAGAGATCAGATTGCAGATCTCGAAAAACGTAGTGTTACTGTTTTCTTGTTTCACTGAAACGATGGCAAATGTCCGGAAAAATCCTGTTTCCTTCACAATCCTTCCATCGTCAAAAATAACCTTTAAACAAAGAATATGATTTGTAATTTATAAATCCTCATACAGTAAGGGATAATCCTAACTAAGCCCAAGCCACAAAGTATTTTAAATTGCAAAGTGAATAACAAATTCTAACACGAGATCTGCTATCAAATGTTATACAAGTTTTTTGAAAAAATTCTTTTTAAATCAATACCTATTTTAGGAATTTTAGTTTGAATATTTTAAATTATCTTCCTTTTGTAGTTTGAGAGAAAAAGTTTATAAATATATGTTTACAAATATATCTTAGTATCAAACACAGTTTGGTAAAAGTTTGTGAAATAATTTTAAAAAGTAAGATTGCTAGCAATAAAAACAGACAAACAAAAAAGAACATTACGTGTTGCTCTTTTTGCCCACAAAAAAAATCATAGAGTTTGTAGTTGAAAATTTAAGCATGTAATATGTATTAAAAGAGTTACTTTAGGAATTGGAAATAAACTTTGTAACCCAGGAATCCTACATCGGGATTCTATACTAGAAGTACGGCGAGGAATTGCTATGCTATTCTTCAATAACACAGAAGAATTATCTTTCAAGTATATTCGTTTTTTTAATAAGGGTATGACAAAAGTTAGTTACTGTTAGCTGTCTGTTGTATCGAGGTTATAAAATCATCTACAGGTGAACAGTGTAAGTAACGAGTATTCCAAGTACACATAGTCTGGTAAAGATCAAGTTATTTTCGTTTGTCAATAAGTTGGTTCTTTTATATGAAAGTTAATAATCAGGCTAATAATAAAGCTTTGTTTTTTTGTACAATGAAGTACTTGGTTCAAAGGATTACATCTTTTGAAGACCAATGGAACTATTTGTATCAAAGATAGTTTTAAGATACATTACATATCTAAAATGATGTAAAAATGTACACATATTCTCGGTATTTCTGTATAGAAATGCATGTTACAAAAACTGTAATCTAAAAATTTATTTATTAACTCATCCAGAAAAAAAACAGCGCAAACCAGTATGTGTTAACAATTCTAAATACTGAAGGAGATATTCAGTGACACGTAAACGTGAAAAGCCTTTTACGTTTATATTGTGTAATTATACTTTCTGGAATGTGAACATTTGGAATTACGTGCATTGTGCATTTATCGCAAGAACCCTCATAAAAGTTCCCTATGTTTATGCCCGCATATCTGAATTCAGTTTTAATGGACGCTAATTAACTCGTCAAGCGAGAAGCCCGTACAAACATTCCACATTTAAGCATAGCAGTGTTCGTTGGAAGTGAAAAATACATTTTTATAAGTTATGTATGAATACTGAAACATCAATTTAACTAATATGTAATGTTATTCAACCTATTTACAATAAAAAATAATTTTGTTCGTTTTTTAGCTATTGGTTTTCTGAGAATTTTGCAGATTATGTATTCTTACATAATATTTTTTAAGTTTTATAAACAAAATTGTTTCACAATAAGTATATTATACCAATAACATCTTAGCTTATCTGGTAAATTTGACGGATTATGTTATGTAAATGTTAATGTAAAATATGTAAGGCATATGAAAAACCGTAGATCACAACGTACGTGGCATTGTTAAAATAAAAAAGGAGGTGTGTTTGATGTCATCAACTTTGATGATTTTCAATAGAGAGGATTAACACCAGGCAGTGACACCTCGATGGAAATTTTGATAACATCACGTCCTGTAGGATACGGTAGCAGCGGGTTGACATAAAATTGAAGATCAAAGCAGGGATTGCATCATATTCACTCTCAGACTCTTCCAGACATAGGGGGACGTATAGTATTATTCTCATAGAATAAGGTCTTAAGTAGTCTATGGTTATTCTCCAAGGACTTCTTGTACCGGAATTGCGTATATGATCTTGGAATTCTTATTTGTTATTATATATTTCTTTGTTTGACGGGCAAAGGTTAGGTGTTCTACGAGTATTTGTCTCTTTGAACACCCGTTTCACAAGGCATGTAGGTGATGGCACCTCCACTTTCTTTTGCATCATTGAGCACTGGTTTCATTGTCTTTAAGGTTTCTCACATTTAAATAAATTTTCGTCATCATTTGTTAACTTATTTCTCGCTAAAAAATATTCAAGACTTCAAGGGATCCAGGTTGTCCCCTCCGTTAAAGTTAAGTTTGTCATACATTTTTACCTAGTTTACATCTTTTAACTTAGTTTGTAATTTATGTATTAGGTTAGTTCTTTACCTGAAGAAGAGATCAGATTGCAGATCTCGAAACGTAGTGTTACTGTTTTTCTTGTTTCACTGAACGATGGCAAATGTCCGGAAAAAATCCTGTTTCCTTCACAAATCATAATTACGAGGATCACAATCACACATCACACTAGCACAGGCTACAGTGGGTTACTGATCAGTATGCATCGGGGGACTTGCATCTTGTGCAGTGGCATCGCCTGGACTGGACTCCAAGCGGCTTTTGGTTATGTTTGAATCCTTTTCTTTCCCTTCTTTACCTATTTATGTTCGTTATTTTTGTATCTATTAATGCCTCCACCACCTGACGAAGAGGATGGATTCCAATCCTCGAAACGTTATACCTTTTATAACGTATAACGATGGTTAATGTCCAAAATCCTGTTATCCTTCAAAACCTTCCATCGTCAATAACAAACTTTAAACAAAGAACTAAAGTCTGTATGTAACAATGGAGTTGATAAGTTCTGTCAGTACTTACCGGACTTTCCGCCCAAGGCAGTTTTGATCTGAATGAGTTCTTGGAGTTGTGATTTGTGTTAATATTTAAATGTCCGAGTTAAAAACTTTTGAAGCATGAAGATATTTTAATAGTAAGATAATTTGTTACACATGGGCATACTCGCGAATCAAAAGTATAAATACCCTAGTTATATCGTTGAATACAATGTAAATAGTATAACTAAAAACCGTCTAGCGATGTCGTCTCGACAGACTGCCGGATTGCGCGTTCTCCTTTTATGGGTAGGTTTAGATTCTTTTAGTACATGTGCACTTAATATTTGTAGTTCGTTTTTTAGTATGGGCTTAAACAATTTTTATTTTACTAAAACAAATTTATTAAACCCTTCATTTTTAAATCAATGTATTTTAATTTAAATTCAATGTTACCATGTCGCTTACTAACTAAAACCGTAGGTTTTATTATTGGATAAAATATTTTAATATATCTATATCAAATTTTAAATTTTATACTGATCTAGTAAAATATTGTTTGTGTATATGATGACGATTAAGTTGTTTTTTCAGTTAAAAGCAGACTTTACAATAACATACTTTTATTGTTTTATGTAGCCTATACTAAACACATACTACTCTCACCTGTGTACTATTGAAGAATAATTCAATTAATTATCCAAAAACGTACAATTATCAAATAAAAGTAGTCCAAACGAATACTCCATCTAAAAACTTACTATTTATTAGAACTGTTTGCTATAAAAAAGATACTTTTTATTAAGAGAACGTTCATGAAGGGGAGGTCCCATTCATAAATCTCCAGTGAATCTAGTTTTAAGCTGTTCATTTAGTGAAGCAACGGAAACAGTAGATAACCTCTCTCTCTCTCGGGACAACTTGGGAGGATGAATGGCGGAATGAGATAACAGACTGCAGATAACAAATGTACGTGTCTGAACAGGAGCTGGGCGCGTGTCGTGGTGTGTCCTGACATGATGGACCTGTGGGAATTGGTAACACAACTGAAAGAAAGTACACATTTCTTTACTTGGATTGCTTAATAATATACAATTACTAGTTGTTACTCCCGGCTTCGCCCTCAATTTTTAAAATCAAAGCCTGTCTACTTATTCACAGCACTTATGATGTAATATAATGGTCCTTTATCATATTTTTCTAACATAAGTAGATATACGATCAGGTACGTATTATTTCACAGTTCATGGTTAGATTATCAGAGGTTGAGAAACTTACTCTCTTATCACGTTTTGCGCGTATATGAGCATTTTTGGTTCAAATTAATTATATTTCCTATGCCACAGCTGAGTTTTCCTTATTGTCCCTGTTAATAAAATTTATACATAGATGTAAAAAACCTACTTTTGTTTAAAAAACAAACTTAGTTCCAGCTACTATGATCTTCTTCATATTACCTATACATATTACCAATGCCTTAGTTGAGTTTTCCTCGTTATCTCAATGAAAGAAATATATTTACCTATTTAGGACGGAGAAGCCTACCTCGACGAAAAAGTGTCTACTTCCAGGCGTATAAATTCACTTCTAGTTTAAACTATTGACTTTGTAACTTAATTTATATTCATCTATAAGTTTAAGCCATTAATATCTTCCGCTATTAAAATATGTGTTTTTCATTTTTATCAGATTTCTAAATAACTCAAGACAAGATTGTTTACCTTATCAATTATACAAGTCTGCTGTACATTGGGACCGTCTCAAAATTGTCAATTGACAAAATAACTCTTGTTACAGAAACTTGCTAGATTTCATATGACGTCGAGTCTATTGTTGATTTGCTACTTTTTCGTCTTAATTATACAGGTAAAAATTTCTTCATGTGCATGCAACTTCTGTGTTACACGGTAAACATGTTGGAGGTCTTAATAAATAAATAATTGTATTACTATGAAAAAACACAGCCAAAAAAGGAGAAGCAAAGCCTAGTAAATAATAATTTGCGCGAAGAAAAAACTTTTACGGGTTCGTATATGTTTATTATCTGTTGATTTTTATTCAATGGAATATTTTTTATCTTATTTTATGGTTTTATCCGATAAAAATAACGAAAAGTGAAATGCATTATAAGTTACTTTTTATAGTTTCCTTCACAATTGTTGATTGTTTCACATAAAGTGAAAGACGTTGCCACTCAAAATAGTTATCGGTATGGATTATTCCTATGATAACCAAGTATATACAGCGTACCATTTTTCTTCCCGGCTTCCTGCAGGAACTCGGCTAGGTAAACATATTCCTGATGCTATAAAGGTGACACATGGATTAGTAGTAAGTGAGATTAGTCTTCATAATAAAACGTTGTGAACTAGGCAACTTTGTCCAATAGAGAAGTCTATATGATCGAAAGCAGGAAGTCTCGTCTGATGTTGGATACGTAAAGGCTATTCCAACTAGAACATTATTTTCCCAAATGACTTTCCGATTCCGGCGTTAGCTTTGGCGCTTATCGGTTACAGAATGAACATTCAAGTACTAAGGATATATCAATTAATACTTTAGTTTTTGTTGTGTGTAATTTTTAATACATTTTATTAATTTATTGTGGGGAAAATATGAAAAGAATCATGCTAAGACGTAATTTTTAAAATTCCCTATTATGAACTATAAAAATATGCACTTTTGTAGCATTTGTGTAACGTCCAAAGTCGGGCACTTCAAATTGAATTACTTATTTTATCATTTACTAAGAATCTGGTTCTTTTTTTGTAAATTCCGTTAATGACAATTGCAAAATTACGATATTTTATACTTGATAGATTTTAAAACATATCTTCGTAATGTTTTTTTTTTTTTAGTAGTAAGTTTTTTAGATTAAACGGTTTTTTGAAAAGCATCGAGGAAACTGTTTATAGTCGTAAATTTTTTATGTATATTTATTTATTTATATGGTATATACGTACCATATTGCTACACTTCAGAAATAATCAATCGAAAGTGTGCAAAGTTACTGCACAAACTAATCACTATAAACATTTTATTTTAATACGGAATCTATATATATTTTTAGGGGATTTTTTGTGTTTTATTGTCTGAAAATCTTTGTGTAAATGCAATTATAAAACTATGTGCAGTTAAATTCTATCGAAAACTGAATGATAATAATGATAAATAAAGAATGCATTTAGTAATGAGTTAGTTACCGCCTAATTGAGCAAGTAAGTCTAGGCTTTGGCAAAAAAAGATCAGTTCGTGTTTCTAAATATTCGCTTTTAGAGTCTTGATTCATATAGAAACTTTAAATCGATGTAAATCCCAATGGTGACTTTTAATAAATTATTGGTTAATTAAGGTAAGATTACTTAAATGTATTGCAAATATTGAGTTTAGCTCCATTCACCTTTCGTGTATTGTGACGTATGAAATCTGACACTGCTGCCACAGACTTGACTCTTGGAATCTGGAGTCCAAGTCCGTCTGAAGAGATCTTGAAAGCGAAAACTAACTCTTTGCATCATTTCTATTATCTGAGACACCTAGACTACAAACGAGGTTTGTCTAGTTTACTCAGCAGCCATCTAGTGTAATCCAGATGGAGAGGTGCCTCATGGTCTTATCAGGTGCACAAGTTTATCTACCCAAAATGCCGTCATGTGTGTGTGTGTGTGTGTGAGATTCCAACATATACTTTCACTGTCACTAGTTAAGTTTCATATACTCAAACCTTTCATGATTGAAAAAAGTTGACCATATTTAGGTGTAATTTAGGTTCTGCACATAATTACAACCAAATATCTGTACTTTATTCTCTACTTTATAAACAAAATTTAAAATAAAACATTAAATGTAAAAATTAAAATGTAACTAATATAAAATTAATTTTTTATGAATAAATCACATTTTCTTACCACTTACGATTCTTACAAGTCGTGTAACACATCGTAGTGATTTAATAGAAGCTTACTACCCATACATCAATACTAACATAGTTTATGAAAGTATTTTATTTGTTACCACAGGCGAAGCTGAAAATAATTTGAGAACGGTTTTCTTTATTTGGAAGAAAAGAAATGGTGGGCCACCTGGCGACCGCAAGCCACGTAAACATGTCGCTTACATCCGGTTCCGGAATCATTTCTCTGGCCGGAAATGGCGGACGTTGTAGAAGTACCGCAGAGTATATTTCAAAACCTGCTGTATACTCAACTGTTGGATATGGCAAACAATATATATTACTATTTTAACATGTTTTGTTAAATTATTGTTATTTCTATTTACAATAGAAATAAAAACACTGTTTTACATTGGGTAAAACATTCAGTTTTATTATCCACACATTTGGTATCACGGCTCAGTTAACACGAAGGAGTGAAACTTACTCTTCTAATATTAATTCTGTATTCAACATTTTTAATTTATAAAATTGAAAGTACATATTAATTAAAACAGTAAAATACTATCGATAGATATGCACAAGCAAATGAATAGTTCTTGTCTACGTATAAATGAAGTTTCAAGCAAATTTTAAGATAATAGACACACAGGTGACAGACATTTTCCAGAACCTTAAGTGATAGCTAAGAAAACTATACAAAACTTCAAATTTATAGCTCAAATCCTTCACTAGATATAACCCTGATATTATGCTTTGCTAATGCTCTGACAAATCCCATTAAGGTACATGCAAACATCATCAAACTCTATCTTTCTATACACAAATAAGAATCGAAGGACTATGTATTGTAATTGAAGGCTTACCAACCAATCAACCAAATATTAGATAATGAGTGTAATAAAGTATGCTTACAAATTTATTTGTTATATGATTTTTTCGTTGCCATAGTGAATATCATAAGCTAATGTAATGACGTTTGGTAACGCTCAGCCATACCCCTTTGCAGTGACAGGCATTATTATCAAACTCAAAAGTTTATCCTGTAGAAATTAAACTTCATGAAAAATGTTAAGACTACAGTTAAATACGTTCTGGATATATTGAATGGAATACAGAGAGACAGAAGACAAAATTGTTGGTCCCCTCTAGTTGTAGGATTCGATGACGCTTAGCCAATTTCAGTAATAAAGCATATACAATGATTCATTAGCAGTGTGAATCAATAATATAATAATAGTAATATATTCCCTTAAAACAAGACTCTTAAAAACTTGACGAATTGTCTACCTCACTATAAATAATTCAAGAATATTCCTAGGAAAATAATTTCAAGAAAATAATAATAATTTCAAAATAAAATAAATAGGTAACTTATTGCTATAACACAATTGCGTTTCTATAACCCTTTTTTGTATTATCTCTCTTGATTTTCGTATTGAACTATATAACTCTAGCATAACTTACTAAAATAACTCATACAGATGGAAATACTTTATTATTTAAAAATATAAATTATAATACATCGGTATCCGTATTCATGGTCTAAGATTATTTCCAACTTATCAACAATATGGTACGTTTTTCGAGATGTCTTTGAATTGTAAAGAACAATACCAATAACTCTTGTTAAAATTACGACAAAAATAATTGTTAGAAGATAGAAGTATGTTTTAAAAACACATAAAATACCATGGAACAAGCAACTGGAGTTAAGGCGAGATCTGAGAAAAAGAAATGTGAGTTTCGTTAAAACAAGTAGAAAGGTAATCTCTTCTTGACTAACTTTTAATTAAAAAAGAGTAGAGTTTTTAATTTAACTTGAATTCCGTTGTAAGTTACCTTCAAACTCCAGTGCGTAGCTCAGAATTCATTTCTTGATCATGTGACATACACATATAAGTACCAAAGTAAAATATCTTTTCCAGTAAAACATCTAATTGTAATAATTATTAATATTATAACTTAGTAAAATAAAGTGAATATTTTTTTGTGTTGCTAAGCCTCGAACTCGATGGGCCTTAATAGTTCATTTCTGTCTGTCTGATTATCTGACGGTTTGTCCATCTGTAAGATATTTAGAAAAATGAGGGTGACTTATAGACTTTAAATTGTGCATGAACCTTCATATGTATACATACAAAAATTATTTCAATGATAGGTAATGAAGTCACTCGATGGGGTTTTGGCTGAGCGTTGGCGAATAATTTTACATTGTTCTTATGAGTAAACATGAGGGCAACGAACAGAATAAATAAATTTTTAAACAACCTGAGTAAAATATGCTCGATATTTGAAATGACGACCCAATGTTATGAATCGGTGCCAAGATTTGATATCAGCTCAGCCTAGTTTTTTACTACCTTTCCAAGCTTACAGGAACTATTATTTGGCAAGACATTTCGAGACAGAATTTTTTCATGTAGACTAAGTCTGCATGAAACTTCATGTACACATAGACAAGAATTAATTCAACCGTGGAATTTGCCTGAACTTATTTGAAATTTATTATTCGGTAAAACTGACACAATCTTTCTTTTGACTGCCGAGGATTGTAAATATGTTATTTCTTAACTGTTAACTCTCAGTCACGGTTAGTTTCCCTAAGTCATATGTCAACAAAACGTATGGAATTTAAAAACATTACTGACATCAAGTTTAAAGATAAAATACTGAAGGAAAAAATATAAAAGAGACCCGTTAAAGACTATAGGTAAAATTAAATCTACAGCAGAATATCCACTACAGTAATGGGAAAGTTACTTAGGTTGACAAATTTAAGTCGAACAAATTCAGTTCTACACATAACGCGGATATGGTGGGAAGACTCCAATGCAAATCCAATGCAAATATTGGAAGTAGCTCCATCTCACCTTCTCAGTACAGTATCTGAAATGTGACACTACAACAGACGTCACTACTCCTGAATCTGAAGCCAATATCCGTCTGAATAAATTCAAAAAAATCGACGACGAAGCTTTTCAAAACGGTGCAAAGACCTACACAGCCTACGAACGGTTGTATCATAAAACGATTTTTATACTGAAGAAAGAGTCCTTAGTTTCTTAGGATTAAAATCTAATGGTGGCCAAATTAATTCGTTGAATATTAAAAAAAAACTTTCATAGGTCTTAATTTAAAAAATTTAAATTTAATGAAATTTATATACAAATTTTTATACTGGCAGACAATATTAAATACTGACATACCTCAAAAGCAACATTGTATCTTCGCATCTCCATCTGTTCTCATTATTCAATTATGAATTATTATAATATAGTCCCCTAAAATAGGGCTGCTAAGAAACAGGTTATTTACAATGAACATCTACCCAACTAAGTGACATGTTCTCAGTTATACGTAAGCAATACTAGTTGAAATTGTATAAATTAGTTAAAACTAGATTGTGAGGAATAATACAGTACATTTTCGATTATGTGTTTTGAATGTTTAAGCTAGATAATCATAATATGTGCATCATAAATGTATTTTAAAGAGTTGACGTTTTTAATCCAATTTGCATTTGTAATAATAATATAATTAACTGTTGTCTACAATCAAAAATTGAAAGTAGAAGACTAAATTAATTCTTGGTACGCCAAGTAACAGAAAATTTCTAATTGTGTTCCTTTGCGGTGGTTAAACTTCATCCTTGCGATATACTTTTCTTACAGCGTCACCGGCTTGATCCCTAGAGAGAGAGCAATAAACATACTTTGACAACTTGAATTACAAGGTAGGGGATTCCATTGTAAAGGGAATTAATGAATAATTTATGGAAACAGTTTCAAAGTCGTAATGAATTCATTCTTAAACGATATCAAAGATATAAATTTTATAGTTCTCTCTGTGCGTATTCTCCTCTGATGGTAGGTGATTACTTATTTGGAGCTGAAATATTACAATAATCGCTACATATGTCATCAATGAAAAATGTTTAATGTAATTTATCAAACAAGTTTACACGGTTTCTAAAATTTTATCTTTCTAATAGAATAAGATAAAAATTATCAGCAAGTGTTTTAAAATTCCTCTTGCATTACATCATAAAGAGTTAAATTTAATGTGCATTTTCAGTTAATACTATACCTGTATAATTTAAAATATATATTTTTCATTTCAAAAAAATATTTATGCAACTTTCTTTAAAATAAATGGGTTTTTAAATATTCTTCCAATTATTTAATATTTTAACATAGAGATAAATCATTTATCTACGTAATGATATCACAGGATTAATTTATTTGAAACTCAACAGTGTTCATAAACGAGTGTTCTATAGTATATTTCTCTCGTGTTCTAAATGAATAATATAATATATACTTATATAGATTATCTTAAATATGATTACAATCAAATGCGTGTATAAGATGCTACTAAGTTCTTTAGCACAACAGGTTCTAAACTAATTTTAAATGTTGAATATGATGATGCTTATTATTGACATATTGAATTTATTATTCACAATTTTTGCAATCCGCTATCTCACAAACTTTACAATTATTCAGACCTAATACTAAGAGCCAAATGTCTCTATACTGTAACATTTTAAATGAAAACTTTAAATGCAATAGAAAAGATTAAGTCACTAATGTGTGTACATGTCCCTTCATGGGATTGGCAGAGCGTTGGCAAAAGCCAATCACCTTTTTTCTCAGCGTCTCGAGATCCAGGCTGAGAAAGATATTTATACAGTGTATATCTGTCTACGGAGAATAAAATGAGTATAGATTTAAAATCTTGCAAGCGTGTTCAGAGAATTCTGTTACATTTGTGTTCTTATAAGTTCTAGTGTTTTTATAATTCTACTGATAAAATAAAAATATAAATAATAAAAATAAACAACTAATCAAATAATAATAAAATAATACAACAATAAAAAATTATATAATTATAACAATAAAAATAGCACATAAACCAATCGGGCTACGAGAAGGGCGAACGAACTCTATGCCTGCGTTTCGTCATCAGAGTCACCTAGTACATAAAATATTATTGATGGTAAAGTGTTCATACAAGTAAACAATTGTGACAAAAATCAATTTTAAACAATAATGTTTATTCGGATACCTCGCTAGAATAAATATTTTTGGAATATTTGAAAATAGTTAAGGGAAAAATGCTGATTATACAGAAACATTAATTCAGTTTCAATATATACAATTCAAACAGAATACTACAGTTAATTATTCCGGATAAGTAAAACAAAGAGGTTTGATATGGTTTTTCTGTGTTATTTATATTGCCATGGATGTAATATAATTCAATACATTTGTTGTTGTTTTATCATAAAAGTATCATAATAATCATTTTAAAGTTACTGTTTCAAGTACAAATATAATTACATTTGTATATTAGTAACAATGTGGAATGGTATTCATTGCAATATCGTTAATAATGGTGGCGTTTTTACTTATCGTATTGTTTGCTACTACTAGGTAATATTCATACAACTAAACGATGAAGGTATTTGCCAAATGCTTAAACGAAACTCGAAAGGTGATACACTCTTAGAACAAAATATCTTAGATGTTTTAATCAATCTATTGCAAGACTCTTCGATTAGAGAGTAATATAATATAAATTACATGATAACAAATAGCCTTATGAACGTAAGAAGCGATTCGGGATTTTTCGTTGGTGAATAGATGTTGTCAATTTATACTGCGTAAGATGTCAAATACAACACCTTCACGTCGAACAAGCCATTCGAGTCGTTCGCGGGTCTTTGGTGAGGTTAAGTGTTAGAGAGGTTCCGATAATGAGTTAGTTCAGTATAAATAATAATTAGTATGCAAGGTGTTCTGGCCTGGAAATACTCAGTGGTTTCTTACCAATTTTAGTGTTTTGCTGTCATTCAAAAGAGCTAAACACACGCTTTTCCACACTGTGTGGGGGCTTCTAAATTAGGTTAAACAAATTTAATCATTAGTGCCCCGCTTATATTGGCTTTAAATCTTCAGTTTTTATTAAATGAGGTTAATAAACTGTTTAGATTCTTAGGTTTAATATAATTCACTGGTATATTCAAATAGATGCATAACCTAGCAATTGTTGCAACTAAATACATTGTCCCAAATCAATTCTTTACTTAGGCCTACACACTTAATTGTTACACGTTTTACCAAACATATACAAATATTGTGATTTTCCAAGTACCATAATAGAGTAAGGTACAAACTCGCCAAGGCAAAATAAAAAATAACGTGATAGCTTAAGTCATAAGTAATAGAACCTTACAGTCGAAATTTAAATACCAAGAAACTGTTTAATAGAAAATAACAACACTGAATCATTAGGAGGTTTCTTCGGCGATTTCTTCAAACCCGAAAAGGATGTTCTGCTCTCATCGTTTCTGTAATTTATTGAGCTGCCAAATACAGACAATTAAACTTGACCTCTTTTCAACCTTGCCGTTCTGGTTCGGTAGGGGGAGAGAGTAGAATATTTAGTTGTATTTTTATATTCAAAATTATGAAAGTCTGTTATTTTAGGGAATTCTATCAAATTTTCATAATTAATAATGCGAATTATACTGTATCGTTATTTAAAATTTGAAAGTATTTCTTGAGGTTAGAAATATTTTAGAAAGACTTCTGAGATCTTCCAGCCTGTCTAAAGAATTAGGATATTACCTTAAACCAGTATACCACAGCGTAGTAGACTTTCGCAGTTTCTTCGGTAAACACTATGAAAACTTTTGTGGAAAAGGGCATGAAAAATGTTAATTGCAAGGTTGCAGAAGCTCAAGCGTTTTTTGACGATTGGCTGTATGAGGTTCTCACCTTATATTCTTTTTTATATTCTTTACCGCAAACTTTAAGACCTCCCAGCGAAATGATCAATCTCCTCGGTCCTGTCGCGAGAATGCCTTTCGATTTGAAACTGTAATGCGTTGGTTTTAGCTCCATTCATAAAGTAAAGCCATTTGCTGATGAAAAAAAAAACAAAAAAAAAAAAAACAACATGAAACAAAATCGCAAGTCAAGCTGTGGTTACTGACATCTGCAAACATTGTGATATATGCGTTCTGAATTGTACAGTGAAATCATTAATACCAAAGTAAGAACAGTAGTGAACGGGGACGAGACGTAACCCTGAGGCACGCCTGCGATATTGACTTCCACTCCAGTTATGAATACTTATCAGAGTCAATGTCCAGGGATACACTCTTTCCAGACAGCCAATGATCTGGACCAGCTCAGTGCTACACCTCTCACCTACCAGAATGAAAAAACACACCTGTGTGGTCTTATCCAGCAGAATTTCATGACACACACAGTCAAATTCCATGGCAAAATTGCAAAATCACTAAATAGCATTTCAAAGAACAACAATTTTTTTCATAAATTGTTATGTAAACTGACACCAAAGCCAAGGAAAGACATTTATTGATATTCCCTGGAAACCCTTCTTCTGTAATGGTTTCAATTATCGCGTATTTCTTTTGTCCGAAAACTCCATCTTTCCACGGATGATTATTCAACACAGTCAAAGGAGCAGCAAATACCCAGGCGCAGGATCTCAAGAGTTTGGGGAGGTAGATCATTCCAAACCCACAGGACAATTTATTGTTCAATGATAAACTTTACTTTGATTCTTCATTCTCGTTTGCCGGAGCAAAAAAAACAGACGAAAACTAGAGGTTGGAATTGATAAATACTATACAGAACGACGCAGAACTTAGGTAGCTAGAGCCGAATGTTAAGTTAAAAGCAAAACTATTGAAATGCGTCACCGTTGAAAAAGGTTTGTCCGTTACATTTTTGCCGGAAACCCTTATGGAGGTTATATACTTTTTCCCTAAAATTCTGCCGGTTTCTCCACGCACTATGCTTCATGTAGTTTTGATGTTTCTTGTTGAATTGCTGCATATCTTTATCGTAGCAAGGTATTTTTAGCTAGTTTTATATTTACTTTGAGGATTTTTTGTATGTACATATCTGAAGTTGGTTTCTTTATAATTTTTCATAAGTATAACTCAGCATTCTTTTCTGTTTAAAAGACATTTCAGGCCCATTAGTAAGTATGGTATTTTCTGTTGGTGTTTTTTATGATTTTAAGATAATTTTAAAAAATACTCATCAAGCAATATGAATCACTGTCTCTTCTCTGCAATTGGTACACGTACAGCCTTACAATTTACTTCTTCTACCACTTTATAAAAAAGCTTTTAATAATTTTGTTTCTTGTTTTATCTGACGCACTGCTTATATTATGTACGTAGAATAATATATAATCAATAATAAATTCTTTATCGCCATTTGTTACAATTTTACAATTGTGTTGCAAGCGTCATATTCTTTATAGCCATTCATTACACATTGAAGCTCACTCAAACATACATACATCTCTCAACAATCATGCAAACAATCACTCTTCAACTCCAGAATATCGGGTAGGGGGGGTTGGTTAGGGGGTTCGGGGTTGGTGGGGTTGGTGGGGGTGGGGGTGGTGGGGTGGTGGGTGGGTGGGGGCGGTCGGTGGGGGGGTTGGTTAGGTTGGGTGGGTTGGTGTGGGGAGGTGGGGCGTGGGGGGTGGGGGTGGGGGGGTTGGATTAGGGGGAGGGGGGGTGTTGGTGGTGGTGGGTGGTTATGGGGGGTGTGGTGGGGGGGGGGTTGTGGGGGGGGTGGTGGGGGTTTAAGGTGGGGTGGGGTGGTTGGGTGGGTAGGGGGGGGTGGGCGGTTGGTTTTGGGGTTGGTGGGTGGGGGGGTTTGGGGTGGGGGGGGGGGGGGGGTGGTTGGGGTGGGGGGTGGGTGGGTTTGGGTGGGGTGTTGCGGGTTGGTGGGGGGGGTGGTGGGGGGGGTTGGTGGGGGGGGGGGGGGGGGGTTTGGTGGGGGGGTGGGTGGTTGCGTGGGTGGGGGGGTGGGTGTGGTTAGGGTTGGGTGGGGGGGGGGGGGGTTGGGGTGGGTGTTGGGGCGGGGGAGTGGGGGGGGGCGTGTGGATGGGGGGGGGTGGGGGTGGGGTTGGGTGATGTGGTGGGGGGTGGGGTTGGGGGGGAGTGGGGGGGGGGGTGGGGATAGGGGTGGGTTGGGGGGGGTTACGGTTACTGGGTGTGGGTGGTGGGGTGTGGAGGTGGTGTGTGGTTAGGATGGTAGGGGGGGGTATGGGGGGGTTGGTTGGGTGGGGGTTGTTGGGGGGGGGTGGTGGGGGGTGTTAGGTGGGGGGTGCGGTGTGGTGGGGGGGGGTTAGAGGGGGTGGGGGTTGGGTTGGTGGTGGGGTGGGGTGGGGTGGTGGGGTGGTGGGGGTTGGGGGTTGGTTGGGAGGATGGGGGGGGGGTGGTTGGGTGGGGGGGTGGTGGTGGTGGTGTTGGGGGGGTGGGGGGGGTGGGTGGTTTGGGGTGAGGGGGGTGGTGGTTGGGGGTGGTGGGGGTTGGGGGTGGGGGGTGTGGGGGGTTGGGTGGCTGTTTGGTGCGGTGGTTGGGTTTGGGGGGGTGGAAGGTTTACAAAGGGTGGGTCGGGTTGGTTGGTGGTTTCATAGGGTGGTGGGGGGTGGGGTGGGTGGGGTGGGTGGGGGGGGAGGTTGGTGGGGTGGGTGGTTTGGTTGGTGGGGGGGGGGGGGGGTTGAATGGTGTTCTAATTGTCCCAGCGGTATTGAAAAAACTCTTCAAAATCGTGTAAAAGGCATGACACCAAAATATTGCTTTTTTTTAAACGAGTCTTGAAAAGATTTCAGGTTTTGATTTTTGATGCATTCAGGAAGGCAAAGTGATTACTTTGACACCAAAATTGAGATGGCAAGCCGTTTAAGGCTGAATTCTGTGTGGATGACTTCTGTAGTTGTCCTACCTCTAGTATCATATGAGTGAAAATCTCTGCTTGAGTCAAGTGCACCTATGACCTAGCAGTACAGAGCGAACCTCCAAGATATAGAGGGAGGGTAAAGTCACTAACTAAGCTCCTCCTAATGCTTCTCTTACACGACTATCTTGTTTTCATTTCAAGATGGTTTGACAGCTCTTTTTGATAGTCTAAATACCCTTTCCAGCTTGTATTTAGAGCAGCTACCCCAAAGTTGCCTCCGTACTCCAAGTGAGTCTGGACCAAGCCAAAATAGGCTTTGATCTTAAGAGTTCAAGGGAGCAGAAATTGTGCTAGGGTTACGCAAAGCATGAATGCTGAATTTAAACTCTAGAGAAACTGTCAATGATGACCGTTCCATCTTTGTTCAAGATGTTTTCCAAGGAACTTTGTGGAAGATGTTTCTTCAATGAGTTCATATTCCACCATCCAGTGTTTTGTTTTGTTATTGCGCTGTGAAAACAAAATTTGATGAAATTTGACTTTTGAATTGTTTGCTTGCAAGTTCATTTCATTGATATGTTGAATGCAAGATTTAGATCAGAAATTATTTGAGTACTAGATTCAGCAGCTGGATTTTGCCTTTACACCAAATAGTCGTGTCGTAGCGTATGAATCCCTATACCATTCTGGATAGATGATTTTCAGTCCGTTGAACATAGAGATTACAAAGAACTGGGCCAGAATTGATCCCTGGGGATACACCTTGGGTTACTTGTGGATATTTGTCTGACAGGACATTCTCGAATCTGTACAACTGGACCCTGTCATGAGATAAGACATGACCCATATGTGCGGCAACCTCGAATGCCGCATTCCTCTAACTGGTGCAGCAGTTGTCGATGGTGAACGCAGTCAAAGGCTTTGGAGGAGGTCAAGAAATATGCTGAGCAATGTTCCTCTTCTCTCCAAACCATCGACAACGAGTTCAAAAGGTTTGTGACGGCATCGACTGTTGATCTGTTTTTATACTGAATCCCATATTGTTCTTGAATCGAGATTTCAAATCTGGAGAGGAAGTTCCAGTGTGCCAAACATATTTTTTCAAAGACTTTACTGGATGGCAGCAAAACAGAATTGGACGATAATTGCTAGTCACACAAGGATTCGTTCCTTTTTGAAAATCGGAGTGGTTTTCGCATTTTTAGTTTGTCTGGAAGGTGCTGTTTCAAATGAAAAATTGATCGTTTGGTCAATGGGATTTCCAACCAATTTGCTTGGGAGAATGTTTAACTAACATGACGATACTCATGGGATGTCACAGGACTTTTCGCTTGAGACTCCGCAAGGCCGCGAGCACTCCCCCCCACTCAACAGGGGGGCCACAGCCATGGAGCAACCCACGAGGGATTCCTTACTTTTGTACGTTGTCGATTAATTTTGATTTTTTGGGTTTTTTAGAAAGGTTTGATGCATTATTAATAATTGGACAGGCCGTTTTAGAAAAGTTGTCACATGTTTTTAAGGTTTTTCAATGACATAGGCTTTGCGGCTTTAATAACTTCTATTACACTCTTTCTGTTATTTCGGAAAAAACTTTAAAAATTTTCATTTTCAGTGTATATTATCGAGTGATAGAACCTGATTTTTTTCTCTGGATATCTGAAATACCTGGAGTAATCATGATGTTTTTTTTGAAATTTTGAACACTTTTTGATTTTTTGAAAAGGGCAGAACTGTTCAGATAAAATAAGAAACGTTGTTACGCATTGAATTCCCATTGCATCACGAAATGATCCAGAAATGTCCAGGGATTCACCCCCGAGAAAACTCCTGAGCTGTTCAATGTTCGGCTGTCGAGTTACTCTTAGAATTTTTGGAGCCTTGGCCCTCGACATCCGGGGAGACACCCACTGCACCTCCGCCACCTGCCGCGCGGTGGGTCGAGATGGCGGGCTATCAAGCACGGAACTTGACTTGTGGAAATGTTAGTGACAACGTTGTCGATGGCTGTACTCGTGTGCCAGATACACGAGTTTAGTGGGGAGTTCACTGAACCAGGTCAGCAAATGAAGTCAATAAATCGCGCAACCGCTGGGTAAGGGGATGGGTATGAATCTAGCAACGTTTTTGTTAAAGTCCCCCAAAATAAGAGAATTTTGTTTTGAGATGTGTTGAGGAAATTTAAACGAAATTTCAAGTTTTTCAAAAAAAACATCAACACAACCATTGGGTGGACGGTACCACCAAAGACCAAGATTTTCCGATCTGATTAGGTTTTTATTTTATTCCTTCAACTCAAAGGTCAGTTCAACAGCTGTAACCGACTTTGATCGGTGGAAAAGTAATTGAACGTCTTGTAAAGATTGCTACACCACCCCCTTTGGAAGTGTTTCGGCAAAAAGAACCGGCCCATTCAAAGTTGTTGTTTTGAAAATTTTATGTTTTCTTTAGTGAAGCCATGCTCCGAGATTAAAATAAATATATCTGGCGCAAGTTCTTCCACAAAAGTTTTGTCAGTCCTCAACCTTGTTGGTAGCAATTTGAGCATTAAGTGAATCAGTTTAAAAGTTTCATTTTGAATTTTGATAATTTTGAGGTTGTTGATTGGAAATTTTGATGAATTTGAATTTAAATCGTATTTGGTGCCCTATCCTACTTTCACTATGTCAGTACTACATAGTTTTGTTGGACATATTGCCATTGGTGGTCAGCTCCCTGAGCGGCGGTTCTCGGAGTAGGCACCGGACAGGGTGGGGCACGGTTCAGTGAAAGGAGGCTGCGTAGACGATGTTATGTCCAGGGCAGCAGCTAGGAAGCAGGGCGGAGCGGAATGAGGACGCACAGGCAGGGGCGGTTGGCCGCAGGCGAGGCGGGAGACGCGCGGCAAATAACCGAGCACGGCGATGGAGACTCCAACACCAACTAGGCCAACAGCCGTTGCCAGGCAGCGCAAGGCATTCCGTGCGACTGCCGGGTGATACCACCGTCTTCCAATCAATTGAAGTTTAGCAGCTCCACCCCTCATGTCGAATAGACAGCTCATCGATGTAAAAGTTGACCAAGTCAATTCGCTGGTCACGGGGGTGGTCTTTCCAGGGAGATCATGCCGGTGTGGGAACCGTCTGGAAACGATAACGGCCGACGAGCTGAGACGAGCAGTTAAATTGTCGTCGAGATGTCGGAGGATGTTGTCGGACTCGTCCGCAGCGACATCGTTTGTTCAGCAAACAGAATGCAGCAGCTCCCGGCGGAGCAGATCACCAGAAGTCACCGTCAGAAGAGGCCCCCGGCCTTGCAGGTGCACTCACCCTCGCTCGCCGGGTTCACACGATTGTTGAACCTAGCGGCAGATGACGAACGTGGTGTCTCCCTCGATGTACACAATGGAAATGGAAGCGGGTGAGGATTTTCCTCCTAGGGTCTCCGACATCTTGGGATGGTTGTGTGGGTGGTGGTGTCTGCGAGAAGTAGTGAGGGAAAGGCGGGATCGTGTTAGGGGTATTTTTGGCGTTTGATTCTTTTTTTCGTGAGACTAGGTTGTTTTTATGGGGGTTTCTATGCAGATGATTTGTTCGGGGGTTTGGATTTCCTTCTTCTTCCTTCTTCTTCTTCTTCTTCTTCGGACATCTCTTGGGTTTGCTTTAACCAATACCCATCCCTCTCCTTTGTGTTGTTATTATGGGTATGCTTTTAATCCACAGCTTCGCCCTGGAAACATCTCCAGCTCAGCCTCAGGACTCAACGGTATTTCTTAAGACTAGTAACTAAGTCCCGGGTTTCACTGCAGCGCGGTCTGACAAACTACAGGACGAGGACAGTTCGCATGTACGGCGCAATCAGTTGTACGGGTCACCAGGAGTCTCAGTCAGTGACGAGTTCGCCACAAAGAGTTGATTGTAGTATCAGTGAAGAGTGTATCAATGTATTAACATTGTATTTGAATATATTAAGTTCTTTTACTATACTTTCTCGTACCTATGGGTGTTAATTGTTAGAAATATCCGAGTTTAGGTATTTTCATATTTAGTGTATATTTAAAGGTTTAGTCTATACTAAATCTATGGTAAAAATTGCTTATTTCGAGAAAGAAGAAACGGTTATACTAGTCATTTTCTAAGCGATAAAAATTAACTTGTTACTATCATACTAAGTGTGCAAAATTTTTAAACTACTATTCATTCGCTTTTAAAAAGTAAAATTATCTGGTAATTTATTGTTACAAAATTAGATGAGGAATTATTTTTTTTTTAAGCTCAGTTTTATATAAAAATTTTCCCCAGATCAACTTGGGCTTGCATGACCGCTTTACGTTTTCTATTTCTATTTAAATTTTCGACAAAAAAAATGCTAAACTTTTTAACATTTTTTTTAAACATCCAAATAAGCACATTAGCTACAATTACCCGTGATAGCATTGAAGCACATTCTCCAACTAATAAAATGTAATACTTTGTGTTTTATAAAACATATTAGAGGTATATGGAAATTCAATTGTGCAATATTTGACGATGTTTTTGGTATTTTGTGAAGTAAAATTAATATAAACTACCCGTTTGCATATTCATTTTATTGTAGTGTTATCATATTCTTTATAATTATGAGCCTGGATAAGAGGAAATACATCCATAATTTCTTACTTTTTCGAATTCTCAGACTTCGAAATTATTCATAAAAATAAAAAGAATGGGAGATTTTATTAAAATACATAGTTACTTATCTGAGATTATATTAATCCAATACTATAATTATGTTGCAACTTGAAATGTGGAGGGTGCGTATTAGAGCAAAGGGAAGTAATACAGCAATTATAAATGTATAACAGAAAGCAGTTAAACATATATTTATATTCCGTAAACTTTGACAATAATAAAAAAATACTGAACATTTTAAATTTTTATACATAAAAAATTACGTTAAATACTATTAGATTGAATAGATTCAAGTTCTGGACTGAAGGATTTAGTATAGTAGTGGTATCGATGCCTTAACGACAGAACTAGCTTTTACCTAATGGACAATTTCTGCCACACCACAACCTCCATTATGGACGTGAAGGTCTATTCTCTGGAAAGTCAAGTTCTAGCTTACCTATCAGGAGTGCAGAGTGTGGATTGTCATGATTGTACATTACATGCTAGATCTGGAACAATAGGTCAATATCAATAACAGTAAGTAAACAGTTCAGTTTGAACTGATATTTACATTTCACTCTAATTTTAAGAGAATCTTTTTTGTGGTTTTTAAAAAATTACAGTTAATAAAAATGTCTCCAAACTAGGTTTTAAAATGTTACTAGCATTAAACCACAAATTTATTTAAGTCTATATACTGGGATTATGTATATAAATACGGGAAGTAGTAAACATAATTTTAGATAAATTTAAATGTCAACTCTTTTGGTTGTTTTAGACGGACATTATACTCTAAACTCATAATAGTCACTAATCAGAACGAGACTACAAAAAGACGCCTTAATATTTTACATTCATTTTTATCTATAATTGAAAGCTAATACAAGTTGCAAAACATGAAGTGAAGGCGATTTACAGCATTTATAACAACTCAAAAGTAATGTAACATTTCATTGAAACTTGGGGTTGAAATTTTTTGTAAAAACTGAATCAGGATGCATAATTTCTCACAAATATTGAATGCTATCTACAAAAACGAACGTTATTCAATTTTTGCCTTTGCACAAGCATACGTATCCAAAACTTACGATTCCTCAAATTTCCATGGATACACAATGATTGTGGGATTGACTTGAGACTAGCATAGACATATACAATCTTTTGCTCAAAGGTTGCATCAGGTATTTCGCCTTACGCAAAATCTTGTTCCTCTAAAGTATTCAAGATAGCTACTATGGCTAGTTTTATCTGATTGCTGTATGGAATAAGATCTGTGGGGAGGGCTGATCAAAACATAATTGTTAATTTGATAATTAATATCACCAAGAGTATGTTTCAAGAACAGTATGTTATTATGCTTATCATAACTGTAATCTATTTTTGATGTTTATATTTTCCCTCTACAACCCTGTTGAATTTCAGATGCAGATTTATTTCAAATGTTATATGTATATTCAAATACAAACAAAATTGCTAGTTATTTTTCCTTCGAACAACGTTTGTAGAGATAATCACACGTAATTGTTCATAATATATACCAAATCTTCTTTTATTAATTGGGGGAGCATTGCCTAATTAGGAGTTCTGCCAATGCACCGCCAAGTCTAGCTGACCTTTACAAACAGCTGAACCCCGGTGTCATTTGAAGTAAAACTTTTAATGAGGCCGACTTGTTTCCCTGACAAACGGAAGAGGTAACGTTCAACTTTTACAACTAATTGCTGTCATTGCTGTGGCTTCATTACCCTTTACGTCGTATTTGAAAAGGAGAGCAATTTCTTCAAAGCTAAAGAGCTTTGTAATTAAACTGACCAGGACTCGTGTTTGTTTTCACCCAGAAGCGTTATTTTCAGTGTTCTGTTTCCTATTTTTTACTCATGGATTAATAAAACCGGAAAAGTTTATGGTGAAATATATACACATTTTATGGTGAATAATTGGCGATGAATAAAAACCTTGTTGTGCAGGCGTGATTAGCCATTGTTTTATAGCCTATCATCTTTGTTTATTATCTTTGGGTATCTGCCAGGGATGATGGGAACGTCAATGAGTCTTGGTAGTAGGCTGGCCCATCCTCGGACCATGAGGGCGCGATGAGGACTGGGAAAACAAAGGGTACACGGATCAGAGGGAGCGTGATGTTAATATCCTGTAATGTGGATTTACTGTGATTACCTTCAGTCTTTTCAAAGGTGTAAACTTAATTAATCTGTAATGAAACATGAATGGAAAAAATTCTGTGGAATTAACCCACTGTGTTATATCCCAGTAAGGAGGGGATAGGACCCATCTTCGAAAGCTCTTGAAAATATAAATATGACAACCAAACCTTAAGTTTTGTTCAATACATCATTACGTGTCTTAACTTAGAATTAGTGTTTTTACTTAATTCTATTTAAAATTTATTTATTCAGATCTGTTCATGCAACCCGATATGATGTGATTTCCACACTATTCATACCCTCCCAACTAACCCACCTACGCAAAAACATAGTTACGTCATGGTGAGAAATATTCATTTTGTGCTGCTGTTACATAATGAACTAGTGTTTGTGTGAGTGATATTTGGATAGTGGTGTGAATAGGGAGGTATGTAGAGAAGGAGAGATATGGTAGTGTATAAGTATGTCTTCTTTTGTTTTGCTAGTACAAGACGTGAGAAACTTCTATAGAACTTAGATCTGAAAATTCCTTTTCGCGACTGATCTGGAGATGATAGGAAATTCAGGCATACGTGAGTTGGAAGTAGAAGCCACCTCCTGTTGAGACCTCATATAGGATAGCGGGCATGTATCTCGGTCGTCGTCTCCATTAAAAGAATGGAATGTAGCTCTTTTCCAGACCCTCAAGAAATAAGCAAAACACACCTTCATGCTCAGGTTAGCAACAGGTTTTTAACAGTAAGAAAGGGACTAACCTCTTAACCAGAATATCCTCCGTGTAAATAGGCTTAGGTCTAACGATCCTTAAAACCCCCTAATTTGACATGTGAGATATGCCCCTCTGGATATCCTTAGGTTGTCCAGGTATTGGTACATAGGTTTGTTTCCTGTACCGAATGAACGTTACACAGGAACACAACCAGAGTTGAGGTTTACCTTTTCTTGTGAGGTTAAACTGCTTAATCTGCCTCTAATTCTTATACTAATTCATGGTTATATCAGTTAACAATAATTGTATATGGTAACTAACTTGGTTACATAGCTTATTCGTCCTTTTATGTTATGTATACATTCTATTATTTTTCATTCGTGTATTGTATTTATATATTGTTATTATTTTCTGTTTCTTTGGTGGTTCTAAAAGAAGACATCCAGATTGGTTTCTTTTATTAGAGATCTAGCGTTATCATGTGGTTGGTTTTTTATTTAATATTATATATTTAACTTTAGGTACTTATATAATCATTTGGGGGTTGGATCTAATTCCACACTAGTTTTAGAAAATTCGGTTTGTCCCACCGTTGCTGTTAGAGATCGTGTCTAAAACATAGTATTGCACTCAAATCGTGCTTGATGAGACAATAAGAATATCTCCTTTGCCTGTTTAAATATATTTCGGTATTTGGGTGTCCCTGATGTTAAATTATTTAAAGAGTTCATTTTTTAGCTTCTTTTCACCAACTGCTTTTTGGATCTCTTCGGAACGCACATGACACCAGATTCCAGGAGCCAAGCCTGTGACGTTCAGATCACAGAGCTGCACTAAGGAGGAAGTGAACTGCAGCTAACTTCAACATCTCACATCATCTTGTAATTGATCAGAACCACTTATTATATCCCAGCTCAAGAAAATGTTTGCAAATATTCATAATCTAAATGGTGTTCTCACTTTAACTTATTTACATTCCATAATATCATTTAAAGTACTACATGGGTGGTGTTGAAACAAGATTGACTACAACAGAGAATAATTGTGTATAAAAAGCTTGAAAAATCCTTATTTCAACCCATTACTTTTTTTTGGCTTACATTTTCCAAACTGATTTTTAGGAAGCTGAAATTCTACTGGCTTTACTATCTAATTTAACTTAAAACCATTTTTAAAACATGTATTTTTCTTATTACAATTAATGTAATCAAAAATAGCAATATTTTAAAATTTTATCGTTAATTTTGGAAGAGTACAAACCTAATAATAGACACTGCTACACCGCTGGATACCCTAGAAAACTTGCATCGGTACCACCGGTTGTATGGAACAACTTCTAACATTACTATATAATTCACTTTTGTCACCAGGCTGATAACTACGTTCTCTTATTGTCTGAGCTATAAACTGGAGTAATTTTATAAAAGAGTATATTACGAGAATTAAATATTTTACTTCAAATACTAATAAACTATTAATTTTACAATAATAAACATTTAAAGAAATGACAACTTGTATTGATAAACTAAAAATTAGTACAATCATGAGGTACAACTAAATACACATACAGTATATTATTAGTTATATAATTACTTTATTATTAAAAATTGTGGTATTTTACAGGTATAAAATAATTTACTAAATTTTACTGTTCATTTATGTGCTCTATAGGTTTAGTACCCTAAATTAACCAAAGGCTTGGTGCCCGGGACAAGTATCCTCCTATTTTCTTATAGTAATCACAGCATTTTAGTACAAATTTACAACATAATAAGGAACAATTATGTACATCAGAGTATATTATGCGTCAAGGTTGGATTAACAATAATGCGATGACTTAGGTAGTGACGAAACTGGCAATTGGTTACTGTCGCACGGGTGCTACATAAAGACTACGGGTGCTTTGTTCCAACATAGTGGCTCATAAACGTAGTGTAGCACAGTCGCTTATACAACACGGTTATTTTATGTCTTTTAATTAAATACATTTAAACATAGTACGAATTACTATTAACATTGTTTAATTGTGCTCGTACTTGTATAACATATTCACCGTAAAAAAACCATCCAATAACAAAGTATTTTTAGCCCTCTGCAACTTACTAATGTAAACATTCCTTGTAATGCGCCATTCAATCGAATCAATAATAAACAATCCAAGACCTAAGCGACTCTGCCATCTAATTTTTTCGTTACCACGGTGTATGGCTTTACAGTTATCAATTCCAAAAGCACTTAATCAGCTAAATATTTCAGTTTTCTTCTTACTAGGGAAAACATTTTTCTTTCGCTTTCCTACCAGAAGATAATGAGAAAGAAGCTTCCCAGGACCAAAAACAGGCTGACAATGACAGCCATGACAGCTGCAGGATATCAGGAGAGCCAGCTGGGTACCAGGACAGTTTGTGTGGCAGCAGATCTCAGGTGATGAGCCCTCCATGCCTCAGACATACTCCACCCAGAAAATGCTGAGTCAGCTGGGGACATCGGTTCTGTTGGAATATGCGAGCTTAGTGCAGTGGCATTCTCGTTATACCTGGGGACAAACAAGTAGCCATCTATCAAAAATACAATAAAACTAAAAAACCATTTACAAAAAATTTACCACTACCTGATACTTCAATTACAACCCATACGCATGTTTATAGTCCGATAAGGGTTTTTTTGCATAGAACTTCTCCACTATTACTGATTCCAATTTCAATAAATAAATGTCAACTTCTTTTAAGTGCGTAAAAAGAATTAAGGTATTTTACGTTTAGTGAATTGGAAAAAAAAAAGAAAATTAGTTTAAAGTAAAAGAGACAAGTGATTGACTCAGTCAGCACATAAACAACTCAAATAATGAATTGGACTCTTTAAGCTAGATGACATTTCAAAGGAAGAACTTTGAACGTGAGTCTGACAGTTTATAATTTACCAATCTGTGGCAAAACATCTATTAAGGTCATCTTTATTAGTGTACCGTACTATAGGCTCTAAACAAGTACTATACTAAACTCAATTTTCAAACTGGCAGGTGAAGGTCAGCCGTATATCTCTGATGATAAAAATGTTATCTCAAGTTGTTGATTTTTTATATTATATGGAATTGTAACATACTTTACATTACTGTGGTGTACTCGCATTCTTCAACAGAGATCAGACCACACTGGTATGTGACCAACATGAATTTTTCAACTCCGATCTCTTAATAGTACGAAATTAACTGCAGGCTTTAAATGAGTTTAGTATGGTACTTAAGCAGCGTATGTACGGTACATCACTATAGATGACATTGTAGAATCTGCACAGTGTTTTTTTTTTATTCCGGGGTTTTAAATTTTATTTTTTTACTAACAAATACACGCCACTGTGTCGGATTTAATGAAAACAATATTGAAACACCGCAGCCGTCATATTTTACGTCATGGGAGATGGTGGCCGACAGACGGAAGGGCGCGGGACCAGGATGGCCTGACGGCACGAGGTCGGGACAGGGTGACTTGGTGATCGGGGTGGGGCCCGGGGCTCGGTTTTTTTTGTCTCGACATATAAGTCAGTGATACCAACATTGTTACAATTTAAAGATAAATTTTCTTTCCTTAAAAATTAATATATATTGTTATTTAAATTACTAACTTCCACCTCCTTAGCTTTTTTGACTACAGGAAAACACTGATTAAGTTATACTCTAAATTTCAACAGAAGTAATACAATTTCATAACTCATAACTTTTTACAATTATTTCTTTTTTCAATAAAAGTTTATCAAGGTCTAAAATAATTTATATTCATAAAAACCTTTTTGGAAATACCAATAAAGAAGGAAACCATAGTAAATTATATCATTATAACTCCGGACTTCTCAATGATCACGTTTATTATTATGGCCGAGTGACCACAGGATATTGAAAATTCATCGTAGGTCGTGGTTAACGACCCCTGCTATTTTAAAAATATCTTTTCTTCTTTGTATGACAGCCCCCTCGGTGTATACTAAACCCTGGTTATTCTCTACAGAATGGTGGTGGTAACTTTGACTTGAATATATCCAGAGAAGTATTTAAGATGGTAGGGATGCATCAGGCACTGTGTTTTAAGGAGAGGTGCCACTTATGAACTTCAGACCGGTCTTTCTTTCCTTTCGGATCTTTTTTCAGGCGTGAAGTAGCCGATATATTATGTCTTCGCTTATAGTTTAAACGGCGCTGTCAAATGTCCAATACCTCCTCTCCTAAGAGCTTCCGTATACACACTTATCGGTCCACTTGATCTGTACGACAGACGTCACTACTCAGTTATTACTTCCATGGTCGCTTGCGAGAATTGGATGAGGCTGGGTGAACAGTTTTGCTAGACCATTGATATTTCATTCAAGGAAAAGTACCTTAACTATTCGGAGAATAGTATGGGCTATTCCCATAGGCTCTTCATACACATTTAAATTAAACTGTAATGTATATTAACTATCTTATTGTATTAGATTTTATCCTTTTTATTCTTAATTTGTAGTTTTATGTTATAATATATACAAATTTAAAATAGTGGTCAAATTAATTAAACATATGGTTTGTGCTGTAGTAGAACAATGTTTACAAAGAGCAGTGATTACATTTGACACGGACTCTTTTCAATGAATATTACACAACATTAATTAAACCAGTTTCGCCAACCTTTCGCTAATTTATAAGATCAGTGGAGTGGAGCACCAGCGGGATTTTCGAAATAAGGAATGGGCCTATATTCATACAGGAACCAAAGAACGTCCATGTAAAATTTCAGTACCCGCGGTTGAATATTCAAAACAAAACATAGTGGTTGAATAGTCTTGACACAAAACCAAGGCACTTACTCATTTATAATTTTATAGGATCGATGCTTACAAACAGTCCTTTTCATGCAGTTTTTAATATTAATCCTTTCTAGTTTAAAACTATTCAAACTAATCAATTAAATCCAACTCAAAGAACATTATTTAATATTACAAAGATATTAGATTATTATACACAAATCATTATTTACTTTACTTGGGATTTTTCAGAACCTTGTTAATTGCTGCAGAGATAGATTCCTCTGAAATGTTGTCAAATGCTAGGCTGACACCAATACCAGAATGCTCTGCAAACTTGACATTGGAGGGCTGATCTCCAAAAAATGCAATACCAACAGTTGGTACTCCTGCATGGATGGCTTCCTGCTGGCTGAATGCTCCTCCATGTGTCATGAACAAGACACAGTTGGGTGAGCTGCAATTCAAAATTTAATTTAAGCTTAAAAACTTAAATTTTGAAATGGACACAATATTGCAGTCTGAGAATGTTAAAATTTTATATCCCCACCTATTCTAAAATTACTCATATTATAGGTAAAGCAAAATTTCACAAAATAACAAATTTAAATCTTTCTAGTATAAGAGATCCGTTTCTATAAGAATTAAGATTAAACAATTATGGCTCATTAAGTAAATTTTTATATAATATTTTACTTAGTAGGCCTACGTTATGAAAAGATAAAACCCATATTAACATTATCACTCTCTCGTTTTAACATATAGAAAGCACATTATACATCCTCCTTACTTTGTTGGATTCAATTATTCATTAATTTAAAATCTAACAATCTAATAATTAGTTATGTGGTTTTAATGATGCTTTCCTTGAAAGTGAAAGACCACAAGAAGATAAAATTATCCCTTCATTGAATGAAAGATACTCAATGAAAGATTACTTCACATTCACATGTGCTCGTCATATCTAAGAGTCAAACTGAAAATGTATTTTTAGTTCAGATGTTTAGTTTACACAACAGTAATGGTACAATAACACTCACTTTTGGCATGTCAATATAATAGTAACGCTCAAACATATATAAAACCTCTCGTAATCTTGAAACCTTACAAGACAAAACATTTGTACAAGCATATACATATTTTTGTAAAAATGTGAACTTGAATTGGTTGCAATTAATCTGAAATTATGTTTGTAAAACAACTTGAAACCTTGAGTTGTTAAAAAGTAAATACGAATAAATGTTGCTTGAAATTGATTGACAAGTTTTAATCATTTTGATTTATTTCATGAATTACCCCAGATAATAATTTGGCCAATCTGCACCACTTTTTAGTCTGAATCTATT
The DNA here is from genome assembly GCF_021130785.1 of Homalodisca vitripennis. Lineage (NCBI taxonomy): Eukaryota > Metazoa > Arthropoda > Insecta > Hemiptera > Cicadellidae > Homalodisca > Homalodisca vitripennis. The sequence continues at coordinate 64,178,130 of NC_060213.1, forward strand.
AAGATGTTGTATACCATACTTCATAGGACTTTTTGCGCATGCTACTTGGAAATCTTACGAGATATGAAAAAAAAAAAATGTAAGAACAAGCATTATTGTAAATGACCTGAGAATTCTAAAACAGTTTTGCGCTATAGTACATATAAACATTAATTTTCCAAAACTAACATAGCCGATATCTTGAAACCATAAGATATATGGAATTAAGTGAAAGAATAAAAGTTGTTTATAATAACATAGTATATTTTTAAAATGTATTCTTGTGGGTCTATGCTAGGAAATAGTCGAATTGAAACTTTTCGAGGGTTTCGTTATTCTATTTTAAGGGAATAAAAGTTTTTTTCTGAAATCTTAACATACATTTATAAATTGCAATGTTTTTAAATACCGTACAAATATTTAGAAAATTAATTTAATTAATAGGCATAAGTGTATTTTCTTGGTTAATGTTAAACCCTCACAAAAGTTTAATAGTAACTCAATTTACCAGACATGGGTGTTTTTGTTGGTCCACACCACAATCACTCAAACCTGATCCCCATTCTTGCAAAATAAGGTTAACTATACTTCTATATAATATAAAACCTCATTAATAATGATTAAAGTATGATAGTTTTAGATTACACAACTTTGCAGAGTTTGGTATGGACTAACAAAATATACCACTAGAGAGCAATCAGTATAATGTTGTCAGGCACCAATCAATCAATCAATTTATTTTCTTGTCAAAAGAAAACATAAGATACATGGAAAATCGTTAAGGTACATGTATATACAATGTGATACATTCATGTAATAAATCAAAATAGAATTATCCATGTAACCAAAAATAAAAGAAAATAATTTTTGGAGGTCTACATGTTTTTCTCTTCTAAATATTCTCAAACACTATGAGCAATAAATAAATTTTAAATCAATTTTTTAGTGCATACGTTTATATATAATCATAGAAAAAAATATTATTAGTACAATTTATCTGCTATTATTCGTATGAAAAGTAATAAGTATAAATGCAAAAAAAATTTAATTTAAATGATTTTTTGAATAAATTAAACATTTCAAAATGTCTATATGTACTAATAAAATTATGAAGAGGACCACATTAAACCTTCTATGGTTTAGGTTTTTAAAACAGGGCGACCACAATGGCTTATTTTCTCAATGAAAAATTTTGTTTAAAATCTTACCTAACACTCCAGGTTGAGGTGCCCATTTTGTGAGCAACACATTTGTGGAGAGATTTGGAATACTGTCGAGATCAATTTTTCCAAATAACTTTTTGTGGTAGTTTCTTGAAAACGTTAACAAATGCTTGAAGCAGCTTCTCTGGCAGGAAATGAACTGGCACAACTGTCCCCAAGCTGAAGTACACAACTCCTTCCTTGGCATCATCCATAAATTTCTTGAGATCCTACATCCAACAAACTCATCTTCCACAGATAGTTTATAATTAAGTTCATATGATTGTTATTAAAACAGATCCATCTTTTTTCATCTGAAATTCTATAATTCATCAGAATGTTATTATTTGGTGGTTTTTTTGTTCTGTAGTGTTTGTTTTGGTGTGAGGACGCTTTACAATAACAATAAATTAATGATTTCTTAGATTCCGTCTCCTACAAACTAAAATGAAGAAACTTTTCCTTAGTACATTTATTATTCCAAAATTATTAAGAACATGGTCAGTTTTAAACATAACTGAAGCCAATTTTTATAACAATCTCTATTATATACCTTCACTAATGAAATTGTCACAGCTTTTCAATTAGTAGCTATGATGGTGTTTTAATTTACCAAAGAAGATATTTTTCAACACAAAATGCTTCTTAAAAAGTGAAAAATTATATCAAAGACGGATAATAGAAGGTCGAGTATGAATTACAATGATCTAACTTTTCAAGGTAAGATATTACCTTGGGAAGTGGTGTCCTGTCAGGAGAAATAGTGATGCCTGCGATGGGGATGATATTTGGAGTGTATGGCCTCGGATACTCTACAGCAGGATGGCTGTTGATGAGGTAAAGAGAGACATTTCCAACCAGTTCGGCAACGCTTGGTGCAACCTGGATATAGTACTCTCTCAGGATTTTGTCTTGTGCGGGCAACTGATAGTTGTAATAGAGAAACAGAGAGCATGTGATTGACACAAAATTGAATAGTCTTTGCACAAACGTCATATTGTCTGTTGCAACGACTGATGTCGTCTCAGGAAACTGAAGCTATAGATATGGCATTACCAGCATCTCTATTCAAAGCCGGAAACACGTGATAATCCTTGTATTGTGATTGTTGGTGCTCCAAATAGGTTTCCGAACACTAACATTGATTCTTGTCCAAAAGTGGACTCTGTTATCACGAGATCAAAGTGCTCCTTAGAGTGTATCAGGTTCTTTATGCTCTCTTGCTGGAAATATTTCCTTACACATTAGGTTTGTCCGCCACCAGATATTTAGGAATATAAAAGGGGTTGTGCCACGTGCTGTTGGACATTTTTGCGGCTTGTAGGAATTCTTCGAATGTCCATTTTTCTAGAACAAGAACACTACAATGAACTAGTACATTGTTAACAAAGATAATGTACAACAATTACTACATCAATTTTAAAACTACCATCTATTCACACAACAATACCCACTCCTTTAGTCTATTCTAAAATCTTATTCAACATACAACATATACTTGCACCTTAATATATAGGTTATCCATCTAACTGTCCCGCCATTGGTATCTCATAAGCACTAAATGTACAGCTAATAAACTTAAAGAGTGTCTTCACCTATATTTTAATGACAAATACAAATTTCACTTAGAATTTCTAAATGTTGCCACTGTTTTATAATATGGCATATCACTTTAAAAACTTGTTATGAAACACTCTATATATTTAAAAAGAAAATGTGGTCCTTGAAACGTGTTATAAACACATACTGAATCGTTTGAACCAAATCAATCAGTAATATCTGGAAGCAGGTTCTGAGCTAACCTTTTGACATCATCCAAATCTTTACTAGTACTTGGATGGAAGTGGTAGTTTCATCTGTAATATGGAACATAACAACAAATGAAGAAAACAGAAAAAGGGAACATTTTTTAACCTAAAAAATGAGAAAACAAAAAAGGCCAAAATTACAATGTAAAAGTTTAGAAACCCACTAATATTATAAATGCGAAAGTTTGTATGTTTGGATATTTGGATGTTTGGAGGTTTGTCTCGAACTCACGCTGAAACTGCTATACGGATTGTGCTGAAATTTGGAACAGGTACAGCTTTTGGTCTGAATTGTTAGAGTGCTTTTTACCACCCATAACTCATTCATTTCTCCAAATAAAGTCGAATTCAAATTGGAAAAATTAGTTTGTTTACATTCGAATGTTTACGATAAGAACGAAACGTATTTGACAGCTGTTGACAGCTTTAGTTCGACAAACTTTCTGAAACATCTGTTTACATTTGAATTGTATCAATAATAAGTAAACAGTTTTTGATCGGTTAGTGTAAATAATAAATAAAAACATTAATATATAAATTTTACTCCAGGTTGCGCCAGTGACGAATTAAAATCATCTAAATGCATTAAATACTACTATTAAAAACTAACCTTTAATAAACAAAGTTATGAATGTTTTCACATAAAGTTACTTTATACTGGTGGGCTTCCTTGACATTATGATATTACATTTTTAACAATGGCTTTACGGAAAAAACAGAGAAATTACCATCATTACCTTAAACGATTCATTCTTTCCCTGGCTACAGTCCAAAAAACAAGTGTAACGCAAAACTTTAATAACGATTATTTTGGAATGATGCATAACCTTAATAAGAATTTCCCTCTTATACCAGAAATACATAAGAAGTAGGTAGGACTTCCCCCTAGGTCGTAATAGGCTTTTCAGTCCTAGCAAACTCAACTATGTCAACCACGATTTTGACCAAAGTAGATTTTCCGAGAACTAGGTAATCGAAACGAATATAAAATTAGGTCGAGGCAATACTGCAAGCTAAACAGTGACATAGTAGGAAAGTGAATTTAAAATGGTGTTAAGTAGGCACTATTTAACCGAAGTAGGCATCTCGGTCCTACGTACGTATATGTATTTCTTCTTCGTCAGAACAACAAAGGTAAACTCTACTATAGTACTGGAAATACTTAGACCTGAAATATATGACAAGGACTGGAAAAACATACGAGTTTTGACCTAAGTAAGTTTCCGAGACCTGTGTGATCTGAGATTTGTGTTTTCTTGATCGGGATGACAAGGCAGATTCAGCTGTGCCGTTACGTATTATAATTAATTAGAACCAGAAATGCTCCATACAAGTGCCAAACATGACATAATAATTAAAGTTCAACTCTGATACTATTTTACCACGAACTTAAATAATATCTACCTGATGTATGACTACTTTACGTTTTTTAAATTTTTATAAGACTCCCATCACATTACATCATAATTGCTTTTACTAAGTAATATAAGGACTTTTGGTTTCTAAGATTTGCGTGCGAAGCCACGGGTAACAGCTACTAGTCCATAAAAATCAACCTTTCTGATTATTTTTTTTCTACTTAAATAATATTGTGACAAGTTAAATGTTATGTTAATGAGTAATAATTCCATTTCAATACCCTGTTTATTTTGAACGGACTCAAAAATAATCAAGATTTCTAATCTATTATCCAAGTAAATAAACTATATGGACAGTCAAGTTTCTATATTGTTTAGTCAAGTATAAACAGCAGAAGGCCCTGAATTGGTCTTCATATAAAGTAAGGAGGTGGTTGACCTTTATTTTGTTTTTTTCCTGTTTCTGTTATTTACCGTAACATAATGCACAACCAACAAGAACGTAGCCAGGAAACAAATTTTGGGTGGTCAAGACAACTGATATTTCCCAAAGTGGACAGAAATTAAGACCCCATTTTGTTCCTTAAACAGTTCTTTACCCGTATCTGTGTTGAGAATTAATCGTACAGCAGTACATTTCATTAATACAGAATTAAATAATATAATTTAAATGTTATATTATATAATTAAATATTATATATAATATTAAATAATTAAATAATAAATATTATTATTAAGTTTGATAAAAAAGTAATTTTAATCAATTGAAATATATGGAGGAGGGGTCCGGACCCCCTAGGATCGCCTTGCTGGTTACGTCCTTGCAACCAGAATTTTTCTAGGTGTCTAAATTTTGACATTGAATGTCATACCTCCTCATAGCATTTTGCATAGCCAAATTAATTTAGTTCAGGATATTATTGAAACTACATTAATCAATGTTATCAGAATTATTAACAATATGATAAATTAAATAATTATACATATCTAAGTAGGAATATAAACTTATTTACTTATTAAGTAAACTTACGAAATTCCTTTTCCAATTCCGTGTTGGATCTCCACGTGGGTGTAGTTAGCCAACGGTTTACTGGTGAGGAAATGGACTGTACTCGACTATATGGTGTCCTCTTTGATGCAAGGCTTTAAGGATCCCAGACACAAAGATTATAGTGACTCTTACCATAGAAAGGTGCCATGGGCAAGTATCCTGGCACTGAAACTACAGCCTATCGCATTGAGGAGGGAAAAGCCATAGGAAAACTGTCTTCATGTTTGATTCCTGGGGAAAAATATAGACTCTTGTGAAGTGTTTAAAGTTTAAACAAAGTTTATTTAACTTATTAAAAAATTATTTTTCAGATTAAGGTAAAATGTTCGAGCTTTGTTTGAAACAAACCAATCCAAGAAAATAATATTATCACTTTGGTTGAGTTACTGAAAAGAGTCATATGATTAACATTCACAATGTACTCTGTATACGAATTTGTTTACTCTGTGTTCTTTATGCCAGCATGGTTTACACACAAGACTTTTATAAACCAGAGTCACTTTTTATCAAACCATAATGAAAAAATACCAATAAACCTATGCTTACCAATTTTAATTAAATAGGTAGTAAAGTTAGAGTGTTACGCTAAATTTAAACCTTCTAGGTGAACTCATTAAACTCTTCTTGTGCATACAGACATACATAAATCAGATTAAATTGAGTTGCTCACTGGAAAATTGTTTGGCGTCTGACTTCATGTGTTTTAAGAATTTCAATGCTAGTTTTTAACAATACCAAATGTGAATGTTGCGGTTTTCTCAAGTTTACCTTCCTCTTTAATTCCTCTAAGTCTGTGACAGCATCAGGAAAGAGAAAGTTGTACTGGAGCAAACTTTACATTGGAACAAGGTTACATTGAATCAACCCTTTCCACCATAGCTACGTTATGTGTAGCAGTATTGTAAACAGGTCAAATTACGACATTTGAATATTCGCGGGGAATTGGGCAGGACTGTGACGTCAGTGAATCGGCAGACTGTGACGTCAGTGAATCACATGTTGTCGGAATTGAGATTCATTTAATTAATAACGAAGAAATATATTAAACTTTATACGGGAAAGATTTAATTAATTAAAATGAAGTAAACATAACCAAAATTCGTGTTTTACAAAAGTACTATAATAGAATTACGCAGAAAAAGCCAATTGTGGGATAAATGACTTGTATATTGATGACGTCATAAAGCACATGTTGCTAAAAATATTTAATAAAAAAGCTTTGAAAAAAATAATAAAAAGAAAATAGAAAGAATTAAATTAAATGATTGAAATATAGTGAACGTGATAAAATTTCGACAATTGTAAGGAAAAGAATCAAATTATATTTAATCGTGAAGACGCTGAATTAAACGGTGAGAGGGGATGAGTATTGTTTTGAGTCGGTATGTGTAGTTTTATACGGCAGATTCCTTCTTCTCTTTCCAGACTTAAAGCAAGGAGGTTGTGTGCATTCTCCTGGGATAGTAGTGATGAAATTAATAGGAAAACTGTATTATGGTGAATTGAAATTTTTATGAAGGATGGGATATTATGTTAGATTCTTAAGTTATCAAAGCAAGGTGAGTGGAATTATATATATGTATGGACAGTGTAAAATGGAATAAATTAACGTCAAGGTCATTTGGTTTGACTTTTATTTGAGTATCCCATTTATAAAGAAGTGTGAATTAGGAACTTTAATGGAGTGATATTAAATTTTTAACCACTACTCAACCTATTTAAAAACCTGAGATAGATTGTTGTTGGTGACACCACCAGACATTCAAATTTGATAGTAATTTGGTATTAAACTTTGAATAGTATGAGTTAGCCAACACGATGTAATTTACATAACCAATGAGAGGGAGCACATTTTGAATAGTGATTGGGAAAGGATTGGGACTGCAAACTGTTTATCTGGAAGGTGGCAGAGTTTCAAGCAGTACCAAGGGGACGCAGCTAGCTTGGGCAGATTTTGAGCAAGATGGAGACCAACACCATCCGGAGCAAAATGGTACAGCAACGTGGGACTCGTAACAAAATGGCGCACAACTACATGGGGCGTCAACAACACCTAAAAAACCGATACGCAGCAAATTACCGCAGGCCAAACCGGGGCAGATCTTCAGACAAATTGACGCAGCAAGTGGGAATTGCAGCAGTATTAGGCTTTTGTAAAATGGCGTAATGTATTTCTTTCAGCACACACTGTTACCTGAAAACTTTTTACTAATAAGAAACACTTTCTTTAACATTTTTTATGAAATTCCACTTGTTGGATTTGCCGGCTTTTTGCAGTCACATGTCATAGAGTGTGAGGTTGGTTTACTTCTTCCCATGATCTACACCACTGGGCTGGTAGTCATAATTATTTTTGTAATTAACACATTTTGTAATTTTAACACATTAAAGACATATAGAAATATGTACAAATAAACAGTTTATACTTAAATTTGGCATTATTCGTTACCCTTTTATGGTCAAGATTACATAGCATATTTTCTCCAAACAAAGAAATTCCTCATTACTGGGTCCCCCAATTCGAAAGTGTTCCATAGACGATAATTATTTATAAAGTATCATGGAAAATAAATTAAATTTGTTACTATAATCTATCACAATGTGTTAGATAGGGAATAGGTTTATACAATTGATTATGTAAATTAATATAAGAATCATGTTTAATAATAATTATTAAACATGATTCTTATTTTAATTACATAATCAATTGTCTTAAACTAATTCCTCTATTATTATCAAGATTACAAATAGAGCGTTAAAATTGAATACTTTTATGGTGGACTCAGATTTGTTCTTAGAAAGTTTCCTTGGAAAAATTATTGACGAGAGTATAACGGTCAGCCCATGAGCCATTACTTTGAGCAGCAGTTCTTTTAGTGTGAGCCCTCTCTTGTTTTGCAGTTCTTGTTGGTCGTGCTTGTGAAGGTTTCCTGGCGCGATGTAGGATGATAAATTCATATAGCTTCAAATGTTGTGCTGGCAGGTTATATTATTCACCATTTCTGGTACTGTAACAGGTGGATATTTATGTTTTCCTTACCAGATCTTCTACATCAGCATATTTTACAACTTCTAGTATGTAATAGAGCAACGAATTTCAAGATATTGGAAGCATCTTTACAACTTAGCATGTGATTTTAGGACCTTCTAGTTTTTTATAGGATTGTTTCTTGGATGGTCAGGACTTTTTCTTGATTTTGTTGCTGTTATATCACCCTATACAGTAAGGCCATATCTTAGATGGATTAAAAGAAGTAGAAATAGGCTACAATGTATTATGAAGACGTGTAGAATTAGAAGATTTTTTTATGTTCAGCACGATTTCTTGTTAATGGGATCCTTTTTCCAAATCTAAGTTTAGTATAGCTCGTATCTTGAATGTATAATGTTCAAAAGGCAAAAGTCGACCTATTCTCCCAACCCACTTTAATATTAATTGAAGGTGTTTAGCCCCGAAACTCAAATCTTCTAATATGCGTCACTGTATTGAAGACCACAATATTCCTTTATATAGGTTCATAACATAATATTATGGTATTGTTTAGAGCTGAATTATTTAAAATAAACTATTAAAGAATGCTTTATTTTTAGAGTATGTTTCTATTTTTATCATACGGAACTATGGTCCTATCTGACCCTATTGATTGTGATAACATTTAGCATAAACACAAAACTCAACTATCTCAAACAGTCTGATACAGAAGCTCACATTTTTCCCCTACAGTAAACTTGGAGTCACACCTTAAAGAAATACGAAGCTCTAATTGCATGCATAAAGTTTCTGGGTGAAAATAGAGATTTCTGAAGAAATTTAGTTACGGTAAACGTTTGGTCAGTTATAAGAAATATGATTACTAATAAAAAATTGCAAATGGATATTATACATTTTATGTCAACTTAATGTCCATTATAAAACATTATTAATTCTCTTATATAAATCGCAATTCTTTTTTTTGATAATGGCTGAAGTTTTCATCGCACCTGATTAATTAAATGAAAAAAAGATGCATATGTCAAGTGAAAGGGATCTATTATATCTCAGTACATTACATATTGATCATAAATTTTAAGCTGAGATTGTTTTTAACTAATGAACTATCCCAGCGATAGTTAGAAATAAAGTTGACAAGTAACACTTGTTGAAAATAATTTTCAATAATTTCAGAAAGTTTTTATTTTAAATTTTTTCCAAGCTTATTCAAATCAATAATTTATGTATTATTTTTAATTTAAATACTCTTTTCATGTTTTTATGTGGCATATTTAAAAAAGCATTAGTTTTAAAAAATATACATACTTAGTATTGTATTAAGTTATAATTATGTCTGGTTCATACAAATTATTTAATTACAATAAATAATTTTCATATAATTTTAAAATGATTAAATTTGTAGATGGACGTATACTAAATTTTTATAACTTGGTTGGCTTCTAAAATAACAATTAATGACTTGTGAAGAATAATAAATAAAATCAAGTCGCAAACAAATAATAAAACACAAATAAATAAAACTTAATAATAATAATATCATTAAAATAAATGGTTAGACTTAAATTCTTCTTGATTTTTTTGAAGAACCAGATTCATAAAGTAAAAAGAAAAAAAATGGAAAATCAGCTTTTGTATTTACAGTCAAAGTGCATTTACGACAAAATATTTTTAGTATTAAAACTATTGGAAGATTACACCCAACATGATGATACAGAAACTGCTTACCTGGTATCCGCCAGATGAGAGCAACTATTGGAGTAAAGGTTCCCTCCAGTCTGTGAATGATGTGAGGCTCGAAAATCAGGCCCAACAGTTGTATGATTACTGATTACTATCCCCCTCCTCACGCACACTTCTCCAATTCAACAATGTATAATTTTTCCTCTCTCTTCTTATTTAGCCATGAACCATTACATAACACCCAAAAACAAGTTGAAACAGCTGAGTGTTTTTTTATTACAGGGCTAATACCATGTTATTACAATCCAAACCATTATAAAGAATGCAAAGTAAAAAATAATTAATTTGATTATGTGCAATATGCCATGTAAAATGTATTAATATTTATATATTCAATTCACTTCTTTTTTGGTTAATTAAAGTTGAATTTTGAAGAAGGGTGTCTCAAAATATGTTGTATAATTATAAATGGTTACCGCTGGAAAAGAAAAAAAAAATAATAACAGTGGTGTTTAGTATTGAGTCATAATTTCAGACATAGTTAAATTAAGTGTTTTTAGATCAACAGTTTTGTGGGACTCAAATAAATCACCCAGTATTCATAGTATCTGTGTGTGAGGAGATTCAGGTTACGAGTTCAGGCAGAGCAAGTTACATTTTTGTGATCCAAGCTTGATTGGAAATTAAATGAATGGCTAATTGCCGGTTGCAACAAATTTTAATAAATGTAAAACAAGTCATTTGTCATGTATTTGATCTTACCTGATCCATTATCAATAGTTTTTTTGTTATCTTAAGACATTCATCATCCATCATTCATCATGCATCTGATGTTTCCGGTTCACATCCACGGGGGTCGTTCGTAACGACAGCCTCCTCCCACTTTTGGTCTGTCATTCCAGGTCTTCCTCTTCCTCCACCTGCACCTTTCTGTAGTTCCTAGCCTTCTCTCTCTGATGTCTTTCCACACTTTGGTCCTCCCATCTTCCTACTCGGTCTTTCCTCTTGGTCTTCTTCCTCTTTTTCCTCTCCTTCTCCCAGTGCGCTATTCTAGGCATTTCTATTATCTCCCAATCCTCTTCAACATGCTCTCCAGCCACCACTGTAATTCTCTTTACTTTTTTCCATTGTTCTCTTGGCAGTGAAACTACCTTCTCAATCTCTCTCTGGTTGATTTTGCCGTTCCTTATTTCCTATCTCTTCTTGTAATGTCTTCTCTATCACCTCTTAATAAATCTCATTTTCCTGCAGCTTCGCATATCACATGCTTATAAATAATTTTTAGTCCATGTCCACGAGTCTCTGCTCCATAATAATAAAAATTGGTTGGAAATAAGATTTATTCACATCAATACTTTATGATTCTTTTCCCAATGTTTCCAACGATCCACACATATCTTCTTCAACCCATAATGTGAAAAAACTTTCCACTCTTATCCATACTTCTGTTTTCCTATCTCTTCTCTTATTGTGCCCCTATCTGTTATGATACTTCCTAAATACCCACCCCCCCCCCCCCCCACCCCCCCCCCCCCCCACCCCCCCCCCCCCCCACCCCCCCCCCCCCCCACCCCCCCCCCCCCCCACCCCCCCCCCCCCCCTCCCCACCATAATTCTCTAAGTCTGTGACAATGTCAGATTCAGATGCTGCATTAATAGGGAGGTGAATTAGAGCACATTCACAGTGAATCAATTATTCCTACCATAGCCAAGTATGTGTAAAGAACTCGGTTGCTCCACAGTGCTTTGGGATAGTGTCAAACAAATTGTAATGCACTCAATTTTGCACCTGATGAGACAATGAGAATACCTCGTCGTTATCTGGAATTACTCTATATTTTGTAGGCTAGGTGGCTCTAATGTCAAAACGATGGAAATAGTTCATTTTGGGTTCTCTTGTCACTGACTATTCTTTTATCCCTTCAGGCAAACATGGCTCCAGATTCCAGGAGTCAAGTATGTGATAGCATCAGATTATCAGATTTTAGACGCTGCATTAAGAGGAAGGTGAACTGTAGCAAACTGAACATTCACATTGAATTAACCATTCCTACCTTAGCTACATTATGTGTAGCAATAATGGGGTTAAGTAACTTGCCTAATGTGTTTCTTTAAGCACTCAGATACCAAAATCTTTTACTTATAAGAACGCTTTCAATAATATCTATGTTGGAGTTCATGAATTTCCTGATTTATTGCAGTGACATGTGACAGAGTTTGAGGTTAAGGATTTCCTCCAATGATCTCACCACATGCTGGTAGTCATACTTATTTTTAATTGCACATTTAATTGTTTAACAGTTGTATTTTTTATTTATACATATTTAAGAATATAAGAAGTATATACAATTAATAAAAACTATTTACATTATAATTTAAATCTGGCATTATTCATTACCTGCTTGGTTAATATACATAGCATACTTTGCAAGCAACGGAATTTTCAATACAACTGGGTCCTTCTATTCTGAAGCATTCCCAGAAATGGTTTTCATTCATAAAAGATCAGGGAAAATAAATATGTTTGTTATTTTATGTTATCTATCATAACATAGTTAATAGTGAATAGGTTCACACAATTTACTATGTAAATTATAATCAGAATCATCTTTCCTAATAATTATCAACATTACATAATAATCATCATAAACATTAAAAAATTTAATTTTAATGGTTGACTCAGATCAGTTCTCAAAAGGATCTTTGGAGAAATGATTCATGAGAATAAAAGGGTCGGTCCATTAACCACCCTCTCAACGGTACTTTTAGTGAGTGCCCTCTCTTGTTTTACAGTTCTTGTGATAGTATGTTTTAAGTTTCGTGCCAGTGTAGGATGGTTTAGATTCATACAGCTTCAGATGTGCTGAAAGGTTATAAAATTCACCATTTCTGGTATTGTAATGGTAGATATTTCTGTTTCTTAGCAGATCTTCTCCAACAGCATACATTACAACTTCTAGTATGTATAAAGCCACTACTATCACGAATATGAAGAATTTGAAAGTATCTTTATAAATTTCCAGGTGATGTAGACCTGTTAATACTCTGATAGATTTTTTCTGGGTGATACAAACTCTTTTTAGATTTATTGCTACCACCTGATAAAGCAAGGCCATATCTTAAATAGTTTTCAAAAAAAGCAATAGACCAAGAACGTATCCAGGAAAAATTTTTGTGGGATCCAGACAACTGATATTTTCCCGTAGTGGACAGAGAGTAAGACCCCATTATGTTATTTGACCCCTTTCTATGTTGAGCAGTTCTGTTATTTCAGCAGAACATCTCAGTAATACTGAATTATTTGAATAGTAATAATTGTTTGATAAAAAAGTAATTGAAATAAAAAATTGAAAAAGTAAAACTTTGAGAGGGGTCGAAACCCCTTGGACCTACTTGCTGGCTACCTCTTGGAAATAGACTATGAATTATGAGCACATATAATAGTAAAAACTTTTCTGTACAGTATCACTTTTTTTTAAAGAAACTCTTTTACAAAATCTAAGTTTAGTCTAACCTGATCTTGTGCACATGATATTCAAAAAGGTAAGGTAAACCTATTCTATGACCCCCTTAAATAAATTTGAATTGATGTTTAGCCCCCAAACCTAACTTCTATATACACCACTGTATTATTGGATGTATTTTAAGCCACAATATAGCCATAATTCAACATTTAACACATAACATTATATTTTTTTAGAGCTGAGTAATTTAAAATAAATGATTAAAACATTTTTATTTTAAAATTTTTGTTTCTATTTTTGTTATCTAGGATTATTGTCCTATCTGACAATACTGACTGATAACACTAGTTTAAAAACTCCACTATCTCAGTTTGATAAATGCTCTCAGGTGTTTTCCTCAGTAATTTGGCAACAACTTGAAGAATACACACTCTGATGTATATTATTTTAAAGTTTTTTGGTGAAAATGGGTTTCTGAAGTAGTAATTTAGAAAAATTTGATAACATGTAAGAAATAAATACCAATAAAAATTGTAAAATAATAGATAAATATTATGTAAGTAATAAATATGTAATGCAGTAATAAAAACAATATAATTTATTTATACAAATCCAATAATGCTTACAATGCAGTGAAGGATTGTAGATCTTAGTGACACTTATTGACATGGTTTTAGACTGAGTTTTTTATACTAATAGCACACTCAAAAAGAAAGCTTTTACCAACAATTTTAAAATTTAAAAAATACATTAATATGGTTATACGTCTTGAGTTAAACCAGGACTAATAAAATTCATGACTGTGTAATATTTTAATTTAATATGTTTCATGTTTTATATGGCACATTTTAAAAGCATGAAAAATAGTAACTGATATATTGAATATGAATTTAAGCCAAAAACATAGTACACAATACTGTATTAGTATATCTGATCATAAAATGTATAATTTTAAACACAAGTTTCATATAGTTTTAAATTATTTCAATTTGTAATAAACTAATTAAATTTTGTAACTAATTGAATTCAAAAGAACAATTAAACTGTGGGAAAATAAGAAATAAATCAGTATTAAAACTAATAATAAACCCAATCAATTAACAATAATTTATTTATATACCATGAGAAAATTTTTAAATAGGCTTATTCTTGTTTTGCAAACAACAATTCATCAAGCAGGAAGAAAGAATGAATTAAATAGTTTTTATATGTAGTGAAAATAGCTTTAGAAATATTTCTAGTGTAACATTATTTAGGTTATGTTCTAAAATGATGCAACAGTATGGCAGTCTGTGTGGAAACAATAAAAGCTCACCTGTTATCCACCAGCTGAGAGCAACTACTAGAGTAAGTCCATCCAGTCTGTGAATGAGTGAGAACTCAGCTGGCCAAGGCCCTATGATTACTGCTCCTCCCCTCCACCTCTTTCTCAATTCCACAATCCCTCCTCTCTTTCTCTCCATCTCTTTCTAGCCATAACCATTATATAACACCCAAACAACTATATAATTATAATTATATATTGGTAGTGAAATGTTATGTGTTATCTTTCTGTTGTACCATATTACTGACACTATATTATACAACTACCTTAATCTGTAAGGTGTTAACAAAGTTAACGGTTGAAATATTTTTGTGAATGAGTGAGAACTCAGCTGGCCAAGGCCCTATGATTACTGCTCCTCCCCTCCACCTCTTTCTCAATTCCACAATCCCTCCTCTCTTTCTCTCCATCTCTTTCTAGCCATAACCATTATATAACACCCAAACAACTATATAATTATAATTATATATTGGTAGTGAAATGTTATGTGTTATCTTTCTGTTGTACCATATTACTGACACTATATTATACAACTACCTTAATCTGTAAGGTGTTAACAAAGTTAACGGTTGAAATATTTTTCAACATTAACAGTATATGTATATATGTAAAAATATATATATATATATATATATATATATAGATTATTCCTTCTTGAGAGACCATTTTAACTTGAGTATATATGGATTTTTCCTTTCTTTTTACTTTTTTTTACATTCATCTGATCATTTAATTAAACTTTTCTTTATTGGTTTCTGCTCGAGCACATTTTTTATACTGTTTCTGAATGTTTTACACTTGTCTGAATGCCATACTTTGTGATTGTTAATGTATTCTTCTGTTTCTTTTATCCACCTACATTTGTTCTTGGTTGAGTTTGTATTAAAAAAAAAACACACACACACACACACAAATTAGTTTCTTCAAATAAATAAAAAACCAAATACGGTTTAACTTTTTTCTAATTTTGATCAATTTTCAGTGTATTTCTTCAGACAAAATTTGTATATAAATATTTTTAAAATATAGAACTAGAAAAAAACAAAACACTTATTTTTTCAATTTATTATCAAGGGAAACCACTAAAAATTTACTTACTAAATCCTAATCATCAACATCCACTGGTCCTAAACAGTATATTTCGAGTTTTTTTTCTTTATTTAATAAAAATTCATTTGATGCAAACCACTGTGAAGCATCAGTCATTGCTTTGTGAATTTCTTTTAGTTGATTTATATATTGGCTGATTTAAAAACAAATGGTGCCATTTACCTGTATTAAACTGTACATACACTACACCATGTTTATATCACTAATTGACTATTGAATAATTGTGGAAACTTTAACATGGAATTTTCTGTAGATACTTTGTAAGACGTTTTGTCTATCCAATATATACTTTCTTGTATTCTAAAGAAAGTCATAAAAATTTCCCACAAATTGAAGAAATACTTTGCTTTATTTGAGAATTAGAAATGTAGAATAAATATATCTCCTAAATTGTAATTATTTTAGTAAACAATATATAAGCCAAACATCTCAAAGGCAGATCCAGTACTAATTTTCGGAGGAAGCACCTTGGTTGAAGTTTTCCATTATCTTTACTATAAGAGGTGATACGGAATTAGATACAACAAAAAATAAAATTTTTAGAAAAAAATTTACTTGTTCTCAAAGTTTAGTTCATTAACTTTATTTTATTTTCCATGCTTTCAGTCCGAGAGTGAAAGATTTTTTCATAAAAACTTATTTTTTTTAATCTTAAGGTGGCCATGGTTATTGTTTCAGTATTGTTCATGGCAAACTCCTTGTTGTAGATTCTGGAGACCACAATACAGACAAAATTGAAAATTGTTATAAATTATGAAAGTAATGTTGCATTACACATAAATAAAAATGTCAATAGATTTAATTTTAAAAGGAGTGAAACTGCCCATCAACTTTCATTGAAATCTAAATTTCCTTTCAGTTTAAAGCTTTGATCATTAATTAAAATGTTGTATTTTTTTACTTTTACTCTTTGGCATTCTGATAAAACATCAGTTGTGAAGAATTTTGACTGTTTATTTTTCAGTAAGTGTTTTGTTTTTTTCTAGTTCTATATTTTAAAAATATTTATATACAAATTTTGCCTGAAGAAATACACTGAAAATTGATCAAAATTAGAAAAAAGTTAAACCGTATTTGGTTTTTTATTTATTTGAAGAAACTAATTTGTGTATTTTGTGTGTGTGTGTGTTTTTTTTAATACAAACTCAACCAAGAACAAATGTAGGTGGATAAAAGAAACAGAAGAATACATTAACAATCACAAAGTATGGCATTCAGACAAGTGTAAAACATTCAGAAACAGTATAAAAAATGTGCTCGAGCAGAAACCAATAAAGAAAAGTTTAATTAAATGATCAGATGAATGTAAAAAAAGTAAAAAGAAAGGAAAAATCCATATATACTCAAGTTAAAATGATCTCTCAAGAAGGAATAATCTATATATATTTATATATTTTTACATATATACATATACTGTTAATGTTGAAAAATATTTCAACCGTTAACTTTGTTAACACCTTACAGATTAAGGTAGTTGTATAATATAGTGTCAGTAATATGGTACAACAAAAAGATAACACATAACATTTCACTACCAAAGATTAGAGTTTAAATTTGTATCTCCCAACATCATAGGACTGCATCACTTGGTAGTTGAAGATTTCAACTATTACATACTATAGTAATAAGTGTTTTTAAGTTATGGGCAACATTTTATTTTGCTTCTAATTAAAGAATATCCATAATTTCCACTGATTCTTGAAGAAGCTCAAGTGGTTGCTGTCAAAACTAAACTATCAGAATAGAGAATACTAAGTTTGCCATTCATTAAAACTTTGAAGCACTCAATTATCTACTTGAATCACAACAGGAAATAAACCACTTGATTGATAAAAAGAGTTGTTGTTATCTAAATTTTTAAACTGTATTGAGTTTATATTACATAATCAACAGATAGACCAGAGGTGACAATTATTGTGATGCAATAACAAGAAATTTTAATAATAATTTCATAAAGGTATAAAATATATTTATTCCTTTTTTTATTACACCACATGTGTATTCTGTAATCAACAGTATAGCCCAGGATATTTATAAACAAACTGACAGACATTTTTGCTGTCCAAAAAAGCTTCCACTGTTGATGAACCTCTCTAACCTTGAGTATCATTGAGGTTATCAAATCCTGAGTAGTAATCAGGGCCGAGGCAATCTGTCAAATTGCTCTGTGGTCTCTGCCTTTCAGTTTCCAGCCTATAATGCATGTTCAGAGCTGCACCTGTTCTTCCTTAACGTTAGGGCTGGCTCTAGGTATGGGTGGGGGAGGGCACTCAAGTTGGAAGATATTTTGACATCAACCTGTTGCTCACATGATGTAGAAAAAAATTGTAATGTTGTGGAATATATCATTTTAACAATGAGCCAACTAATATAGTACATTAAATTAACACACATTCACAAAAAAGTAAATAGTAGTTGAGTTATAGTCCTTTATTTTGTTTATATAACATGTCACAGGATTTGGGTTTATATGGAAAATTTCAGCTTGATATAACAATGAAAAATGGTTAAATTTAAGAAATGTGTTTTTGTGTCATGATGATATAAGCACAGACAGAGAGAGTTTGTTCAATTACATCATTTCCTTACAAATTTAGGTTTTCCCAAGTCCAGTAAGACTTGTTAGTAAACCCCTAATTTCCAAAACTTTTCACATTAACTACGGTACTTTACCATACAGTACCCTAATATACATACTATGCATTTACATTATTCTATCAAATAAATCTAAACTTGGTGTGGCTAGATGGGAGAATTCATTACTAATTATAGTATTATTATAGTAGTGGCATTATTGCCACTATAATTTCTATGGTGTTGGTGACAAAATGATGTTTTGAGCAAGGGATCATAAATAGGTATAACAAATTGCAACACTAATATGCATTAAACCATTTGAGCCATCCAATTTTCAACGAAAGACACAAACAGACAAACATACGATAAATTAATTTTGATAAAAAAATATATTTCCCAATGGGGCTTTTGATTTTTATTTATAATTTTATTACTAGGTATGATTACACTATACCACTTGTTACATAACAGGCTTCACTGGGGCTGCTTGCAGAATTTCAAATTCATAGCACATTTCATTCTTGAGATATCTTATGGACAGATAGACAGACAGGCAGTCATACAGAAAAGAAATATTTACATTCTCCTGCAGACAAAAGAGAAATTGTATCATGAGTTATATATAGCCTTTAATGATGCTCAGCTAAATTCCATGGTTGAACATACACCCATAGAACTCATTCTTATCTTTGTAGAAAGTTTTATGCACAGATTAAAGTCTAGAGATAAAGTCTTTCTCAAGATATCTTGCCACATGATAATGATCTAGGGAGAGTACATGATAACGCAAGATTGCACTGAAATCAAATCTGGTTGCTGACTTTTAACATAGCAATCCCTCTGATATTTTTTCTTTTACCCTTGAATTAAAATGTCACAAGTTAAAACCTGATATACTTGTACTCAGTTTGTTCACAAAATTATTTATTCTGCTATTTTCTCATTGCGATCACGCTTACCCATAATTCTGAGGTAAAAATATTTGCTATTTCTCAGACAAATCCTACGCAACTTTTTTTCTAAATAAAAAAATAACATAGGATGTGTTTCAAAAACATTTCAGCTCGATAGAGTAATGAAAAGTGGTTCAATTTAAGCAATGTATTTTTGCTTCATGACTATACACACACAGAGAGGGATTACAAGCTAATAGTAGAAAATGAAAAATAAAACAAAAGGAAATAGGAAGATTATGATTTGTTGTGAAATAAGAAGTCAATTTTAATGTGTTACCTTACCTACAAGGAGAAGGTTATGTTTTTCATGTATTTGCCAGATGAGAAACAATAATTCTTAGCAATGGAATATTTACAATGTTCTTAATTCCCAATTATTTCAGCTATCTTAAGGTAGTAAAATGAATTTTCAGTTGGAATAATTTTTTAAAGTTTGGTCACAGCCAAGAACTTAACCAGAATAAAATTTTGGAGGAGATTAGGACAACTGATATTTTCCCGTAACGGACAGAAAGTAAGGCAAGTGTAATTTTGTTTCTTAAAAAGAACATGCAACAAATTTATATCCAAAAGAAAACTTTTAATAAAAAATACGTAATTATTTTATTGTACTGTATTTTATTAAAATGTATAATTCCCTTAAATAATAAATCATGAAAAATCTCTCTGAATCTATAGCTCATCTACACACTGTATACATTTCACATTTTTTTATCTTCAACTGTTTTTATTTGAGTCTGGATAAAAAAGTGTTTAAGTTCCTAAAGTTATTGCCTGAATTCCATATGGAGCAATGAAACAAATATTGTTTATATTTTTTCTATCTTCAGGAAGTTATCTTAAAAGGCTATGATATTAAAATTTTAAAAAACATAGCCACTAAAAATGTATTGCATTATCTTATCAGTGATAAACTTATTAGAGACCAGTTCAAAAATGAGCTATGTAATTCCAAAAGGCTAAGTTATTACTAGAAAATATCCATATGTTTATTTCTTATTAAAGATATTGTAAGTAACAAGGATCTACCCTTCCCAACATAACTTTTTTACTTGGAAAAAAGTATTAGGCAGCAAGTAATAACCTTGTGTAATAATCTATTTTAGATTTCTCAGTGTCAATTTGAGCACTGAAGGGAGAAGGGTCATGTGAAGATCAATTGTTGGGTTACTATGTCAATTTTATTGCTAAAGATTCACATTAGTATAGGCGTAACTTTTGTGACAATCAGTTTTTAGTTTACAGATATTTACATCACCAATGATATT
Source organism: Homalodisca vitripennis (assembly GCF_021130785.1). NCBI lineage: Eukaryota > Metazoa > Arthropoda > Insecta > Hemiptera > Cicadellidae > Homalodisca > Homalodisca vitripennis. The sequence continues at coordinate 64,198,899 of NC_060213.1, forward strand.
ACTATAGGAGAGAGAGGGTCATGTGATGATCAATTGATCAACTAAAGCTTCACATAAGTATAGGCGTAACTCTTGTGACAATCAGTTTTTAGTTTACAGGTACTTACATCATCATTGAGATTACTAGAGAAGGAGGAGGGTCACGAGTACAACTTATATAACGATCTGACACTTAGTCACTCCAGGTGTAAATTTAACTTCTTCCACAAGTACATCATCTTGTTCCTCATGACGTTTAACTCTTAAACTGGCATTTAATGTATATATATATTTTTTTGTTCAGAATGAAATATAGAATAGTATTTGTATTTGAAATAGGGCATAAACATTTGTACTTGTACTGAATTGGTTATGTAACTGTTGCAAAACATATTTATAAAATTTAAGGGGGGGTGGGACCATGTTTTATGGAAAAAGTTGTTTGTGAGAAAAATATAAATGTAGGATGGCTATTTTGTGTCAAATTCAAATTCTATGATCTGTTTATAGAAAAGTATATAAAAATTTGGTAATTATTTTTAAATGTTTTAAAATATTGATAATTAAGTATACAACACAATATAGCACGGTTTGGAAAGTTTGTAGCAAAATTGATGTAGCCACGTCACACCAAATGTCCATCTCCACTGGATAGATTGTTTTAGCTTGGACTTCCAGGGTGTACTACCTCACACAGCAAACATCCATCCAGCGTATGGACGGACAAATTTGTTTGCATTTCATCTTTTATTTGACTTGTGACCTCCATGAGGGAAACATTGAAATAATGGCATTTAGTGTACCTTGGTGTAGCAGTGATTTTGTGAGAAGTGTACCATGGATTGCTGCTGACAGTTCCAGCAGTGATGACGAAAATACAGCCCTACTGTATTCAGTTAGTAAACGAAAACTTTGGTTGCACCTTATTAATAAGAATAAAAAAGTGTTTAGTGAATTCCACCATTTGATAGTTGATTTAGAAAGGGTAATTATACCGTTCAGATGGTATTTTAGATTAAGTAAAGAACAATTCAAGAAAAATTCAATTCAAAGAATGATAATATAAAGAAGGAAAAAACAAATTACAGGAGAAAAATCAATCACAAGCGGAGAATGGCTAGCTGTATATTTGTGGTAGGCTTTTTTAATTGTGGTACACAAAGGTATTTTTTAGTTAGTATCTGCAAAAACATAATTTATCCATTCATCAAAACTCAAAATGTATATTTTTCTACAAAAAAGACAAATGTATTATCGTATATTTTTTGTATTTTATTACTTATATCTTTTTCACCTTGTGCTAAGAAATTAAACATTACAAATATTTTTTTAATGTTCCAAAACATTGTTGCCAATAACTAAAAGGCTACTACCAAGAAAAGAGTCAACAATCCGACAAGAAGCTTTAAAATAAGGAATCAGCAAAAACTGATTTTTGAGGTTCAAATAACATGGATAACAAGGTACTGTGACCAATAAAGAAATTACGCAGCAAGGAATTAGCAGAGTGGTGTCTATTGAAGTGTTACCGAGCACATGCGCAGCTGAAAACGTCCACACAGACATCCAGCGATTTCAGAACATCCATCCACCAGACGTTTTTTCGTCCAGGGGATGGACGAATGGCGGTATGCAACGTTCCATTTAATAAACAGGCAACGATCCATGTCCCATGGCTGGACATGCACCTTCATAGAACTCATTCTCGTCTAAGTAGAATTGAAATTTCATGCAATGTTGAAAATTCTACAGATAACATCGTTCTCAAGATATCCTAGGGATAGATAGGTTATGTAAATGCTCAGCCACATGCCATCATCAAACACAATGTTGCCTGTGTAGAAATGATGTTACATTTAAAATCTTTAAGTCAGCTAGGTAGTTCAATTAGTTTTTAAGACATCCAGCGGAAAACAGGCACACTGGCAGATATACAGACAGACAGACAAAAGAAGAATTTTACCATTACCATTAGTGCTAACCTAAGAAAATATACAAAATTACAAGTTTTTAGATCAATTCACTCTCAAGATACCACTCTGAGTTACCTTTCGCTAACGCTCAGCCAAATTTCATTCAGCATAAAGGAGCTCTATTTTTTCTGTATACAATTAAACTGGTACAATGTATTGAAAGACCTGATAGAATGTAACAAAAGTTTTACCAACCAATCCATAAAATATCACATGTTAGCCCTTTCAGCCGCAGATGTCTTTGATACATTACAAGTGTACATATTCTTACAGAGTTTTAACAAGGGTGTTAACAGAATGCTCATTACCCAGTAAATTATAGCTATATAAAATGTCATGTGATTGAACTCAGTTTGTTCATTTGTTTTTTCTGTGATTTTATTGTTGCCATCATGGTTAACCAGTAGACCAGTTTTAAAACGTTCCTAACGCTCGGCTAAATCCAACATGCACCATCATTGAGCCCAACGTTCCTTATATAGAAATGAAGTTTTATGCAAAATTTTAAGTATATAGGTCGGTTTGATCTTGAGCCATTGTGTGAAGAGACAGACAGAAATGAAGTCTTTCCAGCTCCATAAGTGAAAGGCTTTGATAATGCTCAGCCAATTAAATAAACTTAAAATGTATAGTCCAGTATGCTTTCAAAACCTTGTGACAGTTAAACTAGTTATGTAATTAAAGAAAACATAGTTCAGTAGATAATACTCTTAAGAGTATGGAAAAATAAAAAATAATACTTTATTAATTATTGTGCACTATTAATAAATTGAAGTTGAGGCAGTTCCAAGTGTCAGTTGTAAAGTGTGAAGTGCTCACTTGCACTTGCTATCTCTTTGCGCCTTATTTAAGCACTTTATACTATGTTGAATGCACCATATTGACATGTGCAAAAGATTTCTTTAAGCTGTCAAGAAAATAGTTGTTTGACTTGTTCAACTTTTGACGTGACAACGTGTTAAATTAGGTTGCGGCTCAAAGTCACTCATGAAAAAGTGTAACGCCCGGTAATGTTACGATGCCCGTCCAGTGGGTCCGCCGCACGGGATCCGCACGGGATAAAGCAGATAACTGTGGGTCCGCCGCACGGGATAAAGCAGATAACTATGTTTATTCGTGAAAATGTGGAGTGCTTAGATTCGTCATTTACAACAACTACAACAATAAAGGTAAATAATTGTACACTGATATTTCATTATCGTAAACTATGATTGATTGATTAATTGTTAGATTGACACAAAAGTTGAGAAACTGAGTTTATAGGTTATGTCATACTATTGACAAATGTTGATAGTGTTAAGTAAATTATTAGTTTAAATCACTCTGCAATCAATCGTAATTCAGTCGATTGAGAAGAAACAGGGCGTATTGCTAGTCAAACATTTAAAATAACAAATTATAACCTCTAACCTGTCATAACAGTGCGACCAAACAAACGAACTAAATCGACCAATCACCACGCGCGGAGTTAGAATTTAACTGTGTTTAGCAAGAATTTCAAATTCCAATTTTAGTAAATGTTTTATTAAACTTTACCATTTACAATAACAAATTTTAATTATTTTCAAATTATGTACAATGTTTTAGTAAACGAAATATATTTCTATAGTTAAAATTTGTGCAATTCTTATTTTCATTTAATTCCTTGTTCCTATTGTGCAATTTAATAATATTCATATCAATAAATATTCTACCGAGAAAAAGACGTTGTCACGTAAAATCTTCGCCCGTAAAACCAACTTTACAGGCAACCATAATTTTTTTTGTTTCCTCACTTTAGTGACATTCCCTTTTTTATAATCTTCCAGAACTAATACATTCATCATACTAAGCTCTCATTCTAACCTATGAAGGAGAATTTCTGTTATCTCTTAAATTTATATTGAACAATTTTATCTCTGCCTTAGTGACTTGCTGTTATGTCCATTGCAAACTCATCAGCTGGTTGTTGTTTACTAAGTAACAATACCAATAACAACTGTTGACTAATTGTTTACATAAAACATGATGAGTCATTGTGTCATATGGCATAAATAATGAACTCTCAGTAGTTAAAATTCTGTAGGAACTGTTTTTATATTTGAATATTGTATATCACACCAAATCCATATACAATAAAGTAGAAACTAACATTTATAAACCGTATTCTGTTTAGAATGTTATTTAATTTAATAAACAGCAGAGACTATTTGGCTAAATGAATTCAACTTTTTTACAAATAAAGCATAAACTTTTTCAAAACCACATTGCTAACATTGACTGTTAACTAATTAACTTGATTTCCTTTTAAAAAGCAAGTCAGTGTAGAAATGAAATGATAAATTCAAAAATAATTTTTATTTCAGCAATTTTTAATCACCTTATTATTATAGTAGCTATAATATTTAATATTTTAGTAGTGGTAAAATGTGCTAATAATATACATCTGTAGCAATAAATTTTGCTATCTGTCAATATTACGATTTGGTTTATTTGGTCATCCTCAGAGATTGACAACATTATATGTGAAAGATGTTTCCCACCGGAACAAAGCCACAGCATTATAATTATTTATTTATTCAAATGACAATACACCCTTTTACAGTTACAGTACATTCATAAAGATTGATAACGCAAAAAGCAAAATAATAACAATTTGCAAAAAAAAAGAAACTATGAAATATTGTGCATAAATAATTGTGGTAGACAATTAATTGATAGTGTTCCTTAAATTGTATTTACCTAAGAAACTTAGCAACATACAAAATAGATCAACAATTATAAAATTTAAACAACAACAAATACCGTATATAAAACAACAATGAACAATAATAATAACAAAGATAACAGACTGGGCAACTATGACAAACTGAGAAACAGTAACTTTATAAGTTATAACATATTACATTTTTTTTAATGCAATAATCTAGGTATAACGCAACCAACCAAATAACAGAGCACAACACATCTAAACTAATAAAGTAGCTCACTTAGAAAACAAAGATCATCCAACCATTGAAATTTTTTTCAAATATTATGAAGACCGAGCCGTAGAATTTAATGTTGGCACACTTTATGTCCAGTCCTTATCAGCCTGGGTATGGTATTGTAGTACTGGTAGTTAGTTTGGAATTTGGTCAATAGTTGACAATGGTGTGCTCTACAAGGGATATGAAGAACGATGAGTTGGAATATCTCTGGACAGTCGATCAGACCATTTAAGATCTTGAAGAGGAACACCATGTCCATCAATTTTCTGCAGACCTCCAGGTTATGAAGCTAGTGGTGTTGAACCTCTTGCAGGTCTACATCCATGTAAGCTGAACCTAACACTAACCATCCAGAAGAATTGTCTCAGCAGAGTCCAGAAATGAGATCTGCCCCACCTGGTAAGGTAACTAGACCACAGAGGAGTATTCCATTATAGATCAAACATGTTACCTATAGAGAGCTTTGAGAGATGGCAGAGAGTAGCCCCAGCAACAATTCCAACTAATGAGTTCAAGGATTTTCGTGGCCTTGTTGACCAACTTGGTAATGTACAAACCGAAGTCGAATGTTAAAAGAACTCCAAGATCGCGAACACTGACCTGAAAAGAACAACATCCTGGAGCTTAAAGTCGAACTGATGGCTCTGCCTTGGTCTGGTGGTGGTGACCAAACATTTAGTTTGAATCAGACTCCTTCCATTAATAAGACAGTAGGTTTGAATCTTTTCCAGAACACTCTGCAGATCCATCTATTCAGAGACAGAGAACATCTCTCTGTACAACTTGGCACCATCTGCAAATAGACAATAGACAATAGACAATAATATACTTTATTTGTACAATTCATAGAGAATTACAAAAGCGTCAATAAAAAAATGTCGTAATAGCGTAATTACAGTTTTAAAACATGGTCTCATCAGGTAAGTTCAAATTAGTCATAATGATGGTTCAAAGTTCTTCAGTTCAAAAATTCGTCAATAGAATAAAAAGAATGTTTAAAAAGCCATTTTTTCAGCTTGGTCATGAGGTTCTCTTGTGTTTTAATATCAGCAGGTAGACAGTTAAACAGCTTCGCCCCCATGTAGGATGGTTTCTCTTCGTAACGGGCTGTACGATGTTCTGGTAGTGCGAAGTCAGCAGCATGTCGTGTGTTGTATTGGTGTAAATCATGACATTTTAACAAGTTCTTCTTATGTGCATACATTATTGTCTTAAAGATGTATAATGATACTACAGTCAGGATTGAAAGTCTTGCAAAAGCTGCTCTGCAACTCTCCCTTGGCTGCAACTCTGCTAGAACTCTGACACATTTTTTCTGTAAGACTAACAATCTATGAATGTTTGCTGCACTGGGAGGTAATTTCCTCAGAAACACAAAACAACACAGGTGTGACACCAACAACACTTGATCCACACCTAACTAACCAGTATTTCATACAGTCGGTGGCAGACATTCAAACTAACATTGATAACACTGACATATTGGCAACCAACCTACTGGCTAACACTTTAACTAACTGTGTACCTCAATTTACTTGGTCATTAATCACCCCAACTGATGTGACTGGGGGTAGTTGCTAAATTGTCAAACTCTAAAACTTCCGACTTTTATGGTATATCTAATTATATTGTCAAGAACACAATAAAACACATCAGTTCACCATTAGCTTTCATCTTCAAATCAATGCTTATTACATGGATATTTTCCTGATCTTCTCTAAAAATTTCCAAGGTATTGCCAGTCTACAAAAAAAGGGGGACAGATCTCTGCCCCAAAGCTATCGCCCAATTTCTATTGTCCCCATCTTATCAAAAGTTTTTGAATCTATAATGTATCATCAACTTAATCAACATTTTGAGTCCAATAATATAATCAGTAATAACCAACATGGCTTTCGTACCAATAAATCTACAACTTCTGCCGTTACAGAAATAGTCGTTTGAAGCACTTCATGCTTTTGAACAAAAGGAGTCAGTTGCTTTAACACTCATTGATTTGAGTAAGGCGTTCGATTGCGTGAATCATGGCATCCTCCTCGACAAACTTAAGATCTATGGTATATCAGAAAATTCCATTAATATATTGCAGTCCATATCTATCGAATAGAGTACAATATGTTTCTGTTCAAGCTCAGCAGTCTACCACTCTTTCTATGGCCACAGGTGTACCACAGGGTTCAGTTTTAGGACCATTCTTATTCATCATTTTTATAAATGATCTGCCCTCTAATGTGTTGTCTAACATTGTTATTTATGCTGATGACACCACTCTTTTTTCATCTAATAAGCAGTTGAATACTCTGAAAGAAAACATGGATGCATCTCACAGCTTGGCTTTAAATTGGTTCACTTCTAATAGACTGATATGTAATCAGAGGAGAAAACGCAAAATCTGCTTCTCAGCTTATCTGAAAAATTATGAAGATCAATCTGTAAAATTGTTGGGTTTTCATCTTGACAGCAAGCTTAATTGGAAATCACACATTGACCATGTATGTAGAAAAATATCTAGAGTCTTGTATCTAATGTGGAAACTGAGGGATTTTGTTAGCTGTGAATATTTGAGAGTGGCATATTTTGCCTTTTTTCAATCACACATTTCCTATGGCATTGTTTTGTGGGGTCCACTCCAATGCTGTGAATGATATTCTTCTCATTCAAAAAAAAGTAGTTAGAACCATCAGTAGAAGCAGCTCTCTAGAACATTGCAAACCACTTTTTATCAATCTCAAATTCATGACAGTTATTAACCTTTACCATTTTTCATATACTAGTCTATACAAAATTACATATTACAGATTTCAATACCAGACAAGATTTTCATCAAACACAATACCAGGGGTTAAAAACAAATTAGATCTCCCTCAGCACAGGCTAGTCAAAACCGGCAACTCTTTTAAATTCAATTGCATAACTTTTTATAATAAGCTGCCTGCATCTGCTACAATGACTCCTTTCAATATTTTTTAAACTAAAGATAAGTAACTGGCTCATATGCAATCCATTCTACTCTTTAAAAGAATTTTTAGATTCAGACATAAATATCATTTTTTGATTAGTTTGATTTGTAGATTTCTGATTTTTCTATACTGTATTAGCTATAACGTAATTAACAAACCATGTGCACACTCTTCCATAGATTATATTAAAACCTGTTACTTGGTCATGAAAATTAGTATAATTATAGTACAATATTGTAATAACTAATTTTGTTGTTGTAAATATCAGTGCTGTATATTTTGACGATGCCTATTTCATATTGTTGTGACCAATGGCTAATAAACTTCTTGATTCTTGATTCTTGATTCTTGATTCTTGACTGGAATTACCCCAGACCAAGATTCCATAGCGAAGATGAATCTCAAAAAGGGCAAAATACGCAATAGTTGCAGTGCTGACGTCACTTATTGATTTCACTCTTCGAATCAGGTAAAGTCCTGAACTCAATTTCTTACAGAGGTTGTCAATGTGCAAGTTCCATGTGAGGCCCATGTCAATTGCAACTCCCAAATACTTAGCTTCTTCAGCTGTGTCGATATTTGGTAAAAGTCCTACTTCATGTTTTCTACTCCCCATGACTAGTTGTTTTGTTTTAGTTTCATTAAGCACCAGGTTATTAATGTGGCAGTACTGAGTAGCCATGTTCATTGAAGAGACTTCAAGTGATTCTGGATGTTTATCACTAAGCAGTAGAACAGTATCATCCGCATACATAATAGTGGATGCATATTCTTCCAGGTATGTGGGATGATCGCTTGTTAACAGTATAAATAAGACAGGACCGAGGACGGACCCTTGAGGAACTCCTTTGGAGCTCATTAGTGGACTATATCGTACTAAGCGAGTTACACCCTTGTCTGCATATTTTAAATCAACCACCTGTTGTCTATTTGTCAAGTAACTACTGAACCAGTCGGGATGGGAAATTTGCCAAAGTAATACCCCTTTTCAAGCAGGGTAGCATCTCTAATGCAAACAACTATCGCCCGATAGCATTGATACCCACAGTTTCAAAGGTTTTTGAAAAAGTGGCCTTAAATAGACTTGTTGATCATCTTGTACAGTACAATCTGCTTACCGATCGACAACATAGTTTTATAAAGGATAAATCTACAATAACTGCTATTGTAAGTCTAGTAGAGTATACCTCATAGACTATCTTGAAGAAGGAGATATCACTACATCCAAAGAGAAGGAAGTGACTATTCAACAAAATACTAATGTCATTCACAAATAGGCTGATTAGGAATGGTCCCAGATGAGAGATTTGTGAGGATCCAATTCACCTTGGATATTATTGATGTTTTATCTTTCCCTGTGAGTTATGTCTCTAGAAATAGTTATATCTCTGAAGGCTACATCTGCTTCAACAACCAAATTACATGAACATTTTTTGAAAAACTGATGTGTTTTATTTGAATTTTCTAAATTAATCTTCATGGGCCTTGGTTTATCCCCGTTTTGCTTCTTAAGTCTCAGTATCTTAACATTTATGTGTTCAAGATCCAAGGCACCAATTTGAATTAGCTTATCAACAAGAGCCCTATCATGTGATATTTGTGTTCTGGTTTCAGGACTTGTCAATTCAGGAGTATTGTACAACTGTACATTATTGACCTTTTTCCCAATCATGTAGCTCACTGATGATGTATTATGGCTTGCTTAATTGATCAGTTTTACTCTCAATAATATCTAATCTCTCTTTGCAGTCTTCAGTCTAGGTTCAATTCACCAATTTTTATGGGTCTCAGGTCTCACATAATTCACCTTTAATATCAACAATGCTGGCACTCACATCTGTTTGATTGCTTTTAGTTAGAAGATTAGACATGGATTTTATTATTTCTGAAACCTGATCAGATTATTGTAAAGGAAGAACAGGTGTTGCTTTGGCAATCATTAATTGATGTAGTGAAGTTTACATGATGAAGCAAATATTTAATATTATTCATTCTGAAATATGATTTCAATATAAAATTTCCGTAACATACTATGTTTATGTAAACAGTTTTTTAAAAAGGAATCTTTTAGTTTTTTGTGAAAATTCTCTCAAGTTATATTTTCCCTCAAAATCCAGTAATCTCTGGAGAAATCCGGTATTATGGTAACCCTATGTATTTGGAATATAATTATATTTTTGAGTTTATTCTCTAAGGAGCAGAAACATCACCAGCTAACAAAAGACAACTAGATTTAGAGACTAATGTTGAGACTTTTAGCTAATCAATTGGTTTCTGTATGGTTAGCTGATGCTGATTTAGCATTTATTTACAAATCTGTTATTTAATTTTAAGCATATCAAATTAAGAAAAATATGATTTGAGAAAAACATTTGCACTTCATATTTTTAACCCTTTTAACACGCTTCCAGTTTGACTCCCACCAAATTTAGTATGGCTGATGATTTCTTAGTGGAAAGTCCTCTTATAATTTCAAGAAAAACCAGGTTGAGTGTTTATACAATACTTCTGGATTATAATGGTTAATTAGGATACATCAGTTTCTATAGAATAGTCATTAAATCTGAAATAAGGAAGTTTTAACAAAACAGAAATAAAAGACGTGATTTAGTTAAATTTTGAATATTTGCAAAGATCAACCAAAACATTTATTATAATTAAATTAACAAACATAAGTCATTTTTCAATAATATAAATATCATTGTTTTGATTTAAAATACTGACAATTACAGTAAAAAATGAGCTATATCTTGTGTTTAAAAAGAAAAGAACATTGGCTTAAGTTCTGACACCCACTGGCAACAATTTAAAACGCAACAGTTGTTAGTCGATCACAAACCATAAAATATTCCATCTGTACAGTCGTGATGCACAGATCATGAACAAACTGGCTCACTGAGATCCGTCAGATCATGTGATGAAATGAGCCGGGTCATTTGGTGAGTCGACACCTGATTGAATGAACCATTGCATCACGACTCGTGAGCTGAAAGTTGCCAGCCAGTCTTACATTCTTCGGTTCTCATAGTTCTTTATTATTTCAGTGATCTGCTAGGCATAGAGGAAAACCCTTTAAAATCTGAATTTATCATGGGCGATAGTTAAACCTTGTTGAAGATTATCGTATTTTACTTAAAAAGCGTTTGAACCATTAAAACTTATTTTAGAGTACAAATAATAATAACAGTGATTTTTTATCAATTATATTTCATGGTACATAGGACGAAATAACATTGAAATAAACTTTTTTAATTGTATTTTTAATATTAAAATCAATACTGATAATTTTAACTAAAATAATTGATTGTATCAAGATAAAATAACTTACTAAATTAATTGTTTACTTTTAATTGGTTCCTTCAATGATCTGAACACGCAGATGGCGCATCGCAGTTTGAATGAGTGACGTCAGTGATCTGAATGGTTTGAAGAACCGGTTCATTTCAGTGATCTGATCCGAATAAGCCGGATCATTCTAAAGACCCGTTCTTCCCATTACAACTGTACAGTGTTCACATGACTCTCATGTGGCTACCAACATAAGAACGAACTTGAAAGGATTTTGGACATTTAACATCATTATATCTATATGGTACAAAATGTCAATTAATTTTCTCCTGTCTGAACTATTAGCAGTTTTGGGGTATGATTAATTTCTTTTCTACATGTAGGTTTTAAGTACATGCTTATGTATTAATTTTATTTTACACCTGATGAAGAGAGTATATTTCAATCTTAATAACATATTTTTATACATTTTGGAGTGTAAAACAATGGCAAACGTACAAAATCCTTGTATCCTTTTAAACCTTCCATTGTTAATAATAAACTTCCTAAGTCAAAGTCAAAGCCAAAGTCAAAATGTTCTTTATTCATATACACCAAGTACATATATAGTGTCAAAAATTAATAAACCTAATTGGTGACATAAAACATTTAGAGTAGAATATTAATGTCCATGATTGTTCATTTGGTTAAAATTCTTCAATTGTGTAGATGGCCTGGTGTGAGAGCAGTTTATGGAGTTCAGTCTTTAGCTGTTTCCCCTTCTTCGTTCTTATTTATATCGGTAGACAGTTGCTCAGCTTTCTTCCTATGTAGGATGGTTTTTTTCATACCGTGCTAAGTGGTGGATGGGTAGTGGATACATAGTTGAGTTGCGGGTGTTGTAGTAGTGCAGGTCTTCAAGCCTTGATAGGTTTTCTCTGTCAACATATAAAATAACTTCTTGTATGTAGAGAGCGGTCACGGTCAAGATCTTTAATGTTGCAAAGACCTCTCTGCAGCTTTCCCGGAAATGAAGGTTTGCAAGTATTCTTATTGCTTTTTTTTGAAGGATTAGAATTCTGGTCATGTTAGCATTTGATGTCCCTCCCCATCTAGACCGTATCTTATATGTGCCTCAAATAGAGCAAAATAGGCAGTACGTGCTGTAGTCAGATCACCAATTTCTTTAACCTGTTTGAGTGCATATAGGCTTGAGTTTAGTCTATTGCATAGCTGGTCAATATGGGGTGTCCAGGATAAGCTTGAGTCAATTGTAATTCCGAGGAATTTGGTTTGTTCAACCAAGTTAACTTCTGGTGAGCAATTAATTTGTCCTGTTCTTCTCCCAAACCCTAGTTGGGTAGTTTTAGAGGGGTTAACCACTAAGTCATTTCCATCACAATATTGATATGCCATGTTGACCGCAATAAAAGCATTTATACTAAGGTTTTCAGGTGTATTGTTGTCAAGGATTAAGGTTGTATTGTCAGCGTACATCAAAGTTTTAGTATATTCATGTAAGTATTCTGGAAGGTCATTAGTAAAAAGAATAAAAAGCACTGGACCCAGCACGGATCCCTGTGGGACACCTCTATGTATAGGACGGGGTTGTGATCGGAATGCTTTAGTCAACCCTTTTTCAGTAGACTTTAGTTTGACTATTTGACTTCTGTCTTTGAGGTAGCTTTCGAACCATTTCAGAGCTGTTTCTGTTACACCAAGTGCTTTTAGTTTCTTCTGTATGAGGTCATGACCCAGGCAGTCGAAAGCCTTGCTCAAATCCAAGAAGATAGCTGTAGTCAGGTTGCCTTTTTCTATGCTGTCAGTCACTGATTCTATCAAGCTAATCATTGCTGTAGTTGTTGACTTGCCATTGACGAAGCCATGCTGAGAGCTGCTTAACAGGTTGTTCAACCTGCAATGTTCTAATAGCCTGACGAGAACAATTTTCTCACAAAGTTTTGAGACAGTTGGTAGTAATGAAATGGGTCTGTAATTACTTAATTCTGATTTACTGCCAGTCTTAAATTTAGGATAGATTTTTGATATTTTCAGTGCTGAGGGAAAGTGTCCTTCGTTGAAAGATTTGTTGAAGATATCAGTAAGGGGATAGATAAGTTCTTCTGCACAGTGCTTTAGTATTTTTGTGGATATGTCATCAATACCGGCTGAGTTTTTTGATTTAAAGTTTTTAATAATTAATCTTAATTCCTCTTGACTTGTGGGTCTTAATGAACTAAGTTCATTAATTTGAGTGCCTATGCGTTCAGCTGGTTCGACTGGTTTTCTATGAGAGTTTTTATTAAGGTTAATTGTGTTTTTTGCCATGTTGGCAAAATAGTTATTGAATTCTATTGTCGTTGAAATTCGTAGATGTATCTTCAATAAGCTCTCCATCAATGGTTAGTTTTAGTTCAGGTGAGCAGTTTTGTTTTTTTGATCGGACAGTATTTATTGTTTCCCAGATTGTTTTAGATTTGTTTTCTGAGTTGGAAATTTTACTAGCAATAGCTTGGCTTCTCAGAGTTTTCAGTTTTTGGTCATAGGTTTTTTTGAGATCCATTGCTTTGTTTTTATCCTCAAGATTTCCTGTAGTTTCATACTCGTTAAGGTGAGTTAGGAATTCATTCTTGAGCACTAGTGCTTCTGCATCAGCGAAGTGCTTTAGTGTTCTCTTTTTGCTACCAGCTGTCATAAGGGGACATGCAGCATCTAGGGCAGCTGTCACTAGCTTTCTAAAGTTGTTGTAGGCTTCTTCTGAGTTCAAAGAAGGATACACAGTTTCCCATTTTTTGTTTGTTAGCAAACCTTTCAGTTCATGTAAGTTTCTACTCCCAATAGCTCTATGCACTGATTTAGGCAAACTTGTTCTCTTCAGGTCGGCAATAGTGCACATCTGGGCAGTGTGGTCAGGGAGCCCATTATGAAAAACTGTTGTATCAAGTGCATCAGTGGTGCTATTTGATACAATCCAGTCTATAGATGACTTCGATGTAGGAGTGATTCTTGTAGCGGGCAAGTTGACTCTCTGAACATTGTGGTAAGCAAGCATTTCATTTAATTTTGTAGTATTTCTGTCTGGGTTGAGTATGTCGACATTTATATCACCCATTATTAAAAGAGGTTTGTTCTCAATTTTTTTGTCGTCTATTAGATGAGATAATGTAGCCATTGCAACATCCAGATTACTGTCTGGCGATCTGTACGTACCCATAATATAAGTAATATAATTGTTGAGATTGATCTTCATAAGTGCGACCTCACATACAAGTTCTTGGCAGTATTGAGACACATCAATTTCTTCAACGTAATTTTGGAGTGCATTGTCTACAAAAATAGCTACTCCTCCAAGCCTGTGGTTAGCACGGCTGTAGTGGGTAACTAGGATATAGCCGGGTAACCATTGTATGGACTCTATCTGATTTTGTCTGAGGCCATGCTCTGTTAAGATGATGACATCGGGCTTTTTCAACTCAGCTAAGTGAAGGAGGCGATTTGATTTATTTACTAGCCCTCTTATATTTTGGTGCAGGACTGCAAGTTTTCCTTTTATTGAGTTTTTTGTCTCCCTTTCCTTGAAATGCCCGATTCTAAAAAAAGAGCCTCTTCTTAGTCACTGCTATTAAAATCTGTAATTGTTTCTCTGCTATGGTGGTTACTGGTGATAATTTGCTTATAATAGTCAATATTTTTGTCAAAGAATTCCTCTATAGTTTCATTGTGTGGTCTTGGTTTTGAATTTTCAGGGGGGTGAAGTGATCCCAACTTCAAAGGAGGCGGCTGCTTACTTTTATGGTTAGGTTCTATTTTAGAATTATGTTGTTTTTGATGGTTAATTTTACTTTTTGCAACTTGCAGTGACACACTAAATTGATTTTTTCCCCTTTAATACTTTGTGTTTATTCTTTTTGTTGGTGGTAGTAAGGCTTCTAGAGGGTGTCATCTGGACACGCTCTAAAGTAGGAGAAGCTTCTCTAAATTTGTTGTTTGCCAAAGTTGCTGCCTGGCTTTGGTCAAAGATTTTTTCAGTAAATTCCTTGACCATAAGCTCCAGTTGCTCCTGTCTGTTTTTTAATTGTGCTATGTCCAGCAAAAGAGCAGAGGAACTAAATAGTGCGCCAGTATGTGGAGCATTTGTTGGAGGCTGATCAGGTATTGGGGTTGTTTGTGTCTCAGTGTCTACATATTCTTGAGAAGAGGATGCTCTGCAGTGACCTTCCCGTCTCTTTAGCAGCATTGATTTCTCTAACTCCCTTCTTTTTAGTACTAGCTCATTGATAATCTCCTCTTGTTTCCTGTCATGTTCTTCAAAAGTGTATTGGATGTCTAAATTAAGCTTTTTCTGGTTGTCAAGTTGTACTTCCAGTTCAGATATCTTTTGAAGATTTTCAATTTTCCTCAGATAGCTTTCTTCCTCAATACTCATTTCTTCTATTTTTGCTTCAGCACTGGTGAGTTTGGATTCTAGAAGTGCAAGTTTTCCTTCTAGCAACTGGTTTTTTTCTAATAAAGCAGCGCCAATTTTTGCAGCTATTTCCAATTTATCTTCGTTTTTATCATTTTTTACTAAAAGTTCATTTTCAAGCAAACTATCTTCTAAGATTTTTATTGATTTGTTTAAATTGTCATAATCATTTTGAATAGTATATGAACTCAGAGGATTCTCCTTTGTATTGCAATTGGGTTCTATCTGAGTTAAAGTATTTTCTAGCTGTAAAGAATTCACTCCATAATGTTTTACCGCTTCAATAGTAATGTCGATAGATTTGCACTTACTGCATTGCCAAGATTCAATGTCACTCTTGGATAGATTTTTAATTTTCTTATCTGGCCATTCTATGCATTTAGAATAATAAAAAGTAATAATAAAAAGAGTAGCTATATTGATATACCAAGTGATGAGTGATCTTTTTGATATTTAAAATATAGTGTGATAAGTCACTAAGATACTGAATTGTGGTTTTTGACAGGACACTTAAAATTGAACTTCTTCTACTATGTATTAATTATCTGTGAACAAAGGTTATTATATAAGACCAGTTAACTCTTACAAGTGAATTAATTAAATTTGAACACATAATTTGTCGACTATGTACAAAATCTGAAATAGGTTTCTTTCTACCTGTAAAATTAGATCGTTTACCAAAGAACGTCTAAAAACCATAATACACCAAAGATTTAGACATAGCAATAAACATTGAACCCTGAGAGCTGGTGGCTGCACTGTCTAGGGTCTGAGCTGAAGGTGGAAGTCCTGTCTGTGTAAAAGCACAAGTAATGTTCACCTCATACTGTACTCTTCCCATTATTCTGTTTGATAAGATTCTCGCACAAGCCTGTGGCTTATAAGGTCAGGCAGAATAAGACTAAAAAATAGATCAACTTTTCTTTTTGTTTAAACAAATTTGTATGCATTACTAGCATCAAGCCTGAATCAGGTATGAGAACAAGTGAACCGTGTAACTCCCTAAACCCATAGGGATTTGCAAGATCACTAAACATTTCCCAAAGTATAATGAGCTGGGAGAAATGTTCTAAGAGTTAAAAATCTTTATTGCAACCATCTTTATCTTTAGCAATATTTTGTTGCCCAATTTTATTATTCAGCATATGATTGTATTTTAAAAAACTGCTAATATTCTTTTATATTTTACTAAGTATAATAATTCATTGATAGTTCATGGGAAAATAAAAAACTCAACCCTTCATTGGACAAGTTTTGTATTAATCAAATAATGATAAAAAAAAATAATGTACAAGATTTATCTTGAAACTATCCAACCTCCAACGTATTATTTTCGGAGCATGTTCCAAAACATTGTTACCAATAACAAAAAGGCTACTACCAAGAAAACAGTCAAGGATAGGCTCAGAAAATTTTTCCTTTATAGGTTATATTTTTCTCTTCCAATTATACTCACCATATAAAGTGTTAATAACATGTGATCTAGCTCTCTTTTTTTGCAACAAGTTTAAATTTCTCTGCAGATCATGTGTACCCACTACTCTCCTACTTTTAAGTTACATCTATAGTGCTTTATCTTATCTGACACAAATAGACAGCAGATTGGTGCTTTTGCTGTGTAACCTTATTCCCAGATAACTGAGACTCAACTGACAAATTATCTCATATTGAGTTCAACTTCAATCACATTGATATTTTGATTACCACTACAAACATTATCAAGCTCCTCTTATAAAGACTTCTGACCAACACATTTGGCACTTATAACAGTTGAAACATCTGTAATGGCAAAGTCACTCAAACTGTCATTTGTGCATCTAAAAACACAATGTGAATCTGACATATTTTTGAGTTTCCACTCTTATGAGGTCATCCTTAAAAAATATTCTTGAGATGGTGAGTACATCCCTTATAAAAGCAAATACTGGTGCAAAACAACAACATTTATCCTTCAAGTTACTTAGCCCAAATCTTGTAAAGATAAATAAATAAACCAGTAATTCAATGTGCTAACAAGATGGAATTTAGACAATTGAACTAAATGAAACATTTCATCAGCTAATGTTATAATGAACACCCACAATGATCATGTGGTTGTTGTAAAAGTTCATAGACAGTTTAGCACTCATTATTAGCAAATGTTCAATGTTTTAGATTAGACAAAGTTGACTACACAAAAGCAGAATACAGATGAGTTTGCTACTCATAACACATAATCATTATCCCTAGTTATAAAAATAAGTACCTGTGTAATTCGAAGTGATTCATGTATACTTTGTTCTTCTTCATTAATCAACTGTCTTGATCATTACCTGCTCGATGCCAATTTTACTTGATTAGAAAAATTGCTTTAAATTGCTCTCAAGAAGTAAGAGCCCTTTCAAATGTTTAAGCAAAAATATTTTATTTCCATACAGCACTTTTAGAAGTTAATCCTTGGTACTCTATTATAACCAGGCTCTATTTTTACCAGGGCCCTGCTACAATTGTACGGGGGTAGCTGGCAGTACATGATGAGGCTGGCTGAATATCTTTTCCAGGGCCCACCAAAACTGAGTATGACCCTGATTATAATCGCTTGTATATGTATAATATGTATAACATTGTCCCTAACGTAATTTTAACTCTAACATTAATTTGTGTACCTATGTTAATATTTAATTTTGTACATAACTCCAATCATCTGATCTAGTCTCTCATCTCTGAATGTCTGAGATCACCCTATGTTTTGTCCTGATAATTAACCCTCAAACTCCTTCGGAACTATGTCCGATATGTATTCTCTCGTGTCTCTTGAAATGTCTCGAAAGAGTAGTCCACCAACAGTTTTCTCCTTACCTTAATAACAATAAAATTCTGACCAAATTCCAATCTGGATTCAGATTTAATCATAGTACCACTACAGCCTTATTGAAGATTACTGATGGCATCTGATTGGCAATGGATAAGAGACTAGTAACCATTTTAATATTATTTGACTTCTCCCAGACCTTCCTTCAACTGCATTGTACCAACTTGGTTTGATTTCTCATCAAATTAAAGAAGTATGGTTTCTCCGATGACTGTGTTCATTTGGTCGAGTCTTACCTTACTGGATGTCAGCAATGTGTGAAGGAGGGTAATAAAATGTCAGACTGGAAACCCGTTACACAGGGGGTCCCACAGGGGGTCCCACAGGGCTCTGTACTTGGGCCCCTTTTATTCTCACTTTATGTAAACAATGTCACTTCAATTATAACCCATTCAAATTATCATCTTTACTCCGAAGATTTGTAAATATATGTTCACTGTTTACCAAACAATCTAGTCACTTTTGTGTTACTACTCAACTTGGATATAGAAAACATTAACTTTTGGGCGACACAAGAAGGACTGAAACTAAATGAAAACAAAATGCAAGCAATGCATTGGTAACTCGAGAGTGATAAACTGAATTAATCATGACACCGCACCGAAAGTTAAACTTAACAGTTGTGAACTAAATTACCAAAACAAACTGAAAAATCTCGGACCCACTATGAACACAAATCTCAAATGGACTGACCAAGTTACAATAACGTGCAGAAGAGTCTTTGGTAGCATCCACAGTTTGAAGCAGTTTGCCTTGTACCTGCCATTCAATGTTAAGGTGATGCTCATTAAGATTCTTATATTACCATACTTTGACTTCTGTGACGCCATGATGAATGACATGACCGTTGAGCAATCGGACAGACTCCACCGTGCTCAGAACTACTATATTAGATTTATTTATAATCTCAGACGTCATGAGCATGTTACACAAAATTTTCAGCAATTGTCACTCATGAAACTTCATCAACTTCGTAAATTCCACATACTTTCTATTCTGCATTTCATCATTAAAACCAAATATCCTTTTTATCTGTCTGATCATTACAACTTTATCTCTGATATTAGTGAACGACCTACAAGAAGGAGAACCACATTACTATCAATTCCAATTCATCGATCATCAATTTGTAATATGTCCTTTATTGTTGAAGCTTGTCGTCTTTGGAATGCTCTCCTCAATGATATTAGATGTATTGGGGACTGTGCGCGCTTTGCGGCGGGGGTTAGGGGCTTGCTACTGGGGGGCCTATGGGGACCTCTTTAATAAAGGCATTTTTCATTTCATTTCATAATGCCTGATCTCCCTCAGTTTTGTATTGTAGCCGATAGCATCCCCTACTGCCAACCACCTTTTTTGCTTAGACTGCTCTCTTGTGCCAAGGACGTAACAAGCGAGGGATCCAAGGGGTCTGGATTCCCAAATTTTCAATTGTTTCCATATACATTCTTAGTAAACAGTTATTATTATTTAAATCATTCAATATTACTGACATGTGCAACTAGAAGATCGGTCTCAATACTGATATGGGTTAATACCTTTTTAAAGAACAAAATCAAGCCTTACTTTCTGACCACTTTAGAAAAATATCAGTTGTCTTGACCCCGCAAAACTTTTTCCTGGCTATGTTCTTGTGCTGAGCTTTGTAATGGATAGTGAATACGATGTTGTTATCGAGGTGTGTGTCTTATGTCCACCTTCCTCCCACCGCAGGTCACGTTTGCTTGCAGCTTATCGTGCTGCCAAACCTTTTTTTATTGTAGAAAAAAAACCATTGCTTGTTTGGTGGAAGACTCATTTAGTTGCATAGTTGGATAAGAGGGCATCCTAGTTGCAACCCTTCCTTTTTTATACTGTGTGCCGTTTACTCTGTCATACTGGTAATGTGCTGTGCCGTATGAGGATGAAGCTGTCATAGCCATATGTCATAGCATGGCCCTCCTTAATTCTCCTCTTTTAATTCTCTCATACCGTTTAGCATATTTGTATTATATTAACATTTTAATGAGTTGCTTGTATAAAAATAATTTGAATCGCTATGAGCCAAATTCATTTATATAACAATCAATTTGTATGACCCATCCATGATTATTTAACTATAAAGGTATCTTCAATTAGAAAATTAAAATTTTAACCCTTTAAGGAGTGCATATAAACTCTACATAATAAGTGTGGACGTCATATGACGTATATTCTTATAGTGGCCAAAAGGAGTAGGGACGTCATATGACATTTAGCCTCTGTATTTTTGTATTATCGTAAATGCATTGCTATTACTGATTGCCTTTAAGTGTATTAGTCTGTAAAGTGGTTCCACCTATCAGAAACATACTTAACTTCCATGTTGTGCTCACATTCACTTGTAATCTGATTTTATCACCAGATCACAATAGCCACCTGGGAGAAGAGTCTGACTCAAGGTCGCGTCGCGCGCATCGCTTTGATGTCAGATTATGCCGCAACATTATTCTAGCAAATCCTTGTATACTGCATACTGTGGCTGTATTTATCTTGTGAGAGTGACATATTTGTTGAGCAACCATCTAGTTTGTTACTGTTGTCCAAATGGCAGACAACATTGATTAAGTCTGCCGTAGTGAGGAAATAACACATTTGATTTTGAAAAAGTACTGAAATATTGATTTGTAGAACACATAGTCATTTTTTATTAAGCTTCCAAATGTAAATAAACATTCTTTAAGAGATTTTAAAAATTTTCATTTTTTACTCCTTTTGGTAATTTTTTGGATTTCATCCATTACTCATTTTTGCCTATCAAAAGAAGACGTCATATGACGTCCATACTCCTTAAAGGGTTAATAATCTTCTAGTTATATTCAGATATTTGACGTGTCTTAAAATCATAATCATTTTTTCACATTGTTTTATATAGTACTATATGTTACTTTTGTATTTTTGTTATTTATTATTTAAGTTGTGTAATGTCATGACCGTTAGTAAATAAAGTATCATTCAGATCCAGAATAATATTTATTAGAAAAAACAACAAATTGTACTGAATAAGCCGATGAAGATCTAGCGCAACTTACATTAAAGTTTTACATTACTGTTGGATTACTAATAAGTAGGTAATTCCTCAGTAGGAAACGAAACAGATTATAAGTCTACTCTGGATTGAATTTTCTAGATTATAATCTCTTTAAGTCATGTCTTCAGAATACAGAGTATACAATTTGACTGTTATCTTGAATTAAACCTGGGAGGTACTTTAGAGGTTTGAATAACTTCTCCATTTCCCACCTTTACCTCATTATCTTAAAAAAACCTCTTTATATGGAAAGACAATTATTTAACTAATTTAAAACAAGTAGATAGTAAAGAACTCCCTAAATATCTCATTGCTAATAAGGACATTTTATATTACTAACAATTATTTTCTACCTGATTTCATGTGTTATTCAACAATTATTTTGTTTCAGTCTTGTGACAGGTCTCTTGTGTATTATGGTACCTTTAATTTTTACAACATTCCAAGATCAACAACAACATTACATTTTAAAACATTCATTATCAGATCTCATCCAATGTTAAAATATGAAGGCACTTGAAACATCCTGTTTTTGCTATCAAGGGACACACAACAGAAACATTCAAATGCCACACATAATCAAATACTATGTTTCTGCCACACAATCTTCATATGGATGCAAGGCTTATTTTCTTAAAAAATCTAGTAGTTAAAGATAAAATAATGTGTTATGAAGAATATAACATATAGCTTTCACTTTAAATGTTGATAATGAACATCTTTTCCATACTCACTGTGTGTAATTTGTAGCACAGTGTTAGCTAAAATCAATGTAAAGAACTATATCAGAACATGCCTCATTAAAATTGAAATAATTCGCCAAAGCTTATGCCATAATTGACTTCAACCTTATGGGTTATTGTTACCATAACAAGAAAGTTCAGTAAATAACTATAATACACTTCTTAAGAATTAAATCTACATGATTAATTATTTCAAAATTTCGATTTTGTATTCAGAGTGTTTAGCTTCAAGGGACACATTCGGAAGAAGACTCGAGTACTTCGTAGTCTTCATAAGGTGGTGTTATCTTAATTTTCCTTTTTCTTTTTTGTCACTTTTGGTTGTTTCTTCCAGACGAACAATAATGAGTATATCCTCCTTAAGACAAAGCAAAGGATGACAATGACAGCCACGACAACTGCCAGGATGTCCAGGAGAGCCAGCTGGTACCAGGACAGTTGTGTGGCAGCAGATCTCAGGTGATGAGCTCCTCCATGCCTCAGCACATACTCCACCCAGAACACTGCTGAGTCAGCTGGGGACATTGGTCTGTCCCGGAATATACGAGATATTCGCTGAGCATTCTCTTTGTACCTGGAACAAAATATAAGAATGTTTTAACCCACTACTGCCAGTATCCTGCACAACGAACAAATTATATGCATAGCCACACTGATAGTATCCTACTTTGTAGCAATTTGATAGAAATATTAAGAGATGTGTGCATTACCGACTGAGTCAAAAGGCACATATTGGGTCAAACCAATGAACACAAATTTTAATGTATCATGTGGCGAGATATCTCAAGAAAGGTTTTATCTATAAATTTGCCATAAAACTTCATTTATAATTAGACAAGAATGAGTTCTATAATGGTGCATGTCCAATCATGGCATTTAGCTGTGTCATTGAAACCAATCTCTCAGTAACTGACAAATTTCTCTTTCTGTCTGTCGGGAAATTCAAAATTTCTCTTCTGAATTATTATATGTCCATCTGTCTGGGACATTTCGAGAATGAAAAGAGCTATAGATTTGAAGTTTTACAAGCAACCCCATCCAAGCCTGTTATGTGATATGTGGTGTGCATGTGCTCCTATCTTCTTCATAATAAAACATATACAGCAAACAAAACCATGTGGCAGGAGAAGAGTAATACAAATAAACATATAAAGACATAAGTCTCTCATGATAAAAATGGAACATTCTCCCCCCACTTTGGAAGCTGTTTTCCACAAACATCTTCTGAAAGTGCACATTGCTTCTTAACTGAAACCCTAGGAATTTAATTATTCTTGCTATACTATCTATACTTCCATGTATGGTAGTAATTCTGTCCACAGATCAAATTAAAGTAGAGATAAACATATGGAGACATGGGTCCCACATGAAGAATGTGTGACAGAATGAGAGTTAATGGTTTAAGTTTCTTTTCCAAGAGCAAAGATTGAGTTTGGGTGACATTTAAGAGTGAGAAATGGTTGTAAATAATATCTGTTGTATTCTATAGGTACCTAAAGTAGAGTATTGACGTGTTATAACATGTTCAATACCACATCTTACAGTAACAGATCAGCTTCCAGACATCAGCTAGGATTATTTTTTAAGGACCAAACTATGAGCATTAGAAACATCACTCTAAGAAGTCTTAAGCTTACTTATGGGATATTTTTTCCAACCAAGAATAGAGATAGGATTTTGGATGTCTCATAGTATTCTCTAAAGGAATTTTTCTCAAAAACAGCTTTAAAATAGTTTTTAGTATAACAGGTGAAAATACAGAGTGAGTCAGAAATATGGTAAAATATTTCAAGACGTGATTGTAGAGCTAAAAATAAAAAAAGATGTTATATAAAGGTAGGTCTGGAAACGCTCCATTCGTAAGTAATGGCTGGCGAAAGATTTTGCTTTGTTTTCAGTTCACTTGGTGAAATTAAGTGATTCTGAAATGTTTTGTTCTTACTTTTTAACTCAATTAAGGTGGATTTATAAGGAAAATCATCTGAAAAATCAAATACAACCACTCTAGAGGTTGTAGTGTGAACAGTTTTTGAGAAAAAGTATGAAATTTTCGAGAAATCTAATAACAAAAATACCGTCTTAAATGCTTGATGTCCAATAACATTGTTAAATAACCAATAAACAAATTGTTTTTCCTACTACAGATTGTAGAGAATTTAATTCTGAAAACAACCATAATAAGCAAAGTTAACTAAATGTGTAAAAAAGCTATGAAATTGACTCTTCACGTATTACACTACACAGCAAACTTTTGCTGTTTTATAATAAGGAATGAGTATCTGATTGGTAACAGCTAGTGAAAAACAAACATTTTTTAGTTCGAAATTGTATTTTTAACCCTTTTAGTGCCAAGCATAATTTGTTACAGTTATACTGAAAGTGCCAGGCCTTCACACACCTGTCTGTACCAAGATTGCCAGCCACTTTTGGCAAAAAATTACTCATTTTCTTTAAAAAACTCTAACTGGACCATTTTTTAAGATAAATTCCTATTTCTTTTTTTATATTACTCCTAGATAATTGTATTTTTCAAAAATATAATTAATTATACAACCAAATTTGTTTATTTATTTTTTTATGGTAAAAAATACTCATTAAAAAATAAAAAGAATATATATTTTTTGAGTTTGACTTGAAATACAGTACAGACAAAATCACATTAGCACAACATTAGGTACATGACTCAATTCCTCATTTAATTCTGAACAAAATCTCAAAATTTGAAAATGCTAACTTAAAAAAACATGTAAAATTTTACTTACCAGGAAAATATTCCATTTTGTGAATTAAATGTCAACTAATGTTTCTGGTTACTATAACAATATTAGTTAGTCAACCTTGCAAATATTTTCACTTTTCATTATCGTATCTTGTTTTTGAAAGAATAAAAATTAATTGTTCACTTATAAACACTAAAAATAACAAGTAACTATTTACATATATGTACACATAGAAAAATCATAAACAAAAAACTCAGCAGAAGTGTGAAGGGTAACACTTTGTGTGCACCCCTCTCTTGCACTTAACACACATATACAAGGATTTTTTTTCTTTTTCCTCCTCCTTTAGGGCTCTCAACACTACAAACACAACAGTTTTTTTGCTTGTTTTTTTTACTTTTTTTAAAAAATTAAAAAAGTAAAATTAAAGTAAATTAAAAAAAATTAAGTTAAACAAAGTAATAATTGGAAAGATTGTTTTATTGTGATTCCAAAACACTACTGATATGTTTATTTTAATTACTAAATATATTTTTAATCTTTTTTTTTACAAAACGTCCTAAAAATAGGACGCTGGCAATCTTCATACAATTATCCAACGTCCTAATTTTAGGACGTTGGCACTAAAAGGGTTAAATACAATAAACATATCTACAATCGATTTAAGTTTCACAGGAAGATTAAAGATGATGCTCAAAATGACCTCCGTTGTTCAAAATGCACGTGTTCAGGCGTCTTCTCATCGAGTTTCGGACCCGTTCAAAAGCTCCAGGTGTCTGCTTAACGGTTTCTATTCCATTAAAAATGTTTAATCGGAGTTCTTCAATGGTATCTATTAGGGAAGAGTAAAAAGTTTTTAAATGTCCCCAAAGGTAAAATTCCAAAGGATTTAAGTCCGGTGATCTTGCTGGCCATGAAACTGGTCCACCTCGGCCTATCCATTGATTTGTGAAACTCTCATTTAGGTGTCCACGAACAGCCAGAGAGTAGTGGGCAGGTGCCCCGTCATGCATAAACCACATGTTTTGGCGCAAATGCAGAGGTACATCATCAAGCAGATTAGGTAGCTCGTCTCTTAAAAAGTTCAAGTACACCCAGCCATTAAGCCAGGGAGGAGGCACGAATACGACTAAATGATCTGCTAAGATTCTAGCCCAAACATTTGCTGAAAACTGATGTTGTGGGCGATTAGGTTTGATAGCATGAGGATTTCTGTCTGCCCAAGTGTGGTTGTTATGGAAGTTAATGATAGCTGTCCTTGTAAAGTGAGCCTCGTTGGTAAACAAAATTGTATTTAAAAAGTTTGAATCAGCACATTTTCCGAGAAGCCATTGACAAAAAATAACACGGGGAGCTAAAGAGTTTGGACATGCTGGAAGTGGTATGGGTGTAACTAGTACTTGTGTAGTATTCTCTGAATACTAGATTGGCTGACATTGAACTGTAGTAACAATTCTCTAGTGCTCTTTTCAGGATAATCAGAATTTTCATTAAGAACCAACTCTTCTAATTCAACAGTCTTACATGATCGGGCGATGCCTTCATTACTATGCTCTGAAGACTTCAAAGAACCTGTTTCAGATAGGCGTTGATGAATAGTGGCAAAGAATTTTGCGCTTGGACACCTGCGGTTAGGAAAGTTCTCTTGATACAGACGTCTTGCTGCAGTACTATTGCAGCGTCCCAAACCATACATTAAATGCATGTCTGCTAATTCAGAGTTTGAATACACATGAATATTACTTTCCATTTTTAATAAATGAAACACACAACACAAAATTACTAATAAAATGGATGAAAATAACTGGTTAGAATACTTAACACAAACATACAGTATCTTTAAAGTTTGTTGTTTTGTTCAACAATGAGGTGACATATGTCATCTAATAATAAATCCCCAGCTGATTATGTATTATTTAAAAATGTTTAAGCAGCTGTTGTTTAAATGATTAATTATTACCAGCTGTTACCAATCAGATACTAATTCCTTATCATAAAACAGCAAAAGTTTGTTGTGTACTGTAATACGTGAGGAGTCAATTTCATAGCTTTTTTACACATTTTACAACTTTGCTTCTTATGGTTGTTTTCAGAATAAAATTCTCTACAATCTGTATTAGGAAAAACAATTTGTTTATTGGTCATTTAACAATGTTATTGGACATCAAACATTTAAGACGGTATTTTTGTTAATAGATTTTTGGCGAATTTCATACTTTTTCTCAAAAACTGTTTACACTACAACCTCTAGAGTGGTTGTATTTTATTTTTAAGGTGCTTTTTTTTATAAATCCACCTTATTTGAGTTAAAAAGTAAAAACAAAACATTTCAGAATCACTTAATTCCACCAGGTGAACTGAAAACAAAGCAAAATCTTTTGCCAGCCATTACTCACGAATGGAGCGTTTCCGGACCTACCTTTATATAACATTTTTTTCTTATTTTTAGCTCTACAATCACGTCTTAAAATATTTTACCATATTTATGACTCACCCTGTATATAAGGGTTAGATTGAAAATATCATTGGTATTTTAATACGGTAAGTAAAAGGAACTGACAATTTTACTTAAGAATTGATTTGAATATTGATTAATATAAATATTAATTGTACATTCTTGATAACTTTACAAATGGCTGAATTGTATTTTTGGTATCCCACCATTATCTTTATGGCTACGGCTTACTTTGGATTGTCCAGGACGGTTCTAATAGCAGTGGAGATAGTTTCATCGGACAAATCGTTAAACATAAGTTTGACTCCGATGCCACGATGCTCCGCAAACTTGGCATTGTATGGGTGATCTCCAAAAAACGGAATATTAACAGTTGGTACTCCTGCATGCATGGCTTCCTGTTGTCCAAACAGCCCCCCATGTGTCAAGAACAAAACACAATTTGGATGAGCTGAAATAACAAAAAAATTAAAATAGTATATTATAGTTTTAGATTTATATAAATGGTAATTTCCTAGTTTTCTTCAAAATGCCCATTTTGTTGTGTTTAACCTCCTATGTCCTGTTCACATTACATTTCTAGTATTAGCTATACAGTAACCAGTAGATTGGTTATGCAAGGTAACTTAATTAAAAAAACTTATTATTAGTGAAAATCTGTTAAGTTGTTTTTGATGTGCGAAGGTATGGAACGTTACAGCGCCTTATGTGTTTTGCATGGCTATACTGGCCATTGCTAGTTCAAGCAATTAGGATGCAAGGTTAAAATGTGCCTTTGGTTACAGCTGGGTAATAAATAACTATTATCAATGAAAACATCAAAGAGTGACATACTGACAACCAACATTACCAAATGACAAACAAGGATATGACCGATGTGGTCAACTATCATCAAAATGAAGGAGGAGACAATATAATAGTTGATGGTCTTGGAAGCAGCTAAAGGTTACAACAATCAGCAAGAGGGGGGGGGGGGGGGCACTGCGCAAGATGAAATATTCATTCAGCATTGGTGCAATATTGCAGTCAAGAAAAGAGGCAAGAGCTTATAGCAAAAATCTTTGGCAAGTAACATTTTCTATAATTTTTATTCTGTGTAAGGGAGAGTAATATAGTAATGTATTATATAAATTAACAAGTTTTATTAATAAATATTAGGGTTTTCTGTTAATTACGATATTTTATTGCAATCTCTGTATTATTCGATTATCACCATATCTGAGGTATCCCTGGTACCTTTTAGCATAAGTAATCAGACCTACTATATTCTCAATAAGTTCTCAATAAATGAAGGTAACCCAAACATAGGTTATAAAACACATTGGGAAACCAAACATGTATACTAAAAAGCATAACTACTTCTTCAAAGTTTAAAAAGTTATCTCAATTCTGCCAACAATGCTCAGCTGACCAACAATGCTCAGCTGACCAATAATGCTCAGCTGTTTTTATATCTATTTTGATTCGTTCCAAAACAGGAGTTACTGGATTACACATTAAAACATTAAGTTTGGGGTGTTATCGTAATAATAATATAGCTACATCACACTGTGAATTAAAAACTACAACTAAACTCAGTAGAAACTCAGTATTTGGTAACTAAATAAGTAAGACCTTTCAAGCGAACTGATTTTTGGGAAAACTGATTCGATAAAAGCATTGCACAAGTTAAGAATCAGATAAGCAAGAGGGTATTATTTTTCCCAACTGCTCCCTTCCTAATAAGACAATACTTATCTGCAATTAAGTTTTGTCTTACTTGATTTTTCATTATTTGTTAAATTAGGCATTAGTCTCTACGTTATGAATCACAATAATACTCAGTTACGTTTTGGGCTGCCATTTCTTTTAGGGTGGTTCGATTTCAATTCTTTAAGTGTATTTGATATTGACTAACCAAGACCTTTAAAATTATATTTTACATGACTATAAGTGCTAGTTGAAAATTTTTAGTTAACCACCACCTCACTTCCCCTGACAGTCAAAAATTTTAAAACTATCATTATTAGTGTAACCCTTTGTAGGTAGTAAGAGTGCCACAAACAGATTTCACATATCTAAAATAATAAACAAGTAAAGAGGGGGTGCATCTTACTTTTCAATCACCCTGTATATAGGAGGGTATAAATTTACATTTCGCTCAACTCTTACATTTTGTACATGAGTAAAAAGAGTATGGGAGCTACACACTATTAAATTGATGGGCATTGATTCCAAACTGAAACAAAAACCGTTATTGTAGAGGGTAATACTAATGTACAAAAACATTAAATTACAACCAACTTCTTCTGTTACACTAAATAATAAAGCATCAGAATCTATCATACATGGGTTGGAGAATGTAACAGAGCACAACACACTAGAAAAATAAGAAAAAACAAACCAAAATGTTTGTTTGATAAAATTGTTATCATTTAATACAGATTTGCAAAGGTTTTATTAACTGCTTTGAGGCATGTGGTTTCATTCAAAAGTATACTTGCTATACAGGGAATGGCAAAAGTATCTGACAAGTTTTGTCTGTGTACAGTTGAGCAGTTGTGTGAAGGAGAATAATGGGGAATAGTGTATTTTCAAACTTACTTTTGATATCAGAATACCTAGGTCCTGTGTACATCAGGTGTTTGTTGTTAAGATGTATTTTAAAAGTGATGATTCTACAAAGTAAATCAGAAAGTTTCTGGACAGATGATGATTGATTTAATGGATAGTATTAAGTAATGACAAAATTATTGAAATGGGTGTTAATTTTTATTTTAATGGGCACATCAATAAAACAATGATTGGTATTGGTTGGATTCAAATTCGCATAAATATCATGCGCCCTCTGCATAGTGCCAAAATTATAGAGTAGTATGGGTTAACCAAGATATGCATAATTTTTTCCATTAAATGGGCAAACTGTACAGTTAAAACAAGAACGTTACCTGAGAATTTTGGACCAGCTTTTCCTATAAACTGAAAAGACAATAAATAGCTTTAAAATAATTTGGTTGAAAGACAAAGCAACTGCCCATACATCACATTTTGCTTGGATTACTTTAGAAGATTTTGTGGCCATATCATCTTTTGAAATGGTAATGTATTTTTTTAGCCACATGTTAGCCTGATTTCTGTGTTTGTGTCTTTTTTCTTTTGTGACTTCAAAAATGTACGCAAATAAACCCTGTCACCCAGTAATTGCTTTAATACCAAATGAGATGATTTGAAAAGTGTTTAATAGCTTTACTGAGACAATTATACACGGTAATAAATAAACCATTAATTTGATGCCATTTTCAACTTGTAAATCATTCCATTTGTGTTTTTTATTATGTTTTTCATTAATTTACATCTCCTTTACTATTTAAGAAACAATAAACATGCAGAAACGTTCATAAATATTAAAAATATTATAAATTTAAAAACGTCTGATAGTTTTACCGTTCCTGTATACGGTCCTTATTCAGCATTATTACAACTTGGCCCTCAGGATGAAAATTGAGATGCTAACCTATCATTAACAAGAGACAACATATTAATTCTTGCACAAAATATATTGATGTTGGTCACCCTGATACCAGTAAATAATTCTATAATTATATTTTATGTGTACAAAAGTTGTACTAAATTTAGTCTAAACAGGTTACATTTTACCTAAGACCCCTGGTTGAGGAACCCATTTTGTAAGCTTCACATTAGCAGAGAGGCCAGGTATGGTGTCAAGATTAATCCTCCACAGCACTTTTTGCTTTAGTTTACTGAAGACATTCACAAACATTTGCAACTTTTCTTTTGGCATACGATGAATAGGCACTAAGGTTCCCAAACTGAAGTAAATCACCCCCTCTTTGGATGCTCCATCCATGAATTTCTTGATGTCCTGAAAAAAGAGGCAGCTGTGAGTTGAGACATTTTATTCTCAAAGGAATTATAAAGGAAGCAAAAAGAAAATCACCTGAGGAAGAGATGTTCTGTCAGGTTCTATTACAATTCCTCCAACAGGAATGATATTTGGAGTGTAAGGTTGCGCATACTCCACGGTAGGATGAGTGTTGATGAGGTACAGCGAGACATTGCTAACCATGTCAGCTACAGGGGGAGCATCCAGCTTGTAGTTCTCTTTCAGTACATTGTCTTGTAATGGAAGCTGGTGATTGTAGTACATAAAGAGGGTCGTCACAGTAGAGATGAAGTTCAAGAATCTCTCATGGAAAGACATTTGATCTGAGGCTATATATGAGATGATATCAGGGATGAAAGCGATTGATAAGGCATTTCCTGCATTCTTGTTAATACCACTCCAGGAGGAGAATGTCTGCAGAGTCACTGTTGGTGCACTAAATCTGTGTCCAAAAACAAGCATCGATTCTTGTCCAAATGAAGATTCTGTGATTACAAGATCAAATTTTTCATTGGAGTTGATAAGTTTTTTAAAGTTTTCATGTTGAAATGCTTCTGCACACACTGCACTTGAAATGTTCCATATACTCATAAATCCTAAACCAACAACCGGCTGGTCCTTTTGGGCCATTTCCTCAAATTCTTCAAAACTCCAATCATCTGTAACAATAAAAACGTTTATGATTATGTTCTCCAAGGGGATCTGAAATTTTTTTAAACTTCTAAACACTTCACTGAGGCTAACCTTACTTCTTAAATTACTCCCCATAAAACTGAAATCCCCTTTTTAACCTCAATATCTCCTAAAGAGTTGGTGAGAGTGTTTGAAATTTTAAAAACATTGATAAACAATTTAAACCCTACAGGAGGACAGTAATATGTTAAAAACAACTCGTAAATATCAAAGAAGTGCGTCTTAGAGCTCTTATAAAATGTGGCAAGCAGGTCCTCACTTACAACTTAATATTATATTAATCTTAAATTACTTTCTAAAAGATCTGAAAACTTAAAAGCAAGGGAAAATTTTGAGCCTTATCAGATGGTTATCACACAATCTAGGGTTAACATCAGTGAACAAAGTGAATAAAATTAAACACAACATTAGCAATTATAGTGAAAACATTCTTAAATCACTTGTAGTTGCCAAAGAACATTTAGAGATAAATACCACAGATATAAATTACTAGTGATTAATACTATTTAAATCATAATTCTATCACTCACTGACAAGATCCTCAAGGAATGTATGGACCTCGACGTGGGTGTAGTTAGGAAGAGGTTTACTAGGAGGGAAGGGGCTATATTCAACAATGTGATGTCCTCTCTGAGACAAGGCTTTCAAGATGGCTGACAAGAAGAAAAAGTGACTCCTGGCAGGAAACGGTAGCACAACCAGTATCCTTGCCCCAAGACCACAGCCCAGTGCTTGGAGAAGCACGACTGACAGCAGAAACGAACCTTTCATGACCTAATAAAAACATTAAAATTAGCTATCAAAATTTTACTTAAGGATGATATGTTGTCTCTCTGAATTACATTTTGTCTAGGTTTATTCTATTTATTACAATGCTGCCTAAAAAATATTTTTCATTTTAGTGCACATCATCAAAGTATTTTTGAACATTATGATTACTTCTTACAAAATTTGCACGGTTGATTGTCTGTGAGTATTTTCTGATTCTATGAAAGGTTTCATATACACGTTCATTTAATCATTTATAAATAAAATTATTAAATGTATTTGGAAGAGTGTACATTTATAGCTCCATTGTTGTGTTTCATTGACAGAGTGATGATATGGTGATGATATGGTATTTGTAATATTATACAATAGTATGCTACAATTTCAGAATAATCAAGAATACTATAGTAAGAGTCTCCTGAACAACCTAGTTTTAACATGACAAGATAGACGTATAAATGCAGAATTAATAAATTACAAACATTTCTATGCATGTGACTTCAAACATTTAAAATCTATATCTACTATAATTTTATTCCATTATATGCATTGCCGATTTTATATACAAAATCAACCTATTGCAGTTGTCCTAATGGTAGCATTTACCAAAAATTTCTGTGTAACTTCAATGAATATTACCCCTTGGGAGCTAAAAACTACTCCCCATTCAAAAGTTTATAAATAAACTAGCTGATCCGGCAAACGTTGTTTTACCATATAAATTCATGTTAGAGATTACTTTAATAGAAAGAAATGAACAAATTATTGTAAGTATGCGAGGATGTGGCGTATGAGTGGAAGAAGCATGGAGTGCGGTAAACGATGACAGAATACAAAAATAGCAAAACATTAAACATTCATATTTTCTCATTTTATTAAATTTTATTCTGTATTGATAATTATATTCATATATGATACTTATGATAATTTTATTAATTTACATCAATCCCTGAACGCAATAGAGTGTACAATACTGTTTGTTAGCCCATCTTTAGCTAACACAAACAAACTGGATGGTTTGCCCACTCGAGAGTACGCCATGTATAATTGTCCAAGTGAAATCGTGGTGTGCTCAAACCTAACCTACAATCAGACAACGTTTGGCCCTGAGATTTTTTGATAGTCATTGCATATGCCAATCTTATTGGAAATTGAAAATGTTTAAATTGACTTGACACATCAGTGGGTACAATAGGGATCCATGGTTGTAATATTTTTTCACATTGGAATTTGCCATTTTAAATGACGGCTTCAACAATGTTTTTCATTCTTTTTTTAATAATTAATCGCGTGCTGTGGCACAACCTGGTGGGTCCAAATTACGAAGGAAAATAACTAGAGATCCGACCCTTAACTGTAAATTATGTGGTGGCATGCCTGGTAAATCGAATGAGTTTAAAAACTCTGCTGGATAATTAACAGCTTTGGTGTCATCACAAATTGTATCAATTGATTTGTATGTCAGCATGTCCAAAGGCAACAACTGTTGAATCTTGATTTAATTCTTTGACATTAACCAACCAGTTCAATTTGGAGTTAATATTTATAGAGGCAAACTATATAAACAGTGACTTGCAGCAAGTATCTACATTTTTCAAAATATCAATTAATTTGAAAAAGGCAGCAGCTAACCATATTTTTTTATTTCATTTCAAACATTTTTATTTTTTCTGAATATGAAAGGGAAAGGAAAAAGTTAGGAGCCAGATTCATGCTGGAACTGTGCTTAGTTTTATTACTTTAAATGAACATTTTAAAAACAAATAAAAGTTGTAACTGAAATGGGAGTTCAAGGGGGTGGACTTACTTATAGATGATTACAGAAATATGGAGCACTGGCACAAGTTTCTCCATACAGTACACTTATAGAGTGGTAAAATCCTACAAAAAACAAGAGGAAATGGAAGAGCCAGAAATAACATTGTATTTTGCCAGTCTACTTTCAGGATAAAATAAATAAAAACTAATCCTCCCTTTGATATCCTCATTCTCTAAAGGACCCATATGCCCCCATTACTATTTTTACACTATAAAGTTGATAAATTTCAGTACCTAAATATTTAGAGTTGAATATTTTGTAACAATTATTATTGTTACAAAAATGTTTACTCCATTTTCACTATTTGCTATTACTACTAATAGTGAAAGACTAAAACTTGTTTTTAAAGAACTCTTAACAACATTTTTTGCGCCTATTTATTAAAAAATGTTCTGAGGAAACAACTTATCTCTTCCCATGAAGGATTCTAATCTACTAATACAACCAATCTTTCATGACAAATCAGCCAATTCCAATTTAAAAATTCATGATATCTCTATAATATTTTTTTGCTTCTTACTGTATAAAGTAAATTCATAACATTAACCCTGATTGCTATTAGTTATTATAAGAAGGTTAAATATAATATATACTAAAAGCAATAATAACAGAAATTATCTTTAATATGTTTTCTATCTGGTTATTTTTATCTGACAATTCATGTTAATCAAGTGCATTTTAGGTTATGTGACAAACCTTACTTGTATTAAAAGCTGAGCTACAGCTGAATGCAGGCCACACTCATACGAGGGGGTACCCAAAAGTAACCGGAATTGTATTGCTGGCAGCCGGCAGCGTGTAGTACACATTCCTGCCGCTAGGCGTGTGTGTCGCGCAACCCATTGCGAGCTCAGTGACCCCAGTTCCGTTGTCCTAGTGCATTCTGTTCGGTCGTAGTGACTGTTTTCGCTAACCCTGTTTTGTTCTTGTTTAGTTTTTTGTCATGGCAAGTTTAAGTGAACAACGTGCAGCTGTGAAATTTTGTTTTTTACTTGGTAAAAATGCTGCAGAAACTATTTTAATGTTGAATACAGCTTACAAAGATGATGCTATGGGGAAAACTCAGGTCTACGAGTGGTTCGCTCAATTTAAAAATGGCGACATGTCGATTGAAGACAAACCTCGTTCTGGACGTCCATCAACCTCTCGAACGGACGAAAATGTTGAGAAAATTCGTGAACTTGTGCTCACCGACCGTCGACAGACAATTGAGGAACTGTCAGAGAGTAGTGGGTTAACTTGGAGCTCGGTTCAGCGAATTTTAACAGGAGATTTAGGACTGAAAAGGGTTGCTGCCAAATTTGTTCCTCGACTTCTGACTGACCATCAAAAGGCACATCGAGTTGAAACTTGCCGCCTTCTAAAAGAACATCTCGAAAATGATCCCGATTTTCTGGAAAAGGTAATTACTGGTGATGAGTCATGGTGCTATGGTTATGACCCAGAAACGAAGCAACAGTCAAGCCAATGGAAGTCGCCATCTTCATCTCGTCCAAAAAAATGTCGGCAAGTCATATCAAACATCAAAACCATGTTGATTTGCTTTTTTGATGCTAAAGGCATTGTTCATTCTGAGTTTGTTCCTCCAGGTCAGACTGTCAACCAAACATTTTATTTGGAGATTTTAAGAAGATTGCGCAACAGTGTTCGCCAGAAAAGACCCGATTTGTGGCAGACTGGAGACTGGTTCTTCCACCACGACAACGCACCGGCACACACAGCCATCTCAGTTAGGCAGTTTTTAGCCAAAAAAGGCATGGTTCCACTGCCTCACGCACCTTACTCGCCTGACCTCGCTCCATGCGACTTTTTTTATTTCCACACATGAAAAGAGGCTTGAAAGGTCAACGATTTGACAGCGTTGAAGAGGTTAAGAAAAAAACGAAGCTCGAGCTTGCAGCCATTTCTAAAGATGACTGCAAAAAATGTTTTGATCAATGGAAATACCGTTGGGACAAGTGTATTAGTTGTAATGGAGATTATTTTGAAGGAGATAAGGTCGTATTGTAAAAAAATTTGATAATATATAATTTTTATAAAATAATTCCGGTTTTTTTTTGGGTACCACCTCGTATGAGGTAATTTAATAAAATAATCTCCAATATCTTCTCAAGGTCTCTACAGATTGAAGACTACTCTACCCTCTCTTCACCAATCCCCTCCACTTTCTTTTCGGTCAAGTATCCTTCTTATCAAGTAACACACTGCAAACATTTTGGGAACAAAACAGATAAAACTGAATAAAAAACAATGACAAAGCTAATTTACAAACTTATTACATAAAAGATAACATGAACGGCATTCTTTGAATAAAATGAGACCTTGTTTTCAAGTCATACTGCTAGTTTTATTTATATCAAATGTATTATAAATTAGTGTTTTTACTTATAATTAATGCAACCAATAAGGGAGTGAATCTTAATTTGGACAATAAATTTTGTTGTTATTTTAACTGGTATTTACTAAAAAATTCATATGTTGAAAACCATTTTATTGTGGCAGAAACCAAAGACAGTACTGAAAGTCATGTTACAGCTTTATATGCTAGCTAAATCTATGTAGTCTGATTAAGTTTGAAAAATTTTGTAGGGTCATGATATTTCATAATAAGTGTTTACTGAGTACTATAAGGACTTTGATTTTGAACTTTGCATGCGAAGCCGCATGTAACATCTAGTAGTTAATAAAAGTAACCCTTAAATTGTTAGTGCAAAAATTTAAACTCTAACAGTGTATAAAAACAATAATTTATTATTATACCTCACTCACTACACCGTAATATATACCTAATATTATTAATATAAAACTAGATATTATCTTTATAGAAACATTTAATAAACACTAATAATAACAAATAGTTTGTGTTAATTTAAAATGAAAATTTATTAAAATAAAATGTGTTTTATTACTAGACATTCAAATAAAAAGTTCATACAAAATGACATGTTATATTCTTTGATGTGAATTTGAACTAAAGGCAACACATGTTTTACTATATACCACACAAAGGTTTGTATGCCATTCTGGTATTGAATAGTGAAACCCATTACAAGTGCAACCTCATATTTACAAAGATTCATATTTTTGTTAATCCTAAATCAAATTTCACAGAAAAATTTTAAAGAACTCTGATATAAATATCCAGTGGTTCTTCCTAAACACAGTGGACCATGAAAGTGATCACAACTTGATTTCTGGACAAATTCCAACCGGTACACTCATTAGTACTTGAAGTTCAGCTGAGCCTTCAGCACGACCAACAGTTCCCGTAAAAACAATTAATTGTTTACTCTCAAGTAATGTCTTTCTATACAGCAGTGACTAAGGCAGGCCCCATTTTTATCCTTTGTTGAGTATTGATATTCTGATAATCATTCATTTATGTATTTATAAGACATAAATTACATAAATAAACAAAATAGTACAAATTTGTATTGTATTTTTGTAAGAAAATCATTTAATTAAACTTTATAAAACTAAGAAAATTACTCTTTACTTGTAGATATCACACAAAGTGACTGTTTCCATACGACTGAAGAATGCATAGAATATTTCCAACCAGTTTCTATTGAGGATGGCTTACACAAGAGAGAGAAACTTTTTGAAGGTTAGAATCAGCTGGGACCCTTAGGTTATCTGGTTACTGCTTCCTTCCATACAATGCTAGTGCTAGGAAAAAAAATGTCCTTGACATTTAATGCTCTGTTTTACTCTCTCCTGCTTTATTCTAAATACAAAATCAAACCGCTTTGCTTCTAACCAATACAATTTTTATAAACAACAAATAAAATTTATAAAATCCTTATTCATAGTTACTTTATCAATACTAAACATAAAATCATCCTGAATGTTGTTACTGTTTTAAAAAAATTACAATATAAATAATTTTTAGATTATAAACACTATCTAATAGCAGATGTGTGTGAAAGAGCTAAAGTAGTTATCAAAGAACTTGAGAATTTTAGTCATTTCTTAATTGTCAAACCCCAGATGGTGAAATAAGCTCTCTCTGATACTTGAGGAAGTACATTAAAAGTAGCTTCAGAACCCAGGGAAAATCTGCAAGATGTTATGTCAGACAAGAGACCAAGGCCATATTGCAGACTGGAGGCTCATTAGATTTAGAATAATCAGATCACATATTTGTAAATGTTGTTTTTAAAGTATTCATATGCAACCTCTATGAATACAAGTTTTATTTAAAATGTAAGTGATTGTCACAAAGATCACCATGAATTTACTCTCCCAAACAGTATAGAGCTAAGGCTGAATGACATATGGCTAAACTTAATAAAATAAAGATGAATTTCACCATCACTTACACTGAAATAAATTAAAATAAGATCACCTAAATTAAATTGAAATCACAAGTATTTTCATTTTGTCATAAAAAAGAATGGACAATAGAGATATAAATAAAAACAAGAGTACAGTCAGAATATTATTTTTTTTTTAACATTAGATAAATGAATGCTGCTCAGCAGCAATAACAAGTGCATTGCCATATGTATAGCCTAAAATTAATGTCCATAGTATTTATACATGAACAAAGTACAACTAAAATTAAGCGAATTAAAAGTCTAAACATTTTTTAGACAAAAACTCAGCAGTAAACTTTCCTTATTTCCAAAAACTTCCTGCTCTGGCACAAGCCCCATACCTGCTACCCTCTATTTTTGGCCCTGAACGTAACTCTTCCTTGTACCGGTTTTAGTTTTTTAGTAGAATTAAAATATAACAAGGAATTTAGCATAAATTCTTAATAATAATCAGAATCCATAATTTTATGTTTCTGGATGTTTTGTGATGAAAAGGACTGACTTAAATAATAAAATTGTAATAATCTGTTTATATAACTCAACACAAATGTAATTACATTGTATTTCACATATGTGATACAGTTATTTTGGTACATTTTACTAAATAAAGTTCAATATTTAAATAATTGAAAATACTGGATTTTTTTTAATTAACATAGTTTTTTAAATATGTATCGTGATGATATATAAAATATTTATTTAAAAACATCATAATAAACAATATTTTTATTCCTTGCAAGTCACTCGATAATGTCCTGATCCTACATCAGACATTAGCACCATGTTATCCAGCTACATTCCCTCGCAATTCTCAAAAAATGAAATTAATATCTAATAATGGTATTAGTCTGCATCTCTGCAGCATAGTTTATGTATCACTAAATTTTATATTTAGTAAATAGTTTTTAAACTTTGTTCAGCACTAGAAATATATTTATTTAATGTTAATTTTGCATAGTTATTGTTGGTATTTCTGTTAGAATTTACTGTATGTTGTTGTTGATCTGCAGTTATTTACTGTATATTATTGTTGATTTGTATTTGTTTATTTATTGCAGATTTGTTCATTAGATGTACCATAAAAACTATTGTTGATTTTTATTAGTATTTTATTTATTGTTGATATTTCATTTAAAATTTACAGTTACAGTAAATATTTTGTCACAGAATTTATTGTTCAGATACTTGCTCTGTTAAACATAGAAAATGCATTTTATTATTTTGTGGAATGTTGAAAGTTATGATGTAGTGAGGAACTGATAATATTGTAAAAATACTGGGTGACAACTAATAATGTATGCTGTAATTTCTTTTCTTCTGTTAATAGTATTTAAAAGTGAGCTCTATGACCTGTTTGTTTAAAAGTATTTTAAACTTTCTTGAAGTAAAGTATTTTTTACCGTCTACTGTCTACTTCTTCTACAGAGACTTCCGAATGGCGTCTCATTTGATACATTACATTTCCCTGCTAATGGGTCTTCCGATTTAAATCCAATACAACAGGCTGATTCCTACCATCTCATAATTGCATGTGACACAAAGTTTAACACTTCCACACCAAATTAACCCAAGATGATCAGTTTTTCTTCTTACTCATGGAAACATTTTTCTGTCCTTTCCTACAAAAGACTAATGACAATAATTTCCACAGGACCAAACACAGGATGACAATGACAGCCACGACAGCTGCCAGAACATCCAGGAGAGCCAGCTGGTACCAGGACAGTTGTGTGGCTGCAGATCTCAGGTGATGAGCTCCTCCATGCCTCAGCACATACTCCACCCAGAACACTGTTGAGTCAGCCGGGGACATTGGTCTATCTTTAAATATGCGAGATAGTCGCTGAGCATTCTCTTTGTACCTGTAATAAAACATAGTCATCTCTGAAAATATGTAGACCAATACAGTATAATCTTTTTATTTTAAGCCATTGTGATCTTTAGATCCTTTGACATGTCTAAGACTTCTGACACTGTAGCCCATATTGTCTTGGTGGATAAATTTTCAAATTTCTTGTTTTAAAAACTATGTTTGGAAGGCAGACTTCAGTCGGAGTATGTTAATGGAGCATATGTTAATGGTGTATGTGTATGGTGTATGTTTGTCTAAGAGGGAGCATTTGGGAAATAGAACCCTCCACAAAAAAAAAGTTTTGGTTCTCCACAAGCAGAAAGGTCCTACATGATGTACCCCAGGGGTCAATTCTGGGAGCCATCTGTTTGCAATGCATATTAATGACCTGCCATGTGTTGTAGTCTCTGATAAAGCAAATTGACTTTTATTTTTATAAGATCTGGGTTTATGTGTTAAGACTTCTAATGCTATAATCTCGGTAAAGTAGGTGATGAAGGGTCCATTTCTACTTTTAATTGGTGTTGGCAGATAAATTAAGTTTAATTGTGGATAAGGTCTCGAGTCTGACGGTTTAAGCATGGCTGCATAAACGAGGATGATGCTTCTCTTAAATTACTAGAAATCAATTACAACCTAATCTAAAGTTGCATGATTATAGTAACAGTGTTGCTACTTGTTTTGCCAAGAAACTACAAACGAGTACTACGTTCCCTAAAAGATAGTGTTATGCCTGATGTTATGTTGAAGACCTACAATGCTAATTTTAACTTATGCTGTTTCCTTGTGAGATAATGTTAGGTTACCAAGTAAAGTGTTTTTCCTGCAGGAAAAGTACTGTGTGTTTAATTTCTAAAGTTTCAGTAGATACACATTGTAGTCCACTATTTATTAGCTTTGGGATTATTACTCTGCCGTCTTTAAATATATGTATAAAGTTTTGTACATCAAACATAACCTTTCTAGGTATTCTACGCAAGTCATTAGTATAGTCAGGTGCGTGTACAGTAGCACCCAAGATAGTTTTAGTTATCAGGGCATTAAGTTATTTAATGAATTACTACAGAATATTATATCTTTGCCTTTCAAGAACTTAAGATGAGTACTTTAAGGGCCCCATACACCTGCGAGTCTGGCTCGCAAGCCGGACCCGCTGATTATTCACCATACACCTACGTATCTTGCTCGCCCAGTTGCAATCATGAGTTTTTCGAAGAAGGTTGCAGCTGCGGTCATAGTGTTAGATGAGCTAGGTGTATTTAAGAAGAAACGGAAGAAAAGGGTAATGTGGTCAAAGAATTGGTTACTAAATAGAAAGAGAATTAGTCACATGAATTGATTGAATTTTGTTAGGAATGATAGTCGCCAAGACTATCAGAACTATTTAAGGATGTCAGCTGAAAGTTTTAACATGTTATTGGACAAGGTTAAACCGCTTATAACAAAAAAGACACTATACTGCGAAACGCTATATCACCAGAGGAACGCCTCACTGCTACTCTCCGTTTTCTGGCTACAGGACGGTCTACATAATAAATGCTATCGGCAAATTGCAATACTCTTCAATAAATGTTGTTAAAAAATCAGGGCTCATAAATAACTTGGAGTCAGCCATGTTAACTCAAAACAAACAAAACAAAACACCTTACCCTTGGCGGAACGAGTGGTGCGTAACGTTTGGCCTGCAGTAGTGAAAACGGAATGAACAGATTTTTCGGTGGTGGGGGCACGAGTCCGATCCGTAATGCGCCATACACTGGCGAACTGATACTCGAGCCGAGCCGCACGGCAAGCAGTGGCGGATCCGGCTCGGCTCGCCTGAATTTGACTCGGCTCGGCTCTTTATTGTCCATACACTGACGGATTTGGCCCATTTCTAGGCGAGTCGAGCCAGGCTCGCGAGCCAGACTCGCAGGTGTATGGGGCCCTTTAGACTGAGTTGTGGCAGTGACAGTTGTGTATAGAGACTGATTTAATATCCCCATGTGTCTACAATTTCCAGGTTTTTTAAATTTCAGATTTAAATTTGTTGTAATTGTATTTGCTCTTTTGTTAATTTTAACTTATCATATTAGCTAATTATTTGACTGACTGTTAATGTTATAATGCAACTTGTCCTATAGAATAAAGGTTCTTAATGATATAAAAACAATGTTGTGTTATGACTGAGTTATCTAAATTAACAATAATTTTAATTAATGTTATTATCTATTACTTTAGAATTACAAAAGATAACATTCAGAAAAGCTTGTTGAAACATTTATTGCAGTATAGCTAAGGAGAGGTGATTTCATGGTTTTCCGTAAATGTAAGTTTTATATTATAAAAATATTGAGTGTTTAAAATTGTCTATTGGACTATCATGATATAGGATTACAACAGCTGTGTTAGTTATAAGTTCCCACTGGCCTAATTCAATGAGCATTTATTGTCACACTGTGAGCGGCAAAACAAAATACTTGACACTAGGCCTACTATCTTGTGACCACTGGTGTAACTAAGAGGGAGCATTTGGGAAATAGAACCCTCCAAAAGCCCTTGATATGTTTAAACATATTCACATATTGAACTTGTTCTAAATAAATAAATATTTAAACTTGAATTAAGCTTATCTAATTAATTCCAATTTAGATTTATTCCATATTCCCCAGTGTGATGTGCTCTTCAATCAGATTCGTACACCCTCCCAAGCCAAGTCCTAGTTACATCATTACTTGCTACCAAATAATTTGCAGTTTTGCCACAAGAAACAAGATGCACAGTCTAAACTGTCTTTTCTATCGAATACAAGGATTTAAGTTATTTCATTTTACGATTGGTAACACTGAAATTTGTAAGAAAAAATAAACAAATTGACAGCTGACTCAAGTAACATAAATAGAGAGTAACAAAATGAAGCATTATAACTGATAAAGATTTGACAGAAACAGACATATTATCATTGTTTCCGATATTGTTTGGTAAATTGAGATTAGATGTCAAGAAAGACATCATATCTTTCTTGGAAAACTACATTTCAGGTTTTAACCTCACAACTGAATTTAAACTTAAATTTCACTTATATGTAAGATTTGTCTTCAATAAACCAAAGAAGATCGATTCGTTCTTCAATTCAGACATATTGTTACAAAATCCTTATTCAAATAAATTGGAACAAATGCAAAATGAATGTTAGGATTGTACGTTTAATATGATACGGTATGCCAGTTATGTGCTAAACTGATCAATATGCCGTAAACACAAACTTGATACTGTCTGAGAATGCCTAATTAGTCTTGTTAAATGTCTGAGACATGGGCTGGATAAATGGAAACCTAAAAGTTATACTACATGAGAAATACGTAGGAAACCTGTCAAAGTTAACTTACAATGTATTTACATGCAGGGTTAAAATTTTTAATTCTTGGATGATAAAAAGAGCTTCACTGCGGCTCTATACTGAGTGATCTTAAC
Source organism: Homalodisca vitripennis (assembly GCF_021130785.1). Lineage (NCBI taxonomy): Eukaryota > Metazoa > Arthropoda > Insecta > Hemiptera > Cicadellidae > Homalodisca > Homalodisca vitripennis. The sequence goes on from NC_060213.1 coordinate 64,243,117, forward strand.
TGGTGCATAAGACTAATGCACACTAAGGTATCTGCCGTAGTTTACAACTATAGACCAATCAAATTCTATTTTCTATTCTAAGAACATTATTCATATTACAAAGAAATCATATTATGATTCATAAATTATTATTTACTTACTTAGGATTTTTCAGAACCTTGTTAATTGCTGTAGAGATAGTTTCCTCTGAAATTTTATCAAAAGCTAGACTGACACCGATACCAGAGTGCTCTGCAAACTTGACATTGGCGGGCTGATCTCCAAAAAATGCAATACCAACAGTTGGTACTGCTGCATGGATGGCTTCCTGTTGGCTGAATGCTCCTCCATGTGTCATGAACAAGACACAGTTGGGGTGAGCTGCAATTTCAAATTTCGAATAAGCTTGAACACTCAATTTTGAAATGGCTACAACACTATTACAATACTTAACATGAAATAGTCTCAAAATTTAAAATACACTTTCTTACTTTACAACTTCATTTCACTTCATTCAGTGGAAATTGTGAAAACCAAACTACTACTGACTTTTGGAAAGTTTAAAGTTTAACACTCTCAGTCTTACTCAATGCATGTAAAGATTCACGTTAATCATATTTAAACTTACTGTAGAGTAACATAGATATCTGAGGCTGAAAATTTTAAGTAGACTGGGAATAGTGTACTGCACTTATTTTCTCCATTCCGTGATTATGAAAATGGTTCATGCTATTTCTTAAACTATCATGTAGTATGCTATAAAATATGGAAATTCAATCAGAGTTGTTAACATGTGTTTAAAAACAGCTTTGTAAACAATATATTGATCAAGTAAACAAATTTGCTATTTTAAATTCTATAAAATTACAGAATTACATTGTCTTTGAAAAACATTTAAGTCTAAGAAAAAAATGTTTTCTCTAGTCTCATGCTTTCAAATCACCAATGCAAAATCAATGATCAGTATAAAAATTGGATTTACGAATGATTTCATTAAGATAATAATTTACTGTATCTAGTTTAGGGATTATAAAAATACATTCAAAATTATTTCCAAAGTCCACGGAGTTTGCCTGTAAGATTTAAGTTGTTCTTAAAACATTTAAGCACCATGGGGTGGAGCTCTGAAGTTGAGACACTGCAGTCATTTCATAAAGAAAGTACCTCTGAAAAAGCAAGTCTATTTGTGAAAGCATGGTATTTAATCAGTATTTTATTAGATTTTAGTTATTTTAATCTTGAAACATCTGAGGAACAAACTGTAAAATTAGATAGCACAATCCTTTCCAAGTAAAGGTTGCGAGATAACACGAGATTCTATGTAAAATTACATGCAGTTTGTTATCTAATTTCTGAGACTTCAGTAACTACACATGCTTAATAATTTGAAGAGCCTATTGATTTGTGAGTTGTGGTATACGTGATAACAACACAATTGATATTTGGATCACAATTAATTGTGATTAGGTACGCTAGACCAATTTCCAATAAACTACATTGTTATAAATTTAAAATTTCAACTAGAAAAATGCTTATATTTTTTGTTATACATCTATAGTGGCATAATTAAGGGGGGAAGGGGGTTGAGGGAGATATAACTCCTTACCAAAAAAGCTCTAAAAATTTAAAAAATATATTATAACAGTTAACCAACTTGTTTGAAATTAACCTTCCAAAGCTAAGTGTCTTATATGTAGTGCCTTAAACGTACTAAACATTTTTAGAATCATCATAGAAATTGTTAATCTTTACTGACTAATAATTTAAAACATACTGTAACATAACCCTTGCATATTCTTTAATTTAATACTGTGATTAACTTGTCAGTAGGTCAATTGTTTTACTAAAAAGTAACATGTTTTCCAAATATTCCTGAGAGGTTGAGAAAGTAGAGAGAATTGAGGTGATTTTCTATATTGGTAAAGAAGTAGATGCCATAGCATCAGGTTAGCTCTGATTTGAAGATGCTCAAATTGTGGTTTGTTAAAAATGCCATGATATTGAGCTGAAGCAAAACAATTTTTATGAATTTCAACTTTAGGGGCAAATTAGTTTACAAACTGTAATTAATTATACATTTTTTAATTGTATTGAAAATAACAGTTTAGTTGCATCAAATGCCACAAGATTCAAACTGTAAATTCAATAAAGTACTTAGGTATAATGCTTGATAATCATTTGATAATGATTAGGTATAATGGTTTTTTAGTTCCGAAACCTAAAATCTCTTATCGGACTAAATCAATAACTTTTCTAGGACTTCAAATGTTTAACCATATTTCACCTTATTTAAAGGTTCCACTTTATTAAACACAATAGTTCATTCGTTTACTAAAGATCTAAAAAGATTGTTGTCTATAGTTGATGATTTTGAAAATTTAATGATTAATATACATGTTTACAAATTGTTCTCAGTAATCTTTTATGTCTGTTATATTATATACATATATACTTTTTTTATCATATTTATATTCTGTTAGCGTCTGTATCACTATTGTTAATTACTGTATTTAGTTTGTTGTTGTTTGTTTGTACTCTTATTTCAAAACATTTTAGTGTATTCCTTGCACTCTTGATTTTTTTATTAGACTCTGAACTACTCTTCTTTTGTTTTAAGTGGATGATATGTTATCAATAACATGAGCTATTCATTCAATGGAGCTTAATCAACATTTTCATTTCATGTGTATACTTTGTACTAAAATTGGTATTTGTTTTAATTTACTTCCGCTGCTCAACATTACTTACATTTGATGTGAGAATTCTCTGAACAGGCTTGCCTTGGAGGAATTTAATTTGTTTGTCTATTTTAATTTAGAACAGAATAGTGTTCTGTTAACCAGAAATTTTTAATATGCTAGTGTCATAGACTGTAAATAATCTTTATCAGTATCTTTAACAGTACATATTTGTTGTATGTACTGTTTAAGAGTTAAATCAAGTTTATTATTATATGATTTTGTGCCATAAATACAAAAAAAAAAAACTCAATAAACCCAACTATAAGAGTTTTTCAAGAATTTAAAACTAATTACGAGGATAGAGAGCATGAGATGTGTGAACAAGGAGCTGCATGAGTAAAGAAAGACCTAAACGGTAACAGAAATTGTATTTTGGTGATGTAGAACATTACACAATTACCAAAGGAGTCTCCGATTCAATAAATTTGAGAAAAGTATATTAAAAAAGAAAATGTTGATAAACTTTCAATGGTCATGACTTTTACATGTACTAAATGAAGACAATCCAATCAGGCGTTTTGTGTGTTTCAGGTCATAAGTGTGACTAAAGAAACGTTTCGCAATTTATTTATTTGATACAATTAGCACCAATTAAATTCGAAAAATCGTTTCGAATAAACAGGTCAAGTAGTTTTTTAAGGAACAGAATGGAGCCTTACTGTCTATCTATCCACTACGGGAAAATATCAGTTGTCTGAACCCCCCCCCCCCCAAAAAAAATAAATGTTTCCCTGGCTACATTTTTGCTAACAGTATGATAAGATCTATCTGTAAGAAGTGAAGTTAGACCAATTTGCAGGAAGTGTAGTTTCCTTCTAAATTATAAAGCTGAAATATGATTAATAAAAACTACTTTTGAATGTTGCTATGAAAAGTAATAAGTTTAAATATGAAAATAATACAAGTATGTAAATGTTTTATAAAATACAAAATTGAAATTCAAAAAATTTAAACATTTGCTTCAGACACTTCGTACAAGGTTGCTAAGAAGCTCACCTAACACTCCAGGTTGAGGTACCCATTTTGTGAGCATCACATTTTTGGAAAGATTTTGAATACTGTCGAGATTAATTTTCCAAACAACTTTCTGTGGCAGTTTCTTGAAAGCACTGACAAATGCTTGAAGCAGCTTCTCTGGAAGGACATGAACTGGCACAACTGTCCCCAAACTGAAGTACACCACTCCTTCCTTGGCGTCATCCATAAATTGCTTGAGATCCTGGATAAAAACTATTAACTTACTGTTTTTCACTCATAATCTAAATTTAGAAACTCTGGTTAGAATTCATTTATTTTTCACAGTATGGGATTAGTGAGCCAATAAACCAAAACAAAGATCAAAGTACCCATTAGAACATAATTAAAGTCTTACAAACCAATCCAACAAAGTAACTTTATCACATGTTTCTATGTCACAAAAATGTAATATTATTGTACTCAGTTTGTTTACACATTTGTCTATTCCATGATTTTCTTATTGCCGTCATAGACGTTGATTATCCATAAAACCAATGTACAATAGTTTGAATTTTAACTTAGTCTTTCATTTTGAGGTCTATCAAAAAGTTTTTATCCAAAACTTACTAGAGTCATCCTTCGACCAAGTTTTAAGACTCTAAGATCTTATGTGTCAAAAGTTATCACACAGATGGGCAGACAACATGATTTTAAGAAGGACTTGTCAGATCCTTAAAAATTACTAAAACATCTTGAATTTCAGGTTTAAAATTCAATATATATACTTGACTAAACCTATTTATTGAGAACAACTTTTTTCTCTTTTTTCAAAATTTTTACCCATACTCTTATTAGCTCAACAGGTCTTTATTTAGAAATAAATAATATTTTATGTACTATATAAGGGTAGGTATCTAGAATTGTGATCAAGGCAAAATATGGCCGTTGGAGGAATTTAAGTATGCATTACAATGTACAGACAGATGAAGGTGAGAAATTACCTTGGGAAGTGGTGTTCTGTCAGGAGAAATAGTGATGCCTGCGATGGGGATGATATTTGGAGTGTATGGCCTCGGATACTCAACAGCAGGATGGCTGTTGATGAGGTAAAGAGAGACATTTACAACCAGTTCACCAATGCTGGGTGCATCCTGGATATAGTATTCTTGTAGGATTTTGTCTTGGATGGGCAACTGATAGTTGTAGTAGAGTAGCAGAAAGCATGTGATTGATAAAAGGTTGAGTAGTCTTTGCACAAAGGTCATATTGTCTGTCGCAACTAAAGTCATTTCAGGAATGGTAGCTATAGACAAGGCGTTGCCAGCATCTGTATTCAGAGCAGGAATACCTGAGAATCCCTGCATTGTGACTGTCGGTGCTCCAAATCTGTTCCCGAACACCAACAGTGATTCTTGTCCGAAAGAGGACTCTATTATTACAAGATCAAAGTGCTCATTAGAGTTTATAAGTTTTTTTACACTCTCGTGCTGAAAAGTTTCTTCACAAATTGCTTTCATATTGTGCCAGACATCCATGAATTCGAAAGGGTTGGGCCACATGCTATCGGATTTTTTGAGTATTTGTGCAAATTGGTCGAAAGTCCAATTTTCTGGAACAGGAAAGCACAATAAATTGGTACAAGCACATTGTTAACAGTGGTAAATATTCAGCTATATTCACTGACTATATTAATCCTATACTAGCCTCAATTTGCATAACAATATCCACTTTTTTGTCTATTCTATAACCTTATTACACATCTCACACATAGGGGAGAGTGGGGTAAAACCGGGTGGCTAGTCTTTGACGGCTTCCTGAATCTAAGTTTTTTGGCAGAAATGAATGAAAATTATTACTAGTAATCTTAGACTAGTTATGTATCAAAATATGGCTGTAAATATCAAATGACACGAAAGATGTTTTAATTACTTAGTTTATAGTAAAAAAAGTGAAACTACCCGGTTTTACCCTACCAGTGGGGTAAAACCGGGTACACATGGTAAGTATATGGGAAATATGAAAAACTACAATTTTTGATATACAGATTTATTATTGGAACTAAATGTAACAGGTTTGGTTTGAAAATAAAGTAGCTACTTTTTTGTATATATATATATATATATATATATATATATATATATATATGAAATTAATTTCTTATGTAAAAAAATTATTCTATGTAAAAATAAAAACTTGTTCAGTCCTTTTTAAGTGAAATTGAACTGTCATTTTACTTTTGCAAGGGTTTACACAAATCACATATAAAGTTATCGTCTTCTTCTGAACCACAGCATTCTTCGTGTGCCCACCCTAGGCATCCTGAACACTGTATCCAGCCTTCGTTGCTTTTAGAATTTGAGTAAATGTCGTTGCAGTAAATACAGCCTAGATCTTCCTGAAACCCATCTTCACTAGATAAATCTTCTTGATCAATATTTCTCTTAGTTGACACCGTTGCCTTTTTGTTTTGTTTTTCAAACTTCCTCTTGTTTGGTTGCCCATTTTTCTTTTTTTCTTTTAGTACTCTTTTACCTTCGAAGAGTTTTCTTTTTTTCACCATCTTTCCCTCATTCTTTTTTTTTCTAATGCGACCTCTAACTCTCTCTTGTATGGCGAGGAAGTTAAAATAGCAGTTTTCCCCTTTCGTTTATCGCTTCTTTTGGTATTGTTTCGGTCGTAGTGAGGTGGTGGGATGATATCTCTTGGTGAAACAATGAAAATTGGTTGTTCAGGTGACACTTGACATTGGCCAGATTTGGGCATGGGATCTAAAGTCTTTGAACAACATGGTTCATCAAAAGGGTGAACAACCTTGTCTGGTGTGGTTTGTGAAAAACTATCACTTTCAGTTAGGCCTTCTGGTGGTGCTACAGGTGGGCCTACTGCCTCTGAATCAGGAGGTTGAGGACTTAGGAGATTTAAAGCCTCTTGAGGTGTCCTGTCTGTTGTCTCTGCTGGTGTAAATAAAAAATCCGGATACACATCCCTGTCAAAAGGATAAATTCCAGTCTTTTTGAATCCGTTCACAGCGGTCTGCATGTTTGCCGCCTGGAGAAAAGCATTGCCAAACAGCTTAGACACTTGGTAAATCGTCACTGGCCTGCCTGGGTGCTGAGCTAGCCATTTTCGGACTTCCTGTTGGTAAAATGTACTAACAGGGGCCATGAAAGTAACATCTAAAGGCTGCATGCGATGTGAACAGTGAGGAGGGAGGCATAACAGAACAACATTTTTAGCTTGGGCATAGTTTATAAGCTCAATACTCTTAGTGTGAGTTGAGTGACCATCAAGTATCAACAGAACTGGTTTTTCTTGGGATGGGTTGGAGAACTCAACAAACTTTTCCATCCAAAATAAAAATATTTCAGTTTGCATCCAGCCACTTTCGTGGTACTGAGCCATGGATCCTGGAGGTGCGTCATCCATTAGCAGTGGATTTTCCCTTTTTCGTGGAAAAATAAACAAAGGGGGCATAAAATTCCCTGCCGCACTCATGCAAATTTCAACTGTCACCAAGGTTCCTCGTTCAGCTGAGGCTATGCAGCCTACTTGTTTTTTACCTTTTAGGGCCAATACTTTTGAAGGCTTGTTGGGTACTGTCGTTACACCAGTTTCATCTACATTATATATAGAACTGGGAGAAAATTTGTACTGTTTGTTTAGGCCCTCCAAAAAGTCAAAGAATGCTGAAACTGATCGTCTATTAAAACCCATTGCTCTTGCAATGGAGGTTTTCTCGGGATCTCTCAGAGAAACCCTCTCCTTATGCCTCGCTAAAAACCCATACAGCCAGTCTTTACCTGCCAGTTTTGTCTCATTAGAAAATTTATGTTTAATTTTATTTTGCACAGCAAGCTCATAAGCTAATCTACGGACATCAGTCAATGTAAGGCCGAAAAGCCTCTTTTCTAGGAGCAAAATATGTTCAACTAGTAAGTTTTCCTGTTCCTCAGTGAAAACTGTTTTGTAGTGTCCTAATCCACGCAGATGCCTCAGTAGCTGATAACTGATTTTGTTTTGCCTTTTTTACTCTATCTTCTAAAGTAGACTGAAGGACTTGAAATAACTTGGAGGCCTTAAGATATCCCATATTGCCTAAAATTACCTCTTTTATGGCTGATTCCATACTATTCTGATCCCATGACTGCCGTTTGGTCTTCCTGATGTATGTTCTAGGCATCCTTCAGCATCAAACTGTGACAAAAAAATTGTATTAAAAACAAAATATGTAATTGCAATTTAATTGTTAACTAATTTATTTATTTTGGTAATGTAACAGCTGTTAAGTTCTGATCTAAATACGGATGTTTGTTTCAGATGTTGCTCTTTAATAGAAATAATTGACATGTAGGCTAAAATCAGTTTTATATAAATACAATTTTATAACATTTAGCTGTTGGTGCGCAATGCTTAAAACGTGGGGTAAAACCGGGTACCACCCGGTCCTGCCCCATCCGTCATACCCGGTTTTACCCCACATGTCGATTCAGAGAAAAACGTAACTTAGCTTCGCTAAATCAAACAGATTTGGAACGACTTTATGTCTATGTTTACTTCAATAAATAAGCTACACATAATGTACTTACTTTTAATAATTATCAAGTAGTAGGTCAGCAGTATGCAATCCAATTTCACCAAAAGTTGAATCGGCAAAGTACTAAAATGCGAAATCACACACAGCAACTGTATAAAACGTCAAAGAAACATGGCGAGGCGTCCTCTGCTTCTCCTTCCACTACGGATCTTAGTTCTGGCATTAGGCGATACGTAGCAGCACTGGCTAGGCCAAACGTGAGGTACCCGGTTTGGACCCTACCACCCGGTTTTTACCCCACTCTCCCCTACACATACTATAATATGTTTTATCTGACATGTATACATTTAACCTCATACTGTTTATTAAATGTGATTTATTACAAGTATTCTCACCACTAACATATCTTTGAAATATATTTAAATTATGAGTTAAGAAATGTATTATTACTTGTATTGCATGTTTTTCTTAAGTTTAAAATGCTAACTCAATATATCTGGATATTCATAGACTACATGACAATGCAACTAAAAACGTATTAATTTATTTACAAGAGAATACACCACATATGTATGATAGCTGTAAATATTGTGGCGTGACAGTTATTTTTAGCATTACATTGAAAGATCTATTGTGCATTTTTTTACTTTGAGCAATAAATTGTATCTGAACTTTTAGTATTGATCTTGTTCTCTAGTATTTCACTTCTAGTTCTTTACTTGTAAATTTATATCCTCAAGTAAAGTTTTTTTTTATACCGATACTTTATAAATACTATCCACAGCTCTGTTCTTAACATCAGATTCGTGGCATTTACGTACATAAATACAGAACTGTAAGCAAAATTATGATAATTTATTGGTTAGGTTCTATTTACGAGTTTCCAAAAGGCAAAGAACGATAAAAACACGTTTTAGCTAATGTTAATTTGCGTACTGCCAATCAGCTGTTGTCGGACAATACGTATAGACTCGCCCGATGCGGGAACCTAAATATAGATTATACTTATCGCAAGCAAAGAATTGTTTACAAAAGTGCCATAACTTATCAATTAAGTTATCTATTTAAGGTTTTAAGAACACAAAGTACAGCACAATCATTTTGACAATTGGTAATTTTCAGGGCCATATTCAGCTTTGACGGGCCCCCCCGTCACCCCGTAAACGTGTTGCGGGGGTCGGGCCCCCGAGGGTGTGTACTACCAATAATTAAATGAGCAACTGAACTCCCCAGTTCGTTTACCGAGTCCGGTTGATTGATTTTCGTATCCAAAGTGTTGTTTATGATTCGGTGGATTCGACTTTGACTCGTCACTACATTTAACCGAGACATTAAAAGATATTTCTACCTTTAACTTTGACATATTCAATAAATCTACACTAAATTTATTTTAGATAAACTCACGAGATTTCTTTTCGAATTCCGTGTGGACTTCCACGTGGGTGTAGTTAGCCAACGGTTTACTGGGAGGGAAGGGACTGTACTCGACTATATGATGTCCTCCTCGATGCAAGGCTTTAAGAATGGCAGAGACAAAGACGTAATGACTCTTTCCAGGATAAGGAACCATAGCCAGTATCCTGGCACTGAAACTGCAGCTTATTGCATTAAAAAGGAGGATCCACAGGACGACTGACTTCATGTTGTTAGATTTCCTGAAAAATATCAACTTTTGTGAGATATTTCATAGGTGTATGAATAGTTCTGCTTACTAAATATACCTAATGCGATGGTCCCTCTTGCCAAAGGACAGTACCTCTCTGGCTTTTAAATCTGTAAAAATTAACCAATTACAAAAAAATTTGTTAAATAATAACAAAACGTAACTACAAATCCTTTTAGTTCAAGAAATTAGAATTTTGATTTTCTTGTTCAAATGATGCAACTGGTAATTTATATAATTCATACTACAAGTATTTATTATTTTATTAATTAAATTTGTAGTCATTATCAAGTATGAATCAGTAATGCAAATACATATAAATATGTACTTATTTAAAGGTAAAGATCAATGGAGGATATGTTAAAAGGGTGAATGAAGTGTACCCTTATAACTAACTAATATTGACCAGTTCTTATGAATTTTTCATGAATTAACAGCCTTATAGCAAAAAACAACTAAAGGGAGTCCTACGGTTTCATAAGAAGTTTGAACCGTGGAGATTCTTGTCTTCAGAAGTCTGTTATATTCCGGATTTTAGTGCCAAAAGTCAATATCTTCATCACAATTTGGTGAAATGGACATCTCCAGTGTATCATATTCATTATTTAACATATGGTAACAGTACATACAAACTAACATCACATCAGTCCAGGCCGTATATAAGGGCTGTTCAGGAGGCTCAGACCTCCCCCCCGAAATTTTGAAAAACAAACATGAAAATTGCACCTAGTAGTTTTTTTAACTTTCAATGCATTTATGAGGTCTTAAAACTCAATAATTTTCCATTATACTTAAGATACCTGTGGCTCTATTTTTGGAGGGATTCTACACTTCTTAAACCACTCAGTGTGTCAGCCTGCTCCCCTTAAATACTTTTCTATATATACTACTCCCTCAGATCTCCAGAATGTTTATACTCCAAGTACCTGAATTAAAAAAACATACAAGTAGAAGTGGTCAATATTTAAATGCTTCTTTTTGGAGACAATCACAAAGTATTAATGCTTACTATAATATAGATTTTTAAAATATGTGAAGTTTGCAGTCACATTTTTTGGAGCCCAGCCCCGCACAAACTGAATAATAATAAATGATAAGGGTATAAGTATACATATGATTTAGCATTAAGTCAAATTGCATAGTTAAAATATTTATTGTTTTAAGAATTATAATTAATAAACGTTTGTATGTATTGATATAGAAGGGATAAATTTGCAACAGTCACTGTTATCCCAGCCTGAGATTTATTTAAAGAAACTCCAACCGATTTAGCGGCACTGCAATAAGGCTCATGCTTTGAACTTTCATATTTGGAAACTAAATGCTGGTAGTTACAATGTAGAGCTGTATATTTAATTATTCAAAAGTACCTCTTTTTATTAATGATATATTATACAAATCTGTAGAAATAAAACAATTTTTATCAGTTTCAATCTGGCAGTTTTATTCATTGCCTGCTTGGTTTATAAACAATCCATTTGGCAAACTTAGGAACTTCCGTTATAGCTGGCTATTCAATTCTGAGGTATCTTCCACAGATTACTGTCCCTCATTTGGTTAGGAGAAGTGAATATATACATATATATATATATATATATATATATATATATATATATATATATATATATATATATATATATATATATATATAGTTTTCCCTCATTGGGATAGGGAACAACCTCATTTAATTTCTTATGAGGACGTAATGATAGAAGAAGCTCCGCCCACAAAACCCTATATAAAATCGTACTCAACATTTTCTAAACAACCTGTATCTTATAATACATATAATATTGAAAAAGAAAAGGTTGATCTATCCCACACTCCCACTGAAATATGTTGATAAGTTTGCCAACCCCCTTTTATTCTTAATAAAATAACTATTAATTAGTTTTTATACATGACTCAAATACTTTACTGAATACAGGAACTAAAGGCATATGTCAGTAGTTAGATGGGCATTACTTTTTGCCTTTCTTAAAAACTGGTGTCACTTTTGTAATTTTAAGTACCTATGGATATATCTCCTATTCAAACATATTATTAAACATAAAAGTTAGGGAATTCACTATGATATGAATGATTTCTTTAATAATTTTACTTGAAAACCCATGATAGTATTCACTGGATGGTAAGCTAAAACTAGCCACATATCTTATTACATTACCAAGAATGTAGCCAGGAAAATATTTGGGGAGGGGGGTCCAGACAACCGATTTTATTATTGGACTTTACTATCTGTAAATTCTTTATTTTAGTATATCTGATGTTCTAGTATATATGCTCATTTGCCTGTGGAGTAAGGCTCCATTTTGATCCTTGACCCATTTCTTTGTTGAGAACGATCTTTCAGCTGTACATATCAGTAATACTGAATTGTTTAAGTAATAATAATCGTTTACTAAAAATTTAATTTAAAACATTAAAAATTTGGGGAGGTCCGGTCCCCTTGGATCTCCTCGCTGGCTACGTCCTTGTACATTATTTGTTTTGATATTATGCCATTTAATTGGATCACATATGTATTTTGAATTATAACATAGTTATTAACCAACTTGGAGGCACAACTCATATAGCTATAACTTAAATTTTCCTTCACTAAATTAACAAAATAGTTACTAAAAGTAGTAGAATCTATTAAAGTTTCATGATTATTTCTCTTACAGTTGGATTCAGTTTTTATGATATTCCATGCTGCTTTGCAGTTATAAGAGGACTGTGTTATGTAGTGTTCAATTCCAACTTTTATTTAGTATAGATCATTTTATTCTTGTAAACTCTTTTTGCATCTAGGTATTCTTTTCTGCAAACAATTTTAGAATTTAGTGATGTAAAATAAACAACTAAAAATTGTTTACATTACAATTTATGTTTCAATTTTCATAATCTTCATAATTATACTATCTGACAATGCTGAGTGATAACAGTTCTATGAAAAACTGCACTATCTGAAAGTTTGATATAGACTACCAGACGTTTCCCTATCTGAAAGTTTGATACAGACTACCAGACGTTTCCCTATCTGAAAGTTTGATACAGACTACCAGACGTTTCCCTATCTGAAAGTTTGATACAGACTACCAGACGTTTCCCTATCTGAAAGTTTGATACAGACTACCAGACGTTTCCCTATCTGAAATAGTTTGATACAGACTACCAGATGTCTCCCTGTTAATCTACCCACACTTTCTAGTATATAAACTCTATGTAATTGTATGCATAAAGTCTCTGGTGAAAATAAGTCTCTGAGAAAGTTTGTAAAATTTGGTCACTTATATGAAAAAAGGTCCTAATCAATACTGTAAACAGAAAGATAAATATTATCTAAGTAATGAATGCCTATACACTTTTACCTTACTATATTTTTAATACATTGTAGAAGCTCCTTTCCTATTAAAATTCTTAATGAATTTAAAACAAATACTCCAATAATACATTTTTGTGGGGCCTTTCACTTTCATAATATTATTGTAAACACTTTATTCAGTTGTGGCTCTGATGATGTTTTCTTTGAAAACAAAAGGCCTCACAAAAATAAAAATTGTGTTATTGGAGTGTTTGTTTTTAAATTAATTTTACTATATTAGCTTAGGTATAAATTTAAAAATTAAGTACAGGATATAATATAGGAAATTTTATAGAACTTGCAGTATATTATTTATTAACACTTACGAATACTAATACTGTAGTAACAAAAAAACTGATAGACTACTAATAATACACTTCAGAAAGAAACATTTTCCACAATATTACAGGTTAAAAAATTATTATAATTGTATAATACTGGAGTTATGAGATAATTTATTCCTCAGAAGATCTTGTTTTTGTAGATCAGACCTATTAGAATGCATGATTGAGTATTATTAAAGTTTAATATCTTTCATGTTTTGATTTAGCACATCTTAAAAGTATAAAAACTCATTACTACTGTAGTGAACATAGATCCACAAATTAAAACATATGCCTACAATATTTTTACTACTATACATTTAATCATAAATTATATTGTTTTTGAATACAAATTTCATACCATTTTGAAATTATTACAATTTGTAATAACCTTGGTAAATTTTGTAACACATTGTCTTCAAATTTAGAACGATTAAAGAATGAAAAAAACAGAAACTAAAGCTTACAATCTCTCGCTATTAACAAATGAGAATTAATAAATATACCATAAATAAATTTAAAACAATCTTGTCTTGTGAACTGTTCCATAAAAAAGAAAAGCATAAATTAGTTCAGTATGCAGACCAAAATGGCTACACAATTTGTATTAAGAGTAAAGTTTAAGTCAGCCAGTTAGTCAGTGTGTAGACAATAAAAGCTCACCTGTTCTCATCTAAGAGTACCTATTGAATTGAGCTATCCAGTCTGTTCTGTGTGAATGAGTGAGGCAGCAAGGTTCAAGGTTGTATTCTTGCCTACTCCCCCCTCCACAACTTTGTTTGATTCGAAAAATCTCCCTTCCCCCCCTCACCACCCATCACAACACTGCCGAAACCAACAAGGCTCCTAACAGTCTGGTATATCTGTATTCAGCCTCATTAATAAAAACCCTGTACAATGTATACATGTAACTGCCTAAGCCCTAAATTTTATTTACATTTTATAATGTCCAGTTATTAACATGTTTTACTGCATTAAATAATTAGTGAAAAATAACAATAAGCGATAGATTAAAAAGCAATGTACCATTGTTACAAATTTAAGTATTACTTTAAATATAAGCTATAGTCTTACAAAACTATAAGTACTGCTATATGTTATATTATAGGTAAAACAATTTTGCTTAAAGAAGGAGAAAGGCTGGTTCTGTTATTTGAACCATTACACTGTATGTGAATATGGAATATACTATTTATTAATCGGAGATAACAATACTGGAAATAACACCCATAACACTAATTTCTCAGTGTTTAGTTACCTATTATTAGTTACCTATAGAGGTCTATAAATAATTGTGTTCAAACCAAAACAGTAAATTTTCCAGTATTTCGGGAATATTGTACTTCTTAAACATTCAGCTATTTACAACAATATTCCAGTTGTAGGCCTACTAAGACTAGTAACATATAGTGTTAACTGTGGAAATTGTATATATTTTTTGTTACACAGTAATTTTAAGGAATTTTGCCATTTAAAAAAAAACCAAGTTATATACTAGCTTAAGCATATCTAGGATGACCAAAAAGAGGGATTAACATTACAACATTTCTGACTTCCTGTCAAATATTTTTAAATAGAAAAATAAGTAAACTAAAGATTTTGTACTTTTATATTTTTACTAATATTACTAATTGGCATTCGATAATAACACAAGTTACTAATACATGACTAGCACCAACAACAAAATAGCCATTCAAAGAGATGACTGGTTGGCGTACATGACTATTACTTCCTCTTTTGCCTGAAGCGCAGCAAGTGAAGAATCAACAGTGGCTGTATTACATTTGTCAACCCAGATCACCGACGGACTTGTTAGTCAGAAAAATTACTAAGTACGAGTCTTGTACTATATGTAAGCTATTATGCTTAAAAATAAATGGTTCAGCTACTAGTATATTTTTACCTTAACACAAGTAAAAATTTACCTTGAATATTTGTATGCAGGGGCTACAAACCCCAAACAGCCCTCACAAGATAAGTCTATGCCACCCTTACCACCCTTACAGTTAATCAAGTCATAGACTTCTTTCCTTTTTTAACTGTTCAATAAAAATCTAACCCTTTGTCAATAGTTTATTGTAACTACAATTTACCACAAAGTTTACAATAACAATTAAAATATATCTTATCATCCTGCTATGATGACTCATATTATAGCAATTCTCTTTATTTATCTATTTACCTTGTCAAAAATAATATTGTGAATTATTTTAAAAATTAATCAATAGTTATTATTTTCTTTTTGACAAGAGCATTAATTTTAGTTAAGCAACATATTTCGGACAAGAATTAAATTTTTATAAATATAATATAGTAAACTGTCAGCATTAAATGCTCTTTTATTGTTTTGTAGAGCTTCTATTATTATACTGACAAGATTTCAGTGCAAATTAATATTACTTTGTGGTTTGTACTAACTACATTGATATTACTATCATTGGGCTTCTTGAAAGAGGTTGGGATATCTGGACATTCTCCAGCTGAAGGCTATGAGCTTATGGGTCTTGTACAGTAGAACAAAACGAAAATGATAATTACGACATTAGGGTTATTTGGGAAGATTCCATCATCCAGGTGAGGAGTAATGGTCACTCTCCAGAAACTTATAGAAGTGATGTAGTTGATCAAGAGTGCATGCAAAGACAAGGATTAGTCAGGCAGGCCAATAGACTGTGATTTTGTTGTCTTATTTGTTTAAATCATTTCCGCAAGAAACAAAATTGCTGTGTGGCGGCTATGCATCCAATACCAAGCGGGATTAGGTTCTGAGTTCCCGTGAGGTGTGTTTAGTAATTAAGTGATGAATTGAGTATGTGCTAATTAAGTAAGAGCTGGGAGGTTACAGACTTGGGATTAACAATGTCAGAGCATTTATCGGGTCTAAATGATTCTTGCAATAGAGATGGGGGATGCTGAAGTTTTTGATTGATTCTATGAGAGGTATTAATGGTCAAGTGGTATTGAAGTTTGTCCACTGCACATTGCTGAGACAGTTGATCGAATTTGCATCAGTAGTTTAGTCACTCTATAGAGGCTTCATTAGCGATTCAGAAAATCTAGAAGCTCTAGGTCATAGGAACTCTTTGGAATCCACTTCTTATAGGGCAAACTCTAGGATAGCAAAGGTCTAGAGACTGGTCAACTTGGTCTGCAGATATGTAGATTTCTTCTTCAACAGCCAGGATAAGATTTATAGAGTCACCATTGACTTTTTTTCAAGACATTATCTTCTTGTAATACAGTTTTACAATTATTGTTTTTTGACATCAATCTAAGCAATAGGCCTAATATCAATTTGTATAGGTAAAAATCCGATCCATCAATATGATGGTAATTGTCCTAATTCTAAAGGACATCCTGCATGTTGACATTACCTTCTTGCTTGATTCTTCAGTGGTCTTTTTTGCCATTACTACATATTTTACTGTTTTTTATCCACCGAAGCATATCCCCTTGAACTGGATTACCTTCATACTGGGCAGGATAAGTTGGTCATCTAGTGAAACAGATGACCTTGCTCTTTGCCGTATTTATATTCATCCTCCATTTCATCAGCCAAGAGTCGAGCAGTTATATATGTATCTTTATATAGACGCAGGACTGCCGAATGATGACCGACGAGACATAGAGATTGGGCGTTGTTTGGCGTATATGGCGACAGATATCCTAGGGATGATAGGGATATCTTTTGTATCTACATAAACAACGGTCATCCTAGAACTGAATCCTTTGGCACACCAATAGTGATAATTATCAATACTAACCACAGGATTACTTGGAGACATCACACCAGTGATGGTTTTAGGTGTCCCCATTCACATCCTTGAAGGCTGTTGATAACACCTGTTTACTGTCATAAGCTTCTAAGCATGATGCAATGAGAAACATGGATATGGAAGTATGTAATTTTTTCTAGTTACACAAAAACACCACACACATTATTTGTTTGAAAAATGTTTTCCATTTTTTTAAACATTCCTGATATTGCACTTTTTTGGGGGGAGACATCACTACATCTAAGCCTTTAGTATAATTTCATGAAAAATAAACATTCCCTCTTATATTTTTCTAAATTGACATGTTTCATAGTCAACTATGAGTGGTAGCAAACCTATAGAATTAGGACATGTTATATTGATGGATCGGATTTTTACCTATACAAATTGATATTAGGCCTATTGCTTAGATTGATGTCAAAAAACAATAATTGTAAAACTGTATTACAAAAGGTTCTGTTTTATCTGAAAAAATTATTTTTTTTTGTTTTTTTTCAGTTTTTATTGCTGAGACAAACAATCTGGGGTAACTTTTATTTTGTGTGGTTAACAGCGTTAAAATATAATTAGAATAGATAAGGGTAATTAATACAGGGAGAGAAAAATATTAAACATGGTTTGTGTAAGATTAATTTACTTTCTTTATCTTTAAACATTTTAAACTTGTAGAACATTTTTGGGAGTGCTCTCCATAGGATCAAGCAAAGGATGATCATGGTGGCTACAACAACTGCAAGGATGTCCAGGAGAGCCAGCTGGTACCAGGACAGTTGTGTGGCAGCAGACTGAGATAATGCATTTCTTTAGTATCAAATCTACATGAATAATTATTTCGATATTCGATTTTGTTCAGAGTGTTCAGCTTCAAGGGACACATTTGGAAGAAGACTCGAGTACTTAGTAGTCTTCATGGGATGGTGTTATCTTAATTTTCCTTTTTCTTTTTTGTCACTTTTGGTTGTTTCTTCCAGACAAACAATAATGAGTATATCCTCCTTAAGACAAAGCAAATGATGACAATGACAGCCACGACAGCTGCCAGAACATCTAGGAGAGCCAGCTGGTACCAGGACAGTTGTGTGGCAGCAGATCTCAGGTGATGAGCTCCTTTATGTCTCAGCACATACTCCACCCAGAACACTGCTGAGTCAGCTGGGGAAATTGGTCTGTCCCGGAATATGCGAGATAGTCGCTGAGCATTCTCTTTGTACCTGTGAACAAAGTTTTTAATGGTATAATTAATTTCTTGTCAGTGTTTATTACACCAAAGACGCAGTAGACGAGTACACCATGTCTCCAAGTTTTAAGTGTTACGTCATTGTTAAAATCCAGATACAGTATGGCTACAGTATGGATTACAACATGAAATTAGCAAGTTGATAGCTTTAACATTTTAACCTTATCCTCGATTTTTCAGCCCTAAATCCAGAGGAATTAGCTAGTTCATTGGCAAAAAATTATTTTACAACATTTATGCACTTTTACTCTTTTCAATCAGTCAGTTGTATTCCCCACAATTCCAATAATAGTGAATAATAGGAAAATGTAATCTTTTTACCAAACAATCAAAAATCACTCCTTGGCACTAAAAATCAGGCTCCTTTACAACATTTTTATCTATGCTCTTCACCAGCAAATAAATGTTCGTACTGTTCTATGGTTTCATATATAAGAGTGAACTTATATTTCATCCATTGACGACGTGTTCCTTATTTAAAAACCTTGTACAAATAAATAAATATTTACAATAGTATGCACATTATTGGTTGAGCTTTAGCAAAGTCTATCACTCATGGGACTGGAATAATTTTATTTCTCTCTGTCTTTTTGTTTATCTCTCTACACGATATCTCAGGAATAAACTGACCGATACTTTAAATTTTGGAAGAAGCTTCCTTTATGAGGAACACTGAGTTCGATGATGGTGCATATCGCACCATAAGATTTGGCTGAGCATTAGCAGATATTTTTACATTGGTCTTATGGCAACTATATGCCTACAGTCATCACACAATTTCTCTTTTGTCTGCCAGGGATGTAAAAATTTCTTTTCTGTACGATATCTGTCCGCAGGACATCTAAAGAATGAAAAGACCTATATAGATTTGAAATGCATGCAACCTTAGTGAAGGCTGTTACGCGACACATGATGTAAGTGTACTCTTACATTATGTTATTATATAAGAACAAAAAGGTTGATGATTCTCTATACAGAGTGTTTTTCTTTAAATTTTGTTACATGGAGACCTGTTCATATTAAATTGCTAGTTGAAATGAACTCATTTCAAAAAAGCATTCATCTATTCATGGTTTATTTTAAAAGAGGTCAAAGAACATCATCAAATATTAATTTTGATTGGTTGATTAACAGAAAGGGTTTCACCAAAACAGTTTCAATTTTGAACACATCATAAGATTTTCTTGAAAAATTTGGATTTTTTTATTGCTTATTTAATTTTTATGAACTAAATGAATGCTAAACACAGAATAATAATCCAGATGACTGAAAACTATTTCAAATTCTCAAAAGAAAGCTACTACTAGCTTAAAATAACCTTAATATGCATCTATGACTATATTTTCATGCTGACTTATACAAGACATAAAGACCTGCTTGCTATTACTATTAGCAGAAAATTTGTTTTTTGACATACACACAGTGGCGTCGGGCCGGGGGGGCACGGGGAGGCACGCGCCCCCCCCAACATTATGCAAAAAAAGAAAAAAATAATATAAATTATCTTTAAATTACGTATATGTATACACTAAAAGTTACGAATGATGAATAACTAATATAGATCCCCCGTTAGTCTATTTTTCTGTATGCATCTAATTTGATTCTGTGTGTGTAAAGTATGCGCGTGTTACAACTAAATTTACAAGTGCCCCGAGTGAGCCGACTCTGGCCGGTTGCGCCCGAGCTGGAGCAGCCGGATCGAATGCACCCGAGCCCAGCCGACGCCGGCCGAGGGCCTCCGAGCATTGACGACGCCTGGCGGAGGGATATCATACCAGCTCAGTGCGCGTGTGTTGTGTTGTGTAGGTGGTCGCCACGTTTTATTCGTTCAATAAGCTTATTGTTACTAGCTGAGCTGCTATTGTTTGTGTAATTTTTGCGGATGTTCGTTTGTTATCATGTCTAAGAAACAGTCCTCTGTACTAACATTCTTTAAAAAACTTGGAAATTCAAGTGAAAGTGTAAATGAAGATAGACATTTTAGCGGGAAGTAGCACTGGAGGTAGCGTTGGTGATGAATCGCCATCTTGTTTACGCCCAGATCGTGATGCTACATTCCAGGGCGAAAGTAGAGATCCTTCATTGGGAGTACAAAGTGCAGATATTTTGCAAAAGGAGCATTTCAGCCTGTTGATTGTTTTTAGGTAAGCAAGATTCAATCCAAATCGAGGCAGTTCAAAGAATCCTGGTACAGTGAATTTAATTGGGTCGAATATAGCCCCATTAAAGACGCTGCATTTTGTTACCCATGCCGACTATTTTGTCAACATAAGTCTGGTCGCGGGGAGGAGTCATTCACTAAACTGGGCATGAACAATTGGAAGAAAGCTTTGGAAAAATTCAGGAAACATGAGAATAGTGAAATGCATCAAAAATCTAAACAGTTTCTCAATGAGTATAGAAAAGCAGGAAGCACGGTAGCAGATTCGTTTGTCCTCGGCACATACTAAAAATGGTTTGAGATGAATAGGAGGTATTTAAAATTCATAATTGAAAACATCCTATTTCCTTGGAAAACAGAATCTTGCCTTAAGAATACATGATGAGAGTACTGCTTCATTTAACAGGGGAACTTTATAGAACTGCTACAACTGAGATCTACTCAAATGGAGGAAGGAATCCAAACATTAATGAAATCCCCAGTCCATTCATACAAAAGTGCCCAGGTACAAAATGAGATAATAGATTGCATAAAAAGTGAAATGCTTCAACAAATTGTCCAAGAGGTGAGTGAGGCTTTGGCCTACTCAATTATTTGTGATGAAACTACGGATATTTCAACCCGTGAACAGCTTAGCATTTGCATTCGATACATTACTAAAATAGATGGGACACATTAAAATCAATGAAAGGTTTTTGGGCTTCGTTGATATGTCAGTACACTACTGGTGAAAATTTACATCACACTATTAAAACAGTATCTGCAGCAGTTGGGTATAAGCTTAAATAAAATTCACGGCCCAGGCATATGATGGAGCTAGTAACATGAGCGGCAAATTCAAAGGTGTTGCCTCAAGGTTCCAAGAAGAAGAGCCTAAAGCTTTGTACACACACTGCCATGCCCACTTGCTTGATCTGGCTGTTCAGAGATTTTGTGAAGAAATAAGACAGCTTCGGAATTGCTTATCCATAGTAAATCACCTGTATAACTTAATTTAATGCATCAGCTAACAGGTTTTCAATATTTGAATCAATATGTAAGCAAAGCGGAGAAACAAAAATGAAAAGACTGGTGAGCTTGTCTCGAACTAGATGGACAGTTCGACACAAAGCAATCCATGTAATTCTAGAGCAGCTCCCTGAAGTGTACGAAACTTTGGAAGTTATTGCAAACGATGTATCAAATCGTAAAATTGCAGCCGAAGCTGATGGTCTAGCCAAACAAATCAGCACATTTGAATTTTGTATTCAGTTTAAAACTATTGCACAGCGTTTTGAGTCAGACTGATATACTCTCCAAAGAACTGCAGAGTGAATCTCTTGACATTTCTAAGGTTTTTGCAAAAGTTGAATCAGTCATTGACTGTTTTAAAACTGGACAGAAATGATGATGGCTTTATTCAGATGTGGAATGAGTCAGAAGAACAGTGTAACAAATATGGTATGAAAGGTTTTGTCAGTTGAAAGGCCTTCACTACCACGCAAACGGAAGATTCCGAAAAAACTTGAAGCTAGTAGTAGCTCTTCAGATGCTGCATTTCATCAATCACCTTAACCTGAACCTGAACAGAATGTTCAAGACTGGCATTTACTTTGCTGCTTTAGACACAGTAATTGTAAACCTGCAATCTCGTTTTTCCAAGAACGATTATGATAAAATCAACTGCATTGCCCAGTTACTATTTAATTGGACCGAAATTGACAACAACGCTGTTTATGGCAATCCAAAAGTTTTTATAACTTGTCTTTAAGTTTCTCTGTACATCTTAAGTTTTTTCACTGTTATGCAAAGAACAATTTTGTCAAAACAGACAAAGCAACCACAAGAATAACGTTCCAAGAGTTGGCTGATTTTTTTATTGAGAATGATCTTCAAGCCAGTGCACCAGATGTTTGGCAGCTAACTAGAAATATCACTTTCGTGGCCTATCACAACAGCAAGCGCAGAAAGATCGTTTTCTACACTACGAAGGCTAAAGACATTTCTTCGAAGCACCATGACAGAAGACCGCTTAAGTGGGCTTGCCCTGATGTCTATTGAGCAAGAATTGACGTCTGAATACATGAAAGATAAAAAACTAGATCTGTTAGTTTGACAGATTTTCAAATCTAGCCGATAGGAGGCTAATGCTTCATTAGAAGTAACGAAAATTGGTTCGTTTGAAAACCATTACTGTAGTTCTGTTTCACCTTAAAACTTTGTCTTGTACACAAATTTGTTTTTGTGTTATAAATGTCCTTGCAGTTATGTCTAGAATAGAAATAAACTTGGTATAATTTGAAATTGAGTCTTTTTACAATCCATCAATATAGTAAAAATTGATTAAAACCAATGTTTAACAAAAAAAAACACATATACTTTACTTTAGTTCTTAAGTGGTAGTTTTCAAAAAAAGTTTCCACGGGACCCCCCCCCCCCCCGGAGACCCCGTGCCCCCCCAAATTATTAGGTCACGCTACGCCTATGTATACACATATAGGAGGAAATCCAAAGTAACAAAAAGTGATATAATGTGTCAATAGTGAGAATCTGCTACTATCTACTTCTCTAGTAGTATTTTGGCTACTAAGTGCCAAATAGATTAATATTGCAACAATTAAGGCCTGAAAAAGCCATGGATTAAAAGATCCATTATGTGGTTCATACAATCACCACTGTCTAGAAATATTAATTATAATTTTTCAAAGTTTAGAAATTTAAAATTATAGAGATGGATAAGTATTCAATATTTTAGGTTATATTTCTATTTTACATATAAAATAACCATTGTTTTTAATGGTACTAGTTTCTCAATGGCAGTTTTTAGAATATGAATGGAACAAAGTATTACATATCAACTAGTGATAGGCTACAATTCTTTGTTTGAAGTTTGTTTTTGACAAAGGAAGGATTGTGAAGAAAACAGAATTTTCTAGACATTTGCCATCCCTTTAGTGATACAATACTTTCAGGAAGGATTGTGAAGAAAACAGAATTTTCCAGACATTTGCCATCCCTTTAGTGATACAATACTTTCAGTAACACTACGTTTTGAGATCTGCAATCTGATTTCTTCTTCAGCTAAATAACTAAACTAATGCATGACTAAGATCTATATTAAAGTAAACAAAACATACCAGAGCGTTGTGACACGCATAAGTCAGAAACCACAACAGTCATGTTGCGTGTCTATTCCATGCACACTAACTCTAAAACATGCACTACTCGTACACAACTACTAAATTACTACACAAATACTTCTACTAAATTACTATTATACATACTAAGTACACAACTTGTACCACTGGTGTGACAACTAGTTGACTAGACTAGCAAACTTTGGCTGGGACAACCAGCTGAACTACATTATTACTTCAAAACCATCTCAGTCAGAAAGATGGCATTGAGTAGTACAGAGCTTATGTTTCTTGTCCTTTTAAATAAAAAGGAGTAGGAGACCTGATGTTAGTACGTAGATTTAGCACAGGACCATGTAACACAATATTTTATGACTTTTGTGATAATAAAAGTAAATTTTAAAATTATTTCCGTTTGCCTAAATCTTTGTTTGATAGTTACTTTCCCATATAAAGATTTATAATTATAAGGTGTCCACTTCGACTGTGCAACCTATAGCATATAAAAAACTGTTCAATATATCCAAAATGACAGTGGTTTAAAGTTATAAATATGAAACAGTTTGGTTGTAATTCTTTTCAATACATTCTTGAAGCTCTTGCCTTATTGGAAATGATATATTAATTCAAACAAACTCTCCAATAACATAAAGTTTTTTTATTTTTGTGAAGCCTTTCGTACTCAATGAGTACATCTTCGGACTCACACAACTGAATGAAAGTAATAATAACAATAGTAACATAAACAATTTTGTACTAAATAAAAACATATGTCATTAAAAATGCAAAGAGGTAATATTCTATGACAGCACAGTATGTTATTTGTATATATAAAAATAAAGTTTATATTTAGTTAAATCAAATAAAGTAACGGTGAATTTTGAAAAATTTTTTCAATATATTCAAAAAAAATAATTTTCAAAATTCACCGTTACTTTATTTGATTTAACTAAATATAAACTTTATTTTTATATATACATATAACATACTGTGCTGTCATAGAATATTACCTCTTTGTATTTTTAATGACATATGTTTTTATTTAGTACAAAATTGTTTATGTTACTATTGTTATTATTACTTTCATTCAGTTGTGTGAGTCCGAAGATGTACTCATTGAGTACGAAAGGCCTCACAAAAATAAAAAACTTTATGTTATTGGAGAGTTTGTTTGAATTAATATATTCTTTTCAATAGTTAAAATAGTAAAACCCTGAGAAACAACTCCAAATATGAGGAACAACACAAGCCGCCATTTTGTATGGATTGAACTGTTTGAAGTTGAATTAGAACCATTGTGTTCTCCTAATAGAGATCTTTAAATGGCTGTTACTACTCAACCAGTCAACCTGTGCTTCATTTCAGATTGTCTCCTGATTCTTCAAGGGTCACCCTCTAATATAATGAAAACAGATATTTGTATCAAAAAGTAGATATTTTTGAATAATATTGATATTTATAGTTTTAATCCTTTGTCTGCAATAGTTCAAAAAATATAAAACTGTCTCCACATGAACTGACTTGTTTCTCGGCAATGACGGTCGTAATGTCGGATGTTGATAACGTATTAATCACACTAAGGTTTTATTACGGAATCAGGACACGATACTAAAGGTCACTTAACAACAATGAAATTTGTGTTTTTATTACTTTTGAATTACTACTAACACAACTGTTGTTAAACATCTGAATACAAATGTTTTATTCCATAATCAATAGTCCTTCCAGCTCAGTCGGTAGATGTAGATAAAGAATCTGTTGACTTTGTGACAACTGAAATATTAGTAATTTATTCTCATGGGATTTGCACATATTCAGTATCTTGAAAAGAGTTGAAGATACAAAAAAACATGTATAACAAAGACTTTAGGAAATGCTGCGAGTCATAGAACAGTAATTCATGAACACTTGTCCTGTCCTCAGGCTGCTATTTATGTGATAAATGATTACCTAATGATAGAAAAAATTTTAAATGCTTTTTAGCATCTTACGTATTTCATAATGTAGACGAATTTTTGGCAAGAACTGGGAAACCATGTAATCATTACAAAGATCCCGAACTGAAGTGGGAATAATTGGTACCGAATGAATTGTATGTCTGTGAGAAAGAATTGTGGTACAGAAGTCCAGATTTTAGTGTAACTGATTGTAATATGATGTTTGCTTTATAACTGTATTGATGCTGCAAACAAGATTTGACTATTGACCTTCATAAATAATGGAATAATAATATGAATTTTTAAAATTGTACAGTCGTTACATTGAATCGAAATGGCATACTAAGCTGGGCATTGAACTTATTCGAGATGTTTACAAAAAGTTCTGCAATAAACTACAAGAAATACAGTACAAATGTACTGCAAAGAGATAATCCAGATTTAAGACAATAAACACATTGATTTGTAGTGGCTTTTTCGTTCTTATTGTATTGAGTGCAATTAAAAATAGATGAGACTCACTTCTTAGAACAGAGACAGTTAATCAGAGGGCGGTTAATCGTAGGACAGTTAAGAGGTTGCCTACTGTAATTGATTTAGCATATTTTAAATACAAAATACATGACTTACTTTTGGTTTTTCAAAACAGAGCTCAAAGCTGAATGAAGAGTTTCTTCAGTGAGATCTTTAAGGTCAATTTTAATCCCAATACCTTTATGCTCATTAAATTTTACGTTATAAGGTTGATCAATATAAAAAGGTATTCCGACAGTTGGTACACCTGAGTGAATTGCTTCCAATTGGCTGTTGAGTCCTCCATGTGTTATAAATGCCACACAGTTGGGGTGTTCTGAAACAAAATGTCATCAAGATTATGTGGATTTTGTTATTTTTATTTAAAGAAATGCTATTATTCTTAAATGTTGTATCTTAAACATAAACAATACATGTCTATAAATATTTTGGTAATTTTAATTTTATGTATCTTGTTTCATTCCTTATTCTCTACTTTGCACTTCTCATTATCATTATGGTACCTTTATAGGTATCCTGGTATGCTGTATTTAGTCACCATTGTAGTGTTACTCTACAGGAAGCTGGATTTTTCCAGACATTTGCCATCGTTAAGATACAAGGAATCAGTAGCACTAGGTTTCACAGTTAAAAGTTTTAAATCTTTGAAGAAAACAATTTGGCAAATCTGGTTTAAGATCTGTTAACAAATCTATACGTATTCTGACAGGAAATTAATTTTTAAACATATGCTGTATGTGTTAACATTCCCATAATTTAACTTCAATGTTTGAGAAATAAATAGATGAGCTTATAAAAATGATCAGTTAAGACTTGTCTCAGTTATTTAAATATTTTAGAAACACTAAAAGTAAACTACATATTGAAACTTGGCCCTCCTAACATTTAATATTCTTTACAATATGAAACTACTTCTTAACAACAAGAACTTATAAATAGATTTGCTTCTCTAATATTAGAATTAAATATCAGGAATCAAAGGAAAAAAGAATACAAATCATATAAGACAGTCATTTTAGTTATTAAAAAGATGTGTTCGTCCTACTTTTGCTGCACTATTTAAGTTTCTTTTTATTATTATTATCTAAATGCCTTACGGCTGACTTGGAATTACACCATGAAGTCAATTTTCACTTAAAAAATGTTTGCACTGATTTCATCTGCGATTGGCTTTGATCATTATTCCTCGATTAGGCTATATGATTCTTTTTATGGTTGTCAGAAATCGGCTTATTTCCTTGTATAATGTTGTGTCAAAAATAAATGTTGTTTATTTAAGTAAACATGTGTGTTGTATAATAGTCTGTTTCACTTGTTTATGTGTTAAAAAAAATATATTGTTGTAATTGAAAAGAGAAATTATAGTTTCTCTATAATAGAGCTATCTCTGTATTCAATTTTTCCAGTAATTAATATGTTTATATTTTAATTCTGTTAATCATATGTTGCAAAATGCAATGTAATGTTTGACTGTTCTTATGATTGATTTTTGTAAAATTTGTATTTTTCTGTTTTTAATAAATTTACAATCTATCTTTTAATATCCTTAATGTTCAATTGGTCACAGGTCCAGCATTATTAAAAGATGGATTTCAAAGTGTGAGTAGAAAAACTGACACAAACTCGTCATGACAATGATGAAAGCATCAATGGAGCTGATACCAAACATCATAGTGTATTTGATCTTGTTCTGGGAACACAAGGTTGCCCTGATAAACCAAAGGAGGGCACAGCGGAAAGTAAGAAAGGTTCATGAATTAGCTGTTCAGGCTTATAAAAAGGAGGATTCCTTGGAACAATTACTTATTGTGAGTGTCCTTAAGTGCACATCTAGTGTTGACTGCTACAAGCAAGTATGCTAAGGATATTTGGTAGGATCTGTTAAGTGTTTATGAGCAATCGTCTAGTCAGAGACTTAGAGGGATGAAGGGACAGTTCTTTACATTGAGCATGGATGCGAATGAAGATATCTTTAAGTACATTATTCAAGACATCAACGTTTTCTTTGTGAAATATATGTACAATTGTCAAAGTACGAAAAACGGCTTTATCTGAACTTGCGTTGATGACAAGGATTATGAATACTTTACCAAATGACAATCTGATACACAACAATGGGAATGTGAGCTAATGCTGCGCTTGTGATCCAAGCATTCAGTTCCGTGTATGAACGCTTGCTGCATCACTTCCAATAGAGTTCCAATAGAGATTATGTCAGGACCCAGGATGCTTTATGAAAAGTCAGGTCTGTTTAGGCAAAATCTGGACATTTGGTAACTCTGGTCCTGCTAGCAGCATTTTATATATGTATATTTCTCCATATGTCATATTGCTGTGGCGATCTGGAGAGCACTGGATTTGAGAAATATGCACGTTTTTAAACTGCAGAAAAAGGCAATAAGAATCATCAGTGGCTTTTTGCCTAGGACTTCTACAGAAACTTCTTTTGGCTACAATAACTTCTTATTGACTATTCCCTCCTCGTATATTTTGGATGCTCTCACCCGTTTAAAAAGAAATTCTCATATTTAAAACAATCATACCTCTATAGCCTTTCCGTTATGAAACACTGACCATTTGACTATTGCATGCCACAAACTTCTTTGTTCAAAACCTAAATTTGCAATAGTATACTACAAAGCAAAAAGTAATGCCTTGATGACATCTCTTAAGTCACAGACTGATTGTAATTAAAATCTTTACTGCTGCAGCTGCTTAGGGAATAGTATTGTATTCTGAACTTTTCAAATAATCACAGAGGTTAGATAGTGAAATGATGGCTTATTTAGTTCATGTTAACATTTATATATATATGCCATATTAATCTATTTTGACTATTGCCTGTAAATAACTTTTTGGCAAATAAAGATTCTGAATCTGAATGCATGCTATATAAGCTAGCTATAATTGGTCTGACTATATTTTATGGTCTTCTACATTTGATAAAATTATTACCCAGTATTCCCATCTGAGGTGCCCACTTGACGATTTTCACATTGTCTGAAAGGCCTGGGATAGTCTCAGCCTCAATCTTCCACAATACTTTCTGAGGTATTTTTTTAAACACGTTCAAAAATATTTGGAGTACCTGATTCGGCAACTGGTGTGCAGGAATTATTGTGCCAAAACTGAAATACACTACACCCTCTGTTGCGTTTTCCATAAATTCCTTAATATCCTGAAAAAAAAAAAAACAAAAATTGATTTCTTCCTTTATTTTGCATTTTTCAATGTTTGTGTGCAAACAATATTACTGAATGTTTATGAGAAATAGACCACATATGAAGCTCACAATAAATTAATTGTATAACTACTTTAGCTTACTGAGAGCTTATAGTTCAGATGATATTTTTAAAGAACTTCATCTAAGTGGGAATTCCAGTTCTAAATTACTATTGATTGTCAGTTCTAAAAGTTTTAGGCTATTTATGGGATTAACTGGATTTATTGTTGATTATTGTTTTTGGATTGATTAGTAGTTTAGTTTGATGGGTTTGACAAATCTGAATAGGATAAAGTAATATCCTCGTCACATTTCATTTTTTTGAGCTTACTTTACTACTCTCCCTTTACTTTTACCTTTTTTACTCATTTTTATTCCTTCCACCACTCTAAATATGCCATGCCACAATGTCTAAGAATCCAATTCCATGGGTACCTTATGTGCATATATTCATAATTTAGTTCATTAAATTGAATTTATAAACTATGTTTAAATAATATCCATTAAAAACTATACATTGTCATTGCTGTCTATAGTACACTTTTATTTCTCGAAATGCTTCGTATTTCATGTTTTATTTAAAACTGAAATCTTTACATTCTTTCCATTTTTTCCATGAAAAGATTAATTTGGACTATTGAGTGAATTTTAAAATAAATAGCCAC
Organism: Homalodisca vitripennis; assembly: GCF_021130785.1. NCBI lineage: Eukaryota > Metazoa > Arthropoda > Insecta > Hemiptera > Cicadellidae > Homalodisca > Homalodisca vitripennis. The sequence goes on from NC_060213.1 coordinate 64,273,309, forward strand.
ATTGGTCAAGCCTTCCTTACAAACATTTTATTGAAGTGAAAACTTCTTTAGGCGCGTTGAGCGTTTTGGTAGAGGGTAAAATCCTCGGTTCGCGTCACCGACATGCTAATGATACTAACCTGCATGAAAAAGTCAGTCTCGCTGTGTTTTTTAACCGTAGACTTGGCCGCGGACTACTAACCTGCATGAAAAAGTCAGTCTCGCTGTGTTAAAACTGTCCCGGCGGAGTATGAAAACAGACTGCGAAAATCAGTGACCTTTACGGCTTCCTCTCGTGATTTAAAAGTGAAGCCAATGTCGTACAATTCTGTAAGATGCGTCAAATTAAAGCTCTTAATATTGGCAATCTATTGGTTACATTTTTAAATATTAAAAAAATTTCGAAATAATTTTGATTATTGTTTACATTTTACATAGCGTTTACAATGACAAGAAAAAAGTAGTAAGCGAGGATTTTTTTTATTTTTTGGTCAGACAAAATTTGTCAGCGAGAAAGTTGTGTGAAAATAGATGAATATTTTTTTTGTAATTTATCATTTTTTTATTGGAAGTTTAGTTTAGCCTGTAGTAGCGTATGAAGTGATAAGTGAACTTTTCTGCCGGAACTGTAGTTGGCGCATTGGCTCACTGATACCGTATTAACTCAATAAACTAGTTTATTGTGCAATAAAAATACCTTTACGAAAGAACCAAGTTAATTTAACTAATTTATTAGTTTTAAAAATATTGTGGGTTTAATTGATATTGCAATTATATACTTTATCCGTAGCAATAACTGTATTATTTACAACGGTGTTCAACTCACTGTTGTTCACTCGGTGTTTACTCACTTGTATTCTATGTTTAACTAACTATTAATTATACAGATAAATGAATAATGAAAACAACGAATATATTTTTAAACATTTTTAATATTTGTACGAATATTTGTATTTAAAATTTAGCATTATTCATTTTAATTATGTTTTTTAATATTTAACCTCTTCATCATGAAATGAGTATTATTACGGTATATAAGATTTATCTTACTAGCGTGGTAAAATAGATTTCTAGTTATTTGATAATATTTTTTCGTGGATTTTAAAATTGGAAAATTAAAAAAATGTTATAATAATTTTAGATTCTATGAAATATGTTCATTTATTGTTTTTATTAAGATATTGTTAAGATAATTGTATATTAATTATTTTTTCAACCACTTTGTATTTATATTTTGTTCATGATTTGTTTAACCCATCATATGTAACTAATAAATAAAACGTAAAAAAATTTCATATAATTTTTGCATATAGTTTTAATTACTCTCAACTTAATAGTTCCGTTTTCACTTCTATCGGCAGTCCCACGACTGCTACTGTTTTTTATTTCTATTTATATATATATATAATTGCAAATAAATTATTTATTAGATTAGTCAAGTAAGCTGCACTGACTTAAGTTTTATGTTTTTCATATCAATGTGACCATGTGTTACAGTATTTTACAGCCTGCAGCAACGCGTAAATCAAGCATATTATTTATGTTATTCCACTACAATATAGTCCATAAATTATTATTACTTTTATTATTACTATTTTATTACTTTTTGTGGAAATAGTTTATACTATAAGAATACTTCTTAATGCAGTATTAACAATGAAATAGTAGTGAAGTTTAGAAATTTGGTGAATTGAATCTTCAAAGAAACAACTGCAAATTAATCATTACTAATTTTTATTTCCATGACAGCAACTCCATAAATTCGAAAGGCTGTTATCCCTTAACATTACCGCATTTAATCTAAAATAACCATAGATGTATCTAGGATGACCTAATAAGGGGGGTTACCTCTACAAAATGTTTGTACCTCCCATTCAAGCTGAGGTACAGGAGCACCTCCCCCCCACCCGCCAGCCAGAATATGTTAAATGCTAAAAATATTTCAAATTGTTAGCTTGACAGCCATTTGAGAGCATATTATTCTTATTTTATGCTCTACAAAAACAGCCATAACATAAGTGAAATTTAACCTTTTCGATACCGCCCAATAACATAAAAGAATTTCAAGAAAATGATTAATTAATGATGTATTAATGAGAATAACAGAGGGTCGGGAAAATGGCTTTATCTTAAAAACTGCAAGATACATCCTTCACCTTTTACCTAGAATTTATACATTATATAAAAAAAATATATAATACTTGTATTATTTCAATAATATGTACCGGTATTTTAAATTTAACTGTTTTTTAAGTTTCATAACATGTCTTCCCTGATAAAAAATATTGGGATATAAATTGACATGATTATAGAGGATATATTTACTGTGTATACAACTACAGAAATTTGAAGACATGAAATTAGAAAATGATTTTTTTACCTCGGCTGAGCAGTTGACGTTCACTGTGTGCATTGCTTATAGACGCAGCAGACTCTCAACGATGAACAAATATAGACATAGAAAATATGAACTTCAAGTTAAATATAATTTACAAAGTACTTGTTTCATTAATTTGGTTGTGTAATTTTAGGTTTTAATACAAAAGAAACACGTTATAGCGTTCTGTTGATAGCTATGATAGTAATTAATGAACTTACACAAATATAAATCGACAAACAATAAATCTATTTTGTTTTTTTTGTAATTTTAATCATACTAGACACTTCAGACTCTATTGTCACATTAGGCGTTCTTTTGGGTTACAGTTTTAGACAAACTACGACAGGCATAAGTATGAACAGAAGCAGCTTTTACTTCTATTTTTATGCTTTATGAAACTGGAAATCCTTGAACTATTATGAACTGGGGATCAGTAATTTACATATTTGGTTGTGTAATTTTAGGTTTTAATACAAAAGAAACACGTTATAGCGTTCTGTTGATAGCTATGATAGTAATTAATGAACTTACACAAATAGCCTATTTACTCATTTTCTTTGGTTGTAAATAGTGTGATTAATTTACAATGTCAGTAAATCATATTTACCTGGGGAAGTACAACTCTATCTGAAGCAACTGAAATTCCTCCGATTGGTACGATGTTTGGGGTATAGGGTTGAGGGTCTAAGGGTGGGTAGACATTAAGCAAAGTCAGCGAGACATCGCTAACCATCTTAGCAGCATTTGGAGTGCCAGGGTACTGGTAGTACTTTTTAATTATAGCATCTTGCTTGGCCAGTTGGAATGAATAGTAATAAAACAGAGTCAAGGAAACAGAAATAAAGTTCTGTAGCCTTTCAACAAAGGTCATTTGACTCATGAACAAGAAAGATAGTGAATCTGGCACTGTTGCTATTGACAAGGCATTGCCTGCCTCCCTGTTCATAGTGGAATAATAAGCAAATGCCTGTGAAACTATTGTTGGAGCATTAAACTTGTGGCCAAATACTAGAATAGAATCAAACGTGGACGCTGTAATCACTAAGTCAAAATGGTCTTTTGACTCAATAAGTTTTCTTATGTTTTTGTGTTGGAATGTGTCTTCACAAATGATATTAGAAAACTCCCAAACTCTCAATGCTGCAAGACCAAAAACTGAACCTCTGGGTAGTTGTCTTTCAATTTCTTCATATGTTAAATTATCTGTAACAAAGTTTCATAGATTAATTTAAACTTTTAACATTACATGTCCACTTACATAGATTCAGATTTAAACATTCTTTATTCGTACATCTATATTGTATAACAATATCATCACAAGTAAGTTGTATACATATAAATGAATGTACGTAGCATATCAATAAACAATATGTGAGAAAAATAAATGTTTCAATCTTTTATCCTAATGAATTCTTTAGAATTCAATGATTACACTACCAGGAGATTGTCTTAGATATCTAATTGAATTACTTGATACAGCTAAACTTTAAACCTTCATTATATAAATATAACAAAATATGATACACAATTTCAAAGTAATATTTTAGTTTTAAGTATTAAAAGAGTTAGAAATGTATAATCCACCCTCTGTAAGCAATCTAAAAACCCCACAGAAGTGTGCAAGATGTGATTGTAAAGCCTAAGCTATCTGTGAAATCAGGTTCCATTCAATGCATAAAATTTTCTGTGTATTTTCAAAATATAGTTGTTTCAAAACCCTAATAAACTGTAATTTAAATGAGACCAATTTTTTAAGAAATAATAGTTCAAGATGTTGGACTTTATATGACTAAGTGAATGTAGGTAAGTGAATACATCATGTAAGTAGAAAAGTTACACAACTTACCAAATAAATTCTCTGCAGAAGTGTGGATTTCAATGTGGGTGTAGTTTGCTATTGGCTTGTTTGGTGGAAAGGGACTATACTCAACGATTTCATGCCCTCTTTGGGCTAGAGCCCTCAGAACTGAGGAGTGAAAGATTTGGTGGCTTCTTCCAGGAAATGGCAGGATAGCAAGGATTCTTGCACTGAGAGTGTTGGTTATAATACTCAGAAGAGTGGCCCACAGTAAAGTAGCTTGCATTGTTTCTCCACAACCTGAAAAGATACAGAAATCTGATACTGAGGAAAATGGAAATAAAAGAAACATTTAGACTGTTTGGGACACAGCCTTATTTCTAAAAAACTAGCATCATTAGGAGGTATCGCAAAAGATCGGTTTGCGAGCTACCTGCAAGGACGATCTCAGGTTCCTGAGCTACAGCACACCGCATCTGGACTTACAAACACAATCAGGTCAAACCCCCAGCCGATCAAGAGAGGAGTCCCTCAGGGATCTGTGCTGGGCCCTGCACTATTTATATTGTTCACTAATGACATTCCCTCTTTTACACAAAACCACAGTACTCACTAATGTACGCAGATGACACAACTCTCCTGATAAAAAAACGACTCAGCAGAAGAACTTTATTCCAACTCCTTGAAATGGATTGGAACTCTTAAAAATGCAAAAACAGCCTATTATGCAATTGTTGAATCTCATATGAGATATGGGTTGGTACTTTGGGGTTGCTCTTTTGGAAACCTCAATAAAAATTTGTCCTACAAAAGAAAGTAGTTAGATCTCTAATCGGCCTAGAGCCTTTTTAGAGCTGTCAACAAGCCTTTCAGTCACTGTTATAGCCTTCAACATCTACGAAGCCATCTTAAATGTGGACAGGCTAGACCTACAAACAAAGGGACAGCCACAACTACCACACTCACCACACCTCCAAATACATCTTACCTCAACATTAGACTGCACTTTATGGGAAGAAACCCTCTTACATCTGCCGAAAACTCAGAAACTTGCTACCAGACTTCCTCAGGAACTTATCAGGAAATAAACTCAAGAAATAACTTTGAGATTTTCTAGTGACAAGACCGGTATACAGTTTAAAAGAGAATATAAAAACTTTTAATATTTAAAATAAGAGACAATAATCAATTACTTTTTGACACAAAAAGAATAAAGGTACAGTGTGGTTTTGAACTTGAAACCCTTAAATTCAAAATCTGTCAGTCAACACAATGAGCCATCCAGTAATCATTATAAAACTGTCAAACTAGACAATTATAGTTGAAGGTAGATTAGGTTGTCTGAGATGTCAGTCACTGTCCAAGGGTCAGTAGTTCCTGATAAGAAGGGTAGACCTTTCTTATCTCTCTATAATTTAATTATACCAGATCCAACAAAGTTATTAAAATGTTTTGAAAAATATCACACTTAATAAATATAGTGACAAACTTACTACCTTTTATAAGTACCACTTACAAAAACTACACAATTTGATATGAGAAATTACTTTAAAAATCAATTTTAAACCACTTAAATAGAGAAATTTAGTGGACTGAAATAACAGGGATCCTGTTTCCATCTGGATGAACTTTAACCTGCCTAAGCCCTCTGTTGGTTTATGTGTCGAGCTAGTCCGCATTCCAATCCATAATCTATAATAAACCTGTAATGTGTTGTGCTCTATATTGGTAACTCACAATGTGGATATCATGTGTTGTTTTTAATAGGAATAGGTTTTATGATAATGCCATTATTGTAATCACTTTTAAAATAATAATTTGGAATATTCCCTTTATCCAGACCCAAAAACCACAGTCCAATTGAAAAAGTGTATTTATGACAAAGGATTTTGGAATACATAATCTCGTAAAATTTTTAGATAAATTTAGTATTTTTTATTCCACATCTCAAACAATTCCCTTTGACCGTAAGGATATCCCTCCTCCCAAAAAATTAATCTCTAGATATGGTACTGGTATTTAACTTGTATACATGATTATAAATACTACTATATGTGAAGAAAAGAAAACACGATTTTTCTGGACATTTGCCTTTGTTCAGTGATAAAAATGTCCTTTGAGGATCCTTCCTTGTACATCCCTGTCTATGGCTTAATAAATTTTATGGTTGGATTAGAGGCTATATGTAATATACAAGATATAGAAATTGAATTATAAAAAAATTATTTCCAGTTACCAAAGTCTGTCCATATGTCTGCCCCCTGTTTGTATGTATGTGCAATAACTGTTAACAGAAAATTCCTAGAGATATGAAAATTGGAACATGGGTTGAAAGAAGAACCATATTGATTTTGTGGTCAACAGCTTAAAGGGCAGTCCACCCGTCTGTGTGATAACTCTTGATACAAAGGTAGTTGATAATTTAAACTTGGTGTATAGCTTTCTCTTGGTCTAAGGAAGAACCATATTGATATTGAGGTTAAAAAGTCAAAGAGCAGTCCACCCATCTGTGCAGTAACCCTTGATACAAAGATAGTCGATAATTGAATCTTTGTGTATAGGTTTCTCTTGGTCCAAGGAAGAACCATATTGATTTTGAGGTCAATAGATCAAAGAGCACTCCACCCATCTGTGCAGTAACTCTTGATACAAAGATGTCAATACCTGAAACTGTGTGTATAGGTCTCTCTTGGTTCAAGGAAGAACCATATTGATTTTGAGGTCAAAAGGTCAAAGGGCAATCCGTCGTCTGTCTGTTTGATAACTCTTTCATTACGTTGTTCTGGGTCCTTCTATACTTCATTGTATCAGTTTATTTTATAGGAGTTGTTTATTTGAAATGCAAATTAAACTTTCAATAAAATTATTACAGTAAAAATTGAATTATTAAATTGTACTTGTAACCACAAGCTAAGTTTATTTTTAGAATATTTTGCAGTTTGTACCTCTGTTGTGTAGTAATTAAGGAGTTGTACTGAAGTATTCAGCATCTGAAAGACATTCATTTGGTTTGGATATTACTTGCTAATAATGTTAAGAAGTTGTTTGAAGGCTGACATACAGGTATAATTAGAAATGATTGTAAAACTTGGAAATATATTGAACCAAAACTGGTTTGAACAGTATCTGAAAAACTAATTCTTTATGCAATTTTTTTAGCAGATTTTGGAAGACATGTTTAACACCTTTTAAGTGATTAATTTTAAAGAAAAATATGGACAATAATCTGAATGAACAAACAGAATTCTCCCTTAAAGACACAAAGAATAATTTTTTTATTAAAACATTCAAATAAACACAATTAAACATTGACTAATCCTAAACAGTAAACAATAATTATACAATGAGTAAAATATTATCATAGGATTTAATAATGAAACAACATTCATGTATAAACGTTTTGCAAAATTAATGAAACTTACTACTACTTACTATTGACAGTTCTCCGGCTGAAACTATGCTCAATTGTCTCTCTTCCACTATTTCTGAGTTGTTTTCCTAAGCTGTTATCAAGACTGGACTTAGCTCCTTTGTTAGAGCTAAGGTTAAGTAAGGTTGTCAAGCCACCTTAACTATTGGGTTAGGGTGACTGACACATCAGATTTGTAAACAAAACTCCTGTAAACTCTAATCAAAATAAGTAATCATAGAAACTTGCCAGTTTTGACAAATTTATAAAAATTCAACCTTTATTTATCTGTTCAAATGAAAAGAGTTACATATAAAGAATATTCAATCAGTGTAAAACCTTAACAACAGTGACCATTACCAAATACACATTTAGAGTATACTGTATATTAGATTGTTAAATGTTAATTTAATATTTTTAGGTTAGCATGATCTTATATTAATAAGAATATTTTTTTAGTTCTTTCTCAAATTACCATACAATGACAGATGAGTTGTCTAATTGCCTGTCAAAATATAATGATTAAAAATACAAAAGTTGGAATGTGGCTAGGGGTAAATTACAAGCAAGGTTAAATTATAGCTCTTCTTTTTACTTTAGGGGCAAGTAAATTGGTTACATGTACGTACATGTAGACAGTTACGTTTAGTAAAATTAATTCAGGCAGCTGACTTATTAAGTGCTTCAGGAAGTATAAAATAGCGTCCAAAGTAGAAACTCAGGAAGATTCCCCTACTGGATATGCAATTTTAATGTATGTCTTTCCAAATTTCAGGGGGCTTTAACCCCCTGAGCTTTTTATATATGCCATCTATGTGGGGGCAATTCAGATGAGTAGTTTATTTGATAAAACACTGTCAGCATTTTACAAAAATTTGCAAGGAAGAAACAGTTATAAATACGTATTTTAGATTGAATTACATATTTACTATCTGAAAATGTAAAAATTGGCATTTTAAAATGTTTTCTTCACAATTAAGTGTACCAAGGTACTAAGGTGTTGTGAACTTGAATACATAATTAATTAATGTGTTGACAAGAGTTTGAAAATTAACAACTAATTGTTTTATAGACGTTTATTTAAGGTTACATTCCAAATATAATGCTTATGATATTTATTTGCTTGACCAAAAATTAAAGCTTCCTGTAACCAAATTATTACTTGAATTGAGCTGATGTAAAAGTTCATAAGATGTTACTAGTGTGACTTAAGTAATGGTAAATAGTAAAAACTGTGTAAAGATAGATTACATGATACAAGAATGTGTAGAGTATGTTGTATGTGATAACAGAGTCAGTTTAACATGAAAGAGACAAATCATTTTTTATTTTTTTTATTTTTATTTTTATTTTTTTTTTATTATTTCAACGGTATAACCATTTCAACAAGTAAGTTTTAATTTTATCTACATGCATAATAATTGACCAAGAAACTAATTAATTAGTAGACCAAAACAAAAACCATAGAAAATGCAACCAGTAAACAAAACAATAGATACATAATGAAACAAATAGATATGAATTGTAAGATGCATAACAAGAAAGTATAAATAAACAGTCTTTGGTATTTAATAAATCATCTTTGATTTATTAATACCAAAGACTGTTTAAGGGAATACCACATTAATTTTTTTTATTATTTTTCATTTTATATTTGTTTCTTGTTCTTTATTATTTCATTATAGTTTGAAATATAATACATATACATTTAAAATTACTAAGCCGTTCAAATAAATGTTCTAATTTCATATGGTATGTTGTTGATTTTTCCATTTTTGATTCTTATACCAATGTACCTTTTTAAATATTGAATTCGTGCCTCATATTTCATTTGGATTATACTGCTCTTTATTCCCTTTAGCAGTTATAAAAAAATCAAGCCTAGACTATCTACAGAAAGTTTTGAAACAATATAATAATAATAGTTTTGGGTTCTACTTCAGAGTGCATGTCTGCATGTTCAAATGATTCTTTCAATAATGCTCTATAATCACGGACACCAAAACAAGGTTTTATTGTAATTGAAATACTCAAGTTAGGAGTTGGAATTCAATAGTAATTTAAACTCTGGTTACTTATACAGGGTAAAGGTATGGTAAGAACTCTTGGCCGATGCTGGTGCAAACTGTCTACTTGGGTTCAAGGTGCTTGATCAAATGTAGCAAATAAAAGCTAATATAAAAAAACTGAGGAGGTAACCAAAAAGGTGCTGCTGGTGTAGCAGCAAGAACTAAGAAGAGGCAGTTGGAAGACATGAAAGAAGAAGAAGAGTTTTATGGGCTAGGAATAGATGCTGTTGTATGAATAAAACAACATTTTCTCTTTTGGCTCGATTTCCCGATAACTTCCACTTCAGGCAAGGACATAGCCAATGAGGGAGTCCAAAGGGACCAGACCACCCCCCCCCCTGAATTTTCAATGACTTTCTTAGTAAACGGATGTTGATATTTAAATCATACAGTATTACTATATTAGCTCTTATTTGACCTTTATTACCAAATCAATTTAAACTCACTTAACTATGCAGCCTCTTAAGCCTGACTTCTGTTTATATGACTGTCTTTATGAGCTCTATTTACTGATTGTCTCGACAGGTGTGACAAGGTGTGAAGGTGTGACCCTTTGATTTTGTCTTGAACCTCCCAAATTTTTTCTGGCTATGTCCTTGACTTCAGGTACACTTTATTCAATATGTTTTCAACATATTTCCTTGAAATTTCACTACATATTCCTTTCAACTACGATTGTATAGTATATCTGCATTTATTGTAAAATAATCATTTTTTAAAAATCATATAGCAAATATTCAAGTTTTTTAATGTTATTTTATTTAAAACATATATGTATTTTTTTACAAAATCTTGAAGGTATATGAACGTCATAAACATTTTCTAGCTTAAAACAAGCTACCTTTAAAAATATGGGGGAGGGCTTGAGCACCCTGAGACTCCCCTCCCCCCACCTTTTATATGCCTTTACAATAGTATCAACTTTTACACTGCCTAATCAGAAAAAATAGCTTAGTAGTGTTTTGTAATAAATTCTATATTAATTGTGCAGCTTAAAATGTACACGATGACCATGATTTTTCATAATTTTCAGGTCAAAATATTTTTTAAGTAAACTTTAATTTACATTGCTTTGTTCATGGAATATAATGCAAAGTGACTTTTTCTATATTTAAAACTAAAGGCCTTTCATCCTTTTGTGAATTTCTGATTTGGCACTTTTTACCTTTACTTAGGAAGTGCAGTGAAGACTAATGTGCAAAAATTATCAGGCTTATGTAGTATTTTTCTTAAAGAATCTGATTCTTTGGAGAAGCATCTTAAGGTTATTGATAAGTTGGAGATGATGCAGATTAAAATTTTGGTTTTTTTTATCCCAATCCAGAATATTTTGTCAAACTGGAAGCAGTGCAAAGGTCCTTTTAGGTGCAATTTCTAAGCTTCTTGTCCTAAGAGAACAAAAACATTTTGGCCGATACCTAGTTGGACTTGGATTTGCAGTCTTTTCATTATAGAGTCGATAAATGGATTTGGAAATCTGCTGCCTATGTGCCATCACGATAGCACTCTCCACCCACACTGATGACCACCATATCACTCCTCCCCCTCATCCACACCTTGGATAATGCAGATCTATAAGAATAAATGTCATACAATACCGTACTCTGTTGTCACTTGAAAGTTCAGGTTTCACACTATTTAGCGGAATACAAAAGGTATAAATTGATAAATATATTATACTACAGAAAGGTGTAAAAAAATTATCTATTGGTTAAACTCTAACAATAACCAAAAATACCAAATATTTTAAAATAATTTATCAAAATAAGATCATTACTAGAAGATTCAAATGGATCGCAACTCTTAACAAAATATTTAGCACTCAAGCACTCAAGAAATCACCTCACAGAACTGCTATGTACTCGCAAACTATCTGCTACACCATCTCCATATGGATGTGCTGTCTATTCTCTTTTAAAGACAAAGCTACCACTAATTATTTCTCTAAAGGTGGTATCATACCATGGGGTGTGACAATGTACTTCTGTTGCCATTGAAACTGTAATACATATATGTAATAATTATGTATATGTAAATTATTATATAAACTTGCTTAGTTTAAGTAATCAGTATTACTGAAAAAAATAAATTGTTATAATATTCTCAGTTAAACCCTATATAAAAATTTAATGTTAGGGTGAATTAATGACATCTTTAGTGACCCACTAATTGTACAACAGGATTGCCGCAAAGTTCAATGACCTCTACAACCATTTTTTAATTTTTATTAATTACTTACTGAACCTCAATTTTAATGGAAATATCAAAGTTTTTGCTGATAATATTGCTCTTCTTTACGCACAAAATGATAAATTGAATACAAAATTCCATAAATTATAATTGTTTATTTCTTAGGAAATGGTGCTCCATTAATCAAATGCAAGTAAATGTTAGTAAGTTAAAATTTATAAATTTTTATTCCACTAGTTCTTACCCTCTCCATTTATATTCCATTCCAAAACCTGCAACACTCAATCATATGCCTGTTACCTTTAAACAAGTTCCTTTCCATTGTAGCAGCAGTTAAATATTTTATTCATCAAGCATCTTTTTGTTTTTAAAGCCTTAAGATTGTTCTTTATTAGAAGTGGAAGTAGAGAAAACATAATGCCTAATCATTTTTATAATACAAGAATAAAGTAATTACTTAAATAAAGTAATTTTTCTTAACTCCTTTCAATATCGGGGACCAAAATATTTCAATAAACTTCCACTTCAAATTAAGAATACTAAGAATGTCAAACATGTTTGTACAAAATCTTTTCAGCAAGATATATATATCTTAACAATGTTTTAGTACAAATATTTTAGTTCTTACAATATATTTGTAAGGATATTTCTAGAAAAACAATATGTTTATTTAGTTATTTATAATATTTAATATACAATTACAGTCATGCTTTTCAACTGTTACAGTAACCTCAGATGTTACAGCTAGAGCATTATTGATTTTTAAACAAATGTAGGCTCAATATGCCTTGTTTGTTTCCAGTTATTGTTAATTTACTTTGTACAACTGGTCATACTATTGAATGAAGTGGTCAGTTTTATTCAACTCACATCCAACTTATCATTTCTATATGTATTTCAGTATAGGAAATTAATTAATTTTTCATAAAATCATTATAATGTAACAGTTTTTTTTGTAAATTGATACTAATTTATGTTGAATCAATCCAGTTAATAAAAATAATACTATTTGTGTTATAAAAATTATGAAAAACACACAGTGAAAAGGGAAGGCTTAGGAAGCCCCTAAACACTATGCAATCATTATAGAGATTGTTTAACAGATTGAGTAAATTTCTGAAAAGTATGTATGGTATGTAAGGGATTGTAGAGGTAGTACAGTTATAATTTATATGTGCACACGTGGAATGAATATAAATCTTTCTCTATAAGACTTTCATAAAATATGTACTACTTACCATCATTCATTTGTGTTCTGTAATGTACAGTATACAGCAGAAGGATGGTTAACTATCAAACTGCAGCAAAAACCTATTTTAATTCTAACTATGATTCTAGAAGAGCCTGCCTTTTCGTTCCTATATTATTGCTATGGTTTAAAAGATTTTTCGTTCTATATTTTATGACTTTTATTTGAACTTTTATGGCACCCACAATTTTGTGCCACCCGAAATCTGCCACACTGAGCTATAGTTCTTTAAACCCATATGTAAATTCAGCACTGACGGTGTCTCACTTTATTATACAACATTCAAAAGTAGATGGAAAGAATCAAGAATTTATGTCATGTAAGACCCTCTAGAGAATAACTAAACACTGTATTATCGAAAATCAATTTTAAAACAAACTCTTGTTATTTAGAGCTTATATTTTAACTCACATCTGCCATAACAACATCTCCTATATATATATATATATATATATATATATATATATATATATATATATATATATATATATATATATATATATATCATTAGAATAATGTGGGTTGAGTTATTTCTCTATTGCATATGGTACTTTATTTATGACAAACTATATGTTATGTTAATATATTTTAGAAGAGTTATTCAGTACTATATTGTGTGTTTTAACTCATTTTTATACACGTTCAATATTAAGGTAATTGATTCTAGAATGAGATTTTACGACTTAAACTACCGGTTCTAGAAAAATTAACCAATTTTAACCAAAAAGTAAATAATAATAATACTATTTAATAAAATAAAGTACAAAATAAGAATAATTATAAATTAATTGAAAATTATTTAAAATGATTTAAATGAATTTATAATTATTTAAAATTAAAATTAGAATAATAGTTATTTTAGCCAATTATAGAACAAATTGTTTTATATGTTTCTTTACATCTCTGCCATTAGAGACTATTGTGACTCTAAAAAGGCTCTACACTAAGTGAATGGCCTTGTCAGTTTGGGCTGACAAGACAAGGTCTCAATTTGTTAGCATTACTCGCAATTCCGCACACATTCTCGCCAGCTCAGTCAGTGCCTGCTCTTACCTGATCGATATGCCACTCAGAGGGGCTGATATCGAAAAGGCATTTCCTCGATTCTCACCAACCACTTCTGTCCTCCAACTGCTGCTTGATGGTCTACATAAAGGTGGTAACCAAATTGCTCAGGTAATAAGATTCCAGAATTACATTGAGTTACAAATTTTTAGTGTGCTGGAAGATTATAAACTAACTTTTTTTAATATTGGTTAATATTAACTAAAAGTTTAATTAAAATAAAATATTGTAATTTTATAATTTATAAGTTATGAAATAATATTTTTACTACAAATGCATTAAATAATACATGATTATTCTGTGTAAATCTCTATGAACTCTCTGGAGACCAGAGGGCGGATACAGAGAAGAATGGGTTTTATATATATATATATATATATATATATATATATATATATATATATATATATATATATATCAAATGCTATCATATAAATACTGTGAACATTATTGTAGAACAGTTAGGTAAAATCTAATTCTTTGTAAAATGTTATACTATTTTTTATTTCTTATAAAGTTAATAGTGAAGAAGTAAGTTTGAATTTAATTGCACAATATATTGATGTGAAATCAATATATATACATCTTTATATATATTTCTCCTTCATAATCCCTAATCTAATCTATTTATTTATCATAATAAAATATATCAACTCTACTTACTTATTGCTGTATAAAAAATAGATTTGTTTATCTTAAACCTTGTATCCTCAGGTTGAAGCTCAATCAGGGAAGAGTGAGAGCTATGCAGGAATTCTGCAGCAAAGCTCATCCATCGCTGTAGGATTACAAAGCGCAGGAGTTACTGCAGGAGACATTGCAGTTCTGTGTTGTGACAAGAGTATTCTAGCGTACTCAATCCTTCTGGGAACTATATTCACTGGAGCTACAGTTATCGTAATTAATTCTTTAGGTAGGTTTTAGTGATTTCCTTTTAAAATCTCCCCATAGCATCTTCCTTATTTTATATACTTTCTATTGTGAAATTATTTTCTTGATTCTTCTCTTCATAATCTATTATTCTCACTTGTTCTCTACCTTCATTCTTCGGTCTTTTTAATTTTCTTACTTCTCAAATACTTCATTCTTTTCTAATTTGTTCCTTTCTCTTTTCTCTGAAAATATTTCAGGTCCTGTCACAAATTTCCTTTTCACTTTTACCATTCTTTCTAATAAAATCATACAATGTTCTCTTTTTTGCCTTTCCCAAACAATTCCATACAGGATTATATGAAACAATTCTAATTATTCAGTAATATTATTAAAATATTATCTCTTTGTTTACTTTTCACAAATATATCTTGTGCCTAATTTTGATTAAATATTCAGAAAACATATAATGGAATGGTATCTTATACATTAAATTAGCTTAGATCGAATATCATGTTGTTTCAAAATGTTTAGTACTATACAGCATTGTGAAAATAATTGTGAACACAATAACTGCCATAATTTATTCTTGCACTTTTTTCAATATCTTTTAAGGTTTGAATAAATGAATTATTAAAAGTACTTGTTTTTTTAAGCAAAAATTTGGGCATTATAAATGGTCCATTCTTACATTTAACCTCACAATTCAAAATATAACTAAAATTAAAAAAAATATATATATATATATTTATAGAAACAGGTTATTCTCTTCTTAATAAATAAACCATGGTATATTGGTTTGAAACATTTATAAATTTTCGTGTATCTAGGTACACTTCTTCAGATAAATATACATGTATAAATATTTACATAAATTGAAAAAACATTAGGTTAGAACTCAAACAAGAAAAACAAACATTATAAATAAATACAGTAGATCAGCAGCTGATGGGCCATGGCATGACGTGTGTGAATAAGTTGACGAAAACTAAATTTATCTTAAATTAAGACCCCTTGGATGTCTTGTCTGAAGCACCAATTGGTGTGCAGTTTCACTTTTTTTCAATTTCAATCTATTAAGGCTTTCGTTTGAATCTTCAGGGATCTTATTTATGCCTTTGATGGTGTAGCAATTTTCTATCTGATTTTGTTTATGGACATTGATTTATGCCATATATATATATATATATATATATATATATAATATATATGGCAATAACAAAACCTTTAAAATATACTTCTAAAGAATAATACTGTTAATGATCTCTAAATTTACAACTAACTAATTTTTTATTTACTAAAAAACTTAACTAGAGTTAAATTATTTATACCCGATTCCCCGTTATATTAATTTCAAGTCAAAACACAAACATCATAATAAGTGGTATAAAAAACATTTCACATTTTTATGGATCAAATTTGGTAAGACATTAATTTTTTTTTATTTGTTCTCTTATAAACACTGACTTCTGTTAATCTAGAATGTAGAAATAAATTACCATATTTATTCAAAGCTGGTTACTTCAAAGTCACAGTTTATTAAATATTAAACTCAAGTAACTGTTGTTTTATCTTTTTAATTTAACAGTTATAACTTCGTTATAAACAAACTGAATTTACACTTCATATTTTTTTCCAGATGCCAATAAAATACACCAGTGTATTGGAAGACATCCAGTGAAGGTAGTGTTTAGTGATCCTGTTTATGTGAAGTCTGTGAATGAGTCAGTAAGTAAGATGATCCTTCCACCATCTCTTGTGGCTACTATTGAAATGGCCGACCCTTTCATTAGATCCCTCACAAAATCTGTAGAGGAATTCAAGCTATTCAAGGTTGAAAATGTTAGTAAGCATATCCCTCTGATTTTGTTCACAAGCGGTTCAACTGGAGACCCTAAAGGTGTAGAAATCAACGATCTGCTTCTTCAACGGCTTGGATACACGTGAGTATTTACAAAATTGGCTTTCAGTATTTCATTATTTGCTACATCAAATTATCTATATACATTCCACTCTTGAACAATCATTTAATAAAGAAATGTTTTTGATAAATAAAATACATATCTCCCATAGCCAGTTGTGGTGATTATTGTTTTTTATTGATTGACTAGACAAACACATTTTCTTCGTTTGAACTACGTTACTAACGATGAATTATTTGGAAGAAAAATAAGAAATAAATTTCCAAACGTTATATGTACAACTAGCACTTAGCCACGGCTTTGAACACAATTTCGTAGCTTTTGCACCTGTATGAGCACTTCTGGTTTGAGTGAATTATATTTCCGACACCAATGTTGAGTTTGCCTTGTTGCTAAAAAAAGTACTTAATTTATTACTAAAGTTTATATTATTAGCTATTTTAATTTACTTCGTCCTAAGTATGTTTTGTTCCATTCTTGATTTTGCCATGTTTCCCGAACAGGTATATATATATCACAGATCAGAGAAGCCTACTTCTGTCAAAAGTGAACTAAGATGGGTTTTATATCAGTCTTTAAATTTATAGTAAAAGTTAGATAGTAACATTGTCTTTTAGATCTAATACTTAATATTTGATAAATGTACTGTTGAAAGTACATTCACAATGACGCATTTGTTTCATTATAAATATAAAAATATTGTTAATTCAAATTCAAATTCAAAATTCCTTTATTCTTTTTATACATAATGTTCATGAATTGCGTCAATTACCTTTACTACAATATAAAAACATAAGACTCAGATTAGAGTATTCATACTTTATATTTAATACAGTATAATAATACATATAATTATTTTAAATATTTATGTCCATAGTGTTAATATGTTTTGTAATGGTAGGCAAAATACAAACAAAATTACTTTTAAGTCACAGTGTAAAAAACTCTTCAAGAGAGTAGAATGAATGATCTGTACAAAATTGTTTCAACATTTTCTTAAAATTATTAAAAGAATTCTCATTCTTAATACAGCCTGGAAGGTCATTTATAAATTTTATTCCTATGTATGTCGGATAATCCTATAATTATGATAATCTTGTTGCCTTGGTATAGACTCTGCATTTGTCTTGACATGTAATATAGTTTTATAAATATATAAACTATATACTGTCATTATTCTTAGGTTAATAAAGTGGTCTTTACAACTATCATTATTTTTAAGGTATAGAATATGTCTTATTGCCACTTTTTGTAAAAATGTAATATTTTGTTTAAGTTATTTGCACTGGTTCCACCATAAATTTCAATGCCATATGAAATGTGTGGATGTATCAAGGCATAGTAAACAGATTTCAGTGCATTTATTTCTAGGAAGAAGGATAACCGCCTGATTGCAAATATTCCAGAACTCATTTTATGACAAATTTTTTTCTACTTGTTTTGTCAACTTAATGTATTACTTAGAGCCAGACCCAAGAATTTTGTATCTTTTACAAATTTATTTCCAATTGTATTTATCTCATTTTGATTGTTTACATTTAAATTTCATTAGAATTGTTTTATCAGAATTTAGTAATAAATTTCTATCATTCAAGTAACATTTTAGTTGTGACATTGAATATTCTGTTGTATTTATTACACTTTGTAAATCTTTTCCAGAAACTGACATACTTATATCATCTGCAAACAAACATAAATGATTTTTATTTGATAAATTTGTTAAATCTGTGGCATACCTCCCAAGTAGCATAAGAACAAAAATGGGCCCAATACTGAACCTTGTGGTACAGAATATTGTATTTTTTCTATTCTTGAATTAATATTTCTTATTTCATTATTACCTAGATATTTAATACTAACATACTGCTGTCGCCCTTCCAGATATGACTGATGCCAGCTTAATTCTTTATCCTCAATACCATATGATTCTAATTTTTCTAGCAAGGTTTTATGGCAGACACTATCAAATGCCTTTGTCAGATCCAGAAAGGCTCCAACAGTATGATTCCCTTCATCCAAATTTTCTAGCACATTCTCAATATAATCAATTAATGCTGTTACCGTTGATCTATTTTTTCTATAGCCATGCTGCTCCAAATCCAGCAATTTACCCTTCTCAAAATAGTCTACTAATTGAATCATCATAGTCTTTTCAAATATTTTTGATAAAGCAGGTTGTATTGCCAATGGTCTATAATTTGGAGGATTTTTGCTGTCTCCTTTTTTTAACACAGGAACAACTTTTGATATTTTTAATTGAGTTGGGAAGTTTCCTGTTATTATAGAAACATTCACCACATGTAAAAGAGGATTTAAAAGTGCATGTTTTGCCTCTTTAATAATCTTTATAGGTATGTCATCATACCCTGCCGACCATTTTTGGCTTAATAGAATTAATTATTTTAATTAGTTGATCACAGTCAATAGTGTTGCATTTAAATTTACTTTTATAATTTGAATTTCGATTAATAGAAATTGACTTTTTGTTTAAATTTGGAGCAACATGCTTTTTTACCATTTCGACAAAAACTTATGTTTAATAAATCAGCTACACAAACAGGGTCACAGATTATTTTACCACCATCGTTAAGCTCTATATTTTTAAATGACATTTCCTTACTGTTTTCTAATTTCATTATTTACCACTTGCCATTATAGTTTTATTGATATTTGTTGTATTCACCACTTTATTATTAATGTAATCTCTTTTCTTTTTTTGAATCAATTTTTTATATTTATTTTTTTGTTCCTTCAAAGAAAGTTTTATTTGTTTGTTATTTTTTACTCTTCCTATATAAATTATGTTTATTTATAAGTTCTTTTTGTTTGCAAGTTATTTCATAATCTATCCATTGGTTTTTATTGTGTTTAATAAAGAAGCGTTTTAAGGGAAAATTTATATCAAAATAATATTTTAGAATGTTGTAAAAATATGTAAACTTATCATCTACTGGTGCCATATAAAGTTTAGTCCAGTCTTCCTTATATATGTCTTTCTTAAAGTTTTCTATATTTCTTTCACTAAAAATTCTTCCAATTCTACTTATTTTTAATTTAACATTTTTATTTTTCTTTATTTTTGAACATTTGAGCATCATGATCAGAGAGTGATGTTATTATACATTCTACATCAAATAAAGTAGCTTTCATGTTGGTGAGAAAATTATCTATTGCAGTTTCACTGTTGTCTGTTACCCTGGTTGGAATCTTAACTGTATAATAAAAACCATGCATATTCAATGTATTGACAAAGTCTTTTTTTTCTATCCTTCCCTCAAAACATCAACATTAATATCACCACCAATAACAATGTTATCACAAATTTTGGATAAAATCTCTAAAAAACATGTCTAGTTTTTGTAAAAAACTTGCAGTATTTTCAGATGGACTCCTATAAATCCCTCCAACTAAGAATTTTACTGAATTGATTTTAATCTGAATAACACAAGATTCAAATATTTTGTCTTCATTCAGTAGATCCAAATTAACATCAACAATTGTTTTTGTAATTTATTAAATGCTCCGATACCAATATTAATACCCCACCTCCCTCATAATTTTTTCTGACATACCCTTTTGCTAATACAAAACCTGGTATTTTAAGTTTTTTCAACTTCATCACTATTTAATTTATGTTCAGTCAGAATTATGATGTCAGGTTCAAGCTCTTGGATAGTTATTGTCAGAGGATCAATTCTGGTGGCCAGGTGCTGTATGTTCTGATGGAAGACAGTTACATATGAAGTTTGATTTTGTATGTAGTTCGGTTTCCTTTTTATCTTACAATGACTTTTTGTTTTGTGAACATTAAAAAATCTTCAGAATTGTTATTTGAGTTATTAATTAAACTACATGCCTTATGCCTACCATTTAACAATAATTCACCACTAACAGAATCATTTAAACCTATACTGCTAGAATGACAAGCTATCATTAAAACTACTATTTGCCTCAGAGCAGTCTTTTCTTGTAATACAATGCGTCGAGTTGTCATGTGGCGAGGACCCTGGGTATGTAGAGTGTAGTCTCTGCTGGCTCAGTGAAAAACTCATCTGGTTCTCTTGAGCTGCTGTGTGTGCCCCTTCCAGCTTCCCTGGTGGTAATGGTGGGTTGTTTGTCATGGGCGTTGGTGTTGAAGCAGAAAGATAGTCAGTTGGTGCTGTCTTTTTTTTATCTTCCACTATTTTATGTAAACTGTCTGGTACTAATAGTATCCTGAATTTTTTTCAGAAAATCCTTGTGAGTCATACCATTTTCTCAAGCTTCTTTGGGATTTTTCATTAAAAAAACAATGATTTTAATTTGGGCATTAGTTGCATTCTGGAACTCAAAAATATTTTCAATGAAGTGACCTATTGTTATTTTGTCCCACATACATCCCATCGGTGAGCAGACTAATGTTTGAAGACCTTTGTTTTTGAAATCAGCAGTGAGTTGTTCAAATGCCTCATCATAGTCGCTTTTTGATGGTTTCATAAAATATTTTGGTTTGGTTATTAAACTGTATATAGTGGCTCCATTTTGTGATTGTTGGCAGGCTAGATGGCTGGTTATACAGTTTGACTGTGTAGGTTTCCCAAACTGACTCTTAAATACCACTGCAACACCGGCACTCATGTTTTTTTCGTCATTCAAGTCGCTTGATATGCAGTGTGAGAATGCCACTGATCTGTTATCTTTATTTTTTTTTTATTTCCTTTGACATATTGGCTTCAATTACTGTAATACTTTTGGTGCTAGTCAGTTTATCTTGTGTGCATTATTATTGGTTAACTTTGTATTTTCAGAGTTTCTTCAACAAAATTTTTAATTTTGGCTGAGCCACATATCAATATTGCTTTATTTATTATTTTGCTGACAGTCATAGAACCCTTTCTGTTTAGGTGGACTCCATCTCTTGAAAGGCAGGAGTCATTAATGTACTTCCCAACATCCAAATAGACTGCTTTTAGTTCTTTACATGCCACCTAATATTTTGGTTTGTTCTTTGCAACAAGGATTGTGGAGTATTTCTTCTAGCAATTATACTATTTACAATTATTGGTTTACCACTGAACGTTTTCTTGGCTATTTTAATTAATTTACACATAGCTCCCATTACATCTTCTGAACTTCCAAGACAATCCAAGTCATTTGAACCAAAATGTAGCACCACAGTTTTCGGGTTTTTTTGCAATCGTACTCACATTTTTAAGTCTTTGACACATCTGTTCAGCAGTTGCTCCCCGATAGAATTTTAATTCTGTGTCTGGCACTGATACATGCTTCTGCATAGAGTCCCCTAAAACAAGAGCATTGACTTCCTTTTGCTTATCTTTTTTATATGTATATGTAGGATTTTCCCAATAGTACTTAGACTGTTTAATATTGCCTCTACAATGTTCCGGCTCTATGCCGCTTCTTGGGTATCAATCTCCTCTTCATCTTCATTTCTGAGACATTCATATTTGTTAGTAAGAGTTATAGGGTATTCATTTAATTTTGTGTTTGTTTTCACACTCTTGCCACTCTTAACCTGTGTCCAATTTCCATATTTTTTTGTTTGACTAGACAGGCTTGAGACTTCTGAGTAAAAGAAACGCACGGTTCATCTCATTATTCTGCCGGTTCACTATGTACAATCTTATTATTTGATTTATTTTTCAGTTTAGTTTTGGCTGAACTTAGAATTATTGGGGCTAGACATTTTGATATTACTAGAAGACCTCGTGTTGTGCAGTATTGAAGCAAGTTGAGGCTCTTTTGGTCCACACATCAATTTCATACAATCTTGGAATTTCAAAGTCTGTATCCACTGATCCAGTGTCCGCAATGTGAGCCAGTAACAATTTCTGCCACTAGCAGCATATGTAATCCGCAATCATAAGAATTGTTCTGCTTTGTTATTGTACATAGCTTTATTTTCACTTGTTCAGTCATACCAATGCGTAAGAGCAATTTCGCTGCCACCGCTTCAGCTACTTTGAGGTTGTAAGTACCCAAAGAGTCAAAAATACAAAAATTGTTTTTCTTTTCTTGCATAAAGTAACATACTCCAAATGTTTTGGGTTCCTGATCCTTTACTGTCTGTAACAAGAGGGTCTCCGATGGAAAAATGAGAATCGTTTATTGGCATCAATATGTAGGATTTTTTTCATATAATTTTAAAGGTTCTAAAACATTTTCAATGGTGTCAGAATGTTTCAAAATAAGTACAATGGCTGGTAGCATCAAACAGATTTTTCTTTGGTCTATAGTAGTATTTAAGTAGATCATAAATATATAGTTATAGCATCATCTGTAACCCATTCACCATCAAGCAGAGACAGGGCTACAGATACATTATTTTTCGGTGTTAGACTGTGCCACTGTAACATTCTTTTCTTGAGAGGCTTGTACATGTGCAGTTTGTTATTTATTTCTCTGAGGTCTTTAATTTCTTCCTTGTACATTTTTTCTTTTTTCAGTAGTTTATTTATTAGATTTTCATTCTTTCTACCATTGAACTGTCACTTTTTCTTGATTTTTTTTCATTTTCCAATGTTCTTATTGTGTCAGACATTTTTTAATTTTATTTTTTATAGTTATTGCAATGTTTTACTGATTTCGTTCTCCATTGCTTCATAAGTGTTAGTTAGCTCTACACGTTTATTTTCCAAGTTTATTAATTTATTTTTTAAAACATCGATTTCATTTTTTAACCTTTTGTTTTCTTCATAGTTCTTCTGTAGTTATTTGTTCAACTTTGTATTCAGTTTCTTTAAGTTTATCCTCGAGTTCTATTTCATTCTGTGACTTCCTTAACTTTTCATTGTGTAGCTCTTGTTTTAGATTTTCGTTTTCTTGGAGAAGAGCACTTCCTAGCTCAGCTGCCAAGATTTAATGAGGTTTCAAGATCCTGATTTCCATTTTGTCATTGTGTTATTCTTTCAGAGAGATCTGGGTTCAATGCAGAGCTCTAAAATTTTGTTTTTGTACGATATTTATACAATTTGGACATTTCCAACATTGTCTCTCATTCTCTGATAGTTTCTTCACCTCCGAGTATGCAAATTTCAAACATTTTAGATGAAACCACATTTTGCATTGTCCACTGCAGCCCAACGCTCCATACCTGACATTTTTATGGCAAATTCCACAAGGATATTTTGTTTCTTGGTCTTTGGATTTAGAGTCATAGACAGTTTTCATTATTAAAAGTTAACAAAATAAATCCAATTTTAAATATCACTTTTATTTGGAAGACGAAAAAATATCATATGGCACACAGATATTAATCTGTCTTTATTTGTTACATATATAAGTGGTCAGTTTTACACTGAAAGATATAAATTATTTTATTGATTACAGAAATTTGTAGAAAAATTGTCAAAATGATAATAAAAATTTTTGCAGCTTATTTATAGTAGTACAAGTAGACACATTAAATATTATGTAGCCAGTTAAAATCAGCCTTGCAAAAAAGTATATGCTACTGGTTGGATTTGAACTGGACGACCTCCAGAACTTGAGGCTGTAACTTAACCAGTTGAGGTCTTTAATTTCTCTTGAACTGATTAACGGCTGGTATTGACAACAGTCCCTCTCTTCCTCCTGTCAGATCCAGTTCAACATGTGGTCCTTTCAAACAGCATGTAATTTATATTCAACACTACAATCAGTCCACATTTTAACTACAGTGATGAAATAAAATTAATTTATTTTAATTATTATTATTGTTTCAGTGTTGTGCACAAGTATTATTGAAAGTCTAGTATTGTTTTATTTATAGTTATCTGTACAATCCAGGTAAGCCTAGGTTCTGACTTTTTATTTGATTCTATAAATAACTGTAGTAATTTAACACTAGTAATAAGTTAACCTTTAATTTAATGGCTTATTATTTTGTCAGGTTTCATTAACACAAAATCTTCACAGATCCAAATTTTGGAAATTTAAAAATAATGCAAAAATGCAAGTTCACTGTTTCAGACGTTAGGTCTGTATATATAAAGTGAATAAATTTTATTGTGTCGAATGAAAAACTGAAAATTTAATTTTTCAGTCTATTTAAGAGACTTTATTGACTGTACAAAACAAATACTATAGTCACCGTTTTGGTAACCTTTTCCACTCCAAAATCTTCACAGATCCAAAAAAACACAGCACCAGGGGATGGTCATCACTTAGCACTCACTCAACACAACTCTAGAATATGGTTTAGAACATTTAGAGCTGGAATTGATACATTACTTCAAAAGCACAGTCCAGTGAACTTTCATCTAGCATTGTTGTACAACAATGAGAGTACACAGTTTGTACATGTGTGGATGCACATTAAGTGTACTTTAATGTGACTGCTTCAAAGGGAGTCTTCGGTGTCAAATACTGACTATCTTATTTTTTAGGGCATTTTGTAAGGTAGATGAGTAGGACTTACCTAATCGCTGAAATCTACAATGGTATTAAACTATTTGTTATTCCTTAGTGAATTTACTCACTATAAATGTAAAAAAATTTAAAATAATAAACAATTTTGACACAGAACAGTTGATTACATGACCATGCTCTTTTAATTAATATTTCACATCTTTAGAGACCAAGATGGGACTTTTTGCTACTTTAAAGACCAGTGGGGCATAGCCTGGAGGTATTTTTGATATAAGAATACACCTATATTCATCCCAAGGACTATAAGAAATGTCGGTACAATCTGTTGAATACTTTACGCATTAATGCAAAACAATCAAACAAAGGCACTTTCCCATTTATAATATTATTAGGATAAAAGAAACAGAAACACTTCAATGATATTTGCCTTCTTAAGATGTAAAATATTATAACATAAGGTTAAACATACAAAAAGGGTGAACATTTCAAGATATAATAATCACACTCTTTAAAATCATCATTTGAAGTTCAATGAGTTGAGTTTATGAATAAAATCGATTGTGAAGAGATTGTTTTTAAATAAAATTGAGCAATTTGATTGATTGTTGTGGTGGAGGAATGGGTGGGCTACACACCAAAGGCCGTATAATGTTGGAGGTGTCATTCAGAGATATGATTAATGAATTAAAAATTTAAATACTTTCAGTGTTTATTGTAAATTGTATACATTTTTAGTTATCAAAGTTTGAAATCCAAAAATGTTGAAGACTTTTTATTAATTGCCAATAAAAATATAGAAAAGTCTAAAAAAACTATGGATGCACATTCAAATAATAATAACTATTTATTATTATTTGGAAAAAAAAATACTAAGCAGTGTATCTTTAAGAAAAATCATCCCCCATAGTTCTACGATAAAAGTAAGGGAATATAAAGTGTATGAGATTTAACATTGTTGTTGAGGAGCTAAAATCAAGATGTCCAACAGTGCAGCTGAGTCTTAAAAAACATACCTCTTTCCATGTCACCAACACACAAATAATAAATAAATAAATACAAATACCTTAATAGTCACAAACGTACTTCAGTTTTTACATTATTTTCAATTCAACTCCTGTCAAAGCACAGCAACACAATAACAATACAGTGATGTTATCTAAATGGGTCTTGGTTTTAAAATAAATCTTTCAGTTTTCTTTTAAAATTATCATAAGAAACAATATTTTTAATCTATAGAGGAAGGTCATTAAATAGCTTGGGGCCAAGCAAGAAAAGCCTATCCTCCCATCCAAGCCTCACTTTTGGAAAGTGAGGCCTCTCAAATTACTGTGATCTTTCAGAATAAAAACACGCAGCATTTCAAAATTTGACACACCACTTTCATTTTTACAGCATCCCAGAAATGTGATGAGAAAGATGGAGATTAAAAATGTTCCAGATGGCTGAATTTTGGGTTTTTGGATTCTATCAATGTCTCCTGACAAGATGCTCTTCTTATACGATGGATACTCTGAACTCTTTTTTGGCTCTGATTGTGAAATATAGTGTCAGAAATTTTAGATATTTTAAAATTTAAGCAATAAATGTTAAGTTGATGATTAAGGATCAATTAAGGCTTTTTTATATCAAGTAGACACCTGTAATAAAGCTTGTTGAAAATGTTACAAATATTTTAATGTGATTTTTCTAGAAGAATAGTTTGTTGAGCAAATTTAAAGAAACAAAAACTATAAGTCGCACTAATAAGTAAATACAGAATTCTGTCCATAATTATGTAAATATTCATAATTGCTCTTTATTCTATATTCACTTAGTATGTTGGCATCTTGAGGTAGAATTAAAACAATTGTTATTTCTGTTTCAAGGTTCGATGATGAGTCAATTGAGTCATATTTGCTGATGAGTGCGTTCTCATGGATAAGTAGTCCAATATCCTTGGTCTCCAGTCTTCTCAAAGGTTACACACTTGTCCTGAGCAACTCTAAGGATCCTGCACACAACTTGGAATTCATTCAGAGATACAAAGTTCGTAAACTCTAATTCATAAGATGCATTAAGGCTGTTTAGGTGAAATCTTTCATTGCTACCTTCTGATTGAAACTTTTAAAAGGCTTTGTTTTACTAAATGTTGTTCATTTGAGAAATTCAGAGAGTGAATCTTTTGGGTAAAGCAAAATATCCCGAAAACAAACTTACTTATAGACTGGAAATTTTGCATGCATAAACCGTTACGTGACACATGCTGTGGCATACTCCTTCCTTGTTTTTATTTATAAGAGACAAGTACCTTTTTTTTAGGGAAATATAAATCCAGCTGATAGCTACTTTCAGCATCAGATTACAAAATTTACAGTGAAAGGCTTCATGAAACATGGAATGTTTGCAAAGAAAACTTTATACGAACTTGGCTGGTGCATACCTATATTTAATTGATCTGTTTTAAGGGACCTGGACTGAAGTTATTCCAGAATTACAGTTTGACTACAATTTTGAAATAGACTGGTTTCCCTTGTTACATGTATTGCATAATGCCATTGCCACAGCCTAATTAAATTTTAAATCAACTTTAATAAACAGTCAAAAGCTGCTCTGTCACATTTTGTTCAGCCTCATAAAATCTTATGTCCTGTGTCAGATTTAAAGTTGGGATGCAAAAAAATCACAAGCTTTAGTATCAGGTGAATAGTAAAACTGTTAGACCTGACTTGTGAATGAATCAATGAAAATATGAGTACCTCTCAGGACCTACCCTGTAACTTGATGTTCTCGATCAGTATTTGTGGTCAATGATAGGCAGATTTACTAGAACTTTATAATACTAGATTAATAATCTAATACTGTACTTAGTTAATTACTATATTTAAACTATTCTATTTGCCTCTAATTTTATTTTTGTTTTCCAGGTGAACGGGGTAACTTTGAGTGCATCTGTGGTATCCCTTTTCATGAAAGAACCTTCCCTCTCTCAATTGGATTTGTCCTCTCTTTCGATGGTTGTGATCGGTAGTATATCATTTCAGTATCTGTATAACAGAGGTTGGCCACTGGCACATCATGTTTGAAGACTTTTGGTGGAGAATTTGTCTTATATCAACCAATTTTCTTGCACGCTAATCCCTTAAACGATAAGGCAATTGGAGTATGTACAAGTCCCAAAATTAATGTAGAAAATACATCAGCAGAGTTGTGAGAGAGCTGGCTGCCTTAGAAAGGAAAGTTTTTCCATGTAACAACAATGATGAAACATTGAAAACATTACATTGGTCAAACCATCACATCCTATTCCAGCAGGTACCTCATAGGTGGTTTCCTTCCTTTGAGCTATGACCTATGAGAGATTTTTTATGCCAAGATCCTTTTTTTATCCACACGTAAACTATGGTGTATAAGACTCTAGGCAGTTGAATGCAGTCTCAGCATCTGTTACAGCCCTTTTATTAATCCTTGTTCTTGGCTTTGATGGCTTCTACGACAATCTTGTAGTTAGTAGGATTATTTTTGTTGCTAAAAAGTGAGATTCTGTTCAAAATTGCAATCAAGGTGCACCAGCTTAGTTGTCTGCTTAATTATTTGGATGAAATTTTACAGCTTGAGGCACTTTGCCTTTACAACACTTTGGCCGAATTAGGAATGTCCTGTGGATGCAGCAATTGTTTCTTCTTTTGCATTATCCTCTTGCTCATCTCCTGAATCATATGAGAGGAGAGTATACAAGTACTAATGTTATCTGTAAAGGCTATAAACAAAGATGCATGAACTTAACACATTGAGTGTGGTGGACGCAAATCACTAGTGCTACTCTGACTGTCAAGGTCAAGCCCCTGAGGGGCTTAGAACCTACAGTACATTAATATCAGTAATTTTGTTAAGTGGACTCCAGTTAACATGGTAAAGACTCTACTAAAATATCAAGATTATTATAGATTGACAGCAGCTACAGTAGCATTATTTTTAATTGCGGCACATTGTTAAGAGTATGTAGCTAAGCAATAGCTCTGCCATCTAGCTAAGAGTTTTTAGCTAATCAGTAGCTCTACTATCTAGCTAAAATTTTGTAGCTAATCAATAGCTCCGCCATCCAGTGGATTTTAGCTGATGTAAATGATAGGAAGATCTGCCTAATATGCCCTCATAGTATTTACATATATTAAATACCTCATGGTATTTCGGTATGCGGAGAATGGAATGTAGTGGGAGTGATAGCAAACCAAATTTTATACTGATACTGACTCCGTGTTATAATGCTTGACCCTGAACTATAATGCTTGTATACTAGGAATAAATTTGTACTAATCATATTATTGAATTATCTAGTATCATGTAATGGTGGCAAAAATCCTACAAAATGTTGTCATCAAAACTTTAAGATTCATCAAATGATGTAAAATATTTAACTCTTTGCGCTCAGGGGCATTTTCTTTTTTAAATGTCCTGTTAATTCAGATGGGCCTAGTAGTCCTGTTAATTTTGTTGAATGGCCTACTGTTCTAGACATATAGGAAGAAGAAGAAAACATTAATGACCAGCTGTGCCAGCTGTGCCGGACATCTGACTTCAAGGGACAAAGCCAATTTACTATATACGACCAAGCTGGCAAAGATATGGCAGTGACCAGCAGTGCCCGATCACAAAGTGTTAAAACACTTCTAAAATTATAGAGCTTATGAACTTAAAAATAAATTAAGGTATGGCAATTGTATCCTCTTTACTGAGCATAGGAGTATCTGCCTCATATTTCAACAAAATGTTTTCATAAAATTCTGTGGTGTATTCCAAATATGCTTTGTAGCCATAGAACTTATCATCCATTACAGAAGAAACATAAAATACACACACCAAACCAAAATAACAGTCCAAAAATGGGTTGCTATAGGAGAGTGTGCATAAGAAAGACAGTTTCTTCTGGTGAGAAATTTAACTAATAATGTTCTTGAGAACGTTCAGAGATAATCTTTGTTGACTTGGAAGAGGCTAAAACAGTTAAGGGTGTTTGTAATGCAGTGTTATTGGACTGACCAAATAAGATATGAAAGGAAAAAGTGCTGCCCATGAAAATTATAAAACAATGTTAGCTCATTCTTCCAAAGTTGAAGCCACAAAATTAACAGAGGTACGATGCCAACATTATCCAAATCTCCTTCACTACTTGGATTTCCACTGTTTTCCCACTCTTAAACACTGACTTTTTCCCTTTTTCTTTTAAATAACTCTTTATTACAAATATATCTGTAAGAGCTTAATTTTGTCTCTCCACCATAAATGTTTCTTTGTTTATCGATAAAAAACCTTTTGATTTATCAGGAGGAGATGTTGTGTTGAAGCGAGAAGCAGAGATGTTCATACAGAAGGTGCTGCAAGGAAGGACAGGTGTACAAAGCTTGTATGGGATGACTGAAACTGGAGTCTTGACGACGTGGAGGAACCAAAATCTCTTGGATTTGAGCAAGATTAATTCAACAGGATACCTAGCACCAGGAGTTGAAATAAAAGTAAGTATTATGTTATAATATCTGTTATAGTTTTAGCATTCCCAACTGCAACAAGAATTTTCACTTGCTGTTAGGTAAAAGTACACAAGTGCAGTGGTAGTAACTAATGTAATGATAAAGTGCTATTTGATTAGTTGTCAAGAATAATAATTATGTATGAAAAATTCTCTTCCCTGACCAGATGATCTGAAAATCTTTTGTTTTATGACTTGTATTTTAGCTCTGGCAGAACAATACAGGTATATTTATTTTAATCTGTTGATTTGCAAACTAATTTTTCCAAAAATACTATAATTGTGATAAGGTGTAGTATAAGGGATAAATTATTGACTCTGTTTTACATATGTTTATAAAATAAACACTTGTCCATAAAGGTTTCTTTTATCTACATTTAGGAAAATATGTCCAGTACAGTCTACATACATATATTTCTAATGAAGAAAGGAATGAAAATAATTTCATTGTTTAAAGTTTGTTATTAAAAATGGAAGGTTTGAAAGGATAATATGATTTTTGACATTCACTATCTTTATATGTTACAGTAAAGTATAACACTGAACAAACGAAATGAAGAATCCTATTTGTTGAAGATTGCTTCACCTTCACCTTTTTTAATGCCTGAAGGCTTTTCTCACCTGAAGAAGAGAGTACATTTCAATCCTTGCAACATAGTGTTATACTGTTTTGTAACATATAACGATTAAGGTCATGTTGAAACTAAAATTTAATTCGCTTTTCATGTGAGCATACATCATTTGGGAGATATAAATCTCTCAATAGATATAATAGGAACTAATAGGATCATGACTTGCAAATCCTATTAGTAATGATGTATAAGAATTTAACGATTTCAACGCTTTAAATGGGGACCAATAAATGAATTCATCATGTTATTTATATCAACAGTAATGATCCATCTGAAGTAAGTATGTATAATACCTAATGCAGCAAAACATTGTGTGGTAATATTCTTACAGAGTAATAGTACAACATATATCACATGGCATTACGCTTTGAGGAAAATATGTTAATAAGTATGACCAACAATTACTAATTCATAAGAAGGGAATTTTGAATCATTGCAAAACTTAATTACAGAAATCTGATAGAGAATCGTCCTAAGAGACTAAAATTTAACCTTAACCTACTTTACATATTTGTGTAGGTATTCTCTATCAACATAATCTTAATACTAATGGAAATAGCTTTGTTATTGGATAGTTTTCTCTTACAAACTAAGATTTGCCTTGATTTGGGGAAAAAGGTGGGTATTTACATAAACATCTTTATATGGCAAGAATATTTTGGCTTGCAAAAATTATCCAAAATTCGGTGATATATTCTCTGTGACTGACATAATTGTAGTAAGTTTTGATTGTAGATTATGAATGATGAAGGTGTAGAAGTACTTACCGAAAGTTTGGGAGAGCTCTGGGTCAAGTCTATCGCGATGATGTCTGGGTATTGGAACCAACCAGAACTGACTAAGCAGCTATTTGATAATGATGGGTTTTTCCAAACTGGAGATGCTGGCTGTTTTGACAAAGATGGCTTCCTCTATATTAAAGGGCGAGTAAAGGATTTGATTGATTTCAAAGGATCTAAGGTTAGTAACACTTCCTCGTTTTTCTTTTTTTGTAAAATTTCAGTTATCAGCTACTAAGGTTACCGTATCTACAAGTATTGCTTCCACCTATAAGTTTAAAAAGGTTTAAAGGTTTTATGTTCCAGGAGGTTTAGGCAATTGATTTTTATTTAGCATGACAGACCTAAACGGATCTCTAGTAAAAATATACAAAAAAAGCAAAAGTAATACTGATATTTATCCATCACTCATGGCTTTCTCAGGTCTGATGAAGAGCAAATATTTATTATCAAAACGTAAGAGGCCTCAGATCGAAAATTAATTTAGTTTTAAATAATATTATGGCCCGTAACCACGATATCCTAGCTTTAACAGAAACTAATTTACAATCTGATGTTCATACCAGTGAATTGTTCCCAGATACATATAATGTGTTTAGAAAGGACAGAGATTTGGGTGCAACTGGGTTATCTAGTGGAGGAGGTGTTTTATTAGCTGTAAATTCCAATATTGTGTGCAACAGAATTCATAACCTGGAGTGTAACATACCGAACTGTGAAAATATATGGTTAAAACTGTCTAGCATTACAGGTAAATCGTTATACCTATGTGTTGTTTATATTCGGCCTAGAGCTTCTTTAACAATGTATCAAGCTTTTTATGAAAGTTTACAAATTAATCATTTCATTAATAATAGTTCCTATGTTTTAATCGTGGGAGATTTCAATTTTATCCTGGAGTGTGAATTTTAGAAACATCAGGTCTTTTATGGTGTTGCACACATCCTTGGTCAGATCAAGACTTGAAAGCGCCGCCATTGTATGGAATCCTACACATTTAATTTATAATGATATGCTTGAAAGAGTGCAAAAGAAGTTTTTGAGATATTTATATTTCAAGTGTTTTAATGTTTACACGTATTTAGTTCCATACAATGAGCTGTTGGAGATGTTTGGGTTGACGAGCCTGAGCCTAAGGAGGCGGGTCTTGGAGCAAGTACATTTGTGGGGCCTGGTCCGGGGTCGGGTGGATGACGCGTACTGTTTGGGGACCCTCAGCTATCGCGTACCGAGCTTTAACAGCAGAAACAAGTTTTTGTTTAATTTACCTCACTCACGCACAGTGATGCGATCGTCTTTTCCTCTGTTGCGGATGATGAGGGATTATAACGCAATGCTTTTGGGTGGATCCGACATTGATGTTCACTTTGACAGTTTGAATATCTTTAAAGAGAAATGCATTTCATTAATTTTGTATACCAGTCCTTCATAGTATATTTATCCTTTTACAATTTCTTAAATTCAAGCTATAATTATTAAATGTTGATTTATTATTAATTTATTAATTAAAATTCCATTAATTTCTTAAACTAATTTCCTGATATTGTCATTACCATATACTGTATTTGTTATTTATCTGAATGTGTATTATTTATTGTTTATTTATTTATAATAGTGCCTATGTAACGTTTAGAATAATATGTATTTATAGTTATTTTGCTTATAAATATTCCAGTGATACAATGGATATGGGACTTGGACTAAAACCACTTATTTAACGTTTTGATTTGTTTGTACTGCTATAATGTAATTGGGTATATTTCCTGTTTTATAGCATGAAAATAAAATAAGAGTTTTTCGTCTAGGACAAGAATGAGAAACCCCTCATTGCACTTGGTCCTAAAAGGACACTTGCAATTGCTTCTGGAGTAACAGAATATTCAGGATATGTTGTGGTTAAGGGCTGCCTCCTGTCGAGATGCCATGAGGAGGGACAGCACAGGCTATATCCCAGTCATATCACCTTGGAAAAAGAGGAGGCCAGCTCTATTCCAGCCTCTCTAGAAAAGGCGGGCAGGGAACAACACTGTCTCATGTACAGGCTAGAAACAACAGAACACAAAGGGAGCTCCATCAGCCATCCTCTGTAATAGACTAGACCTACTAGACCTATTGATCTACCCTTGTATCCCAAAATCTCTATATATACGAGGGTTATTAGAAAAATAAGGTTCCCATGAATTTTTAAAATAGACAGCTCTATATTTCTACTTAGTGTTATACCGTACATCAACTTAAAACTTTAACTTAAAAGTTAAGCTATTTTTCCACATAATCACCGTTTTTGTCTAAACACTTTTGTAGACGATGCTCCAACTTTTCTATCCCCATGTTGTAGAATTCTGCCGCCAATCCTTTGAAGAATCGAGTAACCTCTTCCTTGTGAGGAAGATCTTCATCATCGGTCTTCATCATCGGTACTGAAGCGTTGGCCATCCAAGTGTTCCTTTAATTTTGGGAATAAGTGATAATCACTTGGGGCTAGGTCTGGGCTGTAGGGGGGATGGGGCACAATAGTCCAGCCAAAATTTGTCAGCAGTTCTTGAGTTTGACGTGAGACATGAGGTCGAGCGTTGTCATGGAGAAGCCTCACACCACTGGACAATCTTCCTCTCCGGCGGTTCTGGATCTTGCGTCTCAGTTTTCTTAATGTGTCGCAATATCTGTCAGAGTTTACTGTTTTTCCATGAGGCAAAAAGTCGATCAAAAGCAGGCCCTTCCTGGTCCAAAAGACAGTTGTCATGACTTGAACTGAAGGCCGTCCACTTCGGTTTTCATCGTGAATTTCCATGCAGCCTTCACTGAATTCTCTACACCGTTTCCGAACGCGTTGAACAGGTATGCAGTTTTCCCCATAAACTTCGATTAACTGACAATGAATTTCAATAGGTGAAATCTGTTTTGCATTTAAAAAACGTATCACAGAACGAATTTAGCATCTGGCGGTAACAACGATAGGGAGCTCCATCTTCGAAGGCAGCTAGGCCGTCACTGTTGGAAGTAGCGAGGCGCGAGTGGTATGGATAGAGAGAGGGATCGCTGAAGAGTAAGACAGTGTTGCCAGATTCCTCCAAACATATCGCATTCTGTCTCGGCGGCATAGGGAACCTTATTTTTCTAATACCCCTCGTAGAGTTAGTTACAACACTCCTAGACATACAAAAGGTTGCCTAGATTTAAGTGACAATAGTTTTTGCTGTTCCTAGTGTGTGTTCTAGAATTGGAAGATATAATGCAGCTAGAAGTGAACCTTGCTTCTAGGATGAATAGAAAGTCAGTTAGGTTGAAATGAAATGAAGATAATCTTTATTCGTATGTTGCATATTCATATACAAAGAATGGAGTCCATGTTAGATATTCTTCATCTAATAAAACAATCTAATAAAAGTTAGTTTAGCATAGTAGTGCTCTTATAATTAAAATTTCAAGCTATATACAACAAAACAAATTTCATCTAGTTCAGATTTAATATAAAAATAATATTGAACATAGGCAGAATAAACATTTTTAGAGTTTCCAAATTAATATAATAATTGACAAAAGTCTTCTCAGGAAAATAAATGCTAGAAGAAACTTTTACCAGATTTTTTACATGGACATTCCAATTTAAATTTTGGTCTATAGCCATTATAAAAAAAATGTGATTTCAGTATTCTTTACAATTTAATGCACATGATAAACAAATATTTCTGTTTTGAATAGTATAGAAATATGTATACTGTATAGCGAAAATAACTCGGATGTCAAGAATGTGGACTGATGATAATCCAGATTCAATTCTTGGGAAAAAATACTTTTTAATGTGTACAGTACTTGTATAAAACAACAAATACTCCCTGTCTTTGAACTGCTTTTATGGCAGCAGAGAATTTGATGAGATGGTTTGAAAAACAGACTGAAAGCACACCAACTCAGTTTGTTCTTCTTAAACAAATAAAGAATATGGCTGAAAAAAAAACAAACCAATACAGTGGTTCACAAATCAGGGCATTTGAAGCCCTTTCAAAACTGAGCTAATTTCAACTGACTTTCAAAACTGTAACTCAGCTAAACATAGCTCCTTATCTTCTTATAACATTTATCCATGTATATTATTTGATTCTTTATTTTACAATAATATAGTAGAATGAATATGGTACACAATTTGTAGCAGCAATGATGTGAGAATTGATTCAGATATCGGTGTCAGACGTAGAAGACATACTCAAATCCCATCCTGCAGTTCTTGAAGCTGCTGTCATCTCAAAACCCCACCCGGAAAGTTCCCACCAACTTTCAGCGCTAGTGGTGAAGAGATCAAAATGTGATGTCACAAGTGAAGAGATTGTGGCTTTTGTTGGAGGCAAGTAATATTTTTACAACTCTACTTCACAGCATATATTTTCAAGCTCTACCCTTATAACCTGTAGTAGTGTGACTTTTATAACTTTTGAGAGAATAGTAACAAATTTAGTTAGTGATTTTTTGTGACATCATTTTTAAATGTGAATCACAGAAAGGAGGCTGCAGCGTTTAAAGGTACAAACTATGTCTTTCAAATAACCAACTTGTTCTAATTGTGAGTCAGATAGTTTATGATTGTAGATTATATAACTAAGGTTAAGATTAAAAAAACATAAGCTCTTTAATCAACCAAGTGGTTCTTATGTACTGAAATGGCCAAACATCATGAGAGTTAGCCTTGTTCCAGAAGTACATTATTGATGCCAGTGAAATAACCATATTGTGTCAATGATCATTTGATATAAAACCATTTTTTTTAGATTGGTCACATCAAGATTTTGTAGAAGATTACAAATAGTATTCTTCCAAGACAAGCATAGTGGAGAGATCAAGTTAATGTACTATATATACATATATACTAGCTGTTACCCGCGGCTTCACTCGCAATCTTTAGAACCAAAGTCTTTATATTACTTAGTAAAAGCAATTATGATGTAATATGATGGGAGTCCTATAAAATTTTTAAAACGTAAGTAGGCATACATAAGGTAGATATTATTTAAGTTCATGGTAAATAGCATCAGAGTTTAACTTAATTATTATATCATGTTTGGCACGTGTAGGAGCATGTTTCTGGTTCTAATTAATTATATACATAACGTCACAGCTGAATCTGCCTTGTCATTCCGATCAAGAAAACACAAATCTCGGATCACACAGATCTCGGAAACTTACTTCGGTCAAAAAGCGTATATTTTCAGTCCTTGTCATATATTTTAGTACCATAGTAGAGTTTGCCTTGTTGTTCTGACGAAGAAAAAATATATCTCGTACTTACGTAGGACCGAGATGCCTACTTCAGTTAAAAAGTGCCTACTTAAGACCGTTTAAATTCACTCGATCAAAATACTATATACGTTTGATTATCTAGTTCTCGGATATCTATTTTGGTCAAATATTAAATCATATTGACATAGTTGAGCTTGCTTTGTCCTGATGAAGAAAATACACACATAAGTAGTACTGAAAAGCCTATTATGACCTAGGGGGAAGTCCTACCTACTTCTTATGTACTTACAGTATAAGAGGAAAATCCTTATTAAGGTTATGCAACATTCCAGAATAATCGTTATTAAAGTTTTGCGTTACACTTGTTTTTTGGACTGTAGCCAGGGAAAGAATGAATCGTTGAGGCATGTAAGTATTCATTTCTCTGTTTTTCCATAAGCCATTGTTAAAATGTAATATCATAATGTCAAGGAAGCCCACCAGTTTAAAGTAACTTATGTGAAAACATTCATAACTTTGTTCATTAAGGTTAGTTTTATAACAGTATTTAATGCATTAGATGATTTTAATTCGTCACTGGCGCAATCTGGAGTAAAATTTATATATTAATGTTTTATTTACTATCTGCATTACACTACCGATCAAGCACTGTTTACTTATTATTGATAAAATTTAAATGTAAACAGATGTTTCAGAAAGTTTGTCGAACTATAGCTGCCAACAGCTGTTTAGTGCCAGTTTAATTTGAATTATGAAACGTAAAAACTACAATTTTTTCTGAATTCCAAAATATTCCAGGTAACTTTTCTTAACTTTTTCTTCATAAAAACCTTCCTCGGATTTCAATGAACATTTTACAAAAAGAATTAACCGAATTGGTCCAGCCGTTCTCAAGATTAGCGCTTACCAACACATTTCACCATTAATTTTTATTTATAGGATATATATAAAGGATTTCATTTAAAGACAATGTCATTAGCTAAATATTTTGATTCTTGACAATTATTTTGTTATTTTTCCAGAACATGTCGAGGAGGCTAAAAAGTTGAATGGAGGAGTTTACTTCATTGATAAGTTACCAAGGACTTCTTCTGGGAAAGTTAATAGGAGACTTCTTCACGAGATATTGTTATCAAATTGACTTTGTATTGCTGTTTACACCAGCTTTTATTTTATTAATTGCACTAAACTTCTATAAATAGCTTTACGAATGTGGTGAAACATTTTCATACACTGAGCACATTCAGATTGTGTAAGATATTACATGCAGGATTCTCCCAAGAGAAGCTTAGAAGAGAGAACAAAATAATTTAAATAAAACAAGAAGTCAACAAATTCCATAGACAATTTATAAATTTATGGAATGTAAGATAAAATTAGTATAAATCTTCAACATGTGAAAAAAAAAATAGAAACCTCCAACAAAATCTGAATTGAATACATTTAAACAAGATTAAACAGTAGTTGAGTTCCTTTTGAAGCAAAATGGTGAAGATCCAGATCCAGAAATGGAAGAATGAGAAATCATGTTCCCAATGAAAGATTTCAGAAAACAAACACGTTTGCTACTGACATGTAGAGAAAACCTGTCAAACCTCAAACCTGCCAACGTCAAATATAGTTGTCGCGCCAAACTCTCTCCATACACTGACATCATCTATAGGTGACACTCGGGCTGAATGCACTAGACCAATGTCAACTGTAGGTGACACTCGGGCTAAAAGGACATGGATTTTGTTTGTTGGTCTACAGGAATTTTTTAAAATTAAGCTGGTCCCTGAATGGGGTAATTTTTACTGGTATTATGGCATCCTTTTCTTGTAACTAAATTTCCAGCAAACAACACTCAACAGGGCATCCAAATAATGTGTTGTCTGTTCTGTGTTGTAATAGGTCAATATCAAGGTTGAATATTTTATAATACATTGTTGTGTATTATTGGATTTATAAAAACACAACTACAGAAAATATGTCAGCTACGCCAAGTATAGTAATTGACATCGGTCTATGAGAAAACTACATGTAATTAATATGTATTGCAATGTATGCTATAGACTAACGTCACCTACAATTGAAACAAATTAAAGTATAATTTACTAATGATATTATGTTTATCTTCCCTGACTTGATATTATGTATAT
The DNA here is from genome assembly GCF_021130785.1 of Homalodisca vitripennis. NCBI lineage: Eukaryota > Metazoa > Arthropoda > Insecta > Hemiptera > Cicadellidae > Homalodisca > Homalodisca vitripennis. The sequence continues at coordinate 64,312,876 of NC_060213.1, forward strand.
TTAATGTTATAGATCCTAATGGTTGATGCTCCATAGGGATCGTGTTTTCAAATTCCAAAACATCTGTCTGTCATATAAATGAAAGTTAAATCAGTGTCAGCCAACTATATAAAGACCAACTATTTGGCTGAAAAGCACAACTTTCAGTCTTTTTATCTTATTGGCTGGTGATAGAACTATTATTGATGATTGATCCTAGGTGTGTCAAGTTAAAAATATATAAATTGAGAAAAAATTATTGTTTAATATTTAAAATGTTTTGATACCCTTCCATTTCAACTCACGCTAAAATTTGCACAGTTGCAATTTCTTTCTAGGAGAAAATTCCTTCATCAATTTGACGAGAACTATGTAGTGTGCTTATACAATATAAATTAGCTCACAGCTCCTAGACTATTAGATTATATTTGTGAAAATATCATTGCGTCTAATAAAGTTCATTGAACCATTTCTCAATCTTTAAATCCACGTTCTTTAAACATACCCACCTTTAACATAACTAACATTCTATTCCAAATACATAATTATCAACTAGGAGTACACAGACTTTGCAAAGTTAACTCGTTGGCTGTGGCAGACATCTCATGGTGCAGAGGAGGGTGAGACTGCTCGGCCTCAATCAGTATAGTCCAGATGACTGTACAGGTGACACCTGGTGACTTTTACAAATTATTTCCGGTTTTACATGTGTACATACTGTGTATGGTCACTTCTGATAAATTATATTTCCAGTGACATAGTTTGCCTTTTTGTCCTGATCAAGAAAGAATATACTTACACATACCAAAGAAGCTTATTTCGATCATAAAGCGTCTTCTTCTAGTTCAAGGAGTGGAGTGAAATATCTTTCAGCTATGCCTTATTATTCAAAAGATTAATTTTTGTGCTAAATGTTTGGGATAAATTATGCTTGAGATATTGGGAGGGGACAGATACATGCACAAACCGAAGGGGACATATCCATACATCTAAATAGATATTTTCAGACCTTCACTTAAAGGCTTCACCTGGCTGAACCTAATCCAAAGAATTCAATCCTCTCCTTCCTTTCGAATGAGGATGGGTTTTTCAAATTTCAAGTTTCAATTCTTGGATACATCACTGGAGTAAATATCACAATCCTTAAACTCTTACATCCATTCCCAGATGAAAATTACTCAGATGTTTTTGCTAGAACAGATTGAATCTCCACCATTGCTTTTCACCCCTAACACATTTCTTTGTTTTCATTATTTATGCCTCACAATTTTGTCCACTAGTTGTTCTTACATCCATATTGACTACAGAGACTTAGGAGTTGCTAATACTCTTAATTATGAAGGAGTTTGGAATGTAATATTGATGATGGATGTTTTGAAAGAAAAACAGGATTTGCCATTGTATATAATAATGGCAAATCCTGTTTTACCTGATTTACAATTCCTATAACCAAGTATTTGTTTACTGTTACCTCTATCATACACTCCATACACACATTAGTAGATTTTTTTAAATCAGTCTATTGCAATTTTCATCATTGATCTGTTTGCGGTAGAAGTAGAGGACGCTCAGCCAGGAGAATGGAAGCTATCATCATAGCTCCAGCTTACTTCCCTAGTGAAAGGAAAACACTGTGACCTGAATCAATGTGAATGTTGAGTATAGTCCAAGTTCACCTTAATTTTAGTGTAGCATCTGGAATCTGATGCTATCTCAGGCTTGACTCCTGAAATCTGGAGTCATGTTCGTCCAAAGAGATCAGCGACAAAGAAGCTCAAAACGAACTCTTTACATTGTTTCGAGATCAGAGACACCTAGGCTGCAAAATATAAAAATATAATGTGACGTGCACAATTGAGTTCACACTAATGTTTTTGACATAATGTATAAGCACGGCGGAGCAGCCAAGTTTTCTACATATAACGTTTCAGTTCACATCTGAAACAGCAGCAGATTTAAGATGCTGCACTAAAAGGAACGTGAACTGGAGCTAAACTAAATATTCACATCGAATAAACCCTTCCTACCATAGGTACGTCACCTGAAACAATTGAAAGATTGGTTCTCTACTTCAAAAGAAGAAAGAGTAGACTTGTCATTGACTGCGTTGCCAACACCCATTACATGATATGGGGCAGCAGTGACACCAATGAACGAGGAGAGTGTTTCTATGAATATCTGGTCAGCAAAGACTAGGGGCAATGAACCGATATTCAGAAGAAGGATTACATTGAAGGTACTTTACATCACTTTAGCAGATCCCAAGTTAGCTGTTAATATTAAAAACTGGCATGTGTCCAGAAAAATTTCAGTGTCAAATCACAGGCATATCAAATTCTCAATTGAGCTCCCTCAAGAGGCAGTAGAAAGTATTAGAGTTTACAAACTGATCAATTGGGGTCTACTTAAAGGACTCATGAATGTATCAGTAGAGAAATTAGAAGACAACATATATAGACCTTACTAACAGTTTAGAAAAACTTCAAAAGAAAAGATCTTAATGGAATGCTGATCTCAGCCTTTGAGGCTTCAAGTCCTGTGAAGCAGCGTACTGTGGTCAGCAAAATTCTTTGGTGGAATAGAGACTGTTCAATAAAGCCAAGCATACTGGTAGGTGGGAAGAGTACTGAACCCCTTACCACCTTGAATCGAAAGGTAAAAATGAGGACCTGTTGGAGCTTCTGCGAAAGTGTCAAAGATTTCAACAAATTTTGTTAGCCTCCTTGGCATGCCATTATGTTTCAATGTGGTACCTGTACACACTTTTAAAAAGATCATTATGCTGTGATTTAGTATCCTAAAGAAAATGTTGAAATGTTCCAGAATGCTTATATAATTTACTAATACTATTACTAGTACTGAATACATTATCAAGAGTTATACAAGGTAACTGTCTAAAAAGTTTAGCAGCCCTGATTCCCACATTGACTCTCCAACCCAAAGTGAACAGACAAGAATACTCTCTACTGGTTGAAAAACATTGCAGAGCAATCAACAATTTCTAAATATGTGTACTTTTAACATGTTCTTTTAAATCAGTGCACTGTAGAAAGTAGTTTTTGAGGTAAGCTTGCTGATTTTACCAACATTTTTTGTAACTTTATGTTTTATGTTATATAAGTAACCTCTTTATTATGTAACATGTCTGTAATAGTTCAGCAAATTTGCACTGTATAAGAACATAACCTAGTTTTCTGCAAAATTGATCACAACCTAGTATTGGCAAAGCAAGGCAAGAGAGTAGTAAGCAAAATGGGTTAAAAATACCTGACATTTTTCTACCTTGAGATGCTTAAAACCAACAGTCATAGTTATATTACATATGACCGAACATCTTATTGGTTGTTGGAATTTATTTCGATATATGGTAGCTATCAGGTCATGTTCAGTCCTTTATATAATTGGTTAAAACTATTACTGTATTTAGGTATGCTTCTGACAGCTATTTCCTTAAAAAAAAAAATAAAATCTGTAAAACCTTAATAATTTACCATTTTTGCAACCTTTTTTCATTTACCACCTTCCCATTTTGACCCCAGCCAAAGCTTGTGTGATTGACAATAACTTTTCCCCTTAATGGAAATTAACCCTCGAGTGCCGCAGCGTTTTGCTATGTGGTATACATAAAATGCCGAGCCAAAATGCCTGATTTTGCAAGGGTCTGGTTAAAAATTCATAAAAAGTTATTTATTGGTATAATATCCTGGGTTTTTGTTTGTTTTGTAAATAAATATATTTTCTTTATAAATACAATACATTCATTAGTAATTTAACGTTTTTATACCAATAAAAAAAAATATTAACAAAACTTTATGAGCAAAAACATTTTGTTTTTTATTTTGACACAACGTAGTGTTATTGAAATATTTTATTTTTTTCGTTTTCAGTTATGCTATCTTATACTCCATTTAATTCTTTACAAAGACATACAAAAACTTTTTTTATACTTATAAATAAAGTTTGGAAAATAAATATGAAAATATGAACCGCTACAAAACTAGAAAGTTTCATATTGTCTACACTGCTAATGCTTGAATCTAATGCCTGCAATACTAGGTCTTCATTGTCAGCAATGTTTTTACGACTCATTGTTTATAGATATCACTGAACAAACACAAAAAAACATTAGACTATACAAATGTATTTAGTAAAGTACTAGCTGCTTACGATCACCGTAACTCACGGTCAAGTCATTGTTCTACTTATACACAGACTAGAACAACATACACAAATGAAATAATATGAAGATACTAACACTACAAACCCATTTACACTTAAAAACTTTCAATATTTACAATAATTTATGAAATAAACACCAGCGCAAACAAAACATGTGACGGCTCGTCTGTGTCGCTGTCTAAACTCGACTAGGACGCAATCTCTTTACAACCGCCGTAAAAATCAGAATCTACCCAAAATGCAACAAAACCTTAATTAAAAGTTATGTTGAAGCCTTTGGAATTCATATGTATAGTCATTGAGCCAATTGAGATAAATACTATATAAAATATAAGCGTTACTGCAGAAGTCACAAATAGCGATTCTGGCATTTCTTGCATATAATGCAGGATTGCAACTAGCGATGCTCTGGCACTCAAAGGGTTAATCTGTATGTTAAAAAATCCTAGGTTGCTTTTCATATAGTGAAAATTAGTTCTCATCTCTCGGACTATAAATAGTGTGATTTTACACTCATGTTAGGAAATATGGACTGTGGTTGGGACAAGAGTTTCACACCCATACACACAAATTCATTTCTGCCCTTTTAGTCCTACGGCCTTCCCCAGTCAAACCCAGATTTTGGTTATTTGTAATATTACCATACTAAAGTCATATTAGTATACATAAATAATTAAAATCTGTAATGAGACAAATTATACCTAACAAAAACATAACACTCTGAACTAAGAAAATAGCCAGGATAAAATTTTGAGAGGGTCCTGACAACTTATATTTTTGTGTAGTGGACAGTGATTAAGGCCTCATTTTGATCCTTAAAATGTTCTTGAAACACAACCCCTAACAATCTATTGAAGACAACAATCTATTGAATCTATTGAGTTCTTTGTTGAGAACGATCTTTCAGCAGTACATGTGAGTAATACTGAATTATTTAAATAATAATAATCATTTACTAAAAAAGTAATAGAAAAAATTTGTAATTTGGGGAGGTCCAGACCCCTTGGTCCCCCTCGCTGGCTACGTCCTTGCTCAAACTTGTCCAAGAGTATAGCTTACTCATGAGTATAAAATGTTACTGGATGACGCGGGTCAGAAAACAGCTGGTCGCGGCTGACCCCAGACCTCAACTCATCACACCAATCCATATTTGCTAATATTATAATCTCAGATTCTGATCATGAATACGAAAAATTTATTTCTAGTTATTTATAGTTTGTGGATTTATTTCTAGTTATTAATTGCACATCATACAGTAGGAATTACCAGGGGGAAAACAACAAATCGAGAGTATAATCATAAATAAAATCCCTTTTATTATTATGAAACAAATCACAAATAAGATATTTTTGTGCACATCTGTTATCAAGAACAATATTGCATATGGCTATGCAACTTTAGGCACAAACGATTTTGATTGCATTCATTTATATGATAAGTACAGTCTTGTATTTATACAATGTTAATATAGTGTACAAAATATTTGGACAATAGCATATACAAGTCATATATACATCTTAAAAACAAATTTATATTATGCACATATCAATACACATGTAAAATATTATAACCTTTAACATTTGCTGTAACAAAATCAGTACTATTATGATTTAAAATCATTCTGTTGTATTTTTTCTGCAAAATTAATAATTCTGTAAGATCAGAAGTTGTTCCATAAATAATAAATCACTTTTGCTATAAACAAATGGTGTTTATTTGCTTCAAACAACATGTTTGATGAACAAACTGCATAAAGCAACTATTCTGCTCGATGTTCAGAAATTATTAACTTTGAGAAAATACAACAATGTACATCTTTGACCATCTGAAGTATTTTAAGAATTTTAAACATATTTTGTAATTTAACTTTTATATTGAACATAAACTGTTAATAAATTAATACCAAATTGTAAAATACATATATATACAATAGCACATATGGTACATTGGTAGTAATGGTAACTTAAAATGATTTTCAAATTTTTCTTGATGGTTTCAAAATAATTACGTAGGAGTTATTCATTGATAGTTAATGTGACAAGTTGTTAATCTTCAAACAAATTCTATAAATAAAACACAGCTAAAATAATTCCACAAAACTATTGCTTTAGTTGCTATTTAAACCTGAGGCATTTCTGAAGGTTCTGAAAAATCAGTTGATTTAGTTAGACACATGGTACAAAAACTAGCTAATTGAAAACCATTTTTGTTGACCAAAAATATATTGTCTTAAAATTACATTATGTACAAAATGTATAAAAATTCTTTACATTGACTAGGACTATCAGATAAGCTACACAAAACATACAAAAGTCTTGTTTCGCATTTTAGTCTTATTTTTAAGCTGCCAACCGTAAAACATTAATAAAATAGAAAATACGCATTTTGTCTTTGGTGTAGTGACCTCAATTTATGGTTTAAGAGGACCTCAAGATGAATCAATTTGAATACTTCCATTTTCAGTGTCAAATGGAAGTTTTTGTTTCAGATGGTAATTTATAGTAATTTTTACTTTTCGGGTATTACAATCTATGACATGAGATAAAACAACAAGGAGCTGGCAGCCTGATAGGTAAGAGTATAAAATGTGACGCTTTGTTTCAAAAATCTCATTGACTTACTTATCAGTTCTTTATGTCAGTAAAGAGTGAATGAAACATCAGCATCAACATTTTGTTCCTCAAGATCACAGAAAGATAAAATTCGTGAAGTTAATTCTCCTACGCATATATACAATACAACTAAAACTAATGATCACAAATAATTGAAACAAGCGACATACATTACAAAGAAACAATACAGATTCTCAAGATTATGGTTCAGATAAGAGATCAAGTCTACTGCAAGTGAGGGAACCTGACGTCGGATTCCGTCCAGGAGGTGACCAACGGTTTCTTGTAGGTCAGTTTGTGATTGGTTGGAGCGGAGGACAGGAGGGCACAGGCAGGATGTAGCTCGTCGGGGGATTCTTCATTCTGGTAGATGTTGCAGTTGTTGTTGCAAGGACTGGTGGATTTGTGAAGGTCGATGAGATTCGACGGTGGCTCTGGGGAGGTCTGTGTGGCCGAGTGCACCGGAACGACAGGAACAGGTGGTTCTGCCACGTTCTGTGAGAGGTTGAGCTTCGCGTTGGCTTCGTTCTTGTGTCGCTGCTGGCAGCTGTGCAAGACATTGACGCCTTGCCCATGGTTGGTCGGGCGGTTGACACACCCCGTGAAAGGAACGGAAGACATGGTTGTATTCACAGACTCGTGGTGGAACAACAGAGGCATCTTCTTGGAAGTGAGGTTGCCATTGATTTCATTCCTCTCGTGGTCGTGCAACTGGTGGACAAAACTTGGTCCGTTTAAGCTCACTGGAGAAAATCCACTATGTTTTGCCCTGTAAGCAAAAACAGAAAATATATTAATAAAACAAACTATAATACTCAAATATATATTCAAAAGTAGTAGTTACAAACTGAAATTTCAGTAACATTGAATTTATAACTACCAAGTTTTCTTAAACGTACATAATTATGTAACTGTTTTAACTAGTTTTTAAATACTGACAAATATTTTATTTTTATTTTTATTTTATAGTACATATCTATGTTGGGAATCCCTTTGAATAATTTTTGGAAAACTTAAACACTATGAATAAATATTTCAAGTGTAATATCTCTTGTATTCAAAATTACATGTATGAATGTTTTCGTCAGTTCATTAATTATTTCAAAATTAACATTAAAAACAAATGTTTAAGCAAGTATGTCACATTTACTGCTTTTCTTTTGTTACTCATAATGTTAACACATTTGGCCCAGCTGTGTAAATGTTTCATCATCTGAATGGAACATTAGTTTGTGTTTGGATAACTGGCAATAAGAGCAAATGGATTGAGAAATGGTTTGTTTCCGAAACTGACAAGCTGAATCAACAAAAGATTACTCACTAAGTGCGCAACTCAGTAGGTGGCACTTCCTTTCTTTTTATTAAAAAAGGATTCCAAGCAAACAAAAGATCGAGAATAATACAACCAATTAATGGTTTGTTAATGAATCATGCAAATTGTATCTCATCCATGTTAAATACTCATCTATGAAAACTACTACTCTACTAGTATTTAATCACTTGAGACACATCTAAAGATTTAGCAGAAGTTATGTCGCAACATTTTCTTTTGAGTTTGGATTTTCAACTTCTGGTGTTCTGAAACAATTGGACCATTGAAAGTAATTTAAGTTGGATTGAGTGTTGTTCAATCGATCAAGCATGAATATTAGTCTTTTGTACCTAATTTCACTACAATTTACAATATTGGGTACATTTTTAATTGTTAGTCCATAGTCCTATTTAATTAGGTAATTCTGGAGCATGTTTTCAAGGTTTAGGGTGATCCATTCTTCTTCATGCACCATTGCCTTCTACAAAATGTCTGCCATTTTAACACTATAATGACATTGATACAAAAAATAAATAATACATGGCTTGGCTGCATTTCTTTCAGTGCTTTGTAAATGATTTGGTAACATATGAGATAAATTACCATTTGCTGTATGATCATTGCCCATAGGAGCAATGTTAACATATTAGAATTTTATATTTCTTTATTTTCAATATTTAAACCCCAAAAAATACTGATTCTAACTATGATCAATGAGAAACCTATGTACCAGGTTTTTATGTTCCTAGTACCTTCCTATCAAAAGTTATGCTGACGGACAGATAACGGATCAATTTTAAGAAAACGCTGTCAGGACCTTAATAATTATTTGTTTTACTCAAATTGTGTACCAATAAATTAAGCAGCAGAGCCATAAAATAATATAAAAAGCCTTACCTCAACTTGGCAGCGAGAACTCTATCGTCCATGGCGTCCGACTGGAGGATCCTGACTGCCAGCGCAATGAGGACGAAAAGGATGAGAGCTCCGCAGATTGGCACTGCGATGGTGGCAGCTCGGAACCACACCTCGGCGCTCGTGTAGCCGGGTGACTGGCGAAGACGCGAGTTGACCATCATCACGGAGCGGTCCAAGTCAGTCACCAATGACGATGCTGGAAACAGAGGCAATGGTCAGCTTTCGTTTGCAGGACAGTGTATTTTTCTTTTCCTCCTCAAAGCTAGGGTTAGAAGTAGATATCCAGAACAAAAAACATATCAAGGATGGCTAATACAAAATTTATTAAATTGCTTACGAGACTATCTTATAGTACTATTTTAAAAATATTGCAAACTTGTTGGGTATTAATGGCTGGTACATATATATGAACATGAATTAGGGTTGAAAAGCAATAAACAGAAACATCCAGAAATATATAAACTAAGTAGAATGTCGTATCACTTTGTAATACCTACACCAAAGGCAAAGAGAAATTTAATTGGGATAGGTAGAAACTGAAGGGGAAATACAAAACATCGATATATCGAGAATTTCAATATATGAAGTATGTTTAGTAGGGCAGAATTAGATATATAGAGGAGATTCACAAAACCTTAAGTAGTAATGTAGTAATGAAGTAATAACTTGGAAATAAACGTGAATGTAGAGTTCAGCTTTTCTCCTTCCCCAGAATCTGAAATCTGAACTCAACATTCCCACTGAATCAACCCTTCCCAAAAAGCATTCTTTAGGTCTAAAAATTAACAAAAAATAAACTGGTAATTTTTGCTTTTATTATTAATCAAATTGATATAGAAGGTAATATATTAGGTTATAAGTAAGTACACGTATTTGTTTTTTTTTTAATATAGTTCGTAATATCTACTCTAAAATTTTATTTTCAGAATTGTAGTATTAAAATATCTATTTTTAATTACAACACCTCCATCATAAAGAGCCAAAATAATCTTGTTGCTAGTTATTTCCTCTTACTTTACAACCTTCCCCTGTTATGACAAGAACGACAGTAGTATTGCACATGTCTTATTATTTAAAATTCTACGCTCCGTAAAGGCTGTAAGTAAAGCACAAAGTGTCAAAATTAATGGTGGACTGCCAGCTATAAATGAAGAGGAAATAGGCACTTAGAACCATGTTCTGAGCCATCTGGTAAGTGTTCCCTGACAAGTCTGCTTTCTATCCTCCTTAGTGCATCTATCAGGGCATGCCACTCTATCTTCTACTCTTTCTCTACATTCAAAGTGCGTCTAGTCTCTACTAAATCTCATCCATCACTCTGCCACGGCATTATGAAAAATAGTTTTAAATAATATCCTACAAGTTTCTACGGCAATAACAGCTCTCAGATATAACTTTGAACAATATTGAGTAGTATAGTGATTTTGAATAATATTTTTCTCTAGTTATTTAATATTTTCTATTCCTAAAAGGTTTAATTCCTTTCATGCTGTCTCTCACGATTCTCTGTCTTAACTTTTAAAATTGAGCAATAAGTCTAAGAAATGTTGTATTTGTAATATGTAACAAGTGCTGAGCATAGAAATTTTCAGGTTTTCTCATTTAACCAATTGAGCATATATCATGTATGATCAGGTTTTAGATTTTCAACACTACCAGCTTTTATACCATGGATTGATCAGGTTTTAGTTGTTTAAGTTTATTAGATTCATATTAGAAGACTAAATTCTCAATAAAGAAATAATTTCAATTCAGTCCCTATTTTTACTTTCCAATTAAATGAATTTTAAAACATTAACAAATGTCTGAATATTTCCTTATGTTCAGATGTTTTTCACCCACATTACTTAACAGTATGAATTAGTAATTGTGATCTGAATTTAAGGAAAACAGAACTGTCATTAAAATGTTGTGTTGCAGGTTGTGTATGAGTCATTATTTGTCCAAGGAAATTCTTACTCAATTTCTATGGTGGTATTCATGAATTGTGAATGACACACAGTAATTTATCAATACCATAACTGACAAATTTATGCATTTATTAAACACAGTTCAAGTATGTGAGTAAAATAAACTTGTCCAAGCAGGAAATCTACAAAACTGAAACAATACGTATAAAATATGTGTTGTTACCTTAAAAAGTTTAGCAATACTTTTATGTTTTATTCAGTAGAAATATGCTTGAATTTTGACATTTTTAATTGAATCTGACCAGAGAAGTCATGTGAAGAAATATTAACAGCCAAATGGTGTTATTATGGAATATTTTTACAGTAACATTAAACACATACATAACACTATGTTATAGAACACAAGACTATTTTTAGACCTCTTAAAGTTTTGATAAGGAATATAAATAAATAATTTTCTGCTCTTTGGTCATGTCAGGTTATCATGGCATGGCCTTCAACCACAATACTTTTCTCAATATAAAAAAAATATTCTTTACTGCTGATTCTCTTGCTCAACTAATAGAGTTGCTATTAATTGATATCCACAGCAAAAACTGTAATGTAATAAAAGAGCATACGTCAAAAATTACAAACAAATCTTTATTTAGCAAACCAATAAAATTCATTTGTTTTTAAGTTTAAAAACTGAAATCTAGCTGTTACAAAATAATGTTTTACATTTAGTAAAAAATACAGTTTTGTGTATCATAAAGAAGTAAAAGTAAAGAATTGTTATCTTAAAACACTTTAGAAACTCAGGAAACTGCAAAATACAGTCATTGGTTGTTTGAACATTACATACTACTTGCAGTCAATTGCTGCTTCATAGGCTCCTGTAAACATTTTGACCGTATCTAGTCAGAAATATCATAGGCTTCTTGTTAAATTAAAATTCACTTGTAATATTCTGACCTTGAATTACTTTTCATGCATATTTTCACACATGCCATTGAATTAAATTAAACCACCTGGTTAGATTTAAATTAAAAAGAGAAAACCAGTAGAGCATAAATAAGAACTGTCATCGCAACAGCTGGTAACAAGGGTCTGCATGTCGTGGAGTTTATGATGGGTTCGATCCATTACTTATATTATGTATCTGGTCTATCAAGTCACAGGGGTGCTGGGTGCTGTGTGTTGGACAGTTGTTTATGTACTGGTTCTCTGACCAACCAGCGGCCATCTTGCCCCCCAATGTGCCCCATGCTGTTGCCTCATTATGTCAACCCATTAATTTATGCATCTCCGAACCTGCCCTGTATCTCAGTCTACGACAGACACACTTTATTTCAAACTTGGATGCAGATATTATGAGTTAGACCTGAGCCTGTTTTATTTATTCAGATTTCAAATTTATCAGTTTGCTCTCTTGATCTGACATGGTAGTCAGGTGGAACTGGTTTTACGAGTTGTGAAAAATCAGGTTGTTCTCGAAAATTGATGAGGTACGACGCGAGAGAATGTGTTGTGGGAATCCTGCTATAAGCTGTATTTCTTTTCTCTAGACATGTAAAGTATATGATAAATGTATTACAGGAATTTATTTAAATTTTATTGGTTCTCTTCGATCAGTTAATTTTTTTAGGGTTTGAAGCGAAATTCATATTATTTTATCATGTTAAACTATAATGGGAGCTGACTGATATCATAATAGTTTTATACATCAAAGTCTTTCAAAAGCCATAGTTGATTCTCAGATTCTAATAGTTTCCTTAAAAACAGTCATGTAAACCTGCAACATTAATTTCAAATGTAAAAAAAAACCGTTATGCCAAAATAATGTTGCATAAAATAAATTAGTTCTGTAATTAAAATGCTACTGAAAATAAATGTATGTGTTCAACATAATGGACTTACTAGCAAAACATGATTAATTAATAAACAATTTGATGTAGGTGCTTATAAACAAAAAAATTAAAACTATGTTCATTGAACAAATAATAATTCACTCACTTTGTGGCATATTGAATTAGGACAATTTTAAAGTGGATAGTTTATGATTCTCCAGGCTTTTTTAAGTTGTTTCAAAATTGTGTGTTAATTGTTCTAAATTCACTTAATTAATATTAGGCCTTTTAAAACATTGAAACTTGAAAAATGAATCATAAAATTTAAAATCGTAATATTTTGCTGTTATAGACCTAGTGTAACCACAACAGATGCTACTGGCGTAGGCACCTGTGAAATCTACCGCCTCCCGTATCTGTTGAGTCATACTCGATAATGAAGGCAATGTCAGCGCCACACCAATAACAATTTCCATTGTCCACGCAACTCGTTTTATCAATTCACTTTTTTCCTCTCTCTCCAATTCAGCCTTTATTGGACCGGAATGAGACTCCACCAAGGACCAAGAATGAAACCTGGCATGACTAATTTAACTCCACCACTTCAATCTCTTCCTTCCCACAGCCCTGTCACACATTGAAAGTAACCTATAACTTGTGCGCATAATTCACTGTTAAAGAAGAATCAGTTTTATATGAAATATTAAAGTACCGTACTTATGTCAACGCTCATTCTGAGCATAACTTAACTCATCAATAACTACTGCAATAACAGATTATTCCTCTCTTTCTGACAAAATGGTTTTAGTTAATTTTATAACCTTTTAAATTAGTAACTGACTTGTTATCCCATTTTGAATCAAATTAAGCAACCATTAAACTTTTACATACTAATTTACTTCAGTTATGAGTCCACATTGTGGATCATAAATATTTTACTTTTTTCAATCTGAGGCTACTTCTGGATCAGCCGCCAACTGCTTCATAAATATTCCACAAGTTAACCCAAGGCAATAAATAACCTTGCAGGAACGTCACGTAAAATAAAAGCGGTAATTCTTCAAACTGATGTTACAAGATTGTCCAGCTTGTCAAAACTTGTGTGTGATTAAAGCTCGCCAAGCTTTAGTTAATTGTCATGTTTTCCTCCTGAAGTTTGCATGAATTGCGCGAGACAAGACATAAGACATACGATTACAAGTTGATAGATGACGGAATTAGTATTCAAGGCAACACATAAACGTTCACATACCTCATACTATGTAAAGGTCTAAAATAAATAAATACATAAACCTTATAGGTGTTTTTTTCATTGCATGCAGAATACTTTCCTCCTTCAGTTTACATTCCTCTGACTGAGAAGTGATATCAGTAACAGACATGTTTTGCAAGTTATATAAAATTAGACCTTTCTCTCTAACCACTTCAAATTATTATAAAAAATGTATTAAATAGAATACTTGATAGAATGTGTGTTGAATAAGGCACATTTGTATTAAAAACATTAATCATTATTATTCATCAATAAAAAGATCCATTTAGTCTGTTGTTTAATTGGGATTAAATAAACGTATTAATATTAAATAAATTAATATTAATTACTTAAATAGTTGTAGAAACAAATAGTTAGATTTTTATAAAGTAAAAGTAGATTTCTTAGAGGAGATTTCAAAACGATTTTCTAGATGTGACATTTTTCATTAAATTGTCCAGTCTTTTGATTAACTAACAGTGTTTCTGTAACATCAGTTTTAAGTTTTTAAATAGTCCATCCCAGTCGGAAGAAGTAGGTAGATTTTTTATAGCTGAAATATTATTAATTTATTCTCATGGTATCTACATGTACTCAATAACTCAAAAAATGAGATACAAAAAAATTGTTCATAAGAAAAAGTTTAGGAAATGTTATAAGCATTCCAGAACAGTTTTAGTTGACTGCACCAGACCCCTTATCGTGCAGAATAGTGAGGAGTTAGTCGATCTGAGTCAGTATTTATATAGCCACAGTTTAAGTTGACAATACTGAAACCAGTGAAAATAATTTGCTAATGTTGGACTATATGCAATAAATTGTAATTTTTAGAGTTGTTCCAATGAAACTTTTTTGCGCTGGTTAGTGAAAAGGTCCTACAGTTTTGATCATTGTTGCCCTATACCTAATGTAAAATTCTCTATGTGGCACTTACCGAGCACCACCCCCCCCCCCCCCCACCCCCCCCCCCCCCCACCCCCCCCCCCCCCCACCCCCCCCCCCCCCCACCCCCCCCCCCCCCCACCCCCCCCCCCCCCCACCAAACCTTCGCTTTTGCGCTCTGCTGAAGGACGGCCACCATGATGGACATTGCTACTAGTCAACATCTGTGATACCCTGCTCATATTCTTTATTTATTTGTTATTGTTATTGTTGCCATTTATATATAGTTTTATATTTTGTTATTTAATTTTAAGTTAGTTTTAGATATTATTTAGTTATTTCTTGGATTTCATTAGGAGCCCGCCCTTAGCCGAAGGATACCGGGTGGAATTGGCATTTCTTGTTTCAAATTATGGCGTTTCTAATTTTTGTATGCAGGTGCACCTGATAAGGATTGTTTGAGGAATATACTACTGCAGGCACTTTTTATTTTTTTTATTTATAGTATCTATACTTATATATTTATATTGACTAGATAGGCCTATGTTGTTGTCTTAGTAAATGAACCTGAGTATGCTGACCACGGTGTTCTTTTTTTTACCTAGTTTAGTTTTTGATCCGGCATCCCGTTCGCCACCATGGGCGCGCGCTTCCCTGTTGGTTTGCTGTGGGTGTGCGAGCGGCGATGTACGGTTTCAATGGTTTCAATGTTTCAATGTAGCAGAGCGTGGTTAGCTGCTCTCTCAGCTGTCTCTCAGTTCTGGTTTTTGTTTGTTGGTGTAGGTTAGTGTTAGGTAGGTAGGGGGAGGTTAGAGTACACAACTTTTTTTTCATTAGGAGCTCGCCCTAGCACAGGATACCGGGTGGAATTGGTTTAGTGTCTTGCTTCCTGCAGACTTACCCTTTGCAGGGAGCAAGGGACTCTAAATTGCTTAACCGCTAAATTTATCTAACTGTACTCTACTTCTCCCCTATCAATGTGTTGTTTTTGTTTATATTTATTGCTTCTGTGCTTGTAGGTTGTGGTTAGTGTATATTTGCAGGGTTATCCTTCTATTAGGTAGCAGGTATTAAGTTCTTCACTTGGACCTCGTCAGTGTAAGCCTTTTGTGAGTTGTGTCCACTTAGGTTACTAAGTAATTGTTGCGTACGCTTTGTTGTTTATTGTTGTATTTATTTGTCTTAATTGTTTGGTATGGCGTTTTCCCTGGTGCCTGAACATCTACGCAAGCCCGAGTTGGTTTTTGAGGTCCTGGCGAGAGGACAGAAGCCCGAGGGAGATGTGAGGGCATTAAGGGCTCAATTACGGGCTTGTATAGCGTTGGAACGCAGCTGGAATGCAGAGTTCCAAATTAACACAGAATTTGAGTTTTGTAAAACCCGAATGGAGGAATTAGAAGACGATATTAATTTTGAGTCACTTCCCATGTCCGGGTCAGCAAAGGCTAGATTGGCATCTCAGCTTTTACATTGGCGTGACAGAAATAGTGTTACTTATGTCAGCTCCTAGTTTAGACTCTGATATTAAAAGTTGGGGCTTTTTCGGCCAGTTAACAAATTATAAAACAAGCCTTAGATGGTTTTGAGTGAGGTGCGCTCGGTGAAAGAGAAGGGGGTACTATTTACCGCTGTCACTCCAACGGAGGTTCCCACTAACCATTACTTTTGCTAACCATCCTCCGGCTCTTTCTTTCGAGGCCTCCCAGAGTTACTATGTCTCCGATGGGTAGTGGCCCTCCTGAAGCGGCTGGTGAGGCATCATCTATAGTTGTGCCTTCCTTTTCTAGCTTTTGGCAAACTGCCCCATCCTTTGGGGAGTGTTTTACAACACTTCCCCCAGAGTTGATGGGCTTGACACTAATTTACTTATCCATTTCCTTCTGGAAGTTTTTAAGCTAAGAGAATTTCCTGGTATGACAGATGCCATGCTTATGCAGATTTTAGCGCAGTTTTCCTTAAGGCCGCTTTTTGATCGCCTTCTAGACTGCCTTAAGAGAGGTGCCACCTTTGACCAGTTCCACGCCGAGATCTTGGAGTTCTTTGTACCTGCTCGGGTTAGGGAGCGCTTGCGGGTGGAACGCGTTTATCGTCCTCAGGGCACCAGACGAGACGTTGAGCCATTTTGTCGGGGAGATACGGGATGTAGCCCGGGTGTTGCGCTTGAGCTTGAGCGAAACGGAGTTGGTAAGCCTAGTTCACTTATCTGCTGGACTGCTTCACGCACACCTTTACCTATTATCTGTAGTGCCCAGATTCACATCAAAATTAATTATTTCTCTTGGGATTGGAGCTTTTTGGTGGCTAAGGAGCTGACTTTTCCTTTCATCTTGGGAGCAGATTTTATCGGAAAAACTGGCATGATTTTGGATTTGGCCTCCAGTCATGTTTTCTTTGCTTTGCTTTCGCCAGGCGGGTGCTCGTTCCCTTTTCAGATGTCGAGTCGTCGTGGGACTGCTGCCTTGTAGAGATGGGAAGATAAGAGCTTGACTCCTCCTGCCCCTGACCAACTAGGATATCTTACGCCGAAAGAGGCTGAGGACATAAGGCAGATTTGTTCCAGTTTTCCTGAAGTCCTAACTGACAAACTGGGCACGACCAATCTCTTGGAAATACGAGATTCGTCTTACAGACAACCCGTCCTGTACGTTCCCATCCATATAAGCTTGCTCCGCCCAAGATGGAAATTCTGAGAAATATGATTGATGATTTACTTAAGAGTGGGGTAATCGAGCCGTCTTGCTCAAATTTTTTCCAGTCCAGCGTTTCTAGTGCCGAAACCTAATGGGAAGTCCAGATTGGTCTTGGATTATCGAAAGCTCAATGCTCAGATAGAAATTGACTCCGTGCCTCTCCCCGATTTGCATTCTGCTTTCGACTGGTTTGGTAAGGCCAAGTATTTCTCCATTTTTTGATCTTAATCAGGCATATCATCAGATTTCCTCTAAAACACGAGTCTCGACCCTCTCACTGCCTTTTTGTGTGCCTTGGAATTTTGTACCAGTTCACCCGAGTGCCAATGGGCTTGGCTGTGGGGGCCCAGACACTCACCAGACTCCTGGATTCTATCTTTCATGATGTCAAATTTAAGTTCGTGTTCAACTATTTGGATGACCTGCTTGTGTACAGTGAGAGTTTATGAGGAGCACTTGACTCATCTAGAGGAAGTTCTAACTAGGCTGCGAGAGTCTGGCCTTACCGTCAATCCTGAAAAGGTGAGTTTTGCTCAGCCTGAAATATCGTTTCTGGGTCATCTTGTCTCTTCTCGAGGTGTTTGTATTGATCCAGAGAGAACCCAGGCAATCAGGGAGTTTCCTCCTCCTAAGGATGCCAAGGGGATTGCCCGTTTTGTGGGAATGATAAATTTTTTATCGTCGTTTCATCCCCCAATGTTTGCTGAAGTGGCGGCCCCTCTGAACTCTCTTAGGAAAAAGGGTGCCAAGTTTTGAGTGGGGTGAAGCGCAACAGACTGCTTTTGAGCAGCTGAAAGAGGCAGTGATGCAGCCTCCAGTCTTGGCTATGCCTGATTTTCAGTCGTAAGTTCGTCTTGCAAACTGATGCTTCCTCCTTAGCCGTTGGCTGCTGTTTTATCGCAAGAAGTAGATGGTATCCGGCAGCCCATAGCTTATGCTTCACGCACGTTAACCCCTTGTGAGAAGAAGAGTTGTTCTGTTTATGAGCTGGAATGTTTGGCTGTCGTGTTTGGAATTAATAAGTTCAGGCGTTACCTAGAACATAAAGAATTTTTGTTGGAAACCGACAACCAGGCACTTTCTTGGCTCCTTGCCCACCCCCGTCAGCTCGGGAAGATTGGTCGCTGGGTAGTCCAAATTTCTGCCCTTAAGTTCACAGTGCAGCACGTGCGAGGCACCCAAAATATCATAGCGGACACTCTGTCACGCATGTATCACTTACCCAACGACCACCAGAATTTATCAGAGCCGCCATGTTTGTGGCGTGCTCCTAGACTTTCCTCTGGCATTTTCGGACATTGTTCCACACCAACTTAAGGATCCCGAGCTGACTGCTATCATCAATGAGCTTAAAAAACGGAGGTGCCCACCCTCCTTATTTTCTGTACCGAGGTGCTCTATGCTGCCGTGACAAGCAGCGGAGAAAACCTAAGTTAGTGCTGCCAAGCTTTCTTGTACCGATGGTCTTTCAGTATTTTCATTCTTCTCCTGTGGGCGGACATCTAGGAATTCATAAGACCATCGCGAAGATTAGGGATCAGTTCATCTGGAAAGGTAATGGACCGGGATATTGCAGCTCGAGTACGTTCTTGTGAACTGTGCTCGCTAAGCAAACCCGCTCAAAATACCAAGTTGGGTCTTTTGTCATCTGAGGTGGCGGAAAAACCTTTGGAGAAGGTTTTCATTGACTATGTTGGGCCTCTCCCGCGTAGCAAGTCCGGAAATAAGTTCCTACTTGTTTGTGTGGATGCCTTCTCCAAGTTTGTTTGGTTGTTCCCATTGCGGAGTGCTACCGCGCAGCTCACGGTGCAAGCACTTCGTAACCATTTTTTTCAACACTTTGGAATCCCCGCCACCTTAGTTTCCGATAATGGTTCACAGTTTGTCTCCAATATCTTTAAAAGAATGTGCTTTGGGCACGGAATCCGCCATGTGACTACTTCCCCTTTCTATCCTCAGCCTTCTCACGCCGAACGGTTTAATCGCAATCTTCGATCTGCTCTCATTGCCTTTCATGCGGAAAATCAGACCACCTGGGATCAACAACTACCTTGGATCCAATTTGCCTTTAATACGGCCCAGCATGAAAGTCACAAGGCGGTACCTTTCGAGTTATTATTTGGCTTTCCGCCAAACAACCCTTTGGCGAACCTTTGGAAAATTAGCGATCTTCTGCCACCTCCTGGTACTCCCAATGTGAAAGCCACTTGGGAGGCAGCCAGGCGGAATCTCATTCGGGCTAGGGAGTTAGTAAGGAGGAAGTACAACCGAGGTCGTATTGCCAATCCCTTCCAGGTGGGGGATCTAGTTTACTGCAAGGCTCACCCAGTCAGTTTCGGCTGTGGATAAAAGAGCTGCTAAACTTTGCTACAGGTGGACTGGTCCCCACCGCATATTGAAGTTTCTGACTCCGGTGACTGCCCGACTGGGAGATCCTCAGTCCGGGAAGATTTTCAGGAAGGCGCACATATCCCATCTGAAGCCTTGCCGGAGTCATCCGTGATTTCTCTTTAGTCTGTGCGGGGGGGTTTTAGGTCCAGAGGCCTGATCACCTCTGCTCTTTCTTCCTGATCAAGGTTCCTGTTTTCTTCTTTGTACCCACGCAACTCTTGGAGTGATTTCTTGCCTCCAACTGGATTTTCTTGGTTTTCCCTTCTGCAGACTTCAGGGTTTCCGGTTTATAATTCTTCAACCATTGGGGGGGAGAGGCATTTCGTTTGGTTCTTCATTTTGAAGAAATTAACAGAGGGGAGTTCCTCCTTTTGGGGGGGGAGTCTGAGCCGGTTCAATACCTATATCTCCCCGGCTCATGTGTGTTTTATATAGTGTTTGTGTGTGTGGTTTATTGGCTGCAGAGGCCACTGACCATTTGAAGGCGTTTGGCCTTTCCGGTAGAGTGGCAAAGACTCCGAGCCGTGGTGTACAAGTTAGGAGTAGCTCAGTTTAAATTTTGTTTAATTAAGTGTTTTTGTTAGTTTTGCTGAGCTGTTCTCCTTCTGACATGTGCGGCTAAGTTTACGGCCCCTCACTGATGAGGTCCAGGAGATGAGTTGATTTTCTGCTGTCATCTCTCCATCATGCGTGGTCGCAGAGAACCTTCGCTTTTGCGCTCTGCTGAAGGACGGCCACCATGATGGACATTGCTACTAGTCAACATCTGTGATACCCTGCTCATATTCTTTATTTATTTGTTATTGTTATTGTTGCCATTTATATAGTTTATATTTTGTTATTTAATTTTAAGTTAGTTTTAGATATTATTTAGTTATTTCTTGGATTTCATTAGGAGCCCGCCCTTAGCCGAAGGATACCGGGTGGAATTGGCATTTCTTGTTTCAAATTATGGCGTTTCTAATTTTTGTATGCAGGTGCACCTGATAAGGATTGTTTGAGGAATATACTACTGCAGGCACTTTTTATTTTTTTTATTTATAGTATCTATACTTATATATTTATATTGACTAGATAGGCCTATGTTGTGTCTTAGTAAATGAACCTGAGTATGCTGACCACGGTGTTCTTTTTTTTTTTACCTAGTTTAGTTTTGATCCGGCATCCCGTTCGCCACCATGGGCGCGCGCTTCCCTGTTGGTTTGCTGTGGGTGTGCGAGCGGCGATGTACGGTTTCAAAGGTACAAAAAGTTTCCACTTTGAATTCTAATGGGTTGCCATAATTGCATCCCCTATGGAATTACACCCCCGGATTCTGTGACAACATTGGTTGGGGAATTTAACTCCTGAGCTTGGTCACGTCCAATGGTTACAACTTCTCTGTAGGTCGTTATTCAGGACAAGAGAGAGTTTTTTTCCGGGGGGACATTTTCAGGGAGGCTACCCCAAAAACTAAATTCCTCAAATCCAACTTTTCCTACAAGAAAGAGAACTTCGGTATCCAATATTATTTCGCTGTATAAGCAGGAAGTGATACGTAAATCCATTTATTCACCAGTTACACCTATCCTAAGTCACAGCTTACTCATGCTTCGAGTGATGAACCGTTTATGGTTATCAGTATCCAGAATTTCCAGAAGTTTGTCAGTGTTGACGCTGTAGACCACACACATCAACGCGTAACGGAGCTACCGGGAACTGGCTGTGAACCGTTGGCTTGGAGCCGGGTGTCGGCATGAGCAAGTGCTATGTATGAGTGTACCGAGTATGTACGGCAGCCCGGCGCCTGGGCCGCTGCCAAACGACGCTGAAAGCCACTTGCCATGCAAGGACGCCCCCCGTCGCCGCCGCCGCCTCGTGGGAACCCGCACGTAGCTGTCTGGCCCTCTTTCGGCCCAGTGAGCTGTCATGTCTATAACCGGAACAGGTAAGGAATACATCACGTTTCGACAACTTGGTTCTTATTTGGGCTATGAGGTGGGGTTGGGTTCATGGCTCCACAATGTGTTCAACTGTACTCCAACTTTCTGTACTTACTTCCTCAGCTAATAAAACGAATTTTAGACTGACAAAAATTTCCTAAGAGTCTGAATATTTCGTATTCTCGTTTTGTTATATTTATTCGATTTCGGGTTGGTACGGAGCTGATTAAAAATGTTAATTTAAGCTCATATATATTATTATAGTTATATTGCAAAAGCGTGAAGTAAAACATACAGGGATCCGACTCGCAGCTTTAACGAAGACGCAATCAAGATGGTCCACAGGCTTTTTTGGTTAGTAAGATACTTTTTATTTTAAAATAATTTAAGATTAGATGGTCAATGTAGAAGCAATTAAGATGGTTCAGAGGCTTTTGGTTAGTAAGGTACTTTTTATTTGAAAATTATTTAAGATTAATGTTCAAGATGGTCCAACGGTTTTTTGTTAGTAGGGTACTTTAAATTCAAAATTATTTAAGATTTGATGTTCCATGAAGAAGCAATCAAGTTGGTCCACCGGCTTTTGGTTTAGTAATGTACTTTTTCTTTTAAAATTAATTTAAAGACTTTTGTGTTCAATGAAGAAGCAATCAAGATGGTCCACAGGCTCTTGGTTAGTAAGTTACTTATTATTTTAAAACTATTTAAGATTAGATGTTCATTGAAGAACCAATCAAGATGGTCCACAGGCTTTTGGTTAGTAAGGTACTTTTTTTAATATAAGATTAGATGTTGTCGTGACACACGCCGGCATGACACTGAAGTGTTGACACGCACGAGTCTCTTAGATAGGCCGTCGATTACCCAAATCTCTCTTATTTCCTTGTACTTTGGACTTTGTATAAAATGCTTATAATATATAGAATATACATAAAATAAATAAAGTTTTCAATTCCACTTTTAGTTGTTCAGACTTGTCGATCAAACACGTATCTAAATCACAGATTCCGTGTAATTACGATGATTATTTGGTTACTCATTAGGCATACATGTCAACATTGCTCATAACTTAGCTATGGTTGGATGGGTTGATTCAATGTGAATGTTGACTTTAGCTCCAGTTCACCTTCCTCTTAGTGCAGCGTCTGGAACCTGGCGCTGTCACACTCTTGACTCCTGGAATCTGGATTGGAATGTTTGCAGTCCCATGAAGGGACGTGTGCCATTATAAAACTGTATCTGGCCCATTCAGATATGAAGTTATATCCTACACATTAAACAATAGTGGTGCATGATATAGTTTCAATATCGTTAAAATAAATTCTAATGCCAATAAAATATCGTATGACGCATACGATATTCACATAACATCACATTAACATTGATATCATCATTAATACCATCATTTTGTGTTGTAATTAGTAACATCACATTTATTGGTGCGAGTTATCATTTTAATTACACAAAATTGAATGTTAGTAGAGCCTACACATATAATCAGAAATGGGAGCTGTTTAACTTCACACTCCCTATAGCGTAATACAATGTCTGTGTAACGAAATGGAATGCTAATACCAGCAAAATATTACAAGGCAATCCTAGAAATCATATAATAATGATGTGAGGCATCATTTCAATGCCTTGAGAGAGAATGTTGATACAGAGAAATACCAAATGTTTTTTCATTGACTTCTCAGTTCTTTGAGCGTGGTGGCATGTCAGTGGGAAGAAAGTGAATTCTATCGTCAGCAAAACATCACTAAGCCATCATAGGTCATTAAATGGAACATTTGCATACAAAAATGTGAATAAAGATATCCTAAACTTCACACGCTTTACGAAGTGTAATATCATTTCAGTACTATGAAATGGTATATCTTCGAAACATCACTAGGTAATACTTACCATCACACAATAATGGTGCATGACATCAAGTCAATGCCTTGAAAGTGCATGTTGATACACAGAAATAGCAGGATGCATTCATTATCATTATATTCATCAGAGCAATACGCGGAAACGGATCAAGTATCGAAACGGAATGCTGAAACCGGCGAAACAGCATTAGGCGTTTTATTACGTCATACCGGAACATGAATCACTGTACGACACGAAACGGATATACTAATACATACTAAATAGCACCAGACGTTTCATATTATCATATTCTAAAGGTAAACACTAATACGAACGTAATTAGGCCTCTTTCACACACATCGAATTTGGACGTCCGATAAAATAACGGGCGATATTTTATCGTTTGGGTGCCGCTTGCACACACATCGATTTTTTTACCGTTCAGAAAGTTATTCGAGTATATGGTGTGCTGTAGTGAGTGTTGTATTGCTTCTCTCTAATAAATAAAAAACGTGTTGTGGCTATGTGGTTCCTATACCGCCGTATAAAGCGTCGTAGGATTAAGCGGAAGTGCTGGATACATCCAATTAATAAGTCAAGGGAACAGGTGGGAACCTTTCACACCCTTTTTGAAGAACTTCGACGTGATGGAAATAAGTTTTTTAATTTCTTTAGAATGTCTACGGTTTTGTTTGATGAACTTCACGAGATGTTAAAAGATGGTTTGGCTTCCACTAGGGAAATAAGCACTTCATTATCAATAGCAAATTCTCCATCCATATTAACAAGCTGGGCACAGTTACAGTTTAACAGCGATTGTGCAGAGAGAAGGCGCAGTGAGAAGTGAGAAGTGAGGACGGACGGTAAAATATCGAGATGTCTGGAAGCGCACGAATGGACACGTACGCCACTGTAAGGACGGCAACGGCACGGTGCCGTTGGTCTGCAGTGGCAGTGGACGGCTGCTAAACGGCATTTTATCGTTGCCGTTCAGAAATCGTCTAGTCTGAAAGCTCCCGTTTACTGCTATGCGCCACTATTGGAATATGGACGGTCGATAAAATATCGGACGTCCAAATTTCGATGTGTGTGAAAGAGGCCATTACACTAATCGTTGACTCAACGACAGCACTAGACGTATTGATATCATCTTTTCACCTTGGAGCGAGAATCACTGTATGTTAAATCACCAAAGGGGAATACTAATACATACGAGACAACACCAGGCGTTCCATATCATCATATTCCTTGGAGCGTAAATCACCATATGTCACACCACCAAAAGGTAGAATAGAAATACATACGAGACAACACCAGCGTTTCATATCATCATATTCCTTGGAGCGTGAATCATTGTAAGTCACATCACCAAACTGTACACCAGGTGTTTTATATCATCATATTCCTTGGAGTGTAAATCACCGTATGTCACACCACCAAAAGGTGGAATAGAAATACATACGAGACAACACCAGCGTTTCATATCATCATATTCCTTGGAGCGTGAATCACTGTAAGTCACATCACCAAAGGGTACACCAGGTGTTTCATATCATCATATTTCTTAGAGTCTAAATCACCAAAAGATGAATATTAATACGACACAACGCCAGGCGTTTCATATCATCATATTTCTTAGAGTCTAAATCACTGTATGTCACGAGAGGAAGAACACTAATACATACGAGACAACACCAGGTGTTTCATATCATCATCTTCCTTGAAGTGTGAACCATTGTATGTCACATCACCAAAAGATGAATATTGATACGACACAACGCCAGGCGTTTCATATCATCATATTTCTTAGAGTCTAAATCACTGTATGTCACGAGAGGAAGAACACTAATACATACGAGACAACACCAGGTGTTTCATATCATCATCTTCCTTGAAGTGTGAACCATTGTATGTCACATCACCAAAAGATGAATATTGATACGACACAACGCCAGGCGTTTCATATCATCATATTTCTTGAAGTGTGAATCACTGTATGTTACATGTGCAAAGGGAAATAGGCCTACTAATACGTACTAGATAACACCAGGCGTTTCATATCATCATATTCCTTGGAGTGTGAATCACTGTATGCCAGGAAAGGGGAATACTAATTTTATTTTATTATACAAAACATAGCTAGTACCTGATATAAATTTACAATCAAAGTATGCTATATTATCAATCAATATTATCAATTAACAAATTTACATGAAGTAAAAATATCAACAGTTTTTATCTTTAATGCTGGAGTTAAGCCGTATGAATGTAATTTCTAAGCATATTACTTCCGAGGTTAATTATAATAAACCGTTACGGCGGAGTATGGAGTAAACAGACATAATGAAAAAAAGAGTTATGAGACAGACTTACAGACTTGCGGACTGTCCTTTGACTCCAAAATCGACGAGGTTCATTGAACTAAGAGGAATCTATGTAACAAGTTTCATGTCTCTAGGATCTTTCTATCAAGAGTTATCATACAGGCGTACAAACAGACTGACAGACTGCCCTTTGACTTTTGACTCCAAAATCGACGAGGTTCATTGAACCAAGAGGAACCTGTGTAACATGCTTCATGTGTCTAGGACCTTTCTATCAAGAGTTATCATACAGACGTATGGACAGATTTTCGTGCTGCCTATTTGACTCCAAAATCAATGAGGTTCATTGAACGAAGAGGAACCTATGTAACAAGCTTCATGTGTCTAGGACCTTTCTATCAAGAGTTATCACATAGACGTATGGACAGACTTTCGTGCTGCCTTTTGACTCCAAAATCAATGAGGTTCTTCCTTGAACTAAGAGGGACCCATGTAACAAGCTTCGTGTGTCTAGGACCTTTCTATCAAGAGTTATCACACAGACATACAAACAGACTGGCGGACTGCTATTTGACCCTGACATCCAAAATCGACGAGGTTCTTCCTTGAACTAAGAGGGACCCATGTAACAAGCTTCGTGTCTCTAGGACCTTTCTATCAAGAGTTATTACACAGACATACAAACAGACTGGCGGACTGCCCTTTGACTTTGACTCCAAAATCGACGAGGTTCTTCCTTGAACTAAGAGGGAACCCATGTAACATGCTTCGTGTCTCTAGGACCTTTCTATCAAGAGTTATTACACAGACATACAAACAGACTGACAGACTGCCCTTTGACTTTGACTCCAAAATCGACGAGGTTCATTGAACCAAGAGGAACCTATGTAACATGCTTCATGTGTCTCTAGGACCTTTCTATCAAGAGTTATTACACAGACATACAAACAGACTGGCGTGCTGCTATTTGACTCCAAAATCGATGAGGTTCTTCCTTGAACCAAGAGGAACCTATGTAACATGCTTCATGTCTCTAGGACCTTTCTATCAAGAGTTATTACATAGACGTATGGACAGACTTTCGTGCTGCCTTTTGACCCTAACATCAATGAGGTTCTTCCTTGAACTAAGAGGGAACCCATGTAACAAGCTTCGTGTCTCTAGAACCTTTATGTCAAGAGTTGTGGTGCAGACTGACGGACGAACATATGGATAGACAATGAAACAGTTTAATAATGCCTTGTTGGGTTCTTTGTAATACTAAATAGTATTATTGTAAAAAAGAAAGTATTACTGAAGTCATATTTCTCTTCGCGCCGTCGAAACGTTACCTAATATAAAATTTAACAGCTCAAACTTAGTTTATTGCTGGACAATATTTATTCTAACAGCTGTACAAATGTAAAGACTGAACAATAAAAATACTAGTCTTGAATACACAGTTTGTGTAAATAGAACAACAAAGAGCATAGTAATGTGAGATAGTAAGTGAGCTCAAAGTAAATTAAAATAGGGCAATTATTTAGTTCCAGCCTGACTGGTATCTGGGAGGCCGGGGACAAATATTTATCCAGTACAGCAGTTATCACTCGACACACACGGTGATAACGTTATCAGGTCGGCGCCGTGTCGGTCATGTCTGTCTGTCTTCTGTCCCGTTATTGATTCTCTATGGCTGTCAGCTACCGTACGTTATCTATGTATGCGCCTGCTCACTATTTCTCCAGAAATTTACACTATCCTTAGATGTCTTCGAGCTTCAGAAAGTTATCTTCAAGAGCTTTGCTATTTGAAGATTAATTCGTATTTACTATTTTGGTTTTGTTTCTATTCCTTGTACTAGGAAGTTGTGCTTAATTGAGTTTATAATATTCGATATCGTAGTCAGACTACAAGTTTTATCTATTTCGTTACAAATATTATCCAAGGGTATGACGTCGCCGCAAACTGGAGGCATCAGTCAGTCCCAAATGATAATTCTTCAATTATGTTTACTAAACAGTATTTTCTGTGTTAAAAACAATTTAAATCACCATTAATTACATCACATTGTCTATTATTATCACCTACAGAGTACTTAAAAGCCCCCTAGAAAAAATGCTAAAGTTTTGCGGGCAGGTAATGGGATTCAACCTTATGATCACTTTGACGTTTCTCACGATACTACTAGCAGTGAAAGTATTAATTGCTACTATTAAATATGTAGCTACCCAATATCTTCAGGATTACGGTAGAATGGTTTTTATTTCGGACTAAATGTCAGTCTCAAATAATACACTTGAGACCTCCACGTGTAAAGTCAGACAGAAACATATTATCTTTTGTGATCAGCGTAGTCACTTACTCATGGTGTTGTCGTCTTATCCCGGGTATTACCGCAGAGTACATAGTCCTTTCGTTATTCCCTTGCTCCCTCCAGAATAATACAAATTTTATAAAGTAACATTTAATTATCGACTTTTATATCTTGTAAGCATTTAGTGTGCTCGACCTATTAATGAATTACAATGAAAAATATAAACATTTGCAGTTTAGGAATGTTGTTTGTTTTTTCTATTCGAAATGTTAGTATTAGAACTTTGTCCAATTTTATCACTCTTATTTTTTTTGCAGAATCTTATTTTAATTTCAACTAACTAATTTGGTTATCAACTTACAATTGGATATTCCTCCAATTACACTATGAGAAAAGGTAATTTTCCAACTTTTACTTCTACCAGAACATACCTATTTGGCATTGGAAGACTAAAAGAGTCACTGATATCAATGAAAAAGGAGTTAAGATTCAACATTGGTTGATGTTCATGACACAAAGAAGTTTCTGATTCTTTAACTAAAAATTATATCTTCGGCAGATAGAAGGAATTGGTTACATGTATCCAGTTAATATAAATATACATAATACAAAGTTTGGTAATGACACTTATTATGGTTGCTACTTAAGTATGCTCGTTAAGTATACTATATAAAGGATTTTTAATATTTAAAGAAATGCAGGGATTTTGTTTAAGTATATTATTTTTTTATTTACTAAATTATCTCAAATACGTTGTGGGAAACATCAAAATAGTTTGTGAATTCTGAAACTACGAGGATATTGAAACTACTTATTATTGTAATTGAGTAGGAAAAGCTCATTGTTTTGCAATGTTCAAAACACGTCTTTAAGATAGTGCAAACAAGTTTACTGCTAAGAGTATATGAATGTTTGTATACTTACGTGTAACAATTAGGACCTCATTAAGAAAAAAGTTATTCGCCGTACTTTTCACTACCTCTTCTATTAAACAATTGCAGTATTATTTATAACTATTCTTTCTACCTCACTAGCACATTTTACTTAATGAATTAGGCCTAATTCTGTCTGAAATAGTTAATTGTGTCATAATTCAATTTGTCCAGCTTATTTTATAAAAATATAATACTATCCGTGCAAACCCTTCGATAAAGAACAATTCAATTAAAGTGTATGTTAATGACCTCCATACATGGTAGCAGTCCAAATGAGGCCCCGCCCAGATAATATGTGAGATACGGTGCAATTAACCAACAACACAGGCTGCAAGAGAGAGGGGGCAGCCATATTGATAAAGTTGAGGTTATGTCTGTAATAACTATTCATCACCTGGGCCGGCCTCTTATAAACAATCAGCTGTTATTATTTATCGACAGCTGTTCTATTTAAACCTACCAGTAAATTGTTGATGTTGTAATGTTACAAGTAGAACTGCTGCACCTGTAATGTTCTCCTATGAATAACAAAATTATAATGCAACAAGCGTGCGTCGCTCGTAAGAACAAGCGTGCGCTACAAAATTGCGTAACATTGGGTTTTTACAATGTTTTTATAATTGTTTGTGTACTTCTACGTTGTACAAAATGCAAGTAAGTAATTGTTTAATGCAATGGAATGTTGAAACCTGTCCTTACCTATTAAAACTAGACAAATTGTATTATATTCAACTATTATCTAAACTACAT
The DNA here is from genome assembly GCF_021130785.1 of Homalodisca vitripennis. Taxonomy (NCBI): domain Eukaryota; kingdom Metazoa; phylum Arthropoda; class Insecta; order Hemiptera; family Cicadellidae; genus Homalodisca; species Homalodisca vitripennis. The sequence goes on from NC_060213.1 coordinate 64,342,914, forward strand.
ACAAGTTACTGTAGTACTAAAGACATGGTGTGTTCCGTGACGTGAATATCTGTGTTTAATCTGTTGTGTAATTTTGTAAACAGAAGCTTTTGGCTCTAGGTATATAGTGGTGTGATATTTTTAATACTGGAGGTATATGGATTCTCTTATTTAAAAGCCTAAAAGCTAAATAAAATTTCTTTTGCAACTACAAAAAGGGATAATGATTATAAGCAAATCAAAAGCCTTTTCAAACACTAAAGTTGTAGTCGATGTATGAAAAAATATATTATATTTGGTATCCCAATGACATATTTCTAAAACGATCTTTTGTTTTCAAACCATTTTGATACAATTATCAACTTCTTTAACTGTAGTTTCTTACTCACAGTTCGATAGCCTACTACTTTAAACAATAGGCCTACATAAGGACATACTTCTACATGATTTACAAAAACATTTTAACTTCTCCTTCGGACCTTAAAAATTGAATTTAGAACATCTGCAGTTTTCAAGAAAACAACCAACACAAATAGCATTCAAATATTTGGCATATACAGTTTTTTTTTATTATTAATTCAATTAAACTTAACCTATAAAGTTTATTAAGTAGGATATTTTATATACGTTATAATACTTATCGAAGTGACGTTTTTTCGTTTTAGATGTTTATTTATTCCATTTTAAAATATATTTTTAGTGGAATTCGAATTTCACAAATAAAGTGTTGTTTTTAAAAATTCTTGTAAATTTGTTTGTATTATCAAGGCACATATTGTGTCTGCAATAAGCGATGTAATAAATGAAATGTGTTGACAGTAATCTTCATTTAATTAATTGACGTAAATGTTAACAATAATAACTGCAGTATTAATTAGGTATGTATTACAAAAAGATGAATATTTATTTCATAGCAGCCTGTTTGAATCTCAGCAGTTAAGGCAATCATGGCCAAATTTTCATATTACAGGTAGAAATCATAAATCATAAATTCTTTATTGCCAGACAGTATAACACTGCAAAATAGCGTCAACAATAATATGTAATAGTTAATTACACTAAGTTATTTTCAGAATAGCCTAATAAAATCAAATATAAAAACGTCAGATTAATTAAAATAGCATTAAAGTTTTTGTCAATGCTAAAATAAATAAATAAACTAAAGCTTACATAGGTGGCTAGTCTTAACATAAAGCTTAATATAAGCTAGTCTGACCAGAGCACTCGACAAAGTCCCTGACACTGTAGTAAGCCCGCTGTACCAAATGCCGCTTGACCTCCCTCTCAAAAGAAGGACTTGTTTTTTGTTTTCATAGAGTCTGTGAGTGCATTATATAGTTTAATGCCGCTGGTTAATAAATGTCTTTCAAAAAAACTTGTTCTATGGGCAGGAATGGTAATCATATTGGAGTGACGTAGATTGTGACAATGTAGGGGATTTTGAGATTTGAAAAGGTGGAGGTTTTTGTGAACAAATGTCACGCAGTACAAAATATAAATCGATGGGAATGTTAGAACCTTTGCCTCCCTAAAAAGCGACCTACAAGAAGTTCTACACGGTTTCCCAAAAACCGCTCTCAACGCCCTTTTCTGGAGTTTAGAAAACGAATTTTGTACGTACACTTTCACATCCCCAAATGACTACAGCATATGTGAGAAAGGGGTAGATAAGCCCATAGTAAGCAGCCAAGGTCACTCTGGTATCAGCAAACTTTGACAGGTTTCTTATAACAAAAATCCCCGAGCTTAGTTTCCTACAAACGAGCTCAATATGATCGTGGAAGCTTAATTTATTGTCAATCTGAACGCCTAGAAACTTTAGCGACTTACCAGGTGAAATCTCTTCATCCCCCAAACGGAATGTAATTTGCTCCAAATCCTGAGAACTTCTGATAGAAAAATTGATAATATTGTAGACAACAATAATAGATTTTTCTCTAGTTCTATGGTTGACAGAAAGCCATTTAAAATGGTATAAATATTTAATTTATTTTTAATTGCTATATCGTATAACTTACATATATATATAGCGTTACATTAACTGTTAAATATGTACTGTCATGGGTATAAACTATTGATATTGCTATTAAAAATTATTAACAAACTTCTAAGAGCAGTGCAACAAATGCTCATATTGATTATACAAATATCAATTGAACTCGACATATTATCAGACAAGGTAGAAATATGCTTTATCACATGTCGCGAAATAAGACTTCACGTATATAGCTCATTTCACTCTCGAGATCATCTGCTGACAGACAGACTGTAAGGACATTTTTACAACTCCCTGGCGATCAGATGAAAACATCTGCAAACCTGCTGAGTGATAGACCTTAAGGACGCTCAGCCAAATCCCATGGATAGGTATGCACCTTCATCGAAATTATTCTTGTCTACGTAAAAATGACATTTCGTACAAAATAAAATGTACAGATGAAATTGTTCTCGAGATATCCTGCGGATGGTTAGGTTATATAAATGCTCAGCCACACGCCCTTCATAAAACACAACGTTTCCTATGTACGTAGAAATGATGTTACGTGCAAAATGTCAAGTCTATAGCTCAATTAGTCCCTCAGCGTTCCAGCACAATCAGATGGACAAACAGAAAAGGAATTTCGTCTGAATTCCAAGAGATAGGTAAACAAAGTTTATAGCTCAACTCATTGCCTAGATATCACCCTAGCTGTAGGCTTTGCTAACGTTCAGCCAATACATACAAATAAACAAACAGACAGACAGACATAAATGACATTTTGTCAGCCACTTAAGTGATAGGGTTTCCAGCCCCAACTAAGCCCTCTTCAGTTAGGTATTTGGAGTTTGGACTTGTACTTTTAGAGCTTTGATATTAAATGTGTTAAATTTTAACACTTTTCTACTCACGGTAATGTTTATTTAATTGCATGATTTAAATGTTAACAATAACAACTGCTGTATTAAATACGATGATGCCACACCAATAATGAGTAAAATTGAGTAAGGTCATGTAACAAACATTAAGAAAAAAATGAAATAATGTATCAAATGTAGTGCATCACGTATATTAGTTCGTTCAAATTCATTTATTCATATAAATACGTTCTACGAGTATATAACACTCCAAGGCACCTTGTAAGGTGCGTGCGGGAATGTAGTTGACAAGTTAACAGTTTTTTATTCTTTATGTTGGCAGTCCTTCACACTGGGATGTTCAATTGTAAGTACATTCTGCGATACTATTACCACAACTACTAATTTTAATTCACTCCTATATTATAATCAATAATAGCAGACTAATAACAATGTGAACCAATGCGTAATAAATATACACTGTTTATAATTTATAAACATAAAAAATACTAATAAATATATCAATAAGTAAGACCGTATAGTAAACAACAGTATTGAGTATAAATAATAACAGCAACAATTAATAAATAAATAACAATAACTCTACTAAAACTACTATACTAATTTATTAGTCCGTACTCAGTAAATCAACGGACTCAAGTTTATTCAGCTTGCAATAACGTGTTTGATAACGTAGTAGGCTACAGTGGATTTCTTACAAAATGGTTCCATGCTTGGTTGCATGTTTCAGTTTTATTAAAATGATAGTGACAAGTCAACAGTGATCGATACTAGTGAATCAACCGTTAATCAACCTTGTAAACTCTCGGCAATATCTCAAGCTGTAACATTTCCAACAAGCTCGTCGCCAATATTAATATCCGGATGACATTTTTATATACGCTCCAGATCGAGTCGCGGCTCGGTTGGCAGGCCTGGTTAATTAATATGCGAAGAGCAGAGCAGAGCGGTGCTACTCCATCAACATCAACAACGCGCCGCTTCTCCATGTTCCCAGGACTATAGGTCGAGACTGACAGGCAGGCTGAGGACCGCGTGACTGGTGGTTCCTCAGGTGAACACTGAAGTCTGAAGAATAAAGAGAGGAGTGGAGTGGGCGGCTGAAGGAGTTCAAGAAGATGAAGGTTGAGGGATGTGTTTGTATCACTGATGAGAAACTTGACTTGTTTTCCCACAATGATTAAATTCCTTAGGATCTTTTAAACAGTGATAAGGTACCCATCCTTGTTCCAGAAGTAGATTGAAAAAGCACGTCTTCATTGAGATTTCTAGGGAACCCCTTCGTGTTACGGCAGTCGTTATACAAAGTATAGGGTTGCAGAATTTCAAATACTGGGTTTTGGACGTGGTTTGCTGAAACTACTATCTAGATTCACTCGCTGGTTGACAAAATTAATATTCGCTATTCGACCAAATTCAAAGGATGTATATCCTTGGAATGACGAATCGTCTTATAGTTAATTTAGGACAGAATCTACAGAATCTCCAGGACAAAAAACAACGTCTTGTCTGCAATTGGACCTATATAAATGCCAGTGGTTTACTGGATAAATTACACGAAATCATAATACGGCTAAATAACGGCCAAGTAGTTGCAACAACTCAGAAGGATATAAAAATTCTTTAGTGGAAGCAAACAACTGAAGTCTGAAACATTAGTACTCGTTTCAGTAGGTAATGGTGAAGGCAATTTTCTAAAACACGAGAAAGGAATCCCAAACAGCCGTTTAATTACGTGGGGAGGAGTCATTTAGGCAACAAATTGTAGAAAAACATCCAAATCTCCCGCCTCGGGATTCATTCAAATTACTAGACCCCACTGCAACCTCCAGGCTGTACATTCTTTATTGCAGACAGCGAGGCACCGGACCTCCTGTATCTGCCGATCTCCGTGACCCCTCCCCCTCTCTCTACTCTTGACCTCCCCCCTCATTGTCTCGGAGACCGGAGAAGGGGGAAGAACTGTTTGCATAGTTATGCACCGGCCGATATTTAATCGTCTACTCTACCAGACCCCTTTGTTCTCGTGCCTCCGCACGCCGCATTCTCCGACCGCTGCAGTCCCCCCAGCAATTAAAACATGACTTCCCCGACACTGATTTGTGGGCTCCGGGAGTTATTTGCGCGCAAGAACCCAAACCGGATCGCGCCGCGTCCGAGCCACGACAATGACTAAATTTACGTTTTTCTCGACGCGGCGTACCTCAAGGAGCTCTTCTTGCACCGGTGCTGTTCATTTAATTATCACCGCAATCCGTTGGAAATGTAAACCATTTTCTTCCCAATTAATTCTGTACAAAGAGCAAATTTGACATTATAACTTTAAAATTATGAATTAGTGATCCTTAGATAATAAAAAGTTGCATATTTCTGCATTCTCCTACCATTTAAGTGCTGAGTAAATCAAACAACAGTAGGTTATATAACACACTTTCCTATAAAGTCTCATTTTTGTGTCGTATTATATTTTTAATCGCATTCATTCAAGAGAAATTATGAAACTTTCTATTTTCACTCAAAGTCGCAGATTAGAGAACTTTTAACGTTATCTCTCTTATCTTGAGTCCTTTACCGTTTTTATAATTGGTTAATTTTCTAGACATATTAAGCGGTGTCTTAATATTCCTTACACATACATAATGTGAGATGTATTCAGATTACTAATAATATTCCGTAATGTTCTCGATTTGATGTTTTCGTACTTTTTAATTCTATAAATATTTTAATGTGTGCAGTTTATCCAATTTTATTACAAATTTGATGTCATTAAATTAAGAAATTCAGGATCTTTGTATGATCTTAAATCGACCCGAAACACGTAGGCATCTTGTACGATTCTCATTTGTTAAGATTCAAGACTTGTTCAGGTTTGTATACATTGTAAGTAGGTCTATTAATATGGCTGGATATCGATATTTATAAAATTATATATTGTATTTCATTGGTCATTCATATGTTTTACCAACGGTATGCTTAGATAATTAAACTTCTTAACTTCCAGGCTTATACACATATACATATATTTTGGATCGTGTGCTTGGTTTGTTTATTCGTAATTTGTTGTTTTTCGTGTAGAAACATTAGTCAATTTATATTGTTACTTTTTATTTTTCTCAAGAAGAACTACAGGAGACAAATAAAATGTTTTCCAAAACTACGAAAATAGTGCTACTAAATGCCTGACCTTGTGTTGTAGTCTAGGCACAACTGGTCGAACAATACGTAACTACTATTTAAGTCAGGTAAGTACACTATCATTGTATAACCCTATGTAGACCAAAGACTTTAGCCCAATTTATATCCAATTAATGATATCCCATTAACGTTGTGCAATTGCTGTTTGTTAATATATCGTATCTGAGGCTTGTACGGATATCCCGGAGGCTTGATTGTATATCTATCCATTTCTACACTCCTGCAAACTGCCCGGTTACTTGTTTTCGATATCATCGTAAACTAGTTTTATGGTGCTCTCAATCTATGTGTTAAGAGGTGCTAAATAAACATGCAATAAAACATCTTTGCTTGCTATATTGTGCAATGTAACATTAGCCTTACATCTTACATCACGGCGAACCAGTGTGTAACGTTAGTTTTTATTACATTTAGAAACTGCGGTTGAGCTATTCTGGTTAAAACTGCAGTTATTATTGTTCATGGAAATCCTAAAATATTTACGAGGAGTATTTTTCAAATAGCTCCTTGTGCTTTTGATTATTGTAGCATCTCTTTGTGAAAGTTTAGGGGTAGGGCTTTGAATCTTATGGCATAAGAATCTCAAGTGTGTATATATAGGTCTATGTACAAAGTCTTCTACAAAGATCTCTCTGTCTCTCTAACTAGACTTACTTAAATAGATACATTTTGTAATTAAAATGCAAAATTGAAGAAGTTAAAATATTTGAAATAGTAAAATGATACTGATATCCCTCAATAAGACATATTACGATCGTACATATATAGAAATTGAAGTATTGGAACACAAATTAACTTTCACTAGAATATTAATCTAATTAAAAATGAAAAAAGAATTAAATATAAGACAATTGTACTGACATCTTATTAGTTTATATAAAAATAATCATTTAACAAGATCGATTGAACTGACAATGAAAGAAAACAGAATATTTTGAGATAACAGTTGTATATATTCCTTTACAAAAGGGAATACGAACTGAAAAGAAAAACGGTATGAGAGTACTTATAGAGTTTTGTGTTTCTTTTATACTCAGTAAATATTGAAATATGTTTTGGAAGGTAGAAAACGGTAAGAAATGTTTTAGAAGTGGAAATTACAAACTATAATGTCACAAAGAGTTTTTTCTCAACGGTTTACCGATTCAGTACGACACAAAAAATACACTCTAGGTTTAAAGAAAGACTTTTGAGAGACTAAAGACTAAAGAATTTTGAACGGCACAAGTAATTTTCTCCTTTAACAAAATTAATTGGGAAGCAGAGGTTCAAATTTCATTGAATACTTTAACCTATCTCAGAAGAGGTGATCTGAGGTTGCAAATTGTGCTCTGATAAAATTTATGCTATACTCTTTAGAAATAAAATTTGATTTGTGTATTTTTAATCATAACTATTCAGCTTAGTTCTGCCAGTCACATAAATGTTTATGCTTATGGTTAGTTACACATATCGTCTTTTCAAATAGTTTTCTTGACTAATTAAGTTAGTAAGATGAAATCAACTCGTTTAATTCATGTACGTGATTGATGAACCTCTAATACTTCTCAATTTTCTCGCAAAATTGTAAATCTCTATATTATATCGTAGTGCTTGTTTTTATACAACATTCGATTCACATTAAACGGTATTCTATGTTTGGGTACATTGTAAAAATTTGGTATTTTTATACGTGCGTTTTAACTTTCGCTTTAGGATAGCAGAATTGGCAATACTGCTTTAAAAGGAAACAAGAGGACAGCTGGCGCAGTATTGCCATTGCCACTCGCGGACAGCCGCGCCAACCTAACCTATAAAACCGGCGTTGCTATAAATAAAGAGACTGTTTACTCTGTTCTCTAATGGACACAAGTAATAAAACTCGCATAAACCTTTATTATGTCTGGGTAAGCCCGGTTTGTCGCTCTATAAGATGTTTATGGCACATTTCGTGTCCTTAAATAACGAGACAATGAGCACAACCAACTGGTCCCCCAGGGATCAGTTTCGAGTATTCGAACCAAATACACGTAATATAATATGTGCTGTTAAATAACGAGACAATGAGCACAACCAACTGGTCCCCCAGGGATCAGTTTCGAGTAATTCGGACCAAATACACGTAATATAATATGTGCTGTTAAATAACGAGACAATGAGCACAACCAACTGGTCCCCCAGGGATCAGTTTCGAGTAATTCGGACCAAATACACGTAATATAATATGTGCTGTTAAATAACGAGACAATGAGCACAACCAACTGGTCCCCCAGGGATCAGTTTCGAGTAATTCGGACCAAATACACGTAATATAATATGTGCTGTTAAATAACGAGACAATGAGCACAACCAACTGGTCCCCCAGGGATCAGTTTCGAGTAATTCGGACCAAATACACGTAATATAATATGTGCTGTTAAATAACGAGACAATGAGCACAACCAACTGGTCCCCCAGGGATCAGTTTCGAGTAATTCGGACCAAATACACGTAATATAATATGTGCTGCAGGTATTAAAAGCATTGCTGTTATGCTCTACAGGTATATATCAAACATTGTAAATTCTTATCATAGCAAGTAAATAACCAAATGTAATAAATAAGATGAACAATTTAAATATTATGGTGATAATACTACGCTCTGATTTTCCCAAACTTTACTTACGCTGCGCTGTGACGATCTGGGGATCAGAAAGCACTAATTCTAAGTACATTTTTATATCACAAAAGAAGGCATTACGGATTACTGCAGGAATATGGCAAACAGATCCTTGAAAACCTATTTTAAAAGTTTTAAAATCCTGACTTTTCCTTGCATTTATATATTTTACGCATTATTTAACAGAACCGTAGTATTTTTCAGTTATTTATCCCATATCTAAATGTAGTCTTAGAAACAAATAAGATTAAATATCCCTTTTGCAAACTACATCTTTTATTTTTAAATCACTTATTATAATGCTATGTGTTATTAAACGCGTACCTAACTTTATAAGAATAGTGTTAGATCTAGATAGTTTTAAAAGGAAGCTTAAAGTATTTTTATTAATTTTTTCATTCTATACAAGACTATGTCTTATACCATGTTAGTTATTAAAAAATGAAATATTATGTTTGATGGTTATTTTGACGCAAGCTAATGCATGTATTTTTGTTTCATCGCAATAAATAATATTTGACATTGACTTTGAATAGGTTAATGGAGTTCTCTCTTCGATACTTAGAGATGCTGAAAAAGTTGGCATGATACAAATTAAACGCAAAAATATACCAAATGCGTTTTTATAAGTATTTATTTATAATTTATTGCATCGGAGTGAAAAGCTAAAGTACAAAAGAATACTAGAATTTTACGTTTTAGAAAGAACATTATAGAACAAGTATAGTAGGAATAAAGTATCGGAAATTTGGCAGGGGAATTTATAAATATGGGGTAGGGGTAGATGAAGTAAATTGTCTTGTATACAATACCGACAGACTCAGTATCATTTTACATGACAGATTGCTTGACTAGTTATCATATAAGAACAGGTCTCTGCTCATTATCATATCGAGTGACATATCACCTGACAAGTTGTCGGGTGGGTTAAATCTGAATTTTGGCAAGATAACGATATCATACACGAAAAGCCTCTCTCTACTGTGCCCAGTACACATCGATATAGAAGTTCCCATATGTATGAGGCGTATCTAGGATTAGGGAGAAGTTAAATAGTCATATAGGTACTAGGAGAGCTCTCATATCATTTCTCGTTACACAACTGAAAAAATCGCTGCGTGAGACAGATACAGAACTGATGAGTGACAAAAAATAGGCTCAGTAAGAGAAGATCTCATAATCATATAATGTTATTTCGGTTTTTTGAAAAGATGTTGTTTGAAAAATGCTCAATAGAAAGTGTTTTATTATTCCGACCACCAAAAACACAATTAGGTACATTTTCTAATCAATATTCATTTACTCATTTATTCAATGAAAGTTTCACATCGTGTTTACATTCTTTAGCAGAGCTAAAATAAACATGTGAGTTGTCACAGTCAAAAGAACAAGTAAAAAGAATAAGAAATCAACAGTACAAGTTACACTTTTGCTCAAAAACATTATTTAAGGGAAATAAGAAACATAAATAGGTAAATTAAGTATTTAAGTACTCTTCGACAGAGTAATATGCCCGGTTTATGACGTAGCATTTTAGGGAGTTTTTAAATATTAGAATTGAATATTCATTTTTTAAAGATTCTGCCAATTGGTTGTAAAGTTTTAATGCAGGTTAATACACCCCCTGCTCATGCAGTTTTAACCGGTGAACAGGATAGTGTAGTATCTGATTCCTTGTATTATAAGAGTGAAACACTTGATATTTATGGAACTGTTCACTATTAGATTTGTAAAAACTTAAATCTTCAAAAATGTATTAAGGTGGGAGGGTCAAAATGTTCTTATTTATAAAAAATGGTTTACATGACTGTCGGGTCCGGAGCTAAAACATAATTCTTATTATTTTTGAAGATTCTGGCAATTGGTTGTAAAGTTTTAATGCAGGTTAATACACCCCCTGCTCATGCAGTTTTAACCGGTGAACAGGATAGTGTAGTATCTGATTCCTTGTATTATAAGGGTGAAACACTTGATATTTATGGAACTGTTCACTATTAGATTTGTAAAAACTTAAATCTTCAAAAATGTATAGAGGTGGGAGGGTCAAAATGTTCTTATTTATAAAAAATGGTTTACATGACTGTCGGGTCCGGAGCTGAAACATAATTCTTATAATTCGTTTTTGCAATTTGAACACATTTTTTGACTTTAATGAATTTCCCCCAAAATGCCACCCCATATCTCAGGTGCGAGAAAACATATACTGTACGTAGTAGACAGACTTAATAGTAGGCTATCACGGTTTGATACGAGCTAATTAATTGTCCTCAAAATGAAACAAGCTATATTTAGTTTTTTATTAGTTGCTCTAAGTGTTCATTCCATTTAAGGTGTCTGTCTACTACTACCCCGAGCAAATAATCTATAAAAATATGTTTTATTTATTTCGACCAATATAAATCTATATGAGGACGAACTGTATACAATCCAAATAATCAGATTCATTGGATACCTGTATAGTTAGGACTTGTTTTCCATATACTGTGATGAATAGGTAATACTGTACTGCATAAAGTTTTCACTCTTTTAGCAACAAAGAGCCGGTTCAGAAATAGCCACAAACTCTATTGTTCATCACGTTGCATATTCATGTGGGGCCGCTGTGTAGACTTTGTATGCTGCGTGCAGGCGGCAGGCCGGCGGCGCCGCAGAACAGTGAGGGGCCCAAGACTGTCTCTTGTGGCACTCCCGATCGTCTGCGATCCGTCCTACTTAGCTTTGACCACTGATTGGCCGCTGGGCCATGGACAGATAATTTATGTCTCATTCTGACCTCAAGACCATATTTAAACACGTGGTTTGCTAAGTATAGCTCTGTTTGAACGAACGAAATTTGATCATCGCATACGTCATTGACGCCACCCTGGTGAGCTTTTAACTAGTGACGCCGGGCGGTCTAGTAACCTCTTTTATTGCCATTAACAGCTGATAACGACGTATAATTATGCAAAGTTCTAATTAAACTCTTTTAATCAGAGTACTAAGAGAGTTATTGGCAATAAAATTTGCCAGATGAAAAACCCTGTGTACGCTCCATAACTGGACATTTAGAGCATGTTGACACTCCTGGTTAAAGAATGATCAAGCAGAATACCTAGCTGTAAAATGCTGTAAATTGTCAGCCTTTTTTGCAAATCGTCAATGATATGCGGAGGAACTGTAATCTTAACCAATGAGAGTTTTTAATATAAGGTAAAGCCTAGGCACGTTATTATGCAGCACTGTTTCAATCATTATTTTGAGATTGCAACCTGACTTAACAACGACCGGGCTTCTGGCTGATTTCTTTGAAAAGTTGGAAACCGCTCTACCAATCCTCAGCAGTGAAGAGGTAAATCTTTTTGTGTCTGGTGACTTCAAAGTCAATCTTTTGTGTCTCTCTACCACGACCATTCAATTCACAGATCCGTCTCACAGTTTTAGTCTAGTTGCAATTATCCATGGCATTACTCGATGGTCAGATGGTGGCGACAGCTACCTGAACAATATCCTGACAGAACATCCTGCTACTATTTATCAATCAGAAATTGCCTTTCCCTTTCACTGTGATTGTCTTTTCACTCCCACATGAAATATTTAAAAATGAGCCTGACCATGTTTATTTACCCGAGCCTTTAATTGAAAGGAAAAACAACGATTCAGAGATTGTTTTTTGCAGAGGTATGACTCGATTTCCTGTCTATAACTTGCCGATTGCCGATGAAACGTTTTGTGCATTTATGGATAATATCATCCGTTTTTTAATTCCCATTTTCCGATTGTGATAAAAGCAACCAAGAAATTTCGACGATCTACTTGATAACCAAATTAAGTTATTGCAAGCCATGGAAGGTTGCGGAATGCTTACATCTGGCTATTAGAAGGCCCACCTCACTTAAAGGAGTACCACAAATTCTCGAGAGGATTTTACAGCTTGCTCAAAGGACATGAAGTCCAGGCAGTTGGACCAACATATCATTCAGAGTAGTAACCTGGTGAGAGCGACTTATGAGGTCATTAACAGCTGTAAACCGGCAGATAAATCTTTTGGTTGTAGAATGTCAACCAGTGTCTGAGGGTCATTACATCAAAGGTCTTCAAGAAATTGCACATATTATCAATGATTCTTTCATTGATGTTGCTGAAAAACTTGTCTTGTTCGAAAACAGCTAACCCATCTCCATACTTCAACAGGGAATGTTTTCCATCTATTGAACAAGTCCAAAGTTGTTTACTTTTGGACAAAATATACTGATTTAAAATTTTTAATCCAATTTATACTTGGAAATACAGTAGGTCTAAGGATTTGTATCACCTATCGACACAGTTTAATTGCTTAATTGACATAAAAAATTGCTAGCGTATTTGCTCCTGCTTATACTGTTCTTTTTAACGCATTATCTCTGACGAAATATTACTCGTGGATTTCAAAATACTGTAAGCAAAACAGTTCCTTTTTAAAAACCCTATTGCACTAAAAAGTTTCGACATTGTCGACCATTCCGTTCTCTTAAATAAACTGGAGAGACATGGTGTTCAAAGTCGCTAGCGAGGGTTTTAATCTTATCTAAGAAGGCGATTACAATATGTTCAAATCCAAAATGATAGAAGGACATATGTATATGACTTTTATTCCTAAAAGAGGTGTTTCCCAGGGTTCAATTCTTGAGCCTCTTTTAATTTATTTTACATTAATGATTTGCCCAACTATATCTTTATCTAGTCTTAGCAATGCTTCGTCATAGTAATAATTGCATTGCTTTAATTACTGTTTCTGGCGATACCTGTTTAGTGCGTGGTTCTAATGATTTCGAAGAGTTATTAATGCAGTATTTTGACTTACTATCTTAAGTTTTTTTTCTATAAACGAACTGTTCATAAACATACAAAAATCCAGTTCCACTCTCATAAACAACCAAATTACCATTTTAGTTTTACGAATATTATCATCAATAACTAATTAACAGCAAATTTCCTTGGTATATACCTTTATTGTGACCTCAGATGATCTAACCACATTCTTATGCTTGTTAAGCAATTAAATTCAGCTTTATTCACTTTAACGTGCATTTAACAATTTGTATCAAGGGATCTCTCGCATCTGGCAACCATGGTCTAATTAATCCAAACTGATACTTGGCATTTTTAACTTTTTTTATTGCGAGACCTCTTTTCGAAGAATGTTTATTTTACAGAAAATTGCATTAAGGATTGTCAGGAGCACTAGTGGACGAAATAGTTGTAGAATCTCTTTTAATCAAGAGACACCCTTACAAATTACCTGTGTTTGTGTGTTTGGCCAGGCAATATTCTCCAAACTTTTCAGTAGTCTGTCTGCAAAGCTGAACAGAAATCAAAACATCAAATACAAGTACAAACTAAAATGTCATTTGGTCTTCAAGGGGCACTGAGTGAGGTATCTCTGCGATTGTTTGTTAATAGTTAACTTGTATATTTATAGTGTGTTTGTATTTTTAGTATATTTTTTAAGTCATTAGATTACCAAAAGCATTGTATTAATTGTGTTTATGTGACTGGGCAAAATGTGTTTCGTGTGCATTAACTGAATTCAATGCAATCTCGAAATACCTGTTCCTGTAGGGGAATTGAAACTATCGAAAGAGGAGATAGGGCGAACATGGTTCCTTTATCACGTTAGTTAAAACAAAATTTAATTAATATTTACATGTCTAACGATTGGTTTTAAATGAGCGAAGCTCAAAAACTATATATATTAAAAGTCTTATTTAATATTTTTTAACCTTTTAAATATCCTCCAGGTTCAACTAAAACCAACGCTGTTGAATATTGATTTTATTCTAAAGCCGCGTTTACACCGGAGTTAATAACAAAAAGTTGGTAACTTTTAGTTATTAACAAGGTTACAGTAACTAAAGTTAATAACTAAAAGTTACAGTGTCACCGGTTTTGAGTGTAACATTTGTTATTAACTTTATGAACGCCCCGCCCCGCCACACCCTCAGTCTTGGAGATGTCGAGTGTAGAGGACGTGGTTCTTGCTGCAGCTGCATGCGTCATTCTGTCAAAACAGAGGAAACCAAAACGATATTGGATAAAACCATCATTAAGGGCAAGATCAGTGTACAGTGGCAGTGATATGTTGAATGGCCTGCAAGAGGATGACATTGACCCCCCTATCAGGTGAATTGCGGTGTGATGGAAGCATCAAGAACTCTTTGTGCATGGCCAGTAGTGACTTTGAACATTTAATAGTTATGTTAGGACATGTAATTGGCAAGCAAGACACAAATTATAGAAAAGCAATCCCAGTACAAGAAAATCTAGCAGTGACCTTACGTGTCTTGGATAAATAGCAAAGCGTCAAAAGCGTACCACTTGCTCCCGATAGCCCCGGAACCACTTTTCCCTTTTTTAGACTCTCTTTGAAACCTCCGATCTTGGCAGTTTCATTGCAAAGGCTATTTCAGTCCAAGCACTGTTCTTCAAATTCTTATCTTTAAATTCTCGGCAAGTAGGGTCCCACAAAACAGTTTGTTCGCGGTACAGTTCTATAAGTTTGAAAACTTATTCCCTCGGCCATTCCGCTTCACTTAACAAGTTTTCCATTTTGAAAACAAAACAGTGCAACAGTAAAAACAAATAAAACAGTTATAACGTCTGGTACACCAAAAACACTTCAACAAGTCGGTGTGCGCACAATCACTCCTGTCTTGCAACTGAGAAACTCACAACTAGTCCGGTAGTGTGCGCGCGGTCATGTTACCATCAAAAGTTACAACGCCCGTAGCGACTGTAACATGTGTTATTAACAAAAAGTTACCACCCTTCCTTTGATCTTTACCGACACTCGGTGGATAACAAAAATCGTGTTATTTAACATGGGTTTTTGGCGTGTTATTAACAAATGTTACAGTGAATTTTTGAACTCTTTTAAAATGTTATTAACTTTTTGTTGGTAACATGTGTTATTAACTCCGGTGTAAACGCGGCTTAACACGATTTTTGTTATCCACCGAGTGTCGGTAAAGATCAAAGGAAGGGTGTAACTTTTGTTAATAACACATGTTACAGTCGCCACGGGCGTTGTAACTTTTGTTGGTAACATGACCGCGCGCACTACCGGACTAGTTGTGAGTTTCTCAGTTGCAAGACAGGAGTGATTGTGGCGCACACCGACTTTGTTGAAGTGTTTTTGGTGTACCAGACGTTATATAACTGTTTTTTTATTTGTTTTTTTACTGTTGCACTGTTTTGGTCTCAAAATGGAAAACTTGTTAAGTGAAGCGGAATGGCCGAAGGGGAACAAGTTTTCAAACTTATAGAACTGTACCGCGAACAAACTGTTTTGTGGGACCCTACTTGCCGAGAATTTAAAGATAAGAATTTGAAGAAACAGTGCTTTGGACTGAAATAGCCCTTGAAATGAAAACTGCCAAGATCGGAGGTTTCAAAGAGAGTCTAAAAAAGGGAAAAGTGGTTCCGGGGCTATCGGGAGCAAGTGGTACGCTTTTGACGCTTTGCTATTTATCCAAGACACGTAAGGTTACTGCTAGATTTTCTTGTACTGGGATTGCTTTTCTATAATTTGTGTCTTGCTTGCCAATTACATGTCCTAACATAACTATTAAATGTTCAAAGTCACTACTGGCCATGCACAAAAAGTTCTTGATGCTTCCATCACACCGCAATTCACCTGATAGGGGGTCAATGTCATCCTCTTGCAGGTCATTCAACATATCACTGCCACTGTACACTGATCTTGCTCTTAATGATGGTTTTATCCAATATCGTTTTGGTTTCCTCTGTTTTGACAGAATGACGCATGCAGCTGCAGCAAGAACCACGTCCTCTACACTCGACATCTCCAAGACTGAGGGTGTGGCGGGGCGGGGCGTTCATAAAGTTAATAACAAATGTTACACTCAAACTGGTGGACACTGCAACTTTTAGTTATTAACTTTAGTTACTGTAACCTTGTCAATAACTAAAAGTTACCAACTTTTTGTTATTTAACTCCGGTGTAAAACGCGGCTTTATATAATATGGGTTTTGGCGTGTTATTAACAAATGTTACAGTGAATTTTTGAACTCTTTTAAAATGTTATTAACTTTTTGTTGGTAACACGTTATTAACTCTGGTGTAAACGCGGCTTAAGTCCCCCCCCACCCCCCCCCCCCCCCACCCCCCCCCCCCCCCACCCCCCCCCCCCCCCACCCCCCCCCCCCCCCACCCCCCCCCCCCCCCACCCCCCCCCCATACGTAAGATACGCAGGACTCACGTCTATTATTTATGCGGAAGGAATAGATAACACGTCTATGAAGATCTAATTCTCCACTGGGGATAAACTTAAGCTAAAAAAGCCCGAGGCAAAAGACATATGTAATACACATACCTCTCCAGAATGCCACTTAATAGAAAATCTTAAGAAGAATGGTTCTGTTTAAAGTATGTTAAAATACGCATAAAGCCCTAAAAAGAGCCACCGCTCTCTTTAATTAGGAATTACTTAACTTCATATATTGATATGACATTAACGTTTTTACTACAGAGCCATCACAAATCAATTTCACTGAACCAAACTGTATACTGTATCTTCTACTGAACTGAACACCTCAGTTTTAGCGACACGCACTAAACCGGTGGTGCAAGTCAACTTCTTCAACAACGCATCGTCTAAAACTAATCCCCGACGCGGCTGCGTCTCGGAAGAAACATTTATGGGCGTTTCTTCGGAGTAACAGAGATTAAGCTAGTCTCATTCTACAACTTACCTGCCACTATAATAAACTCAACCAAGATTTCCTCAACAAATTGGCTTGATGTCGTTACTGGAGATTTTAATAGCAAAAACGCCAGGGGGAGCATATGTGGTCAACATCTGCGACAATTAGCTTCTAGTCTATTAGCTTCTTCATCTCAATGCCATATTGATTAACTTGCATTCCTCACAATCCGTTCCACCTGGCGAACATTCTTCACATTGCTTTCCACTGTGACAATGCGCTTCGTAATCACTTATCTTTCATTCGATTATATTTCAATAATGATAACACTCAAGGAATGCAGAGTTTATAACCTCAAACTTGATCACTTACCCATAGTAAAAAGTACGTGAGAGGTAAAGCGTGAGCGACTATGGCAGAGAACCAGGCTCCCACCTTACAAGGTCGCCTTCGCTCTTCAGGCAGACAGAGCTAAATAACTCCTACAGAACCACAGCAGAGGAAGATGGAAAGACGTTCTTGACACTTGGGAGGATGACTCCCTCTGACGCTTCAGTGGAAGCGCTACGTACCCGACGTGCTGACATGTCTATGACATGTCTATGATCCGACATGTTCTGACAAGTCCTGACATGTCCATGACCTTGTCAATCACTCGCAATACGACAAACAGGGCCTTGTCTACTCCTCCGGTGAAAATATGAAGTCTTCGCTAACACCATCGAAGAACAGTTTACTTTACACACGTGTTCACGGGTCTACAACCCCAACCACCATGAAAAGATCTATTAATCATTGGAATTCTTCGATCATGGAGAGGATCAGGAGTACCCGTCTTCCCAGCCATCACGAACGTATAGGTAGGAGTACGCCACACCACGTGTCGCGTACCATCTTCACTGAGTATATTAAAGTCTATAGTTCATGTCATTCTTGAGATATCATGAAGACTACTTCTCCTAAAGGTACTACACAAGCTGAATAATGTTCTGGTTCTATGAATACTGGCATAATTGTTCGTGTTACCCAGACTTGGATCTCACGCATTCAAAGAACTACAGACAGATTTCTCTATTGCTGGTATTGCTGGTCTTTTCTAAACTAATAGACGGGCACATTTTGGATAGTTTCCCTGAATAGCAGGCAGGTTCAATGACCACTATATTACTTTTTTTACATCGGCATGTCAACTTTTCGCGTTGGTTGACAACATTAAAATTGATTGTTAACTATTGCCGTCAGATTGGAGTAAACAAGTATTCTACAGCATAATGAAGTTTTATTGAAACTGGAATAGCGTTCTACCGATCCACATTCCAGTGCATGGACCGGATTGATTTCCATTTCTATGTTGCCCTAGGTCTTTGTCCATATTAGTTGTTTAATTATGTCCATATTACCTAAGTCGGAAGATGGATTTTTTGGGTGAGCAGACATCCTTCTCCTAAGTTAGCTAGGTAAGAAACTTATTTTTGGTGATCATAGTTTCTTCTATCCAACCCCATACAGGGGATAATATTAAATTCAATCCACTTCTGTTTACATCATCCTTTTCTATATAACTAACTTATTTCTACTTATTATGTACAAGTTTTTTTTATATAAATACTAGCAGTTGCCCGCGGCTTCGCACGCAATTTACCGTTGAAAACATTACATTATATTAACTTATTCTTTTTCTATCAATTCTAAACATTGCTGAGATAAGTAATAGTCGTTCCTTCGTGAGTCTCTTGGGCACATTATGAAGGTATGTACCACATTCCTGCCTCTATCTTTCGTGGTTTTTGCTAGGTGTTGATAAGTTATTCAGAACATATATGGATGAATGTATATGCATGAATCTCGGTAAACTAATTAGGTTATAAAGAATCAAATTCAGTCTGTTAAAATTAATTTTCTGTCTAAGATATTTCCAGAATTATTTAGGAGTGTGCCTTCAAGAAAAAGTATCAAAGAAATCAAATTTCGATCATAAGGTGTCTTCTTCGGCTCTTTTTATTTACCTTCGAGGTAACCAAATTCGATTACATTGCAAACATTCACGGATTTGTACAATGAGGTTGTTTTTATAATAGCGTTAAATAGTATTTTCATTGCATTAGATATTTCATTGATCATTGGTGCAATCTGAATTTAAAAATTAGGCAATGACGTCTTCTGTGCAACCTGCATTACACTACTGATCAAGGGACTTTACCAACAAAAATTTTCCAAATTTTAAATTTAAACAACTTAATGTTTCTGCCTCTTTGATGAGCTTCAGCTGAAAAGTATTAACAGCTGTTAAGTATCAGTTTCGCTTTGTATTAGGTGTCGTAGCGCATTCTGTCGGATCCAATATAAAACAATCCAACATCCACAACAATTTATAATTAAAAAATTAATTAAAATAAAACAGCCACCTCTCTAAAAGTATGCCTATGTTACTTTCCAAGAACGTGTAGAATCACTGTACAAAATATCACGATGTTTCGTGCATTGGTTCCAGAGTTATAACGGAACATACAAACAAACATTCGCATTTATATATATATATAGATTTTACCTTGATGTCACGATCAAGAAAAATATGTCAAAAAATGTATTGTACAATGCATAATGTATTTTATTACAAAGTGGTCTACACTCAACCTTTAAGTTCAACCAAAAATTTAGTTTAGACAATTATACATCATAAATTAGCGCCTTCAAATAGTGTTTCACTGTTTAATATACGTATCTATCTCGTAATTGCAGGTTATAATGTGCAGGCGCTTTGAAAACTTTTCTTCCATTTTATTCGTTTATATTCACGACATAAGCGAATAATTCAGATAATAACTATCCTATCTTCTAAGTTAGACTAAATTACGGATACATGTGAAATTTGATTGAAATTGGTTCAGTCGTTTTGGGAGTTTATTGGCAACATACATCGTGACTCAAGATTTTTATATATATAAGATGGGAAGATTCCTAAAAGAAATGAAAATTAAGCTAAAGATTCTACTTTGAAAATTATCCTAGGAGGTAATTGAAATTTATAATGTAAAAAATTAATTTTGAATAGCAGCACCCATCGGCCTATGACCTTCCTCTATAATCTCTGCCACTAAACGTACAGCGTAGTACGAGTTCCCAGCTATATGGTATGAAATCCTAGGTTATAGGATTCCAAGAGCTTTGCTATGAGTCGTTCAGAGTAGCTCAGAGGCGAATGTAGCAAATTAAGAAAAGATCATGGTTTGCGCTTCCAGCCGAAGGTAGTTTTAACAAGCGTATCCTCATTGACTCACGTGTGTCCATAATTTCAATATCGGGGCAGCAGGGAACTCCACAAAATTACCGGTGGCTTGTAAAGTCCCCTAGGTCTTGGGTCAGAAATCTGGTCTTGGGTTTTATATGGGTTCTGGGCTCTGGGTGGGAAGAAGAGGAACATTTTAATTTTTATCAAATCTGCACAGATAACTAATCGTATCGTTAGGGTTTGATAATCGTAGGGAAGGCCTTCTTAATTTTTATTTGCTTCAAACTTGTCACTATTTCGTGGATATCATATTTACATCTTTTAGGAGTTTGATCAAAAATAGTACAAAACTTACAAGGGAATTAAAGATCTCTGTGTTGCTAATATTTTAGGATCAGTGCAGTTTTATATACAAAAGACCCAAAAGATGTATAGATAAAGTGACTACTGTAATGTTTTGAAAAAAGATCAACTTTGAAATAAATTACGGAGTTCCTGAAAATTTAACAATTCTACGTAAATGATATTCTCCAACTTCTCGAGAACGAAAGCTCATAAAACATCAAGTTTACGCCAACGGTAGCAGCTACATTTTAAAATGACGCACTCGTTACCTGGGGCTGTTTGTTTGTTTATGTTAATCGCCATTTTCCAACGTCTACTGTCGAATCCAACGGCCCGATTTGGAAATACAAGACTTTCAATAGGGCATTTGATGACAAAATAACCTGGTATAAAATGAAACCTTGAGGAATATTTATGAAAATAAGTTCTCATTATAATAATTTAATCGTAAACCGGAATAATTACCCAGTGGGCTGACCGTGCATGTATAATGTATACAGAGGCATGCCACTGCACGCATCCTGCGCTTGAGACTCGGCAACTGGAATAAAGTACCCAATTTTATCACAATTACGGCAAATTGCGGCGTTCCACCAGTGGCTAATGTAGCTTTTTGTCCTCGCCTGGAACAAAACCACAACCACTGGTCCCATGAGGACTTGGTCTTAGCGAGACACGGTATGAACATTTCACACTCATCTCTTCCTGTCGTAACTGTAAATGTTCAACAAGAACATTTGTTCTTCGTTCCAAAAGAATATTCCTTCAACTTCCATTAAGCACTTGCTCCATCTCCTCCTGTCGTAACTGTAAATCTTCAACAAAACATTTGTTCTCCGTTCCAAAAGAATATTTTTCCGCCTATGTGATGAAGATCGGTCTTCCTTCAACTGCCACCAAGCACTTGCTCCATCTCTGGAGAGCTGTAAATTTTTCAACAAGAACCCTTTGTTCTTCGTTCCAAAATAATATTCCTTCAACTGCCATTAAGCACTTGCTCCATATCTTCCTGTCGTAACTGTAAATCTTCAACAATAACACTTATTCTTCGTTCCAAAAGAATATTTTCCGCCTATATAATGAAGATCGATCTTCCTTCAAATGCATCCAAGCACTTGCTCCATTCCAAAATGCATTTGTTCAGTAATCTCGTATTAGTTGTTGCACCATCGCCTCTTCAATTTTTCTGAAGAATACGCTCCTTACCGTTAGTTCATATTTGAGATTTTAAATGTAAAAAAACATTTCAAGCCAAAACCCAGTATTTCATGCCTTTTTGTAACATTAACGTTAGTTGTATTATTCGTCTTTTAAGACACAATGTCATAGCTTTCTATTTAGAACTGGGCAGTATCAATGAAGGAACTAAAACGGTTAGGCCAAAATCTTGTATTCAACAGCAAAGATCAAATATGTTAACAGCTGTTACATAATCAATGAAATTTCAGAGAGTCTACTACGATTTTAATAACAATACAATACCAACAAACAAAAAGGTTCAGGAGTTAAAACGTCCAGCAGCGTTCGACGTTAGTCAGCGAACTTTATAGGAGATGGACTTGCATTTCGTCTTTATATTAATTTACTCATGTTATCATATAATAACCGTTAACTATGGTACTTTTAACTTGTCAATGTTCATGGTTTTATTGGGTGAGCGTTAGCGAAGTTTATCACTCGAGAGACTAGAAAACTTTTTTTCTGTCTATTTGTTTGCTGTCCGTACAATAAATATCTCATTAACGAACGGACCATTAGGCTTATAATTTCATATGAAGCTTCACTTATAATGTATATGAGCAACATCGATTTCGATGATGGAACATATCATCCGATGAGTTTGATAAGTTTCAGTGATCATTTTTAAATTGGTCTTATTGGTAACCGTGATGGCAACTGTGTAAACTAAGTACAATCACGTGGTATTTTAATATGTGGCGTAGTAACACGTATAGCCTAATATAATGAGCAATAGATTTGAATTTTGTACGCAGTTTCAACAAAGCATGTTACACAACTTGTGGTGTGGCGTCCTCCTTCATAACTTGTTATGATTGTTTAACTATAATCCAACATAAAACGAACTATATGTAATAAATACAGTCCAGCGTTGCTTGCAAAGATTTAGTGCTGATTGATTTAATAACTCATAGTATAAAAATCTAAATCTATTGTGTTATATTATTTTGAAATAATTTAATTATTGTTTTGCGTTTGTGCACATTCTGAAGTTGATAGTGAATCACAAGTATGCTTGTATTTTTTACTTTGTTGTGTCCTTAGTGATTTATTCAGTTTCCTTCTTGCATACTCTGACACCTGCATAAGAGCATGAAACGTCATAGTGTAAGAGCAGAGAGGCAATTCGTATTGTGTATAAGCGCACTATGAGTTTTCTTGATATCGACAGAGAATTTTCTTCAAAAAACACACGAAACGCGTTGCCTTTTCTTTACCTTAAAAAAATGATATGTTTTTGTACAACTCAACATCAAAAGCTTAATACAGGTATTCCGCTATAACGATTCCCTCCGAAAACCTTCAGTGATCCTTCTTTCCTGCACTCGTATATGTATAATATTTCCATTCCCTTCCAGATGCAGATTGCGCCACTGATCAACAGACACTCTAACATGAAGTTTTCAAGGGAGGGTGGAATAGAAACGATAAGTCAAGGCATCACATACCGTTTCCATTCCCTTCCAAATACAGATTGCGCCACAGATCAACACACACTCTAACATGAAGTTTTCAAGGGACGGTGGAATAAAACGATAAGTCATGGCGTCACATGTACAAGATTGTACAGTGCCTTATTTTTTGCAGGGTATTTGTCCTGCAGAAGATGATTGTGAAGGATCGTTTGGAGAAGCCTCCAGCAAATATCTGCAGGCGCGTTCCGATCTAATGGAATTTTGATCCTTTTCGTATTACACCATTCAATATTTATTGAAATACTAGCGGGCCCGGCGCGCTTTGCTGCGCATTTCAATAATTTTTTGCAAAAGTTGCCCGCGGCTTCGCACGCAATTTCCCGTTGAAAACAGTACACTATATTCACTTATTCTTTTTCTATCACATTCTAAACATTGCTGAGATAATTGATAGTCGTTCCATCGTGAGCCTCTTGGGCGTATTATGAAGGTATGTACCATATTCCTGCCTCTATCTAGCTGTTACCCACGGCTTCGCACGCAAATCTTAAGAACCGAAGTCCTTATATTACTTAGTAAATTTTTTTTTTACTATAATAAATTTTAGATTAAATTAGTTATATCTCCGATGCCACGATTGAGCTTGCTTTGTTGTCTCGATCGAGAGAATATGTACACACGGAGTTTTGAGAACCATACTTCTGTCAAAAAAAACAACTAAGGTTGATTTTATAACATTCTTTATATTTGTAGCCAACGTAAGATAGTAATTATGATATCTGCATTACTCTTCTGATCAAGCATGAGCATGGTTTTATATTAAATAAATATTGCAGTTAAAGGTGAATTTTTACGTCAAATTTGAATTGTATTATCTGGATAGTAAAGTCTATGTTTAACAGTGATTGCAAAAACAGTTTAAACAAAATTTGTCGTTTCTCTTAAGCTTACTCTATGCTTTAAAACTATAAGTGTAATATATGTTTACAAAGAACAGCTGATTAAAAATTTGAAAAGACGTTAACATATGTTTGCTGCTATGCATTTCTTATGGGTATTTCTGTAACCAGTGGGGCGGAATCCTGAATCGGGAAAGGGATGGGCATAGCTTATAAACCTTCTCCGTGGAAAAATACATATACGTACAAATTTTCATCATGATCGGTCCAATAGTTCACGATTCCATAAAGGACAAACATACAAACATTCATTTTTATATATATAGATAAAATGAATGCCTTCAACCCAATCTAAAAAGCTACACACGGCAGATAAGTAAATACAGATACTCAACAACATACAGGCACGATATATTACGCTTATACAAAAAAGGTTTTTCAGCATTTAATCGAAACTTTTATGAACATTATGAACAGAGAACAGTTTATCATTGTGTTCTAAATAACCTTAAATATTGAAACCCCGAAGTCCTTAAATAACAAGAATTGCGGTAAGTATCCGTCCTGCGTATTGTTTGTTTTATTTTCTCATAAGTTTTTTTCTCAATCTTTCTTTTGCCCCTTTCATAAATCATTTGGCTTGTTGGTTAAGTGGTTTCAATCCACTTTAGAAGTCTATACGAGAAGAATATGTTCGATACTTGCAAAATTTAAAGCACAGGTAAAGTTGAGTGAAATAAATAGAGCGTATTGAAGTTTCCTGGCGGAATATACGGGTTCCGTTCATTTACATTTAAATAAACCTATTTCTTGCTATCTCAGGAAAAGCGTCACGTTACTAATTTTCTGCCATAAACCAACGATTTAACTCATTTTGCTTCGAAAATTAGAGTATACTACTTCACAATAGCGCAATTAATGTAATTTTATTTTAATTATTTGACCAACGGCAATGTCTTTTTAAACATATAAAATAGCACGAATATAAATTATATAATAATAATTCTAATTATGAACCTAAATAAATATACGTATACAGCAATATAGTACATAATGAGAAAGGAGACGAGTCTAAATTGAGATGTTGAATACAACAATAAACATACCTAAATAAATAAAGCAATAACAGAAATAGATATAATATCAGTATAACAATATTGACATATACTAAAATAAATAAGTAGATAAAACAATAACAAGAAATAAATATGATAAAACTAACAAAATATAATAAACAATGGTGTGCATATATTGGGGATACAGAGGAGAAAGACATCAGGACTTGGATGAAAAAGAATTCCTCAACCCAGAGATGGTAAGTTGATTTGTTTGATCATCTTCCTGAATTTTTACAAGCTGTAATAATGAAAGTCACTTGCCAATACTGAATCATATAATTAGTGCGATAAGCTTTTCTTTGATTGTATAGTCAATTTCTTGACTTATCTTGACCCTACTGAATAAGCTGGACCCTCAACAGTCTCTACTTTTGGCTGTGATTTGTGTGAAGTGTAAATTAAGTTGGATGAAATTGGTTCATTGCTATAGGGTGGATTAATTTACCTTAACTTTTAAATACTAAAAACTTTGAAAAAACAGAAATATCTATTCGGTTTGATTAAAGCGTTCAAGCCAACACATTCACTGTGTTTGGTCTACTAATAAGAACATCAGAATTGCTAGAAATTTAAACTAAGAAAAGTCCAGTCGAGAGGCTAACTTCTGCTTAGTTGCAAACGTTTCGTTTTCCCAAGGAGGGGTCCGGTGACCACAGATCTTGTCGGAAACCGAAGTAGGCCAGTTCGGCTTCCTCTTGCAGCCTAGACCGTGCATGTATCAGAGTATCAGGTGGGGTTCCCATGGTGTCGGCTGGCCGGGCCACCGGCCCCTTGTGACGTCACCGGAAGCGAGCTCGCTGGCGCCGGTCTGCCACTTCCGGCCTCACAGGATGCACACCAGGTGAACTGCAAAGAGATCATTTGAATAACAAACAAGTGCAATTACCTGTAATTACCCGCAGAGAGCGCCGGCTATTTACGACCATGCTAGGCTAAAGAATCCAAACAGCTTTAGTCGCTTCCAGAACTTGGATTCTTCGACTCTCCATGCAGCTATCTTCTCACAACATAAACAGTCACGTATTCTCTTGGGACCAGGATTCTTCCTTCTCCAGAAAGACAATGGCTTACTCTTGGATTCCGTATAGTGCAACTTACAAAAGAGTCTTCGTCTTCTCAAGGTCTTGATTCCTGAGAGTTCTAATGTTTCTTGAAGTTACATCTTCGATAATACCATAATCTTTTCTTGTATCCAGAAATATTCTATTATTGCTGCCCCAAAGTCCTAAGTCAGTTTTACATATTTACGGATTTGTCGACTATAAAGTAAATTTCAAAACAATTTCCTACTCTCCAGCCATATTGTCACAATCCAAACAGTCACATATTCTCTTGGAACCAGAATTCTTCGTTCTCCACAAAGACAATGGTTTACTCTTGGATTCCGTATAGTGCAACTTACAAAAGAGTCTTCGTCTTCTCAAGGTCTTGATTCCTGAGAGTTCTAATGTTTCTTGAAGTTACATCTTCGATAATACCATAATCTTTTCTTGTATCCAGAAATATTCTATTATTGCTGCCCCAAAGTCCTAAGTCAGTTTTACATATTTACTGATTTGTCGACTATAAAGTAAATTTCAAAACAATTTCCGACTCTCCAGCCATATTCGCTCAATCCAAACAATCACATGTTCTCTTGGGACCAGGCTTCTTCCTTCTCCAGAAAGACAATGGCTTACTCTTGAATTCCGTATAGTTCAACTTTCAAGAGAGTTCTTCGTCTTCTCAAGGACTTGATTTCTGAGAGTTCTAATGTTCCTTGAAGTTAAATCTTCCATAATACACTAGTCTTTTCTTGTATCCAGAAATCTTCTATTATTCCTGCCCCAAAGTCCCAAGTTACTTATACATATTTACGATTTTGTCGACAGTAAAGTAAATTTAAAAACCAATCTTTGGCTCCAAGGTAAATGAACAAAAATAATTAATCGGCCACTGACGGTTCTTATTTTTAAAAGCTTACAAATTGGAGAGCATAAGTGATTTTGGACTGATATTTAAATTATGGAATGTATAACCACTTGGGTTTGGATATGTTTCCCATTGATTACCCAATCACACCCAATAAAATAGAGCAAATAAGACCGATAAGCGGTTAAAAACATAAACGCATATCTAGCAACATCTTTCTCATTTGAAAATTGAGCGAAGTCAATTTAAATTCATTGCAAGGTCTGGGCAGAAGAACACAGCAGATTGGATACGGACGGATCGTAATGATGGTCGTAAAAAGCTAAGTAAGTAATTAGATAAGATATAAGTAAGTAATGTGAATATGAGTGTAAAACAGGTTTTACAGCTAAGAGCCCGCATTGGCGTGAGCAGTTATCTGCAGAGCCGTCTGTCTGGTAACGTCTGCCTAGAATAGCAATTGTCTGCTCCCAGTAGATGGACTGCTTGACCAAATTATGACATCTATGACATCTAACAACAGCATAAAAAGAAATTTTACTGACATTCTCGTTTTCAAAACATTAAGTTTTGAGTATTAAAACATAGAAAAAGTAATGCTGACCAAGAATATGAGTAAGTTTTCTAAAACAAATCAGTAATGTAATTTTCTTGCCATATTTTTCCTCCGTCTCAACGTCTTTTCCACCAAATCACGGGATTATTTGTGGAAATATCAATTTTGTGCTCATTAAAGAATCAGTCACTTTTAAATTATACAAAACTAGCAGTTACCCGCGGCTTTGCACGCAATTTTCTGTTGAAAAACTGGACAATATATCTATGTATTCTTTTTCTATGACATAATAAACAGTCTAGAGATAATCGATAGTCACTCAAAGCTATTCCAATCTCCTGATCCAAATTTAGATTTAAGTTTAAAGAACATAGGTTTGGGATCCTGAAGTGTAAAGTGAAACAGTTTTTATAAGATTAGTATTTCCTTCCCACATTCCATGATAATTTATTGAAGTTTTTCGATGGCTTCAGTAACAATAAGAGTTAGCCTTTTTATCCCAATGACTAAAGTGTATCGTACAACTAAAAAGTTGCTGCGGTCAATATGGGTGTGTTCTGGTCGTTTAAATTCACCCCCGGTCTAATCTATTTACAGTTTCACAAATGATTTATGCTGTTGCACTAACCAAAACAATGGTCTCATATGTTGGTTTCGGAATCTAACTTAGGACATTTTGATGATTAAGTGATTTTGATATTTTTACCGATCACTAAATATGTATTAGGGGTATATGCTTCAAGTATTAGGGCAATGTTATCTCCATTTGATTTGCAATAACTACAGTAAAAAGGCCATACACAATGTTAAAGGAACTAACCAGATTAGATTACGTTATGTGCAAACATTCACAGCTTTATACAATAAGGTAGTTGTTATAACAGCGTATAAATAGCACTTCTATTGTATTAGATGGATTATTGATCATTGGCGCAATCTAAATTTAAAATTAAATAACTTCGTATTTGCAATATGCATTAAACTACTGATTAAGCACTTTACAATAATTCAATATTTATTAAAATTTAAATTTAAGCACATGTTTCTGCCCCTTTGATGAACTTCAGCTGAAAGTGTTAACAGCTGTTAAGTATCAGTTCAATTTATATTACGTGTCGTAGCGCAATCTGCCGGATCCAATGTAAAACACTCCAATGTAAACAAACTAATTTTTCAATTTGAATTCAACTTTATTTGGTGAAATGAATGTGTTATGGGTGGTAAAAAGCACTCTAAGTGTTAATTCAGACCAAAAGCTATACCTGTTCCAAATTTCAGCACAATCCGTATAGCAGTTTCAGCGTGATTCGAGGACAAACGTCCAAACATCTAAACATACAAATATCCAAACATCCAAATATCCAAACATTCAAACTTTCGCATTTATAATATTAGTGGGATGTATTTTATAGTCGGCTTATAGTCCAACGATAATGGCTTGCAACGAATAGAAAGAAAATCAAACACATTTCGTATAAAAAATGCATAAAAATACATCAAGTCTTTACATCGTGTTACTTTTTATTGTATTTGGATAAATCAGGAACTTTTATTTAAAGTTTTGGTGTTCATTTAGCTGTATTGGAAATTTACAAAAATGGCAGTGGATAAAATAGGTAATAAACATAAGTAATATACTATGTTCAGTGTAAAATGTTTTGAAACTTTTCCTACTAAATGAGTTGAAATGAAGTTGATTTAGTTGATACATTCCATATTATAGGTATGAAAACCACTATTTATATCACTATACCACAAAATATCAAACTAGAAAAATAGCTTATTGAGTTAAAATATAACAGCATCTAGAAAAGAAGCCAAACTGTATCAATTTACCAATAAAATTAAATTAAAAAAACAGACGATTTGTGTGGACTTTTAAAATTTCGTGGACTTTTAAATTAAACTGTTACCATTCGGGACTCACACTACCAAGCAACCCATTATGGTCATTTTTATTCACTCTAAGGATGTGAATGCCGATCCATATTTTGTAGCATATACACGAATTGTTCTCAATGTGAACCACCTAAAATCAGAGCATTTTGAGGGTATTTTGTTTTCAAATATTTTCTTTTCGAGACTTTTTTTCAATTAAAACCATAAATATTTAAAAAACTCCTACAACAATCATTGTTTTCGAATCTACGGAGAGAATTTTTCGATAACGGACCAGTTATTAAAATGGTCCATGGTAAAAGGAGATTGACTAAATAAATATATATTAAATTATTCCTTACGTAGATCATTTTGTTTATTTAATACATTTTAAAATTCCTAATTTTATAATTATTAACAAACTATTGGAGAAACTTTTTCCAGTAATGCAACAGATATTAACATCGTTTTATCAGTACACAAATATTATTATCTAAAGAAGGCTAAAACTCAATTATAGTAATCGCCAAGAAAGTTCATGTTTTCTCATTTAAACTAACAGATTATAAACTTTTTCTAGACAATCCGAGTATTCTATTTGTTTCTTTAATGAAAAAATTAAGTGATATTAAATTATTAGTTTCGTCCCAATAATAAAATATAGAGTTATAAAATATTTATTATCGCCACCACAATAAAACTGAACATTCTGTACATTCCTAGAGAATGCGGACTTCCAGCGTGTCCTTGAGCCATAGTTTATCTGAATATTTGATCTTCCGCTGGCTCCTGTCTAGGTCTGGGGCATCAAAAGCCCACCGCTGAAGTAAAGCATCCACGACTTCCTCTCCTTGTAAATGACAGGTTTACGACAGTCTCGCTCCGGACACTCAATCATCCACTTGATGACGTCAGAGATGTACTTTATCGCGTGAGGTCACCTTGCTTAGTTAGCAAAGGCCGTAGTATTGACATGCCGTTGGCGTCAACACTGGAGGCCATTTACATACAAACAGACGAACCGAGACAATGGTTTGGACAAGGTCGGCGCCTAACACGCGAGCGAGGAGCGCGCGTGTGTGTGTCTTGTCTCCTGGCCAAAGTCCACAGAATGCCACTGAGCCAACGTGCCAATGCACATGCAAATCGATACTCAAGGTGAGAAGGTTGTAATGACTCAGAACTATACGAGCTTAACCGAGCGGAGTCTTTATGGATCCTGGTTAAATCATAAACCCCTGAAATGGGCTGCTTGCGAAATGCACTCGTAATAAATACCAAGGTAACCTTTAAGCACAACTGTACGCAAACCAATACAGGCCGTGTTTGTTGGTTCAGTGACGTATCAGCGAATTGGATGTGTTTCTCTGCTCTCAATCTCATCAGATCTGTTTTTGTTCATAGTTTATTACTAATAATGGACGATTTGAAAAGATAACAGTTTTCCTAAATTAACAATCGTTAAAGTTCAAAAACAGAGCACTACCTTTCGAGAATAGAAATCTATTATCTTCTTCAGTTGTCAAATAGTCTTCAGTCTTTCGTCGTTTCTGGTGGGTGTGGATGTGTTGTTCAGTGTGTACCTTGCTGTATGGACCCTCAGGTATATAATTGTGTTCTTTGTGCCGTAGAAATCTTCCTCTTGTTAAACTATGATTTGGATAAGTCCATTGCAACAAATAAATTACTTTTTAACTTTTGCACAAGGTTAACTTTAAGCCTTAATGTATTTAGACACCTGAAGAAGGGAATGGATTCTAATCCTCGAAACGTAGTGTTATATTTTTGTAATATTAACAATGGCAAATGTTCGAAGTCCTATTACCCTTTAATTTACATTTCGTCAGCTAGTGTCTATTTCCTTCTTCATACATTACTGAAATGAAGGAGCAAACAACGAGAAAAAGATACTAATGGGAACAAGAAGACGACCAGAAAAGCGCACACATATATTTCCTTCAAAGTCCTTTCAAAATATGACTTCATATCATAACGAATCCACTGGCTCTGTATTACGGAAACCTAATTAACAACAATATGGTTTGGTTGTTTAATAGAAATTTGTCCTGAACATTCCCACTAACACAAGAAACGCAGCCGCTTACTTAAAACATGAAATCTGAACATTAAATATGAATTAAACTTACTATTTTTTGGGCTGTAGGCCAGATCTTTATTTGGAAGGTGATAAAAGTATACCGAGACATAATTTAATTGAAAGCTAAAATATAAATGTACCCCATTATTAATTTAAACTAATGAATTTAATACTTTGAAAGAATTAATTCTCTATATTTCTACCTCTGAATACGTCCCTGAATTATTGTTTTCAACTTTTTTGGAAAAAACTGTCCGTATATTTATATATAATTTCAATAAACATTGAAAAAAAAAGTACTTGCTACGCCGCGCCGGGACTCGAACCTGAATTTCTCACTTGCCGGGTGAGTGCGCTACACCATAGAGCCCTTACTTTTTACCATTTAATTATTTCGTATTTTGCCGTTTCTGTCACATATTATATTATGTTTAAATAACCAAACTAACATATGATCGGAAGACCAAATACCTGTCAAACGACTTTTACTTAAATTAATTAAATTTGTATCTATGGAAATAGCCTAATTTAATTTCAATAAGCCTTGAACCACAAAAAGTACTTGTTCCGCCAGGAATCGAACCTTCAGACCTTCCGACAAAAATCCTATGACAAGAGAAAAAGTAAATATACTACTTACTTCACTTTACCCATTGCAATACAGTAGTTACTAACATAAATTAATATTACTTTGATAGATAGATGTTGAGGCTATATAATGGTATTAAAAGTGTTTTTGTTCAGTACAGTAAAGGTTTTGGATGTAAACATATTTTTATCAATATCTGAGGTGATCATACAAACGTAATCGGTGTAAAGACATGACCATGAGTTATACAATTCAAGGTGGGATTTTTTAGGTTGAAGATATTTATACCTTAGCTAATCTATTTCAAGTTAAACTGAATACAAATGATATAGGTTCATAAATCAACGTCTTTGCGGGTTCTGTGTTTAAAGTTTCTTATTGGTGATGGATGATTTGAAAGGATAGTAGATTTCAGACTTTCCATCCTTACATATCATGCTATTTTGTGCCGTATAACAATGGAAAATGTCCGCTACCCTGTCTGTGTGAAGTTTGTTTCCTACCGATGTACATATTGCAACCAATCTTATCCGTATGTTCCCTAACCTTCTTATAATCCTATTTTCTCTACCTACTCTATATTTGTTGCGATGAATATCAAACGCATCCTTCATTTGGTTTCTCCTTCCAGTAATAATAACACTTGTAATAATGTTATTAGTACACGTCTGCCATCTACTAGATAATAAAAGGCTCTTCGCCATGGGAAATCAGAGAACCTACGGAATGACGAACCCCAAAACCCGGAATGCCTTCGACGCCACTGAGAGGAATGCCCTTTCGTGGCATAAATCAGCGACATTCAGACCGCGATGAAAGTGGAAGAGAACGGTCTAGGGGCCGCAAAAGGCGGCGGCGGCGGACCGCAGAGACAGGCGCCAGGCGACGGTCGTCAGCTCGGTCTTGAACAAGAACAAGCCCGAAACTTGATACTGTCACACGATAGAGTCGTCATACACTCAGGCGCCGAGCTTGCACTGGTTTATGACTGTTTGGTCTAGAGCTGCAACTCTATTTGTAGTGCTGCACTGTGTCAAGGCTGTGGACCCATACAGCAACTTCCGATCGTAATTGTACATGGATATCATTTGTTAAGAGTCGTCATACACTCAGGCGCCGAGCTTGCACTGGTTTATGACTGTTTGGTCTAGAGCTGCAACTCTATTTGTAGTGCTGCACTGTGTCAAGGCTGTGGACCCATACAGCAACTTCCGATCGTAATTGTACATGGATATCATTTGTTAAGAGTCGTCATACACTCAGGCGCCGAGCTTGCACTGGTTTATGACTGTTTGGTCTAGAGCTGCAACTCTATTTGTAGTGTAGTATTGACTTCAAGTTGCGGGTGCCCAGGAATGCAACGAGAAAACAGCAGAATAAATGCGTAGACATTTATTCACAGAGTGAAAAGAAAATTTATAGATTGGAAAGTCAATATTCAAAGTCTGTGTCGAAGTTTTATTTCAGTACACTCTTGTGTTGTAGTACCTTCTGTGTAACTAGTTTAATCAAAAGTACGCGTACATAGTACCCTCCCTTGCTCACAGGAACTTCTATTATACAGTGTGTCCGAAACCCTCAAGACAAAGGTATACCATGATATTGCTCGGGTCAAGACAAACCCATTTCACCACATGAACATGGGTCTCCGATCTTAGTTTCCCATCTGGCTGTATGTATGTATTTGTTATAAAAAGAATAATATCATAAAAACGAATAAATTAAATCATACAAATTTTGGCTGAAATGTTTATGATACCAAGGCCATTTACTGAAAACGTATCATAAAAATCATATTTAGTATTTAAAAAATGGCGGCCATTAAATCTTGTACACTCTGAAAATTAGCATTTTTCTAAAGAATTACAAGCATAACAGTTTTTATAGGGTTTTATCAAAAGCTTAGTGATATCAAAATTATTTAAATCTAATAATAAATAACTGATTTAGAGGAGATTCACTGTGACAACACATGGCCACATTGAGAGCTGCCGTTTATTCTGTTTTTGTATTGTTGGCTATTCTCTGAGAACCTCAATTTGGGCCATGTCGTAGTTATAGAAAATCGAATCTCATAATTAAATCTCGCTTTCTGTATTAACATTTATTTACAACTGTAACAACACAAATAAAAATGACGTAGGCAGAATTTGAAAATGAAGGATTTTAGTTGGTGTTTATGCATATATGTAATAGAAAAATCCCAGCAAATATCCATTTGTGTTAGTTATATAAAGTGTATTTATCCTGTTGAGAACAGTTTTATTATTATATCAAAATTTCAATTTTCAAAATTAAGAGAAACACCAATTACCATAATTCCCAATGTAATAAAACCCTTATATAGGGAACTTAAGAATGAACTAAAGAAAATAGCCGAAGAAGTTAATGACTGGTCTGATAAGTAGTGTACACAATATATTTTATACATTTTTGATATATTTGCATTAATTAATTAATTATAATTAATATTAAAACTAACAATGGTATTTCAATGGCTGTGGGAAAGATAAAAGAAAAATTAACTGCATAAAACGCTCCATCAGCTGCTGTCCAGCTGCATTGGACATGACGTCATCGTAATGCAAGGCTGGCATGCACGAGACCCAATGATACCAGAGTTCTCATAAGAAAGTTTACTTTCGTGAAGTTTGTCAAGTAAGTCATATCCTAAAAAGTTTCATTAAGTGTGTTCAAGACGTTGGGTAACAGGTTTGATACATGTGTATAATATTAGACCGAGAACAATGCGTGAAGATTTCGAACGTTATTTCATACAAAATTCAAAATAGCCCATGGAGTTCCCCAGGGTTATATCCTTGAACCTCTTCTTTTCCTTGGTTTATATATGCAGATTAAACTCAATTATTCACCATGTGACGGATGACAGATTTTCCACTTTTAAAAACAAGTCAACAAGATTGATCATAGAATATTGGCTGTATGCGTTCAACATTTCGATCAAATGAACCTGATAACAAGGTAGTCAAAATTTAATGTCATCAATCTAATGCTCTCGACCGGATGATAATGTACTGCGATCTGCAGTCCTAGTGGATAACTTCGCTTTCGAAGGAACAAACTCCACACAAGTTTCTTTGAATGTTCCCTAACAGAGGACTGCTCTGGAATTATTATATTGATAACGCATGTACTAAAGCTAACTCCGACATATTATATGTGTCACCTAGCAAATTTATGTTCCCAGAAGTATTTAAAATGTCCGAATATACGATCAATTTGCATATAGAGTGAAACTTTATAGTAAAATAGTGCCAAAAGAAAACTAATGCGTACCAGGCAGGCTTTCTGAATGAACACATGATTACCACTTTCAAAATGAGTCAATATTTGCCTCAATAACCTTTTGGTGTCTAAAGCGTTGATGGTTCTCATGAAAAACTGGGATTATTTATAGATAGATATATTAAAGACAGTGTGATTGTTCTGGGAATGAATGCAATGTATGTTTGATTGTACGTAATACTCATAATTATTAGATAATAATTTACGAGGTGCTTTGTAATTTAATGTAGTTTGATAATTGTAACAGAACGCTATATTGTGAGAAATTTTATTAGAAATTTAATAATGACGTTATAATTATTATTATCAATCTGTATTATTAGTCTACCAATTAGATGAATTACTCATTGGTAAATGTGAATGAAACAAAATTATATTATACATATATTTATAGGATTCGAATGCAGTACTTTACAATCTAATTAAATTTTAAAACGTCATATTTCAGGTTGCATTTTATTACATTATTCTTGTTTCACCTAAGATCTGTCTAGGATATCATAATTTAGCAAATTAAAAGATTTGAATATACGTTAATGAACTGCTGAGGTGGTCAAATCCTTTTAATAGTTCTCAAGAATTAATTACTGAATTTGGTTTGGAAGTTGGAAAAATCGTAGATAAAGAAATTATCTTTTTTATTTATAGTTATTGGTTGTCTTTAATCATTAAATCGTCCAACAATTCCTGTACGAGTAAAAAGAAAATGGAAAGTTCAGAATTCGTTTTAATAAACCACATGAAATCAGTATGAAAATATTGTTCACTTAAAAGAAATTATAATTATTAATATATATATATATATATATATATATGTGTGTGTGTGTGTGTGTGTGTGTGTGTGTGTGTGTGTGTGTGTGTGTGTGTGTGTGTGTGTGTGTGTGTGTGTGTGTGTGTGTGTGTGTGTGTGTGTGGTGTGTGTGTGTGTGTGTGTGTGTGTGTGTGTGGTGTGTGTGTGTGTGTGAGTGTGTGTGTGTGTGTGTGTGTGTGTGTGTGTGTGTGTGTTACAAACCTTAAGTTATGTTTTGTACGAATTCTTTAGAGATAAGAATACATTCCCACAGCCGTCACTTTAAAGTTATTGAAATGGTATTTATATTTTAGCAGTATTTTTAGGTTATAATGTAGGTATAATAAAATACTATCCACATTGCGAGACAATAATTTGAACAGTTTCAGAGGTTTTATAACTCAAAACAAATAGGTTGTTATAACCGAAGTGAAGAAGTCGGTCCCGAGGCTATATCATGGTATAGACCGCGGGTGTCTTTCAGAAAAGATTATCTCACATATCTCATTCTTCTGTTGTAGACACTATCAGTGACAGTTGTGGAGGGGGGGAGGGGATACAGCGCGGCTTATCTTGTCGCCTCTGGAGGAGCAGCCCGCACTCTGCTGCAGCAACATCCACGCGGATATATCAGGTTGAGACTTTCCAGCTTCTACGGTCAGGTGGGAATTCAGTCATGCAGGAAGATCGTGTTGATGCAGAACTACCGAAAGAAGGGGTTGTCTTAGGGGTCATCCTATACAGTAACTGCGTTAAGAATTTGTCGATTTAAGATAACAGTAGAATCCGTTTTATACGGATACCTAGGACGATTCGGCCGGATAAACCGAAAATTTATTACATTACAGTTTCTTACAATTAACTTACAACACTGTGTTTGTAAAAACATAGATCATGAAGAAACACAAAAGCTTTATACAAATTTAAAAAAAAAATCAAGAGTGTACAGAAATAAATCAAAGCATTCACGTTGCAACAAGTCCATATGAGTCATAGAGTATAGGATAACAGTATTTCGGACATTTTGACATCGTTATATGTCACAAAAGGAATAACACAACGTTTCAAAAATTGACAGAGTATCCCATTGTCATCCTGGTTGGTGTGTTTCTCGTACTCGTGACTTGTGCTCGGGACTTGCATTCTCTGTAGTCAAAAAGCCTGGACGGGTATGTTTGGACCCTTTTCTTTCCCGTCTTTTCTTCTTTCTGTTCTTATTTTTATATGTACTAATACCTCCCCCACCTGACTAAGAGGATAGATTCCAATTTTGTAACGTATAACGATGGCAAATGTCCGAAATCCTGTTATCGTGTCAAACCCTCCATCGTCAATAACAAACTTTAAACATAGAGAGTAGTTGAAACATCACCTACTTTCATTTTCGCCCGATCACGACCGGTTTAGCGGTAGCCGGTTGAAATGTGGCCGGTTAATGGGGAGACTATTGTAGTACATTTAAGTGGACCTCTTGTTCCATCATGAGTTTTAAGACAAGTTTAATGCTACCATCTTATTGTATTGGATTTAAACAAGAATAATAACGATAATGTCTATGATACTCCAGAAGGGTTCACTTCTGGATGGTTTATAACTTCCAGTGGAACTTATACTGGGTAGGCTACTGAAATGCATGTGTCACTTAAATATGTGAAACCCTATCAGGTGCGGTACATCAATAACCACAAATGTCAAGAAGTTGGATTGGAAGGATGGATCGATAGGTTTAGACTACTGCGGAGGATGGCTGTTGGAGTGGATGAAATTCCCTTAGTGTTAAATGCTGCTGCTAGCCTTACATAAGGTTCCTTCCCCTACCCGCTTAGAATGGAGGACAGGAACAGAGCTAGCTAGATACCCTTCTTCCAAGGTGACATGAGTGAGATATGGCCTGCGCTATCCCTGCCTATTCTGAGTATCCTGTCACTCCGCAAGAAGACACAAAGGTCCTTAGGACTAAGTACAATGTAAGGTTTAGTAGCTTCTTCTCCTATAAAAAACCCGTTATGAATATATTGGTTATAATTTTAATAAAATCTAATTTTATATCACAAGACAATGTCGCTGTTCCCGGAAAGGACGGGGAAAGTACTTTGTATTTCCATGACGTTATAAATCTGCACAAGTAGTTACGTAAAAGGAAGTCCTATTTTTATACAAACCGATAACCGACAACACTTTATAACTGAAACTTTCTTAAAATATTTTAGTTCCTAAAAAAGGGAAAGTAGAACCTTTT
Source organism: Homalodisca vitripennis (assembly GCF_021130785.1). Classification (NCBI taxonomy): domain Eukaryota; kingdom Metazoa; phylum Arthropoda; class Insecta; order Hemiptera; family Cicadellidae; genus Homalodisca; species Homalodisca vitripennis. The sequence continues at coordinate 64,381,880 of NC_060213.1, forward strand.
AGAAAAAAAGTTAGAAACATCTCACAATGTTGTCTTTTTTAATAGTCAATCCATTACGAGATTAAACTTTTCTGGCATTAAACTGGTCCTAACCAAATTGAATTTTTTATTGGAAGTCTTGACGTAAGATAGCACTGTGTCATGTAAGCAATGCGCTGTTATAAAGTATTTCTGAATATCTTAGACTACTGTAAACATAGAAAAAGAAATATTTTCTGTCTCTGAGCTGTAAAGAAGTAATTACAAAATAGGAACAAAGTTATTTTTATATCCCAAATCCACTTCAATATTCACAAAATCATTTAGTCTCCATTCTAGTGTTGAGGTAGAAAAGACCAGGGGGTAGTGTTGAGGGTAACCTACCCCTATGTCTACGCCGCCCCGACCAACGCGACGTAGTGTAGCGGTCATCATGTCTACCTTGTACCTGTAACACTGCTCTCAGGATTGTTAGACGGTGATTGCACTCCACACTGCAATCGTATACTCAATGGATAATTGCCTGGATGCTGTTTCTAACAAGAAAGTTGGAGATTCAAGAAGTTGAGATTTTACTTAGAGACTTAGGACGCTTTTCTTTTGGAATCGAAATGACGAACTTCGAAGTATCTTCTCCTGATTTTTCTTGGAAGTCCTCCTAAGGCCTGGATACCTGTCGAAGTTAAACTTACCAAGATGGGAGCTGTAAAACTCAAACAGACACTAACAGTTGGTGATAGACTTGTTAAAGCCTTTTTTACGCAGCTACTACTTGAGATGATCCTTTCCAAGACTATAGACTGCCTCGAGTTTCCGACCTCCTCTTGCACTCGAGGAACCTTCTGTTTGCCAGGACTAAGAGATTGTCCTCTCGACCTCTTACAATTTGCCTCCGAACTTTCTGATAAATCTTCATTTAGAGAGGTACCTTTAAGTTGGAAGGTACTTCTCTACTGAAGTTAAGCTTAGTTTGTAGGATAAAAAGATAGTTTCAAATCACATCTGACCAGCTTAGGAAGTCTTTTTAAAGAAAGACATCTGGTTTCCACGGAAATAGTTAACAATGATGATTTTGTTTATTAAACAGCACTTTATATGGAAGCAAATTTATCATGATTATATTTTAATAAAAGAGAAGCAATAGTTAATACAGTCTATAAGCCTTGATTGCAATATTCGAATTCCGTAGTATGCAGAAAGTAAACAAAATACATCTATATATGGATCTTCAAAGCCAGACAAAGATAAATGAAGCCTATAATATTGTTTTTCTCGAAGATCTTGACTTTAAATGTTTAGATCAGGTTTTAGATCTGTTGCTGGATGGAAAGGTACGTTTTCGAGTCTTAATGTTTTATGTTAATGTTATTTAGTTATTTTAAGTTAACTCGTTTTGTTTTATTTTGTTATTCAATAAATCGTGTCGCTAGTTTTTTCTCTACTTTCACCCGAAGTTTGGGATCTATGTTTTACTTTTATTTTAAAAGTAAACTATATTCAAGTTCAAATTACCTATATTGTATTTTCTATTACATTTACCAAATAATAAATTGGAATATAATCTTCCAAATTTCATTCTAAGATTATTTTCACATTTTGAAACAAAATGTGATCTTTGCACGAAGAAACTAAATTCTGGTTCTTTCACAGAATGTCTCCGCAATCTCGAAACATATTGTATAAAATCTAGATTGCGCTATTTAACTACAAACCTGTTAGTACTCTGTTCTGTCGATTGTGTATGCATGCCAAATAGACAATGAAAACGATAACGCTTATCATGTTATGGCTGATCAAACCCATATACGTAGCACACGCCGTTTACTTATAACAAAACACACTGGGTTTTTTCCCCGATAATTCACCCCATTAACACCAACTTTAGTTTGTTCAGTAGGAATGTTCAGACTCCATAATAGTTACTATAGTTATAATAGTTTACTAATATTTGACTCAAAGGTACTATCTCGAGGGATGTTTCTAATTGGTTCTGCCCCGCACTGATGGCCGGAGGCATTGCCACCTCTTACAACTCTTTTTGGGCATGTATTTTATGACCCCGCCATAGATTAAAAGTCTATTTTAAGTTTCCTCCATTCACCTTAACATGAGAAACAACACCACCACCAACAACATCACCTATGTACACATATTCCTTCTAAACATGTTGCTTTCAACTATTTTTCCCGCACGCGCCCTTTAAGGGGCATTGGGATCTGTGACATTTATGTACAGAAATGTTGACTTGAATAAAGAGATTTGAACTTGAACTTGAACCTAAATCAAACAGCGGCATGATGTCGACTTGCATTACCAACTGCGATCATCAACATCCATAACGGAAGACCGGAAGCGTTCGGCGATGAAGACTGAGATAACGATTCTACCTTGTGTTTCAAATTTAACTTGAACTAACCTTAGTAATTCATTTAGTTTAATTCAATGATTTATTCTATAACAAATAACATACCTTATTTTTTATGATTTTTATATCAAAACAATTAGACTATTCAGTAGTGTGGCATAATTAATGTCGTATGTGGCCTACAAATTACAGTTGTCTATTTTTATTTTAGATTTGACTACAGTGACTTTGCTGTAAGAGGTATATCAGTGCTACATTCCTTGGAGATTAGTTTTATATACATACTATTTATTAATAATATGACTCTAGCCTACGCACTGGTTGCTTGCCAATGTAGGATAATTTCCATATGCTATGTATAATACTTTTAGTTATTTATCTATATATAAAAATGAATGTTTGTATGTTTGTCCTTTATGGAATCGTGAACTATTGGACCGATCATGATGAAAATTTGTACGTATATGTAATTTTCCACGGAGAAGGTTTATAAGCTATGCCCATCCCTTTCCCGATTCAGGATTCCGCCCCACTGGTTACAGAAATACCCATAAGAAATGCATTGCAGCAAACATATATTAACGTCTTTTCAAATTTTTAATCAGCTGTTCTTTGTAAACATATATTACACTTATAGTTTTAAAGCATAGAGTAAGCTTAAGAGAAACGACAAATTTTGTTTAAACTGTTTTTGCAATCACTGTTAAACATAGACTTTACTATCCAGACAATACAATTCAAATTTGACGTAAAAAATTCACCTTTAACTGCAATATTTATTTAATATAAACCATGCTCATGCTTGATCAGAAGAGTAATGCAGATATCATAATTACTATCTTACGTTGGCTACAAATATAAAGAATGTTATAAAATCAACCTTAGTTGTTTTTTTTGACAGAAGTATGGTTCTCAAAACTCCGTGTGTACATATTCTCTCGATCGAGACAACAAAGCAAGCTCAATCGTGGCATCGGAGATATAACTAATTTAATCTAAAATTTATTATAGTAAAAAAAAAAAAATTTACTAAGTAATATAAGGACTTCGGTTCTTAAGATTTGCGTGCGAAGCCGTGGGTAACAGCTAGATAGAGGCAGGAATATGGTACATACCTTCATAATACGCCCAAGAGGCTCACGATGGAACGACTATCAATTATCTCAGCAATGTTTAGAATGTGATAGAAAAAGAATAAGTGAATATAGTGTACTGTTTTCAACGGGAAATTGCGTGCGAAGCCGCGGGCAACTTTTGCAAAAAATTATTGAAATGCGCAGCAAAGCGCGCCGGGCCCGCTAGTATATATATATATAAATGGAATGTTTGTGTGTTTGTCCTTTATGGAATCGTGAACTATTGGACCGATCATGATGAAAATTTGTACGTATATGTATTTTTCCACGGAGAAGGTTTATAAGCTATGCCCATCCCTTTCCCGATTCAGGATTCCGCCCCACTGGTTACAGAAATACCCATAAGAAATGCATTGCAGCAAACACATGTTAACGTCTTTTCAAATTTTTAATCAGCTGTTCTTTGTAAACATATATTACACTTATAGTTTTAAAGCATAGAGTAAGCTTAAGAGAAACGACAAATTTTGTTTAAACTGTTTTTGCAATCACTGTTAAACATAGACTTTACTATCCAGATAATACAATTCAAATTTGACGTAAAAAATTCACCTTTAACTGCAATATTTATTTAATATAAACCATGCTCATGCTTGATCAGAAGAGTAATGCAGATATCATAATTACTATCTTACGTTGGCTACAAATATAAAGAATGTTATAAAATCAACCTTAGTTGTTTTTTTTTGACAGAAGTATGGTTCTCAAAACTCCGTGTGTACATATTCTCTCGATCGAGACAACAAAGCAAGCTCAATCGTGGCATCGGAGATATAACTAATTTAATCTAAAAATTTATTATAGTAAAAAAAAATTTACTAAGTAATATAAGGACTTCGGTTCTTAAGATTTGCGTGCGAAGCCGTGGGTAACAGCTAGATAGAGACAGGAATATGGTACATACCTTCATAATACGCCCAAGAGGCTCACGATGGAACGACTATCAATTATCTCAGCAATGTTTAGAATGTGATAGAAAAAGAATAAGTGAATATAGTGTACTGTTTTCAACGGGAAATTGCGTGCGAAGCCGCGGGAAACTTTTGCAAAAAATTATTGAAATGCGCAGCAAAGCGCGCCGGGCCCGCTAGTATATATATATATAAATGAATGTTTGTGTGTTTGTCCTTTATGGAATCGTGAACTATTTGACCGATCATTGTGAAAATTTGTATGTACATGTATTTTTCCATGGAGAAGGTTTATATTGTATGCCCATTGATGTAACTTGCCACCAGGCAGTGCTGCGAACATAAAAGTTTTGAAAGCGCCTGCAAGTTATAAACTGCAATCACGACACAGTTACGTATATTAAGTAGCCAAAAACTATTTGAAGTCGCTAAGATGGTGTACATTTGTCTTAAAAATAAATTATTTATTTAACTTAAAACTTGAATTTAGGCTATAATAAAGTACATTTATGGATACAAATATAAAAACCTATAATTTTGACAGATTTCCCTGATCGTGGTAACAAGGCCAAATCTACGTCGGTGTTGTAAACATAATTCGCTTGAACCAGAAGTGTTCATACACGGGCAAAGCTTACGAAGAGCGTGCGAAGCCGCGGGAAACAGCTAGTTGTATATATATTAATTATAAATTCAGATATTAAACTGATTGTAATAGTTTTGTAACTGTAACGGAAATAAACTTTCTTTCATTTCATAAACATTGTTTTAAAAATATACAAAATAGTTTATTATTATTAATATTAATGATATCGCTGTGCACAGCAACAAGAAACAGACTCGTCACCACGCACAAGTCTCTGTGGCCCATATGGGAGTAATACATGTATATTACGTGTACTATGTTTGTAAATTCTGAAATATATTTGATTTGATTTGCTTTATCTTACATCGCTATAAATAGGTCATGGGTGGCAAAATAGATGGGTCATAAACATACAGAAAGTGTCAGTATGAAATAGTTAGGAAAATTCGGAACATAAAGCGAAAGACCCCAAATTCTTTGAGAACAAATCAAAGGAAAGTGAATGTTTGTGGAGGTGGCGTGGGTGGAAGTCAGAGCTGAACGTCCACAGCGGCAGATAGAGGATGCCCAACACGCACGTCAAGGGTGTGGTGAGCAGGCGAGCCCGGCGCCAGAGTCAGTCAGGGGTACCAAATTAGTCGGCCGACAGCCCAAATCAATAGTCCAGTTTAAAAGCCCAGATAACATCTGTCCTGGGGAGAATTGCTTTCCGGTGTCCTTGTCCTAGAACTAACCGTTCATTCTGGCTAAACTGTGCACTAGTGTTCCTTGAAACTGGAGGTTTCTAAATTCTTCTAAACTTAAGTTTTCATCTGAACAATTCTTCAATTCAACAGCTATGGAGTTTTAACCCTCCAAGTGTCCATCATCAATATTTTTGACTACTCGGACTTTCACTAAACGCCATCATCAAGCATTTTGATGATAAACATTCATGTCTTTAAACCCATTTTGTCGATGTTAATACCGATCAAATCGCATTATAACCTTTACCGTTTGAAACCCCTGAGTTTTTCTTTGTGTTTAGTAGTTTTTAGATTTTTCGTACTTTCGTACTAAAAAACATTAATTTCATCAGCTGTTTTCAGCAAAATGTGTTTGCATTGTATGTTGTTGCTTAGATACAAACGTTTGAATTCGCTGTTTACAGTCTATTATGTTTTCGTTTCAATTCGTTGTTATATAGTTACTAATTGTTAGAAATGATTTTATTGCATATTGTTTATGTTTTTCATAAAAGATAATCCCTATTTTGACTTTCTTCTATATACGGAAATATTATGAATTGCTAAAAAACTTAGAGCAATGCATATTTATGTGTTCACGGTAACATTTGCAACAAGTAGGCTATTCTAAATGTGTTGCTACTGTATTTATTATTAAGTAAAACATTGTTATATCAAAGTGTTATATAACTACCGCAAGTAGGACAGAATTTCAAATGTGCACTTTATTCATAAAAAAATGTTTTCCCCAAAAAATATGAATGTAAGCAGTTCAACATTATACATTTATGTCCAGCACAGAATGTCTTTTCTACAGTTTGGCTATTATGAATTTTGAATATGACGTGTAATATTTCAAATTCATAAGCATAGTTCATTGCAAATTTGGTTTATTGTTTAACTTTTGTTTAAATTTCTAAACAAAGAAATTATTTTTTCTAGCTTCATAGTTATACATTCTGAAAGCACAGTTATTTGCAAAAAGCGGTTTACTTTATATTTAAGTTACTATTCAAATGCATTATACATTTTACAAGGAGGGTCTGCAAAACCTCACAAAACGGGTATGCATTTTACAAAATATGAAGAACTTCCGGAGGGTTAAATCCCTTGTTTCAAATTAATTTATTGCTTATAATTATCAATTTAGCATGCAGTCAGTGTCTCGTTTTTTCAAGCCCTCGGCTCAATTAATAAATACGATACGTAGCCTATGACGGATATTTGAAGACAGAAGAATTATATATGTAGCATAATCCACCAATTAAAAAAAAACACGACCTGTAACTAACGTGCATTTATTTGCTTATTCGCTACCGGTTAGATCCTAGAATCTTAGGAAACGTTTAACTGTTTGGAACCGTAAACAGACTTATGCTTTAAAACATTCACGTTCTGAGGAAAAAAACAAACGATTAAGCATACAACACGCTGTTAGGTTAAGTGTACAGTCGTGTTGCTAGGGAAAGATATCCAGGTATTTATGTTTGCTGTAAACACGGTAACAAACATATTTCACTTATTGTATTGACTCTCGGCCAATAACGGTTGTCTAGCAAATCTTTGCAACGTGGTTACGGCTGGCGCCTCATTGTTTCCCGTCAGCCTTCGCTGTGCCGGTACAAAACTCTTATAACAACTTGCACACAATGGTGGTGTAAGTATCGAAAACGACCTTTGACTCGCGGAAGTAACACCTTGACAATAGACTGCGCTATCGGCGAGACAGACGTTTATCTTGGAAATGAAATTCTGCTCTTAGAGTCCAACCGGTATCATATTAGATTATGCACGAGTATCTTATGTGTTACAAAAAGAAAGCCGGTCAAGGAGACATACATACGGCGCCTAAGAAAGGATTGCGTAAACATACACTGGTCGTGTAGGAAATGCCTTTTGTAAGGAGTATTTTTTCTGCAGTGAACTTATGCATACATTTGCTATTCAACGATACAAGACAACAGTAACACTACGTTTCGAGATTTGCAAACTGATCTTTCTTTCTCAGGTGGATAACTAACCTAACTTACAACCACGATATACATTAAAATAAATAGAAACAGGGAAAGATATACTGGTATTTATGTTTTCTGTAAATACGGTAACAAACATATTTCACTTATTGTTTTGACTCTCAGCCAATAACGGTTATCTAACAAATCTTCGCCGCGGGGTCACGCGGGTGGCGCCTCATTGTTTCTCCTCAGCCTACGCTGTGTTGGTGCAACACTTTTATAATAACTTGCACTCAAGGACGTAGCCAGCGAGAGGGTCCAAGGGGTCCGGAGCCCCTATCAAATTTTCTAAATTACTTTTTTAGTATACTTAATTATTATTTAAATGATTTAATACTAATAACATGTACTGCTGAAAGCTCGTTCTCAACAAAGGAACGGGTCAAGAACTTTGTTAGGAACAAAATGGGGCCTTACTCTCTGTTTCTCCTCAGCCTACACTGTGTTGGTACTTGCACTCAAGTGCGTAGCCAGCGAGGGGTCCAAGGGGTCGGACCCCCCTCAAATTTTAATTGTTTTAAAGTTACTTTTTTAGTAAACGATTAATATTAAAATAATTCAGTATTACTGACATGCACTTCTGAAAGTCGTTCTCAACAAAGAAACGTGTCAAAAACTTTGTAAGGAACAAAATGGAGCCTTACTCTCTGTTTCTCCTGAGCCTACGCTGTGTTGGTACAACACTTTTATAATAACTTGCACTCAAGGACGTAGCCAGCGAGGGGGATCAAGGGAGTCCGGACCCCCCTCAAATTTAAAATTTTTTCAATTACCTTTTCAGTAAACGATTATTATAATATAAATGATTCAGTATTAATGACATGTACTGCTGAAAGCTCTTTCTCAGCAAAGAAACGGATCAAGGAACAAAATGGGGCCTTACTCTCTGTCCACTACGGGAAAATATCAGTTTTCCTGGCTACGTTCTTGCAAGTTGCTCTTGGTGGTGCTGTAAGTATCGAAAACGACCTAGACTCACAGAGGTTTGTACTGCCCTCTTGATTCTATAAATGGCTGTATAAATTGATAGGCTACATAGTTGTACAATCTTGAATTACAACGAACTTTACTGAACTGCATATTATAGGCTAAATCACAACTTATCTTCGGCTTGCTCAAATATTTTGAAAATTAATATATATTTACTTTTAAAATCCTTGTACGTATGGAATAGTTCGGGGTATTTCATTAGCTGAGCTTTAGTGAAACATGTAACTCGAGGAGCTGAAAAAATTCATTTCTGTCAGTTATACGTTATGCATGACGCTTCATTTTTATACTGTATGTAGAACACTGAGTTCGATTATGGTGCATGACACTCCATGGGATTTGGCTGAGCGTTACTGAATAGTATTTCATGGCTTTTATAGGTAACCATGACGACAACGAGAAAACAGCAGAATAAATAAACTCGTAAACAAACAAAGTATACATTCCGTAAGAGATTTTAATTATTTCAACACATACGACTTCATTATGGTGACTTGGTGTAGACTTTTATTATTCAAATACTGATATGAAACCCAATCTAATGAACAAAAAATGTGAATGCTTCATGTGGCAATTGATTGCCACATTGGCCATTTTTGGTGTTGCATGTGCAACCATGGGATTTTACTGAACGACGTTGAAGTCTATCACTAAGGCCAACACAATTTCTCCTTTGTTTGCCTGGGGGAGTAAAAATGTTGTTTTCCATATGATTGTCTGTCGTCCTATTTGTCAATAATGACTTGAAATTTTGCATCGAACCTCATCGAAACCTGTTATGCGACACACGGTGTGGCGTACTCATACCCTGCATATATAATCATGCAGAAAAGGATAGAAAGCGTATTCTCTTTCAAGTACATCCACTCCATTTAATTTCCTAATGCCATCAGGCAAATGGGCCATCTAAGAAAATATTTACAAGTCGTCTGTCACAACTGCCTGCGGGCCGACAGCCCTCGTCTGGGCAAGCGACGCGACGGCGTAAACAAAATTAATTCCTCATATAGCGGCGACAGCAGATGACTAAGATGGGGTGCCTCAGGGCTCCGGTCTGGCGCCTCTGCTGTTTGTGCGTTACCACCAGCGCCACCGCCACCCTCCCTCGCTTATCGGTGACTCATTAAATATCAGGCGATATTTGTATTAGGACTAGTGATTCACTGCTTCCCTTGGCTACTTAGTTTGTATTAGAACTCATGACTTGTTTTTGAGCGTGTTGTGAAATTGCGGCTATTCTGGGTGAATTTTGAAACATCCAATGGATTCGTAAAAGAGCCACTTGCGTTGATGTAGTAATAAAATAAAAAAATACTTTGTTGTGCAGAATGTTTGGTTTGGTAAAAATTAAAGAAACCATAAAGTTTTAACATAGAGCTGACTGAGCAATTTGAAACACTTCCATGTCACCAACTCTATTCCTTACTCCTGTGATAAATTATTACTCTTGAATCGAGTTAACTTTTTTCTTTCAATATTGCACAATATGTTGTAACGAGTACCACTGAAATACCATTTTCTAACTCTCAAATTCCTTGCAGTGCAAGGTACGTTACACTACGTTTGATGTTGTATACAAAATTTGAATTCTATGGCTCATTTCAATCTCAAGGTGGTTATACAAAAAAGAAATTTTTACAACCGCCTGGCAGACAAACGAGAATTTGTGGTAGCCTACTAAGTGATACGCTGCAATAGCGCTCAGCCAAATTCAATGCTTGAACATGAAAAATCGTAGAACTCAGTCTGGACTATGTAGAAATGAAGTTTAATTAAAAGATATCGTAAGGCCAGAGGCGCAGATACACAGACAAGACAGAAATGAAATAGTTACAGCCTCTCTAAAGATAAAGGGATTTTATACTTTCTCTGTTCAAATGGAGAAAGAATGTTCAGAGGGCAAATATATTTCTATCTTAGGAACATTAACATTATTTATTTTGTGAACATAAAATGTGAGCTTACACTATCACTACTCAGCTTAGATTTTTTCTCTGCTTATTTGAACTTTCTCTACGTTCCACTTAAAAAAAAAGCTTAGGCTACTCTCTTACAATTAATACTATTAAATAAATAACTGGTCTCTTTTATACGATAACAAATTATACACACAAGTTAACGGCCAGAAAACACAATATAGAGTATCAACAACATAGGCAAAACAAGAAAGTCATTACTGGACCTTTTAAAATTACTTGAATCAAAATACCTGCCCCCGAGTATCTCTACAGTTCTGGTGACAATGTTTCATTCATTCATATTGTTACCCGATAAGTTACTAAATTTATTAAGCAACCGAATATGTGGTCCTGATTTATGGAGAATTTATCAGCATCTAAAAATTATAATGGTTTTCTAGCAGGATCCAAGTAATAATTCTACTAAGCAGCCGAAGTATAAAGCTCAATCAATGCTTTGAGACAACCATTTTTAACAATTGGTCGTCCAACTGAGAATAATTCATCAGCGTCTAAAAATTCTAAGAGTTACATAGAAAAATCCTAGTCTTGATTCGACTATGTAGCTGAATTGTGAAGTTTAAGCAACGCTCTGACATAATCATATTTTGCTACAAGCGAACGTCCAAGCGAGAATTTACTACTGTCTAAAAACTTGATGAGTATCTGGAAGAATTCTAGTTGTGATTCTACTAAGCAGCCGAAGTATAAGGCTCCTCAATCCACGCTCTGAGAAAATCATATTTTGCAACTAATCAAGTGAGAATATATCAGCGTCTAAAAACCTCATGGGCATCTGGAAGAATCCTAGTTGTGATTCTACTAAGCAGCCGAATTATAAGGCTCCTCAATCCACACTCTGAGAAAATAATATTTTGCAACCAATCGAGTAAGAATATATCACCATCTAAAAACCTCATGGGTATCTGGAGGAATCCTAGTTGTGATTCTACTAAGCAGCCGAAGTATAAGGCTTGAGGAGAAAATATATATATCCATGCTCTGAGAAAATCATATTTTGCAACTAATCAAGTGACAATATATCACCGTTTAAAAACCTCATGGGCATCTGGTAGAATCCTATTTGTGATTCTACTAAGCAGCCGAAATATAAGGCTCCTCAATCAACGCTCTGAGAAAATCATATTTTGCAACTAATCAAGTGAGAATGTATCACCGTCTACAAACCTCATGGGCATCTGGAAGAATCCTAGTCGTGATTCTACAAGCAGCCGAAGCTTGAAGCTGAAACGATGCTCTGAGACAATCATATTCTGCGACTAGTAATCAACCGATCGAGAACATGTTGTTCATGGGCTCACAAATTCACTGTCAAGATTTGGCCAATCTCTATGACTAGTTTTCTCTGTACTTTACCATCATTACGGCGGAAAAATAATCAACAAATATATTCTCCGCTCAGCACCTCGCACATTCTTTACCTCGCTTCCAGATAATTAGCCCAACAGTGTAACATTCCAAGAAATAGAGACTTTTTGTTCATGTTCTCTACACATCCAGTTTTTTAGACCCCGACTCATATTCCTTAAATTCGTGTCGTTGCCCGACTGTCCGTCTGCGTGATAATAACACTTGGTCATAGAGATTTGAAACTTGTTCTAAGGAAAACCGCTATTAAAGTCCAACCCCTATTTTGAGGTCAAAATGCTAAAGGCAGCAAAGTTGCAGTAATCAGCGATAAAGTTACTGTCAGTTCAGTGAAGACTTTTGTCAGGTTCATCAAAACTCCGTTGTTTCTTTTTTCCTTTCCTTAATTCACATATCTAGCTGAGTGATTAGCGTTTCAGATTATCACCCCAGGGACTCATGTTCGATTTCCGTTTCAGCAAAATTCCAAAGGCAGCAAAGTTACAGTAATGAGCGATGAAGTTATTGTTAGTTCGGTGAAGACTTTTGTCAGGTTCTTCAAAACTCCGTTGTTTCTTTTTGCCTTTCCTTAATTCGATATCCAACTGAGTGATTAGCGTTTCAGATTATCACCCCAGGGACTCATGTTCGAATTGCGTTTCGGGTATAGTATTTTACGCACTAATAAATAATAATAATAATTCTTATTGCAGGGGGACAATATACATTGTATTGCAAGCAAACGTCATTATGATATATACATGTATATAAAATATCAGGTATCTGTTTTACAATGTATACTACTAAAAGAATCCTACAACATTTAGGCATAGATAATAATACCATTTACTCCTTCATTCATTATTATAAAATCCAGATTGTGTGAGAATGTTCTAATTGTCCCAGCGGTGTCTCAGGAACTCATCGATAGAATAAAACACACCTGACACCAAAGGGCGGTTTAAAACAAGCCTTAAATTGACTGAAATTTTGTAGCCCTTTGATCACTTTGACACCGTATTGTCTTGGGAGCTGTTTATAAGCTGTTGTGGTCGCTAGTAGTTCCTACCTCTTGTCTAGTGATTGTGAGCATCTATACTCCTCAACAAAGTAAACTTTGCACTGAAATTTCACATTCCTGTAATCCATGTTGAGTACAGAGTAAGAAAATATCCAGATAATAAAATTAAAAGTTTTGCAAAATATTTATTTTTAAATGCAAATTTTAGCACATAATTAAGTAACCAGTGCTTGGTCAGTACTATTTTGCAAATATAAAAGACAAACTTACTAGATAAATTTTACTATAAATTTAAAGACTGTTATAAAACCCATCTTGTTGTCTTTTGACAGAAGTAGGCTTCTCAGATCTGTGTATGTAGGCTATGTACATTTTCTTGATCAGGAAACAAGGAAAAATCAACTATAGACATAAAATAAAAAGACCGGAGAAAATTAAAATTACCATAAATAACCACCTTTTAAAATATTGTTTTGATCATGGCAACAAAGCAAACTCAAAATTGGAGTCAGAATATAATTCACTCGAACTAGAAGTGCTCATACACGTGCAAAACCTACGAAATTGCGAACGAAGCCGTGGATAACTAACTGCTAGGATGATAATATACTTCGTGCAGAGCTGCTTCAGATTATCCAAAAACAACACAAGTTTTGAGAAAATGTAATCATGGCAACAAGGTAAACACAAAATTGGAGTCAGAATATAATTCACTCGAACTAGAAGTGCTCATACACGAGTAAAACCTACGAAATTGCGAACGAAGCCGTGGATAACTAACTGCTAGGATGATAATATATTTCGTGCAGAGCTGCTTCAGATTATCCAAAAACAACACAAGTTTTGAGAAATGTAATCATGGCAACAAGGTAAACACAAAATTGGAGTCAGAATATAATTCACTCGAACTAGAAGTGCTCATACACGAGTAAAACCTACGAAATTGCGAACGAAGCCGTGGATAGCTAACTGCTAGGATGATAATAGATTTCGTGCAGAGCTGCTTCAGATTATCCATAGACACAAACAACACAAGCTTTGAGAAATGTAATGTATCTTCCCGGAAAGATAAGATGAGCTCTGTTGACAGCAACAAAACGCAGACTGCCACACATCGCGCTTACGTTGAGATGCGCATTTCCATCCACTTAGGGCACATTTGCTCACAGCCTACAATGCGAGCTGGTTTGGGCTCCGCCCCACGAGGAGTAGTGATCGATTAGAATGATTAGATCGATTTTATGTGCAGCTTCGTCCCCAGGTGCGCAGAACAGAACAAAGGAATGGGCCGCGTTAAGTAGGCATCTCCGCGCGGTCATGCGCTGTTTATGGTCGAACCTTAGGCGCAAATCGGCGAAAACCAGGGTTTTACAGCGGTGTTTATGGGGCATTGCGGAGTGTTCAACAAATTGATGAGGTGTCGTTAGTTTTGTGCGACTGGTTGGTACTGTGTACCAGTAGTGTTGGTTTCGCTACGTATGGACTCAGCAGCTTCAAGTACAAGTACCCGTGAGAAGTGAAGGTGCACAAACGGGGGACAGTTTAAGAACCTACTGTACAAGCTGCCATCTTGGCTTTAGCACCTATAGAACCATGTTAAACACTCCCCACCATTATTTATCCTCATAACATTTTGGGAATCGCCTCATTTGATAGATACCATTAGATGCCTTTAGATTTCTATAGGCATCCAAACGCTTTTTAGTATTTTAAGTTATATTAGTGTGCATGAGATATTCAGGAAAAAACTATATGATTTTACTTAATCATTTGCGTATTCAAATATACAATTTAGAAGAAAAAAATCAAAGGTGTTTCGATGTGTATTTGTGAATCATAAATTTAAAATTAAACATAATCTTTCGATCAAAATAAGAGCCTGAAGATTTTTTAAGTTTAACATTATTCTTATAGTGTAAAAACTACGATACTACGTTTAATATTTATCAAGTAGCGTACACCGCGTACTGAATGGATCTTGCAGCGCTGGGCAAAAATGTTCAATTAATTAATGCCCTAGACGGAAAGATTCAGTTAATTGTGTGTAAATAAACAACTTACCGTCAATCCAAGTCCAGAAATTTGATTCACTATTGTGCTTAGTGAATTAGCTTAGTCAGCTAATTACACTCGTAATAAAGTATGAAGCTTTATTTGTCACCAACAAAAATTGCT
Organism: Homalodisca vitripennis; assembly: GCF_021130785.1. NCBI lineage: Eukaryota > Metazoa > Arthropoda > Insecta > Hemiptera > Cicadellidae > Homalodisca > Homalodisca vitripennis. The sequence goes on from NC_060213.1 coordinate 64,397,109, forward strand.
TGTTTTATGGATAACCCAATATAAGCACATTCTGAAAAACTTCTTCATTGGTATTAGTAATCAGCAACGAATATTAGGAGAGAGTGGTGCTCTCAGACCTTTCGAGAAAAATAACAAAATCCTCAGGTAAGGGTATAAATTTACGTATATCTTTTAGCGTTAAATCACATTGTACACTTAACGAAATTTTAGTTTCAAAAAAGAAACTAACAGGCATTGATTTAGGATTGATACAGTAAGGTGGTGCAATCGATTTTGAATTTATAAAATGTTAACATCATAGTTGTTTAAGATAACTTCCCTAGATACAGAAAAAGGAGAATTTTTTAAATCACCCAAGGTGAAATTACAGGAATTTAAAGCAGGAAATTTAACCATTGTGTAATCAGGCAAAAAATAAGAAATCCTGAATGTAAAAATGTGAAATGTTACGCTATGTACATTAGTTATAGTTTCAGGGAGTGAAAGGTTTTTATTACAAAATTTTAATAAAGTCATAAATGAATAAAAACATGTTACACTCTAAAGGTATAATTAATTATGTACATGCCGTAAAATTTTAAATATTTTTCTTTCGCCATTTTTATTTTGGATAGAGTTTAAAATTGACTACATTTAATACTGTACATGCCTGTTATTTCACATCGCCTGATACAAAAACCAATTGGCATAAATAATTTTGTTTTTTTGTAAGTATCGCAGTGCTTAAGGTGGTGTACGTTAAGGACTGTGATGCTTATTGTTATTCATTACTTACTTAGTTAATATATTATCTTGAATGGAGAGTTATTCCCAGAGTAAGTATATCGTTAGGTTACATTATCTCCATAGCAAAATGGCAGACAGGTGAATAGCTTCATACACTTTATTAAATAGATAAAAAGAACATGCAGAGTCCTCACGATGCATAGGACACCGTATGCAACCTCACATACACAACTAAAAATCTCTGTAAAAATTCATGCTGCCTTAGAAATGTTTTCTTTAAATTTGTAATTTTTTTAATGAATTAATTTTATGCTTTTTTAGAGCTTGTATGCAGCCTCGCATCCAAGCTCCGAAAAAGGGCACATAATTAACTCTAATTTTTTAAAAAGAGATTTTTTAGTTTTGAATACATTATTAATTGGATCTTAACATTAAATAAATCCAACCAACGCGCAACTTTTACCTCTTGTAGGAAAACATTGCCATTTTTTAGAAGGTAAGAACAAGGCTACTGCGTGTAAAAATATAATAACTGAGAACTGGGATGGTTATTTAACCCGGAATAGTGGTTTTGGGCAGGATATTAAACTTAAACTTTTAGATTGCCATCAAAAGGTGTCCAAAAATGATTTTGACCACATTTTAGACTAACATTTCATTTTTTTAATAAGTGTGCAACAATTGTATAAATGACTACGTTTTTAGCTTAATAAAACGTTAAAAAAATTTTCCAATGGAGAGCCTACGAAGTCCACTTTTCCTAGTGAGTATTCCAAACACCCCGCCCCCCTCGTTAAAAGCACATTTCTAAGGTCTTGCATGTTACAACAATCCTAACTTAGGCCCCTGAGGACATATATTCATAGAAAAAGGTACAGTACTGTATATATTCTGGGTAATGAAATCCTTTTACCTTTTAATCGTTCATTAAATAAACTGTCAGTGCCAATTAAAGCACATGACGTCAGATGTTAAATCCAACAGTTGTCTTTTTCCATTAAGTAAAATACCGCAATTATGTAATCATGTTTACTATTACCAGAATCGAGCAGGAGGACTGAGGCGACTGCGATCCGGCCTACTGATAGGAGAACAGGGGCCACAATTGCCCTGTTAATGGGTTGTTACCTGTTATTAGTCCAATCAAGCCAGGGAGCGCCAGCTCTGTAGGTAATATGAGTCCATTAACAGGTCCGACTCCCCACTAACAGGTTCCATCTACAGTTGCATTGAATGAGAATTGCTTTTACGAGTGTTAATTGTGTTTGGCTTGTCTATAGACTATAAGATTATATTGAGTGGATTGATTCTGCGGATGAGGACCCGTACGGTAATAACCTGTGAAACTAATCTTTTTTAGTCCGCCTACAAGACGCTGTAGAAATTTTTTTATCTAAAAGCAACGAACTAGACTGATAAAAAGGTACTTCGTGAGATTAAGGATTAAAAACGAAGGAAATTTTATGCTTGAACCAAAAGGCTTATGCTTTTCTGAATTCTACCAAATATGAATATGTATGTGTGTTTTTATAAACACACACACACACACACACACACACACACACACACACACACACACACACACACACACACACACACACACACACACACACATATATATATATTTACTTGGTCTTCCTATCATATGTTAATTTGGTTGTTTAAACGCATATGTGACAGAAACGGCCAGGTCCGATATAATTGAATCGTAAAAAGTAAGGGATCTATGGTGTAGTGGTGACACACTCACGCACATATGTATACGGGTATATATTTATATATTTGTGATTCTATTTTATATATATATATATATATATATATATATATATATATAATAGAATCACAAAAAGTACTTGCCCCGCTTGGAATCGAACCCGGATATCTCACTTGCCGGGTGAGTGTGACGATTCAATTATATTGGACCTGGCCGTTTCTGTCACATATGCGTTTAAATAACCAAATTAACATATGATAGGAAGACCAAGTACCTGTCAAACGACTTTTATCTACATTCATTAAATTTGTATAAATAGCAATAGTAGAATTTAATTGCAATAAACATTGAATCACAAAAAGTACTTTTTCCGCCGGGACCCAAACCGGACCTCTTACTACATATATTGGGTAATTTTATAGCTTGCGTTCTGTTTGAAATGATATTAAATGAAACATGTCTTTATTAGAGGTGAAGTTAGGACTATAAAGTCCTCTCTACCACTTAACCAGAACTACTTTGATGAGTGGAGTTCCGATGAAGGGTTCTGAGAACTCGAAAATTAAACAACATGTACACTGATTTATCTAATTTAAACCTCTTTACGAGTTTATTTATATCCTTAATGGTGAAATGATCTTTGTTGTCTGAAAAATGTCGTTTTCTCTAATGAATTATTGTAAAAATGTGTAGTTAATACCTTGAAATCTATTATTGACTTAATTGTGTTGATGAGAATATTGTTTACATTTTTGTTAGTGTTGTGTTCCCCCAATACATTACAAACACATGAAACTATTAAATATTTTATAAATACTCAATAATGATAAATTCAAAATGAGATGAGGAACCCAGTATCAAATCTTTTTATAGGATAGAGCAGTACATCTCGGCATAATCTAACGAGCTTGAAAGATGTGAAACATCAAAGAAGACATCACACACTCCGCTTTGAGCACACGTGACCAGATGAGTCAGGACCCGAATTAAAACTCTGGACCGGTTGATTAAGAGGCGAATAAAACATTAACGGGGGCATAACTAAGGTTAGTTTAGGGTAAAAAGCGTGTCGGACAGCCATTACTGGAGAAGCATGGCTTGTCTGGGTCCCTACGGGGAGGCATGATTCACGTGCACTGGCCGAGTAAACATGGAATCACCGGGACTCGGTATTTATGTCCAGGTTCGTAGAGGAAGAACACGCCGGAATCCGCTAATAAACATGTAAGTGGGTCGAGAGGGTAAGCTTAATAAATTGTTTTTAAGTTTAGTGCGGAATGCGGATACGGTTCTCTCTGTGGGCTATAATAGGGGTTCCGCAGGGATCTAGTCTAACCCGGCTACTTTTCTTTCTTCTAGCGATCCCAGTATTTATACAACTGTGTTGGACAGACACGAATAAACATGCAAGCGGTCTTTAAGAATAACCTCAATAAATATAAGTCCTTGTGCTTTATGGAGGGGCTCGTAAATAAAAGAGATTTGGGTCCTCCAGGATTTATTTCGAACCGTGTGCTGTTTATAGGGGAATGTTAGTTTTACTCCGGAGCAATCAAGAAGTGCATACACCGTTTACTTACGGGATATGAATATTATAATCTTATACCTAATGAATGGTATATCATAATATACTTTTACTATAGCCAATTAGACCATGAAATGAGATTCATAAATGAACAGGTTAGTTTAAAGATACGGATTTTTTTATTACATTATATTACCTTTATAACTCCTCATAGTTATAACTGAAATGTGCAGGCTAGAATTTTTAAGATACGTCATTTGAGAAGAAATACACATTGAAACGTATTAAAATATGAATGGAAAAATTTATTGTTCAACGATTCTTTAAAGGTACATAAAATTAAATACAAAGTTATTTGTAAATTTTTTATTGCGTACTTTTTATTTTGTCTTATGTTTCTTTAAATAGGTATTAATAACCAACCACCGTTCTTTTTTTTTTTTTATACAGTAGTTTATCTAAAACAGTTCCCAGATTTGGCCGCCATCTTGGGGTGACACTTGGCATTAATTTATTTTTTTAAAGATTATTTTGATTATGAAAAAACGTCTTTACTACCAGAGACTACGATCTTTCACTTCCTACCGGAAGTGATTCAACTTATCGATCGGAAGTAATCTAGAACTAATTAAAAGGAACAATAATTATAATTCACATTATATGAAACGGAAATAACATTTTTATAGTATGTATGAAAAATAAAATTTCCTTAGTGACATTATTATATACGTATAAATTAATTATTATAACATCTAAGAGATTTGTATTTACGAATTTTTTATATGATACAATGCATAGTTAATTTTAAAATATTACCATTAATTTACTGCTTAAAAGGTGACCAGAGTCGATCACCTCCTATTAATTAATAGGAGGCTGTCCCGATCCATAACCAAAATGCCTTACCCATCCTGAATATCCCGTTACTTCCGAAAGTCGTGCAAAAAAGCCCTTTATATTTAAATATTATACAGCTCTTGCATCAGTGTCAATTAATTTGTCTCCTGACTGTGCATATAAAACAATGACAGAATCGAAAAAAATATTGATTTTCTTTTAAAGTTTTAAAGATACAATGTAGTTTTTTTTGTAGTAGATTTCGAATAGTTTTTTTTTTTTTTAATAAAATGTCCTATTTCAACTTTAATTTAATATAGCACATGGCACTAGAGGTGACCAAAAATATTCTCTGATTGGACTAATTAAAAAAATCTATTGGTTACTTGATACAAATACTATTAAAGGCATGAAAGGTTTCTTTAAGGAGAAATTGATATAACTTATTGGATTCTAAAAATATTCTGACATCTATCATAAGTATCTAAAAACTGTACCCTTCACCTGTACCAAATAGAATGGTTTCTGAATTGAAATTGGGCGAAGGGATCCTAGTTGCAAGGTTCATATTTTTAAAATTACGCTCTTACAATAATGTAACAAGGTGAATAAGGTATCATGTTTTTGTACGTATTAATAAACCCCCCCCCCACCTGACGAAGAGGATAGATTCCAAATCTCGAAACGTTGTGTTATACCTTATGTAACCTATAACGATGGTAAATGTCCAAAATCCTGTTATCCTTTCAAACCTTCCATCGTCAATAACAAACTTTAAATAAAAAAGTTGAATAAACCTATCTATTGAAAAATCGTTGATTCATGATATAATAGATTCCTTGTTATTTCAGACTTAATTTTAATCGGGCGTCATTATGGAAACCCTGCCGCCCACATAGATTGTGTGTAGGAAACACCAACCACCTTCATGTACAAAGAGTACATTTATCCGGAAGCGATACAAATCAACTATTAATCACAAAAAACCCACCCTCCTTGCCACCAGCGAGCGACACGTGTTGGTTACGTGAAAGGGTGACAAGTGAAGCGTGCAAGGGTGTCCCCAGCTAACCGTTATGATCCCAATATCCTGTACAGCGTTTAACTGGCTGGAGATAACATCGGCGCCAGGGCCTCCCCTAGCGAGCCCGGCCGGCGACAACCCTGGTCATCACTCAGGCCTCAGCTGCCTGCTACGTGACAGGGGCGTATCCACTACGCAAATGTTATAACAGACTAATAATGCAAAGGTTCTACCCACATCACGTGCCGCATAACAGGCTTCGCTGAGGTTCAATGGAAAATTGCAAGTTTATAGCTCGTTTCTTTATTGTACATCCTCCAGCAAAACAAAAAAGATATCGTGTCAGCTTATTGAGTGATTCAACGATGCTCAGCTGAATTCTCTGGTTGACATTACTATTTAGATGTGAAGTCTTATGCAATATGACAAGTCTACAGATGATGATTTTTGCTCATTAACTTGGATTACGTATTAGGTTTTAAATAATAAAAGCCTTAACACCAAGTCACCATAACGACGTTGCTTGTGTTGACATAGTTAGGCAACATCGTAAAATCTCTTTTGAGTGTACTAATTATTTATTCATCTATTTTCTCGTTGACGAAGCGATACAGCAGAGTCTCGAAAGACTCCACAGAACGTAAAGAGTCTGTACCGAACCAACTGTAAAGTCTTCGACTGGGACATAATGTTCCATTCAACTACAGATTGAGCACACCATGTATCCATAACCTATGTTTATATATATACTAGGTAGGGGAACGTCTGCAAGGAATTCCTTTACGGAACTTCCTGTTTGCTACTTGTTGTTGTCCTTTGATCTTTTCATCTCAATCAAACATATTTCTTCCCTGACCAACAGAAACGTACGCAAGGAGTTTAGTCTCTAGGACCTTTCTATCAATGGTTATCGCACGGATGGACGGTGACTCGAGTTAAGAAGTGACCTGTCTGGGCCCTTAATGATTATAGTCAAGTCGACAAAATTTAATAAATTATCTTAAAACTTTGATTTATAGATCAATAATTTCTAGCATTTATATTATAAACGCATTTGGCGTTAAAAATTAAGCAATGTAACTTTAAGAATGCATTCAAATTTATCTGAATGATTGATGTGAACTGTTTACTGTAGTCTCTAGAAAGAACATCGATCATGAATCGTATTATTAAACAAAACACCTAGACTCAGCTCATCTCTTGCGTCAATTGTACCGCAAAGTCAAACTACAATTTCGAGCAAGTGTTCAACCCGCCAAGGCTGCTTCAGTGAAACATTTAACGGAAGCTCAAAATAAGGGTAACGCGGTGTGGAGTATCATAAATGATATTCATAACAATAAGAGCACAAAAGCTTTCTCTCAACTGTTTTGAAGGCTAATTGATGGTTCACTTATTGTTGATCCTTTGGATATCTCGCACAAATTCAATTGTAATTGTTATTTCTCTGAGATAGGCCAGGGCGTGGGTGATAACAGATCTTAGAATGCTCTTGATGCTATGTTTGACTTTGTCTCCAATGTAACTAAGGCTCTTGACCAAAAACATTATTCATTTGGGATTTTCTTCTTTGATGTGGTTGACCATGACATATTGTTTTACATAAACTACAGCATTATGGAGTCAGGGGAATTGCTTATGATTGGATATCGTCTTTCCTTTTGGTCGCACTCAGTTGGTAGAGTTACCTTTTGTTGGTGACTGGGGTGCCTTCGTAGTCAGGCTTCATCTACATTGTCCGTGGGGGACTGGCGTGCCCCAGGTCTCTGTCCTGGGGCCTGTTCTGTTCTTACTGTATGTAAATGATATTTCTAGTACCATAAGTAATTGTAAAATTTGCCTGTTTGCTGATGATACCTCGCTCAGCCTTTTTCATAAGAACCAAGAATGACTTGAAATAGATGCATTCATTCAGGGTGGTTCCCTTATAAGTGGTTAGAGGATAACCTTCTTGCAGTCAATACAACAAAAACCAAATCCATTGACTTTCGCATACGTGATTGTGATGATTTCGCACATGCGAATTCCTGTGTTATGATAGGAGACTCAGAAATCTCATCATCTGAGTCAACAGATTTTTTGGGGCTGGTCATCGATTTTAATCTCAAATACCATCACCATATAGGTGTGTGGAAAAGTGAGTAGTGGAATTTTTCTATTCCGTCGCCTCTCAAAGTAAAGTAAATCGTTAATCGTTAGTAAAGAGTTAATCCACTCTGACTAATTGAGAGTTAGTCTCAAACCTTGTACAATAGCCTACATAGAATATATCAACTTTTCTAATAGGGAAATACTTTTTGCAGCATATTTTGGTTGTATCTACCCTCATCTAACCTACGGTCTGCCAATTTGGGAGGCTGAGTCTAATAGGACTCAGTAAGTATTCCGCTAAAAAAGGCAGTGAGGATAATTCTTGGCCTCAAAACATCACAATCGTGCAAAGGTCTATTTTGTGCAAACAACCTTCTGACATTCCCCAGTATGTTCATTTTAGAAACCACATCCTTCATGAAACGAAACGCTCAACTCTTTAGTTCTAACACACAACCCAGTTACTCTTTGCGGGATCTCTACCGCTTGCCAAATCCTCAGCATTGTACAACATTTTTTGAAAAACAAATTTTGGGCTCAGCAATTAAACTATTTAATCACTTGCCGGTATACCTAAGATCTGAACAGAGTATGCCTGTGTTCCGGAAAAATGTGAAAAGGTTTCTTTTAAACAAAGAATAGGCTACGATTCTATTAATGCTTTCTTATCTGACAGGAATGTAGTATAATTAAGTTAGTTTAGTATATTAATTTTGTTATGTTAATTCTGACGTTTGTTATGCAATTTTATTGTCAATGACAAATAAACGATTTGATTTGATTAGTTACGAGGTAATGGGATCGAATTGGAAGTCTGGCGAAAGACTGAAATATTTCAAAGGTTATATTTTTTTAGATCGTATTTTTTATTGACGCATTAAAACCAGGAAGGTTGGAATATGTTTAAAACCAATCGCCCGACTTATAAATTAAATTAGCGTCATTCAAAGAGAGAAGGAAACTGAAAATACCGTCTTTCATTTTTTTCAATTCGTTGGCTCACTCTGACTTAGGTATTCTCTATGTGTCTTATCGTCGCTTTTAAGTACATAACATTAAAAACAAGATGATCTCTCTAAAAATATACAGTTGCACTCTATAATGTTAACTCCTTTTGCTATCATCCTACCACAATCAGCGCGGATGAAGTTAGTTTCTTTTCTTAGGACTATTTGGTCTATTGATCTCCCGAAACCTAGGCTTTGTAAAGTACCAATTGGCTCTCGCAGTCCTGGAAAGGAGTTAATCCACTCTGACTAGTTGAGAGTTAGTCTCAAACCCTGTACAATAGCCTACATAGAATCTATCAATTTAGATACATAATCTTGGCAGAAATTGGTCTAAGATTACTTACGTGAAAATTTAAAACTCTAGTATAGATGATTTAAAAAAATTTGCAGTAAATCGGATTTATTGGTTTTCCAACAGATTAATATATAATATTAGTCAAGATGACCCTTAAATTCCACTGAAGTCCCATTGTATATTTTGAAAGCGGTGATTCGTATTTTGGTCTTCTATTGTCAGGTTTTATTTTACTCACAATATGCTGTTTAAACAACACGTTCTATTATTAGGACAGGGATAAAACTTGTAAATTAGTAGAATTAATTAATCAACGCGGTAATAATTCCTTTTACTATCATCCTACCAAAATCAGCGCGGCTAAAGTTAGATTCTTTTCTTAGGATCTATTTGGTCTATAGATCTCCCGAAAACTAGGCTTTGTAAAGTAACAATTGGCTCTCGCAGTCCTGGAAAAGAGTTAATCCACTCTGACTAATTGAGAGTTAGTTTCAAACCCTGTACAATAGCCTACATAGAATATATCAATTTAGATACACAATCTTGGCAGGGTCTACGATTACTTATGTGAAATTTTTCGCACTCGGTCAAGTAAAAATTAAAGTTAAACTCTGGTACAGATGATTAAAGACATTTGCGGTAAGTCGGATTTAAACGGTTGCCAACAGATTAATCTATGATACTAGTCTAAATGACCCTTAAATTCCACTGAAGTCCCATGGTATATTTTGAAAGTGGTTATTCCTATTTTGGTATTCTATTGTCAGGTTTAATTTAACTCACAAGATGCTGTTTCAACAACACGTTCTATTATTAGTACATGGATAAAACTTGTAAATTAGTAGAATTAATTAATCAACGCGGTAATGAGTACAGATAATGGGATGACGCAGACCAGATTGGCTACTGGGAACGTAATAGTGTATCGGCCTGCCTTTATATAGCATTGACTGCCCTCTAGTAGCCTTTGTAACTTTCCTACTGATGATATAATGTGGAGATAGCTATATTCATCGCACTGCAATAAAAAGTATGAACTGTAAATCTCCCAGTAAATCTCTATTATCTAATTGGACGCGTAAAACATTTCTGTGAAGCCTTTGTAACTTTCCTACTGATGATATAATGTGGAGACAGCTATATTCATCGCACTGCAATAAAAATTATGAACTGTACATCTCCCAGTAAATCTCTATTATCTAATTGGACGCGTAAAACATTTCTGTGAATTCCGTATATAAAAATTTGCTGAGTTGATTATTTTATTTTGGGTTTTAGAAAGTTGTTAAGGTGTGTGTATCCCAGAAGAATGATGATGGTAATTTTTGCTGATTGTTCATCCTCGAAAAATCGGCAGAAGTTGAAAGAATTCTGCTACAATATAGTCAAACTTTGCAGATGGTGGTCTACAGGTAATCATTCTTGAGATATTTTTCGAATAGTTAGTTTACATATGATGCCACACGTTAAATTGTTATACGATTGCACTAAATATGTTCATAAAGTTACGATTTTATAACAGTTCACAGCTACGATTTTCTCGTTGCTATCGTGATTACCAGTAAGATCCATGTAAAAGTGTTCGGTTAACTTTTGAGCCCACAGAGTGAAAATGAAAATATCAAGTCTATAGTTTAGTTCATTCTCAAGATATAAATGGACTGACAGAAATACAATTTTTCGACTACTACGATAAAGTTCAGCCAATAGTTATGCAATGCATTTGAAACTAGGTGTAACATAATATTAATATTCTTTATTTGGAGGTTATTTTTGACGATGGAAGGATTGTGAAGGAAACAGGATTTTTCCGGACATTTTCCATCGTTCAGGGAAAAAAATATTAATATGATTTCGCACGATGGAATACGATAATCTGGTTTTTATTTAATTTTTATAAAATATGATACAACTTGAAACTAACAAACTTTTGTGTTAACCAGCACAGAATGTCAGCAACAGTCATTCTTAGACTGACCTTGTCTGATATTTTCTATATTTCACTAAACAGCTGATGTGTATAGTGAAATATCAGTCAGGTTTACCAACTATCCGAATAGTAGAATTAAAATTCCCATCACACAACCAAACAAAAACGGGTATTTATGAATTATTTTATGAAAAAACGAGGAAACTGAAATATATACGGTGTTTTTGAAATCATTAAAAAATTTGTTTTCTTTTGGTTAAGTAAAATATGTATCGTTGCATTTTATAAAATGAACTTGAACCCTATGTCTCCTGCTTGGTTGTCTTGAAACATCTTTCTTGTTAATTATTAAAAACTAGAAGAAATTTCTTGCAGATTTTATGTAAAAACGTTTTAATATATGTACTAATACGAGAGCTGTGACAGTTTGAAAATGTTGATTAAAAACAGTTTATTTTTTTAGCACAGCGTGTGAACGACGCAGCCAATAATCAACTTGACCCAATCAATTTTATGGTCTTGATATTACGCACAACTTTGTCCGTTTAATCTTTGATATGTTTCCAAGACTCCTTCATTGTGCATTAAGTTTAGAACACAATCTAGCCTATAGCTTTAACCTAGACTACAAAACATCGGCTCGATTAGTGAAAGTTAATTGCATTTGAAACTGTTCGATTGTCCTATCCCAAGGAGGTAGTTCTGTGAAAAAAAAACATATTTGTTTCAAAATGTACGCAAAATATCTAGCCATAAAAATTAAGTATCTGTAAACAACAGTAACTAAAACAATAGTTACAACATTGCAGCTAATATTTATGTTTATTTAAAAATCAATTAGTGGATTCCCTACACAATGCTTACACAATTACACCGGTATTCAAATCATATGTATACGATACGTATTAGGTCTGGAGGATCGTTTGAAATTAAATTGGTTATATTAGACTAAACCAATATTAAAATATTTAAAACCAATTAGTTGCTACCCGCGGATTCACACGTAGATTTTTGCTGAATAACATTTCCTTCATAACCATATCTTTTTTAAATAATATTACAACAAGGAGAGAAGTGATAGCTATTGTTCCCATTTCAATTTTCGTGCAACATTCCATGATGTTCTATTGAACTACCTTAGGCCAGGGAGAGGAATCCTATGATAATTTTGAAACGGAAGTAGGTATATTTGAGAAATATATTCTTTTACATACAGGGTGTTCACAAAAGGGTGTCACAAACATCTATGGGTAATAGAATTCTTCATTTCAAGAAAAAATGTCCTATAAATATAGGTTAAAACATTTGTCGTATAGCCGCTAGCCGACATTTTGTATTTTTATAAAAAAATAATATCTCTGGAACTCTTCATTATAGATCCTTCCTAAGGATCTATAATCAAGGCTAGAACTATTGACCTAATGAAACCAAATTTGACACATAGGTTTGAATATATAAGAGGGAAATAAACAAACATAATTGTCTTATTTCCTTTTATATCAACAAAATGGAGTCTATTGAACATATTTAAAGACAAATAACAAAAGTCCCCTATAGTTATAAAAAATGCACTAGACATAAACTATTTGACCAATTTCTTTAAAATTCCAACGGTACTTATTTAAAAAAAAAATCCGTCAGTGCATAAGAGAACACCGCCACTGTAAAGGTACGTTTGCACAAGTCGGGAGCCACAAACATTTTGTCTTTTCATAGGCATCAGCTGTTTTGGATACGTTTTAAAAGATAACAACTATTTTTAAATTTTTATAATAATTCCAACGGTACGTTTTCTAACAAAATCCGTCAACGACACATAATCGAGCACGAACACTTCAAAGATACGCTTACACAAACCAGGAGTGCCAACATGTCATGGTTGAGAGTTAGTTGTTCGTTGCTCCTGACTTATTTACTAAAACCTAATTGATTTTCTTATCTGGATAAACTTTGAGCAAAAGAGCGATAGCGAAAATGATTGAAATGAGAAATGTTGTTACTATCAATTTACGCTCTACGCAAGCCCTTAAATGTAAACAAGTTTAAAATGGTAGTTAAATTTAATTTAACACATGGCTGTGCAACCATATTGTAATGTTTACACAGTGGATTACATTTTTCAAGCTATTTCAATTAATATCACGTGTTTGCTGTATTGCATTCCTTATAGGAAGGAATGTTTGTAACTTTAGAGGCCAGTGGGGCGAAGCCCTGTTATCAGAGAGAAATCCTTCCTTAGTACGCTTCTAGGCCAGAAGACAAAACTCCTACCAAATGTTGTCTCTATCTTTCATGGGTTTTTTTGGGCGTTGATGAATCAATCATTAAGTCGGTCATCTCCTTTTGTGAAATTCGTTGTATATACATTTTAACAGATAATTGTTTTGTTAACAAGTCATTACACTGCAATACTATAATAATATAAGTTTCTGCATTGAAACCTTTCGGTTTCTAATTCTTATTTATAAATAGCCCCATATTAAAAGCGGAGCCTCAGAAGCTAACTAGCGTTTTCTCTTAAGAAAAGCTGAACTAAAGTGATCTTAAATTTGTTGTAATATAAATTGTATTACACTTTAAACCATGTTTCAGAGAGCATGGAAAATTGATAAATATAATATAATATTAATTATTATCACTAAATTAAATATACATTAAATATAATATTAAATATTTTGTGAAGTGCCTGATGATGGAATCATTGATTCCGAAAGGCCTTGCGCGATATAACAGTAATATTGGAAAATTTTTTATTCATTTACTAGTGATAATAATTAAAACTTCTTTCCAATGCTCCAAGATTCTTCATAATATAATATGTTAAATATCATATACAAATAAATGTAATATGTTTATCAAGAAAAGTTCTCGTTTTTTCTCTTCCGATAGGACATTATTCTTTTTTTTTTTTTTGTTTCTCGAAAGGACTCTTCCAAGTCATTCCAACAATTGCCTTTCGAGTCTGCCACCTTTCCCAAGACAACCAAGGAAGCAGCTGGAACTGTCATTGTAAAAACACGGAGGAGGCGTGAGCGGCGGCGCGCCAGGCACTGAGGTAGGCGACCTCTCTAAATATGGGAGAACCGGAGAACAATTTTCAATGAAGATAATGCCGGTAATGGAAGCTCGAGCGGCAGCCGGCAGCAGCGCGCAGAGTGGCGACAGATAATCACGGGGAGGTTTAAGTGGAAAGATCACAAAAATAACTCCCGCCGCACCGCATCGTCGTGAGAGTGAGAGACCAAGGAGAGTGGAGTGGGTCTTAATAGTGCTGCAAGGCTCATCACTGGGCCTCCTAGCGACTGGCTTTCCCCTTTGGCCGTCAGCAGACAGGATATAACAGTCACTTCTTCAGCTGTCTCACTTCAGCTGCCGGCAGTTGAGATCTTACGTTCCTCCTACAGTCGTCAATAAACTAGCATTATACTTCTCCTATAGTTTTTAGAAGATAGGTTTTGCGATCCTGTCAGTGGATATTACATAATTCCTTTTCCAGTAGTCAAGACACACTTTTTAGACTACTTCTACAACCTTCTATAAATAGGCCTTAGAGTTCTCCTACAATAGAAGACACGTTTTACGCCCTCCTCGAACCGTCTCTGGATATAAGACACGATCCTTATTCAACAGTTAGAACACAAATCTTACGGTCCTACGGCAGCCGAGTCAATTACCCCTTCCTCCCATAGTTTCCGGAACACAAGTCTTGCGTTCCTCCTCCAGTTTTCACTATATATTACATGTATTTCTTTTCCAACAGTTCGAACATAGATGGTTCGTTCATTCTACAGCCGTACATTCCTCCTATAGAAATTAAGACTAGTCTTCCAATTCCGCTTCAGTTGTATCAAAATATTTCTCCAACTTTCTTACAATCACCAGGAATTAGGCCTTTCTTCCCTTTACAATCATCAAGAACCATATGTTGCGTAATGTAAATTTATTTTGGTAAGAAGGGAATCTAGTCGATCCTTTATATTGACCAGGAGAGTTAGTTGATAAGGAGAGGGTAGTCAGGGTTGCAAAATTCTTGAAGTAGCCTCTGCATGAGTCCCCGTAACCAACCCACAGATTATACGGATGACAGTATTCTGTGTCTTGAATACAGTTTAAAGCAGAGGAGATGATCCCCTAATGATTATACAGTAGGACATGCTGCTGAAGAAACGTGCGAAGTAAACCATTCTCAAGATCTTGTAAGTGGTAGAAGATAATAATCTATGAAGAAAGAAGTGTGAAGTAGAAAGTTTCTTGGCTAGTTATGAAGTGTGGCTCCTCCAAGATAGTTTGTTGTCAATGCAAACTCCCAGGAAATTTACTTTATGGTCAACAGTTGCAGCCAGATTAAACGTCAGGTTTTTATGTTTTGTCACAATTTAGTTTAAAGCCAATAATAGTGCACCAGTCAGTTACAGTTTCAATTGCCAGATCGAAGCTGTTTTGCTGGATAGCACGGTTAGTTTTTGTGCGAATGGTTAAGTCGTCAGCAAGCAGATAAAACGCAATGTTATTTTGTTCAAGTTAATTTTCAAGACTGATTTTGATATTTTTCCATCATATTCCACCACCTGTGTCTAACCCGTAAGATAGTCTACTGGGATCAACAGCAAAATGTTTGAGCATGAATAGTTCTCCAGATTATTACTCAGCAAGCCATGAGGGATGAGGTCAAAAGCTTTAGACAGGTCAAATAATCAGGTAAATAATGGCACTGTCTTATGTTCTTCAATTCAATTCAAGACTTCATTAGAAACATCCGTAGCTGCCATTGATGGGATCTTCCGCTTTTGGAAGCCATACTGCTGTGTATGGATTAATCCGAAAGTCTCTTAAAAAATTCATAATTTGTTGTAACAGGATTTTCTTCAGAATTTTGGCCAGCACAGGAAGAATGTGTACAGTACGAAAGTCACAGTAAGATTCCATTTGACCTTTTATGGGGATGGGAGTTATCTTAGTTGCTTTTAATACTGCTTGGAATACTCCACTTCAAAAACACAAGTTGACTATGTAAGAAAGAGGCTCATCGATAAGATCTGCTATTGACTTCACAACCACAGGAGTTAGGCCAAGAATACCGCCTGCTTTTGAATTTGTCAGTTTTCATGGCACAGAATCTATCCTCAAATTTTGCATATTTCAGGCACCCATATAAAAAAAACTGCTGATAGTTTTGTTATTAAATCCACTGGCACCAGGTTTAAAATTTCTGCCCAGACCATGCTTGCATTGCGATAGAGTATCTAAGTCTTCATGAACAGCCTGCCACGAAGCTCTAGAAATGTAAATAGAGCATGCAATTTTGTTTTCATTGAAGGATATATTATCTTCTTCTATTGCTTTCTTGTATATTTACCATGCTGAACTGTTTCGCGCTTTGATAAGGGGTCCCTTTACTTACTCGTGATAAACTGATCATGACTGGTTTGTCAACAAATTATTTGTAATATTACGTAGAGTTTACGTAATTCTTGCGTAACTGATTACGAATTAACATAATTAACATTGATAATTACTGAGAAAAACAGCGATCTTCCAAAATTGTATTAATGTAAAGAAATAAACAGTATTCATCCGAAAGAATTCTTTAAATTATCTGATACCGCTCAACAACAAGAACAACAACTGAAACAAGACTTCTTCATTTAGTAATCATTATCCAGCTAAAACCCTCTTAAAATTGTTGTCCAAACGTGGAAAGTGAAACAGAAAACGAAACAGGAAATAGAATAAGGCTGAAACCAGATCCTTGTGTGACACCTCACCACGGATTCCAATCCAATATAACCGGAGGCCTCCAACCTCCACGTAATTAGCCAAGATTGGTTCCAGGGAGGTTCTAATCAGACTATGATGAGATCCTGGGCACACAATGGCGTTCGTCACGCTCGCGTCATTGCCCAACATTGTGCCGGCGACATTGACCATTGTGAGTATTGTAAGTGCAGTCTCCAGGCGTCGCGTCTCGGTCCACAATGACGTGTGACTGGTCGCCAGCGGGGTCCGGGGATTGACTAATTATTCTCCCGTTCGTCGCGTTGCTTTGTTTGTCTTTCTTTTTAGAAATCAGTTTTAGTCTTCGTGTTTTGTTAGAACTTACGCATTAATTTATGGATCGATAGTAACAATTGTATTGATTGTCGTATCAAAATTTCATTTACTAAGATCACATTTTGGTCCAGTTCCAAATACATCGTGATCTTTTCTGATCAGAAGAAATAATCCGATTCAAATTCTGATCACGTTTTTAATAAAACTGCAATTTTGGTCCCTTATATCTAGTCTTACACACGGTGGTGCTATAGGTTTAGGTTAGGATAGTTTTTTAAATTTTAATACACACGCCATTTTAGATCAATTCCCTGAAGACAGAATACAATTTTTTAAATTATTATCATTACATGATAACTATGAATGTTTCTCCCCACTTGATAATTAAAGTAGCAATATGCATATAATAGCAGTTGCAACCTAGTTATATCTAATACTGCAAAATCATTTTTTTTAATAACGAGGATGGAGTTCTTAAATTCCAGGCCTCGATAATCTATTGGTGTGATCTTTTACCAAAAGAAACCTCTAAGGTTTATAGTGACAATAATTTAGAACATTGCAAAAAAGTAACTTTTTATTTGTAGTTAACAATTTTGACAGCCAAAAACTAAATAAGAATAAATAAAATTACTAAACAGATTGATGCGTAGCCATGTGTTTTTTTTATAATATTTTGTAAGTTACCAACATACGCGATAAAGTTGATAACTTTAGTTAAGAGTAACGAACGAAAATACTCAATAAATACTTTTTAATGAATGTAATCTGCAGAGTGGTCAATACTCACCTCTGATTCCTCGACAATACTCTCTCTCTGCGATTTTTTGTTATTTTTACGGTTTTATTGTGTAATAAAAAGTCTCATTTGAGTGGTTATTAGTCCATTTTATCCCCCTCCCTAACACACCAAATTATTATTACGTTAAAAATAAATAAATTTACCATCTTTTTTATTTTTGTTATAGTATATTTAAACATAAGTATCTTCGTAATATCAGATTGGAACTTGGTATTGATAGTTTGTTTTAACACAATCGCTACCAGAGGTTATAGTAGTAGTGAGTGATTTAGTCTCAATACTACTCATGTATATCCGAGCATTACTCGGTAGCCAACATTTTAATCGGCCTTTTGAATAAATTATTAATCTTATGAAAAAATCAAACTTGTTTGGATTTTTAAACAGAAGTGAATTTTAAGTAATATTTCGTATATCAGCGCTATAATTCGCTGCCTTGTTATTACCACACTCGTACTTTACAATGACTGTTGTGTCTTGATTGAGTTAATCGGATTATTCAAATCGTGTATGGAGGGACACGAATTATAGATCATACACAATAAAATTAGGATTTAAAAACTTCGTCTTCTCTTCCTGCGCTATCACTTGATTGCAGATTTCGACCGTCTTCAACGAGTTGGGAACCCTTTGGTCCCATCTCAATATCGAATAAAATCACGACTAAGGCTGATGCAATTATGAAATTCGATGAATGGAGTACGAGGATCGAAATTGCAGCTGCACGTATTGAATCCATCCAGATCCCATCCACTTGCAGGAATGGGTGAATTGAAAGAACGCCCTAGAGCTCTTCCTACCCCCTCTAATTACTTCCCCCTTTTATTCCTTTCAAGGCTTTCAATTTGCATTTCTTTCCAGTAACACATGCATGTTTGTAGAGCACAATAGGTTTTACTCTTTACCTCAGGGTTTCCATGAATATTGTTTCCGTACGACATTCATCGCCCAGCAGTATCCTAGTCGTGACTCGTTATTCATATCTAGATGCTATTGGCGATACTGCACTGAGCAATCAATCAATGTGAGCTGTTCCGATTGAAATACGACCGTTCCTGTCCTCGCGACAGGCCCTCGTGCACCAACCAACACACGGACGGAGCTCTGTCCTGGTTATAGTCCCTGTTTACGCAAACACATCCCGCGTTATAGCCAATGTTTGAAGAACAGAGTAAACAACACCTGCTCCCTAAATCACCTAACCTATTGTCTCAGCTAGAAGATTGCAGCCGTTTGCGCTTAGGCAAATTGAAACTACCTCTTGCTCGCGCACAGACTGGTTGGCTATCCTGGTTTCACGATGATGTACACCGATTGCCTGTAACATACATGCCATTGTAGTATTTTACTAGCAAAGGCGCAGACTGTCGGTTATTACAATACACACTTGTGAGTGAGCTTCTTGGTAGTAGGTCTAATAGTGGGAAAATTCTCTTCCGGAATTGAAGGCATCTGCGATCCATTGCAGTTGGAATTTTGCAATACGCACTATTTGAAGGGATTGTAGAAACTACAGCAATTCATCCAAGGATTCAGACTACAACTTGAAGAAAAGTATCATATTCAAAATGAAGAGCTAAGGATCATTCAACATCTACAGTTACAAATAAATATCAACGATACTTCATAAGAGTATTTAGTAGAGTACAGATAGATTTGTGTTATTTATTAGATCATTTTATAGTGAACACCACGTTTTTATTTTCAGGCAGGAGGAAAACAAATTACTTGTAATAGCTTACAGAAGAGAAAAATTTTGAAGGGTTTCTGCAACCCATTGGAGTTGAAATTTCATGATGAGCTATATTTGAAGGATTTATATAAATTACGAGTAAAACAATCCATCCAAGATTCAGAATAATGACGTGAAAATCATCATAGTCACATCGCTCCGAAGAGCTATGGTTCGTTTAACATCTACAGTTTCAATAAGTATCAACGATGTTTTTCAAGACTGTTTTACGTAGAGTACAGATGGTTTGTGTTATTTTCCAGAACATTTTATGGTGAACACCACTTATTTCCAAACAGGAGAAAAACAAATTACTTGTAAGTCAGCTTCTTACTTGTAAGTAGCAAAAGTGGAAAACCCCTTCTGGAATTGAAAGGTTTCTGCAACCCATTGCAGTTGAAATTTCGTGACGCGCTATATTTAGAGGATTTGTAAAAATTAAAACAATCCATCCAAGATTCAGATGATTAACGTGAAAATCATCATAGTGAAATCGCTCCGAAGAGGTAAGGATCGTTTAACATCTACAGTTGCAATAAGTATTAACGATGTTTTACAACAGTAGGTATTTCCGTAGAGTACAGATGGATTTGTGTTATTTTCCAGAACATTTTATGGTGAACACCACTTATTTCCAAACAGGAGAAAAACAAATTACTTGTAAGTCAGCTTCTTACTTGTAAGTAGCAAAAGTGGAAAACCCCTTCTGGAATTGAAAGGTTTCTGCAACCCATTGCAGTTGAAATTTCGTGACGCGCTATATTTAGAGGATTTGTAGAAATTAAAACAATCCATCCAAGATTCAGATGATTAACGTGAATATCATCATAGTCAAATCGCTCCGAAGAGGTAAGGTTCGTTTAACATCTACAGTTGCAATAAGTATTAACGATGTTTTTACAACAGTAGGTATTTCCGTAGAGTACAGATGGATTTGTGTTATTTTCCAGAACATTTTATGGTGAACACCACTTATTTCCAAACAGGAGAAAAACAAATTACTTGTAAGTCAGCTTCTTACTTGTAAGTAGCAAAAGTGGAAAACCCCTTCTGGAATTGAAAGGTTTCTGCAACCCATTGCAGTTGAAATTTCGTGACGCGCTATATTTAGAGGATTTGTAAAAATTAAAACAATCCATCCAAGATTCAGATGATTAACGTGAATATCATCATAGTGAAATTGCTCCGATGAGCTATGGATCGTTTAACATCTACAGTTTGCAATAAGTATTAACGATGTTTTTCAAGACAGTAGGTATTTCCGTAGAGTACAGATGGATTTGTGTTATTTTCCAGAACATTTTATGGTGAACACCACTTATTTCCAAACAGGAGAAAAACAAATTACTTGTAAGTCAGCTTCTTACTTGTAAGTAGCAAAAGTGGAAAACCCCTTCTGGAATTGAAAGGTTTCTGCAACCCATTGCAGTTGAAATTTCGTGACGCGCTATATTTAGAGGATTTGTAGAAATTAAAACAATCCATCCAAGATTCAGATGATTAACGTGAATATCATCATAGTCAAATTGCTCCGAAGAGCTATGGTTCGTTTAACATCTACAGTTTCAATAAGTATCAACGATGTTTTTACAACAGTGTATTTACGTAGAGTACAGATGGATTTGTGTTATTTTCCAGAACATTTTATGGTGAACACCACTTATTTCCAAACAGGAGAAAAACAAATTACTTGTAAGTCAGCTTCTTACTTGTAAGTAGCAAAAGTGGAAAAACCCCTTCTGGAATTGAAAGGTTTCTGCAACCCATTGCAGTTGAAATTTCGTGATGCGCTATATTTAGAGGATTTGTAGAAATTAAAACAATCCATCCAAGATTCAGATGATTAACGTGAAAATCATCATAGTCAAATCGCTCCGAAGAGGTAAGGATCGTTTAACATCTACAGTTGCAATAAGTATTAACGATGTTTTACAACAGTATTTCCGTAGAGTACAGATGGATTTGTGTTATTTTCCAGAACATTTTATGGCTAACACCACTTATTTATCCCCAGACAGGAGAAAAACAAACGCGGCCGTTCTTGTTGTCCAGGTGCATATTTCCTTAATAACGCCGAGAATGATTACAGAAAATCATCGTTCAGTTGTAATAAAAATGGAAAAAAACGATAGGCTCGTGCAATCAGTACCGCAACAATTAACGTAACGACCGGATTGGAGAGGGAGAGGCTCGGTAGTAAAAGAAGAATGCCGCTGCGGCCTCGAAACCCAGACGTGCTGATTTGAGGGAGGAAAAGGCAATAAAGCGAGCAGAAATGAAACGGTTAAACTTCATCAAGTGGTTGTAAAATGTTTACTGACTGTGTTTAATCCAGGAAAGGTTCGCAATTTGGCTCGAAATGGCTGAGAAAAATAATTCCTGCTTCCCGCATGCGTTTTCGTCCAAGGAAGATTTGTACCTTCAAATTTGTAGGTTACCGCTTCTGTGGGTCGTATGATTTTTAAGCTACTAGCGTATCAACCCCACAGGTAAGATCTCTAATAAAATCTTGTTTTTATGTTTGTTCTCTTTTCTTATTAAAAGATATGTTATGAATCAAATACAGGGTACGACAAAGGTCTGTTAAGCGGATATACAGCTTAGATATAATTTCCATTTGACATAGACATAACGTAATAAATTTAAGATATTACATAAGTATAACGTACTGATCTAGTACAACCACTTCTCGGTAAATCATTTACTTCACCTGTCTCTTTAAATCTCTTGTTCAAAGTATTAATTTCTTGCCGACTAGTTGGTTCTGTTCCAGGAAACTGTTGTACGAATGCTGCAATCACATCGATAACTGTTCGATCAAATTGCCACCACTTCTAAAAAAGTGCACGTTGATCTAGAGAAAGCTTAATGTATTATGACCACATATGCAAGCGCACGTTTAATTATTTTTTAATAAAACAAATAATACACTCGCCAACTTAACTTAACGCTTGCCAGTGGTCGACTGGCTAATAAATCCTATAAAATATAAATATAAATCCAGATTACACCTTAGATCAAATAAGCAGTGGCACTGATGAAAGATTATAATCTATAATGTCGTTGCCTCTGGATTGGAAATGCTGTCCTTATTAATTTCGAGTTTTCCAATAATTTTATTAATTAGTTTGTGTGCAGTCAGTTCACCAGTATTACGTATTAGAAACCGCACGTTTTTTACACTTTAAAAGAAAGTAATTCAATGAATCTGATAAGAATATAGTATTCTATGTCTAAGCATATTTTACTATTCATGAACGATAATTTTTCCGTAATATACAAATCGGTTAATAATATTATAAAACTACTGATTGTCAGATTTTTCCTTGAGAATTTTACGTTTAATGGTAAGGCAAGAAGTATCTTTCTGAGATTTTATCTTTAAGTGATTTAAAATTAATTATTGAAAGGTAACCTACTATGTTTTTTGCACACTTGTTAACTACGTGCCATGGTATTCTTAATAGTGCTTTTATACGTCGTTTTACATGGAAGAAAAATAAATTATCTAAAAAATGATAGACTGCCATTAACCTACATTTTCCAATAGTAACTCCCCATACTACAAAATTGATATTTGATTATACTGAAAACACTAAAATACTTATTACTGGTTCTCCGAAGAATATCTTGACTGATGTTGATACAGCAGTATCTAAGATACCTCAGTCGCGCGGGATAGAACAGGTCAGAACATATATTTTTCGAAACAATTGAATCCATAAATCCAGGTAAAAAAGGCAAAAAAATATATGAACAAAATGTAAACAAAGGATTACCTTTCCTACATAATACAGGATACCTTTCCTGGATACTATTATTAAATAGTAGTCTCTATATCCAAAACGAAGTAGACTGAAAGTATCAACTCGTCTGTCCAAAAGGATAACAGGATTTGCCATCGTTATAGGTTAAAAAGGTATAACACAACGTTTCGAGGATTGGAATCTATCCTTTTCGTTAGGTGGGGGAAGTATTAATACATAAAAAATAGAGAACAGAATGAAGCAAAGAAGGTAAAAGTCAGGGTTCAAACATATCCAAAAGTTGCTTGGAGTCCAGTCCAGGCGTTGTCACTGCACAGGATGCAAGTCCCGAGTACAAATCACAAGTACGAGGATCATAATCACACATCACACTAGCACAGACTACAATGGGATACGTCATCGTTCTAGTTACGTGTATGACTTCGTTCCACTCGGTGACCTTGAAATATTGAAGAAAAAGATTGTTTCTGATTTTAGTATCTTCAGAACGGATCTCCATTGAACTGAAGTAAGAAAAAAGAGTGACGTTATGATTGCTGCAAGGAGACTGTATTTAACTTGGGAAGTGTATATTTCTGACAATACCCTGGAATCTGATGCTATTCAACGGTATATATGACCTGTTCATACATTACGTCTTCATTCTTGTATGTACGCGTAGCACTGGGTCGATTTGAATCCCAACTCTGATCATCTGTTTCGCGGTCAAGGCAAAGTTATTCTGCGATGATCGACCGATGTGTAAAATTACCTGCCTCTTCGTGCTATGTGATTCCCATGTTGAATAATACTTACGATCGTAAAAAGATTTCATCACTGTTTCAATTATTTTGTTGCGTGTACGTAAGAATGTTCCGTGTGAACAGGACAAACTACGTACCAGGCACCAAGCTGATTACGATATGAACATTCATGTGTACGAAGTATTCATACAATACGTGAGTACGGATTCAGTTCAGATAATTATTAGTTATAGCGATTTTTCTGAGCTTCTTTGGTTATCTACGAAATATCTTTGTCGTTGATAACAATGTGGTAAACTCACGTAATCTAATTTCTCAGAAACACAGATCTTGCTGTTGGAAATAAAACACAGCTCGGACCCGAAAGATCTTTCTTAAAATCATGTCGTTTTCTCTTCGTATGTGCTATAGCTCTTCATAAAAGAAGGTCCTAAGTAACTTGAAACCTGGTACACCTGCCCTTCCTGATCTTAACTGCAAGTAACACCGAAAAGAAATGCCGTCTACCTGTAGTTCTGTCGACTCTTTCGATATGCCGTTGCATTGACTTTCCATTAATAATTAATCAGAATTGTACCAAACTAACAAATTGATTTTCCCGAAACCAGAAATTATTACGTTAAAATGAACTTGAACAATACTTTCATAACTGTTGCATCCTCTGTTCTTCAGATAGTATCCCTGAAAATGCGGTTTATCCCTTCATGGTTGTATGTTTAGTACTATTGCTGTTACACCGTTGGGTGATTGAGTCTCATGTATTTATAGATAAATCTTAACATATGTTTAATTATTATCTAGTGATAATCAGAACTGATTTGGTTGGAAACGCCCTGACGTTCAGGAAAACTGATGTTATGAGAAGACATTGTGCGAGATCTTCCATTAGATCTCACAAAGAAGGACATCACTTTATCAACTAAATTCTGTTCTATTCGTGATTTGATAGTGCTGTCATATTCAGGGGCGTGCCTAAGGGAAAGCCTGGGAGACCTCCCCCAAACACTTGAGAAAAATAACAAAACCCTCTCATAAGGGTAAACCAATAACTCCAACATTACATCTAATTGAAAAGTTTTTGTTGTAAAACCTCTTAGTTCCACATATTTATTTAGGTGGCCCAAAATTAAGATCGGACCGAAACTTGAAAATCGATTTTTGCTTGAACGCTATATTAGACTACGTAACAATATACTTGAATATGTAATTTTTAGATCAGAATATCCTTTCCTTTTTTATAAATTTATTTACGAATATGAAAGCAATTAAAATAAAATTATTCATTAGTTAAATCTGACAACAACCATTGTGTGCTTGAACGTTCTAACTTGCACGAAATGGGTGCAGGTATTTTATTCAAACTGGAACTCGATTCAGGGGTATTTCCAGAGAGATACGCTAGTCAATAAGTTAAGAAATAAATACGCCGCCAAGCTAGTTAATTTACGTTGTCCATTGTAACATTAGTATTTAGGACACTAACTAATTAAATGTACTATGGATCAGATTTAATGTACTATGTATTCTGTTTTAGGATCAGAAGTAAATAACAAAGAGAACCTAATGGCAAAAGAAGCTTTGTCCACATTGCCAAACATCCAGTATCTTTAAAGTAGTCGAGATCTCCCCCTCCACATTATATATGAGCTTATATTTGAGCCTTCACAAACTGAAGTCCTGGAAATGTTCGATATGTCCTTTACTCTAATCCTTGTGATAAGCGTAAGTGGTATTTCCACTCTTCTCCACCCATCCCATCTTTGGGTCTGAGAGTCTCATTCACATATTGTATTTCCGGAACTGACAATCCTCGACCTCACTAGACTCACATTACCCAAGATCGCGGGCGCCTCTCCGCGGCTGATCCCGACAGTTAACGACTAGCACTCAAGCCCAGACCGCGGGCGGGCTCTTTATCAAAAATGCCAATAAAACAGTCTTATCCCTAGCGCAATAAATTTGACTTCCATTAGCCCCTAATGGGTCTAATCTACGGGCCCATTAGTCGCTGAAACCTAGACCTTGTCTTGAGGACATTCCAACCGTATCGGTCAACTTCGCCTGGTCGCTGTGGCGGACACTCTAATTTTATTTCGGACCCCGAGACGGTCTCAGATAGCGATGCCTTGTCGGTTGTGAGAGCAAAGTCGTGTTCTCCTACAACCGGTGTTCCCTCCCCCCCCGTCCTGGCGACTCCCATCTGGCACTGGCCTCGCTCGGCTCAGCCCGCTCAAGTCGGAAGTTAGGAGAGTCACTCTTCCACCTCCGAAAGACCACTGACTTTACGACGCAGTCGCTTCACCTTGGCGATGAATATTCGCTGACTCGAGCATACGACATCTCACTAATTGATAGCCATAGATTTACGACCGTATTTACTACTTTGTTTACGTTGAACATAATAGACTGTCGAACGTTCAAACTCGTTGTAAATACGCATTTCACGTTTGGTATTGAAGTTAAGAGAGTCACTCTTCCACTTCCAAAAGACCACTGACTTTACGACGCAGTCGCTTCACCTTGGCGATGAATATTCGCTGACTCGAGCATACGACATCTCACTAATTGATGGGCTTAGATTTACGACCGTATTTACTACTTTGTTTACGTTGAACATAATAGACTGTCGAACGTTCAAACCCGTTGTAAGTACGCATTTCACGTTTGTTATTGAAGTTACGAGAGTCACTCTTCCACTTCCAAAAGACCACTGGCTTTACGACGCAGTCACTTCACCTTGGCGATGAATATTCGCTGACTCGAGCATACGACATCTCACTAATTGATGGGTTTAGATTTACGACCGTATTTACTACTTTGTTTACGGTGTACATAATAGGCTGTCGAACGCTCAAAATCTAGAGAATGTTCTTATTAACACACATTTTAAATGTGTTATTATAACATTCAATTTCATTTCTATGTAATAAATAACTTTCCAGTGATCAGATCTGAATGGAATAATAGTTTGAGTTTTGGATTTGTTCCTAAATCGAGTTGCCATTGTATTTCTTGACGTAGGCTACTTCGTTTATGACTTTGAGATGGGCGCAGGAACATTTTTCTTCAATGAATTGCGTCTCTCGTGGTAATGGTATTTAAATTACTCTTCTTTCGGCAGCGCCATTGTCGTTTTTCTGAATTAGGCGTTTTAAACGCCCCGAAACGCCGAAAGAAGCGTCATTAACCACATTCATCGTCGGCCTCCCGTTGATGAGAGCCGGGAACTCCTCGAGGGTCTGTCACGAGGATATCTCACAGGACACGACCGCGACGGCATTAGTGACACGGCATGAGGCATGATGTCCCGCGTCGTCGTGGGAGCGGCGCGACGCACCAGACTTTGGTAATTGAGGCACAAAACAATACTCAGGGAATGTGATGTGTTTTCCCACGAAGCGCTGATTAAGAT
Organism: Homalodisca vitripennis; assembly: GCF_021130785.1. Taxonomy (NCBI): domain Eukaryota; kingdom Metazoa; phylum Arthropoda; class Insecta; order Hemiptera; family Cicadellidae; genus Homalodisca; species Homalodisca vitripennis. Next base: position 64,424,750 of record NC_060213.1, read on the forward strand.
TCTCTAAAAGTTCGTCATCCGGGGAGCCCACGACAAGGACCCCGCTCACCAATTTGGCGACCGCGGAGGAAAATAGAAAAGTGGCCAAATGCACTTACCGGTCGCGGAGCGCTGCGGCGGGCGGGCCCGTCTCGGCGTTGTTTTCTTTTTCAATTACCCGAGGTCGCTTCTCCACACTCGTCTCAGAACCAGTCTACCCATTACCCCCCTCCCCCCCTCTTACCTTACCGCGGGAATGATGGAATGGCTTTAGTGGGAGGAGGGGGTGGAGGTAAACTATCTCTGTGTAATTAAGAATGCCGATAGAGACAGAGTTTGAAAAATTATTGCAACGAAGAACACAGGACCACCGCCCGTCTGAACTTACTGTCTATTGGTCTCTATTTTTAGCACATTGCAGTCAGATTCATATATTGTGATATGCAATATGTTGTTAGCTTATAAGTTTCCACTGATGGTGTTAACTCGTAGGAGCATCAGCTCCGATTTCAGGAGTACAGTTGGAGTTATTAAAATAATGGAGTGTTTACTTTCGGATCTAAACATATTAATAGCCGAGTTTGAAAGTTAACAATGAATTAACTAGAAGAGCTTGTTACATTAAAATGTAGGTAGTTTATTTCTGCGTTTAGACATATAAAGCAAATAATTTACAAACAAGAGGGTCGTGGTTTCTGCGTTTAGACATATAAAGCAAATAATTTACAAACAAGAGGGTCGTGGTTTTTGGAAGCTATAGAATCAAAGAGCAACTTTTAATATTCATAACTCTGAAACTGGTGATCCGATTAAGATCAAATTTGTGTGAAAGATACGTACGAGTGTAGCGTTTCTGGGATATTTGCTATTACATTGCTATTACATTATCGACTTATCTTTTATTATTAGCCGGGTGGTTCAAAAATTCGAAAATGGTCACGAGTTAGTTAGCACTTGAAATAATTATCTTGGGCGTGTAATTTTGTAAACCACTATTTAAAACGTTTCATTTTTAACGCGGTTTTAATGCTTGTTTTAGCAGAACTGCCAGCTTGCGTTAGGATAATGTTACATCCAGATTGTCACTTTTGTGGTATAATGCAATTTTAGTATTCCTCCTTAAGGAACTTTACTATGAATCATCTGTAAAAACGGCAATGGCATACCATTATATTTCCGCTACAATGACTATATATTGCCTGCATCTGGAAAATACTACTCACCGCGAAGAACTTACTAGAACCTATTGCTGCTTTCCAGACAATTATTGTCTGGGTATCCCTCAAAGGACATGGTTCCGTATCTTGAAGCCATAGCCTTGATTAGAAGGATCTATAATCAAGGGTCATCATAGTCAGTGACAGGTTCAGAGCCAATGTCCAGAGGAAGGCATGTTATTCAGATCATACACTCCAGCTACGCATATTCAGGACTACGTGTTTTAAAATTATTTCAGTTTTAGGCTATTTTTATTGCAATATAGAAATAATTACATGCTATAGTGTACCTACACATAAAGTACCTATGGTGGGAAGGGCTGATTCGATGTAAATGTTGAATTTAGCTCCAGTTAACCTTCCTCTTACGTGCAGCATCTGAAGAAATCTGATGATATTGCAGACTTGACTCCTGAAAAGTGAAGTCAAGTTCGTCTAAAGGGATCCACAAATAATAGTCGGTGACGAAGAACGAAGACGCTCAAAACGATCCTCCCGCATCGTTTCAACATCAAAGACACTCAAACTACAAAAAGTGGTGCAATCTAGGTGAAGAGGTATTCTCATTGTATAATCAACTCCACAATTATTGAGCGCACTACGATGTTGACTGACACGATTCCAAAGCACGGTGGAGCGACCGAGTCTTATACACATAAAGCAGCTAAGGTGGTAAGGGCTGATTCGTTGTGAATGTTCAATTTAACTCCAGTCACCTTCCTCTTACGTGCATCATCTGAAATCTGATAATGTTGCAGACTTGACTCCTGAAAACTGGAGTCATGTCCGTCTGAAGGGATCCAAAAATAGTCGGTGACGAATGACGAACCTAAGACTCCAGATTTCAGGAGTCAAGTCTGCAACAACATCAGATTTCAGATGCTGCACATAAGAGGAAGGCGAACTGGAGCTAAAGTATATAGTGTATGTTTCCAGAGGTAAACTCTTAAATTAGGATGCTGTAAGAGTTGTGTTGAAATTAATTAATTTTATGTAATCTGCCAATGTTATATGAACGTATTTTTCTTGGCCAGTTACAGCGTTGATTGTTTCAAGTTAAAAGTTATAATTTAGTGTTTAGTTTAGGTTACTTCTCTTTTTTACTGTCGATCTGAAACAACATATAAGCTTAGAACAGTTTCTTACGTTATTGTTCAGACGATTCTGGTTTAGAATTCGCAGCTCATCAAAATAGCTGGCTTAACCTGCATTATCCAGTTTGGACTTTTGGATATTTCGCTTGTACCATGCTGGTGTACAGATTATTACAATACATTTATACGTAAACACAGCTAGTTAAACTACATGTTCTTACAATATTAGTTTGCAGTTGTGGAAATAAACGCTTTATGCAGATAGGAACTACTCGTCAACATAAAATAAAATATGTTCTTAATTTCGGATTAGAATTAAAGTTTCCAGGTATACAATGCGTTCAAAATCAAAACAGCTTCTCAAAATATATTACGCAACTGTCTGTTCAGGTTATTGAAACTCTCGTTTAATGGCCTATGACTATATCCCCCATATCTTACTCTATGCTGCCTTTTTCCATGAAGACGTCACTAATGCAGATTAGGCTATACGATAAAGGATGTGACATTTATCTTCGCCGCAAGAACACGTATTGTGATTCAAATTAGCAATAAAGCTCTTTTTATTATAAATTATCGTCTACTGTCATCCAAAATCATAAACTAAAGTAATTTATTTCAGCATCAATAAAATCCTACGTGAAAGTCACATAGTAAAAAAGGCAAAGGAATAATTTCACTAAAGGTCACTTAAACTTCCTTCACATATTGGTGCAATCTAAGAAGAATTATTGTGAAGAATACAAACATCTTTCAAGCTCAATTGGTATCAATAAATAATTAATTCAGATTGGCATTACTTTACTGTTATAAATAGCACCGATATATGTCGGTAAAAATAGCAAATACACTTTCCAGGCTGCCACTATAAAAAAAAATGAAAGCTTTACAGTCAGAAGATAACGATTTCAGCACGACCACGACCCAATTACGATAAAAAGTAAACAGTTGTAAGTCCTTAGAGATAGTGACATAACCTAGAAACGTGCGACTCGTAAAAGATAGTATCTCTTTGAAAACTCACAAATCCATGATGCTCAGCTTCAATCGGATATACAAACAAGAACTAATGTCGTTTGTTAAAATGTCTTTGAGGAAGACGATCACTCGAATTGACTTAGATTGAGAAGGGTTCAAATAAAGGCATGTTGATTAGAAAAACACATTGAAACCCTCGACTTAGGAGAGAGAGTCAATACTCTGGGTGCAATAAGCACAAAAGTATGTAATAAGCACTGTTGAAAAAGGTATAAGATCACAGATAGAAATCATGTAGGCCTAACAGTGCTGACTATGAGTAGCCCTATCATATACTGGCATCACGTTATTGGCTCATTCTCTCTAATTAACCTGTCACATGCCTTTATTCATTCTTAATTTTTCGGCAAAGATATTTCTTTCTGAACCATTCCAATGTATTTCTTGCTGTTACTCCCCGTGACACCGGACACGGCGGTGTCTGCAGGCTCACGTTCCCTGTGGCGGACCGGATTGATCGCCGTTCCCTTTGTCTCCCTGATTGATTCGGCCGTGTTCCGATGTTCCCACCGTCCCGATCCAGGTTCCCTCCCCGCGGCACTCGCTCTCAACACATCGCCTGCCAGTCAGGCCTCACACAAAACATGGATTAAACTTTCATCACTGACGACAATAGAAGTACAGTAGTGAGTAACGGTGAACGCGGGCAAGGACGGCGATCGAGTTTTCAACCCCCCCCCCTCCCCACCGGTGTCATAGAACAACATTTTTGTTACCTATAAACGTTTTTTTTGTATTTTTGTTTTTGTAGCTATAACATTGACAGGAATGTTATAGTAATTTTTCTATTGCAATATGTGTGTACATTTGAATATAAATTCAATTTTGAAGATTGGCTACCTACATGTTTATGTGCTTTCCATCTAATTTTGTCTGTAGCCTATAGTAAATGGCTTATACTTAAGAGTATAGCTTTAAAAATAATATTTTTGGTGGATAACAAATGCCAATATCAAACAATTTGAAAATGGATGTTTTATCTAAATTTTTACTGAAAGTGGAAATTTACAAAATTCTGCAACCAAACGTACAGGAGTTACATTGTTCAAGGTATGTATTTATTGAGTAAACCGAATGTTTTTTCGCAAATACAATTTTCTGGCAAGTCTATACAGTAGATTAATTGTAATTAATAACTGAAACACATGAGCAGTACTAGTAGTAGGCTATTATACAGGTTCACAGTAACCCCTGACCTTGAAATAAAATTAACTGAGTATTTAATGAAGGTTAGATTTACTGCACATGTTTTCATACATAATATAGACCTATAGAGGGGTTTATTCCAATCATTTTATAGCAAAATTAGTACTTTTATTTGCCAAAATAACGTGATAGCATAATTTAGTCGTACGGTACGTTAGCGCTCTCATGAAACTAAAATAACGTTTCCTACTCCCTGGTTGTTTTCTGCTTGTAGCGCTGTAGAGAAACAAATTTGTTTCTATCACAACAACAATGTCAAACCACCTTCATTTTAAGCCGTTATTTTGAAGATATGATAAACAAACATAGTACAACAACAAACATAAATAGATTTTCTTCTAAATGTAGGCTACCATTTTATATTAAAACGGTGAATTATTGAAAAGTCTGAGATCTTTTTATCTGAATTATAATTGAAATACTGATGGTGTAGTTTGTATGTATAATTGTCATGTCTTTTAAACATGACATCTCTCATTATTATATGATCAGCGGTGTGTATAGGTTGATCTTTTCGGGTTTCATTGCACAAATAAAGAACCTTTAACTACAACGAACAGTCCCCGGTAGCGAAAAAAGTTTGAAAACAAAAATACCTGTATGTGAGAAACGTATTGTATTTCATCGCCTTGAACCGAGGTATTTTTGATAATACTGCAGTTTTAAGTAAAAAAAGTGGCATCTTCGACCTATAAGAAGATACCTCATCGAATGGTTAGGGCTATTTTAAACGTAGTTGCCCGCGTAATATCAAACCAAAGAAACTGTGATCATACATATATTACATAAAAATATTGAATGAGACATATTAAATAAGCGCTAACAATAATAAGAACCGCCCAAAAGTTTTTATTAAATTCAGCAATATGTTTAATTGTATTATTTGAATGACAAAGTTGATTCTAACTCAAAACAAAAGTTATACTTACCAAATTTCCGCCGCATTTTACTCATATATATATATATATATATATATATATATATATATACAAAGTCTTATCCTTTTTTTAAGTCACGGCTGCATTTTGCCGATGTATATAAAACACAGATTTATTTTTGTTTCGTACATCATAGTACTATTAATTGCGCTGGTAAGCATATTGTAAGTAATTGCCATTGTATCAGCTGTTCTTATTAATATAGTTAGCAGTAAAAAAGTAAAACAATTTAAACGTCACAATTTAACTTTCATGATAAATAAAAAACGATCGCAATAATGTTATTTTTTTATTAATGATAAGATGTATACTAATATAATATTATAGTAGGACTATAAATCTAGAGTTTATAATGCTTGAACACGTATATAAAAAGTGTTCAAACGATTAAACGATTAAAGCACATACAAGCTTTTTAATTATAAAATTACCTAAGAATTATATTAAACTATCTGTGCCATAATTAATGACATATTACGTACAACACTAAACGCTACTTTAAAGTTTACGTCAAGATTTGTATTTCACAAAAAACATTTAGAGTAGAACATAAGTTTCGAATTAATTACAAGAAATGTGATTTATACGCTAAAAAACAAGGTTCATCGTTAACTTTAAACAAGTGCGGCCTATCGGTTATTATTTGGGGAATAGAGATGCGCAATTAATACAATTAATATAAATAATTATAGGCTGGTAAAATTAATAGTCTCGGTAATTTGCGCATTTTAGATAACACACATAAAAAACTTTTCGTTATTTGTATAATTTCATGTAAATAAATTAGATGAAAAACAATGCACTCTTATGGTTATAATAGTCGTCAAGTTCCTGGGCGGTGATCAAAATTGTGGTCGACAGTTGCACCTGTTAAACCTCTACTAGAAGCAGTGGAAGACAACACTGGGGTAATATTCCATAATCAATCAATATTATGTTGAAATACTTAGCCTATACTGATTTAAATTTTACGAATTGCTTGGACAGAAAGTCACATTTATAAAGTTTATATTTTCACGAAGCCATGTACCCCGTAAGCCATGTACATCAACCTAGTACACTATAACATAAAAATAATGAATGGTTGCAACATGAGGTTAGACAACAAAGTATTCCAGAAGTCTGGTGAAGAAGACAAAACGACGTGAGTTTGATGACATTTTTACCCAAATGCACTTCATCAAGACGACCCCGGCTCGATCCAAAAAGTCTAATTACAGGAAAAACTCCGACAAGCAACTCGTTTTCGACGAAATTACCGCAATTACAACATTACGGCGGTCGGCAAGCGGGTCTAAATCATCGAGGTAATTTGTAGACCAAACAAAGAGCGGGAGAATGGGCTGCGTGCAGTTTACCACGGTAACGAATTTACTTTATGACGGAAACATAAAAAGTGAGGTTATGTAGGCGGGTGACATCTGACCGGATGTGGACCGGTCCGCACTTCCGTTTCGGCGCTAGTCGCTGCCGACTTGATATCATAATCACATTGTTGTGCCTCGCTGGCCGTGACTGGCGCCAGGAAATGTGTTCGCTTTCCCGCGTTTCCTGCTCTCTCACATGTGACTGCGTAATTACCTTTTGTCTTTGTTATCTTTTAGGAATCTTTTCGAGTCTGCAGCTCGTTATTTTTGTGTTGTTTCATTTCTCTTTGAAGAACCGAGTTGATGAACACTATTTTTCAGGGCCAACCTTGATGTTATCATACGGAAGGGTATGTCTCGGGCGTTTTATTTATTATATTTAGACACGACGTAATGGCTTTCTTTGTTACAGACCACGCCCTCCGGATGCGTTACGGGGAACGTTTTTACACCCTTCGATAAAAGTGACGGTAGGGCTTAAATAAAAGCACTAAGCATAATATACGAAGAAACCATTAAACGGTTATTTTATTTCAGTAACTGCTCCATAATGATGGTGATAGTTGATTTTAATGAGAAAAAACCAAGTCGTAAATATAAATAATAGTAATGGGATGAATGTGAAAATCCACACTGGAAATAGGCGACATAACGCGGAGAGAAACGGCGAGTGGGGCAATCTAGGGCGAGGAATGTTCGTTCAGTGGAAACCAAAACGACCACAATCCGTATATTGTTATCGGTCCACTAATGCACCGGGTAAAACACGTGGGCGGACAGTAAGATAAACAAAACTGGTAGTGAGTGGTCTGTGGAATGGAGGAGAGAGGGAGCGAGAGAGATGGAGGACAGACGTGAACCCGACTCGAACCGTCCTCTCTTCTAATGAGAGCCCTCGCATCGCAGCGGCTGAAAAATGAGTCGGCCAGTTGAGGAAAATTAATAAGAGCGCGGCGACGAGGTGAAGTCTATATTGAGAGCTCGTGATAAATGAGCGCGGTGTATGAGGTATGAGTGAAGACTGGACTGGATTTTGAATTATGGGAAAGAATGAGGCAACAGTGTGTAGAGGACAGCATACGAGACACCAACCCTATGTTGTTTCAATATATATCATATCAGAAGTAAGATAATATTTATTAAAACAACACATTTGAATAGTCGCGTCATTTTTTTAAAGTATTAAAAATATTGTTAACATACATCACGACGAATAGAAGTGTAATACCTCTGAGTTGCAAGTTTCTTAATAACCAGAAAAAACATAATTCATTAATAGGACTAACGGGCCTGGTAAAATTACTGAACCCTTGTTTCTGTTTCCAGGTTACACATTTATAGAATTAATTATCAAGCGGGGTAATAAATGTTCGCACCACTGTATTGGCACATCGTCGACTCTTCAGGCTTCTCAGAACAATTTTTGTAAGCTATCTTCATTCCGTAGATTATCTAACATGGAATTACTTATCCGTATTCTAATGCAACTCAAATGCCGATCAAAGAAGATTATATTATGTAATATTATTGTATCAACACAAAGTTCGACTCAACTGAAGAGTCAATAAGTGAATATTTATTATAACTATATTATTTTTATGAATTCACACAACGTGGTTTGCGAAGAGCCACCGGCTTTTCAAGAAGAATATAATGTTTCAAAGTAAATAATATTAGAGGAAAACAGCCAATGTCAGGAAGGAAAGCAATATCCCTTTCACGTGAAACGTGTTGAAAAATAATAATAAGTAAACTGAGATGAAATAAAACACTTGCACGATTTGGAAGATTGATTTTATCATTGGAACACAACTAACCTAATACATTTAAAAAAAGAGTGATAGTATTGAAAAATCACCTGTGCATCTTTGTGCATAAGACATGCAATCGCATACTAGAGCTACTTTTAAAAATAGGAAAGAATTCAACTTAGCAGAAAGGCAGTTTTGAATCCCCATCTTTCTCCGTATGCTTATGTAATAAATTAAGTTATCACTTGTTAATATTGCAAATTAAAAAAGAAATATATCATTACAGAACACAGCATAACACTTTTACTTTTTAAATGCAAAGTAGAAATATGGATCCTCTGAAAGCAAGAGTTAATGAATGTATTATAACTTTAAAAAAACGTTGAATCTTTGTATCATAATTATCAAATACTATATCCCATACAAATATCTTGCTATCCTTGACTCGTTGAGTGCAGAAGACTCCATGGTGCGTGCTGTTCCGTAAGAATACGCTTTTTCTGTAAGGTTTAAAATTTATTAATATTTAAATAATGAGTACAGCAAAGTTTTTTAATGAGATTTTTTCTGAATAACACAAAATATATTGAAAAACTAATCACCGTTATGACGCGTATTAATTAAATCTTTAAAATGAGACAACTATTATAAATCTACGCCTAAACATAAGGGCGAATGACCGCATGAGGTTTAACATGATGGAGGAAAAACTCATTTTACTACAGCCAGCTCTTAGTGTGTTAAGTTCTTGTACCCTTTAACTTTCAATAAACATTGTTATATATTTTTAAATCACGATGGAGGGGTTTCTGCTAAGCATCATTCTGTAATACATATATTTTCTATATGACTCAGATCCTGCTACCTGACTCAGTGATCTTTACTGAACGAAGTCACTGAACCCAACTCCCAACCAGAAGTTGCCATTCGTCTTTCCACCCACCCAGAATTCTTCCCTCTTGATGTCACGAAGGGACAGTTCCGCGGAGTCAGCTCCACGTGTGGGGGCATGGAAGCACACACCACGGCAGGGTAAAGTGGATGCCGATAATACGATGATTTACTGCTGGCCTTCTCTAGTCGACAAAGCTAAGTAGTGTGGCGCCCGACGCTCCGTCTGGCCAGCGGTCATTCCTAGTCCGGCCCTGCTAGGACCAAATATTTGGCACACGTGCCTCCACTCGTCCTCCACTCTTCTGTAAATCATTGTTTTACCGGGGCCTAGGGCGAGTCGACAAGTCGGTTCTCGCTTTGTGCGTTGTAAAACAAAAAACGACAGAATGTGCCCTGTTAAAATCGTGTTTGATTTTAAGATAACACGCGCGGAACCGATGGTTACAAGATCCCCCAAGTGGAGGATACCTCATCTAAAAATTGGTCCGACCTGCTATGGGTTTAGGAAACATCTTTCCCATAGTCAAGTTTTGCTATTTAAACCTTGTTGTGATTAGTAGGCGATTGATTTGAACGTAGGCCGATCGTTTTATGTATTAGGATTTTGTAGAGTGAATAGGCTATTAGCGACAAATTAAATTAAATTTGAAATTGCATCAAATACTAAAAAGGTGCACACAAAATTTTCCACAATGGTCAGTGAAATTTAAAAAATGGTTGAAAAATAATTGATACGAACCAAAATATTTTACCATTATTTTTTCTCCGTATACGTGCACCTGAGTAAACGAGATTCACTGTTATACGGGATATGTCTTGTGAATGTGTCTAATACTTTACGCTACAGTATTTTATGAATAAACTATAAATTAACTCGGTGGCGTGTATAGAAAATTATATTCAGGAGGAGGGGAGGGGGCTGTCACACGGGGTTGTTTAGTAAATATAAAAAACAAATAGGGCCTTAAGAATGTTCTCCCGGGAAATTGTTGAGGTTTAAGACCTCACAAATGTGTTCTAGTTTAAAACAAACTTTTTGGATGAAATGTTATTGTTTATCTTTCAAAATTTCGGGGGGGAAAGTGTCTTAAGCCCCCTGAGCCATTCCTTTACATACCCCTATGAATAACTTATATATATCTACATCATCAAGAGGAATTCAGTAAAATACGTTTATATTTAATGCTTGTAAAATGTAGAAGTAGCCTACCCGGACTCAATGTTATGGGTTCAAATCTGAATATTGCCAAACTTAAATTTGGTCTTGACTAGCAACATTTTGAAACTCCCAAAAACTAAATACTTCGGTAAGAAACAACCCCGGGTTCAAAGTAAAGCTAAATTGTGTACACATTTACGGAACACCATATCTTTTTGTAGAACTCATGGAAACTTCCTTATGGACTATAATAAGATTTCCAGATATGCCAGTTCAGCCAAAGAACAATACCCATTGTTCACAAAGTGTCTGAAAATGATGGGTTTAAGATTTTGGAAAAATTTGAATTTGTACACAATAATAAAAAAATTGAAGAAATGAAAAATAATGTTTTAATGGTAGTTAGAAATAAAATAAAAATATTTCAAATAAGAAAAATAATGCGGAGCAGTATATTTTCTGTGTATTTTTCATGGCTATAAAAGCAACAAAATAAAATATTAATTATATTTTTTTTAATTCCAATCGAGCCTTCATGAATAAAGTATTTTAATGCAACGCATCGATAATTGAATATTTTCTATGCGCCATCACGGATAATCTGACTCCAACAATGATCGCTGATTTCGTATGCAAAGTCGAAACAACCCGTCTACTGAACGTGGCGAAGTCGAACCGATGGTCTGGAAAGTCCTTAGTCCTGGAGTGGGCGGGCGGCTGTAAGTCTTGGAGCAGGTGTCTTGCCGGTCCACCGGTCCCAGGTGTACCCATATCCATACCCGTGCCAGTTAGTTCCGCAACCCTCCGCCAGGATGTATTATGGATGAGCACCTGGACTGTGGAATGGAACATAACTCGCGTGCAATTGGTAGAAATCTGAGGGTTCAATATTTACAAGTTCTGACTGAACAACTTTTGCCTGTATTAGATTTTTGTACAGCATCTAAAACAAGCATTCTAACATATATTAGAGATCAATATAGAAAATTTATAAAATTACACGAATAATGAAGCATTTATGAACATTTTATTTTAAACGGCTGAAATGTTCTTACTCAAACTTGTTTCTGTGTTATAGATTAGCTTAAAATATCAGTACCTAGAGATATGAATCTACTATGTTTACCAAGTGGGCAGTGAGGAGTTGTGTGTAGTGAACTATGGTATAGTACATTATAAGCACGTAGTATATAATCCTTGATCACGTATATCAGTACTTATCTACTGCTAACCCTTATTGTCGTAGTGGCTTAGGTGATGTAATGAGAATTATTATTGGGATGTGGAGAACAGTCAGCTTGTTTATAGCTTTGAATGGTAGTGTAACTCAAAATTTTCCAAAAATAACAATATTCAAACGTTTAAACAGAGCCTTTTCAAGAAGCATATAATTTTTTCAAAGTAAAAATATTAGGAAAAACAGTCACTATCAAGAAGGAAAGAAATAGCATTTTCGCGTGAAACACGTTGAAAAATAATAATAAGTAAACTGAGATTGAAATCAAACACTTGCTTGAATTGGAAGAGTGATAACACCAATCACTGGAACACTTAAATAACCTATTGAATTGAAAAAAGAGTGATAGTCTCGAAAAATCATCTGTGCATCTTTGTGCATAAAATGCGAGCAATCGTATGCTAAAGATACTTTTAAAAGCACCCTTTTAAAGAAATCTTGAATAGGAAGAAATGTAAAACATTTGCTTGATTTGGAAGATTGATTTTATCACTGGGACACTTAAATATTTATATATTTAAAAGTAAAACAAATTATAAAAAACAGTCAGTATCAGGAAGGAAAGAATATCATTTTCTCATGAAACACGTTGAAAAATAATAATAAGTAAACTAAGATTGAAATCAAACACTTGCTAGTTTTGTAAGATTAACGTTTTCACTGGAAAACTTAAATATCCTAATAAATTAAAAAAGAGTGATAGTCTCAAATATTCGCCTGTGCATCTTTGTGCATAAAAGGCAAGCAATAGTATATACTAGAGCTACTTTTAAAACTACGTTTTTAAAGAAATCTTGATTAAAAAAATGTAAAACATTTGCTTGATTTGGAAGATTGATTTTATCACTGGATCACTTAAATAACCTAATAAAATTAAAAAAGGGATATTCTCGAAAAATCACATGTGCATAAGGCATGCAAGCGTATACTAGAGGCATTTAAAAAAATACTTTTTAAAAGAAATGTAAAACACTTGGTTGATTTGGAATATTGATTTTATCACGGGAGCACTTAAATATTCTAATAAATTTAAAAAAAGAGTGATGGTCTCGAAAAATCACCTGTGCATAAGGCATGCAATTATATATTAGAGCTACTTTGAAATATACGTTTAAAGAAATCTTGAATAAAGAAAGATGTGAAGGTTCAAGATGATCTTAGTTTCCAGATGATCTAAACTCATCTGGAGAGGTCTCCGGTTACTCGAGGTCGACGCGAGCGGTAAGTAAGCAATTACCAGTCTATCTACAATGGGAGGCCCCATGGGCCCGGGGCCCGTCCGAGCAGTCCTGACTATTAATATAGCTGCCGCTGATCATATCCTAGGCGCTGGTCCTGCAATCCTGGGTCACGTCCTGCCCGCCCCCATCCACTCGGGCTTTGTTTGATCAGCGGCACTTCTGTCGGGTCTAGTTGAATCGGGACAGGATCTTTGATGTCACTTTAAAACTAAGTGACTTTGCCGTTGTCATGGTAACAAATCCTTTGACATTCAAAGATTGGTTGATCAAGTAAAGAATCTGAATAATTAAAAAAATGTCTGCATGTTTATTAACACGTGGTACATTTACAACTTGATGAAGAGAGCAGATCTAAGTTGTCGAAACATCATGTTACAGCTTTTTCAATCATCAATAATGGCCGTTCAGCAAATGCTCTACACAGATATTGAACGTTTTTATTTTCAATAATAATAATAATAATATTCTTTATTGCAGGAAACAATTAACAATAGTTGTATTGCAAGCGTCATATAGAAATAAAAGTCCCAATCTAATAACTAACACAATTTTAATTCTAAGTAAAAATAATAGATAAATAAATATAAAATAAGAATTACTTTTTGGGTACGTAACACCTGTCGCCGTTTCCTCGATAGTGGCCAAATTTTCTTGGATATCAGAAGGGGAGTTCGAAAATTTTTGTTTTAATCGAGATTTAAATTGTTTGTGGTTATTGACGCGTTTGATCTCTTCAGTGAGCCTATTGACTAGCCTTACACCAACCTGAGATGGCAAGCATTCAAAAACAGTAGTTCTGTGCTGTGCCATACGAAAGTTGTCTCGGCCTCTAGTTCCGTATTGGTGTACGTCGCTACCCCGAAGTGAGACGCACTTGAATCGGCAGTATGGCACGACGTCGAGAATGTAGATGCTAGGCAAAGTCCGTAATCCAAGCTCCACGAAGGCCACTTTACACGACTTTCTTTGATTTAATTTGTAAATGATTCTGACAGATTTCTTTTGCATTCTAAACACTCTATTAAATTTGTATCTAAAACAGCCACCCCACAATCTTAGACCATAATCTAAATATGGATGTATTAGGCCAAAGAAAGCTGTCCAGAATGTCCAATGAACAGAATTTTGCCAAATTGCGTAAGACATAAATGCCAGAAGCAACCTTTGAACAGACACTCTCAATGTGATCGTTCCATGTCAGCCCCTGATCAAGGTGCATCCCAAGAAACTTGGTGGATTCTTCTTATTCTATTATGGTTTCATCCACCATCACAATTGGTCGGATTTCGTTTTCATGTTGCCGAAAACAGAAATTGATAACGCTTGTTTTGAACAATTTATTTTCAAATTAATATTGGAAAAATGATCAATGCACGAGTTGAGTTTTTCGAAGGCTTTGATTTCAAGATCTGTTTTGGTTTTTGGTTTATTGCAGAGAGTCGTATCGTCAGCATACTGAATCATCTTTCCATTATGGATTGATGAACTCAATCTGTTGACGTAGACGAGAAATAGGACAGGCCCTAGAATCGATCCCTGTGGGACTCCATAGGACATTTTAACTTTGCCTGATAGGCTATTCGCGATCTGCACACACTGCTCTCTATCATTTAGGTATGCCGAGAGCCATTTGTGAGGCAAACCACGAACACCGCTTGACCATAACTGGTGCAACAGTATTTCATGATGCACACAGTCAAAGGCCTTTGAGAGGTCGAGAAATATGCTAAGCACATGTTCCCGCCTCTCCAAACCATCGACAACAGAATCAATGAGACTCGTGACAGCATCAATAGCCGATTTGTTTTTTCTAAATCCAAATTGTTCATGACAAATAACTTCAAAGAAATTGAAGAAATCTTCTAATCGTCGAAGTAAGGCTTTTTCGAAAATTTTGCTGAGGACCGGAAGAATGGAAATAGGACGATAGTTACTTGCGACATACAGTAAGGATCGTCCTTTTTAAAAATTGGAATGACTTTTGCTGTCTTCAAAGTGGACGGGAAGACGCCTTGGGCGAACGACAGGTTTCATAATTGAAAGTTCAAATTTAATGCAGCTATTGCAATAAAACGAGTCTAGTAAGGGTAGTATATTGTTACCTTATAATTGGTATAAGTGGTTAAAATATATTTTAAAATGCTTCAGGATATAAACTTTGCTTTCTGTTGTTAAGTCAGAAAGGCCAACAGGTGGTAAGGGTGTAAAGTTGTAAACAATGCGAATATCCTGCTATTAAAGTTTATTGATGTGAGTAATAATTATATGTACTTAAGTGGCTGAGAGCTATTTGGCGGGAAAGCAAATGCAAGGACTCGACTCGCCTCTCGCAGCTCATTAAAAGGTACGCAACGCGCATGCGCCGCGCTATTGGCTATTGTCGAGATAACCTAGACAGTCACTACACGGGAGTGCTTCCTAATTAATGCGCGCGCACTCGGACCAGCAGCGCATGCGCACGACTCGACTTCATGGGAACAACCGGGGGAATCGAGGTGCAATTTAGCGGTGGCATAAATAATTTAACCTGATCATCTGGGAGAACTTCCTTTGTCAACAAACCTGGGATAGTCGCGATAATCTTCATGCAGTTGTATTTAGATTAGGAGTAGATACAGCTTTGAAGATTAACTCATTTTTGGATATTAATGATCTCTAGGATAAGGCCGGCGTCGTCTCAATTTGTAAGAGGAGTGCATTCATCAGCTCAATTTTGAACAATAACTGAAATGGTTCATCTTAATATAAGCTATTAAATACGAATTTGGGAATTTGGCTGAAATGTTTGGCTTACACTTCCAGACATGATTCTCTAAATCCTCTCCTGCTCCTATATGGATAAACGGTTACCCTAGAAGAGATGAAGAATCCATTTACAACCTGTAAAATAGAAGTACAGTAAGTATTTAAATATCCAATAATTGAAACTCGTTCTGTCTCTGAATACGAGGTTAATGGCATCATATTATCATCTACTCAATCGATTCGACGTGGAATCCGGTCTTTTTGTAGCGAGCTCTCAATGAGTTTATTGCTTGAGATCGCGACCAGGTAGGTGGTCAGTCTGCACAGAAGAATCACGACCTCGATTTTACGAGGCAGTCAGAGAACAAGATAATCACCAAAGCTGCATGACCTACAAGGGATAAGGCTGCTTATACTGACACTTCCTAATCGCGCTGTATGATCTTAAAATAAGATTTGTACTACTGTACATTTTATTGTACTGTTTTTTGTTTTGAACACAAAAAAGATAAAAACTTTCTGCATAAACTGACGATACTTTCGAATTTTCATATTGAAATATTATTACATAGCGGCGGAAGAATTCCACTGAGTTATTCAGACGACACAAACGCCAATATATCATGTTTTGTCTTGTCGTTTGCGTGTCACTCATAAACAATAAAGCGGCGTTTCGGCATTCCTAACCTCAAACCGGTCGCAGCCATGGCCCGCAAATATCTCAGCAGTTGGAACAGTGGAACACCGGATTGAGCTGAACCGAGATTGAGGCCGCCCGCTTGTCAGAGAGAAAACAGCTGATCGAAAACAAACTTGTCAATCTTAACCGGGCAGCTGTTTGGATTTGAGAGGTGGGAGGGAGGTCTGTCAGTGTTGCTTGGACTTGGAACTGATATGTGACCATGAGTGTTGTTGACAGTCAGGTGGTTGGAAATACCAAATATAAAATAACTGAGTGTTGTGTAGTTCGTATAATACTAATTTATATGTATAGTTACTAATTTATACGATGCCTTTGTTAAAACTACATTTTCAATCAACGCAATGCATTTTATGCAGTTTTATACACGGCATACATGTCTAAAACAAGGCACTTTAATGAGGACACAAATTTGCTTTCGCCTAGGGCGCCAAACCTCTAGAGCCGGCCCTGCGTAAGAGGTATTCTCATTGTCTCGTCAGGTGCACAATTACGGAAGGTGCTTATCTCAATATTCGCATTGAATCATACCTTCCCACCACGTTATCTTATTATATTGTTATCAATACTTAGACTAAGCGCAATGAATGTTGATTGTAAATGTCACATAAAACCCTCCCTATGTATACAGCCGTATATGTGACAACAAAATGCAGTACGGGGCTTGCATATAACGTAAATTTGCTACTTTAGTATTTTGTTTTCTATGAAAATATACATTGATATATCCAAACGCCACACCTGCCTAATGGCACGAGCCACACACTCGTTGAGTATATCAACGAAACTATGATGAGTTATTTATGTGATTATTCACTTCGATGTATCTTAAATCATTGGACATTTCTCAGCAGTTATGGATTTAGTATCAAGATCAGGCAGTCCTTAGAAAGTAAGAAACATGCAGCATTAACAATAGCTGATGTTATTTATATAGATAGGGAAGGGGTTAATAGAACTACAGGTATGCCCTTGGCGCTACGTGAATTCTGTCACCAACTGATTAATAATTCGCTTCACTGTAATCGTTCGCCAAAACCGAAAAAGACATGTTTTTCCAACACCGAGTGATTCGGTGCTCATGGATAGGATTACAGATTATTCGGCAGTATATACCTGAAACACACACACACACACACACACACACACACACACACACACACACACACACACACACACACACACACACACACACACACACACACACACACACACACACACACACACACACACACACACACACACACACACACACACACACACATACACACACACACATGGATGGAGACCATCACTCTAAGAGTGGGTGACTGCGATATCGTGTCGGCTCCCTCCATCCGATATCTGGGGGTACAGATAGATGCCAGATTGACCTTCAAAAACACCTGGCAAAGGTCTGCGACAAGGCTTCCAAGGCGGCGGGAGCCCTCTTGGGTATAATGCCGAATATCGGGGGCCCGAGAAGCAGCTGACGAAGATTGTATGCAAGCGTCATCGATTCCATCCTCCTCTACGCAGCGCCTATTTGGCACGACGCTGTTGAGACGCGAGCATACTTCCATCAGGCAGAGGCAATCCACAGACGAGCTTGTCTGCGTGTGATCTGCGGATTCAGGGATATATCCTATGAAGCTACCTACGTTCTAGCCGGCATACCACCACTAGCGTTGCTTGTTGACGAGCGCTCAAGAATGTATCACCGACGTCCCACGGATGGTAGAGATGTGTAACGCTCGAGAACTGTGGAATCGTGGCAGGTGCGATGGGACCAATCAACCAAAGGCCGATGGACACACCGGCTGATCCCAAACATCGCACCTTGGATCGGAAGGAAGCACGGAGAAGTAGATTATCACCTCACACAACTCCAGACCGGACATGGGCGCTTTAGAAAGTACCTGCACCGCACCCACAATGACATCAGTGATGCCTGCCCGGTCTGCTCTCCCGTTGAAGAAGACGCGGAGCACGTCTTCTTCAACTGCCCAAGATTCAATGAAGAAAGAGTGGAATTGTCCCTCGTTCTCGGTGAGGCTGCTACAACGGATAATGTTGTGGAGAATATGATCCGAATGGAAGTGAACTGGCTCGCGGTCGCGACTTTTGCTAAGAAAGTCATATGAAGACTGAGGGAGGAGGAACGATCGAGACGTCCCCTACAGCCAGCCTAGAGAGCCTCGCACAATGTTACAGTGTTGCCTGAAATGAGGTCAATTGGATCACCCTGAAGTAGCGGATAGCTCGTGTCACTCCTCGCGAAGTAATGCCTGGCGGCGGTCCCGCGAGGAGTATTTGTGACAAGAGGAAATGCTTTTGGTGGTGGTTTTAGTGGGTATATACGCCGCAGTATGAAAAAAAAACACACACACATTGATTCATAATTTTATCCTAAATTAATTAGAACACATGAATTGTAAACATTATAACAAGAACAATGATACCAAACAACGTATAATACACTGAATTTGCCATAGATTATTGAGCCTAAGATGTCACTAAATAACCTAGGACTGAAAAAAGCAGCTGCCCGGATAGCCCCAGCCTACTGTAGTTTTATACTTTGACTAAAATGCCTCCGATGACTAGATACCGATACCTTTTGAGTATTGATGATGGGTTACTCTTTATAGATAACGATGTGATTGACTTAGCTTCAAACCTCATCACTTCATTGATGTCAATCAGAGCCACACATGGGAATACACCCACTGAGCTAACACATCCACCAGGTTACCTTGATCAACTCAACAATTTATCAAAATTTAACAGAGAATTGGACCAAGAACTAGATTCCCTTCGAATTAATTTGTCTAAAGTTGAGAGCGGTGCCAACATCTTGATTTCAGTTATAAGGACAAATCGATTAAATGTTTTGAAATATGATACTGAATTGATAAACGTCAAGAATGTACTGGCACTGGCAAGTAGGAAAACAACATTTTGAAAAGGAGAGCCTAGACCGGGAAGTGTCACGTGATATTGACAGATTGAAGGAGCAGATTGACAAGTGTCGAAGTGTTGGAGGTCGATGTCAAGTGCCTGCGAGCCTCGAATGAGACAGAGGCGATCTTCGGCTGGAGATGACCTTCTGTCTGAACTCGTCGCGTCTGAGATTTCTTCTCCATCTCTAGCACAGCGCCTTCTCCAGTCCACCAGCAAGGACCATCCGCTTTCATTCTTCCGGTATCACGACCTCATACTTCTTCTCTGGCTCTGTCTGCTAATGATAGCCTTGTCTCTTCGCAGGAGTTTGATAATGTCCTTCTGATAGATGACTCTCATTTACGTTATGCGAAAAAGGTAGTGAAAGGCGGGGGTCATATGTTGAGTTTTGTTCTGGAGGGAAAATCCTTGACATCAAGAAAAACTATTAGATTATATTAATAATTACACTGTCTGTAATATACATACATGTAGGATGTAATGATCTAAGGAAAGTCTATCGGGGTAGCCACGGTTACAACAAGGACCATGGTTACATGGCGAGAGGCTCTGGTTACATGGCGGATTTGCTGCATACTGCCCAGACTAATGTTCCTATGGTTACGATTTTCTTGAGCAGTGTATTGGTGAGTCGTGACATTAGCTACAAGGCTCTTTATAATTTTAACGACCAGCCCGAGTTGATGTGCAACAACTTTGGTGTTGAGTACGTAGATACCAATACCTGAGTCCGCGAAAAGACCTCATTCAATACGGTATTCATTTTAATAGAATGACCACCTCTCGCCTTGGCTCAATTTTTGTGAAAGCCAATTTTTCTTAATAATAATGTGATTCCAGCCAACGCAAACATCCAAATTGGGGCAAATACTCCTATCCTGTTTCCTGAACCTGGTAGTATCGTTTACAGTGACCATAGCCTATAGAATCGAAAATTAGATTGCCTACAGACGTTCCTAAAAATAAACTGTAATTATTAGGCGTTATGAGACGGCTCCATAGAGGAATCGTGCATCGTCCGATAGAGTCGAATCCGTTTCGCTGACCAGCTTTACAGAGCCTTAATACACTGGTAGATTTCGTGCTACTAGACCCTCAATCGTAAATGAAACAATCGTTTAAGTTAAGGTTTTCTATTGAACATTTTTTTGAATTCCTCCCTTCCCCCCATGGATTTGGTTTCATTGTTAGGTGACGTGTAGCGTGTAGCAGTATCTTATCAACTCCGCGTCAAATATAACTGTCTCATTATCACTTCTTGAGTTTACCTAAATGGTAATATAAAAAATATTAGCCATCTAATCACATTGGCCCAGAATATATGAATTGAATATAACTCATTTACAATTCATATACAAAATTATCTATTAGATCTATAAGTTAGTTCATGTGTACGAAAAAATCATGTTGTCGACGGATTTCTTCCGGATTTCAGTTCACCATTTAAAAGGAAGTCTTCCTGAAATTCTGGTAAGGAAGATTAAGGGGCGAATTCAATTGTTTGTTATGGGTTTTAATCTGATGAATTGAATAAAACAGACCCCATAACTGTAAATTAAGTAGTTTTTAAGAAAACCTGTGTCAAATGCAAAAAAGGGAATGAAAAACACAATTTTTTATCTTTTAGTAACAATAAATTTGTTATTTCACCAAGAAACAAATAAAAACTGTTTTATAAAACTTCTAGAAAATTTTATTCTGAACAAAACTGTGTAAATAAAGTACACAGAAAGCGAATGTATACATATTCGTAAATCTACACTGCATATGGGAGTTCGTTATTTTAATTAATGTTAAATTTTACAAAAACTTACCTACGAACTGGAAAATTTAAACTACTTAAATAATTGTATAATACTGCCAACTACTAAAAAATTTGCTAGGTCGAATAATATTCCGAATTAATCCTTAATATAATCATTAATAACAAGATTAATAATAATTTCGCATCGAATTCGAAAGGCCTCTATCAAAATATAAACATAGGATAAATTATTGATAATTTTTTATTACGATACCTTAGGAGTGTATTAAATTCATATGGGATAATAGGTGAATTACCATACTTTAAAAAACTGGAAACAAGAAAGATATCTCTATTTCCGATTTCCACGGCCCCTATCAAACTCCAATTGATCGATCGGTTCTTGGATATATTTTAAACATTTTTGACACCACAAAGGAATTTGGTGACGAAATATACCAAAAAGTAAAAAAGTTTTAGCTGTGTTTGGGTTGAATTATTTCTATGATACATTCAATTTACTTATTAACGGAAGCCAGGTTGTTTAGTAATCTCCGTATAGTGTGAACAATAAATATTGGCATTATAGTCTAGGATCTGAGAGCCAGTTTCCACTGCATGAGCACACAAAATGGGCTTCTTTGCGATAAATAAAGGAATTTACTTTAAGAAACGAAACGTTCATCAGCCACGCTAATTTTAGTGGAGGTTAAAATGGAATGGTACCAAAAGGGTTAAAATATCAAAGGATCATTTTCCCCTCAAATTATATTTTTGTCAACTTGGTACACTTGGAACCGACCGTGAGACAAATAAATAATAGTTCTAACACCATCAGACAACTAGATAAGAGACTGAAAGTTATCACTTTAAGCCAATTTGTTTATGGATGCCTGACGCTGGTTTAAATACGTGACTGACGGTTGAATTCGAGTCAAGCAGAGGAAAATATTATCTGAGAAAAATATACCCTTTTGATACCCTCCTATTTCAACCCCCAACAACATTATTTGTAAGACAACGCACACTGGCCCTCGACTTCTAGAATATTATCCTTCTTTAATCATCTTTACTACCCTTCTGCTTTGAATCTTCAGCTAGTGACATGGTACGAAACTAATTTTCTTAATTTATGAAATAGTTTTTAAAAATATGGTATCGCTGTGACAAAATTAATTTAAATGTTACTATTACGCATATGTCAATATTAAGTTATATGCTGACAGTTTATGTTTAATTTTGTAAGGTAGAAACCAAACTACAGATATTCAATTTGGATAATGAAGGCTGTGTCGTTTGGTTGTGCAACAGGATGTGTCGAGATGATGAAACCACGTATTTTAAACTAACATATGAAGGAAAACTCTAAAAATAAAAGTTATACAAAACTACAGAATATTTCACCAACACAAATTACTAAGGATAACTCTGTTCAACATTTAAAGTTCAGTTACAAACAATATGGACAGAATCACATTCAACACTGTACGTTGAATGCAACGTGGTTCGAACATCGAATTATAATAATGGAACGCGCTCTGGGCCGGAGAAACCGAGCCGAAATCCTGGGCTGCGTTCCGAGTCTGCAGGCGCTGGAAATGGGCAAGAACTAACTCCGCCCATATGGCAGGCATTATAGTAATGATCTAACATCACTTTTAAAACGCCTTCTATACTTAATACAATTGTTAGATACTACAATTTATTTATTATTACAAATGTTAGTAGCTGCTTTTCACCGTGGATTTTTATTTTTAGTTAAAAAAAACGGACTTTTGTACAATATTAAAATAACTGAGATTTTGACTTTTATTTTTCTTACAAAGTCGGAAACAAAGATTACAGGCATTAAAATATTTCCCAGATGAAAAAAAACAACTTTTTATTCACAGTATTTTATTTCAAAGTAAACTACATAAAATTTACAAACATGACACACTTAATCTACGTGTTAGAAAAATAAAATTATTTTGACCAATTTTTGCTTTATTTCTAAGTTGGATTTCTTATAATGTCAAAAGTTTTCTGTTTTTTGGATGTGATGAGATATTATTTAAAATAATAGTTTAGTCACAGTTTTAATTAAAAATAACTCGTGGCTTTCAGTGAATTCGTCAACTTAGAAGTGGTCGCATTTGTTTGAGATAACTAGAGCAAATAAGAATATTTTACAATTTTTAATACCGTACATCATCACTTGATCTACTTAATTTACCCTTAGATTTAAAATCAATAAAAAAGTTAATGTGTTCTAAGATCAGCATCATTGGTATGGAGTACAGAACTCAGTGAGTTCTTGCCCACTTTAAGCGCCTGCAAATCCATGGATACACCAGTAACGCACAGCTGTGTGCGACCGGAAAACACAACATGTGGCTTATGGGCAGTGCGCGTTCCAGTAGTATAGTTCGTTGGGTTCGAATAGCTTAGAAAATAAACTAGAAACCCAATGGTATTTTTTAAGATTTATTGCACCATTTCACGACGTTTTTGAATATGAAAAAGCAGTAATAAACTAAGACTTTTCAGTACTCACACCTTCTCAGCGAGTATGCCTTTTCTATCTATTAAAGATTGGTCTTTTATTGCAATAATTATTTCACGAATAGATTATTCATATGCACATTAAATAAATATTATAAACAGTCCTTTGACCATTTTGACGTTTATTGACCCAAAACCACGTGTTGTACTAGACAACATAAATTTATTACTCTAATGTAGCAAACACTTGAATCTGTTCAACTATATTCAACTACTCAAAAATTAACTGATGACTGTGAATTTAATTGCCACGTGCGAAGAGTCTTGTCTCAGAGATCTTATTGCGACTGCAGTTCATACGTGGCCTTTGCTATCAGGAAATATTAGATTGTGTTACTGCAAGAACAAGTTAAACCTTTACGGGAACTAGTTCATCAGGTAGCTACCATATCAGAACTAGCATAAATACAAAATCGAGCGATGTAACTGACAACAGATCCTGGCTCTAAAAATTCAGCTAACGTCACAAAGAATAAAAATCGCCCAGTTACGTCTAAAGGTTAAAGCCAGCACAATAAACATTTAATATTCGTAGGTTCAAAAATTTCACTGGCAACTTTTGCTAGAAATCAGGACGTTTATTTCGTGTGTGTTTGCAACGAGCGAAGCATGATATATAAATAAATAAATATATATATATATATATATATATATATATATATATATATATATACATATCAGACATACGAAGAGTGGTATAAATAAGAAAATAGTGAACTACACTATATTATATTGTTAGACAAATTAAAACAAAAATAAACTCGTGTTAAAGGAAGAACTGGATGACCATTCAGTGAAGGTATTTAAACACTGGAGCTGGACTAAGTCAATTCTTTTTAAATCTTTAAAAACATTCACATTTTACAAAACCCACGTGCTTCTACAGACATAAAATGGTGAAGTTGTCAGGCCTAGGGGTTGTTTTTAACGTGACATTGACATACAAAGAGCTTTATGGGAACTGGATATGAGAAGTACAATCAAACCCTGCTGACATTAGAACCATGGTAGAAACGACAGAACAAGTTTCAGAACTCGATCAACTACTAGGATATTTATATTTTTGAAGAGAACGATAGAACAATTTCAGATGTTGACAAAATTCTAAGGACATTGCAAATTGAGAGAAGGTGCATGTCCAGTATTTATAAAGCCTAGGCCGGTACCGTATGCTCTGCAGGACAAAATAGATGAAGAACTGGAACGACTGGAAAACTAGGAATGATAACATTGTTTCTGTCGTGTGTTTGAAGATCACAATAGTTCCAGTGGTTAAGTCTAATGGACCAATAAGGATCTGTACTTATTACAGTTACCGTAAACGATTAAAGCTCAAGAATGAAGACAGTCAGACAGTTAACAGTGATAAAGAGGTGTACGAAACCAAGAGAAAGGGTGCGACGAATTACAGCAGTGAGAAAAAAAGTGGAGCTGTGGCAGAATCGAGTCAAGGGACAAACTAACTAATTGTACTGTTAAAATGGACATTTATCAAATATGGAAAACACAAATGTGGTCCAACTAAACAAACCTTAGAGAGTTAGAGAGGGAGGTATGCATATATGTTAATTAAATCATATGCTTAGTCTACTGTTTTAATTTATAGTAGAAACAAAAATATAAATAATTATTCAAAACTGGTTAAGAAGACTGTGTCAGTTGTATTTTATTAAGAATGAGTCATCTTTACTTATTTGGTGTTTGGGCTCCTTTTCCTTAATTTCATCTGAAGATTACGTATACTATTAAAATAACTAAATAAAATAAGAATTAACAAATCTGTTCATTGCTTTTCAAGAACACTGCATATCGCCGACAAGAACGTAGCCAGGAAAAAATATATTTTTTAGTAGTGGGCAGAGAGTAGGGCCCCATTTTGTTCCTTAAAAGGTTCTTGGCACGTTCTTTGTTGAGAACGATCTTTCAGCAGTACATGTCAGTAATACTGAATTATTTAAATAATAATAGTTGTTTCCTATAAACGTAATAGAAAAAATTAAAATTGTGGGGGAGGGTGGGGTGGTTCCGGACCTCTTGGATCTCCTCGATGGCTACTTCCTTGATCGCCGAATTTGCGTACAAAACCGCTTGGATCGGCGAGGGTAAATTCTTCAAGAGCTCAGGACTGTCTGGACAGAGCAATAAATACCAAACTATAGTTTTAGTATTCATTCCACGAGTAGTGGCATTCCAGAAGAAAATAATTACCAAAATAAAACAATATTGGAAATATTTCAAAAAATTATAAAAATGTATTCCTGGAGATCGGATGGCTCTCTAGCTAACTAACTTTAACCAGTATATTATGGACTTATTATTAATAGTACAGTAATAAAAAAAAATACTTCTCTCAAAAGTTATTTTATTAGAGGGAAAACATTTACAAACGTAAAAAAGAACCTGATGGAGTACAAATACTGATTTCACCTAAACAGTATCATTGATCTAAAATTGTGTTCAAAAATTTGAATCTAGGTTTAAACTTATGCAATATCAAATATTTAATCTCCATTGTAGTCTTGTAAAGGTAGTCACAGACCACATAATTTGAAAGTACAGTGTACTAGTAAATTTTACAGTTTTCATAATATTCCCATCGCGGAGTAAAATTTGAGAAATTGATTTTAATGTACTGAATAATTTTAAGTCACTCTTGGATTTATCCAAACAAGCTATTTATACAAGCTTCGTATTTCGTGGAGTAATTTATTTTACGACTAATATTTGTTTGAATTTGTAGCTATATTAAATAAAATTAGGCTTGCAAAATAAAAGTTATTATAACACAAAAACTATTAAGAATTAATTGTATTAGTATTTGTCTCTGACAAAATATTAAACGTTAATTTAACATAGCCTTCATATTGAGAATGCAAAAGGCATTACCGATCTGGTGTTACATTGCTTTGACTTAATTGAAGGCGTTAGACGTTAGCTTTTCTCCTGTGTCCACAGTCATGTCACACTTTTAATTGGTTATAACTACTCGATTATTAATCGCAGGTCTATGAAACAGATGTAAATTAAAATAGTTGTTTATAAAGTGTTGTTTCAATTAACTGAGTTACCCCGCTATTCTATAATAATAACTGATAATAGTGTATAACAAAATTTCACACATAAAATATTAGAGTGAGAATGATAAAAATAGAAAATGAGGTAGACGTAGATGTACTGTAGGCTACATCCACATAAAAGTATTAGATTTTTAGGTTTATTTGGTTTACTATAAATTTATTTATTAGAAATTTTATATTTTTATAAAAATGCAGACATATTAACTGTGAAACATTACAGGCTAGATACCATATTATGCATCCAAAATAGAATTAATTATTTAAAATATTTTTAAAAACGATTTAATTTAAAATTTCAAGCATTCAACTGAAACAGTGCCCTCTGCCAACTTGACCATTCTACCCGACAGTGAGTAAAACTGGACTGACCTTCCAGAAAATGTACTTGTATCTTGTACACTAGTAGAGTGGGAAAAGTAGAATTTCGATTTCGAGCACATAATGTCATAATTATACGTATAGAAAACAAATAAATAAATAATTGCTTATACAATTTGTGAAACTTTTAATAGTTTTACCTTTAAATTCCCTACGCAGAAATGTAAAGTTTTATAGATCTCTGCAAGTACGATAAAATAGTCTACAAGTGTAAAACAAGTAGTGCATGTAAAATGTCAGAAAAAGTAACATATTTATTTAAAACAGAATAAAATACCATTGACAGAAATTACTGTGTTATAGCACATCACTGTGTTCAAAACTAGCGAAATATACAGGAAAATGTACAAGTTTAAAGTATAAAAAATTAATACTGCAACAGAAATTAAACAACGAATTTTCACATTAAAAAAATTGTAAATTATTCAGTTCAACAGAGCAGAAAACGTATTATTATTCTTTCCTTAATGATATTAAAAGTTGTAGATATATTCCTACGCACATACGCTATTGTATACTGAGATAATAACAACACTCGCTGAGAACATGTTAAACAGATTGAAATATATACATCTACTACACAAAGTAAGTGTTGAATGTATGACACAGAGAATGATAGTGTCGACAGTGTGCAGTGTATTATATATGAGATAGTACATTGATTTCTTTATCTTTCGATTAGTACGATTATATTTGTATTTAGAGCGATATTTTGCAATGAAATGTTCATTTGTAAAACCTCTTTTCAGAAACAATTCGATTTCTTACAGTTTGGCTCTGGGCTAGTAACAATGTAATAAAGTAATGCTGCTAGAAACCATAACAGGACGCGAGTTTTATGTTTATGTTTTGTATTTAGAGCGATATTTTACAATGAAATGTTCATTT
Organism: Homalodisca vitripennis; assembly: GCF_021130785.1. Classification (NCBI taxonomy): domain Eukaryota; kingdom Metazoa; phylum Arthropoda; class Insecta; order Hemiptera; family Cicadellidae; genus Homalodisca; species Homalodisca vitripennis. Next base: position 64,452,890 of record NC_060213.1, read on the forward strand.
GTAAAACCTCTTTTCAGTAACAATTCGATTTCTTACAGTTTGACTCTGGGCTAGTAACAATGTAATAAAGTAATGCTGCTAGAAACCATAACAGGACGCGAGTTTTATGTTTATGTTTTGTATTTAGAGCGATATTTTACAATGAAATGTTCATTTGTAAAACCTCTTTTCAGTAACAATTCGATTTCTTACAGTTTGACTCTGGGCTAGTAACAATGTAATAAAGTAATGCTGCTAGAAACCATAACAGGACGCGAGTTTTATGTTTATGTTTTTTAGCAATACGTACGTTTTTTGGAAGCAATTTATTTTGGACTATTCAATAGGAATGTTGTTTTTAGCTCCAGTTCATCTTCCTGCAGCGTTTGGAATCCAACGCTCTTACAGACTTGACTCCTGGAATTTGGAGCCATAATCCATCTGAAGAGATCGAATTCTTCTAGTACGGTTCTACTGTATTTATTCTACGGTTTTAACTCTGTTGCTACACCGTGTTTAGAGACCGTATCAATAACATCGTAATGCACTTAATTGTGCATCTGATGAGACAATTATAATGTCAATTTACCTGGATAACACTACATTTCATATTTTGTAATTAGGTGTCTCTGATGTCGAAACGATGTAAATTGTTCGTTTGAGCGTCATCGTCATCGAATATTTTCGATCTCTTCAGACGAACAAGGGTCCAGATTCCCGGAGTCAAGTCTGTAACAGCATCGGATTCAAGACGCTGCATTACGAGAAAGGTGGACTGAAACCAAACTCAGCATTCATATTAAATCAACACATGGCTTGTGTGAACTATTTTTACAGGTAAACTGTGACGTTGAGAAGATCCAGACTGCAAGTAAGGAAAGAAGCCTATATTTATGTAGGTATGGGTGTTTAAACTAAGTACTGGGCACTATTTTAGTATTTGTTGTTCAAAATTTCTGGAGGGGGAGCTTGAGTCTCTTACCCGGACAAAACACTCGTCCATTCCCCCACTCACCAATCAATCATACATATTGTAAATCGTGCGTTAACCTTAACTAATTTTGAGAAGCGTGAATTTAGGTAATTGGCTTTAGAGCACTGTGTATACTTTACATTCATTTTGGAATTCGGCCAGAATTTGAAAATTATACAGACAGTTGCAACATACACTAGAAAATTAAAACATCCAGCAAGGAAATTCATGAAACATTTATGAATTCATTAATCATCTGTATAGGCTACACGGAAACCTATCGTATCAATCTTATTTTATTCCGGTTCGGCGAACAAGTCGTCAGGTCCTGACTAATCATGCGTCGTTGGGCCGGGACCAGATTGTAGCTTAGAGTGGAGAGGACGGGAAGGGAGGTGAGATATTCCGGACATGACCAGGCAAGATGGATTGGGGCTTTTAGTGACGTCGTTTGGGTGGAATTGGCGCAAAAAACAAACAGCGCTCCATTATTTAACCGAGAGTACGAATTGGAAGGTATGCGACTGCTGCTCGTCCCCACAAGTGTGTGTGAACAAGAAAGCGTGTGTGTTTGTGTGTGTGTACTCCCACCTCTCTCAAACTGGTCCTTCTCGTTTATCTGTTTCGCATTTAGACGGTGAAGTTATGAAGATAAAAAGAACTTTACTGTAGCGGGGCCTTCCAAAGCACGCTAATTAAGGGATTCTACGTATTCTCGTCAAGCCCCAATTGAATGCGCGTTTTTACAAGCGAAACAGCAAAAATGCTAAATATTTAGAGCATGGAAAGAAAGGAAACTGGTACCACAAATAATTCTGAATCATTTAATCGAATAACTTTAATTCTGACGATTTGGTAAGATCAAGAAGTAATTTCAAACTGGGGTTTCGTCACTACCAATAGAAAATAGTTTATCAATCAGGTCACTACTTTCAAGGTAACATTTGATGAAGGATAAATTAAAACAGGTGCTCTAAAATGGCCATTATACAGGGTGGGCCATAAGTCACTTGATACTACCATTCTTTTTTGAACAAACGGTTAATGCTGTTAATTACCATGAAATGTTACACGAGGTAACAGTTGAATTGGAAAACAGTCCTGCATTCGAACAACTACATCCTACTCGTGAAAAATTAATTTGGCAGCAAGATGTACACCTCTTCACTATGGCAACAATGAGAGAGATTTCTTGAATGAGACTTTTGCAGAATGGGTACGAAAACGAGGTAGCCTACAACTGAATGGCCTTCGCGAGAGTTTATTCAGAGAAACCAAGGGGTCTACAACAATTAGGAGAACTATTGAATCCGTATATGAAGAATTATATACCAAAGCCATCACTGACACCACATGCGCTTTGGTGCGAAAAAGATACTTTAGGTATGCCTTTGTTATTTGGTATGACAATTAAAATTATAAACATTTATATTTAACATATACTTTGTAATAAATTAATACTTACTATCGCAATGCATTTTTGTCAAGTGCCCACCCTGTATTTTCATTTTGCAAAAGAAAAAAAATGTTAACAACCACAATCTTACAGAAAAGTAGGCCTAATTACATCCTAAAATACAGATCATTCTGAAGGCTTGCGGTAGGAGAAGGCAGATCTCAATGATGCCTCCTCAAGCCACCTCGGAGAGTCTATTGTTTTAGGATAATTTATACTGACTGCTGTCCAGCCAGAGTGCACGCTCGGCCACACGTGAAACGTGAGTGGGGAGAGTGAGCAAAAGGGGGGATGGGGAGGAGAAGGTGAAGCTTTGGATCAGGTTAGTTAAGATTCTTATGAAACGCCACGCTAATTTATCCAATAGACATTGATCGATTAGTTAACTCAACTAAACGCACGCTGGAATTACTGTATATCTTCTTTCGCAGCCTGTTTTAGCGTACATCAAACCACCCGAAGTAGGTAACTAGATCTCGTGCATGCAGGCCTAAGAATTGTATGAACCAGAATTTATGGAATACGTCAACATGTAACAATGGTAGCTGACTGAGCAAGAGTTGCTGGCTTCATACAACATGCCACAGTGACAACCCTCAGAAACTGATTTCTGTTTAACACTGTTTTTCAGTTGCGAATCCAGAATTTGAGATTGGAGGCGACCAATCCAACTCATTTTATAGTGAAGACGTAGAAATAGATACACTTATTTTTAATGTAACGTATTAAAAATACAGTATGTTTGGAAAAAGTGAATCCACATTTTGAGAAATTGTTTACTGGCATTGGTTAAAGAAAATATTTTCTCTTATATTACCACTATCCTCCGTGTCTCATTGTCCCTATCTACCTTGAAGCATTTTGTGTGGTGAACTACTCAGGTCACAAATTATACATATTTGGGTTTGAAAGTTAACCACAAACTAACTATTATAGCTAAAATAACGGGAATTAGATTAAAACTTAGCGTGTTTATTTCTGCTTTTAGAGTTATAAAGCAAATTATTTACAAACGATAAGTTTAAGTTTTTATGTCAATAACAACAAAGAGTGTACGGGTTTTTGGCGGTATTCAACCAAATTTCAACTGTAAAAATTAAAAACTCATAAACTTTTTATACAAGTGTACTATCTTTTACTATGTAATCTCTGCATTCAAAGGTATGTGGAAAACAGTTATTATTAATTTATCATTTTATCTTTTATTCTTGATCGGGTGGACCAAAAATTTCGGCATTGGTCACATTATGAAGCCTTTAAAGTCATTATCCTGAGCATTAATTTTGTAAACCACTGTTTAAAACGTTTAATTTTAACTAAATTTTATCGGGAGGTGCTATCACGTCAGCGTTCCATATTTTTTAATGAGTAATGATGGATCTGGAAATAATTGCTTGAGAAAAAACTGATTTTATATTACATTCTTAAAACATAATGAATTTCAACATTTTAAAATGGTTTAGAATTATTGGAAAAAGATACACAAGTAAAGTATGAGTAAATAAATTTCAAAACGTCCTTCGTTATGTTCGTATGACATTTCTTTTTATGTGATGTTGGTGGGGATGATAACCATGTCAGACGTAAGGACTCCTCAGGTAGCAAGACGGATATTTCAATCACGAGGTACCAAGCTACTAAGATCTCTTCTCTTCTTGTTTTGGATTTTTCATTTTATGGTCAGCGTAACTCCTCTGGCAGCCGACTATACTTTTCTCTTCTCTTTCCTGTTGAAGTACCCTTTTTCTTCTTTTCCACCTTCTTTACTTCATGTTTCAGTTTAAAAAACCCCGTACCGAAGGAGTGCATTTCTTAAGAAGAGACTTCAACGGAGCCCTCGGAACATCAGCATGGGTCCTGGCTATGCATAGGAAGGGTTGTAGGCCTGGGAATTTTTCTGCAGGGTGAACATTCTATGAAAATGTACGTTTGCACAACCTCCCCACAAGATCACTCCGTACGAGAGATATCAGAAGATTATTGTGAAGGAAACAGGATTTTTCTGGACATTTGCCATAGTTCAGTGACCAGTAAAATCAGTAACACTACGTTTCTGATCTGCAATCTGATCTCTTCTTCAGGTAAATAACTAACCTAACACAATTACAAACTAGGTTAAAATAAACAAATCATACCAGAGCGCTGTGACACGCTTAAATCAGGAATCACAACCACCATGTTGCTGTGTCAACTTCAATAACTCTAAAACATGCACTTAATACAAAAAACTAAACACAACACATAATGATTACAAGTTAACTTCAGAATACAGGTCACAAAAGGTCTGCATTCGCCGACCAACCACTTACGATTGACCGGAGGCCAATAGCAAATGGTGATCGTCTCGGCAAACATAAGATGGCGGCAAACTAGATTATTGTATAATACGCAGTCATCAGTACCTGAATTGGGCAGTAGTATTTGAAAAGTTGTCTCAAACCATAAATGGATGAAGACAGTTTTGAACAGACATTGTCGACGTGAGATTTCCATGTCAACCCTCTATCAAGATATATCCCAAGGAATTTAGCCGAGAGGACGTTTTCAACTAACTTTCAACCAGCATGACTGTTGTATTCTAATCTGAGTGTATTTCGCAAACAAAATTTGATGATGATGGTGTTTTTTGACATGTTTGTTTTGAAATTGAGCTCGTTGTGAAGTGCTGGATTGCATTGTTCAGCTCAGTGAATAGCATCATTTCCAGTTCTGGGATTGACCTTGAGTTGAAACAGAGAGTTGTGTCATCTGCGTATTAGACATTTTGCCCTTGATTAAGCGATGAACCAGCGTCATCTACATACAACAAGAAGAGAAGCGGACTGGGTATGGAGCCTTGAGGAACTCCACACCTTAGGCACTCCTCCCCCGATTGCATGTTTGAAAGGTTGACAAATTGTTTTCATTTAGTATAATTTGTTTTTCTAAAGAAGATCCCTAACGAAACCGGACCCGGCGACCTCTCTCACACGCCAAACATCTCACTTAAAACGTCTACCACATTAATGTATACTCCTATATTGCCTCGAAAATAGTTTTTTATTATTTGTGCAGTAGGCTATTCCCCATGTATCTGAGGAAAGGAAAAATATTTTGTGTGTTATTGTGGATTGTGATAACCACAAATATGGAGAAAACGCGGTTTTCAGTTTAAAATTTAAGCTTTTTCCACTTTAACTCCTCAACAATCCAAAAGTAATGACAGTAAATAAATGTCTTATACATAATTTGTTGTATATCTGTTAAGAACGGCATACTACAAATTTAGAGCTCCAACTTAATATTTAAAGGCGTAAGTATTTTGTTTGTAAACCGTTACGAAATCGGTTATTAGTTATTATTTTGAGATTTTGAAAATACTGTATGATACCCTACGTATGTACTGGATGTAAATACTGATTTGGATTTATCCTCATTAGACTTGTGTTTATTTATAAATAAACTAGCTGTTAACCGCAGCTGTAGCATACTTTGTCAAAGTACTTATGATGTTTGAGTGTTGAATTTAGCTCCAATTCACATTCCTTTTATTGCAGTTTGTGATATTTGACGCTGTCTCAGACTTGACTCCTGGAAAAAGATCCAAAGAAAGTCGGCGACAAAGAAGCTCAAAACGAAGCTTTTTAGTTATAATTTTGAGATTTTGAAAATAATGTATAATACCCTACGTACTGGATGTGAATATTGATTTGGATTTATACCCATTAGATCAAAATCAGAGAGTTTAGAAGCGCAATGTTTGTGGGCCTCGTGTTTCTGATTGCCTTTTTGCTGATTGGTTCCTGACCTTTGATTATGAGCTGTTGGCAGGCCTGTAATCAGACAGTTTTTTTCGGACAATTTCTACCGGGGCCCGACCGAATATCTTATCCGGGGCCAGGCAAAGCTAAGTACGGCCCTGCCTGTTGGCAGTATTGGTCCGAGATGTCTGTGTTGATCACTGACACCTTATCGTCAGTTATGTTGGAAATGATGTTGTCAATTGTTGTCACTGAAGTGTTGGTAACCCATGTTGGTTTCTATATTGACCAGACGAGACCCCCACAAGTCAGCGAAGCGTTTCGTTCACATCCAAAATGTTGATATTGAAATCGCCCATGACAATGACATTTTGTTCTTCTCTTGTCACGTCTTTTAACAAATCTTCGAGTTTAGAAAAAAGAACTTCTTTTCCGTTTAAGGACCTGTACACTCCAATTATGAGTGTTGTTTGTTTGTACGCTCACCCCCGTAATTTCTAAGGGTGTGTTGTCTCGTCAAAGTTGTGAGGGGCAAACAAAACAGTATTCCGCTTAAAATCTGCGACCTCTTCTCCTTTTGCTGAGGTTCGGCATTAAAAGTTTGCCAATTGATAATTCTGAGTTTGCAGTTTTCAAGGACAGTTTCAATGGGCTTGAAGATGACATGCTGACTCCCAGCAGCCACGTCTTTCGTTGCCGCAAGAAGGACGTAGCAATATCCTGCAGGAGGGGCCGAGGTAGGCGCGACCTCTAGAACAGTTTCTTAAAATATGATCCGCGAGCCCATACCAGGGGTCCGCGGAGCTGACCTACGAAATGTGGAAAAATTTAGAGACTGCTGTTAATAAACGTTATATTATGTTTCAAATGAAAAACACTTTCCACTAAGAAGAATAACATTTCGCTAAATCCAGTATGAGTTGGCAATTAGATAACTACACTACACTAAACGCTAAAAACACATAAATTTATTGGTCAGTGAGAATTTAACGCTATCAGATCGGCAGGAGTAGGGTGTAGCTGTGTCCTTGACGTTGCACCGTAAGCGTGTCTACGGTAACGCATTGAAGGGCAAGGGAAGGGATGAGTCATGCGGTAACCAAACCAAAACACCCACTTCACTCACTCACTAGTGATTTGTTGGCGTTAACACCAACGTTAAGTGCCTACAGTCCAGTGTCTTAGTTTATCTCTTATATATGTAACAATTGTATGTAAATCTAATATATATACAACCGCATGTGTAACTGACTGACTGACTGACTCACTCACGTATACTAATTTCTAACCTACTTCCAGATGAGTTAGAGACTTGAAATTTGGTACACAGATAGCTTTCCACGTGTAACAACCAGGAAAATCCCGAAAAGTGAGAATTTTTCATTTTTCAACCCCTCAAAAAAATTCCCAAAAAATCGCGCATTCTTCACCCCTGCAGGCATTTTTTGTAAGCCCGATAGCGGGCGAACCGTTGGAGCTAGCTCGGATCTGACGGAAAATTCATAGTCAGGAATGAAGTGAACTACAAAAAAGGTCTAATGACTTTTTTGCTCTATCTTCCATGGTTAAGCGACAAAACGCTCGAACATTTGAAATTCCAGAGATTTTTTCGATAAAAATAATGTTTCAAGCCCGATAGCGGCCGAACCGTTGGTCGTAGCTCAAATCTGATTGACCCATCAAATTAGCAAATTGCGCGATCTACAGAAAAGGTCCAGTAATCGTTTGCCCTATCTCGATTGGTTTGGCCGAAAAACGTGATTATGTACAATTTGTTGTAACTTTTACGCGAAAACTTTTGTTTTTTGGGGTCGATAGCGGCGAAACCATTGGTCGGAGGTCAAAATAAGACTAACGTTTTATTTAGGAAATAAGATGACCTACAAAAAAGGTCCAGTGACTTTTTACTATATTTCCCTTAGTTTGACCGCAAAACGCGATTAAGTGAAAATATTGGACATTTTTCGCCTAAAAATTTACATTCCGGGCTTGATAGCGCGCTAAACGGTTTGGTCGTAACTCAAAACAAATTTTAAACGGGATTTAGGAAATCACGTGATCTACAGAAAAGGTTCAGTGACTTCGGGAGTTGGCTGAGCGTTAGCTAAGCGTCAATAGTAGATAGGGACAGAGGAATATTTATTATGTTCACAGACACAATACCCTCTAAAAAAAGGCCCAAGTGTGTCATTAACCCCCGGTAATATTAACCCCCCCCCCCCGGGGATTTCCTGGTATGACCTGATAACCTCCTGTACATTCAACCCCCTGATGTGTTAACCCCCCTGGTAACATTAAACCCCCCCAGGGAATTTCCTGCCATGACCTCATGTCCGAATTTTACCAGTCACCAAATCCTCTTAACCCCCCCCCTGGGAAGATCCTGTGAATGACCAGATAACCCCCTGGAGACTTATCCCCCGGTAACGTTAACCCCCCCCTGGGAATTTGTTCATATGACCAGACAATATCCTGACGAAATTAAACCCCCTCTTGTCTTAACCTCCTTAACATTAATCACCCACCCAGGGAATTTCTCTCGCCTTGACTAGATAGTCTCCTGGTGATATTAAACCCCCTGTTCGACTTAAAATACTGCCTTGAGGTCGGTTTTTATTATGTTTATACTAAACAATTCAAGATAGCTGACCCGTGCAGACTTTTCTCCCGAGCTCATTTCTGGCTAAACCATAGGTCGTAGATCAGATCTGAGGGGCACAATCGAAAGACAAAATTAAATTTCCAACAAGAAAGGTCCAGTCACTTTTTGTCGTATCTCTAACGGTTTAACCGCAAAATGCCCTCAAAGTCAAAAGTTTTTAACGAATCCGGGCTCGATAGCGGCTAAACGGTTGGTCCGTAGCTCAAAACAAATTTTTAAAAGGATTTTAAGAAATTGCGTGATCTACAAAAAATGTTCAGTAACATTTTGCCCTATCCTCAACGGTTTGGCTGCATAACGCGTTTTAAAGTATTGATTTTTTAAGTTTTACGTGACATTTTTAAACTGCCAGTGCAGTCTTTTGTCCTAAGCTCTGTACTGCCTAAATTATAGGTCGTAGCTTAAATCTGATGGCATAATCGAAAGAGAAAATTAAATTTTCGACAAGAAAGGTCCAGTCACTTTTTCTCGTATCTAACGGTTATCTAATATACTATACAGCCGCATGTGAAACTGACTGACTGACTGATATATGTATACAAATTCTAACCTACTTCTAGAAGTGCTAGAAACTTGAAAATTTTGCACGCAGGTACCTTTTGCCGTATAACCAACAGGAAAAGTCTGAAAACCGGGAATTTTTCATTTTAAACCCCTCAAAAAAATTCGCAAAAAAACGCGCATTTTTTACCCTTGCAGGCATTTTTGTAAGCCCGATAGCGGGCAAACCGTTGGAGCTAGCTCGGATCTGACGAAAAATCGTTAGTCAGGAATGAAGTGATCTACAAAAAAGGTTAAGTGACTTTTTTGCTCTATCTTCCATGGTTAAGAGGCAAAAACGCTCGAATATTTGACATTCCAGAGATTTTTTTCGCTTAAAATAATTTTTCGAGCTCGATAGCGGCCGAACGATAGGTCGTAGCTCAAATCTGATTGACCCATCAAATTAGCAAATTTTGTGATCTACAGAAAAGGTTCAATGACTTTTTGCCCTATCTCCATTGGTTTGGCCGAAAAACGTGGTTATGTGTGCAATTTTTTTGTAATTTCCACGTGAAAACTTTGTTTTTTGGGGTCGATAGCGGCGAAACAATTGGTCGGAGGTTAAAATAAAACAAAGGTTAGATTTAGGAAATAAGGAGATCTACAAAATAGGTTAAGTGACTTTTTACCATATCTCCATTAGTTTGACCGCAAAACGCGATTAATTGAAAATATTTGGAAATTTTCGTCTACAAATTTACATTCCGGGCTTGATAGCGGCTAAACAGTTGGTCGTAGCTCAAAAACAATTTTCACTACGATTTAGGAAATCACGTGATCTACAAAAAAAGCTCAGTAACATTTTACCCTATCCTCAACGGTTTGGCCGCATAACGCGTTTTAAAGTTAGATTTTTTGAGTTTTACGTGAGATTTTGCTTTCTGGGCTCTATTTCAGACAAAATCTTAATTCTAGCCCAGATTAAAAATTTTATTTTAATACAAAATAATGCGATCTACACAAATGGTCTAGTGACCTTTTACTCTATCTTCCATGATTTAGCCGTAAAACGTGATTATATTGAAAATTTCAATTAAAAACTTACTTTTCGTGCTCGATAGTGGCCGAACCGTTAGCCCTAGCTTAAATGTAAAACTTTTTTGTAAGTAGCTATTGATAGGATCTACAAAAAAGGCCCAGCAGCTTTCTATCGTTTATCTTTCCGTAAGCCTGATAAATGCTCTAAATGGCTTAATTCTTTGTCGTCACTTTTAGGTGTTGTTTTAAATTTTGCAACTATAATTAGTGCGATTCATGCTGGTTCCATATTGACCTTGTATTACTACGTTAACGAGTGACTAAAACCCCCCTCCACATCGGGAGTTGGCTGAGCGTTAGTGAAGCTTCAATAGTAGATAGGGACAGAGTGTTTTTTTTATTTTTTATTTTATGAAATATTAGTTCATTGTCAAAACTCTGGCGTGTGAACGATAATTTCCGAAGTAATTTAAACCCCCTGATGAACGTTTTATTTGATAAAAATTACTGTACACATGTTCTCGTACCACGTTCGACTTAAAATACTGCCCTTTGAGGTCGGTTTTTATTATGTTTATACTAAAACAATTCAAGATAGCTGACCCGTGCAGACTTTTCTCCCGAGCTCATTTCTGGCTAAACCATAGGTCGTAGATCAGATCTGAGGGCACAATCGAAAGGACAAAATTAAATTGTCCAACAAGAAAAGGTCCAGTCACTTTTTGTCCGTATCTCTAACGGTTTAACCGCAAAATGCCCTCAAAGTCAAAAGTTTTTACGAATCCGGAAAAAAATCTATGAAAAAGGTCAATTTTTAAATCCCTTGTCATTTACTTAATGTCCGGACTTAACCAGTCACCGAATTCCGCTTATCCCCGAATTTGCAAGCGTTTACTTTGGGGGGCCTGGGGGCGTAGCCCCCAGCGAGCCGAAGACGAGTTGAAATATATAAAATTGAATGTAGTCAATCAACAAAGTGCGCTGTAGGTCGTTAGCGATTATTAATTAAACCTGGGTTTTGTGCAAGCGAGTACAAACATTCAACAAAACTGTGTTTTATGTTACGAACTAATTTTCAGTAAAGCAATGCAATCTGCTAAGTTGCATAGGCATTTAAAAACAAAACACCCCAAGTTTTCGGATAAGTAAACAGAATAAAAAAAGCTATGAAATGAAAAGGTCTAAAAATAAAATAGAAAATATTGCAACAGTCACTACAAATGAAAAGACAGCAATGGCATCCAGTAGCGTAGCCAGAACTTTCGTTCGGGGGGAGGGTCCGAAACCGGGGGATGTTTTTTGTGTTATTTGCCAATGAGTTCACTAGTAAAAGATAAACACAAAAAATATGGAGCTTTAGTAACTACGCCTTATAAAAAGTGGAAAGATGTAATAGGCAAATTCAATTCTCACAGCAACTCTAGTACCACAAATTTTCTTGTATATATACAGAAACTTTACGAAGCTCGATTCTGGCCGAGTAGAAGGCACCAAAGTGATGTTGGATTCACTGGATAAGAAAGAAAAAGAACAAAATAGAGCTTTACTAAAGCGTATAATTGACACAACTATATTCTGTGGAGAAAATGAAATAACCCTTCGGGGACATTGGGCCACTAACGGTCGGAAAATGCACCGGAAAAACTCTACTGATTAGAAGTTCGGCTACTTTGGATTTAACTGATTGAGGTATTTATGAATGAGTTATAATGACGATTTTTTGTATCATTACACTTTAGACGAGTATATAATTATCGGAAAAATAAACAAAATCACTTTCGGTCGGAAACAAAATACACCTGAAAAACTCTAATGATTTGAACTTCAACTATTTCGGACTTCAGTTATTAAGGTAAACGTGGTATTTTTGGTTGAGTTAGGACGACCATTTTTTGTTATCATTAAACTGTACTCGACTACCTATATAATTATCAAGAAAAAAAAAATCACTCCCGGTCGGTAAATACTGAAGAAAAGCTCTCAACAGATTCAAGTTTTGACGATTTTGGATTTCACTGGTTGAGTGGTTAAGGTAAAAGTGGTACTTATAATTATGTTAGGACATTGATTTTAGGTATTAATTCAACGCAGACTAATAAATATATAATTATCGAGAAAACAAAAACAAAAATAATCACTTCCGATCGGAATATAAAATGAAATACGAGTAATACCTCAGTCAGTGAAATCCAAAGTAGTCGGAACTTCTTATCAGTAGAGTTTTTCCGCTGTATTATCCGACCGGATGTGATTTTATAAATTTTTCTTCGATAATTATATAGGTATTAGTCGGCGTTGAATTAATACTTAAAACCAACGTCCTAACACAATTCTAAGTACCACTTTTATCTCAACGACTCAACCAGTGAAATCCCAAATCGTTAAAATCTGAATCATTAGAGCTTTTCCTCCGTATTTTCCCTTCGGAAGTGATTTTATTGTTTTGTTTCTCGATAATTATATATGTATTAGTCGGCGTTGAATTAATACCTAAAACCAACGTCCTAACACAATTCTAAGTACCACTTTTACCTCAACCACACAACCAGTGAAATCCAAAATCGTCAAAACTTGAATCTGTAGAAAGCTTTTCTTCGGTATTTACCGACCGGAAGTGATTTTTTTCTCGATAATTATATAAGTACAGTGTGCAGTTTAATGATAACAAAAATCGTCGTCCTAACTCAATGGAAAAAACTACGTTTACCTCAATCACTGAAGTCCAAATTAGTTAACGTTCTAATCAGTAGAGTTTTTCAAGTGTATTTTCCGACCGAAAGTAATTTTTTATATTTTTTTCGATAATTATATACCCGTCTACAGTTTAATGACACCTAAAATCAACGTCGTAACTTAATTCTAAGTAGTCATTTTACGTCCCCAAGACGAACTTGAACGAAGTGGTCGCCAATTTAAACTGTTCGCCGTGTTATGGTTCAGGTTACTTTGCGACGTCACGTGACCGCGCCCTATAGAAATACCGTGATTACACTACACTATCCGAAAGGCCGAGCCCAAAAGTATCGTTTGATACTTTATGATTTAAACGAAAGGACAATTATATTTTTAACAACGTTTACTTTAATCTATTAAATCTATCAATTTAATGTTTGTAGACAAGAATAATGATAACTCTCCTGCTCCATGCTTTATTTTTTAATATGTCTTAAAATTTCGGGGGGGGGGGGGGGGGGGTCCGGACCCCCCCTTCGCTACGCAACTGATGGCATCATATGCTGTTTCTCTGTTGATTGCTAAGTTGAGAAAGCTTTATAATGTAGGAGAGGAGCTGATCATGCCTCTTGCAAAAAGTGTGTGCAGCATAATGTTAGTTGAGACTGCGGTCAAAGAAATAAGTTTGACTTCAATATCAAACGAATCGGTGAAGATCAGGGTTGACGATATGTCTGAGAATGTGCACTCCCAATTGCTTTAGTTTGAAATCAATGGAAATGTTCGCATTACAATTAGGTGAGAGTACAGACTTAACTAATAAATCTATTTGCTAGCTTCTGTTTGTTAAAAATGTGAAAAATATACCATTGGAGATCTGTTATTTGTCGAGGTAAGACATAACAAAGGAAATGATATCTTTGAAGCTTTCAATGGTTATATTTAAAAAGATGAACTAGATTGGAATAAATGTTTAGATTAGCTAATGATGGAGCTGGAGCGATGACGGATTACAAAACTGGATTAAAGGCCCGGGTGATGCAGGGAGCACCAAAGGTCAAGTGGACACACTGTTCAATACATAAAGAGGTGGTGGCAGGGAAGGAAATATCAACTGAGCTTAAAACTGTATTTAATGAACTCGTCAACGTTTTTAACTACATTAAGTAATGACCCTTAATAAACTCTTGCATTTTTCCCAGCTACGTCAGGAAATGGGAAGAGAGCATGAACATCTGCTTTTACATAAAGAGTTTCACTGGCTTATTTCTCGAGGAAACATGCTCACATATATTTTTTTGAACTAGCTGATAAATTAACAAATATTTTGAATCAAAAACAAAAAAAATCATATAAGAGATAAAAAAGACTATTTGTGCTTTGCAAAATCATGTACTTGGCATAGTTATTTACACATTTGAATGTTTTAAACTTGAAGCTGCAAGGACCTGATAATAACATAATCGTAGTAGACAAAATCGAAAACCTGATGTTGTTGGCAAATTGAGTTGAAAGAAATTCTTGCACATAACTTCTTGTGTTACAACAGCCTCTAACCAAATCTGAAGAAAGTCTACCTGCTGAGGTTCAAGACATGATTGTCAAACATATGACCGACTTTCCTGCACCACATTTAAAAAGATGAACTAGATTGGAATAAATGTTTAGATTAGCTAATGATGGAGCTGGAGCGATGACGGATTACAAAACTGGATTAAAGGCCCGGGTGATGCAGGGAGCACCAAAGGTCAAGTGGACACACTGTTCAATACATAAAGAAGTGGTGGCAGTGAAGGAAATATCAACTGAGCTTAAAACTGTATTTGATGAACTCGTCAACATTTTTAACTACATTAAGTAATGACCCTTAATAAACTCTTGCATTTTTCCCAGCTATGTCAGGAAATGGGAAGAGAGCATGAACATCTGCTTTTACATAAAGAGTTTCACTGGCTTATTTCTCGAGGAAACATGCTCACATATTTTTTTGAACTAGCTGATAAATTAACAAATATTTTGAATCAAAAACAAAAAAAATTATATAAGAGATAAAAAAGACTATTTGTGCTTTGCAAAATCATGTACTTGGCATAGTTATTTACACATTTGAATGTTTTAAACTTGAAGCTGCAAGGACCTGATAATAACATAATCGTAGTAGACAAAATCGAAAACCTGATGTTGTTGGCAAATTGAGTTGAAAGAAATTCTTGCACATAACTTCTTGTGTTACAACAGTCTCTAACCAAATCTGAAGAAAGTCTACCTGCTGAGGTTCAAGACATGATTGTCAAACATATGACCGACTTTCCTGCACCACATGACAACAATGACTGTATAAGGCACCCTTTCAAACAACAAGATGTTGAAAGCCTTACTGATCTCTCAAAATGATAAAGATCAACTGGTAGATTTGTCTTGCAATAGGAATTGGGAAATAATCTTCAAAAAAGAAAATGATTTGTGATATTTTTAGTTTCTCATCTGGTCGGAATTCACAGATTTAGCAATCAAAGCCCTCAAACATCTTGTGTCTTTTTGTAGCACTTACTTGTGTTAGCAAACATTGTAACATAAAAAGTGTCAAGAGAAATCAACTGAAGAACGTTGAACCAGCCTTTAAGGTTAAGCATTTCGACAATTCTTCCCAAAACTTTGGACATTAACACCAATATACCCTAAACACCTTAATATAGAAGAAACAAATGCATTCAACCAATTGATATTGAGTTTTAATATTATATGTTCATCAAGAGAGGTAGAGGAAAAAACTATACTTAATGCTAAATATTGTTGAAAATAATTACTGTACTCGTACATATGTTTTACTTTTATCTTACGATATTAGTAAACATATTCAAGTTCTTGTAACGAACTTGTTTATTAAAAGTCCTAAGATAACAACACATAAAAATGAATTCTAAATTGTTATTACTGCAATTAAAGATTTGTAAAAAACATTTGAACTTTTAATGGGTGCTAATTTGATATATTTTCATAATAGATATATTTTAGAAAATACCTATTACTTATTAAAATAAAAAAAAAACTATATTTATGTATAACTGTATGGGCAAAACTAAGAATAAATAGCTTAAACGGGTTTTATTTAGGTTGGAGATCCTCAAAGAATATAGGTTTTAAGTGGAGGTCCGTGATTAGCTTGATTTTGAGAACCTCTGCTCTAGAAGACCAGGTTACACTACCGTGTGATATTAGTCTTGAAGGATATGGCTATTTGTAGGTATACTGCGAGTCCATGGGCATGACTATCTCCTAACACAGTGGTATTCTTGAATGGGAGAACGATGTTACAAATTATTATAATTATGTTAATGTTTCGCAAATAATTTATTACGAATTTAATTAATATTTTTTTATTTATAATTTTTTTTATGCGTTAGTGTTTGGAATTGATATTAACAAAATTCTAAATTTTGACGCGCTGTGTGTGATCATAGAATAGCACTTGCCTAAATATGGACCTGCTTATACACAATCTTTAACTTTATTTAGGTTATTTAATTGTGATATTGTAGCAACATAGAATTGGAATACTTAAATATTCTTCATATTTATAAATACTGAAAAACTTGGTGACTATGTAAAGCAACATTAACACAATAAAACCAAATTATATCCAACCATTACAGCAATATTTAATTGAATAAATAAACTCCAATTTCGTAGTCTCCAAGAACGCACTAGTAGTATATTAGTAATATTATATTGAAGAAACTCATGGGGGACTAAAAAATTTCCATTTGATTTTTGGTGCCCCAAGTGATTTGGGACCCTGGGCATTCTGTCCCAGTGCACACCCCCCCCCCCTCTTGGCAGCTCTGAATAGATCTAACTGGCCAGGGCATAGGTACTCCCCTTCCAATCCAATTTGGAACCAAACTGTGAAAGTTTTATGAACACCAAATATGACAACTTATAATGGTTTTTTGCAATGTAAAAATACAAAACTAAAATCACTTTCATCTACGGTTATTTTCATTATTTTTGTAATTAGATAAAGAGTTCACCTGGTCCATCACAAAGGTTTTAATGAGATATAATTAGTGGTTAGTAACAATAGCAACAAAAAAGTGTTAATGTGAGATTAAACTAATTAAAGCAACTTCCTGAATTTGTTGTTGAATTTATAGTTTAATTTAAAAATCTTTTAAAATGATGTGCATATCAACCTATGCTTACATTAACAATTTTCTACTGACTCCTTGGGGACCATTCCCACAGAAGAATAGCAGGACACTGAATACATCTTAAAGTAGGTGTTTGTTTACAGTAATCATGTGTGAAGTTTTGTAACTTCATCTGATATGGTTACAATAAAATCAAGCCATTCTTGAACTTGCACACAAGATCAGTATTGAACCTTTCAAGTTCTGTCATTTTGTTTAGGATTAACCTTTTGAAGTCTCATTTGTGGCATAATGTTCTACTAATTAAGACCTTTAAAATTTGCCATCGTTCAGTGAAACAATAAATCAGTAACACTACGTTTCGAGATCTGCAATCTGATCTCTTCTTCAGGTAAAGAACTAACCTAATACATGGTTAGTCGTAGGTGGTTAGTAGACGAATGAAGACGCATTGTGACCTGTATTCCGTAGTTCAGTTTTAATGATTAGTGTTTTGTATAGTTTTTTATTAAGTACATGTTTATAGAGTTAGTGAAGTTGACAAACATAATGTAGGTTGTGATTCCTGACTTAGGCGTGCCACAACGCTTTGGTAAGATTTGTTTATTTTAACCTAGTTTGTAATATTATGTATTAGGTTAGTTCTTTACCTGAAGAAGAGATCAGATTGCAGATCTCGAAACGTAGTGTTACTGATTTGTTGTTTCACTGAACAATGGCAAATGTCCGGAAAAATCATGTTTCCTTCACAATCCTTCCATCGTCAAAAACATCCTTCAAACAAAGAACCTTTAAAATGATATGCACATCAAACTGTGCATACATTTAAGATTTTCCATCCCCTGAGGATTGCATAAAAAGTTCAATTTTATGCCCTTGTCACTGTGCAAAGCTTTACGTTTGTACATTTACGAGTACAGAAAATATTAGACCGTTTCAAGACTTTTCAGCATTTCTATATATGACATCCATTCCTCCTGGCTAACAGAGATACAAGGAATTTCAAATTCAAACTTTATTCTTTACTGAAATATTAAAGGAGTATATTTCTTTACTGCTTGAAATATTAATTAAAATCTAAATTACAAATATTGCCATATAATAATAATCACATCCTCTTGAGTATTATTGGTTTCAAAAATTGAAATTTGAAAAATGTTAGTTTTAAAATAATTAACTGCCTATCACATTCACTAGAAGAAGAAAGTTTGAATTTGACAGGCCACAACTCTTCCTTTAATACTCAATCACTGGTGGGCTTTATCATAGCCACACACGGCAAACTGCCTTAAGGCCAGCATTGCAAATAATTCATTAAGAATCAGCTGTAGTGACAGCCATCTTGATTTTTGCCAAATAACAACAATGTTAACTTGTTGTGAAAGATATCTCATTTTAGAGATATAATTATACACATTAAAATGCTTTTCTGACAATTTTATTTCTCATTCAGAAAAATCTCTATCATTATTGTACTTCATTGTTCAAATTGTTCAAATACTCAAAAAGTATGTACATTCAAAAGAAAATATTTAATTATTAATTATATCTTTAAAATGAGACATCCCCCATAACGCTATGATAAAAAATAAGGCGCAAAACTGCATGAGGTTTAATATACGAGTATCTTCAGCATTATCTGCCTACACCACCTCTGCATCGACTTCCCTCTGTAGCGTCTCTTCCATTGCCTCCACCTGCACCATTAATGCAACACCCACTTTGGACCCAAAACCAAGTACAATTGCACAAATTCTCAATCTTTTTTAGTAGTGACTCAACCCCAAGTACCCATAAAAATGTAACTGACAAGAAAAAAATGTTAAAAACCCATATCTCAAAAAAGTTCAAAATTTTACACCAAAACACAGAAACTGCTACAAATGAGAGAGATAAGCTCCTTCTTACGTGTGAGGGGCTCAATCCTGATTTGCTAGTTGTAACCGAGCACAGTTTGAACAAAAGCAACATTGAAACATTTCAAAATGAAATGAACATCCTACTCCTAAAAACTACTCCTACTCCTTACTGCTACTCCTTTAAAAGAGGAGGTGTAGCAGTTTTTCTGAAAAATGAAATGTCCTCTGCCTCCCTCACCCTTGCCAAACCTACAAACAAAGACTTTGAACTAACGGGTGTGAAAGTCCAAACAAAATCTTAAATTTTGATCTGATTGGTTTATATAGGTCTCCCAACAAAGCATCTCTCTTTTTTAATTTGGAAAAAACTCTGTCGGACTTGACAAAGAAAACTCGCAGCTTCATTGTCGTGGGGGACTTCAATATTGATGTTTTAGATGCTGATAGCCCCATGACAAGGAGATTCGCTGATATACTGAGGTCGTTTTTCCTAAAGTGGTCAGTCACCTCTTCATCAAGAGTGACGACCAAATCAGCGACTGCGATTGACAATGTCATGACAAATATGACAGACATTGATGTTTTGGTGGTCGACACAGCCATTTCAGACCACCAACAGGTCATCATCAATGGTTATGAGGCTACAAGGGGTGTTCTTGAAAAGAAAACAATTAAAAACATAAGGCCTGCAAACATAGATAGCATTACTCAACTTTCTTCTGAAAAAAGAGAGTTGGAGATTTCTAAAATTTTAAGACCCCCTTGTGCTGCAATTTCAAACATTCGAAAATACCTTTAATTTTCATTTAGATGTGAGCTGTCCCCTCAGGAATACCCAAAAAAAGGAAGTGCACATGGATTACCAAATGTATCCTGGTTTCTAGAGAAAAACTTGTCTTTATTCAAAGATTAGCAAGCACACAACCAACGAGGAATTCAACAGATTTTTTCAAAATTACTAACAGATTTATAAAAAAGTCACCAAGGCTGCAAAAGTTTACAATGTAAACAAAGCATTTCTCACGTCGAAAAACATCTCAAAAATCGCATAGGCCATCATTAATAATAAAAAACCACTGACTGGCAAACCAATTGAACTTCACATAGAAAATAAACTTATCAACGACCCTGCAAGGATAGCTGATGAGTTTCACAGATTCTTTTCTTCGGTTGGAGATGACCAAGGGAACTTCATCCACCACATAGTCAGCCTGCTCCCACATTAGTACAGAGTCCAGTGGCTTCAATGGCACTGATCCTGGTATCAGAGGAGGAAATGCTAGAGTGATAAGAGATTTTCCAGCAAAACGGTCAAATGACTCAAATCGTGTGTCAACGTTGCTCCTACAACAGTGTTCTAAGCATTTACTAGGGCCACTTTAACGTCTTATTAACCTCTCTTTTCACTCGGGGATCTTTCCATCCCCTCTCAAAAAGACCAAAGTCTTCAAGAAGGGTGACCCTCTTTCTATTCAAAATTACCGCCCAATCTCAATGCTGCCGGTCTTCAGCAAAATCTTTGAGAAGCTTTTTCTTTCCCGGTGTGTAAATTTTATGGACAAGCACCATCTGCTATCTGCAATCCAATTTGGATTCCGAAGCGGTAAACCGACAGTGTCACGCTTCTGGTCGATGCAGTAGTAGAAGGAATTGAAAGTCGAGGGAATACTTTGTGTATATTCCTTGACTTATCAAAAGCTTTTGACTGTGTCGACCACCAAATCCTTTCTCACTAACTGGATCATTACGGGATACAGGGAAAGTCACTCAAGTGGCTTGAATCGTATCTTAGTAACTGAACACAATTCGCAGGCATTTCAGGCGTTAGATCGGAGGAGATGGGGTTGAGATATGGAGTTTCCCAATGCTCAATACTCAGTCCTTTGCTCTTTTTGATCTAAGTCAATGATGTTGGCTCATCTGTGCAACAAGGGTGGCTCGTCCAGTACGCAGCACTTTGTCTTAACTCAGAATCACAAGAAGCACTCGAAAAAATTAATTTCATTGAGCTAAACAGTTCAGTTCAACGTTTCAATGAGCTCAATCTGAAAGCAAATCCATTGAAATCAACTCGATGCACCTAGATCGAGGTTTTACTTGGGATTCTCATGTAGACCATGTTTGTTGAAAGTTATCCTCAGGCATTTATGTTATTTATGTTTTTACTGTCCGAATACTGCCCAATCCAGGTACTGATGACGGCATATTACAGACTAATCTACCCCCTCCTCTCCTACGGAGTGGGACTGTGGAAAGGTTGCACAAGTGCAAACTTTTCTAGAATTTTCATTCTTAAAAAAAAAGCAGTCCGAACAATTGCAAAACTGCAATGGAGAGAGTCGTGCAGACCAGCTTTCAAAAACCTGAAACTGTTGACATTTTCTTGCCTCTACATCTTGGAAACCTGCATGTTTTTTAAGTCTAAATGCGAAACCACAAGACGTAGTAACATCCACTCTTATGCAACGAGAGGCAGAGACGACTACTGATCTGTGAGACACAGAACGGTAGTTCATGAACGACTGCCTTCTCAGGCAGGAGTTCGATTTGTCAAGAAACTGCCAAGTTTGATTAAAAGTGCCCCAATGCTGAAGGCATTTAAGACTCATCTAAAAACAACACTGACCACACACACATTTTACAGTACAGACGAGTTCATGGCACATAATTGGGAGATCTAACAATTGGTTTACTGACTGGGGAAAGGGTGGAACAATTCGAATGACTGGGAGAGAGTGAATGTCAAAACTGTATGTTTGAAAGGGACTTTGATACAAGAATGAGTGGAAAATTTTAGCTTAATTATGTTTTTTGACGATGGCCATAACATGTACTATATTCTCGCATTAAAATATTTATTGTTCTTATGGAAAAAAAACTCAGTCATTTTACTACAGCCGGCTCTTAAGAGCTGGCTTTAGAGAAACAACCTTGAATTTTATACCATAAGACCAATGTTAACCTGCAAATACTTTTATGTTCCTATTTTTAGTTATAGGATTATGGTGGATGTCTCAATTTAAAGATAAATTATGCGTCCAAATGCCTTTTACTTTTAAAGTGTATACTTAGTGAGTATGTAAACGATAAATTACAAAAAAGTTTAGATTTATTCTTAAATAAAAAAATTAATAAAATAATGGAAAATCTACAAAAGCGACTGACTGATTGGATGCATATTAATTATGTCTTTAGACATTCAATAGAGACAATTAGACATCTTCAATATTGGAAAAAACATAAGGGCTTAAAAATGTTTGAGGTTTAACATTGTCCTTATAGGGCTAAAATAAAGTTGGCCACAAGTACAGCCGGCTCTTAATGTTATTTCTACTAATCACAACTCTTTACAAAATAAATACACATGTTACTATGAGATCTCTAGCTTCCATGTCAACAGAGTAGTAGAAAAGGGTGGGGGAACCTCTCTGATATATAGTATACAGGAACGTACTAGCTAGTAATTGTTGACCTATATAAAATAATGTTACTATGGAACATTTAAATATTGTTTATAGAACATTTTTATGGCTCTCATGTTTTGCCACAATATATACAGAGTGTCCAGATTATTTGTTAGGTCAAAACATATTAGAAAGGTCCGTACAATGTGTCCCCCATCTTTCTTAAAATTCCACTCTGTCTATGTGTTTTTCCTTTTAAAGTCCATATCTCTAAATGGGCTGTAATGTTGTAAATTGGTATGCATTTATCTTGATACAAAGAAAGAAAGACAGAAACTTTATTTCTCACAAATAAAAACCAAAACACCATCAAACACCCTAATTAGGTTGTTTTTTATTCAACCTAATTAAAAAAAATATTAGTTTCAAAAAGGCGATGTTTTGGAATTTTTATAAAAATTTCATGAAAAGATCAAGTGCAAAAATGTTCAATAAAATAAAAACTAGCTCATATGAATACAAAAGGTTTTTTTACCTTAGCTATAAAAGAACTTAGGCTAAATATCGGAAAAGCATTTTGTTATCTTTAAAATGAGACTTCATTACTCTACGACGTAAAATAAGGTCATAACAGTGCATGAAGTTTAACATTGTTCTTATGGGGCTAATATCAAGATGGCAGCCACCACAACATAATAATGAAGAAAATAAAATTGTATTCCTCTATGTTAAGGAAATTAGGTATTTTGTAAAATTTGGCATGAACATTTTAAAACAGCTACCATTTTCAGACTCATGTTTTAAAAGTTTATCAGTAAGTTCAATTATAATAAATTTAATGTTTAATTCAAAATTAAAATGCATTTTGTCAGTTACATATAACTTGATCATAACAAATGAAGTTTTATATAGTTTACCCATTTATGAGCTAGTTTTTGTTCTTTTTAAAATTGTAACTACACTAATTTTTGTAAACCGGCATGACAATTTCACAGAAGTCACCATTGTCAAATCAGTGGAAATATGTATTTTAATTTAATCAATAAGTTCCATCACAACAGTGTAACTCGAACTGGTCTAAAGCTTTACATTTTACAAAGAAAATACACACAAACAGATGGACAACCAAACAAGCATACATTATACAAAACTTCTTGCATATTGTGACTTCACAAATCATCTGATGAAGTTCAATTAAGTAATTCTGTAAACTCTGTATGTAAATAAATTGAACACAACTTTCAGCATGACTATAATCAGCAATTATGGGTAATTTCCAAAAGGGTGTTTTCATATTCCGAGATATATTTTCTGCATTCGGGTACTTTATAATAAAAATCTTAGCCTAAAAATAAGAAAATGGATAGGAAAGGAAGATAAACAACAACATGGTTTTCTTATAGTGTCTCATTCATTGTAATAACTCACTGTATACAATATGTACATTCCTTAGAATAAGTGACAAGTACCCTTTATGATACTTAGAAATTATCGGTTGGTTCCCGGAGGAGTTCAATAATATTTCATCATAGGTTCATACAATATTCTTGACGAACAGATTTTAGGGAAACATAAAAATATTAATCCAACTGTACAACAAAGTGAGGCTTAACTCAATTTTGAGGTACTTGACAGTTTATGTTTTCAAATCTGCGTAATTTTTACCCTAATGCTGTAATGTGAAGAATTTTGCTAACAGTTTTATGAGAGTGCTGAATTTTTATAAACTTTTTAGATTCACAGTTTAAGTAGTTGAAAGAGAAACTTAATTCTTGAATATTTATAAATTAGTTAAAGCAGAGCAATGAATAAAACATCTTTTATAACATTAAATTTTGCTTGATTTACATATTTGGTAAAAACGCTGACAATAAAAACATATATACTACGATGAAAACAAATTGAACTCCCTCAAGAACGATATAAATCATTACCTAAATGTTGTTTTGCAAAGTGTAAACCCCCACAAATCCAATGTTCCACAACATAGTGACTGAAAATAATCACAGGAGAAACGCAACTTGTACACAATTCCGTAAAAAAGCATACAGTACTCATACACAGCCGTGTGAAAGGAAAACATACAGAACGGTGTAAAAAAACATCAGACAATCAATTTATAGTTGACATGAGGCAGTGAGAGCCAGCGGCTCTGTCAACGTGGCAATATGTACACAAAACTACATAATGTTCATCAATATTCTAGAGAACTGAACCCATTTCTACTAGATAACCAACAATAACGTATAAGTGTAATGTTTCGCAAAGAATTTATCTGATAGCAAACATGGACAGCATCAGCTGCTCAATGGATATACATAGAGACAGAAGGATTCAGGGCACATAGAACTATTCGAACCAATAACAAAAACATCATTGCAAACTCATCAAGGGTTATAAATAGTCAGTGGATTTGGATTTTAAAATTGTTTAACGTGTTTGTTCCAGATGAATCCTTTATTTTTTACCTCTAATAAAATAGATATTAAAGTATTTAAAGGAGCCTTGTTAACAGGTAAGAACACAGATAAAAACATAAACTCAAGTTTAAAATCACTAACTGCTCATTATATAACAACGGAGATAGAGCACATCAATTCAATTCAATTCAATTATTTTGTATGCAGTACAATTTTTATAATAACAGTTCAGCTTTAAATTAATCGGTCTAAGTTTTCTATTTACATTTTTCAACACTAAATAATTTTTAAATGAGGCCTAAACTAAAGAAATACCTAAAAAATATTAGAACAATGTTATTTTGTATTGAGCTTCAAAATAATTTCTGGAGAAAATTAGTACAGCACTTAAAAATATTAGGACACACGTACAAAATAATAAACAGGTTTTCTTTTTGTTATTGGTTCAAACATATCCACACTGACAATAGAAAATGCCAACAGAAATATACAATTCAATGAAGAATAATAAATTCATGTTGCTGAGAAACAGCATGAAATCGAGTCACAACTTATTTTGAGTGACTACCTCGGACAACATGTTAGTCATCAAGTTATAGTTGTGGACCGTTTGTGAAGTTTGTACTAAAATTAAACTTACTATATAAACATTACAAATAATATCTCAAATATATGACATCTACTAGTAACTTAATTAAAATACAGATTTTAACAACATCTTATAAACTTTATTTTTACATTAATTTAGAATTATTTAGAATTCTATGTCAATTTAAACTGTACACTCTATGAAACCAAAGGGTTAGCAAGCAAACAAAGTTAAAATTTTGCTCTCCTACTATCTATTCCCACTTTTAGAATCGAAGTGGTGTTTATATACTGGAGATAAAGGTTTTATTTAAGTTGTTTTTATGTAAGTGAAATTTATTAAAATTTAAAGCGCAGTATATAGTTACAAACGTAAATACGCGGCCTTCAACTGAATACTTATACGAGGTGCTTTAAAGTACAAACTTCACCTTAAAGTGCAGCAGATACCAAGAAAAATAAACTATTCCTACATTAAAACAATTGTAGTTATTATCGTTTAAAATATGATTGTTAGAATGTGATTAGAATAGTGAGAAGAGGGAGGAGTGATAGCCTTGTTATTGTTATTGCTTACATTGCGGCAAAACTTTAAAACTCTCTTAGAATATGCTTAGTGTTTAATTTAAAAAAAAACTCTCCTCCACAAAACGATAAACGGAATTCCCAACCAATTTACTGGATATCGACAAACAAATTGAAGCGACTCAACGTAAACACTAATCCTTACTATGACATAGAATTACAAAAATGACATGTTATCATTGAACCAAGTATTTGGCACAGTCCTCCAACCCCACAACAAATTATGGTTTAACATCGTATAATCTTCCTACAAACGATAAACTACAATTCAATGTCTTTTTTTACTGGTAGAGTTTTTATTCCTTATTTATATACGTGAGCATTTGGTTTGTTAGATTTTAGAGTCTAAGTAAAAAAAATTGTCCTGTAGTCGGTACGCTACACTCGTGGGTCGCGAGCGCACGTTCCCAGTAGTCTTAGGCCACACTGAACCAGCGTAGGATGAGTGTCGTCGGTTACTGGTCCGTGACTACGACTACAGATTGAGCGAACTATCCGCGCTGTCCGCGCACCACTCGCGCACTTCTTGTTCTTACACACACTAAAAACTATCAACAATATGTTAAACCTTTTTAAATAATTAATTTAACGCCGCTATAGTAGTAGTCGTGATGAACACTCTTCTTTATTAATTTCACTTACCGGCACCAACAAATTTACAAAATAACATCATATTTAAAGCAATTGTTGATCATAATGCTGAGCCCACTTTTTTGCTGGTGTGTGATGTCAATTCTCAATGGTTTTGTGCACTAATTCATATGGTGTCTAAGTTCAAGCAAAGCCCAATACGGTATTAATTTATGTTTTAAAGATTTTTAACACATTCCTCAGCAGAAGCTCCTGTAGTAGAGGATACAATCTTAGTAATAGCTGACAATCTTATACTAGCAATCAAAAAATTAACATCATATGATTTGACAATTACAATACTAGTACAAAATTGAAAATGCAATGGCCGATAGCAAAAACCATTAAAAAACATTTAGCAAAAAATGGTTGTAATTGGTACTGTTTTGGCCAAACATTTCCTTCATTTTTCCAGTTTCTCTAATTTTTTTTAACATTGTCATGATTGTATTGTGTCATGGAAAACACAATTTAATTTGACATTTTAAAAGAAGTAATTAGTTAAATTACGTGATTATGTGATGTAAGCAGTAAAAAATTAAGACTGACAAAGGCTTTACCGAAGCATATCCCTTTTTGCATGGAAGTAGTCATCCCTTCCAATAGGCTATTACTGGAAGTAAAGCATATGATAACCCTAAAAACGTTAATTAATATACACGACAATTTGTGCTATTATGCGTTGTCTCCGTTAGAGGTTATAAAAATTGAAGCATCACATAAATAAACTATCGTTTGATTGTGCGTACTCTAACTTAAATTGTGCGAGTGATTTGATTTAGTGAACTCATAATATTGTGCGTTAAAACACTCTATGACGACATCCATCATCCAGCAAGCAGTGGACTCTGTATTACAGTACCCCTGTATAGTTGTTAACATATTTCACATTTAAGACTTACAATAGACTACAAATAATTATCTCCTATTTTGTATTCTATACATAGTCAACCGATAATTGCGGTAAGAAAAGAATAAAACAACATGACAACATCCAAAATAAAAATACAGCCATGTAAAGATTTCTATTGAACAAACTGATCCATAAAGGAAGAACAAAACGAGTATGATTTAAATCTAATATAGTTTGATGGCTCAAAATATTAATTATTAAACAAAAGGTTGCATATGTGGTTGCTTCTTACGTATAACAAATCATCACCATGATGTTTGACTAATACAGAAAATGGATTGGCGCAATTATGTACCATCTATAAATAATTATAGTACAGTGTATACCGTCAATAAAATGACTAAGGGGTGTATAAAATAAGTCTACAATGAATATGTCACTTCACACTCTGGTCTGGGTGTTACATATTTCCTCTCATAACAGTTAACTATCTCATTTCGTTACAAAGATATTTCAGAGTTATACTTTTAATCACGATTGTCAAAACTCATTTTACCAGTGACCTTTTCTCTTTTGGCTAGCCTAAAAAATTTACTACACTGTGGCACATCATTTTATTATATGATAACCGATTTATTTGTTATAAAAATACGTGATACAAAATAAATGCAGTATGAATATTGTGAAATAATAAAAGTACAAAAATTACTTTTGTATATATTTTGTAAACCTTATCTCTCATACTATATGTCCCTAATATATTTAATTTAAATTGGCAACAATAAGACCCAAAAACTAAAAAAAATTAATTTAAGAAGTGTTAGTCTTAAATATATACTTACGTCTTAAATCAGTCAGAATGCAAGGAGAGAACAAAATTATTTTAAATTTATTTTCAACAAGTAGTTATTATTTATTAGTTCAAACAATAAGCATTATTTTTAATGAATAAAAATGTGAGTACTGATTTTATATAATAATTCTTCTTTTATTAGTTATCATATCTTACTACATTAACTTGACTAATCCCATTGTTTTACAATTTCATAATTAATTCTGCAACAGTCTGCATACATTTTGATTTAGTTTATCGTATTTTATATTTTTAATTTAACCGTTAATCCTTGAATCACTCTTAATTATCAAGTGCCATAGAACTAGTCATTAAAAACAATATAGCAACCCACAGGGGTGATTAGCAAAAGTGCTGTGTGAATTAAAAGAATTTTAAAATGTATACTGCCAGCTTCTCCATTTTGTAAAATTCTGATTTTACCCCCATAAACAATTTAATAACAAGTAAACTAATATTTTTAGAAAGAGAAATGACTGTTAATTTTCAAATCAATCTAAGAAACATAACGTTTAGAGTAAAGAATAAAAATATTTTCTCATAATAGCTCTTAAGTTTCATTCAATGCTTACTACATTTAAAGAACACCCCCCCCCCCCAACTAAAGAGTAATTGTAAATCCAACCCTGAACTTATTTTATTCACAATATTTAAATTGAGGGACCTGCTCCTGTATCCTCAGGCCCATCAAAGTCTAAGCCTACTCACTATTTATGTAACACCACACCTTATCTGATATATTCTATCCTTTCTCCTTTCTTTCCTATCTAAAGATGTTAATCTTAGTTTTATACTTAATATGACATCTAATTAATAGGAGATTGACTAAAATTAAAAGTTTAAATTTCCACTGAATGTTTTTTTAAACGAAAATCCTGTAGAAGAACCAGCTGTAATAAATTGTAGCAATGCCAAACATCATAGTGACAATTTTATTGATTACACATTTAAAATTATCATAGGAATACAATAGATAAAATATTATAGTATGACATGTCTCTGTTAAATTGATTGTTCTATTAATAAATATTTTCTTTTGAACATTATACTTGGTGAAAGCACAAAAAGCGGTTATAATACTGTTAAAAAAAGCTAAAATTACGACTTAATATATACTAAAGCGTATGTAGCAATTAAATTGCTGAGTTTAAAGAACAATTCGAAAATAAAAATTTTAAATGAGATTGTGATATTAAAAATACTTAAATCATAATTATAAAAAGTGCTTGAATAGCAATTATATTCGCAAAGCATTTCACTGACAATAAATAAGGAATGCAAATATTTTGTAAAATAACGTTCAGTATCCATTACAAACTATTTAAATACAAAATATACACTGTATTTAATAATTTATTGTTTTTAGCAAAAAATGACCTGAAATCAAAGGCCATCAATAAATATGTGCCACCAATCAGTTTAAAAATGATTACTATGTCAAAAATACAAATTGTCACCTAAAGTGAATAGAATTACATACGTAGGTACAGTGACTTAGGTTCATGTTCTTAGTGTAGCCCTCACTTTACCCTATTAATTTAATAATTGCTATTGGCAAAATAATATTTTTCTTACAAATCTTAAAAGGTTTATTTGAAATTTAAAACGTTTATACTACTAAAAGGTAAATTTTTGCCCTTATTTATTTTATATGGTACATTTATTTTCTCATCAAATTCGTTTTACTTTCAGAAAGATTTATATCGTTAAATTAAATTTCAACCAATGTATGAGGTTTTCAATGCTATGATTTACCATTCAACTTTTATTACTTTCATAAATAATAATAATACAAAAAAAACATTACAGTACAAACCACAATATTGATTTTTGACAATACCACTAATTATAATAAAGTATTTTTCTAGTCTTTATTTGAAATGTAATAAAAAATTGTTTATTTATAGATATTCTGAATTGCAAACAAGTTTTTATTAACAAATAGAAGTTAAAATGTTGAACCTCCAGTACAAGAAACAAGGGCACAAATTCACCTGTTCCGATATAAATTCGAAATTCGTTAGCACTATTCGACATTGAAAAAAAATAAAACAACAATTGATAAGTAAAAGAGGAGCGTGACGCCACACCGCACCGCGTCACAGTTCACTCCCTGCCCCGTATCAATGTTTGTACTCGGGGTACCGTTTTGGGCGTATGAGAGCGCACCGTTCTGAGGAGTCTAGCGTGTCTTGAGAGGAGCCTTCGTCGGTGGGCAGGGGCACGGGAGGGCGGTCTGGCGAGCTCTCCCCGCTGTCCAGTGGCGAGGGGAGGGGCGGGGACTGCTCCGGGACCCCCGCCACAGCCTCCATACTAGCCGATCGGACTAGCCGTTGAGCTTGAATAAAGTCATCACTAGAAGACAAGGTAATGTATGTCGCGACGCACTACAACACAGGACGCTGAGCACTCCACAACAAATCCAAATGCCAAAATTTACTGGCATTATCATGCCCAAGTAAAGGTAAAAATTGTAAATCCAAAAGACAAAATAAAAAAAAAACAACTAAGTGAAATCAATAAACATAATGTGTGTTTAATTTTATTTTATAACAATATTGAAACTAAATTATCAGTTCACTTTGTTTAGAAAATTTTGTTAATCCCTCTTTCTTTTATATAGTATTTATTTTTAAATATTCGTATGAAAACAAGACAGGAAAAATCCTTTTAATGTTTTTATGATTGTATAAATAATCAAAACTAAATAAATATATGCAAAGTATTTGTGTATTGTTATCACATTTAATACAGTTTAATGTGTATGAAATAATTTAAGTTGGATACTATACATAGAATAAAATATAATCGCTATTAGAGTCAGAGTTTTCCACAATTTAATTTAATGATGAGTGAAAAATATCTATTACATTATTATGGTTGACATTAAACATAGATCATTAAATATCAAGGTTTAAAAATGTATGCAGCTGAGCAAGATATTTAAAGGGTATAAACATAATTTTATATTTGAGAACATAATCTACATATTTTAATTTGTGTTAAAAACTAAGCAAAATATTTTATTCAGTGTGAAATAATTAATATAAACATAGAATATATTACTGTTGAGGTATGTGTTATTGTGGTCAATTAAGATGTTAAACCATTTCAAATATGGAGGTTTTATATACAAGGTGTTTGAAAAATCTGGGTACGGCATAATATTTTACAAACCATAGCAGATAACATCTATAAACTTTGCACAGTGTCATATGCCTATGTAAACTATTTTTCCTTGCTATTACCATGACATGCCAACCATGGGGGGACGGCCCACAGAGGAAAACATGGACATCTTAAATTATAGCATGGGTCGAGTGATACTTCATTATTGAAAGAGCTCACTTATTAGAGTTGAATGCCGCGAACCGCATCTCAAAAGGTTTATCTAATCAGAAATGGCGGGTTGTTTTAGGTACACATTGTGAAGTACATTATGCGCTGCCATTTTTGACTGGATCGTCGTATTCTGATGCGGTAGGTTCCATTGGTTTCACTGATTAGTATTTATAAAAAAATAACAAAAAAATTTAATTCAAAAATTAAGTGGTAAGTTAATTATTTCACCAACAAAGAACAATGGTAGAACTTAATTAATTCATAAACATAAAGACGACGAATTCATTTAGTTTTATTTATTGTGTTATAAATTTATGACAAAATTAGCTAATTAAAAAAATTAAAAAGTGGAAACACATCGGTTAGTAGAGTGAAACGCCGCCTACCGCATCAGAATACGACGATCTAGTCAGAAATGGCAGTGCATAATGTACTTCACAATGTGTACCTAAAACAACCCGCCATTTCTGATTGGATAAACCTTTTGAGATGCGATTTGCGGCATTCAACTCTACTAAGTGAGCTCTTTCAAATGAGGTATCACTCGACCCATGCTTTAATTTAAGATTTCCATGTTTTCCTCTGTGGGCCGTCCCCCCATGGTTTGCATGTCATGGTAATAGTAAGGAAAAATAGTTTACATAGCCATATGACAATGTGCTAAGTTTATAGATGTTATCTGCTATGGTTTGTAAAATATTAAGCCGTAACCAGACTTTTCAAACACCTTGTATATATTGTTTAATTTGTAACTGTTTAGTTTGTGAGGTCTTTAGAAAGCCAGGCTGTATTGTCATCAGACAATTCACAAAAGTAAGTATTAAAAATGTTGAACTATGTTTTGAAATGCTAAAAGCTAATAAATAAACTCAAATTATTTTTTAATATAAATCCAATGATACCAAATTAATACCCTGTATGTAATTGATTGTGAAATTGAGAAAATGTTTATGCCACGAGTTACAACAACTGCACAAACAACTTAACCGTGCACGTGAAGCACTATCTAGTATCTAGGACTGGTTTAAGCACACCAATCAGACATATACATCAGAAAGTAAGAAAAATTTAGAAAATATTCTAATCAACACAATAATTTTTACATTTACTAAATTCTGTGATACAACACACAAAATCAAAGATATATTTTCAAACGACTAAAGCAATTAAAATTAAATAAATAAAATATAATAAAGAAAAGTGATTTTGAAATAATAAAAAATAAAATCTACTGACTATATAAAATATTACTAATATTTAAAGTATAATGAAACAAAACATTTTAATGCAATCATAGTACTAAAAAGAAAATTAATAAAAAAAGTGTTGATGCGTGCTGAATTGAATGTTTTTCTTCAGTCATGAAGTATCCAAAAAGTCAAACACCAACAAGGGACGTCAAATCAAAAATGGGTATAATACAAAAGAAGAAAAAACCAAATTATAAGTAATTACGTTTTTGTTGTGGAGGACCAGAATCACGCCCACAACCACGAAAACTGCACAAAAAACAACACACAACTGAGCAACCAGTAAACATGTGAGGAAAGCAACTGAGCTAGAGCAGAAGGGAAGATAAAAATATAAAACAGCGATTTCAGATATTCACACTGTAATTTAGTGTAGAAATATTACATTTTTTTTACCAAATGAAAAAGATTATGTGGAACACATCTATAATTGCCAACTTTGCAATTTCTGTTTGGATTTTTTAATAATTTGAAGTAGCTAAAAATGCAACTTTTATGGTTGTGAGTCCCTTAAACTAAACTACGCATGCCAAAGTATTAAGTCCATTGAGACATACATTTTAATGTTATATTTATTTTTATATTTTAAATAACAAAGGAGAAAACATTCTCCTTTTCTAGCCTTACTCTGCCCTTTTTCTGAAGCCTGCAAGATAATCTTAACAAATAAGAGTAAGAGGGAGAGCCGGTTCTGTACAAATGGAAAGTATTCAAAGTTCCAACTAAGGATAAGATATAAACCATTGCTATCTTTTCAGATATAAAGTTGAAGTCTTACACAATGAAAACAATGGCTTTCACCAGTTAAAACTGACTTTATACATTTTACATTATTGGCAAAATGGCATTCGGCTGATATGACAACCAGTTTTGGATCGAGAACAGGTGGCTGGGACAGTTAATGGAGTCTAGCTGCTATCTGATGTTCATTAAACATTATATCATCAGTTTTACGATCTCCACAACAGAAGACGATAACTTCCCATTGGGTTAAGTACTCATGTGGGGTACCGCATGAGTTTTTCATGAAAAGGCAGACAGTAATCACAATAAATGGTAGATCATATTATCAAATATTAAGACTTGTTTGGATGTGAGCTTAAGCGCTATTGAAGTGTAAAATAGATTCCTAATAAAAGCAAATGGAGTGACATTCTATGCTTAAGAGAATAAAGAACCTCAATGGTTTTAAATTTATGATTTGAGACTTAAAATAAGCTGTCAAATGCTGAACGGAATGGTGAGATACAAACGAGGAAGACTGGTATTGATGACAGATCATAGGCATCAAAGAGTTAGAGGAGATGGACTTTTACAGCCAGAAAGAGGTCAAGTTCCTGTGGTCAGGTTTGGAACCTAGAATTCCTCCTTAGTTAAAAAAAAAGTTGTGAAGAAGTAAGTTACAACACTCTGACTAAAGACAGTGACAATTTTTAGTAGACCCTTTGGGGAAAACAATTCCTTTGATCTTGCCCAAAGAAACATCAGTATGATGATAGAAATATTTACTGGCCATGGACTCTCCGAAAATGTTTTAGGAGAATAACTGAGCGATTCACAAGTCTGTGGATATGGCAGTAAAAAGGAATAGCCAGCGGAATATTGCTGGTACGAATATCTAGTCATCTCCAGCAACGGCAGTTTTGGATTGGAAAAGCTTGTAAGCTACACCAATGATGGTAAAGTCCGGGTGTAAAGTATACCGTACACTCGAACATGTGAGAGGCAGACCCCGTCACAGTGATATGGTCTGCAAGCCAAAACCTTCTCCTTTCTCAATGAAAGACTTAAATGACTGATCTTGCTAATAAGTTTTATGAATAATATAGAAAGCTTTTAAAAGCAAAATAATGAAAAACAGAAAATAATAGCTAAACAAGCTTGTAAATGTGCTTTAGACTTCTGGCAGTATGAGGAGTTACCTCGTTGTCAGTAATTTGGAATAGGTTTGCGTAGTTTAATTAAGTTAAAAAACAGCTCATTAACATAGTGAACAATTAACTTATATTTAAATTAAATGTTTTCTTTATTAAGTATTTCTAATAGGCCATCTCCCTTAGTGATAGAAATTAGCTTTTAATACTTAATTCATTTTAGGACATAGTGGTCTTTTTTACATATTCTGGTTCTATCTAAACAAAACATTGTTAGGTAATGATTTAGAAAAGTAAAAACTTACAATACTAATACAAGGTAATCCTCCTGAAAATTAAGCAAAAAAATTTTAAAACCAAAATTTGAGAAATAAATTATTAGGTTTCACTATGTTTAACAAATAACAAAAAATTTGATTTTATAAGGGGATAAGTATGAATTGGTGTAACTCATCAACTGTGCAGGACTCAACAACTGGAAAAGTTCTTATTTTTGTTCGGGTGACTAAAATTTTGTCTCTTAATTACCAGTATTTTTAACTTCACAAGGCCTTCAAATAATACAGGTATACATATTGATTGATCAATTAAACTCTTTATTAAGACAGGCGAGGTTAGAATCATTTACTTACTGACATGTGCTTTTATTTTTCTTCCCTGAGAAGATGAATATCAGGTAATTGCATCATAAAGCAAATTTTTACACCAACAATTGAAGCATTAAAGTAAACAATGAGAGGAAATCTACTTCATATAACTTTGGGTGTAATATTATGTAAAGCAGGAATGAAATATAGATCTACGTAATTGAATCAACCAGAAGTGTGTATGAAATTTAAATGAAACCCCAAATAAAATCACTCTCCTACCAAACTCTTTCCCCCTTACTCTTTAAGTTTCACTCTAAAGAAACATAGTAGGAATTTGTGTATGCATGCGTGCGTGTGTATCTCAATAACAATTTCTAAAATGAGCTAGATGGTTAACATCTCAACACAATATTATAGTACTATAAAAGTCTCTAATATATTATTCAGTATAAAAATGAATGGACATAATTGTTATTGTGGCATTATATTTGAAAAAAAACCAGTAAAATTTGTAACATGTGATCTGTTTATTACCTTACTGAATAAAAAAATGCATCTAAGACATAAAGTTGCTTTTTCCTGTACCTATTTCACTGAGTTTGTCAAATGCTATATTTTATTTTGGCAGTTTAAGGACTACAACATTCAGAATAATTGACAGTGCCCTATCTAGGCTAAAGAGAACATCAAATGGGGGTAAAAATATATATTTTTAAAGAAAAAAGAACTAATTGTTATTTATATTTTCATGAAATGAGTTTTCTACTACAAAATTAAATGTATTATAAGTGGTTTGAAATGGATGCTAGGAAAGTTTTCCAATTTTAAGAAATAGGTAGCTGCAGATTCCTGCAGGCACATGCTCATCTTAGTATTATTTGTTGATGAGCTGTGGTGTACAGAAGTATTCACAGTAGTGTCAAGATCAAAGTTTAAGTTCAGGGCAATTTTTCACTGCGCCTTTACTCAAGGGTCAGAAGAAATGTTTCTCTACTTGGAGATGATAGTCACAGCATTACCATACTCAGGTGGTATTGCGTTTGGCAATGGAAATTTCAACGTGGAGGGTGCTTCAAGGTTATGTAGGCCACTTATATCTGATTCCAAGGATGACTGCTGTTAAGAAAATCATAGAGGAAGACAGGTGTCTCACTGTCAGATAGAAGACATCTTGGGCATTGATGCACCAGTAGTTCATCTATTCTACATAATCACCTTCAAGTACATCAAATTTCTTCACTCTGGGTACCCCATTCAATACAATATGGGGAGAAGATGGCTGAGCAAGTAACATGGAGTAAAAAAGGAAAATTTGAGTATGTAAACATGAGAGATTTGACCTCAAGTCTAAAAATTCAGGTCTGTTAAGAAAGAATGTTGGCCATATTTTTCAGTGTGAGAGGAATGCTGACATAAAGTTATACAATCACTACAAAACTTTCATCTAAAGTCAATAGTGGATACACTGTATCATCATCACAACAATGCTCCAGCACACTGCTTGAAGGTCTAATGATACTGGAAATTTAAGTGGTGGAAAATCTTCCCTACAGAACTGACCTTGCTCCAAGTGAATGTATGATGCTTCCTTGTGCCAAGAAGGAGGTGGTTTAATGATTATGGCGAACCTTTGGAGGTGTGGAATGACAAGTGTTTCAGCTCCCAGAAGGGAAATGGCATTTATTTGAAGGTGCATGGGCTTTAATAGATAGAGAGGTGTATTTTCATGCAGTGGACAAACTTAAAACATTGTGAAAAATAAAGTCACAATGCAGAAAAACTTTCTTAGTCTCCTTTGTATATTGAACTTTGCATGTAAATGATAAATTTAGACATATTTCTTTTCATTTTTCCACATTTTCTAAAATACACAGTATTTTGAAACACTCCAAATATGCTTTAGATAGATAGAATTGCATAAAAAATAGCACAATATTTAAATTTACAGTAAATACTTAACTTTTAAGAATTCTGTCAATGAAACCCATCTCTAGCCTAGACAGGGCACTGCTGGGGGATAGTTACCTCTCGCTGTCGGGGGTGTCCGCGGGGCAAGGGGCGGGCCCCCGCTCCGTGTCGGCGGTCTCGTAGATGCCCTCCTCCTCTGCGAGGTGGTAGGGGGCGGGCCCGCGGCCACTCGGCTGCCGGTACCCGCCCGTAGACGAACCTCGCATCCTCCTCCCCTCTTCGTAGACGACTGCTGACAAATGTTTACAATAACAAAATAACTCTAGAATAAAATATTGGAATAATATTGTAGATGATGAGAATACTTGTAGGAAAAATACAAAACAACCATTACTAAAATGTTGCACTACACTCGATTCTTTCGATTTAACTGTATGGCGGTTATCGATTTAACAAAAATATGATGTAGTTCTGATGACACATCGTAAACAAAAAGATTTCTTTTCCACTAATTTATTAATTTTTACGCATGCTTATAGATCCTTGGTATTTCGCATTCTGAAAGGGACTCACATGACTATTGGGCAGACTGGTAAAATGCAATCATATGTGCCCCTCTTTCACGAGTACGGAATCATGACAGTGGTAGGACTCGTGGAGTGTGAGGAATGTAAGTACGTGAGGAACAATACAGATCAGTTTATTACAAATGGTCCATTCTATCACAATGAGACAAGACAGGAACAACCTTGTTGTCACTGCGGTCATGGTGCTGAAAGGGGGCCTTATCATCTCTGAATTTTAGTTTACAACACGTCTTTTGTACACGAGGAGTGCAAGTTGTTTTAAAAGCAAAGGTGAAAAAGTGTTTGTAAACAAATGTTTTTATTTTTTTAAATTTATGTAAATGTCAATATGTTCAGTTCAGGCCATTAAAAAAATTATTTGATGTATTACACTGTAAAATGTTGTGTAAAACAAATAAAATATTTATGTACAGTAGAACCCCTCATATCCGGCCCTCGGGTTTACCGCACCTCGGTTTTATCCGGCCACTTCCCGGAAGCCAATATCGAAATTTATTTACCACGGCTTGCAGACGCGCAGTTGCACGCACTAGTCTCCCACGACTCTTGCGTTATTTTGGTGTATCTATTTGTTTACATTTTCCTGTGTTGTCCTCAGTTGAGCTAATAGGTTTAACCTGTAAAACAGTTCGTTGATTATTTCCAGTGCGGTTAGTACAGTACAGTACAATTGTTTTGTTTTGTCAAGTGCTGTGTACTGTAGGTTGGTTTATCCGGCCGAATCGTTATCCGGCCAGGGGCTCGGTCCCGTGGTGGCCGGATATGAGGGGTTCTACTGTATTGGCATATGCTGTGATCTATTGTTTCCACTGGGTAGAATGTAGTTCCACTACGCTGTACTTTATTTCATTGCATGTAAAAAAAGAATACTTCAGTACTCATTCGGTTTTATTACCTTTATTGCTGTGGTGTCAGCATGTATTCTAATATTACCTTTTATATGATTATGTACTAAGCATTTTGTTTTTATTGTATTGTTTTCAACATATTACTTGTAAAATGTATGTTTGGCACCTCAAGTTAAAAACTTTATTAACTATAGAAATCGTGTATGAGTTTTTGACAAAACCAGTCTGGATATGGCTTGCTAACTCTTAAATAACGAGAGAAATTATAACGAAATTTTTGCACGTAATTACTGGTTATAGTAACATATTTTTCTATATAGTTGGTGATAAGATGTCGCCTTTCAAGGTATAGCTCATCAAGGGTAAGAAGGAAATCTTTAACTACAGACTGTGTTCAGTTGTACACAATTGAATAGATCTAGTACACAATGCTGCAAACCTGACATCACAGGATCAACCTCAAAACATTGAATTTTCTTTAAAATCCGCCTACAGTTTATAGTAATTTCAATAGGAAAAATGAGTTAATAATGTAAGATGTTGGAGTGAAATAGCTTGAGTTATATGAACTCATAACTTAAATAGTTTTAATATTTTGTGGTACAAAAAAAATTGTCAGTGTTGTTGAATTTTGTCTATCTTATAGATTCCAAAATCTGAGGTTGTAATTCTTGGAAGATTTATTTATTCATTTTTGACAATTAAGTTTTTCAGTTTCATATTTAAACAATAATTATGTTAATTAAAATTAATACTTTGAAGCTTTAGGAAAAGTAAATGCTCTTGTAGATTAAAACATCTGTATATTCATGTTTAACCTTTCTGCTTACTACTGTAATATTATTATGGCTTCTTTTGTACATATTAACATATTGATCGCAAGTTCTTTTTCACAAGTATGATAGTAAGATTTATTTTGTTTGAGAGTAACAAGAAATAACAGCAACCAATAAGAAACTCAAATTTATTTACTGAACATATTATGCAATAACAAGTGTCTTTTAACTGAATTAGAATTTAAAACGCATTGATCAGATTCAGGAAAATTAACGGTTTTTGCATCGTTATTTTCAAATTCTTTAGTTCAATTTTCAAAGTGATTTCTATTTTGTGCACATAATTAGTAGAATAAAATGATAGCAACAAATTGTATTACAGACTGAAAATTAAACCACTTGGTGTATACAGGAAGGAAAATACGTTAGAAATCATTAGGTGCATGTGACAAAATAAAATAGAATGGAAATATAAGTAAAATGTCAAATTACAAGCTAAAAGCAGGAGACCAGAAAATAAATTACAGCAAAAATTACAAAACCAATCAAATGTTACAAATAAAAATACACACATTACAGACAATAAATTTAAAACATTACAAAGCTCAAGCAATGAGAAAATATGGAAGCGTAACTATCAACGAAACGGTAAAATTATAATCAAAACTTAATTGCAAATGCAAGGAAGGAGTGAACAAATAAAACGCAACAGGTAAATATTTTATAGGCCTAGTGATATGAGAAGACGTTGGGGAAGCATGAAGCAGAAACAAACGGAGGTTACCTCTAGTGTTTAAATGGACCGTGAGGGCTACAGTAGATCACAATTGGAACTTGCGAGTCCTGCAACAGGACATCAACGTCTTTTACAAACTTAGGCCTATAAAATATCTACTTTCAATTCAGTGGAGAAAAGATTAGGAGTGGTGAGTGATAATTTTCCGCATTTTAGTTCATTAGCAAGTTTATACTTTTCCTCCCTTACACAATATGAAAGAAACTAATGTTACGGTACAAATACAATTTTTTGAAATATCCTTTCTAGGACACCCTGAGCAAAAAGTGGGTATTAAACAATTTTCATGTACTAGTATAGGTTATGAACAAATGAACGGACCAATTTTTTAGCTATCTAACAATTTTTATTAAAAATATATAAAATAATGACTAATAATATTTTTGGATCAATTAAACATTGAAACTGTTACAGAAATTATATGGATTGTCTGACTTTTATGAAATTTACAACGCAAGTCTATTTCTGAAACCTTTATAGAGAACGAACGGTTCCATATGTTTTTGTATTTTAAATTAGTTAAAATATTCAATTTAGGAAAGGGAGTACCCTGACTGTAAAGTGGATTTTATTAAATGTCTGTCCACATGTTTATAAGCCCATCTTGGTCATTTATAGAGGATCCATTAAAAAATTATATGTTGGTATAACTTGGCCGTTAAGATGGTTATTGAAAGTCACTTATGTTATCAATTCAATATTTAAATTAATCACTAAAAATTGACAAATGATAGAATTTTAACTTTGTCTAGAAATAATTTTAATAACAATAATCTGGTTAAGAAACTATGTTGAACTTGTAACATAACTCACTAAGTTAAATGTTAATAATATTTCAACATAAACAAAATTTAAATTAAACATTTTTTAAATTTCATGCAATCCAAAAAAATTTGCCAAAAAATCACAATTTTAAAAAACTACAAGATTGAATGCTATGTTGCTAAATAAAAAAAGAAATACGAGATGAACAATAGTTCATTTGTCTCTATGGTCACAATCCTAATGATAAAATTGACAAATATTGTGTCTTCAATACTTTTCTAGAAAGCAACTAAATTTTACAATCCTGCTAACTAATTTTCTCAACTAAATTAATAATGCTTTAAGAGAGAGCCTTTAATTGTTTTACAGTGCAAGGAATTTAATGATAAGAGTTTGATAAAGATTTTTTAAAGTAAGAAACTGTGACTTAATGTTCTTTACTTCTGGGACATCAGTTCTACTAAAGTTAGACCATTCTACTAACCTTTTTACTTCTTTTTAAAATTTGTAAAAAGTGATTGGTTACATTTCATAATTTTTTACTACATACAGCAAATGGTAAAAACAATGTAATAACTGTTACAACCTATTTAGGTTATACAGGCTATAAATATATTTCAGCTATTTTTTTAAATTTTATAAGCTTTTAAGTCAACAAATGATGCAATAATAATTTACACATTATTTCCACCTGCAGTGTATCAGCTGTTAGTGTTTCAGTATGGAGCTTTTTAAAGGTGAAGTACATTTGTACACTGTATCATCGTAACTAGTGTATGATGCATTGTTGTCTCATCCTAGTAATTCCTTGTCAATGTCCTGATACAAAAAAAAAAAACTAGACTGGTCTTGGAATTTTTAGCGAAACTGAAAACAAATAAGTATACAAGTGTATTGAGTGATCAATGTCACTTTTGTGTAATTTATTTATTTATTTTTTTAGTAACCATTAGTCTACGGAGTTGTTAACAGGTAGACAAAGTTGTAAACAAATATAATTTGAGTTTACACAAATTGCCGGTTGCTAACGTAAACTAACTATGCCAAGATTTCCTGTTCCAAGAAGGAAAACATCAGGTCTTCCATATACTCATAGATTTTAGTCGTCGACACATACGCAGTAGAACCAGAACAAATCCTTGTACCAGCATTAGATATTGGTGTTTAATTCAGTTTCTCCATTATTTAGATCTGAGAGTGTTAAAGGAAAATGAATCGTGATGAAACAATTTGTCACCAATTGACGGAATCGTGAGTAGAAAGTCAGTGAGTAAAATTGTCAAATGCCATAAAGGGTTTACTAGAAAAGTAACAGCAATCCAAATTTAAAAGTCTGTACTATTGAAACAGAAAAATGTAACTTATCCAGAGAGTGACAGGGATGCTCTGATTTGAGCTAAAGTGACACCATCGGTTTGGAGTGCAGTGTAGAGATAGTGCCAGAGTCATAAGACAGTTTTGTCCACTACCACTACCAGGCTTGAAATACAGATAGGTCCAGGCATTCTAGTCTTGTGTCTAGCTAATATTTTGTCTGGCTGGCAGAACTATCTACTATCTATTCACGTATTCTAACTTCAACCGGATGATGCAATATAAAGTATACACACAAAGAAAGGAAAACTTCCATAACTCCTAAATGTAATTAATTTTTAAGATTAAAATCATGTCAGCCTCTGTTTTTTTACACAAAGTTCAGTGTTTAGAGTGTTATTTTCCTAGGAGGGTCTATTTGTTGATTGCTTGGTTTTGGAAAGCAACAAACATATGGGGGAAGTTAACTCAAAACTAAATCTACCATTACCGTACTTGTTGTCTTTAATTCTAAGAAGGCTCTCTGAGCCTCCTTCAAATCACACTGGATCAGAGTGGTTTGCACATATTGAAAAGCTACATATTTCAACATACAAATACTTACTACCTGTAACCTACTGAGGTCGATTTTCTGGAAAAGAATTGCCGATTTAAATGTTGTCATAAAGTTTATTGTGAATATTACTACTTCAATGCACTCAAAGAAAATAATGTCTGCCATGTTTAATTTCTCACAAACTTGTTTATAAAAAGTGTAAAATCTTATGGATTTTTAAAATAAATTAAATCTTATTGTTTTAATAGACTGATTTTAGGGAATATGTGAATTAGCCTGTAACACATTATTGAATCTACTAAAATGTTCCACATAAACACTTATTGCCAATAATAAAAACAATATTTATATGAAAATAAAAGGAATTCAATGTTTTTATTTAGTGTACATTCTCTTCTATTTTCATGGAAAAACATCAATTAGGCCTTATTGAAACAGTAAACATAATGCAAGAAACGTAAAACTGACTTACCCGGATTGGGTGTCCAGCCTGTAATGTCGGTCTGCCTCTGTTTCAGACATCCGGATGTCCTCTGATCCGGAAGGGCTCATGTGGCGAGCTGAGTGGTGCTCTAGCTGACGGATCAAGTCTTCCAGGTTCCTTATCCGAATAGGACCACATGAAGGGGGCACATCATCATCTTCGTCATCGTCTGGATGCAAACACATCATCAGGGGAATGGTATACAGTTTTTAAAGTTGTCATTATGTGATTATATAATGTGAACAAACATATAATCTTTAGTTGTCAAATGCATATAAAAATAATAAACAGAAAAGATTAAAATCATATTTCGGTGTTGTATACACCATTCAATAAGCTCTGATTGGATATATAGTTAGCTAGATAAAATTTCTTTACTTGTCACATGTGTTTGTCTTTGATATGTCTTTGGAAATTTTTCCAAATCAATTTTAACATGCTTGTTAAAAATAAATGTTAGCACCTAAAATGGTAGTCTTTTATTGCTTGGTAATCACCTGTCATCTCCAGATGTGCTCTCACATTGAGATTTGATTTACTACAAAGCTATTATTATGCCAAACTATATAGGAAGTCTATATGTCCCAATATATTATTATTGTATTCTTATATTCTTTTTGTTACAGTAATAATTCTTGAGGAATAAAATGGACGAAGGCATTGACAACTTATGAAAAAAATTGTGAGTGTTGATGAAAAATTCACAGTTCACAATGATCTTTATTCATAAATAAACACATTTAAATAATCTATGCGTATTACAAGGTGCGTGTAAGAATCTTTAGGCTATTAAATTATCCTTTTTTTCTTGTTACCAGTCTTTTACTATAGAATACATTGTAATAATTTTTGGAACATTGTTTAAAAATTTATAAACTTAATGTTGTTTGAAGTTTTGAAATATTTTTTACTTCCGCTTTTGGGGTAAATAATGTTACTAAGCCGTCAACTAAAGAAATTCGGTTGTTAGTTTTTCTTTTGTAAGTCCATTATGAAATTAGTAAACCAATAGTTGAGAATAATTGTTTTGGTATGTATTACTTTGTCTAGTAATGTTTAAAACCATTTCGTTTTGTATATAGAAATGTTCACACCAGAAAACAAATTTTTACTTTTGCTTAAATTGCAAAATAATTAAGTCAAAGGTGTTGTTAAAGTTTTACACAAAAGCCTTGTAGCACGTATAATGTTCTTGCAAATTTATTTAGTGATATAAGGTTCTCTTGTGATATACACTCAAAGCATTTGACTCTATGAACCATGAAATGGCACTGACAAAGATGAGTTATTATGGTTTTGATGAAACATTAGTTGGAAACAAGGTGTACATATTACAAAATTTGAGAGTGAGACATGTCAGCAGGGAAGT
This sequence comes from Homalodisca vitripennis, assembly GCF_021130785.1. Lineage (NCBI taxonomy): Eukaryota > Metazoa > Arthropoda > Insecta > Hemiptera > Cicadellidae > Homalodisca > Homalodisca vitripennis. Next base: position 64,497,696 of record NC_060213.1, read on the forward strand.
ATTCATCAAGGCAGCTGGCTAGAGCCCATTTTGTTCCAACTTAATCATGGGACTCAACTGTTAGTCTTTGTTTGAAGGTTATTTTTGACAATGGAATGATTGTGAAGGAAACAGGATTTTTTTGGACATTTGCCATCATTCAGTGAAACAAACAAGTTCTTGTTTCACTGAATGATGGCAAATGTCCGGAAAAATCAACTGTTTGAATCACTTTACAGCTCATCTGCAGGGCCGGTGATAGGGGGAGTAAATGAAGAGGTGTCCGCACTCATAGAGGGCCAGTGATAATTATATATATATATATATATATATATATATATATATATATATATATATATATAAATATATGTATATAAATATATATATATATTTAAATATATGTATATAAATAAATATATATATATTTAAATTAAAAATAACCCAATGCTTAAAATGTACATTCATTAAAAAAGTTACAATGTTAATTTAACTAAATAATAATTAAGTTCAAAAAGTTTACTTTTTATCAATGTGCTTAATGCGCAGAGAATGATTAGATTAGCTTAATTTTCATTATAAACCAATTGTAAACACTGAGGGTGATGGTGTAGCTTTGAGAAATTTGGTGCCTGCCTGGTACTGGTCGCTCACATTCTCACGGGCCCTGTGCCATGTAGGATAGGAAGCAGTGACTCGCCACTCTTTCCCACCCTCCCCTTCCTTTCCACAGATGCAACCTCAAGTAAAACAACACAATACTAAGTTTTCTTCAAGCTCGCATTTCAGTGCTGTTTTTATGTTCTTATGTGATTGGTTTTGTATAATTCTGTGTACAAATTGTAAGAAGATTAATTTAACTAATAGTTTTTTTAGTTTATTGGTCCGACTGACAACTGAATAGTTTATTTACGATAAATATTTATCTTAAAAGTGTGCTGTAAGTTCATATGAAAATATATGGTGTAGATAATGTGATTAAAATTCCTAAACTTAACACGAATAAAAAATTGTATTTTACTACAAACAAATCCTAAATTTGACACACCTTTTTTAAGTAATCAGTTTTAAGCACTAGACTGTGTAAAATTATAGATAAATAATACAAATAATAAGTGTCTGGCATGGGTCCCATAATTTGCCATAAGAGGCAGCTTACTGAGTTCAGCTGGTATTTCCCACCAATCTTTATTGACGCGTTAATCGTTACTGTCACTGTCGTTAAAAGCAATTTTTACTAATCAATAAATTCTTCTTGCTGTCTAACAAGCTGTTGCCGTTTCAAATGCCAATCATACTATTTTGCTGTAGTTAAAGTTTACCTAAAATTTATTTATAAATGCACCCTTTGTACATTTGTTTTTAAAATATAGCATTAATAACTTTCTTTCCCCCTTAGCTACGTAGGCATACATAATTACAATTTATTAATTAACTTTATAAATAAATTATAAACATTCTTGAGTATGGATTTTCTATGACAGCAATACTAAAAATAGAATCCCAGTTACATAAAAAAAAAACAAACGAAAATGCATATTTGCTCAGTTATCACAGTATGCCCTACTTTTTCAAGTTTTTCTATCGCTTTAATGCATACCTCTAGAACACTGTAATAACTAAAAATGGTGGTAATAACTTACAAACATAAATCTGTTGCTCAAAACCGCAAAAAAGGCAAAAGAAAATTGAAAATGTAAAAATGGGATTTAGAACATTATTTGACGGAATTAAAGTAGATATAGCCACAGCAAGTTCTAGCAACGACCCTGATGCAGAAGAAGTTTCTCATAGTTTTGATGAACACTCTAACACTGCAGAAAGCGATAATATAATAAATGTAATGTGGACGAAGAAAAAACAACGGCAGATAGCTTCACCTCAGAACCTGTCCTAAAGATTTTTTTTGAAGATCATAATATTCTAAATGCTATGTCAAATGGGCATTTTGGGATGAACTATCATTAAAAATTCATATTTGGGACTTCTAAAAAACTTCTAGGTGGTGACTAATAGTGTGATTGACACTTTAGTGAAAATGGGTCTACCTATGATGCCATCAGACCTGCCAAGTGATGGAAAAAGAGCTTTTTCATAAAGAGTTCTTTTTTTTAAAAGACCAAATGGAGAGAGTGTTAGAAGAGACTGGCTTGTATGGAGTGAAACTGCTAAGTCCTTATTTGGTTTACCATGTAGGCTTTTTTAAAAGATTTTTGGGGGCGAGAAACTTGATCCAAATATGTTTGTTTTGTTAAATAATGATGGATGGAAAAAGGAATATGGATGGCAGAAGCTGTACAATAAATTAGCGTCGTAGGAAACAAGCACTTCCCACAAAAGTAGCTACACCCAATAGAGAGAGTTAGAGAGGAGGCTAAGTGGCGCATCAGACATCCATTCTCAGTTCAAATCAGAATTGGCTTAAAAAACAAAATACTGGAGGGATATACAGTATTTCAAAGATTGCTCTTCGTAGTCATGTTTCTTGAAGAGCGAGGATCAGCTCTCAAAGGTACCTCTGAAAAAAGGGATCCCAACAATGATTAAAAGTTTTTGGGTCTGATAGAGCTATTGGCGGAATATGACCCTTTACTAAGAGAGCATATTTCAAAAGTAAAAAAAAGCCCAAGAAGAGGGGAAATGGGTTAAAGCTCATTATCTGTCAAAAGACTCACAAAATGAGTTATACAAGTTTGTGGGGAAAGAGTTCGACAGAAGGTTTTGGAAGAAAGAAATAAATCACAATAATTTGCTATTATTGAAGACTGTACTCCTGATGCCTTACATACTGAGCAAACATAGATCTTGAAATATATGTTAGATTGTGAATTGGAGTTTAAAATTTGCAAGTGATTATTGAATTTTGATGACTGTAACAAAAACACTGGAGTGGAAAATTAACTTAGTTTCTAGAAAAAAAAGCCACCTGATGTTGAGTAACAATGCAAAAAAATAGTTCAATGAAAGGGAAAATGGTCTCAAATGCTTTACTTATTTACGGTGTGAAGACTTACTGAAACATATAAGCGTGTTCAGCATAAGTATTCCTGTGATGTACCGTATTGGCATAACAAAAACAATACTATTTAAAATCACGTATGTACCTGCATCACTCCGGTGGTTGCTCCGATGGTGATGATGCATAAGAGATGATGCAGACGGATCCTCCACCATCACAGTGTGGGTTTGTGACTGCGAGTGGCCTGCAGTAAAAGAGAGGAATTAGCCTAAACTTGGTTTACGAAAAATAATACAGCTGAAAACGGAAAAATATATAGGCTACTAGTAAAAAAATCTTCATTGAAAAGAAAGGATTGAATTGCCCATCGGTAGGATGGTTATAGTTTTGATGAACATGATGAGTGACTGTTTAAATTATTCTATGAGACTAATGGAATATTTTACAAGTCTGTAAGAGAAACTTTTAACTCTCACTGATCATAGGTGTCAAAATTTGTAATGAAATTATAGCTAAAATGTAACTTCAAATAATAAAAGGATTAAGGACATTTCCCATTATTTGTATAAAACAGAAACAAGATTTTCAAAAAATGGATTCTGCTCACTTTTTTAGGTTTCAAATCATAAAACATAAAACTTAAGGTTGAGAGCCGCATACACTGGTGGCTATTTTGATTTTAGTCCCTTAAGAGCGATGAAGATTCCATATGTCAGAAATCCTGTTACGGTATAATTTCAAAACATGTAGTCTATTGTCAATTGTGAACTTGAGATAGATGCAATTTCATGACTTATTTAAATTTTAAAGTGTTGATATCCAATCTTGATTCATGTGTAAAATACACTATTTAGTATAAAAGTGAGATAAAAACAGAAAACTACAAAGTGCATAAATAAACAAGACACAATAAATTGTGTAGACTAACCACATGACTGCGGTTTGAGTGGTAGTTGAGACAAATTGAAATGAAGGGTAGTTGAGACAAATTCTTACCATTTGGAATGCTGTGTTATCACTTAGTGAACCATTTTGTGTATAGAACTGTATTAAAAATAGAATGAAAACTAAAGTAATTTTAACTAAAAAATATTCTTTAAATTGAACTTTATACCTGTTAGCTACTTAATTTACTGTTCAAATTTACTTATTATGTTACTTTCCAAATGCCTCTACTAGTAAAAACATAAAGTATTTGTACTATGGAGAAAGAAATTTAGGCATTTCATAACTTCGAGGAATTACAGGAACTAGAATAAATATACATTAATGCTTGTTAGTAAATAAGGCAATTATGTACACATACAGTGAACAAAAATACTGGGATTTCTGTTGAACATTGAACTTTCCGAACTATTGGCTTTATTCTATGTAGAGTGTTTTCTAGAGTTTAATGACAGTTGAGATAATGATATCTGTACCAAGTGCTTGATTTGAGGCAGAAGCATCGGACTGGCATTCTAGTACCTCTCTCTAAAAAAAGTAGGCAGTTTTAGTTTGAGCACAAACTTTTCCTTACACGTCAGAAATGCTTAAAACACTGTTTCAGACCTGACATGTTCAAAAATTTCCAGGAGAGAGCCTTCAGTTTGGTAGGTGTTCCATGTCGCCAGATTTCCGGAAAATTACAGTTCCGCTACCGATTTCAATTTTGAACACATTTTAGATTTTAGAAAACATTTTAGATTTTCTGATTTAGAAATTGAACACTGTCTATAGCTAGACAATAAACTGCGACTCACTGCCATCACAGAGTTTGTCCTGGCTGAGTGCTCGCTTGTAACCATGCTCCACCGCAGCAGCGAGACTTCGCCGCAGCAAATCTTCACTGCTGGAGCTGGCCGGGGTAGCTGAGGAGGGCCTGTGGTGTGACGCAGCCGTCCGCAGTGCCTCCAGTATGTCCTCATGGTAGCCATTCAGTGACTTGAGCGTTCTCTCCACCTAAACGCACCACGGTCACAGAGGTTTTCCATTGTCGTTACTACGATTATGATTAATGCAAACAATTTTTTAACAATCTTTTTAAAAATGTTTTAGATTCCTTCATGTGTTAGTAGTTGCAGTCAATATCTCAGAAACCAAGAAGTTCTATAATGTAAAAACTACTAAATCATTTCCTAACTTAAAGTAAAACTTCTTCAACATAATACAATTCTACAGATCTAATAGACCTAATGTAAGCTGATAAGGTAGCACAGATAATATAGCTTTAACAACTTTAAAAAAAAGAAACATTCAGGAAAGAAAGGTACTGAATTGCAGTCCTTATAGTGTATAAACAGACCTATTCTAAATCACTGATAACACATAAATAAACATAAAATTAAAATATATAAATATATCTAAATTAAAAGCCTAAAGCACTTTAAAAGTAATAGATTCACACCATTTCTTGGTTTGTTAAAGCAGAAATTTCTAAAGAAGACATTATCCTATCAACATGTCAAATCATCCAAGACATAGACATTTTCAGACTCTTGTCAGTAAAGGCCTGTTTTGGTTTATGCCTATGACTCCAGTTGTAATGGAGATATTATTTTCATTATTGTTCTGAATTTTCATGACTGGACATATTAATAAATTTAAATTTAAAAGGTCCTTTACAGTATTTCTAGAATGATAGGATATGCAGGATGGTTAGAGACTTTAACTATGTTATATTTTATGAGGAAATATGTCATCTAATCCTAAATTTGGTTGCTGCTCTGGAAAGTTTAGGCTACACACTGTCTTGCGGCAAACCAGAGAAACGTTTATTATTACAAAATACTATTACACATTCTATATTGGGCAAACTCATATTAAAAAAATATTTTCATTATACTAAAGTCTAATTAATCAAAATGTAGACATGCAAAAGAAGATTAAAATGGGATAGACCAATTGAAGCTAAATCATCACACAGAACTAGTTGGATTTGGTTAGGTAGGTTAGGCAACTGCCATTTGCTTTCTATCATCAGTATTTCTGGCACACATATGCGATACAGTCTATTCTATTATAAAGCCTATTATTATATTATTCTATTATAAAGTTAGGGAGAAGGAATTGTGACAATCACCTGCTGAGATCACACGAAACAGAAATCATAGGGGAACAATCTCAACCTTAGTCAATAGCATTTTTGTAAGAAGGATAGACTAGCCCTGTTCTAGCCAATACTGATTGAAGCAGAGAAGACAATGGATATCTCCACCAGGTCTAAGCTTATTATACAGTTACTAAAGGCCACTGTATTCATCATCATCCACAGCATATTAACCTATTATGTACCGAGCAAGTCACCTCATCACAGTGTCTTGAAAGTTGTGCTCTAAGTTGCTCAGATATAAGTGACATCATACATTTTTGATGTAACTGGTATAGGCAAGAAGTAAACCTTTCTGGAACAAAAATGGAGACAAAACGAAAAATGCAATTATACCACTTCCAGCTCAATGACCATCATGATTTCATGGGGGGACATTTCACAACTACTCCATTCCTATCTGTACAATCCAAACTGATTCTTCCAAAGTTGATGATTGGCTCTCACAATATTTCATTCAAGGTAAACATTGAATGAATGTGTACCAGATAGCATCCACTTAACGAGCTAATACATTATGGAATTGAGGATGTGGTGCTGAAAGCTATCTCTAGCTACCAAGACAAGAAAAAAATTCCTCACTTCTCATTTCAACATGAACTATGGAGGTTCTGTTTTGTATTCTCTAAGACTCAATTCTGGGGCTGTTGATATTTTTGATTATTGCAAATCTCAGGTTTGAGTTAATGTAGAACTTTTTATAGACAGCACTAAAGTTTTGTCACAAAAAATTTCAAAGACTTGGTTGTGAGGTACACCAAAGATCATTAAAAGAAGCTCACGAAATGTGCATAACAGGCTGAAGTTACATGGACATAAGATCCAACTGTTTCCATAAGAAAACGAGAGGATTTAATTTACAGGAACGAAGCCTACACCAGAGATGGCTCCCTAAACCCCTCCTCGTGTCTCAAAGATGGTTCTTCCAGCAACCGTATTTTACCATTCTCACCTCAAAAGATGGCTCCGCAGCCATCCTGTCTTACTCACCTCTGAGATGGCTCCCCCAGCCATCATGTCAGGTCCGAGGTTGTTGTCCGACTGTGATAGTATCTCTTGGTTGTCACTCTGGGAATCACCTTCGCTTGCCCATTTCTCCTTCATGCAAACGTCACCTCCGTAGGGACAAGGCTTCTTCAGAATTCCCTTTTCTGGCAGCTTGGACAGATTGTTTGGTGGCAAGTCGATGAATGAGACTGTCTCTTCCTCACCTGTAGATATATCAAGACTTAATAATTTTGCACATACCCAAAAGTGAAAATTTTAACCTGTGAAAATAATTATACTATGGTGTATCAGCAGTAATACAGTAGTTAATTATTATCCTAAGGACTTACTGCAGTGAATTTATAAGATACTAAAGTAGACTAAGACAATATGGGCAAAGATGATCAGCATGAAATATTTTAAAATTCAGATGGTTGGCGTTCATAAATTTTGTTTTGATCTTATCAATGAAGATAAAACGTTTTTTTCACGATTCTCTTCATTCAAGAGAACCGAAAAAAGTCACAACATAATGTTTGGCAAATAAAGAGACCGAAGTATTGTTACAGTTTTGTTATTGGTGAAGAAATCATCAGGTGCAAGTGTAAGCAGGTGCATATCGTATTACAAAAGGCATATATTGCTTTACCATATAACCTAAGGTTTTTCGGATTGCATGATGCAAACATTGAACATGTAAATAAATGGTAATCCTTATAGATGGTTTGAACATTGTGTAGCAAAAATTCATGATGCACTATGCTATTAAAATCAAATAACACATTGAGCACAACTTTCATGAAAATGTGCATATCCAGTCATTTTTCAAATGATTGCTCTTCAGCTTTTTCTCTTGGCGATATAGAAAGCTTCTACAGAGACAATTGAGAAGTACATTAACACAATTTTCATCACCTGTTATAAAACTTTTCTTTAGTTTTGTATTGTTGTTGACTTCATTTAGTAATTCCTAAGAGAATTCCATTTGACACTGTTTTTGTCCTAAATCGAACTAAACATCCAGGGAGGAATCTTTAATGTTTATATGGTTACATTGTATTTTCATAGTAGGCTCACCAAAACCAAAGTTTAACATTTCTAAAACACTGTTACACTTTATTCCATTCTTATAACAAAAGTAAATACAAATGTTTTGATCAATTTTTAAAATATAAAAAAATAACCAAAATACCTGTACATGTAACCTTTTTGACAGTTAACAACTGACTATTGATCCAATATGGTTAACAGTAAACATTTGTTGTTCAGACTTGTTTACCTACAAAAATACACAGCATATTATTATTCCTGCAATATTTCAAAATTCCAGTTATTATTTTGAACAAACCTAGTACAGTAGAGAGTCAAAAATCTGAACTAGTAGGGACTAAAGGTGTTCGGATTTCCCATTTTCAAACATAACCTCAATATTCCTAGTTACTCTAAAAATGGTACGATAAATAAAAATGTATAAGACACACACACACACAGACACAGTATGTAATTAAAATACAAAGTATGTACACACTATTAACCACAACACGCAACTACGACTATGCTACTGAACAAGTGAAGTAACTGAACTGACTGACATGAAGCTGTTGGGTTAAAAATAGATATCTGCTGGCTGAGAGGGGGAGTAGATGTTTCAAAATAAACATTTCCAAGGTCATTGTCCTCTCACAGCTCTATACAAAATACAGTTCACATGTTCATGTGTATATGTGTAGCAAGAACACCTATGTTTAATCTGTTCTATATGTGTTATCTCAGCAGATAAGATAACTAACTATCATGGAGCTGAACTTCACCTGAGTGTGTAGGGTCATCTTCACTGCCAGAGCCTCCAGGATGCCTTTTCATTTGTTTCATCTGATGTTCCCTAAAAAGTAATACAAGTCTTATTGAGTAAAATTGTACTTCATTTATTCAATAAGAGTGTATAACGTACTCTATTTTCTAATTAAAACATTACTATTTCAATACAAAATAAAATACTTTTTTTAAACCTAGTAATACACAACAATAACATTAGATTCTATGTTGTAGTAAAATTGAAAACGATCTTATAATAATCAGTCACTAAGAAGACCTTTATTAAAAATAAGTAAGGATAAGATTTTAGAGAGTATGAAATGACTTAACTGCACGAAAAACAGTTGAAACAAACTCCTTAAAAAATTACACAAATTTTTCAGATACCAAACAAAAACTTTGAATAGCAATTTTAAAATCTCATCCTACTGAAAGCAGAACATAGAGTTCCTTAATAAAGAAGTTGCTTCCATGTATTTCAATGTCTGGAAGAGACAAAATAATTTCAATAAATTCTATGAAGTATTGCATTTAAAAATGTTATTAAGACTAAAAAGAGAATAAATTCATTGTTGCATAAAAAGTATGTAAAATACCAGCAGGCACTATCTAACAAAAAGATATATCCAGATAAAAGTGCGATAAAACTATTATAAATTAGATTATATTTTAAAGATAATTATTATGATAGGTACAAAATGAAAAAACTAACGTGCTTGCATGCAACTATCATCACACTATCATATCAGTGTCGTAATATATTTCAGTGCACATCTAACTCTACAGCGTGGCCAGTCAGCACACTGCTTCATATTGATAAATATTTTATATCAATTCAATACAACGTTCGGTAAAACACTCGATTAAAATTAAAATTTGAATTTAACAGCAAATCAGTTTTTGCAACATTTGGATTCCATGCAGTCTTTTTGTTGTTTAGAACTGTACTCTATTTAAAATAATGAACTTTTATTTCAAACTTTGACACACATTTTTTCTACTAAACGTTAAAAATTGACCTTGATTTTTTCAAGGGATATTTTCTTGCAAATTAGGAACAAAACTATTTTTAACGAAACAAACATAAAACTAATCTAGTTTGTTTTATGAACTAAACCGCTAAGAGAAACGTGGTCAAATCATGACGAATAATTACTTGCTATGTGCTTTTCATCTACCACTTCTTTCGCTCCCAACAATCCGTTGGAATGTTTTACAAGGGCACTAGAACTAGCCATGTACACTTATCACCTGCCCATTTAACTGTTGGGTAAGTAAAAACAGCACATCCAAGATAGTGAGTACAATACAATACTGATGACCACAAGTATAAACACATGGATATAGGAAAACACTAACTGGTATCTAGATGGTACACCGCCTCCCGGCATATGGTTTACCGGCCGGTATACTGCCCTTTGGGAGTCCCCTCTGCTAGAAAACCAAAAAGAAAAAAAATTAATAGAACCAAAATACTTGATAATCCAGAACAGAAAATATTGAGTGATTGAAGGAGGAATAAATTAATTATCAGGCAGAGTAAGGGGGTATCCAAATATTTCCAGAATATTACTGAGCTGAACAGAGTTTATGTAGTACGCATTTATTAACTATTTCAAATCCTGCACAGTTAAGGGGAGGTCACCAAAAATCTTAAAAATACACTTTTTTACTTTTTAGACCAATAAATTCCTTGTTTCTGAACAAAATCAATGATGTACAACACAATACATAAATATTACCAACTGATTTTTAATTATTTTTTTTATATCTTACACTGAGGTTAAAAAGTGGTCAAATCTGCCCAATGGTGCACTTAATTCTTGATGTAAATTCTAGAAATGAAAACTCAACTTGTGAATTTTGTTCACATAAAAACTAAGAGCCAGAAGCAAAAATTCTTGACAAAACAAATATTCAGAGATTCCCCAAGAGATGAAATATTATAAAAATGTTTTCATGGAAGAACACAAAATTCAAATGAGAGTGTAAATCGTGTAATTTGGTCTAAAATTCTGAAGAGTGTTTGTAGGACACAATACTCTGAAATGAGAAGCATTAGTTGTAGTAATAACATTTAATGATGGTGCAATGGCCAAGTTACAAGTTTTTCAGAAAGTGGGTGTAGGGAGCAGGAAAGAGTACTTATAAGGATTGTGTAAAATTGATACAACAAAAGTAAAAAAAGCTGAAAAAGCCTTGCAAGAGATTACCGAAGAAGTTAGAGTGAAGAAAAGACAAATTAAAGGAATTAAGAAGATCAAGAGCAGGAGAAAGAGTCAAAATATGACACTGGAGAAATATAAGTTTTGAAGTACTTTTTTCTTTCTGAGAGGTTTTGGAAACTTGTTATTTTGAGTTTTTGTACCTGTATTTCAGCTTTGGGGTAACCTACTGATTTGAAATTTTGTGTGTGTATTACATATGCTTATAGGTACCTATGTACCTAAAATAGTTAATTTATATTTTGACTAACTATAAAAAGAACTATACTATTAAATCTTGAAATGTTTTCCAAAAAAGAATTTACTTTTACAATTTGTATTTTTTTGACATTATTCAAAGAAAGTGGGTACATATTTATCTTAAATTGTCCTCAAAATGTAACAAAATAATTATCGTTATAAGCCTATTAGGTTTTTCCAACAGGTACATAATAGGTGTATTGTTTCCCACTTAAACATATTCAAAACCATAAAGAGTTCTTTTCATAGAGAAATTACCTACAAAGGTTCTGTTAGGTCACAATAAAGAAAGCAGATTCAACTTTTCTTGGTTTTTTGTCATAGTGAATTTAATTGATAGCATGCAGCAGCTGTAAATTGAGTTTGATAAGTGGCAGTGGACCATTGAAAATATTGTTACATAATATATTAAACAACTAAGGACTTGGTACAATGAATGTCATTGGGTCGTTATAGAGATCAAAAGGATCATTGCAAAATGTAAAAACAAGATATTTTCCCATGACAAGTCACTCATAAAATCATCTGACATGACAATTTTAGCAAAAACATCATAATATATATTTTTTGTTTCACAAATGAAGTAGGAGATGACAGATCACATTTTTGATGATAAGTAAGAGATGGAAAAATTCACAAATCCATCATGACAAAAACCAAAGAGAAAACGGAACTGCTTTCACAAAATGAATTATTGCTACTATTTATTAAATTACCAGATGACAATACTGATTCCGTTAAACTCGGAAAAGGTAAGCAGGATCGCGTAGTTGGAGAAATACAAAAGTATTTAATGCCTAGTACCACATAAGCTCTGCCCAACATAGCTCAATTCTAGACCGTTTGGGTACCTCCTGGTGCATAATAATCAATACAGGTAAAGTACATAAATGCCTGATCATTATAAATCATGGTTGATAGAATCACAAATAATAGCATAATCACCCTAAGCTATGAACTCTGCATCAGATAACATGAATCGTCTTATATGCAAAATACAGAGAAATTAGATTATTTTACAAAACGTTCTTATACCACAGTAGAGAGTGAGAATTGTGCAATCATTCTCCTTGAAAGAAGAGATACTATAATAATTTGTAAATTTTTATATTTTAGGTAGTAATTTTGAGATCTTCGTAAAAAAGCACAAGTTAGTATAAATTTATTTCTGTTTTGTAGTAAATTAAAACTATATTAGTAATTAGAGCTAACTTAATTACTGTGATTTTCTTTCACAGTCTTATTAAAAATAAAATTTATTTACCTAACACTAACAATAAACAACAAAAACAGTGACAACTTAAATTTATGATTTAAGGAGATTTAATATTTTTATCTTTAAAACAATATTCAATATAATAATTAAAGTGTAATTACAAGACTATTAGTTAGAAAATAAAATATATTTAATAATTTTTACAGAAGTTAATAAGTCCTAATAAACAAGAAATCAACTGCTTAAAGTAGCTAGTTTCTGACTCACTACTAATGCTCTTTTCAAGCAGATGGCTTGCATAGACAGCGCAGTTCAATGGTAAACTCTTTCAATAAGAGCCATTACAAGAGGAAATTTATATTATTTCAGTAATAATTACTGTTATTATTTATATATAATTAATTACCAATATATCGATTTTAAATGCTACTGTATATTTTTTTTTATTAGCGATGAAGTTTTTTTTGTAAAGAATGTTTTAAAAGTTAGACTACTTTTTCAAAAAATTCCTTTCTATTTTGTCTTTCTGGGTCCGGAAAAGAATTTTAAACCTATTGCAACTGAGGCGGGAGCGAGACAGCACAGCAAGCAAAACAAGACTGGACATGTTTGTACCTGTAGACTGGCATGTTGCCGAACGTGATGATCTTGTTGACACTGTCGACTGCCGCCTCCTCTGGATTAGTGGCCTTCCCGAATGACTTCTTCACCATCGGCTTCTTCACGTACGGAGTATCGTATTTAGCAGGAACAGTGCTCTTTCTTCTGAGTGGAAAGTGCGATGCAAACAATAAAATAAAGATGGAAAACCAAAGTTAACTAATATGAAGCAATATAGTAAAATAATGTATGATCAATTTAATGTGAGCAGCGTAGGAAATTTAAATTTTGTTACAGATTTTTTTTTAAATGAATAAGACATTGCTTCTCAAAATTTAAATATACAAATTTAAATCTTAAAATATAATTAAAAGTCATAGTTTCATAAAGATGTTATCAAAAATTAAACTTTATAGATTTTAAAAATAATAAAAATTGTTTACTTTATTTTCAAATTATGAAATTTATTTTTGAACAATCAGTTTTGAAAAATTTTAAAAATGTACTGTCAACTTATGTAATTTAAATGCCTTGATATACACAATACGATTAAATTACTCACAATATACAGAAATATTTACAAAATACAATTTTTCAAAAGTTCATGCCAAGAAGACCACAGAACAGCCAAAAAAACTGAATCGAGTGAAAAATAAGAAATGATATTGATCCATGCTTATTGTAGTATGGTATTGAAATTGTAAGACAATTGGAAGTTTGGAAAAAGGTGATTCACCAAGTAAGAAGTTATTTCACCAATTAAGGCTGTTTGCAATGTTAAAGAATTCTTATTGCACTTCAAAAATGTGGTAAAAACCTTTCACGATGCAATTCTATCTCATATTGTAATAATTATAAGCAATAAATAAACAACTGATCATATCTCCATTTTTTATGCTTCCAATATTTCCTGATCAGTATCTCGAATTAGCACAGAGAATTAACATTTTTCTGGAAATTCATGTAAGGTTCAAAATTCACAGATTACATTTTGCCAAAAATTAAAACTACTTTTTTAACCTTGTTAAACATTTTCTGAAGGTTACGAATATATACGATAGATCAAAATCTAAGACTCAATTTTTTTATCAAATTATCGTGTTTCTAACGATTTCAAATTACACATAATTGCAATAAGACTCGATAAATTAAATGAGCCTTTGCAAGAAATAGCATGGAAATCAACACGATTGGACAACAGATTTAATGTGCAATAACAATTGAAATAAATTTGTAAGGATTTCTAAACAAGCAAGTACGAGCAATTTCATTTCTTTAAAACAACTTATTGTAATGTTCCAACAACCCCATTCCAATGATAAAATGTAAACAATAGAAAACAGCTATGAATGAAATTCATAATAAGAAGCACACATAGAGTTCAAGCTGAAAGAAAAATACATTATATACATTGCACAAAAATGTATAAAGAAAAGGTTTTAGCAGGGCTTTTAGAGAGGTTTTATTTACACAGGGACTTCAGCAGCAGGTTTTCTTCTTTCTGTTATATATTCTCTATTAATTATAGAAAAACTCTATTCATATATTCTTCATTAATTATAGGAAAGACAAGTCAAGTATTCAGAACATTTACTACTTCTATTATATAGTTATGAGAGTTCAAATAAAATACTGTAATAAAACTGGGACAAAAATAAATTGAATGAAAAAGAAAAAATATAGATTTATTCGCATATGATTGTATTAGATACCATCACTATTAAATAAACAATAAAATATATCTAAAATAAATACAAGATACCTTGTTCTTCAATATAAAAAAAACTAAGTATATTAATTTGAAATAATGTGGTGAAGTTGCAATTTTACTTATATTGAAGTATGAGTTTAGATGAATTTATTTTACGTTATGCAAAAGCAGAGCCAAAAAAATCAGTATAAGGCTCTACACTGTTTAAGATGAGCTTTTCTCAAAATACATATTTTTTGTTACAAATATTAAAAAATCTACAACTTGGTAAATATTTGAGATAAAAATTGCTATTTTTCAGGTTGTAATGGTAAGATAGAAAATCATAATAACTCAAAATAAACATCTTCCACCATGAGGCTATATTTTTCATCACAATACCAGATAATGTTTCCGATTCCATCATCATCACTTAATTGCACTTAACCCTGGAAGTGGCATCTATAATGTCAGGCACGATTTTGCTAATTATTCATATAATAATTAACAAATCTGTTATAATAGTAATTATTGAGATAATTTTCTTGATCAATACATCATAAAAGTACTTTTATTGCATCAAAATGAATATAAATAAAAGTTATAAACAAATGATTGAATTAATGCTTAAAAATTTATAACAGTAATATTTTTTTCTCAAAATATACCAAATGTGCTACTTTTATATATACTAATTTAATTTTCTTAGAAAACTGGAAATTTTGCAGGGAAGCAAATGTGGCAAACCAAAGTTTGTACCCCAAATGTGCATATTTCCAGTGTGTGTATTATGCATTCATATAAACTAATACATGAAATTAAACAGCAAAATATTCAGAATAATAATTTGCTATATAACATTTTAAACATATCTGATAGAGAGAGTTTGATTAAGGTGACTCAAAAAATAACTGAAAAAGATTAGTACTAGTAGAGTGCCACTCCTAGGGTTAATATCTTGAGAAATTTCTGTTGAAACTAGTAGGAACCTTGAACATTGATTAGGAACATACATATATATAAAAGTTTTCTATCCAGATAAAAAACTTAATAAAATATAATGAGATAGTCTTAAAAAGATAAATTTAAAGAAACACATAATTGGTTGAGATAATCTCGTACTGTTACTTAAAAAGTAATGAGAGTATAAAGACTTACTTACGCCTTCATCACTCTTTCGTGACTTTTACAAGAAAGGAAACGACCTACTAGACTTTTCTTGGGTTAGAGAGGCGTCAGAGGTTGGGGCTCTACCATGAAGCAGTGTGTTTGACATGCTATATTCTACGTAAAATCTACAAGTCTACAGACAACTCTAAGTCTATTCTACAGGAAAAATAGTACTACAGATTTAAGTCGGCTAAACAGTAATGGAAATACACAGAGTGTACAGTTCTAAACTAAAAGCTGTTAAGAGATTCAGTTAAATTGCACTAATTCATGTACTAGTAGAAAAGTAAGGAATTTTAACAACGCTAACAGCAAACATACTTAGCATAAGTTTTCAATTTGTTGTTGTCACTGATTTATTTTGTTCTTGGGTTTTGTTTTGTGTGGGTCTGTACTTATCGATATTGTGAATCAAATGGGAAGTACAAAACGTCTTTGACACAAGAACTAAGGTAAGGCCTTATGCTCACTGAGTCAAAAACGCTTCTATTTGCTTCAGGTTTCAGTTTGTAATGACAAAACCCTGTCCACCTGTCCAACCGGTCAGTCAGATGGCTTAGAAGAAGAAGAACTACAGAGAGCATCTACATGAAAAATGGAAGAAGAAAGAAAGAATATATGGAGCATAAGCGTTTTGTGACTGTTAGGCATACTATGTGGTAAAAAATAATGAAGACACTTTTGTCCTTGTAATTAACATGAGATACTCATTGCAATTTGAGAAAATAAAATAGCCTATCTAAAAAATATACTTACTGATTCACTATATTGTAAAGAGCAAATTTTAAAATCATCATATACAAACTTATTGTAAAATTCAATGTAACTGAATCGAAAACAAGTGGAATATCAATGTTGTAAAATCGATCAGCAATAATATACTGTATGCCCGTAACTTCTTAGAGGATTTGGATATCTCATGGCCAGTTTATAATTTTAATTTCTGTAAAAATTTGTCATGTTGTGAGAATGCTCTTATTATTATAAGTATTCAACTTTTGTTAACCAATTTATTGAGATAAGATTAAAATAAAATATGATGGTAAAGATTTTCAAACAATATAAAAAAATTAGGTATAGTTTAAGTAGACCCTAATAATTAAATTAATACACCAGTTTTTAAACTCTTGGAAACTGTAATAACTAGTTTCAACCAGCAAGCACATAATATAGTAGAGAGACCAAGCTGAGTGCCCAGAGAGCTATATTGGTGATCTTACAATAGCCGCCACTGATCATCTTTGAGGTAATCATTATTTGTAATTGCTGTACTCGCAGTAATTATGAAATAATTGAATATTTCTTGTAACTGTACATTTTCCTCTTAAAATATTACATGGTTCATATTGGTATAGATACCTATATCATTTAAAAACAATATTAAAATATATAAACATTTTAAGATGAGCATCCAAGTATTGGCACAGCCACGACTTATGCCAAAGGCAAGATCAAATTAACATTTCAATGCCTCGTCCTGTAAAAAGTAGATCGTTTTATGAACCAAAACTTCTTTCCCTTACTCTGTCTGTCCTCATGAGCAAACACTGACATGTGCGAGGACCTTATAAAACAGAATAAGGAAGAGAGTTGATGCAATACAAGGTCGATGGTACTGATAAAAAGTGCAACTTTGAAGGATTTTAACCTGTGCTATGTCTCTAACTCGGATCCAAAGTCCGACATCTTAGACTGCTGTCATTCACAGCAAAGGAAATATATTGTGCCATATTTTATTTTATGATCCTGTTACCTCAAATGGATTATAAACCAAGGCCATACAAAGTTAAACATTTCAACAATTAATTATGTAAGTTTTTCATCCTATTCTGTCCCCTTCGAAAGAACCGGCTTTACTAATTCATAATACAGATCTCCGAGCAATTTCCCTCTACTGTAATTTGTATTCACTGGTTCAACTACATTTAATATCGTTTTCAGTATACTCACAAATTCTAAATTCTTTTCAAAAAACCTTTAGTTTTAGATTTGAACTAAAGATATTTCCAAACAAATTAGGGTGACAAAAATTTTAGGTTTTAAAATTCCAACTTTGTAAATCCTTCTCATTAACTCATCATGTATTGACAGGGACTCGTGTATGAAAATTTTGAGTTACTCTCGTATGATTGAGATGGATACAACAAAATTGTTCATTACCAATAAAAAGAGCATCCATAAATCTTTAACCAAGTTTTAACTGTTGTTACAGAATTACAAATTATTTACCATATGAGACATCCTCATCAAACTGAACAGGATTATTATAAAGTTCTTCATCAATATTTTTCACATCTTGAGAAATTTAAATTCTTCTTTGCAGATAATCACTACAGAGTAGCAAGTAGAAACTTTTGATATTTATATTGAATTCAGACATTTCCATCTTGGAAACTCTGTCTTTTCTTGAAACGGACTTTTTTCCAGACATACATAGCAAACAAAATGTAATTATTACTTAGTTTTTCATGAAATTACTAGAGAAATGTCTAATAAAAAGAAATCGATTGTCAGCCACATTAATTTTATCTTGGGCCTAATCGGGAGGATGTCATAATAGTTCAAAACTAAATGGTAAATTGTATTATATTTTACCATTTATAGGTTATAACTTTTTAATGTGATATATTTTAAATCAAACCTTTCCAAATGTAGATAAAAGTTAAATCAGTGTAAGTTGAAGAAGTTACAATAATTTGGTTGAAAATGGCCACTTTCAATATTTTTATATCATTGGCTGATAGACACAAAAACATATATAAATAACCAGTATTTATGTATCTGTTGGTTAATTATACTGTGTAGAGCTAAATAATATCATCTACAAAAGAATTTATTATTTGGTATTTTTCTAAATGATCAATAAACCAATTTCAACACTACCCAAACTAGCACCTCTAGTGATCTATTTTTATCGTAGGAGGGATTTCTGTATAAATTTTAAGAAGAACAAGTCAAGAATGTAGCTAGGAAAAAATTGGGGTCCAGACAACTGATATTTTCCTGTAGTAGACAGAGAGTAAGGGCCCATTTTGTTCCTTAAAAGGTTCTTGACCCATTTCTTTGTTGAGAACAATCTTTCAGCAGTACATGCCAGTAACACTGAATTATTTAAATAATAATAATAGTTTACTAAAAATGTAATTGAAAAAATTTGGAGAGGGGGGTCTGGACCCCTTGGTAGGGGGCTATCTACGTCCTTGGAACAAGTTACCATACGTGTTTTAATAATGCACGTAGACTCTAGTCTCCCAGACTATAATGTGAATATTATTTTTAGTACACTTTTTAACAAGGTATATCTATTTTAAAAATAATAATTTTCAATTTTTCATACTATTTTGGTTAACTACTAAAATAGGTCTGTTTATAATGTAAAAGATTGAAAAACAGTTTATTTTGATACAACAATTCTAGGAAGAAATACACTTACAGTTGAGAAAATGGAGTTGCTTTCTATATAACAGATCCTAGTTAATAAACAAAATTAATTTTCAAATCAAAAGTAATTAATACTCATCCGAAAATGAATGACTTTGAATTCCGAGGTCCTCAAAATGTAAAAAATATTAAGGAAATAAGAAGTCACCCTGTATGAATGCATAATGGAAAACTTTTTAAGTGATGATACAAGTTTTTGGTTGGGTTAATTAGTTTTTTTAAACATTTCAGAGCAATTTTCTTGAAGACCGAAAAAATATTAAAAGTTCTTTGATTAACCTCAGAGAATTTGTATGTATTTAAAGAATAAATTTTTAATCATTTTGTACTCAACACCAAGGAAAAAGATAAGAGTGTGATATTTTTTTAAATATGTATCTGCCACAGGGAATGGCACGTTATTAACAATTTATGATGGGAACATAAATTATTTACCAAAATTTTATTAAAAAAATACATGTTTTTTTACCAAAATATTACTTAAGGAAAGTATATTATTTATACATAAAAACAAAATTACTGCATTGAATCATCTTTTATATACAGGTTGTAAATGTTTTATATCCATATTATCTTCAGATCTTTTTCTATGAGTCTGAATACAAGATACTCCCAAGGACTAATTAAATTATCTACAAATCTTGTGGAATGACAAAAACCTTTGCAATTTGTTTCGTCTACAGTATTTTAATGGTTTTGACTTAAGGATTATTCAACAATAAAACAAAATTAACCCAACCGAACAAAGATCACATCTTTTTAACAGTTGATGAGACAAATTTATAACATAATATAATAGCAATACAGTACATTATATAAAGCTATGACAGATATATGTTTCTTTTCAATTCACTTTATAACAGATGTATTTTAGTAAGAACATCGTTTACAAAGTGAGAAAGATTTAAATCACTTTAATAAACGTATTACATTTATTTCAGTAATTCCATTGCTGTTTAAGCCAAAACGGTGATATATATAAAGCTACAGTGATTAAGCTAAGGCACACAGAGCTAGCTAAAATGGAAATTTTGGATAAAGGTTTTGATAACTTACTATACAATGATATATTTTACTTTATACAATTTCAAATGTTTAAGGGATTTTACTTTATACAATTTCAAATGTTTAAGGGATTTATTTAATTTTATAATTTTGATATCAGAATTAATTAACAAGCAGAAAATAAGTAAACTTTCAGGGGTCTAAATTTCTGAGTACATATAATTGTCTGGGAAATTATAATTTAGTCAGGATATGCTCAATAATTTATTATATCATATATATATTTAGAAATGATTTATAAGTATAAAAGAAAATGTTAATATATTTGCATGAATTAAATATGGTCAGGTCTATTCTAAAAGAACCTATTATTATGTTTAAGTATGTGAGTTTTTAACTTTTAATAAGTTGTTTATAAGTACACACATGCATATTAAGGATGTTAGTAAAAATTTATTATACGAGATATTGTATATGAATTATTATATTAAATAAAATTTTAAACAATTTTTAATCATTCAATATCTTATTCTCGTTTACTGTATTATTTAAGTTATTTCAAAATAATTTATAATTTTTAAGTTTTGAGACGATATTCACATAAAAGCTGTACAACATTATCATCACACTGCATACATTTACAAACAAAACGGAAAGGTGTGAACCAACATCAAAATTCGAATCAAACACCTCAACTGTGCAAGCAAAGGGGAAAACCTTTATCCACAACACAAAGGAAAAACAGCGTGGGTGGGTAACAAAAAGCGAACAGAACGGAAAAGAGAGTTAGGAAAGAGTAAACTGTGTCTACCTAACCTGTGGGCCGAGTGAAACTAACCTTAGGCAGAGGGAGAAGTTTTTGTGAACTACAACTGACCTGTAGCATAGAGCCATCAGGGCAAACGTTACAAACACCCCCCCTACCACGGACATCAGGGTACCTACTAGGAATACCGTGTTCGTGCTATGGTAGTTCTCTGTTAGGTCAATCAATATTTTAAGTGTGGGAGAGTTAACATGTTTATCGTGTTGTGTTACAGAGTTAGCGTTAAATGTTTGTTTCAATGGAATTTCAATAATCAATTTCATTGTTTAATAGAACATTTTTTGAATCATTAAATTTTGCGTTCATTAAATTATAGATTTGATTATGTACCACATAACATAATGTATATTTTAATTGTAATGATAAATTGACAAATGTATGTATGAATATTTTTATGCATGTTAAAAAACCATTAATAAGCATTGTTGTACAATTACATAGTTTATTAACACAATTTGTGATGTTGAAATAATCAGATTGAATGAAAAAGGAATTAAATTTTCAAATGTTACACATTTTTTGTGTTGTGAATGGTGAATGAAAAATGTTGTAAATACAAATCAGCATTTGAACAAGATATTATGGTGAAAATTTAGTGTGAGAAAGTGAGTGTGTTAAATGTGTTTGTGAAAAATTGAAAAAGTCAAAGAAAACGAAGCAGTAGTCACAAATTACAGACATTGTTTCAAAGGAGTGGGATTATATTACAAAGTACAACCAGTTCGGAGAGCAAACAGCATTTGTTGGAACGATTACCCGCCGGACGCAGTGTTGATCCACCCATGCACAGACATAAAAAACGGGAAAAGACGAAGCAAAATGAGAAAACAAATCAAACAGACCAGAAGTGCGGAGGGAGAGGTCGAAAGAGCAGGTGAGAAGTGGGAGGTGAGAAGAAATGGTAAAGCGAAAATCGGTTAACGAGGAAAATTCCTCGGCGGTCACTGCGCAACATGGCTGCCAAACTTATAAAGAAAAACACACCAGAATTAGTAAAACACTGAAAAATATACACATATTATAGTTGTATGTACAGTACGCTAATGCTACAACACGGCATGATAATATGTACAGTGCCTGCACCCTTCAAACACAGCAACCTCAAACTGAAGAGAAACAAAAAGAGGTTATATACATCGGATAAACGAGATGAAGGATTGAAGCTTGTCACTAAAATAAATGAAACAATATCTTTTTTTGCCACTTGCTGAATCAGTCCTTTGCGACTATGGAAGTAACCTATTTGCTGATATAACTAATAGCCGAACTGAAAAAAGCTTATTTTCAGCAATATTATTGATAACTCAGTTGGGAGTTATAATATTTCAGTTGTGATTAATAAAGTGAATTCGCCAATAGCAATATTAAGTTTAATTGCCCAAATACAAAATGGTTGATTTGTTTTAACAGTGCTTAAGTAAAATTTTACTTTTCCGGCTTCCACAATAAATTTGCTTTCAAGATACAAAAGGATAGAAATTCCTTTATGAGGCCTTCTTCACTGATGCATGCTGGTGACAGGGAGTTCTAGATCAGACATAGTTACAAGATGTATAATTTCACAATCAAAGAGGGATTTAGATTGTCTTAAGAATTCCCATTCTTATCAGTATAAAGTAACATATAACACAAAATAAGAAGGTGAGAACACTTACAATTTCCTACCATCTCTGAGAAATTAAAATGTTTTATTTATGATCCGAGTTTCTCTGGCAACATTTATTACATACAAATAAACACTCTTTCACTCTTCACTCTTTGTTAGTATATACAAATGCAACATGGATCAAATGAAACTTGAACTGGGTCCGGGTAAATGATTATTACTTAGATACTATAGATATCAAAATTTGAAACTAACAAGGACACAATTTTGGTTTCTAAATGATTTTAAGTTTGGAAGTGCTTCACTATCCGATTCAAACCACTATTTGACAGTTATATTGCCAGTCCTTATTGCTTATTTTTACACAGATGATCTCTGCAAGATTACAAATTGTAAAAAATGGTCTGTGAGATTTGTTTAGAGAGAAAGATCTGGAGCAAACTCCACAGGAGATGATAACAGCAAATTTTGAGAACTTTGAGAGATTTTTGTAACTAGTTATTTTATTTCTCTAAAAACACTGACTACAGATCATGTTTTACAATTTGTAAAAATAGATCTACAGGGATCAAATATAAAAAAATTGAAAAATAATAGATTATCAGGATTGAAAACTGAGTCTATCATTTGTATATTGGTAGTATACACACATATTGATAACTCAAGTCAACGTACATCAGTACATTTTGAATAAAACAAATTGCGATGAAAAGTGTAAAATTTCTTTATATATTGTGTCCTATAAAACAATATAACTTTAAAAATCAGTATCTGTAACCAATTCTCTTGGGTAGAAAATTACAAGAGCAGCTGATTTTTACTCAATTTTGCTTGTAAAACTGAGTAAATATGCACCGAACCTGACAGATTATCAGTTTTAGTTTATACAATTTCAATTGATTTATTTAATCAACAATACATTGCTGAATTGAACAGTACAATAACATACGTTGTTATAGTAAACTTTACAACTGAACATGTTCATTTTGATTAATTTTTCACTGTCAATAGTGATTTTGTGGATGTTTGATATTATTGATTCTTGAAACGCAGACTGTAAAAAAACGAACTATGTCTGTCACTCCAGCTGTCTTCAACATGATCGGCTTTGGATTAAATTAACTGTAATTTTCACTTCTTTACAAGACATTTAAAGCACAAAACTGAAGACAAATAATAAAAACTGGACCATTTCGGAATTTGTTCAGGCAAAATACAATTTTTACAGACAATACGCAATACAACGCATCTCTTTTCTTTTCTCTCGGTTTTCGACTGGCGTCATTGTTATGGGCAGGTGGATACAATGAACAACAATCAAGGAGCGCAAGGAGAACCAACAGAACATAAAACAAAAGAACACAACCACATTTACGTACATAGATTACGACAAAACACGGAGGCACACACCCGCACGCACACACAGTTAGACACAACATCCCCCAACCTGAAGCACACTGCTATAAGAGCAAAGCATATGAAGACTCCCTTGACGACTCCCGCCATAATAATCACCATCGTTAACGTGCTAAGGTTATCCGTACTGCGCCCTGGAAACAACATCGGCTACGTTTGCAATCAGTAAGTTAAAGGATGGACTCAGTAAAGAATTTAAAGAAAATAATTATTTAGACTATAATTTTGAAAATGTTCTACCATTTCAGTTTTTATAAAAAATTATTTCAGACCTATTGCTAAAACTGAATATTGTAAAAAAACATTTACTTTAAAAAAATAATGATTTTGAACTGTGTAAAGATTTTGTTCTGAAAGATAAATCAACAAAATAATTTAGTGTAAAAATAATCACTGTCAGGCAAATTTAAATTGATTTTCAATATAATTCTAGACCAAACCCATCCTTTATTTTACTGATGGAAATCCTAAAACATACAGTTTATGACAAAATAATAAATAACCTGTATTAAACAAGATTTTATATAAATTCACAACTTAGTATTAGATTGAACAAACATCCCTACTACATCCTTGTAGCTTATAAATGGGTTGGAATAATATAATATAAAAACATGCAAACCAGCAATATCTTAAAAATATTATATAAATGGCATCTAACTTGTAAACCAAACCAGGAGGGTTTTAAACTGGAATAAAACACTAAGCACTACAGTTAATTTATAATTATTATACATTAATAATTTATAATATATTTGGAGGATTTGGAGTTTATCAGTTTTGTTGCTGGTTGGGCTTGGCTTGCCAAATTTTCAGAGACATTTAAAAATAAATGGCTTCTTTGGCTAACTTTTCTAAACACCAAAAGAGTTCAATTTTGGCTGGTTTATACATCCCAGTATATAAAAAACATGCCACTTAAATCTGGACAACCCATCACTAACCTCAATATAATGAAGGTAAAAGAAACTGGTTTACTTGATAGCAGAGATTACTTTAGGGTGACATGACTAAGATATTATCCTCATGGGTTCTTGACAGGAAGTGGCCACTATACACAATCTTACCCATCCTGAAAATCCTGTCATCCCGAAAACAGTGCAAAGGTCCTTTTAGCACAAAGTGAAAAGAGGGGTTTTCTCATCTTTCAGTCTTAAGTGAAAACAAATTATTAACAGTCTCACGATACCACTGAGAATACACACACTTTCACTGCAATCTTATCCTGCAAGAGTCATATCAGCTTGGGAGTTTAACAGCCTTATTTACTATTTTGGTTTGCCAATTTCCCAAAGACATTTAACAATACATAGCTTCTTTGGCTTAAACGTGTTTTACCAATCTATTGATAGAGATGTTTTCCAGCAATCATCCTGGAAGTATCATGGAACATTCAGGGTTTACCAGCCTTGTTCACTAGCTTAGCTCACCAACTGCCAAGAGATATTTAAGAATACAAGGTTTCTTGTTGATATTGGGAACACATCAAGTTTCCCAGCAACTTATTCTGGAAAGTGTCACATCAGCATTGGGATTTTATTAGCCTTGTTCACTGGTTTGGCTTACTAACTTGCCAAAAACATTAATGCTCCATGGCTTCTTTGGCTAAAACCTGTCTTACCAGTCTTATAATAGCAATGGAAAACACCAAGTTCTCTAGAAATCTTTCCTGAAGTATCATGGAGGAATTTGCAGTTTACCAGCCTCGTTGACTAGTTTGGCTTCCCAGATACGTTTAACATGAAATTTTTGGTGTAAACCTTTCTTATTAATGTCTCGATAACATTGGGAACTCACATATTTTCCTGGAAATTTCATATTAAATGTGTCATGATAATAACAGTATTTTAATAACACTGGCTACCAACCCATGGAGTTACCAATACTGACACTAATGTAAGAGCCCTTACATCTGTGAACTCTGTTAATAACCTGCCATATGTGAACACTTCTAGCTATAATATAAGATGTTCATAATTTGGTAACCAACTGATGCATTAACTAATATCGACACTAAGTTTATAATAGCTGGCTACTTTAAGCTGTGATAGTGAATGGGTTATGTGTAAACACTCCTACTTTTACAAAATTAACACTTCAGTATAATACTTGAAGAATAGAACAAAGAGAAGAGAGGATGTAGAAAAAGTATTCATTTCATCTTATTCTCCAAATTCTCACAAACGGACAGATCACCCATTCTTGTCCAGCAACTGTTGGTTATCTCATACTTCTTATCACTACAATAATTAGAGTAGATGTGACAAAAAATACCCAAATATTAAGATTTAAAAAAATATACAATTTTAGACAAGCTTAAGTTAAACTCCAAGTATTTGCGCCATACAGTATCCAGTAGTACATGAGTTAACCTTGACAATGAAATAAAAGAGAATTTGGTGTGTGTAATATAATATGTAGATCTGGTGAACATTTGGTGGCTGGAAATAAAACATAATTTCAACAGCTATGTTCAAACAACAAACATGTACTGTATTATGTACTGAATTGACTTTCAAGATCTGTAATTAAGCATTCTCTTTCATGTGGAAAAGCCTAACAGATAACGTGACAAGCAAGGTAAATAAATGATTAAACTGTACTGTAGAAACAAAATTTGATAATGAATCACAGGATACCATATTTCAGTTTCTAGTAAAGAAACAACTACAAATATATCTTTTTAAATCTGATATTCTATATAATTCTCCACCAACAAAACTTAAAACAGGGGCAAGTGTAAAAGTTGACAAGCATGCACCATAAAGACGCCTACCGTAGGGGGTCTCTTTCTTCTGCATTTGGTCGGAGAGGTCATCATTCTTGCTGGTGACATGTGATGCCTCATTAGTCGGCTCCAGGGTGGGGATGATCTCGATCTGGATCGAACAGTCCGCCCCACTCCAGCCCAAGTTGCAGTAGCACTTGTTGATGTTGGAACATGTCTGAAATGATGGGAAACAATAGATTAAACGAGTGCCATTTATATGGAACATTGCATCAAAAGATGATGCTTCTAATACTGCTACAAAGTCATCGTTCTTGCTGGTGACATGCGATGCTTCATTAGTCGGCACCATGGTGGGGGATGATCTCGATCTGGATCAAACATTTCGCTCCATTCCAGCCCAAGTTGCAGTAGCACTTTTTGATGTTGGAGCATGTCTGTAATAATGGAAATAATAGAAAGTGAGTGTCACTTACATGGAACATGAGATGATGCACGAAAGATCATCTCTACAATATGCTGATGCTAACTAAAAACCACTGGGCAAATATAAATTTACTTCATTCTTAAGGAACCACTGTTCATTAATTAAAACATCACAATTACCTTCACCTAAAACTACTGATAACCAATTTACTTTATTTCTTAGGGATTAAACATTGAGATGTAACACATTCATTACTTTATCAGACTTCTGATCACTGAGGTAAAATTAGCACTATGTGAATAAAGGCTCATCTCTATGGTGGTACAATCGGATCTGTTTGTAACAGTTTTCTAAAGAGCATCGCTTTTCTTTTTCGCCCTTGATCAGTGGCTCAGAATTTGAAGTAAAGACCATAGCAACAGGAACTATCAGCATTGTTGGACTCAGTCACAGCATGAAGTGTCTCCTCATACGTGTTGCCAGCACGTGCTTCTAGTGATGAAGTAACTGTGGAGCAGTACTCTTGTAAGTATGGAATGCATTGTAGACAATTCTATATCCTTGATCTCATCAAGTTCCTCACAAATTTGTCTTCCAAGCCAGTGCTTGCCTCTTATATTCAAAAATATTCCATGGCAAGTATATAAAAGTCTACCTGCTCTACTTGTCTTAACCAGAGAAAACGGAACTCTTGTATAATAGTTTCTAACATTTTATTAAATTTTCTAATCTTTTTATTAACACGCAACCACATTTTCAAGACATGCCTAGGGGGTAAGTCTAGTACAAATATTCTAGAACTGCGGTGTTTGTTCAATGTTTTTCAAATTGTGTTGATTGCATTTTGAGCTTTATTCCGGGAAACATAATTAGACACACATGCAATTAGCACATCAGAACCCACTTTTTCACTATCACTGTCAAAATTCTAAATCTGCTCAACTAAACCTTCGGGCCTAACAAAACCAATAGCATCTAATGACTTAGAGAGTTTATGTAAGTGATACGTTAAATGATGGCCATGGCTGTCCGCACATAAAAACAATTTTTGTTTAGTTCTGTCACTTCTTTTATATAAAAGTGACATCTTTCTTCTTTTTGAGTAGACGAGACTTCTCCAATAGTTTTTTTACCCAGATACGAGGCTGTGGACGTATAATTTAAGTACATTCAGTGAAAATACACAATAATGTTAATTGACATATTCATGGAGAATAGTACAATGCGTCCAAGTACAGAGATTGTGGCTAAAGTTGATGTGTCATAGTCTTTTTCTGTGTAATAGGGTCTGTTCTGTAACTAAGTTAGTACGGTTTTCTTCAGATTCCTAGTTGGTGTGTTTTTATGTTCTCTGGGAGTTTCTTAAAGAATGCTCCCTTGTAGGATGGTTTCTTTTCATACAGGGTGAGTCGCTGTATCTGGAAAGCGAAATTGGAGGCATTTCTTGTGTGATGTCTGTGTAGATCTTCGTTCCTTATTTTAGGGTTGGAGACTCCATGGAGGATTGCCTCACATATATAGAGTGACATCACAGTGAGAATTTTCAATTTTATGGAAGATTCTCGACAGCTTTCTTGCACTCTGATCCCTACCAGACATCCTATTGTCCTTTTTTGATGGGCACTCTCCAAGTAAGCACTGGAGGTTCCTCCCCATACCACTATACCATACATAAGGTGGCTTTCTAAGGGAGAGTTATAAGCAATTTTTGCTACATGCAGCTAACTTATATCCATTATTCTTCTGATTACAAGGATTCCATAGCAGAGTTTCATACATAGGGTTGTTATGTGTAGCTGCCATGAGAGCTTTGCATCTACAATGACACCAAGGTATTTGATGAGTTTAGTTGTATGCCTGGAAGAATTAAGTTTACATCTTTGTTTTTGGTGGTATAATTTATTTGCACAGTTTTGTTTTATTAAGTGCTGCTAGCTCATTGTTGTTGCAGTATATTTTTCTTCCTGTGAGAGCTGTATTGGCATGTAGTGTGAGTGCATCTATTGATTTGTCCGCTATGGTGATAACCATAGCATCTGCATACATGGTAGTTTGGTAGAAATTTCCTAGTTCGTCTGGGAAATTGTTCCTATTTCGTCACTGGGCCAAGCAATGAGCCCCGTGGCACTCCTCTTCTTAATGGGATTCTTTCAGCATGTACTCTGTGTTTTGTGCCATTTTGTGTGTCTACTAATTCAGCAAGCTGTTGTCTGTTGTTTAAGTAGCTACAGAGCCATTGTGTTGTTTTCCTCTTAATGCTTAGTGTTCAGCAGCTTTTGGAGAAGCTGATTGTGATTGAGGAAGTCAAATGCTTTACTGAAGTAAAAAAATAAGCTAACTAACGCAGACAAATCTTCCTGAATCCTACTCTTCTTTTTATCTGAACTTTCTTTTTGCTGGATTTTAATAATATTCTTTAGGGTGTGGATTGAGTCTAACATGTTTCTTTTCTCTTACTATATATCACACAGCTCTCTTTTAAATTGTAGCATTGCTCTAATTGGCTTTTTTGTGCAATTAAGATTTTGTCCAGATTTTTAATAGTAATTCTACCTTACACATAAATTTGATATGTAATATGAGGCTGTATAAATGCATACAAGATAATTTTAAGGACAGAAATACTACACGTAAATCGCACTCTCTCAATAAAAAGGATCTCAGAATTTATTTTATTTATTACATGCTCAACGTGATCATCACAGCCAAGTTTGCTATCTATAGAGAGTCCTAAAAATGTTGTATTTCAATTTCAGTTAATTTATAATCATCTATTGATGTGTAAGGACTTGAAGACAATTGATACTGCTTTACTGCTTTGTATTAAAAGTCATGAAATTACTTTTTATTTATTAAGTATTAAATTATTGTTTGAAAGAGCACTTTACAATTAGAAAGTTCTGTATTTGAAGCCAGTTCTAATTCTTTCTGTGATGGTGTAGATATAACAAGGTTTAAGTCATCTGCATACAAGCATAGTTTATTTTGTACATGATTCGTTTGGCTAAGTACCTTATGCATGGCAGTCACCCAGTCATTTAACAAATAAATAGTAAGGGACCCCTGGAGAACACAATGACCATTTTTGGTCTCAACGAAGTAGCCTATGTTTCCCAATTGTTTGTTGAATATGAAATTTTGAAATAATGCCATCTATTGGTTACATATGACTAAAAACATTTGAAAGAAGTTGTACCAATCAATAACCTTTTCAATTTATTCACTAATTTGTCATATGATAAGCTATCAGATTAGCAGTAATGTAGTATATAGATTATATTATCCACGTATTTGCTTAGATAACATTTAAACAGAATACTTAAGGGGCAGGGTACGATAAGCGGACCCGGTTTTTTTTATATCGAAGAATGTAATCATCGATACCTAATATTCGCATCTCAAATCCTAGACTATCAATCGATATAAAAGTATCTAGAGTCCTCAATAACAATCATATGTTTTAAATTAAAATATGAATTTAATATTTCCAGTGATCAAACAAATTATTATAATCAAAATTAGGAAAACTGAAGAGGACCATGTTTGAACAGTTACAGTTGTTTCTTTCCCACAAATTTCACATAATGGGTTATTCGGTACAAGTCCAACATGTTGAAGCCACAAAAACATGTCTTATCCTCTTTTAAAGCAATGTCATGTAGTTTTCTAAAATTAACTGCCATTTTTAATAATCTAATGATACTTATGTAAAATTGAAATATTACCTTACGTATATTATTTGAGTGTTTACAGCTGTTGATATGGATTATTTAAGTTAATTTTTCAAAATAATTGATCAGTATTGATTGATTATATCGATGGTTATGATTAAGTAATATCATTTGCCAATTTCGATATAAAAAACCTGGTCAGCTTATCGTACCTTAACCTACTTAAGAGTCATGTGAATCCTATTACTCAAGATTTTAATATCACAAAAACACTAACTAATTTAGCGTATAAAAGGTACTTAATAAACACTTACTTTCCCATCAAATCCGAATTAAAATATGGTTACAGAAAAACTGTTACAAAACCTGCAGACAAGCATTTTCCTTTTTTATTCACAATTAAAAAAAAGACATATGAAACGGACTTTATAACTGCTTTGCATTGACTAATTATAACATCAAATCAATTGGTTTTAAATTCTAAACTGGCATTAAAAAAAGTCCTAATTTCCAATTTTCCTAGACTTTTACACAGTATCTTATAATGTATATCATACACAGACAATTTTTTTTAATTGAGGGATCCTAATGTGATTCGTAGCCTCGGGATTTTGTACAAAATCAGAAATATGAAGAAGGTAATCATTGTGTTCAGCTTAAGGTTAATTTTTACAACCACTTACCCCATGTCCCGAACACTCCAGGTTGTTGTGGTTGCTCGGGCATCTGCCTTGATCGATGTAAGGGAATATACTGGTGCACGACTGGTTCACACAGATCTGAAAACAAATTGTTTTCTATACATTTCAACATGTTCCGAGAGTATTCGGCATGGTCAATAGAAGGAATGTAAAATATTACATACAGATTATGGCTCAGTGTGTTCCTCATGTATAAGGAAATATTGAGCATTCATACAGACATCTTGTTTAAAACATACTAAATTTTAAAAAATATAATAAAGGTATGGAAAACTAAAATAGCAAAATATTGAATTATTTGGAATAGTTTGGATTCAAGTCCAACAATGGTATCTTTGATGCTGAAAGGCCTTGTTTAATAAATTTAAATTTATTAGAGGATTGTGTAATTTTTTTTTAAAGCAATACCGGCACTTCTTTCCAAGAAGAGAGACTTCCATTTCAGTAAAATTGGTATGATAATACAATTTTTATATTCACTGACAATAAGTGAATAAATTACAAAATGTAAATAAATAAAGTAAATAAAAGAACAAATCTGAATTGATAATGCTGTCATCCAAGCACAATATACAATCCAATATACAAGCACAAACTTAAAATTTAATAAACCAACACAATGGAAATTGAAGGACCGAACAGAATGAAATGGTCAACAGTAATCAATTGTGCCATTTGCTGTTTACCTTGCTTTGAAGGAAAAATTGTAGATTAAGTTAAAATTTTTGATCTTTGTACGAAACCAACCAATCCAACAAAATGACTCCAACACATGTGTTGATAACTTAGTGAACAATGTCATTTGCTTATTTTTTACAGTGCCTATACTAAAGTTTGTTTACAAATTTGTTCATTCTGCACTTTCTCTTTGCCATCAAGGTTACCAATAACACTCTGATTTTTTTAGTGAAAACTTAGCTGCCTTGTAACGATTTGATCCTAACATCAATAAATTTCTTCCTTGGACTAAAAAGAACCTATGTGCCGAGTTACAAGACTCTAGAACCTTTCTATCAAGAGTTAACGAAGAGACAGGTAGCCATCAACATGATTTTAAGAATGACCTATTAGGTCCTTAATAGAATGAACATTGTGGAATGATTTTTCACGATTAAATAAAGAAAACTCTAAAGAAACTTGGACATGCTAGCGAGACCCATAAATGATTATAAAGAAATTATAAAGACTTCATCATTGAGAATTTAGGGATACCTTTGTTTTCTTAACTCTTATCAAATTTTCTTCTTTTATTTGTAATAATTACACATTTTTAATGATCACTACATAGCTGTAATAATCAGAATAACTTTGTCAAAATTACACAGCAAGATGAAACAGCTCTGTCACACCAATATATAAGCCTACATATTATAAACTATTAGATTTTGTGGACTCTATTAAATGTCTGGATCTCAAATGAAGACCTAATAGAGTGTAAATAATTAATCTTTCTCAACCATTGTATCATAGGACAAAATATTAACAAGTTTATTTCTTAGTATTTATTAATAACATTGGCAAAAAAACCCATGAAAACCCTGTTTTTTTTTTAATAAATGTATTTAAATTACTAAATACAAAGAGTGGAAATATTGAATAAACCATTAGAAAATAACACAATGAAACAAAAACATAGCACAGTCCGATATTAGCACTTTAAAAAGGTTTAATCATATCATATAGTAGATAATACCACTTTGAGGGTTAAAAGAGAGCAACATAAAAGCTGGCTCATATTTAAATACACAGCAATAATATTATAAGAATAATTTAGCATTAAATCAGACAGTTTTCAAAATATATAGGACGAATACAAAATGTTTGTAAAATTGTTAAGCGGCTTAATATATTTACCAGGTTGTCGCCACATGGTGTACCGTCTCTGACTAGGCCCAAGTCTGGTAGATCTAAGTGGTTGATGGTTCCACTAGTAGTCCTGAAACAGAATAAAAGTCTGATAAGAATGTAGCCTACTTATGCTGCACAACTAAAAAAATCATACTTTAGTTAGTTAATAAAAGGTCAGATTTTTCCAAACTTATTACAGTACATCTTTTTTACAAATAAATTATTTTTATATTTTATTCTGAGAAAACATCCAAGTTCTTCTGATACCACTTACATGTATGTAAGTTAATTCTGATATATTACCGGTACTGAATCAACTGCAATTTCTTTAATATTTTAGTTTGACAATCAAGCAATTCTTAGAAAGTAAGAAAACATGAAAATTAAATGTTGGAAAGCCATATTGTAAAGTAATATTGGTACCCACATATGAATGAATGATGGATATGTTAAACTAATTGGCATTGTGATAAAACATGAGAAAAATCATGATTAGGCCTATCTAAGTTTTACAAGACTTACATGAAAGTGAACAATTAAGAACTAAATTAGCACAAATATTTAATTCATTTTGAAATGGCTTAAGGTATTTAAGTAAGTGAGAAATACTTACCTGATTCCTAAACCTTATGATTTGTAGTTTAGATTACAGTACACACATCCATAGTTATTTGGGGTTCAAATAACATTATCTTAACCTAGTACCAAAGACCCTTACTTGTAGTACTTTGTTTGTTCAGTGTTATGATAGCTATAAAATTTAGTGGCAAAAACTTAGAAAGTCCCATCAACTTCACACTAACGTTGTAGTATCTATAAATTCTATTATTATGATAGTAGTGTATATCATATCTAAAAACCCTGTTTGTAAATTAGGCCTTACTGAGTATTGATATAATGAATGATTGAAATGATTGGTAGGTTACATCGTAGTTTATAGAACAGGTGGAAGCATAGAGTATTGAATAAAAAATCTAGAGGAAAGTCCACATTAAAAATCCTTTCCGAAATTTGACTATCACGAGCTTAAGTAGTTTATGGTTCCATCACTACTTAACCGGAAATGTTTCCACATCCTAGTTTCCATGATTTGCCATATTGTGCCAATTTCAAATTCATCAATATTATATAGTAATCTGTTTTACTAAAACCTCATGTTAGTATTAATTCTTCTGACTTTGTTTTTTAGGTAATTCGATACAAATTTTAAATAATTTTGATAATATTGCTACATTATTGCCTATTCATTGCTATATTAATATGAATAGTGTCCGTAAGATAAGAAGACTGCAGGCAAACAATTGTCCATAGTTGAAGAAGAACAAATTAATTAATCACCATGGTACTACTCATATCCAAGGCTACCCATGACTATGAGTATTATCCTTGGCTATAGTATGCGTATTATACAATTTAAGAGAATATAATTATTGAAAGGAAATAACCAAACAGTTTCTAATAGTCAAATAATAATAATGCAGGTACTTGTAGTGTTTAGTGATTAACAGAGTAATGATTATGAAATGATTGTTGCTGTATAGAGTTATTACATGATTTGCTATTCACATAATAACACTATTTTCACGTTATATTTTGCTAATTCATACCACTGTTATACAGGTTAAACATACAAATTTTCCTTTAAGCCCATAAAGCACCAACACATATAAAACTAAACGACTAAATTAATTCATATACTAATGCTTTCATCTGTGTTTATAGATTTATCTCAAACAATTAAGACAGTAAACAAACTATTATTATCAATTAAAATATCAAATAAATCATTTCGTTTGCAGGTAAATAACTGTTTTTACAACAATGGTTGAAAATTTAAATAGACAACTTAAAATACAGATATTGGTCATATAAAGGTAATTTATAAAACAATTAATTATATCTATAAATGAAATCTCAAACCAGTAACTTTATTTCATACAATATAAAGCCAAGCACCTGATGGAAACTTGTAATTTATGTTTTCAGTCAAGTAAGGAAAATAAAGACTCTCTTGAATTTTTCTCAGAAATGCAGGCTGGTTACATTCTTTCTCACCTTTAATAAAAAGACTGTTCAGAGAGACAAATAACGGTACGATGTAATCCATCACTGTGAAATTTTATTATTTGCGGTGAGAGTGAGTGGACAAGGGGTGGAGAGAGGGGTTGGGTTCAACAGGTTGTTACGGGTAATGAAGACGGATATGGAGGGAGAATTTTGTCAGATCATTATTTTTCGTAAACTCGTTGTTGAGTAAGACTGCACAAAAGAGGTGTCAAAAATGAATTGGTAAAGAATGGTTATCATTTCTCCAGGGACTAAAAATAAAATATATGTACTGTTGTGGTTTTGTTCTTTGAAAAACGACTTGTCTTTCAGGAAATTTAGGACAGTTAATTTATAAAAAAATAACAACACAATGGTGTTAAGATTTGAATCGGTTACTTCCAGTTATTTGTTAAATTAATAAGGGATTTTGGTAGAAAAATCCAACGAAGGTTTCTTTATTATGTACATTTAAATCAATTATATAATTTAGAAGACATTATTATATATATTATATATATATATATATATATATATATATATATATATATATATATATATATATATATATACACACACAATATAGCAACCACAAAATAGATTAATTATATATGGTTATACCAAATACCAATACAATTAAAAAATTTTTAAGGGATTCTGTTACACATTTGAAAAGATTTTTTATTTTTGTCTTTTGTCGGAAGCTTATTTTTGTAATATTGATGTGTTTTACATATAAGAAGAATGTTCATCCAAATACAGGAAGAGCTACTCCATCAATGTTTACCTTTACAATTAATTACATACTCAATAATTCATTATGTTCTCAATACTTAAACACTCATGAGCACACTCTCTGGGATTTTGTTGCCTGCGATTAACTCAAGAGAGTTTTCGTTCGTCTCCGGCAGGACGAGTTGCCGTAGCTCAAATTAATGGCTGAAGAAGTGATTAGACCCTCTGAAATGTTGATATTTATGTTACCGCAAACATACTATTTCTATGAATGTTTTCTATTCGTCACCAGAGGGGCAGATTTTGTACATCCAAATACAGAATTAGCCAAAATAAACAGTACTGAAATGGTAATATTTTATTATGGTAAACACAGTAACATTAAATATAAATTTGACTAATAAATACAAGTCAAAGGATGGAAATTCGGTTAAACTTGGGTATTAACATGTTCAATATGACCCCCGTTCAGTTTGAGGCAACAATCGTACCGTTCTTGTAGGTTTTGCATCATTTTTAAGAATAGGGGTTGTTCCATTATCCTAAATACACATGGTTATCTTTTCTTTGAGTTGAAAGATGGTAGATGGTGGGTCTTCGCGGAAAACGTTTTCTTTTAACATTCACCAGACGTAGGCGTCCGGTGTTGTAAGATCGGGGAAATGGGTTGGGTAAGTGTGATTCTGGAAATGTTCTTGAAAACGTAATGCAGTGTATGACAAGCTTGGCCCACCCCTAAGTCCAATTCCGTATGAGCGAAAATAATGCTCTACGATAAAAACTTTCTCTACCGTTGTTAGCATCATGTTAGCAAAAACTAACCTCAAACAAGAAAGAAGTAATGAACACGAAGCCGTGACAACAATCTACAATTTTGAATCGGCTGATCGAGAAGGCAACTACAGCTGATTCAGTTTCAGTACTGTTTATTATGGCTAATACTGTACAGTCAGACGTGTAAGACATCGAGCTTTGTAATAGGTAAACGTTAAACGAGCCATTCTTCCTGCATTTGAAAGATCATTCTTCCATGTTCCGTGGTAGTCGAGAAATTTATTATTCAACGAAGTGAATTG
This sequence comes from Homalodisca vitripennis, assembly GCF_021130785.1. Classification (NCBI taxonomy): domain Eukaryota; kingdom Metazoa; phylum Arthropoda; class Insecta; order Hemiptera; family Cicadellidae; genus Homalodisca; species Homalodisca vitripennis. The sequence goes on from NC_060213.1 coordinate 64,535,188, forward strand.
AGTCGGCATGAAAAGATATATTATATCCTTGATCATGAATCCATTCCCCTAACATTCATCGTATTACTGCAGTCTTTACAAAAGTTTACACTACAATTATGTATAAAATTTATGTATGTGCATTTTGTATGACAGAATAAACATTTCTAAAGAGATACAGGTATGCTCTAAACGTTTAGCAAAATAAAAATAAATTAAATATGAATGCTTTGCCATATACTATCTATTTACTAGATCTTTAATATATGTGTAAGCCTTAATTCCACAAGATATTTTCACATATTATTAAGGGGACAGATTCCAATCTGGAAACTTAGTGTTCTATTTTTATAACATTAACGATACACATGTCAGAAAACTTGTTATCCTAATAAATTATTCATTGTAATGCATTGCTATATGATTATAAAAAGTAGGTGTTTTTTATACGTCACCTAATACGAAGGAATTCCAATATATTTAACACATTGACCACATTGTCTGATATTTGGTGACACACGATTCACTACTGTTATAATGTTTGGAGGTGAATGTGTTCGTATAAAATACATGAATAATTTACAGTTACAAAAACAAATTCTGTAATTTTGATGCTATTCATGTACAGTAAATTGTGTGTTTGAATAAAGACTATTGTATTTAAATTAGTCTGAGTTTCAGTCAATGATAACTGTTTTATTATCTCAATGTTTGTCATCTGGGGCTTAAACGGTTAAGTTTTAAAAACTGCATGAAATTATTTATTTTTTTAGTGTCATCAGAAATCTTTGAAGGAACTGCTTTGTTGACACAGTGGACTAGACTGATAACAGATGTTCTCCTGAAGTTGTGTTAAGGCCCAGGTACATACCTAGTAAGTTGTATTAGTCTACACTGATAAACAAGATAGGCAAAAACAATTAAAAATAAACCTAGCATAGGTATTAATTGCATGATAAACGTTCAAGGCTTTTCAACTTGAGCCATTTTTATACACAGTGTCTTAGAGTCTTAGTGGTTCATATGCATTTTTGCAATATATTGGTAAAAAAAGTTGATTAGAAATACCAAATCAGGGGTTTCAATTTGAAAATCACAACACAGTGGTTACTTAACACTTTGGCTTCCAATCAACACAAAGGTATAACAATGAGACATTGTGAATACTCAACTCCCATATACCTCTGGTAGCGAATATGTTAAACTATTTTATAGAAAATCACAACACAATGGTTACAGTACTTAACAAATTGGCTTCCAATCGACACAAGTCTAACAATGCAGTTATGCTAAGTACTCAACTTCCACATACCTCTGGTAACGAACACGTTAAACTATTTTATAGAAAATCAAGAATACAATGGTTACTTAAAAAAGTAGCTCCCAATCAACATAATCTAACAAATCTAAAAACTGCATTTCAGTGATTATGGTATAATAGTTTTAATTTATAACTTATTATTGTACATTCTGCAGTTTTCTTCTTGTTCAGTAATTTGTGGAAGCATCTTTTTATGGTTTGTACTTATTAGTAAAATTATACTTTTGTAGTAGTATCAAATGTATGATTAGGTTACATTAAATATATTTAAACACAAATATAAAACTTTGATATTTCTAATTTAACTCTACAGCACTTGTAACAAATGTCTTAAAACAATTGGATAAATGTATTGAATAAAAAAAAAATAAATAAAAAAAAAAAAAAAAAAAAAAAAACAAACACTTGAAGAACGAAACACATCTGTATGAATTACAAGATTATTATCTTTATTTTTTGCAGAGATCCAAATGAACTTATGTAACATTTCACTATTTTAAAGTTAATAACGTTGGGGAGGACTTACCTGGAGTCTAAATCCCAGGGCTTATTACCCAACACAGAGCGTTAACAAAGATAGACTGGGCATGTTATTCATAAGCCAATGACTACTGGGTACCCTGAGTACGTTCTTCAGTTAATATAGAAAAATGAAATTTTGGTTTTACATATATAATTTGATCTTCTGTGATCAGTTATGTAAATAAAGTATTTATTTAGAATAATATACTATATGAGTAAAACTGTTTATAGGTAATGGTAACGTGAGTTGAGGATAGGAAACACTGATTATAAACAAATATAAATTTTTTGTAACAAGAAATAAATGGACTGATCAATAACTAAAATAACTTAAATGATACCAGACGCTATAAAAGACATAGCTTCGTTGTTAAGTAGTTACAATTTAAGGAACATGTGTTAAGTATATTTGATATTTTGCATTTAAGAATTATTTAACAAATTTTAAAAATTATGCCATATTTAATATTAAAAAAATTGAACGGACTAAATTACCAGGTTTTTGATTTTTATAAAACGGCTAGCTTATAGTTTAAACGGGTTTTAATTTTTAATTATGAAACTGATTAAAAATAATTGGAATTAAATAAAAATTAATCAGTTTCTAAATTGGGTTTCAAATTAAATCTATGAAGTAAACTGGTTTTATTCACATTGTAAATCCATACCTATCATCTATATAAACGCATTTAGTTTGGAATAACATCCAATCAATTGTAAGCTGTTACTTGTTTATAATAAATTAAAATAATTTGTAAAAGAACTAATATTTTTGCACTTTTACTCTTGTAATACATTTATTAGAGTACTACAGGAAAACATAGTATAGGCCCTACTAATAATATTTTTATGAAATACATATTTTCCGAACAGTCTCTGAAGTCACACAAGGATTAAAGAATTGTAACTTTTGTGTAAAAGCAAATAAATTACCACAAGTTATATAACCATAAAATGAATAATTTATTTATTGCTATACTTTTAGTTTAGTTTTTATATTAACAAAAATTTAAACATCAGAAGGCAATATATCAAAATTGAAATTGTCGGTAGTTATTTTGCAGTTTGGATAATAAACGGGAAAATGTCAAACGATAAGATGTTTCATCCTCTGTGAAGATAATCACTAAAGAACTTGGTTCCAACTTGCATCAATAAATAAAAATCTGGAAGAAATAGAATTATGAAAAAACAATATTCCTCTATTGCACTGTTAAATATTCAACTTTGGGGAGTATTCATAGCTAGTTTGTTGATATATTTTTTGATAAGTGGATTTGTTTGTTTACGATATGGGAAAGTTAAGTTTTACGTTGTAGAAGGGTCATAATTTCCAAAGTTGGGTAACCTCCTCAAACTCTCTCCTAATATACACTTCCTCTTTTAAGAGCAGAGTGTACCAACAACCAACTTGATTTTAGATCCATAAGAACCATATTAAATGCCAAACACTAAATACGCCCTAAATCCCTTAATTTTAATCATACAATTATGGGTGGTGTCTCATTTTAAAGGTATGATTAAAACCCATCAAAACTCTTTACTCAGTTGTCCACCACATTCTTTTAATCTGTTTTAGGTCTGATCTTAGAAACAGAAAACAAAAAACTATTCTTTTTAGCAACTGTTTAAAACATAAATCTGACTAGATGCAGATTGAATTAGGTGTGCCACAAGGCTCATGTCATGTCCTACTTTTTGTTTAGTTTGTATTAATTTCCTTCAATCAAAAATTGAAGTAATTAAATTTTATCTGCAGATGACATGAGTAATTCTTAAAGAATTAAACATGCATCTTTTAGAAATAAAATTATAGAAACTAGATCAAAATTTAATGAATGGTTCCATTCCAATGGTTTGCAAATGAATAATACAAAATCACAGTTAATTCATTTTAGAACATTTTGTAAATAAAAATGATCTGAGCCTATCTATTTTGAATACAATAACATTAGAGAAAACTGAAACTATTTCTTTCATGGGTATAAAACTGAGTAAATATTTAAGCTGGAATTCCATATATAGAATCTTTAGGAAAAAGACAGCTTTGCTTGCTGTTAATGTTGTTTTAAAATAAAGTGAGATTTGAAATTTAAAAGATGATATAGGTATTAACATTATTTTGACTCCATAATGAAGTATGGTTTTACACTATGGGGATGTTCATATAAATTATAGAAAAAAGCAGTACGCATATTAACCAGATTTACGCCCGGGACACCATGCAGAACTTTTTTGTAAAAAGCTATAAATATTTACAGTATATATTATATATTTATACTTTATATATTTTTGAGGTTTTACTTCATATGTATCGAAACAAACATTTAGCACTAGAAACCGTCATCCCCCATAGTTATAATACAAGTCATATGTATCTGCTTCCAATCCCAATTCTAAAGACAAAATTATTCAATTAAACATTTTATGTAGTAATTAAGCTACGGTATTCAATTCTTTACCAAAACGTTTAAAACCTTTACCATACTAAAAATGTTTAAACAAAATTAAAAACCTTCTCTTAGATAATGCCTATTACTCAGTAAGTGAAAATTTGTTTGGATTCAGCCAATTTTAAAAACGTTTAACATTTTTAATTTTTCGTTTAGTATTTTAACTGAATTTTTTTATAGTTTTAAATTTTTAATTAGAAATTAAGTTTACATAATTATACTCTGATGAGAGGCATCTGTTTTGAATTACAATTTATAATAGTGTAAAATGTTATGTGCTAATAAATGATTTATGACTCATCATATAGTTAAAACATGTCTCCCACACTTCTATGACCAAAAATAAGAGAGCAAACGTACTAGAAGGCTTAGGGTAAAATCCAAAGTCCTTTCATTGCTGCTGGCTCTCTAGTAAATCTACTTGAACAACTTTATTCTAATCAGGACCAGAAATTCATATTTATTCAAATTTGTTAATCTGTTTAAGAAAATCACAAATTTAGATAATTTTTCACACCTTAAATAATTGCCCAAGACGGTGCTATTCTCTTGGGCAATTATTTTACTATGAGACAGAGACTATCTAAATTTACAACCATTTCAGCATGCAAACTTCTTTGTAAACAATTTTGGGTTATGGTATTCTTCCTGCGTTTGTAGCAATTGATTCTGTGCTACAGTCCAACCAGCATCAGAAAAATTGCAGCCTTACTACGTGCAACAAACATTATGATGCAAGCACCTTGATTGCCAACGAAGATGGCAATTCTTCAGCATACATTAGTTATACTGTCAATTAATAATAATTTTACAGAGTGATAAAACTTCATTAAATTAAACAACCACAAGGGCAAAATGAAAGACACTATTCTCACAAAGGTGAGCTCCAAACCACTTACTTGCACTCATACTCCGTGCCCTTCATAGAGATGATGGTCCTAGCGTACAGCTCATCGAGTCCTGGAAACATCGGACGACCTGATCCCAGTTGACATTGCAGGGATCCGCACCTCACGTTCCTGAAGGGGAAACAGTAATGCTGTTAGAAGATTGTAAATCTACTTAGTTCAATATTGTTATAATTCAGTCTTAAATTAAGTTGTATGCGAAACAAGTTAGTAGACAAACATTGGTTCACAGCCTAACCATGTTTTGTTTGATATACGTTAGGTCTTTCAAACCTTCACTATAGGACATCCAGGAAATAGATACTAACACTAGTGGTGCATATATGCATTTTCTTCCTTCTCCAGTATCTATTTCTCACTAATAGCTTCTGTAAAACAGTTACAATGGTTGCAGACCAGTAGTTGCGTTAAAGATGGAAGGCTTTTGAGTGCAGTCGCTCAATAAGGTGTATAGTAGAAGGAAGGTAATATAAGAGCGTTTCTGATTAGAGTTAAGTAACTGTTATGAACAGTTTGGTCAGATGGGAAGTTTGTATGCAGTCAGTTGATTAGGGTGGGTGATCTAGTATAACGTCAGGGGCTGCTCTTCAAACTGCCCTAGAACCTTCTACCCCAGCAGCTGTTTCTGGTATTAAAGGCTTTACTGTCGATGGAGACGGCCGTTGTAGCTATCCTATATTGTGGTAACTGTAAGGTCAGTGACAACTCTGGTTACTTGGAAAAGAATTGAGTGTTCCTTGCGGTATTCGATGGAAATGATTGGTAAAATTATTTCGGAAACGATAAAAAAGAAGTTTTTTTTTAACTTAGAGATGACTAGCAGGAGAGAGATAGGACGGTAGCTGTCCAACATGATGAGGTTTATCCCGGGCTTAGCAAAAAGAACAATCTTCGAAGGCTTCCAAGAAAACAAAATAATCGAAGGACAAGACTGGTTAAACAGTCCAGTCACCAAGATGGTAATCTGCGGAAAGCTTGGTTTCCTATCTCAGCACTGACTGAATGTTTTACTCAGAACAAAACAAAGCTGAGATACGTCCCCGTCAATATTCTTCAATGCAAAACCTGCAGTCCAATTAGACCGCGTATAACTTCAAAACCTAAAATGTAATGTAAACAAAGTGAATATTACATGGGTGCAACACACGCACCATGAATAAATCCGCAATATAACAGAATGCAGTGAGTGTTATAATGTTATAAAACGTTAATAGCGGATATATTAGCATAGACAATATGACATTTTTGTAGACAAAACATCCACTTAAATAATTTCTATTCACTCACTCTTGGTCACACTTGATGAACTGCTTGCCCTCATCTCTCCCGCAATGTCCATTGATGGAACCTTTGGAGTTGAATTGTTTGAAGCACTCCGGATCTCCTCCTTGACCTCCTGTAAATATAATTTTTGTTAATTAGATTTCCTGGCTCCTTAACGTATGTACACACTTTATCTGGAAATGTGTATAACGGGAGGGTAAACTAAATATAAATAATAGAGCACTATAGAGAAATTCCTAAATTCCTATAAAGCACTATAGGAGTTTTATTGATGATAAGATTTATACTCTTTTAATTAACACAGTGTGCTAAACATGCTACGTTTTATACATAGCACATTTTGTAAAAACTCCAATGATAAAATTGTATCACTATGGTATTTTATGAACACGAAAACGTCAACATTCATAACTACTGTATGTAGGTAAAGTGCATATAACCAACCATTGCTCAGATATCGTCAACATAGCCTACATTAACGCATTTATGAAATGAACAGGCTAGTGTGTGTTTTATCCGACAGGCAACTTTCATGTAAATATTCCCGTGTGCTCAATACACACTTCAAAATATCCTTTTTTGGAAAATGCCCTTTATGGTGCACACATCTGCTATGTGTGCACCACATTACTTATCCTAAACTGAGGCCCACACATTTCGCTAGTTAAAAATAACCAGTTATACGATAGACTACTTGACCCAAACGAGCATACGTTTGAATTATAAGTTAAGTACTTTCGCCCAGGCCAGCTCATCACAGTGAATCAACTGAAAAAGTGCCACAAATTTTGCACAGACATTTTCTTTAGTTCAAAGATTTTTGGTAACGATAAATCGGCATTTATGTAGGTGCTATGAAATATAAAAAACAGATCAAAAATCTGTTAAAACCGTTATAGAAATTAGAAGATTCGAAAATTAGTAGTAAATCAGTAAGATTAATTAAATATAGGTATCTCTTATACCTTTGGATTTTTCTTGGAGTAGTATGAAAATTTTTTCAAGTGACAAATTTATGAATCAACCTTTGAAATTCTTCTAAGCGTAGTTTTAATAACTTCGCTAAAATCTCGTCAATTCCTTATTCTTTAATGATCCAATCGAATTAATTACGTACCTACTCAAATTTGTGCGTGGGAGTAAGGCAAACTTGTGCTCAGGTCCATTGTTTATCCACAACAGTCGCGCTCGCACCTCTAAACTATCGTCAGGGTGACTGTAGTACGGTGGTGAGCATGCATATGACAGGGTGGCTGCTGAAGTTATTGAAACAGCCTAACTGATACATCAGGGGGTAAATAATGACAGGCTCCACAGCAGCCGTCAGCTTGTCATGTGGGGCTGACAGGGGCTTCATCATTGCCCCCTCCCTCACCACCGCCGACACTGCACTCTTCCCCCTTACCATTCACGTTAGCGCTTGCATTGTGTTTGTTTGTTCCATCTGCGAGTTTTGAAAATTAAATTTAAACATGATAACAAATCGAATCCACTTTGCAAGGTCCCGTATTATTTGTAAATAAATATGGAGGTTGAATAGGTTATAAATATAGGCCATTGGAAGCTCATTTACAGTACCTATTATTACAGTTTTAATAGCATTTACTTATATAAATTAAGCAATTTTATAAGTAAAATATCAGCTTAATAGAATAAACATGATAATCACTCTAGTGAGGTGTGATTTCTTAAGGACTATGATCCTTCATGTCAACCAAGGACGTAGCCAGTGAGGGGGTCCAAGGAGTCCGGACCCCAAAAATTTATATTTTTTTGAATACTTTTTTAGGAAACAATTATAATTTAAATAATTCAGTATTACTGACATTTTCTGCTGAAAGATCGTTCTCAACAAAGAAACGGATCACGAACGTTTTAAGGAACAAAATGGAGCCTTACTCTCTGACCACTACAGGAAAATATCAATTATCTGTACTCCCCCCTCCCAATTTTTTCCTGGCTACGTTCTTTATGTCAACTAAATATTTTCCTAAAATTTTCAACAAATTTGTGATTTTTTTTATTATTAATAGAATACAACAAAGTAACTAACACTGTAAGAGCAATGTGTGCAGTACTTAGTTCTTTTTTAAATAAAAAAAAAACATGTGATGTTAGAAACGCGTCGCGTCGCCCATTGTTATACCTGGTCGTTGGTTTTCGTTTATAACACTATGTTTGTTGATAGACAGCCGTTATGATTCACTCATGTCGCCCAGTTTGTTGTTGGACGCCCTTTTTGGTTCACGCATGCCACCACGTTTGTTGTTACACGGCTGTTATGATTAGCTCAGGCCCTATTTGTTGTTAGAAAGCCATTGTTGTTCGCTCATAGCACCCTGCTATAAGGATTGCTTTTTGTTATGAGACATTTATGGTTCGTTATTGATACCGTGTGTATAATTAGATGCCCGTTGTTGTTATTTCAACTTTATTTGTTGTTAGGCGGCCTTTTGGTTCACTTATACCACCCCCGTATGTTTGTTGATATACATGGCATAACGGCTGTTACCTGGCAACAGACTCAGAGCGACATGTAGCTGTGCCTGGCGTATACAGTGGTTGAGCACAAAGTAAACAATGTAATGGTAATCAGAATATTGTTACATAATACGTGTTGTGCGTCATACTTGGCATAACGACTGTTACCTGGCAACAGACTCGGAGCGAAATGTAGCTGTGCCTGGCGTATACAGTGGTTGAGCACAAAGTGAACCATGTAATGGTAATCAGAATATTGTTACATAATACGTGTTGTGCGTCATACTTGGCATAACGACTGTTACCTGGCAACAGACTCGGAGCGAAATGTAGCTGTGCCTGGCGTGCACAGTGGTTAAGCACAAAGTGAACCATGTAATGGTAATCAGAATATTGTTACATAATACGTGTTGTGCGTCATACTTGGCATAACGACTGTTACCTGGCAACAGACTCAGGGCGACATGTAGCTGTGCCTGGCGTGTACAGTGGTTGAGCACAAAGTGAACCATGTAATGGTAATCAGAATATTGTTACATAATACGTGTTGTGCGTCATACTTGGCATAACGACTGTTACCTGGCAACAGACTCGGAGCGAAAATGTAGCTGTGCCTGGCGTGCACAGTGGTTGAGCACAAAGTGAACCATGTAATGGTAATCAGAATATTGTTACATAATACGTGTTGTGCGTCATACTTGGCATAACGACTGTTACCTGGCAACAGACTCAGGGCGACATGTAGCTGTGCCTGGCGTGTACAGTGGTTGAGCACAAAGTGAACCATGTAATGGTAATCAGAATATTGTTACATAATACGTGTTGTGCGTCATACTTGGCATAACGACTGTTACCTGGCAACAGACTCTGAACGAAATGTAGCTGTGCCTGGCGTGCACAGTGCTTGAGCACAAAGTGAACCATGTAATGGTAATCAGAATATTGTTACATAATACGTGTTGTGCGTCATACTTGGCATAACGACTGTTACCTGGCAACAGACTCTGAACGACATGTAGCTGTGCCTGGCGTGCACAGTGCTTGAGCACAAAGTGAACCATGTAATGGTAATCAGAATATTGTTACTTAATACGTGTTGTGCGTCATACTTAGCATAACGGCTGTTACCTGGCAACAGACTCAGAGCGACATGTAGCTGTGCCTGGCGTGCACTCAAGTCAACTATGTAATGGTGATCAGCAAGGAACCAGTGAGAGGTAAATGGGGTCCGGACCCCACTAAATGTTTAATTTTTAATTACTTTTTTTGTAAACGATTATTATTTAAATAATTCAGTCTTACTGAAATTTACTGTTGGAAGGTCGTTCTCAACAAAGAAACGGGTCAACTTTTTAAGGGAACAAAATGGGACTTTACTTTCTGTCCACTACGGGAAAATATCAATTGTTTGGGCCCCCCCCTAATCTTTTCCTGACTACGTTCTTGGTAATCAGATTATTATTACATAATACGTATTGTGCTTCATACTTGAGATGTCATAACCAGCGTTTACTTTATGTACCAAACTTTTCTTGTAATCTTTGTATGTATATTTATGATATAATGTTCCTATTGTTACTACTACCCCTGATTATGTAAAGTCATACATTCTCAACGCAGTATACAGTATATTGGTTTCTACACTCTAAGGTGAACCCAAGAAGTGTGCGATATGCTACCTCTTCCCAAATGTTATTGGACCTTAGCCTATAACGGAACACTTTCTAATGCACACTATCTGATCCTAATAATACAAAGCGATGGGGTTCTGGGACAAATGATAAGGGTATACGAAATAACTTTTTAACTATCTTCCTGTACCAAACGTCATGTTTTCAAGGAATGTAAGAGCACTTTGGAGGATGAGTAGGTCCTTTGTGTAATAAGGGAGGTTGTGAGGTTTGGCATAGTTAGACAAATCAAGAAAAGTTCAGTGCACCACTCAGGCTTGAGAAGGCTGGTGAAATACCGAGAAAAGTCTATCCCAACTCTTGCTTCTCAGATGCAACTGACTGCAAAATCTTCGTGGACTTGAATAATTTAACGTTTTTCCAACTGAGCTCTACACTACTACTCACGTTCAGACATATCGACACACAAAAGGTGACTATCTGAACCATCTTAACGAGACGATAATATTCTAAACCAATCCATAAATGTGAAATGAATAATCCATAAATGAATAAATGTGAAGAATTGGTGCTTAATTATTAGGGTGCTGACATTCTCTGTAATATTTATTTGCAGATGAAGTAGGTGCAAGATGATTGGCAGAGAAGTCTGTGCAACATTTTGTGAAAAGGTAGAATTGTTTAGAAAAGAGAATCTCATTGGTGGAATGATCAAAGTTGCAGAGTAAACTTGTTTTGTTCTCTTACATAGTAGAGGACGCCAATATGAATGTTGTGAGGACTTTAACAGGACTTAACCATCCAAATCCAGGTTGTGAGTCCAGATCAAGAAAAGCTCCTTTAACCCTGATTTTTGGAATGGGCTATGGGTCTTGGTCATATCGCCTTAGCCACTCAACAACATTATCATTTAAACAAGAATACTTGAACCGTTTTATACTACTGTGACCTGGCCTAACACACTCACCATATCCCCATATGACAGCACACTGGATGTTGAGCGTGGGACAATATCCGTTGAAGCAGTACCCAGGATGGTTGGTATCTCCGCAAGGATTTCCGTTCTTCTTGTGAACATCCTGGGGACAGTTGCCCGTCTCCCCATTGCAGTGCTCCGGCAGGTCACATTCGTTGGTGGCTTCACGACAAACGATGCCCCGCTGTCTCAACTGGAACATTACGGAATAAAATCAAGGGTTGTAGAAAGTTTAACAATGTCAAATGAACTAAATGTGGTCTCATTGAAACCGGACGCCTCGCTGAGTTAGAATTCAACTGTATCAGTCAGGCTCTTGGTGAAGTTGTTCAGTCATTGCAGTCAGGTTGTGAGTAAATTTTCTAGATTTAAAACAATTTCTAGTTTTTTTTATTACTCCATGAGGGTTTATTGTTATTTCAAGTAAAGATGTTTGGTGATTTTGTAGCAGACACAAGAGATAGAGTGGAGAATGTGATTTTTTTAAGCGTTTGAGTTATGACTTCAGGGAATGATAGATTTTTAATAATCTATGGATCACTTAAGAACATTATGAACATATTTAATTAAGTTTTAGGAAATTAAAATTCTCCAGTGAAATATTATTTATATAGAAGTTAAATGTTTTACCAAATAAAAAACAAAATTTATTTCTTTTACGTAGCGTAAAATTTTCACATCATTATCTTCAGTCCCCCTTCTCCCCCAAATCTACTTTAAATATCTACATTTCCTCGAAGAGTGACAAGCACTTTTTTATATACTTATTGTATTCAAGAAAGGTATTATCTTAAAGACCTGCTTTGACTGGAGAGGTTAGTTCAGAGCTGGCCTCCCCTTCTTTCTGGAGGAAACATGACTTGACATTAGTGCCCTAAATTCTTCCTCATGGATCTCGATAGGAGGTGGGCCCAACTCCCAACCTTACCTATCTAAAATACTTTGCCACTCCGAAAGCAGTGCAAAGGTCCTTATAGGACTAGGTTCAATTTATATGGTTTTTGTCCTAAGAGAACAAGACAAAAAGTATATGGTGCAAAATTACATATTTTTATCTGCAGCATGATTAGATATTGACTAAATTGCCTACTTTAAATGTTTGAAACTTCTTGAGGAATGATCAAAAATGTTTTTCTTCTTTTAATGAAGTAGAATTCTACAAACACGACATAGAAACTAACATTTGAATCACACTATTATTCACAAAAAGGTCAAGAAGAAAACAAATATTTAGCAAAAAGAATGTTAAAAAATGTCCTGAAGATTGAAGATTGACTATCTTGTTGTTTTTTTTTGTAGGAAATCTAAACAGGTGGACATAAACAGAATACTCCGCTACTCTGGTACTTATCCCGGGAGCGACATGGAATGAGGCGGAAAATGGTGGTCAAAGGTTGTCGATCCGCTGCCCTAATGTTTAATGCAATACTGTAGGAGCGAACAAGTCCTGTAAATATGATGCCGCGATAAGTTCAGGCAACTGCGACCGCCTCGTGCAACTTTCTGTAGGCGTGCTCACCATCAGTTACAGATGTAACACATATCTGAGATATTTATTAGAATAAAGTTTTATTTTACATTCTCAAAAAAGAATATTGTGATACGTTTCAGATTTGTTGATCCTTTTTTAACGAAACACTTGATTTTATTTAGACCTAATATATTAGTGATTGATTCTGTTATTCAGATAATACGATCATGTAAGCACTTAGTGTGAATTTCACTTTCTTAGGACCCTAGGCCCGAAAAGGTTTGGCCATTTAAAAAAAGTCAATCAAACAAGTGTTAGAGTTTTTTGAGGATTGTTTTTACAAAAGGTGACAAAAAGAATAAATTCGCAATTCCTATGATGTATATATGAATAAATCAAGGGTTGTAGAAAGTTTAACAATGTAAAATGAACTAAATGTGGTCTCACTGAAACCGGACGCCTCGCTGAGTTAGAATTCAACTGTATCAGTCAGGCTCTTGGTGAAGTTGTTCAGTCATTGCAGTCAGGTTGTGAGTAAATTTTCTAGATTTTAAAACAATTTCTAGTTTTTTTTTATTACTCCATAAAGGGTTTATTGTTATTTATTGTAAAGATGTTTGGTGATTTTGTAGCAAACCCAAAAAGATTTATCCAAACAGAAATGGCGGGTTGTTTTAGGTACACATTGTGAAGTACATTATGCGCTGCCATTTCTGACTGGAATGATAGATTTTTAATAATCTATGGATATATATATATATATATATATATATATATATATATATATTATATATATATATATATATATATATATAGTTTTTCATAGTTTTTACGCTTTTTAACGGCCTTACTAAGGCACAGAGAACTTTTTTGAAATATTCTTCTATTTAAAAAAATATTCTAAACCAGCACCAACGTCTGTTATAACTAAATATGAAACACTTTGAGAATGGACAAGGTTTCATATTAATTACTTGTTTTGTTATCTGATTTATTTATTATCTACAATGGCATGGAGCAACAGTTCAAAATGTATTACTCTTGTAAAAGACTTATGGATTGTACTATGCGTCCTGTTGATGGCACCGATTGTACTATACGTACCTTACAGTCGTTACAGCAGGGCCCTGACGCACACTGGGAACCCTTGGTCAGCTTGCAGGTAATGGGGTCGCAGCAGGGGTCTTGTTCATGACATTCCTCGATAGTGCCGCAGTCACATTCTTCTCCATCTTCTACAATGGAATTTCCACACGTTCTCCGCACCTCCAGCTGTAAAATGGTCAAGTTAGATAATTACGTAATTGCGAACAATAAATAATGTAAAAGAAACTGAAAACTAGGAATTTACATTCATTTACACTTCTCTCATAGACAAGTACAGGGGATTAGGACAGGACGCATTTCCATCCTATTAGTTACATAGTATACAATTCCTCAATCAAACCTAGATTTGTTTTTATTAGCACTTTCATCCTGAAGTGATTATAATGTATAGACCATTTTCAAATTGAGAGCAAATGTGATGCAAGTAAAAAATAAAGAAATAAACAAAAACTGTTTTACAACACACCAGCAGTGATCCTTACTTATTGCAGTAACAGCTCCTGGAGTAGCAGAGCTTAATGTTTATAGTTTATAATTTTTTCTTATTTGAAGTTGAAGACGGCTGAAATTATGTCCCCTCGCTAACAGTATGTAAACATTTATTTTATGGTTTAACTACAAAGTTAAATCTCCAAATTTATATTATTTTATTAGTCACCGTCATTAATAAGACGAATATGCTAAGAAAACTTCATAATTTGCAAGAATTAAAGGTATTTTATTTGAAAAACGCTTGCTTAAGGGGAGCACTTCGCCTATCTTCGTAATGTTAAACATAGGTACACTTATCTCAAGAACTACTTGAGGTATCTTCATAATTCTTTTTTTTTTCATTTAAAGAGGGCTTCTAGGGGAACACGTGGAACCAAAAAAAAAATTTTTTTTGGCATATACCCTAAAAGTTATATATTTTTTGTTTTAAACGCTTGTCAAAAACCTATATAAATATGTGTATATGTATGTATATAAATATTGAACTCAGTGAAATGTGATGTTTTTAGTGGTTCCACATATGTAAAACAGTGCTACAAACATACAAAAAAAATTTCATATTCCTACCATTTGTAGTTTTTGAGAAAAATGTACTTTTGTATTGAAAACCGCAACTTTTCGGAAAACACAAAAAACGGAAAAAAATACTGCTTTATTACCTTTTTCAGTACATTCCAGGTGCATAGGCTGGCTGATCTCCTTCCTGCTCCTCATATTCATCCTCCAGACTTCTTTTTAGTAAGTTTTTCTTCTGTCTAATTTTTTTCTCTATATCTTCTTGAGCTTTCTCTGCCTTCCAAATTCGCCGCCGGTCAAGCTTTTTCATTGCTGTAATAAAATGCTGCCCTGGTGACACTCCTATTTCTTGAAATACTTTGCATTTGCCAATGTAGCCATCATTAAAAGCTGTAACAGCTTCATATATGCCAAATTTCAAAGTTTTAATCTCCACAAATGTTCTTTTAGGTATGTAGGTCCAAATGTGACATTGTTGAGGGACTCATTGGGATTTTGAGTTTTTCCCTTAGTACATTTGCCCAGTAGAGTTGGATTGGCTAGATCTTGAAAAATAGGTTTAATAAATGTCATTAGGTTTTTCAGGCAAGTGAAAATGGCTGCCATGATCATAGTTTTCATTGGATTTTACGGCTTTGCGGTACTTACACCAGGTTTCTTCATCATCTGGACATAGTCCATGTTGAGCGCCTTTCATTAGAAGACATCACATGGAAAAACTCTGCCCAAATGGCTTTTTTCATGTCTTCAACAGAGTTTGTGTTGCGTTAATTGCCAATCCGTTAGTATTTTTGGAGCTGAATAATGGCAGAATCTGTTAGCTTGTTCTTGCCGCCAAGTCGTGAGCCGTCAGGGAGTGTTTTAGTCTTAGCTTTTAGATTTTTTAATCTCGATCCCATCCGTTTCTGGACATGGCCTATGCATTCTATCTTTGTTATGGCAGTATCACCATAGGGCTTGGCTTCGCATACACTGGAGTACGCCTTGCTGTCTCCATCACCAAGGTATTCAAGGTAACGAGCCTCATACAATGCCTGCGAGCGCTGAAAAATTGCGACTGCTCCAGCAACTTCCATGGCTCCACTAGAACCTTCAAAGTTTGCGATACAGCCATCACCATGCGTGTTGTTTAGTCTATTAGTGCATCTGCAATATTTAGATAAAATCTCGATGTCTAGGACCTTACCGGTTGATAAAGATGTCACTGATACCACTCCATTTAGTGAAAGGTGACCCCGCTTCTGCCATGAGCCATCAGCAGCTATAGCGAGGTCTCTGCAACCATCATTATCCGATACAGCTTCTTGCACAGCACTTTGCATTGACTTCTTACACACTAACTCAGCAATTGAACCCAAGTAATGCTCATGTTCATGATATCTCAAAGGCGGAGGTGTAAGATTCATAAAAGCGCAAATTTTTCTCCGCAGCCACTCTACCTTTGCCTATGTTACGCATAGCATAAACCAAACGAAGATTTAGGTCATAAAATGTGTTAGGCCTATCAGACTTTGCTTCATTCTGATTAGTGTTAGGCCTGACTAATTCAGAGTTTGTCACAGTAATAGTGTTTTCACAATCAGAACAGCTGACTATAATTTTTGATGCTAGGCCTACAATGTGTTTTTACTTTGTAAACAAGTTGGCCATGGCAATTTTTACACACTGAAACGTTACTAAGAGCTCATTCAACAATCCTATATTAACTATACAGTTTTCAGACTCATCATTTTCATTCAATTGGTTACTGTTTCAAAAAAGGACTGACCTTCTTAGAAGATGCACTTTGAGGTCTTGGCCTATCCACATTTGGAGTATTGGTACCTCGATTGTTACTTGATCCTGAGAAACTAGGGCCTAGGACTAGTTGGAGGGTTATGTTGATTTCCTTTGAAAACGCGTTTCTTGAAAGCAGGCTTGAACGTGGCATTATAAAATTCACTACACTTATAACAAAAAAATACTCAGAACTCTCCACTAAAACTCACAAAAAACCATAATCATTTACGTAATTTTCACTCTCTAAAACAGAAATGTCAGTAAACCAAAACATGTATGCTACCTAGGTTAATAAGCAATGGTTATAAAAACAGATGTTTTGTTGGTTAGTGTAAGTTGTTGACATAACAAACTGTCACTGCCACCAAATCATGAACATGACTGCAACGAAGTAGTACTATAACAGCACCATTCAAAGTGTGACTGCTACAGGCCCGAAACTGCCTGCAGGCCTATTTAAAAAAAAATATTTCGGACACTTCTAGTCATCATAAAAAAAATTTAATACCACCATTGTTATCGGGAAATTCCAAAACTTTAATAAAAAAAAAAAAAAAAAAAATTTGTAATTTTTTGAGATTTTTTACGAAGTGCTCCCCTTAAACAGGAAAAATAAAAAAATACCAGACAGATTTGAAAGATACTGAAATAAAATATAAAGCAATAATAAAAAAAATCGTAACTTTGCTTATCAGATATTTTGTATCTTTAAAGTATACTAACAGCTGTTCCTTCAATCGTGTTTTAACATTTTTTAAATTATTATAAAAATATAGCAATATAGATAATTGTGGTACTGATTCGAAAATCAGAAATTGAAGATGTAGGCTAATAAGTTTTCACTCAGTGATTTAGATAATTTAGGTCAATAAATACAAATCTATTTACATAAGAAAACTTCACAATATTTGTGAATTATAAAATAACCTAAACCAAACTTAAGATGGGTCTCTAAAGTTAGGCGTATGCCCATGTGCGTTCGTAAAAACACGAACAGGAATCTATTTGAGGAAAAAAGAACATTACTTAGCCTACAAATAAAAAAAATTATGTTGAACTTAACTGCTACCAAAGTCTAAATACGAACACATTTTTCAAATTTATAGTACAGTTGTTCTTCTTTAAACCCATACTCGGGGTGGACAGAGTCCCTATAATTTGATCACAACTGAGCCACGCCACGTCATCTTCACCGGGTTGAAAAGTCTTGCATTCATTACTAGCTTTCATAAAAAAGAACTTCTACCTCCTTATCATCAGCGACTCTCCCTTGAACTACAACAATAAAGTTATTTTTCTTTTTTCCGACATCAAAATAAACATCTAGGCAATTTTCTGGTTTTTAAACACTGAAGTCATAGTTTGGATCATAAGTTACTCGTATTACTTGTAATGATTCCTTAATGTCTTCGTCTACTGTACTTGTGTAAAAATCTGACACGGCAAGTAAGTTTTTAGGTGGGTTTTCCACTGCAGGTGATTCAATTAAGTTTTCAATACTTTTGAAATGAAATTGACTGCACTTTTTAGTACTTAAAACAAGACATTTTCGCCCATATAAGCAAGTCCATTTCCAATATATCTGTTTTATTTGCATAATTCCCTTGGTTACACTCAACTTTTGTGAACTGTTGTGTTGTAATGTTCTATTCCTTCAGTAGGATCTTCGATTACATCAGTGGAACTAGTTTTGAATGCCATGGTTAATCCCTGAAACACATTATGTCTTTTCCACGCAGAACGCGCTGATCAGCGTTTCTTTTTATAGATCCCTCACAAGGTTAATGTGGTCACTCCATTTCATACCCTCCTGTCCGTTGCGGGACTAGTGAGAGATCCTTTCTGGTGCGAACAGTCAGACAGAAATTAAATTTATCCACACCCCCTAGGCGTTGCTAATGCTCAGTTAACAATTTATCTAATATAAGTTCTGTATCATCTTCATTATCGATTAATACAATCCCCGTTTCGATTATTTCCGTTCGTCCGTTTCCGAATGATTGTATAAGAGCACACATTAACGAAGTTTGCTCCTCACAGTATGCATACAAAGTATTTTCTCTTGATTTATACCTAAAAGTCCCTTGATTGTATCCCATAATAACAACGTTAAACTTATTAAAACATGTTTACGTCCTTATTTTCAATTATAGATCTATGGAAGATGTCTCAAATGTATTGTTAATACACATCCAAATGTTATTTTTTCTTTGTAAACGGCGTACACTTTATGAGTGTTTAAACGATAAAATACAAAACAGGTTTGAGAATTATTTTGAAAAATCAATACAAATACTGACAAAATGTAAAGGCTTTGAATGTGTATTGATTATATCTTTTAAATGAGACATCTTCTATAATTCTATAATGAAATTTCAGGTCTTAAAAATGTATAAAGATTTAAATTGACCTTATGGTGCTAAAACCAAGATGATAAAGAATATAAATAGACTGAACTTCCGTAGCGGTTATTTATCCGAGGATAAGGAAATTAGAGTTCTTAAAAGACTTGGAGATGTAATGTACCTTAAATCACTCGTTTCCTTGCAAAAATCGAAACAAATGCCAAAAGTATTTAAAATTTCAGAGCAGAAGATAAACATTACTTATTTGCAAGAGACCCAAACAATCATCACTTAAAACACGAGGGAGCGTAGAATTTGCATTTAACCTCAGCAATTGGCAACACCAACTCATCATTACTTGTGAAGTAAATTTTAGCCGAGAAGCCGACAAGTAAGAGAGCCAGCTCACACAGCAGCAATCTTCGTCACTACCTAACTCCTTGTTTACATGTTAATTTAGGGAACAACTCGTCTCAGCAACTGCAACTTGTAATACTTCCTGTACAAACGTTACGTTCAAAGTTTCCGCATTAACGGAGGGGAATTTTCCACTGGCGAAGTTAGTTGTCGAGTTCACCAACGTTTCTGCAGTGTCGTCAAGCCACTTTTAATTCTGCCTTTCTTGTTTGAACGTGTACCACTGGTTTTTCCTGTTTGTGTGGCGAAATCACGTAAATTGCGTCTACACTTTTAATAAGTCTGTAAACAAACACACCAAAATTGTTATTTCATAGCTGTGCAACAGTTTACACTTTTAGTCATATCAGTGTGTTTTAGTATAACCTCAAAATTTGATGAACGCTGGATTTCAAATCGATGAGGCGGTGCCCTGCTGCGTCAGTGTAGCCAACGTCACAAAGTTTCTCATTTAAATGAAAATGAAAAATTCCCACCACATACATAGTAATGCCAAAGTACATAGTATGTAACTGGCATAGTACTTTGTTTACAGGATATTATTGAATTGCTTGCTAAGATACATATTTCAATATGTAATTGTCTATGAGGAGATATTACGTCCAATGCTAACATCTGTTACCACATTGTTGTTTCGTACTGTCTAGCCGCAAACAAAATAAAATAGATTATAAAATGCGTCACAGAAACGTATTAAAACCAATATAATGAGGAAAATCATTGGTATAAAATAGCAATATTTTAAATTTAATTAATACAAGCAAGGTAATTCTGAATTACACACATGAATTACAACTCTGAGAAAAATATATAGTACAGTAGCGCTATTTACGCTTTGCGGAACAGAATTAACTCTACCGAACAAACTTCTGCCTCACAATTCCCTTATGGTTGCAAGGTCTGTCCTTTGGAAAGTGCAAGGCTATACTTTTTAAGGCAGTAATTTGTATAGTTAAGGTTAAAATAATTCTTTCATTTTATAAAACGATTTAAATACTATAACGTAATTTGTTCTTTAATATTTTTTTAATCCTTATTGTCAATGAATTCTGTAGAATTTAGTAATTCCAACAAATGAACTGTAAACTATCATTCATTCTAGAAGCTCATTTCTTATTGGAATTATTTATAAATTAACACTCCAATAATATACTTTTTATTATTGTGAGGCCTTCCGTGTTCAAGGAACACATCATCATCATGATACCCACATAGCTGAATAAAAGTGGTTACAATAATAATATAAACAATTTTGTACTTAAATAAATAATTGTATACTTAATGTTATTTAAGTATAGAATTGTTACATTATTATTGTAACCACTTTTATTCAGTTATGTGGGTATCATGATGATGATGTGTTCCTTGAACACGGAAGTCTTCGCAAAAATAAAAAAAACGTATATTATTGGAGTGATTGTTTTTAAATTTATAAAATATAATTTGTAGATATACATAATTACACTACAAATTTAGTTGCAAGTGGTCTCTTCACAAGTTATTTTGTTTGATCAAGGCCAGACTTTGTATATTATTTGAACTTAGAATTTAATTGTAGAAGCATTTAATCGAAACAAATAACATGGATATTCTTAAATATGAACCACCACACATTTATTTCCAATGATTTTATATAAAATAGTACATAATTTTTAACGTCATTATGAACTGATGTTACATTTTCGCGGTTCTAGTCTTCTTGCAAAAACATGGAGTGCAGCCATATTGGTGGTGGCGGACGATGGAGGAAGGGGATGGACACAAGCCCTTCTCCTGATACCGTATTGTTCACTACTGCCGCCATGTTTGAAGCAGAGCTTAAACCGACAATCACGCTGCACGATATTTTCAAGTTTTAACAAACAAAAGTCGGCTATTTCATAGTCACCAACTATTTTCGGCAGGTCATCGATATGCAAGTATGTTTTGTGCAACTATTGTATACATTTCATTTCTGCCTTTCAATAGGATACATAGAAGTTTTCCTAGCATTTTTTGTTTATATACAAGAACCATTCTTCTTACTTACATATACCTTTGAAAAAAACCCAAATGTTTAGTAATAATAATTATACTTCCGTACTAATTTGGTTTGTAATGTGCTAATAAACCACGCCTGAGGCTTCTGATTGATTATACCTCCCTAATGTCCGACGTTCCTACATAATCAGAGCGACCCAATGAGTGTCCAAGAATGGTAAATCACTGCAAATAACGAATAACGAATTAAAGGGATAATTTAATTGATAGTCAATGATGATTGGAGTTGGTAAGGTTCCGTTATTTAAACGCTTTAAGGTTTTAAGCGCTCAACCGTGATTGTAGAGGTTATAACAGAACCAGCTTTCCCTTCTTCCAAGATGGCATGGCTGAGATATTGCTAATTATGTCCACTTATGTTAGCTGTATCATAGGATCTTGGTAGGACGTAGCCCCATCCCCCCAACCTTTGCATGGCTGAGATAATGTTTATTACGCCCATTAACGTTAGCTGTACTATGGGATCTTGGTAGGACGTAGCCCCATCCCCCCACCTTTGCATGGCTGAGATAATGTTTATTAAGCCCATTAACGTTAGCTGTACTATGGGATCTTGGTAGGACGTAGCCCCATCCCCCTACCTTTGCATGGCTGGGAATGTTTATTATTATACGCCCATTAACGTTAGCTGTACTATGGGATCTTGGTAGGACGTAGCCCCATCCCCCCACCTTTGCATGGCTGAGATAATGTTTATTAAGCCCATTAACGTTAGCTGTTCTATGGGATCTTGGTAGGACGTAGCCCCATCCCCCCACCTTTGCATGGCTGGGATAATTTTTATTACGCCCATTAACGTTAGCTGTACTATGGGATCTTGGTAGGACGTAGCCCCATCCCCCCACCTTTGCATGGCTGAGATAATGTTTATTAAGCCCATTAACGTTAGCTGTACTATGTGATCTTGGTAGGACGTAGCCCCATCCCCCCACCTTTGCATGGCTGAGATAATGTTTATTACGCCCATTAACGTTAGCTGTACTATGGGATCTGGGTAGGACGTAGCCCCATCCCCCCACCTTTGCATGGCTGAGATAATGTTTATTACGCCCATTAACGTTAGCTGTACTATGGGATCTTGGTAGGACGTAGCCCCATCCCCCCACCTTTGCATGGCTGAGATAATGTTTATTACGCCCATTAACGTTAGCTGTACTATGGGATCTTGGTAGGACGTAGCCCCATCCCCCCACCTTTGCATGGCTGAGATAATGTTTATTACGCCCATTAACGTTAGCTGTACTATGGGATCTTGGTAGGACGTAGCCCCATCCCCCCACCTTTGCATGGCTGGGATAATGTTTATTACGCCCATTAACGTTAGCTGTACTATGGGATCTTGGTAGGACGTAGCCCCATCCCCCCACCTTTGCATGGCTGAGATAATGTTTATTACGCCCATTAACGTTAGCTGTACTATGGGATCTTGGTAGGACGTAGCCCCATCCCCCCACCTTTGCATGGCTGAGATAATGTTTATTACGCCCATTAACGTTAGCTGTACTATGGGATCTTGGTAGGACGTAGCCCCATCCCCCCACCTTTGCATGGCTGAGATAATGTTTATTACGCCCATTAACGTTAGCTGTACTATGGGATCTTGGTAGGACGTAGCCCCATCCCCCCACCTTTGCATGGCTGAGATAATGTTTATTACGCCCATTAACGTTAGCTGTACTATGGGATCTTGGTAGGACGTGGTCCCATCCCCTCCCTGGTATGGCTCAGATAGTATCGAACTGAGATTAGTAGTGTTAGCCAAAGGCTAGGCCAGTCAACAGCATTAGTTGTGCTAGGTCTCATCGATGGTAGAACTAGCCCTAGCCTCTGGATTGCACTGTGAGCAGTTATTCAAGTTAAACTACTGTTCACATTTTCTGTAAATAATCTTCAAAACCTAATCTACTTCAGTAGCGATAACATTGGCTGTTGCCTTTTTGTAAACCGTATTGAGTTTTAGAGTATTGAGTACAATCATTCAACACATAAGACAATTGACGTTGAGCCTCCTTTTACGTCAATCGTACCCAAACGTTGATAATTTCTTTCCCCTAAATTTGAGCATACAGTAAAAAAGCCTAGAAAAAAGGCTTAATGGTAATGTGTGTGACTAACAGACTAGTGTAATATTGATCACAGGCAAGCATGGCTGTATTAATCAACCAGAATGAAACGTGGTGTGAATATCCATCTATTTATCTTTGTAGTCTATAAAATTTCCTCGCTAATACTTTTCCAAGGGTATCAAACTTCGCTGAATAACGTAGCTAGTGAGGGTTGATTCAATATGAATGTCGAGTTTAGCTCCAGTTCACCTTCCTGTACACCTGATGAGATAATGAGAATGCCAATTCACCTGATCACACTATATTTTTTATATTTTGTAACTAGGTGTTTCTGTAACGATGTAAATGCTTAGCTTATTCGTCGTCGACATTTTAATGGATATTTTCAGACGAGCATGACTCCAGATTCCAGGAGTCAAGTCTGTAACAGTGTCAAATTCCAGACGCTGCACTAAAAGGAAGGTGAACTGGAGCTAAACCCCAACATTCATATCCACTAAATACACAGCATAAGAAAAATTTTCTTTAATAATTGATTTTCAAGTAAGAAGAACCACGTTTTCAACTATTTAAAACGATTACTGTTCCACGTTTTTAATACATGTTTATGTTTAGAAATATTTATCGAGTTTTATTTTAGTTCCTTTCAGTACTACTAGCCAGCCTGTTTAAGTTCAAATAAGTCAATTTTATATGCACAACAAAATCCATAAACACGTCAAGGAGATCTGAATGTACAGTGAAAACCTTTCAGACCAACCTACTGCACCATCACTATCGTGCTCTGAAACAATGTGCGCTTTTTTCTAGACAGCTTTGTTAAATTTGATAAACAAACGCGATAGCGCCGATACTCTGACAAGCCCAGGCAATCTGCAGCGTGTCAACACCATAAAGACCTGTAAACACTATCAGGGCTGCTTCACAGGCAAACACCTCTTCCTCACGACATTTCGCGGAATATCGCTTGTAACACATTTACGACACCTGCTCTTGCATTAATATGCACTGACGATTACGATTTACGATTCTACACTAATTGCTTACCAACTAACAGTCGGCTGTTGATATCATAGACTAGTGTTGAAATAGCGTGTGTAAGCATTGCAGCCATTAAAATATTTAACCTTTTTTCTGTCACAAATTGTTATAATTTAAACTTCTAAAAACTATCGGCAAAAACCACCAAAATTGTTCATTGATAAAATTTAAATGATATATTGTTACATATTTATGAAAAAATTATTATTAAAATTAATAATTATTAATTAATTATTAATTATTATTATTAGTATTATTTTTTTTAATTTTTATATATTTTTAATTTTTTTTTATAATTTCTTGAAATTCTAATGAAAACCCATACCTTTATAATCGAGAAGAACATATCGATTAATTATTGTCATTAGTGTATATTATTATAGCATAAAGCCTCAAATCAAAATACGATACATATATAGATGAAAAATTAATAAATTTTAACTAATGCATTTTTAGAAAGTTTACTGTCGAACTATAAACAGCAACATATTATTGCGTTTTAATGATGAGAGTACTTGTCGCTTTAACTCGTATTTACCAGGTAACCATTGTTCCAATATTGGGGCAGCGGAGAACTGTAGAGAGTTACTGGCGGCTTGTAATATCCACTGGTTCATAGGTTTACATGGGTTAAACATGCTAGTACTCTGTTCACTTTAACTCGTATGTATCAGGTAACCATTGTTCCAATATTGGGGCAGCGGAGAACTGCAGAGAGTTACTGGCGGCTTGTAATATCCACTGGTTCATAGGTGTACATGGGTTAAACATGCTAGTACTCTGTCACTTTAACTCGTATGTATCAGGTAACCATTGTTCCAATATTGGGGCAGCGGAGAACTGCAGAGAGTTACTGGCGGCTTGTAATATCCACTGGTTCATAGGTGTACATGGGTTAAACATGCTAGTACTCTGTCACTTTAACTCGTATGTATCAGGTAACCATTGTTCCAATATTGGGGCAGCGGAGAACTACAGAGAGTTACTGGCGGCTTGTAATATCCACTGGTTCATAGGTGTATATGGGTTAAACATGCTAGTACTCTGTCACTTTAACTCGTATGTATCAGGTACCATTGTTCCAATATTGGGGCAGCGGAGAACCGCAGAGAGTTACAATCGGCTTGTAATATCCACATAGATTGCTTAAAAAATTTCAAACGACCCTCATTATTACATTGGAGAGCAAAAACGATATACAAACTTCTGCCAATATAAAAAATGGAACATTATGAGAGCATTATTTGAAATATAAATAATATTTAAAATTTAAACGGTTTTTTGGAGGCGATAAATAGTTTTAAGAAACAAAATGGGAGAGTGGTGGAAAATATTTCTGTGAGTCAGTGGATTGCACTTTTACAGAGCATGCGAAATCCCCCTTTATTATTAAATTATAACTACGCAGAGTCTCTAATTGTGAATTAAACCCAAGATAAGGAAATTGATATTGGTGAAGTCAGGAAAGTACTTCGTAAGCTGAAGGATGATAAAACTCCCGATT
This sequence comes from Homalodisca vitripennis, assembly GCF_021130785.1. Lineage (NCBI taxonomy): Eukaryota > Metazoa > Arthropoda > Insecta > Hemiptera > Cicadellidae > Homalodisca > Homalodisca vitripennis. Next base: position 64,561,521 of record NC_060213.1, read on the forward strand.
ACGACAGAGTTTCCTATGATTTTTTTAAATACGCTCCACATTCCCTACTTGAAAAAACTACTCACTGTTTATAATGAAATGTATTTAAACGGTATAATAGCGGACAGCTTTAAAAAATCCGTTATTTTTCCATTATCCAAAAAGGGCGATATCATTGTAGTGCAGAACTACAGGGATTATCATTTATAGATAGTGTAAGTAAAGTATTTTGCAGCATAATTTTAAACAGGATAGAAAAATTGATAAACGAAAGAAATATCTAAGAGTTCCAAACAAGCTCTAGGAAAGGCTATTCTGATGTAGATAACATTTTAAATTTAACTTACAAAAAAACTTGAAAATGATACTGTTTTTATGTTAGATATTTCCTCTGCATTGGACACAATCCTTATTGATACTCTGTTGTATAAGTTGTCGTTTCTTAGGCTGTCGAGTCACATTATAAAAATACTCACGAGACATGTACAACGGAACTTCGGCTGGTAAAGAGGGGTGACACCTGCTTTTAAAACTGAAATGGGTTTAAAGCAGGGCTGTGTAATGAGTCTCTTATTGTCCACATTACTTATTAACGATTTACCGGATTTTCTGGGTGGAGGATGTACTCTCGGGATCTATATTCAGGGTAAATGTGTTTACTTTACATAGATGATATATTTGTACTCGCGCCTACAGCAATAAGCTTGTATGATTAATAATGTAGAAAAGTACTATGAAAATTTGAATCTAAATTTAAATTTGCATAGGATATCGTGAGTAAGATTTCATCCATAGACTTAAGTTTTGCATCAAATTGTATTTCTACATAGACATGTTGCTGTTTTATAGTGGTGCATTTCCCATTACGGAATGAGACTGAGTGTATTTTTTGTGAAATTTTCTGTTTTATGACTGTATATCTGTCTATCTGCCTAGGTCACCCTGAGAACGAAATGAGTTATAGATTTAAAATTTTGCACGCAACCTTAGTGAATCCTGTTACAAGAAACGTGGTGTGGCAAATCTAGAAATGTATAAATAAATAAAAATAAACAATAGCTATAATTTTGGTTGATGTCAGTGTAAACACAGAGAACAATTATTGTAGAGAGCTCTTTGAATCATGTGTCCACTTCATATATAAACAATACAGTTATTGACAACACAGATGACATTTGCTATGATGGCTAATTTGTAATTCATTTGAATACTGTTTTGTAAAAATATAGCATATTTATATAATCGATTATTATGGGACTCCAAATAGTAGAATTAAACAACTAATAATTAAATTTAGAAATGTAAATAGTACAAACATGGAAATACTATTAACTTTAATCTAAAACTGCAGCAATACGGCTTTACTGCCACTGCTGTAATGGGATTACTTGATAATACAGGTTATGAAGTTCTATTTATAATAGGATAATGGTAATAATTCAAAATTCATCTATCAGGAGCTAATAAGAATTATAGTTTTATTTTTTTAAATGTAGACATTCTATTCTAGTACAACCTCACTTTGAATTAGACTACATTAGTAAATTACTTTTAGAATGGAATAAAAAAGTAAGAGCATTCAAAACATTGAAAGGCAGAGCAACTAGATAGTAATTTACAAGTGCTATTAGTAATGTTTGAATTGAAATCATATAGTGTTTCAATAGTTCCAATATTCATTTCAACAGTTCAAGCCAATTTCAACAGTTTCTATATTCTATAAAAGGTTTGAATATCTCATTCATTAGCAACTTAGTGTATAAATTGAAAGGAATAACTTATTAAAAGATATTTAATTTGGCTACGGGACATAAAATTTGCAGTAATGGCGGTGACCAAAGGGATGGAAATAGTTTTATTTTCATGCCGAGGTTGTAAAATCGGGTGTTCCACACGGTCTTGTCTTGGGCCAATTTTGTTTTTTTAGCGGCTATGATTCCTCTGAAAGTTAAACAAATACATACAGTTTTAGATCAACGATATGTACAGAAAATTTTAGAATTACTATTTTTACATGTAACTTACTTCATTGGGCTTGTTGAGAAGGCAGATGCCTCGGCCGGTGCGTAAGGCGCTGTTGTAATCTGAACGCGAACACTCGCTGAACTTGTAGGGCTGCACGTTCTCCAGTCCCACGATACTCTGCGCCATAATACACCCGTGCCAGTCGCGGCAGTGACACTCCTCCCCTGAAATAGAAACATCTTTTTGCAAACGTAAGATGAAGTAATTAGGGGCATCTTAATACTTTTGCTAAACTGTCACATTTTCTTCTGACAAAGAATGAACATATATTGTACATACATCAGGATTGTAGTCACATAGACTGTCATCGTTAAGTACATGAGGTTAAGGAAATATTAAAGCTAAGTACAAGATTTGAAAAAAATATAAATGAAATGAAAATATAATTACTAAATTTAAGTATTAAATATAAATGTCTGCATGATTAATTCTTATATTAGTATTTGATTACTTTACTTTGGTATTCTTTTAGAGACCCATTACCTCTGGACTGCTCCTGTAAGGACTAACAGCTCCTACTTCAAAAGAAAGGGATTTCTGAGTATGAACCTAACGATTATTGCAATTCCTTCCTTAATATGAAGGATACGATTCATGTTATTTACAATCTAAATATTCAGACAGTAATAATACTCTCTAAAAAAAATCAACTTGACGGGACCGTTTGTATATATTAACCTACAGTAAATAAGAATGAATTAAGTTTACCATGGTTAAGACTTTCCAAACCTATTTAAATCTATATAGTTGTATTATATATTTTAATAACATACCCGAAATGAAAATTCCTCTAAAAAATTAAAGTATACTTTTTGATATAGACCAATGTTATGCAGGGGACATAGATTGTTTCTATGATTTTCTAAGTAGAACAACTTTTTTGAGAGTATGGATTTGGATGTCCCCACCACAATAAGATTTTATTTGTTTGTAGCTAACTTGAATTAATAAACTTGGCTACGCATTTTATTTATAACCAAAAGTTAGTAAAATAGTTATACTTATCACATCTCAATAGGACACCGCTGATAAGCTTTGTTCTTAGCGGGTCCTAAATTACGGTAAGAAATTATGCAACAATACAATTCATTAGTACGTTATTCACGTTACAGAATTGCTTAATTTAATAATACATTATTTTAACCACTGTATATACATTTTTTGCTTTGTAAAGGATTTCTATTGGTTAAAATGTTAGTAATTAAGATTGCATAGTTTGAAATAAACAATATTGCATATACTTTGTGAAACATGTTTCTGTGAGGTCAAGTTTTGATGAAAAGTAACTAATTATTGCAGAGCTTTTACAAGGTAAAGACATATATAAATATTTAAGTTATAAAAATAGCTTATGTATGCAATAATAGTTTTAAGTTCATAAAACTATAATTAATTAAAGACCAACAGGAAAGCTGTAAATTTGCAATTTTGTATTAATTTGAAGTTTTCTAACTAAAACACAGATACCACAGATGATTTATACGAAAAAGCTAAAATCACACTAAACTGCATTAACAGTCATTATAGTCAAATAAGCGTTTTAAAAGAGACGTTAAGCTTTAATAATTTGCAAGACTTATGTTAGCAAATATAAATAATCATAATAATTTTATCGACTTTCTAGGAGATATATACTACCTTAGAATTACTACCTAAAAATGGACTGTGCAACAAATAAAAACGCAAGAGAAACAAATAAATCACAAAAATAGAAACCATCAAAGATGCAATTACTCGGGAAAATCAAACTGTACTCTGAACTGAATGTAGACGTCAGATTGGATCGCATCCAAAACTAATAATGATAATGAACTAATAATTCGCCATGTTCTATTTAAAGGGTACTGGGTCTGGTTTATTTGGAATCGTCTGCAGATCTGTCATATTTACATAATCAATAACTGCATTGAGCCAGGGGCTATGTATTCAGGCGGAGATTACATCACCATGAATATTCACTGGAATGAATATGGAATCTACGTTTGCAAACAAAACACCTGTTTTATTCACAGTACGGTAATTAATGCTTTTTCCTCACCAGTTGCGAGTGACACTGACAATGTGATTTGAAGCATATTTATATTTAGAATAAAAACAGTTATTCAACCGTTATTACATAGTTGCGGAACTGTTAATGAGCCGTTAAAATTACTATACTATTAAGGAAAATTGTTTAAGTATTTCATAAACAGCTGTTACTCGAATAAACAAATGCTAAGAAGTAAATAATGTTTAGAGTTTAACATTAGATTTCTTTGAATCTTTTGATCAAAACTGGTTTTTAACCCCACAAAAAGTGTTTTATAAAGTTCCTCCAAACTGGAAATTGTTTGAGATAATAAATAAGAATGTTAAAAGTATAAATAAGCAAACTAATATTGTACTTTGTAATAAAAAAATGTTTCCTAATATTTCTCTTAAAACTGCTTCACACCAAAACTTGACGTGGAGTACACTAATTATTACTAATTAAATTCAATAAATCAATCAATGTTCATTGTTCCTAGTCAAGAATGTTGTATGAAACATAGTAATATCTAAATGTACTGGAATAACAGTAAAACTAACTGTTGCTTGAACTAAAGGTGTAAAATATTCAATTACTATAGCAATCACAGAACACTTCTTCAATCGAATAAAGTTAATTTATAATAAGATATTTTCTGTCTATTTGTTGTGCATGGTGTTCTGATGATTTAAAATTAAGCGGAAGAACCTTAAAGATTAAAGACCAAAGTACTTAATCTTAAAACCGGTATGTGTTTTTTAAGATTATTATTATATTATATAGGAGTGACGAGGGAGATTATTTAATAATAGAGATATTATTAATTTGCTCTGTTATTGTTTGATACTTAGATAAATAGAGACGAGGGGGGCGGGCCAACAACCCTTCATTGCGAAAAGTATAAAATATGTCCTCCAAACACGATCATGTAGTAAATAATGAAGGGAGGTCCTCTACAAATGAAGAATGTCTATCTATGGACACAAACAGGGAAATATGTTTAATCCTTAGGGCACGAAATGTTTAATTTGATATTAAAATATAGCACGTGTGTTACATCGACCTACGTTAGAGCTAGTATAATCATGTAAGTCATGTAAAAATGTCTTTGAAATTAATTAATATACGAAAAAATAGCTGACAAAAATGCCATGAATGTTTGTAACAAAATATCAATAATAATTATTATAATAGAAATAAAACAAGTAAATACTGGTGTTGTAAAGCAAATTTAACATTCACCACTAAGTTATTTGCAAGAGACATTCGACCCATTTCCTTGAATAAACAAAGACTAAACTGAGCAACAACCTCTTTCATATGCAAGCTATGTAATATTCGATAATTACTTTTGTCTCCTCCCCCAAAGATACATTCTTGGTACGCCACTGAGTTATATGAACGTCTTGACTTTGAATAGGAGAGGGTGGATTGGAGTTATTAACTCACAGCCCAGCAACTCCGCTCGGTACAAACTAGTTCCAGAACGATTAGGAACTAACTAGTTCTGGAATGATTTGGAACTAATTAGTTCAGGTAGGTACTTTGTTCATGAAAGATGAACTGGGGTCGGAACTAGTTCTGGAGTGAAGTAGTTCCCATTACTAATACTCCATCGTACAGCAAAGCAAGCTGACGCTTCACTTATCCAGTGTTGTAACCTTAGAGTTCAAGCTCAGGCCTTTTTGTGTTCAAAGCACGTTTCTACAATGTGGGGTACGTATTAAGTTGGTAATGTTTTAGTTTTATTGTCAAGAACTGATTAGCCTCTAGATTTAGTCATTATCAATGAACAGGTTCAGTAAAGCAGCATCGCATGTGTTTATGAATAGTGTAATGACGATCAGCATTCCCTCATCTAGTTGTTCATGTAAATCTATTGTGCACGGACTAAAATTTTATACAGTAAATTTTTATTATGATAATAAACAAAAGAAACATATAAAAAAGTAAAATTTATTTGTTAAAAATTCCTAAAATGGCAGAGGTCTTATAAAACAATATCGAGCTGAAAAAAAATTAGAAGATACCACATTGTCTATTAGATACCAAAATAAAAAACCTTCATACGGGGTTTGTGGGTGCAAGCAACATTTTTAATTATTTAAACTAAATTCTATGTTTATTTATTGTATATATTCTAATATTAAAAAGTTAAAGGAGAAAAGAACCATAGAGTTTTACTAAAATATCCATAAAATCAAAACGATTTTAGATAGGCTCCTAATTTTTTATTTTTTTACAGATACATTGTTTAGTTAAAACCACATGACATGCATCAAATGCTAAGTTATTGTATACCGTGTGTCCCGTAACTCTCTGGACAAGGGTATACCACGATATTGTTTAGATCAAGACAAACGTATTTCATCATATGAACATGGGTCTCTGATTCTTATTTTCCCTTCCTGTCTGTCTATATATGTTTTGTTATGAAAAATTAATATTTCAAAACTAATAAATTTAATTATATCAAATTTGACTGAAATGTTTATGATAACACGGCCAATTGCTGAAAAAATATGATGAACTTATCATTACTAAGAGACACTAAAAGAAATTCAAGAATAACAGTTTTTACAGAAAAACTGCTGATTTTTAAGATATTAATAGTTGAAAGGTTTTAATGGCCGCCATTTTGAAAATACTAAAGATGATTTTATGACGTTTTTTCAGTAACTGGCCTTGTTATTGTAAACATTTCAGCCAAATTTGGTAAAATTTAACTTATTAGTATTTAAGACATTATTTGTTTTATAAAAAATACATAGAGGCAAACTGATGGGAAACTAAGCATCAGAGACCCATGTTCGTAAGGTGAAATATGTTTGTCTTGACCTGAGCAATAACGAGGATACCTTAGTCCAGAGAGTTACGGGACACTGTATATACAGAATAGATATATATATATATATATATATATATATATATATATATATATCTCGTAATTGCTACTTACAAAAATATGTTTGAACATTTTTCCACTTTCGTACGCAAAATAGCACTGTAAAAAGCTATTTCCTCCAAACAATTAATGCTGCTATGTACATCAGCCACAATGTAAAATAGATAGTGGTATGGTCTGGTCCTCAATCAGGATGTTTTGCTGCCAGGAAACACCACTGGTTGTCATCGAGGGACTCACCAATAATGCATTACATACTTGAAAAATTAGTAATTGAGGTATGCATACTATAAATGATTTTATTCCTAGGATATCAAATAATGATTTAAAATTTTAACCTTTAGATGATAAAGCTATCCCATTAAACACAACTTTATATTTCTAACAACACTTTTATAAAATGCCAATAAAATCTACAATCTCTCTAAAGCTACGAGTATTTTTAAAAATAAAACAAAACATAAATAAGAAACTTAGTTACTAACTCGTTGGATTATTTTTTTGACGATTAGGTTAGGTTATGGAAATTCTAAAACGTAATGTAATAAATGATATTGGTGTTGAACTAAGATAACTTCACAAATGGTTGTTAGTAAACCAGTTATGATTACGATTCCTTATTTCTGTAAGGCTATACGAGAGAGGGCACCAATATCGTGATAATAAATAACACTTACTTCCTCCGTCGTGGCCCATGCCGATGTTGTGCCCAATCATGTGTGCCATGGTCCCGGCGAGGAGGTGAAGCTCGTAAGGATTCACGTCGACGCTGATTCCGACTGACTTGGCCGTACACACCGTGTCCTCCACGGACATCCCCGCTTCACCGCTTGTGAACTCTTCCCCTCTGCATAGAACAGTAGTAGGTTAGTTTATGTTATGTTACGTTAGGTTAGGCTACTATTGGATAAGTTAGGCTACGTTTGGTTAGGTTAGGCTACGTTTGGTTAGGCTAGGCTAAGTAGGTTAGGTTAGGCTACGTAGGTTAGTTTAGGTTGGATTAGGTTAGTTTAGATCAGCCTTGGTTGTAGTAAAAAATTAACTAAGGTACCGAAAGGATAAAATGAAAATCACTAAAACTTGCCACCACTAAGTGTAAACTCAACTGTATGACTTGACATTTCACAAACCAATAACTGTACTCTTATTCCATTTGTCAGAAGTACGTCAAATCTATCAATAATGATTGATTTATATTTTATCTTAATTAGCGATGAGCAAAGTTAATCCAAACCTTGCCCCACTTAGTTCTTGAACAAGACAACTCAACAGGATTCACCAGCGTTGTACCAGATGACGTAACGGTACTATACCTGTATCACGTCAATAGTGGTACGAGACCTGGCCTTCGGATAACGTTGTGAACAGCTGTTCCATTCAGACTTCTGTGTTTTATCTCATGTGTAGTGATAGGTTTGACATACAAGTTCTCTGCTATGTCGTTTGATTTAAGGTTGGTTATCCTAGTTTCTTGGGTTATTAAACTTTGTGCACGTTTAATCACACGTTTTATGATGTTTTAAGTGAATAAGGAAGCAGATAAGTTTTAAAAATCTGATATTTCAAGTATATCCCTTAGAAATGACAAAATATGCAACGTAGTGCCACCTTTCCTACCATTGTATTTTGTGTGATTTTGTTACAAAAAACACTTGAAGCACGATTTAAATTATACAAAAACTTCATTTTATGACAATGAGTTGCGGGGTACGTCATTATAAACGTGCAACCTGTTGGCCGTTCAGTTTACGCAATTTGCTCACTCATAGGAAACACACAAGGGTTAAGTCAACAAAAGTAGTCTCGTTGGAGAGAGCTGTAACAGGTAGAAAACTATCCTTAGTAATTAATCTATTATATTGCTGCATATCATGTTTCAAAGTCCTACTAAAGAAGTTCTGATATAAATAGAAAAAATACTAAGTGACTTTGAAGTAAGCTATATGTGTTTTAAAAACGTTTATATATGTCCTATTTTTTATCTCGCTGCTCTAGAATAGATTTCACATTGCCTCCAACAAGAATATCACTCAGAAAGCAAGCAAAAATAATGCAACGTTTTCTAGCATCCATGACTTAAGTGATACCTCATGTTATATATTTGAAAAGAAATACATCTGCAACTTATTCGGTCTGGTGTCTCTATGCTAAGTGGAGAATTCTCCAGAGGAGCGTCATCCGAAACCTTAATTGAAACAGAGAATTTTCTCATGATATATCCGAGGACAGCTATTTTTAATTAAAAAGTTCCTGTCTCTACACCTGTCTCGTTGCTTCAGGATAGATTCTAAATTTCTTCTCCTAAAACAGAGACATCACTCAATCTTGTCCGATTGCTCTAGGATGGATTCCACGCAGTCTCCAAAATAGAAGTTAGCCTACTCGTACTGCAATCAAAGATGGGGTTCTTGCAGTGGCGTAGCTACCTTGGGTGGCACCCGGTCCGGAAGTTGGTGGTGTTACCCCATCGAAAGTAAAAAGCAATACATTTTATATGATAAAGGTCATGGATATAATATATATTTTTATTTTTATTATCTATCACTATAGACGCGCTTAACGCTTAACAATTCACGCCAACCAAACACAACACACTTTACGAAAGAAATTATAAATGTTTAAATTGAAACGTCAAAGATCGCGAGTATGGGACGGGGAATCCCCCACGACAGCGTCAGGCTCTTTGCGGGAATCCCCAAATTATACATAGAGCTGAGCTAGTGCTAGTGGAGGAACCCCCGAAAAAAATTTTGTGCTAGTGATATATTTTTATTTTTTTTGTACATTGTTCTTAAAGTTAAGAGACCGGGTGGGTGTCATCCCAAAAAAGGTGACACCCGGTGCGACCCGCCCCCCCGCCCCCCGCCCTCCCGCTACGCCACTGGTTCCATGGCATATACGAGAAAAGTAACATAGTGTCAGGTAACTACATTTCGGCAATGTATTCTGTATCATTGCTCCATACCATGTTTTAAAAAAATCTAAGGGAGCTGAGATAACTGAGGTAACGAACACAATATGTGGAAACTTTTCAAATACGCTCTTAATATCTAAACAAAAAGTGCTTAATACACGCGAATGTCGAGTCCTACAGAACAGATGAGTGCAGAAACAATAGAATAGTATCAGTTGAATTGGACGTTATATATCTTAACATGTGACAGAAGTAAAACGCAATAATGTAACTCTTTTCATTTCCACTCTTAAAAAAATGAAAATGGAAAACCATTTGACAAAACGTCAGCCATGAAAGAGTGAGAGGAAGAGATTTAGTGTTTGAAATATATTGCTTTTGTCGAAAAGTATGTAACAAAATTATTCCCCCGGTGAGCACCGCGCGCCATTCTCGACAACAATGAGTTATTTAGGTGATTGTCTGGCGATGATGCCATTGAATATCGGAGGTGGGTTGGCCGCACGCAACGCTGCCTGCCACTTCTCCATGCCGACCAACTCTGGCATGTAACTAACACCCCGCTGTCACAACGACACGATAAAATAGCGTTGGAGAACACTGCTACATTCACAACGCGCCGGAGATATTTACAAAATTTCCACGACATAATGAACTTTATTGTAACGTCGAACCTGTCAGAACTCTATAAAATGTTAATTTTATTCGATTTTTGGTTATCCACGAAACATTTGTTAGATACATGGTTAACGCTATTGTTACTATTGCAGTAGGTGTGGCATTTAATTTATTTCGAAAAATTTGAGGTATAATCTTATAAAGTCTAAAATCTTAAAAGCTAAGTGAGAAATTACACTTTGTTCTATAGGGTCTTTGCGCTGCTTCCGGAATGACAGGACCACGTGAAATATTCAACGATGGTTTGATAATTTCGCCTTTCATTGGGCCTACATTTGTTTCGTTCTTTCCGAATGAAATTTTTTCTTTCGTTCAACCCTTTTCTTAATTCTCTCTCCGTTTGACCAACATTCTATTCAAAATCATTTTGGCCAAAAGTCTTTTTATCTGAATTGTCAGATTTTTGTTCCTTTTGCTGTTAGATTTTATTTTATTGTAGGATTGCATTTAATTCTTTCCGTTTTGGGCCTACTTATATTTTATTTTCATAACTTTCTTAACGTTGTGTATTCCATTCTCCTGATAATCTCATAAGATTTTAGCCTTCGTTTCCTCTGTATACATTAAATGCACGTAATATGTAAAAATGCGTAAACTTTAGTATAATATTGAGGGCATATTTTGAAACTAATAGTGTATAATATGTATTAAAAGAAAAATACTATTATATTTCAATACATTAACTCCTAACTCTCTAAATATGTAAAGTTTATGAATGAAAACAGTTTAGTAAACTGTACTTATCTATCTAACTTCAAACTAATGGGTTATTTCGTTTATTTGTACTTCCCATACATTAGTTTATATTATTATAACTGGCCTAATACAGATTTGTTTCCAAATATTTCCATTGTTAATTGTACATTTCGAGATCTTTAATCCGATCTCTTCCTCAGATGAATAACTAAAATAACACTGAGACTACTAGTTTGTTGTGATTTCAAACTTCTGTGATTTTAGTTACACTTTAGGATCGTAAAATGTTAAAAAAATAATACTACCTCAACAACTGTTTATCGTCAAAAACAAATTTTAAACAAATAATAGTTACTATTGTCAACTCAACATTTTTTAAATTGAATAGCGAAAAAATAATCTAGCGGGATTTTGTAGCTTGAAAATATTAAGCTAATGTAACAAATTTTGTAAAGAATAAAAGTTAATATTACTATGATTGCTATGATTTCAATTAGCATTTTAATTGGTAGCGTAAACACTCATACTATAGTGTTTGTGGATAGTTATAAATCCAATAAACGTAAAAAGTAGTACCTCTATTGGTGTATTACTCACTTGAAAATATTGTCATTTTACTCCAAAAGTACGGTACTTAGGAAATTGGACACCTGCCGCTGTGGCGTTTGACACAGGAGTGATGAGCTTTATAGTTGATTAAAACAGTTGGTGATGGATTCAATGTTTGCGAGCCGTTTGATCATTGTTTACCAGTAAATGTTACATGTTGTCGGGTTTCCACTTTTAATAATGGTAAACACCTTATTCATTCGGGGTTGAATTGAAAGGATTTTTCAGATACAGAACAAAGGAATCTAATAAAATTTTAAGAAAGTTATTCTAAAATAATCTTGGTTAGTTTATACTGTTAAGTTTAGGTTAATGTGTTATAAAAGGACACCACCCAATTTTGCTAGTCTGAATTGAGTTTCAAGTAACCAACTTAATTTCATAACATAACCCAAAATTAGTAAAAATAAATATTAGGCACAAAATGAAATTTCTTTAAAGTTTTTTGTTTAATACTTTCTAGACGTTTCTATATATCTACTATGTGCACTGGGTAATCATATCTAACTACTAGAATCTTCTAAGGATCAGTTTTTCAAAACGGCCTTGAAAAGTGTAAACAAAACAAGAAGAATGCCTTAGAAACGAGCCAGGAGTGAGAGAGATAATGCAGGCATTGCACATAACTATTCCTTGCTGTGCAAATGTTCCAATGTCGTTATCGAACAGGATCCAACCTGATACAAGCGTTTGCAGTGGTAATACATCTGAATACTGAGCTGCAGCCTCTTACATTCCGAAACTCTTAGGCTTACATTTTATAGTGTATTTTATAGTAATGCAGAATTTTAGTAAAAGGGAAGCTGCCACAGTACGACAGAGTAATTATAATAATAAAAGAACTGGATTACAATAATTCTTTAGAACATATAATTTTCAACCATCTTCGGATATTTTCAGATCATCAACGAAATTAATTTTATCCTGTTTAGTCTGTACTTGTACATGTCTGTCAACCTTATGCCTGTCTCAGATAACAGCAGCATTAATATGTCAACAACACGACGCGGTTAATAATAAGACCCAAGTTTCTCTTAGCATTCAAAGTAAAACTGCCTATGTGTTCAGAGAAGATTGTCTTAGAACCCATCATAACACAACGAATCAGCAGGGCTTACAATTGAATCCGTGGAATGACTTCTTTTATCCGTGAATTAAAATCTTATAAAAAACTTAACACAACAAAAAATAAAACAAATTATTTTTTAAATAGGCCTTAAAAATTTGTTATCCTTTATATTCGTGGAACAAAAGCAGACCGCGACTTGATCAGTTTGAAGACAGGTTGCGTAATGCCTTGACTCTGCTTTGCGCCTAGTGGTAGTAGGAATATTGTGATGATATGCAATTGATTAACAATAAGAAAAACATAGGTCCAAAATTAAAGACTTGAGGCATTCCAAACCTAGCAACTGAACTTTCAGAATACATATTCAACCATACTTTAAATACATATTCTAAAATATAGCACCTCATTCATCAAATAAGGCAGAAAAAGTTAAAAACTAAAAAATGCTTAAAAATCATGTAGAAGTGAGCTTTCAAAGAATATGTTACTCACCTGAAATTGTTATTTAAATATACGATTAGTAACTGTTGTAAACTATGAAAAGTCTGTAGCCATTTAATTTACTCAATTTAATCCAACCATGCCAATGAGGTGATTTTAAGGTAATAAACTCACCAATAAGGATCCACTCAGTCTCCACAGAAATGTTTTTAAACCTCAAATATAAATCAGTTTGAAATAGAGTGTTTAAAATGACAGAAGAACCAATATATGTCTTTGATAATGAACACTGGAGTACCATCGGTACCACAAGCTGATAAAGTTTTAAGGTTCTTTATAACAAATTGAAGTTTTCCAATTTGATATATGATGAATGTCAATGTTTCACAAATTAGCATTTTCAGACATGTTCAAAATCTCACTTAAATTATTCGTAGTTTAAAAATTGATATCTGGAAACAAAGTACTTTCAGAACTTTCAGAACATGACGTTTAAAATTGCTTCGTTAAGAGATAAATGCTCAGTTGTGATAAGAACGCTTAATATATAAACTCAAGTGATTCCCTTAAGATATTTTAATTTTTGTCTAGGAAGAATCGTACAACTAACGAAAGTGATGTATCGAGAAATAAATCAAGGCACCACTACAAGGGTGGAAGCCTCATAATCACAATTCCTAAGAATTAAGTCTAAACACTGTGAATTCCTTTTAGCTGAGCAACCTTGAAATGGAATCCATTACAGTCCTGGAGTAAAATAGACTTAATAGACAAGAAGTGTGAACATCCTAGTCATAGCTTGCGGTGTTCTAATATCTGATAATCAGGAAATTAGACAACATGGATAGAAATTTGAATTTACTAGTTAAAGGATATTCTCAAGACGGATGTTAAGGTGAACAAACCTAATTCATTGTAAAATCAAAGAAAAACATCATAACCTTCAATGAACGTCCTACCGTACTCACTAACAGTTCTGTAGATTATGGATTTATATGTGGTGAATAGAGCAACGATACCGGAGCTAATACCAGTCAAAAATGAGAAGGTCTTAATATATTTGGTTCGAAGATCACAGGTATTATTATATAAAATGATAAATTGTACAATATCCCTATATTAGGTATACCACTTAATTACTTATTAATGCTTGGTAAGTATCATACTTGATAAGTATTAGAACTAGTAATCAGAAACATATTGCACTTTAAAATGTTCTAATCCTTAACTTAAACCAGATGAAAACTTACGTTAGTAGTTGCGTAGTATCCTTCTCAACCCTGTAAAGTTTTCTTGACGTGTAGTCATTGAAATTGTGCAATGCTCTGTTGATACTTTGACTCTTATCAATTGGTGCCTGGTTCGATCCTTGCCACGTCTCGATATATACAACGGATACTCGAGTGTTGAGCGTGCGGAAATACTGTAACATAAAACACAGCCTTATGAATGGAGGATTCAAATATACATGTAAAACCAGTTGTCTGATTATTAAACAAGCACTTGCCAACAAAGAACTCTGATCCCAATGAGTGCTAAACAGCAAAATTAATGTAAATATATGACTGCGAGTGCAATCTAAAAACAGTTCCATAGCTTATATGAATAATTGATGATCTAATCTCTAAGAATCACGGTTTCCTTATATGTTTTAGAAACTTAGCAAAGTCCTTAAAAATCCTTCCCTCGCACGTTTAATGACGTTTAATGATCTTAAAAATATAATGTTCTGCCATAATTTTAGTTTTATAAATAAAGAAAGGCTAATTAATTAATACAGCGGTATATTTAGCAGAACATGTAATATTGGAATTGGAAGAGCATCAACACATAGTGAGAGTATTTTTGGATCTCTCGAAAGCATTTGATTGTGTTTGCATACTATTAAAAAAAACTAATTATAACTATAGAACTGTTAGAAAATAATACTAGATTCATTTCTGACCAATAGAACTGAAAGAGTTGAGGTCTCTGGGAAATTAACAGATAGAAGTAAAAGTGAAAATTCGAAGTTAACAATTAATGTCCTAATAATATTTTTTTAAAACCATTTCGAAATTGGTTATTAAATTCATAGTATATTTTAAGTCATAGTTTGAAAATACTTTATTTTGGAACTTATTATGGAACTTAAGCATTAACAAACTTAAATTTTGAACAGAAAACCGGGTCTCCCCTCACATTTTTGGTTATCGCAATTAACAAAAACACAGAATATTATTTATTTACTGGAATACATGATTGAATACTACCCAAAAAATAAAGCATTATTATTATTTCAGAGGTAATATAGGTGTATATTTTAATGTGGTAGATGGTTTAAATGAGATGTTTAGCGTGTGACAGGGGTCGACGGGACCCGACTCCGTCTGGGATCTTCTTTCGATAAACAAACTGCAGTGTTTGTATGTTAAATATAATTATATATATATATATATATATATATATATATATATATATTAGTTTTGAATGTAAGTATCATTTAGAAGAGAATAATAATAATTATAATACACGATGTATAATAAAATTCATAGATTTCAACAACATATTTAAAATGTATTCGAATATATTCCAAGTCAATTTAGGGTCAGATCTTTGAAGTATCAGGTAAATGTTATAGGTAAAACATAAAGTATTAGAAAACTACAATTTTGTTACAACAAAATTTAGAGAATCTTTGATTGAAATCGTATAGTATAGCGTTGAGTAATATAATAATAATATAAGTGATTAGAAAAATTTAATATCGATTTTATTAGGATAGGAGAACGCTGGAACACGTGTCGCGTAACAGGCTTCATTGAAGTTACACGGGAAATTTAAAGTGAGATCATGTAGCTCATTTAATTCTTGAGAAGTCCTGTGGAGAAACAGTCTAACACACAATCGTACATAAGAGAAATTGTGTCATCCTCCTGGCCACAATTACGCTCTGCCAGATCCTGTGGATGGAGGTGTGCTGTCATAGACCTCACCATTTTTATCTATGCAGAAATTAAGTTGCAAAATTTAAAGACAACTAACTGATGAAATCTTTCTTGATATATCTTGTGGACAGTTACGCTGCATGTGTTAACATTACATATGTTAAAATGTCACATGACTTTCCTCAGTTTGAGAAGGAAACAGGATTTTTCCGGACATTTGACATCGTTCAGTGAAACAAAAAATCAGTAACACTACGTTTCTGACTTGTTTATTTTAACCTAGTTTGTGATTATATGTTAGGTTAGTTATTTACTTGAAGAATAGATCAAATTGCAGATCTCGAAACGTAGTGTTACTGATGTTTTGTTTCACTGAACGATGAAGAATGTCCGGAAAATATCCTGTTTCCTTCAAAATCCTTCCATTGTCAAAAATAACTTCAAACAAAGAATTTACTCAGTTTGTTTACAATCTGAGTTTATTTATTGTGCAATTTTCTCATTACCACCAAGGTTACCCATAGGACCAATGTAAAAATTGCTTACGCTCAGCCAAATCCCATGGAGTCCAATTCATAGTAGTTAAAAATGTAGAAATGAAGGTTTATGCAAAATTTCAAGTCTATAGGTCTGATCGTTTTTGAGATATCATGTGGACAGACAGACATAAATTATTAAATCCTTCTAACTCCCCTAGTGATAAACATCGCTAACGCTCAGCTGATAATACTGTTCATTAAACGCAATCTAATTTTTGTTTAATGCAGCATTCATCAGTATCTCATAATAAAAACGACGACTGTGTCAGTAAATTGTAATTTAGAGCTATGAACCAACTTATACTATGATAAAACATAAATTAATGTTTACAATCAAATTTTTTCTAAACATTGCAATACACGAGAGTAATCTCCTGCCTCTGGTGAGCTGGCTGGTGACCTATATACTGAGTAATGCTGTTTTCAAGCGTGCACAACAGACAGTTCATTGTTTACTCGTGTTCCACAGTTTAAAATAAATTCTCACTGGATTGTTATTTATGTAATACAATACTTCTAAGCTCATGCGCTTCGTGTAATGGACGTTTCCACTGAAATCAAGTTAATGATTAGTTGGATAAAATTATTGACCTTACAGATTTTGATTTGAATTTAATTATGAGACATAGGTTGAATTTGATAGACATTTTTGTGCCAAAACCGTGTTGAATTAATTAAAAATTGCGTAATTGAATGTATTAATTTAGAAATATAAAACGTACTAATCCAAGGGCCAAGAGCTAATTTTTATTGTTAATTAACGTAGCCTGTTTTTTTTTAAATCGATAAAGGAATTTCCCTGAGGAAGAAATATATTGTCAACTAAGTAAATTTTTCAAGAGGTCAAAATAGAAGGGCATGGTTAAAACATACTAAAAGTGAATTTTTTCTCATATATTTTAAATGAGCTTAACGCACTTATAACTAACACAGAAATAAATGTTAAATTAATGTCACCTAACCACATATAAAAGCTATGTAGCTGACAGTGGGCAAAGACTTTCAACTTCTTTAGCTTGTCGTCTGGTGGCCTGACTGTGTTGTATGTGGGTATTATTTATGTCTGGTTTGTCCATCAAGTTAAGAAAAATATGATTTGCGGTAAAAGTGATAGTTTAATATTTATTAACCCTTTGGATTTTATTCGAGCTCCAAAATTAGTGCACATTTCTCTTTTAGAAGTCCCTCCAAAAATTAAAAAAAATCCGGTAGTGTGCTTATACAATGCAATATTAGCCCTCATTTTTCAGATTGTAGATGAAGGAATTTGAGTGAAGGAAGAATTACTTCCAATCTATATTATTAAATACATTCTTTTACTCGACATTTTTAACATTTATAATTACAGTTAAAAAAAATTTAGAAGCTATTTAGAGAAAAGAGATCACTAAGTAGAAATTTAATTGCCTTGATTGATAGCCAATTACCTAATATTGGTTCATCCACTATATGACTGATTTCAAGCTTAAAAATTTGCCATAGTAAAACTAGTAAATTAATGAATTTGTTTACATTCATGAGGAATTGGTGATTCACAACCACACAGCATGCACCGGTCGTTAGAAATGGAGAAAAGAGAGATTTCATGGAATGTAACATAGATGTATATGTTTATATATAATGTACCCTAAACATTTGTCTTATCAGTTAAATATTATTAAATTAAATTTTACAAATTTTCTTTCGATATACTATAGGGAAATACTGGATCCTAATGAATTAGTATAGCATAAGATCAAAATTAGATAATAAAGAAACTTTTAATTTTACACAAAGGAAAATATTATGTTCATGGTAACTGGCTGAGCTTAAACGAAACCTATCACTCATGGGGTTGGAAGAATGGTATTCCTGTTTCTTTATCCGCACATATCTTGAAAACGAACTGATAGGTAGACTTGAAATTGGACATGATGCTTAACTTCTATGTGAGGAACACTGAGTTAGATTATGGCGCATGTCACTCCAGGAATTTGACTGATCGTTAGCGAATATTTTAACATTATTCTTATGCGTGTAGTATAGAATTTATCAGAATAAATAGGTTTGTAGAAATGAATAAGAAATTCAAACACGGGACATATTAACACGTATAACCTAAATATCGCAACACATTATCATAATTTGTAGTGACTTGGTGTTGTAAACTTGTTTATTTAAACGCTGGTATGAAACTAAATTTAATGAAAAAACATCTGTACTATCATGTTGCAAAATATACTGATATAGACGTCACATTTTACATGAAAATTTATTTTTACAAGAATGATTTTTTAGGATGCGTAATATTTGTGTCAACTTTTTAAAAGATTGTCTGTCGTCGCAGAAAATCTCGAGTGTGCAGTGAACTGTAGATCAGCAATTTTGCATGAAATCTCAGCGAAGCCTATTTCAGCACGAGGCGTACTTTATATGTGTATTTAGTTGAATTTATTAAAGACGTAACTGCAATACACTTATAACTGAGTATTGCCCACCATGATGGAAGAGAAACACTTCGATTGGAACGACGGTATAATCTCTATTATAGGTACAGATTGAGCACCCATCTCTCAATCTCTGTCTCTCTCTCTCTCTCTCTCTATACCTTCGTCACCCCCCCCCCCCGCCTTAAAGGTTCATCTTCTCATTGTTAGTATCGACAGGAGCGGTCAGACGTCATTCAGTCAGCCACTTATATTTATAGCGGTTGCAAAAAAGCGCCAACTTCCACATTTCCTCTGCAACGATATCGTTGAGTTTCCTATCCGGGTTAGTTTCAACTGTTGCGATTATCGACGCCTTATTCAGGAAGAATTTAAACAAAGGTTTCATTTACATTCTGAATGTATTGTACCGTAAATTAGTTAATTAAATTTCATATAATGTAAATTTCGCAACCTAGTCAGCCAGTATAATTTAATATTATTTTTATCCAATGTTCCGGAACTAAATTATCGGCGGAGTAACTACCTAATTGGCACGCGGATGAATATTTTCTTCTAACCCTTTGTAGCAGCCCAACTACGTGACCGATCAGACCTCGCGCGCTTTGTCCGTAAGTAAAATTTATCTTTTCGTATTATTAAATTAGCCCTTTGATGCCAAACATATAAAAATGAATGTAACGTAAAGTAAAGTTGTAAATAGTAAAGTTACTTACCCTTGAAGATCTTTTATTTGCTTGATTGAGATAGATAAAAGTTGTGGCGTCGTCCTTAATGGCGAACACATTGTTATAATAAGTAATTTGTATCATTAAATGGCTAATACCGTCGCGAATTTGTTTTAGGCGAGTTCACGTAGTTCACGTAGCTCACGTACCTGATGTATCTCATGTGTTGTTTGAGGAGATGGCTACCAGTTTCCCAACTTCTACTCCTCTTCTAGAAATAACCGTTCTTAGACTGCAGCTTCAATGTCTCGTGCCATGACGCCGACACCCGGGTTGTGAGTCTACATATTGCGAAGGGAAGTGAAATCTTATTGTTTTATAAAGTAGAACATCGTAGGCATAACTCCAGAGAACATTGGATATTTTAGGCCCACTTAGAAGATATTCGTTTTTAGTTCTTGTGTTCTAATTGGCAGCAACGTGGCATTACATGCTTTTCCTTTACCATCTAAAAGTGGTGCTTGTAAGTTTTCGTAATTAAACTGAACTTATAAGTAAACTTTGCATTTCTAGTATTTATTACTACGACCTCAGAAGTCACCACCCCACATGTGTTATCGTCCAACGGTACAGTACAATATAATCGCATGAAACTTTCTGACTAATTTATTATTTGTTTTGTTACAAAACAAAGTGATTATATACGCTGGTAGAATATTTAAATATCCCCGTGGGTGTACCAATATAAACACTAATACAGTTGTATTAAGAGATGAATGGCATAAAGAACAACGTCAAATAATTTAATCCCAGGTCAAATTATGATTGATGGTGTCCACTCATCCATAAATTAGCATGATTTCCTCATTGTCGTCCCGTAATAATTATTTACTGATATCTGAGTACAATGCTATAAAAAGTAAACAAAAACACAAATTAAGTGAGATTTTTAACAACCATGTATTACTACTAATTTGTTACATTTTTAATTAACAATATTTTACGATTATATTTGCGTTAGGTCTCAATATTCTAAATGTTACTCAATTTTCATTTAGCGTAGTTTAGATATGTGATAAATCATTATGAGGGATGCGTTTTTTATTTCGTGTTTTAAATACGAAATATAAAACAGAGAGTAGCAAATGGAGAATAAATTAATGAGGTTAACAATAAAGATGAGGCGAGGTTTTAAATTATTCATAATACTTGTAATTTTGAAGGCCATTCACATCATAAAAGCTTAAACGGTTGCAGGAAGAAAAAAATGGAATTTTTTGATGACTCTTAATTTAATTATTTGTCAGTCATTGGTCAAACTGGGATTTGCACCCAGGCCCACTTTGAGATAATCCGAGACGCTGAATTCCAACATCAAAGCCAGTAAACAAGAGATGTGACAATTAGTGCCTTAAATAACATAATTGGAGGGCGGTATACTTCATCGTCTAGGCTCCTTTGAGATGAACCTCTCTACTCTGCAAATTGATTGATAGTTACAGTCCAAATATTGGAAATCTACTCATATTGTACTTCTTGAGTTTTACAATGATGAAACTATGGTTTATTGATGAACTAGTTTTCAAACAGTAAAGCTTCATTTAAATTTGGTCCATATCCTTCTCCCTCTCTCACCCTCTCCCCCCTTCATCTCTCCCACCTTCTCCCGTCTCTCTATCCCACCCTTCCCCCCTCTCTCTCACTCTCTCTCACTCTCTCTCTCTCTCTCTCTATATATATATATATATATATATAAAATGTTATATTATATATAATGTTATATTTATATATATAATGTTATATTATATATATATATATATATATATATATATATATATATTCATTAAATTTGTATAAATGGCAATAGCCGAATTTAATTTATTTCAATAAACATTGAATCGCAAAAATTACTTGCTCCGCCGGGACTTTACGATTCAATGTTTATTGAAATTAAATAAGGCTATTGCCATTTATACAAATTTAATGTAAATACAAGTCATTTGGCAGGGATTTGGTCTTTCGATCATATGTTAGTTTGGTTATTTAAACGCATATTTGACAGATACGGCCAAATACAAAATAATTTAATCGTAAAAAGTGAGGGCTTTGTGGTGTAATGGTAGCACATTCACCCGGCAAGTGAGAGATCCGAGTTCGAGTCCCGGCGGAGCAAGTACTTTTTGCGATTCAATGTTTATTGAAATTATATATATATATATATATATATATATATATAGATATATATATATATATGTATATATATGTATATATACAGAATGGTAAAAAAGTCCCGGAACGGTTTAAATTATTTTTTTTACCAATATAGATAAAGTAATGAGACTTGGTATAGCTCAATTATAGCCATAAATGTATAGTTTTTTTAAGGTATTAAAACTTTTTTATCCCTTATGGGGGACGGCCCACGAGGAGTCAGACAACATTCTTAAATAGCAGCATAGGTCGAGTTTTATATCAAATTAAAGGTCTTAGTTAGTAGAACACATTGCCGCAAACCGGACCTCAAAAGGTTCACTCTAACTGGAATGGCGGCGTTTTAAAGTTATTCGTCATTTTATCTGTGATGCGATGAATTAGTTCTTCAGTGTTGGCAAACATTCATTGCAACAATGGGATTTCCGGGATAGTGTATTGGTCTTGAAAACTCATTAGTGTTTACATCCTTTCTATTCAGTGAAAGTTGTTTTTGACATTCCTGTTGAAAGTCCCAACTGCAGGGTCATTAACTGTGTATCTTATCATTCTGACGGTACAATGTGTTTAGACAGGAAACTTAATTTTCCTCATGAGTTTAAGATTTGTAAAGTGTAGATTGGGTTTAATTTTAATTGTTAACAGTGACTAGTTGTGAATCTTGTGATAGGGATGTCTCTGACTGAGACTGAGAATAATAAACCTGCTTATGATGAGGGGGTATGGTGACCGTGTACGATCATATGACGAAGTTGTGCATTTATTTAATGACAACATTTCCGGACCGGCCACCAATATCAAAGCCTACCGTCTGTAGAACAGTCCAACGATTTTCTAGATACCGGCAATGTTAAAGACCGTCAAAGAAGTGGGTAGACCTTTATTCTGCTACTGACGAAAATACATCCATAGAAGTATTACAAAGTTTCATCGAAGAGCCACACACAATTAACAAGAACTGCAGCAACTAATCACGGAATAAGCCATGTTTCAGTGTTAAACGTTTTAAAACAAAACCACTATTATCCGTATAAGTCAGAATTGGTCAGGAGCTTTCGGAAGACGATTTTGACAGAAGAGTGGAATTTTGTGAGACAATGATGAATAAATATGTACACAAGATCGAAATTTCTTTAGCTAAAAAGTTGTTATTTTCAGACGAAGCTACCTTTACACTTCATTGGCGATGTAAGTAGGCATAAACTGTCGTTATTGGAGCGAACGACAATCCTCACTGGATGAGGGAAAGCCATACCCAGAAAACCTGAAAAAATTAACGTGTGGGCTGGGATTGTTTGCCAATCATATTGTTGGACCTTTCATAATCAATGGGAAATTTGAATGGGGTGACATATGAATTGAATGTTGAGAGAAACTATTATACCGGCTTTTACGTGCTGTGTTTGGGTCGAAGTTATAACACAGTATGGTTTCAACAGGATGGTGCACCACCTCATTATGCTTTACAAGTACGAAGCGCTGCCTTGACAGAGAGTTTCGCAAATCGTTGGATAGGACGTAGGTGAGCAATAGAGTGGCCACCTAGATCACCTGATCTAAATCCTCTTGATTTCTTTTTTATGGGTTATTTAAAACAAAGGGGTTTTTTTTAACTAAGCCTGCCAACACAAGAAGAACTAATTCACCGCATAACAGAGGAAACTCATCAAATACCTCCTGAGATGATTCAAAAAGTTATTGAAGGCTTCTACCACAGATTGGGCTATTGACAAGAGAAACTTGGACAACATTTTGAACACTTTCTATAACTGTAAGTACTAAATTTTCAATTCTAATTATTAAATTAATGTTATCTTAATGTAAGAGAATAACTTATTTGGATAAATGACGAATAATTTTTGAAACGCCGCCATTTCAGTTAGAGTGAACCTTTTGAGGTCCGGTTTGCGGCAAATGTGTTCTAATAACTAGGCCCTTTAATTTGATATAAAACTCGACCTATGCTGCTATTTAAGAATTTTGTCTGACTCCTCGTGGGGCCGTCCCCCATAAGGGATAAAAAAGTTTTAATACCTTAAAAAACTATACATTTATGGCTATTATTGATATACCAAGTCTCATTACTATAATCTATATTGGTAAAAAAATATTAAACCGTTCCGGGACTTTTTTACCATTCTGTATATATATATATATATATATATATATATATATATATATATATATATATATATATATTGATATAAGTATTTCTAATCTTAATGGAAAGCACTCATTTGAAATTTATAGAAAAACAACCCAAACAGATCTTCTAATACCATCATCCTCTAACCATCCTTGGAAATACAAATTAGCAGCATTTTCACTCAATGGTAAACAGAATGTTAAATATACCAATGAGTGATGAAAATAAAAATAAAGAAATAAAAATAATAAAATACCTAGCTGTCAAAAATGGATATCAACCCCAAATTGTAGACAAAATGATTAAGAAGAAAACAAGAAAAATTAATAAAACCAACAAAATACTACCTAATCATAATACTACAGAAATTAAAAAATATATATGTGTACCATTCAATACTAAATTAAACAAAGCTGTTCGAAAAAAACCTTTCAAAATTCAAAATTCTCCATCAGTCACCAACAAGAAATAATACATTTAAACTTATTGAAAACAAAGTCAACCAAAATGATGACAAACAGGAATTATACAAACAATCTGGAGTATACAAAATTATAACTGTAGTGACTGTGAAAGCTATTATATTGGGCAAACTGGAAGAAATTTTAATAAAAGGTTTTAAAGAAACACAAACAAGCTTTAAAAAACAAATAACATGTCTACAATAAAAATCAAATTTTTGCTGAACACCCTATTGGAGACTGACCATAACTACACAAATATTGAAAAGAACATGGAAATTTTAGATATCGAAAGGAAAGGAGAGAAATTAAACACAAAAGAAGAATTACACATTTATCTAAATAAAAAAATTATAATAAAGATCCTCATAACATTTTAAATAGTAATCTGAAAAATAAGACAAATCCAATTTTTGAAAAAATTAAAATATTAAATACAGATTACTAATAAGAAAATTACAAAACTGTGTCATTTAAATTTAACATGTTTAAAAGGTCCACATGTGTATAATCTCATTGTTTATTATTTATTTATTTATTTAGAGGTTAATGTACACTGAAGATGGTTTAAAAACCAAAACACGTGTATGTAATAAAAAGTTTTAATTTAAAGGGTTTTAGTTATTTTTCATTTACATTAATATATATATATATAATATATATATATATATATATATATATATTATATATATATATATTGACATACTATATGACTAATGATTTTTAAATTTACGTAGATAATAAAGTTTACATAATAGTATGATCGCCGATCAAAAATTACATCGGTAAAACTGACTTTCCTCTTTAGCTCAATCTCGGCGATACTGCATTAGTATACATTCGCGACTATCCAAGAATTTATTCTACACAAACTTCGTAAGTACCGCAGTACTTTAACTATCCGTGTTTAATACTTCAATTTTGCGTGTCTTCAAAAAACTTTTGTTTGATACCTCACATTATTTGTTGTTCACTTTCCACATTGTGGCTACCAAGGATTTCTTCAGCTGTCAAGGACTTTGCCAACTTCTCTCTCTAAAATTCGCCATCTCCCAGGGACAGGACGTCTATGCGTTGACTGGTCTACCTCTAAGACATTACTGACACACTCAAACTCGGTGGTTCCCAGTGGAACTGTGATATCATTGTAATTTTACTATAGTTCGCCAAGAAACATTTATCATTACCCTCTTATACTTCGGTCTTCTGCTTGAATATATTATAAAATAGTCTTAAAATAGTCTTAAAACATATGACTGATTCTTTAGAAACAATATCAGTGTACTAGTAGTCTTACTGTTATATGATGCATATAGATGAATTAAGATTTTCAACGTCTTATAACTTTCATCATTTCCACCTCGAATATTTGTTTGATGGACAGCGCTTTTTTAAAACGCTTCTGTGTAATTCTTCTTCGAGTATTGGTGATAGTCAAATAGTGGAAACGAAGTCAGGTGTTAAGGTTCTATGAACTAAAACAATACATCTAAATTGTGGCGTAGGTAAAACAAGTGAAGAGAAACATCGAAACATTTCCTTTAATCCGGCACGCAATGAACTAATATTGGTGTTCCCAAGAAAGGACACATTCATGTATGGGGGTACGATGATTTTATTTACGATTTCATCCGTAATTAACTATTATACATCGATATTCACTGATTGGTAGTTAGGATTCCATTTATAAATACATGGTGTGATAATAGTTTGTATTGTTATGAACAACCAATCCATTGTCCATTCCTATACTTAAATTAGTCGCCGCACTAATACTTTTTGCATTTTATGAGTTATTACAGTTGCTGCTTATCGTTAATCATAGTTAAAAGCATGAAGAAATCAATCAAGCATTGAAAGATTAGCAATAAAAAAGAAACAATATTTACTATTTAAAGCGTGTAAACACAGACTAGCGTTACTTAAACTTGAAATAGGTAAAGTGGTTCTTATCATTGACGCTGTTTAACCATATTTTATATGTATTATATTGAATAATTTAACTAGGAGAGACAACCGATTGAAGTGATAAAATTAGTATCAGAGGGACGTTTTCATCCCCGCACTTACGTACCATGAACCGCTCTCTACACTAACGTAGTAGCTATCGAGTGCAGTGAAGAGCACAGGTCAAAACATACAGCGGCCAAACAAGCCATGGTCCTCCACAGTAGCGCAAATAAAGCAAACACAGCTCTACTAACAGTGACGACAAATATTACATGGCCACACGACAAATACGGTGACGTGAACCGTCCAAGCCGTTGCGTGGGCCTACATACATCCACATGTCCAAATACTAACTGCGTTACTCCGTTGTTCGTTTGTGTTTGACGCAAACTCGATTAGTTAATGACTGTATTAACTAATACAAACTCTCCTGGTGTTAGTTATCAGAACATCACACACTTCTAGTAATCATCCTCTTGGTCCCTAAATTTTCAAAATTTAAAAGTAAAACTCGGAAAAGTATAATATTTAATTACTTACATATGTCATTTACAGATCGACATGAAAGCTTCAAGTTAACAAGGAACAGGACAAATTCCTAGCCAGGCATTATTACATTTATGTTATGTTTACTATTGCAAAATTTATGTGCATTTCAGTTAAATAATATATGCTTAAATAAACAAATAGCACATGTAATTTATAAAAGCTGAGTAATATTTACACGCATAAGGCAACAATACTAAAGTCATCTTATAGGGAAAGGTGTTATAGTATGAGGAAACAAAAAAAGAGAATACATGTAAGATTCTACAGTATTAGGGTCCTTCTCGGAATATTTTTAACACACTAAATTTAACACGTAATATTAAGAAAATCGTGAAATCGATTCAATGAAATTCCTATTTTCGACGAAAGACTTTGTAACCTGGACTATAGGATAAAATTCTTCATGAGTCAGCCCCAAAGTCAACTACTGTATTCAACATAATTTGAATAATGCCTAAAGGCACTAGATGTATGTGACAAAAATACTTTTCTGCACTACGTAGATAAATCATTCTAGTTTGATTTTATAATCATTACAATAAAGAAGCGTCTGATAGATCACTTTCCAATTCAAATACTGTCAAGAAGGGTGACAGAAATACTAGCAAAATATCTTTAAGTGAAGATCTTCTCATCAAAAAACCCTCAAATATTCTTTACTTGCAATGAAAATAAAACAGTAAAAGTCTATAAAACCCCTAAGAGTCTTTCCAAAATATTGTTATGGGTTAAACACTAAAGACTTAAGAAAAGACTAATTACCTGAAAAAAATCCTGAATGCAAGAATAATTCACATATTTGCAACATATGTCGTCTTAACTGTCTATGAATACTTGTAAAAGTGTCTATTGGAATAATTTAAACAGTCTAAAGTGGATACTATCGTTTTTACTAATGTTTAGTGGCATGTGATTAATTTTAATATCATTTCATCGTAGAATCAATGGAGAATGTAGAGTCAAAATGTCTATTACTCCGGAAAGAGAAATAAAATAATTACTGCATCTGCATCATACACAGTTTTAAAAAGAATTGATAAGACAAAGGAAATCACAGGACCTAAATTGGAGCCTTGGGGTACTCCTGAACAGGCAAAGAAACTCTTACAATACATACAAGATTGTATCAAAAGCCATTTTCAAAAAAACCTTATTACTGAAAGCTTTCTCAAGGAGAGGTGATATCGGTAGTTGTTACTTTCACTTTTTATAAAGTCTATAAAGAACAGCGTGTCAAATCTGATGAATTCAAAATGATATAAAAAAAATCAATATTATTATATTCGGGCTAACACCAATTTAGCAGTTTTTTAGCACCAAGAAATGTTAAAGAAAAAAGTCCTAATAAAGTTTTATAAAGTTGTCTTCTGAAATATGCTTGACAATCAAGACTCACTCATATTATTTCACCTTCAGTGTTACACTCTACTTTTCCCGCGTAATGGGATTAAACCCGTTTCAATATTCATGAAGGGCTTTGCCTAAGTTTGAAAGTTCCGATAAGGTGAGAGCAGGGAACTGAAATAGCACTTAGTGTTTGATTTACATCCGAGCTTCTACTGCTGGACTAATAGTTATTCAGATTTCACATTGACTATTGAACGTTGTCTGAAAGGTAATTAGATCTAATAATACATTTAGTAGGTCAATGTTGTAATCTTTCAAATAAGTAACTGGCGAATAGGAGAATATCTTAGATACCGAATTAAACTGACTGACTCATTGTGCCAAACATGAATTTTAAACTTATGCTTGTTGTCTCCTTTTACTATTATTTTGAAGTGGATAGTTCCACAACAGTTTGTTCTAACTGAGACCTCACATTATAGCATAAAGTAACTATAGGTCGATAGAGCAAAGATACTTATGCCTACCCGATGCCAAAATTAGCCCACCTTCAAAATTATGATGGTCAACAATAAATATGAGAATAAAAAGTACTTACAGTGATTAATAAAGTAATCGACATTCGCTGTTTAGAAAACGGACAGTTTGACACATATGATACTTAATTCAACTAGAGAGTTATAAAACTCGCCCTTCCACGTGTGGTTTTGACAGAGTGCTTTATCGATTGTGATGGCTAACCGATGAATGGTTAGAAAATGTAACAGCAATGAAATAAAATAATAGCGAATATTCATCCATTGAAATATTTGTTACAGTCTCTGCCATTCAGCTATGTTGGTATGCATTGTATTGAATTTATTTCACCACTAATTTTTCTGCCTTTACACAGTCAAAACCTTAATCTCACTGTTACAGAGACGTAGCTGACAGGCTAAAGGAAGAGGAAAACCCTCTATTACGACTGCAGATGTTTAAAGATTTTCACAAAAGGAAAAATTCCTGTCTGTGTCTGTGGGTGTGTGTGTTCAAAAATTATCATTATGACGGTTTGACGTATTACATGAATATTTGGCATCACAGTTGGTCTATAGAATAGTAAATCTCAAAAATACGAATGTTTGGACCCTTCACTCTACGCGTTATACCGGCAGTAGAAAGGGTCTGGAAATATAAGTTTTCGAACGACCGTAGTACACCCAGCAGGGATCACTATCTGGTTGTACCTTCCAGTTGAACCTACGAATAGGCACAGCAAAAACCGATGTGTCACTTAAATTGGGCAACCTTATCCTGATCCAGGAGCATCACATCACTAACCGCAAATGTCGAGATTCTGGGGTGCAATGGTAATTTGATAGGTCTAGTCTACTGCGGTAGATGACTGTTGGAGTTGGTGGGGCTCGTTCCCTTCTTCCGGGGGAATGACTTTGAGATTAGTGCCCTAATTCTTCCTCATGGATCTTGATAGCAGGTGGCCCCTACCCCCTAATATTAACCTATCCTGGATAACTTGTCACTCCGGAAGCAGCGCTAAGGTTCTTATAGGACTAAATGCAATTTATATATTTTTTGTCATAAGAGAGCAAAAGAATCCACCAAAGTAGGTTTACATAATGTGGTACAGTCTCCCCCAGCCTCCAAACACAAATGTACTATCGTACTGAAGGAGTGAACGCGTACAAATACGAACAATAACGAACAGCAGGGACAAGGTATGTGATATCATGTAACAACCGCTACCATTGCATGAAGACATGTGGTAAAGTCTCCCCCAGCCTCCAAACACAAATATACTATCGTACTGGAGGAGTGAACGCACGAACACTAACGAACACCGGTGACAAGGTATGTGATATAATGTAACAACCGCTACCATTGCATGAAGACATGTGGTAAAGTCTCCCCCAGCCTCCAAACACAAATGTACTATCGTACTGAAGGAGTGAACGCGTACAAATACGAATAATAACGAACAGCAGGGACAAGGTATGTGATATAATGTAACAACCGCTACCATTGCATGAAGACATGTGGTAAAGTCTCCCCCAGCCTCCAAACACAAATATACTATCGTACTGGAGGAGTGAACGCACGAACACTAACGAACACCGGTGACAAGGTATGTGATATAATGTAACAACCGCTACCATTGCATGAAGACATGTGGTAAAGTCTCCCCCAGCCTCCAAACACAAATGTACTATCGTACTGAAGGAGTGAACGCGTACAAATACGAACACTAACGAACACCGGTGACAAGGTATGTGATATAATGTAACAACCGCTACCATTGCATGAAGACATGTGGTAAAGTCTACCCCAGCCTCCAAACACAAATGTACTATCGTACTGAAGGAGTGAACGCGTACAAATACGAACACTAACGAACAGCAGGGACAAGGTATGTGATATCATGTAACAACCGCTACCATTGCATGAAGACATGTGGTAAAGTCTCCCCCAGCCTCCAAACACAAATATACTATCGTACTGGAGGAGTGAACGCACGAACACTAACGAACACCGGTGACAAGGTATGTGATATAATGTAACAACCGCTACCATTGCATGAAGACATGTGGTAAAGTCTCCCCCAGCCTCCAAACACAAATGTACTATCGTACTGAAGGAGTGAACGCGTACAAATACGAATAATAACGAACAGCAGGGACAAGGTATGTGATATAATGTAACAACCGCTACCATTGCATGAAGACATGTGGTAAAGTCTCCCCCAGCCTCCAAACACAAATATACTATCGTACTGGAGGAGTGAACGCGTACAAATACGAACAATAACGAACAGCGGGGACAAGGTATGTGAAGTCATGTAACAACCGTTACCATTGTATGAAGACATGTGGTACAGTCTACCCCAGCCTCCAAACACAAATGTACTATCGTACTGGAGGAGTGAACGCGTACAAATACGAACAATAACGAACAGCGGGGACAAGGTATGTGAAGTCATGTAACAACCGTTACCAATGTAGGGGAAGCGAATGACAGGTGAGACTCATTATAATCTCCCGTTCATTGTTTTACCTATAATGACTGGCAGAAGAACTGGTGTCATTGTTGATCAAGGATCATTGTAATTTTTATCAACACACTCTTAATTCTTCAATTAATTTTGTTCGAATTATTGTGAGAATACGTTGTTATAGACTATTTCCCAGATTCAATCATACCTACTTTTAAATATCAACGTTGAAATAGTCATTTGTATTGAAATAATCGTTCTTTTTTCTCGCGCGCAGATCGAGTAAAAAAAGCAATAGTCCATTTTCTTAAGTAACGTGTTGCTCTAAAGTTATCTGTTAATATTATTTTTTTAAATCAACTTGATACATAAACATACAATACATAAAGATATTATCTGTTTGGATTTTGTGGTTAGTGTTGCTTCCTACTAATAGGCCTAATACAACCCCGTATACAGTAATATAAACTACAATTAAAAGCCTCTGTTTACAACAATATTGCATCGAGATGTACAAAATAAAGGTTAGTTTTTGAGATATCGTGTGGACAAATAGAGCCAGACATTTTCAACCCCCTCGAGTGATAGAGTAGATTTCTAAAACTCGCCCAATAGTGAGTTAACATAGAGAAAGAAATTAATCTTGAGTGTTATGTTGATATTTCTGAAGTTGTCGGAAAGTAAGAATCAATCTAATAAAAATCCCGAAAAATTATATTTTGTTATAATATTAGACATTAATCGTGTAAACATCTGGTCTGGTTCAAAAAATACCAATTGAACCATACTACACAAGTTTATAAGATAAACTTGTTCAGCACCTTCGTTTTAGGCTGGGATCTTTATTTTTCTAATATTTGTACGAGAGAGTGATGTCAGGTAACATAGAATATAGGATAAACGAATGTCGGATAAGCGAGATTCGTTTATAACTAGATTAGTAAAGCATAAACATATTATCAGTCTTGATATTGTGGTTAATGTTACTTCCTACTTATATTACACCCCCATATACATTAATATAAAATTACAATTGAAAGCCTATATTTACATCAATATTATATCGAGATATAGTTACATTTATTTTAGTATTTTCTCACGTCAAACGATAAACATCAGGGATCAAGATTTATTTACTATTTTTAAATACAATTCTTGGATACAAATTTGCATACACGCCTTTAATTTAGTTGTTTGAGATTTTTTTGGTTATATTAGATATAAAAATAAAATATTGTCCTAACCTGAAAAATCGTAGCCTACAAGAGAAAGTACAGTAACTAGAAAGTAAACACAAAAATATTTAAAAAATATGCAATGCTTAGAATGAGAGAAACGTTGTTTAAACAATCTATTTTCATAGTCTGGAAATTTAACGGGTTTGAGACATGATAGTATCTACAAAATTGACATTTATGTTTGTGATATTTTTTAATTAAATTTAAATTTTTAAGGTACCACAGTAAACATATCCAATACATGCTTAGTTAATATGGTATAGATAGTTACGTTCAATATAGAAGGGGAGAGAATTTTTAATTATTTACTGGTAACAACACTAATTCATTGACACTTAGTGTACTTTTAGAAAAGAAACTCATGAGGAAAAACGTGTAACAAATAAAACACATTTATTATTATTTAAAATTCATTAATTTAATATAATTATTTATTATAGCTGATGTTATTCTTATTTATTCTAATGGTTTTTACTTCAGGAAGCTTCTTGACGTTAGACACTATGGTGCCTGACAGTATAGCACAATGAAGTTCCACCTTGGCAGGTGGAAAGTATAATATGGGTGCAGGTGGCAGTGGCATGTGACCTTTCAAGTAGTATTCAAACGTATTAACTCTGGTGGAATGCGTTGGTACTTTCCTCGCCATAGAATGGTCAAAAGTTTGGAACCTCTCAGTTTGAAGCAATATCTTGGGTAGTTCCGGACCTTTTACAGATTCGAGGTCAACGTCACTGGTACTTCTCTCTTTACCCACATCTGATAGAAGAGTTGATTTTGATTTCGGTGGATCTCCATGATTAGACACCCTCGGAGGTTTTTTGGCCGTTGGAACGCTGTGGCCCGCCCAACAATCTTTGACAGAAACTCCAGGCTCTGTATCTAAATAATCCACATGGATTTTTCTGTATCCATTATCCTTCCTCTGGTAATTCAGTTTCACGAGTGCCTTCCACGCAAGCCTTGAGCAGTGGGATACGAAATATACAGTTTGATTTTCATAATAATCGTCAAAATATTTTTTATAAATTAGGCTAAAGGCGTTTTCAAATATTTCTTTACTAACCTGATTTACGATACCAATTTTTATATTTTCTTCGGAATCGCCGTCTAGATCGCCCTGTGAAAAGTCACTTTCCGGCCAATATTTATTTGATAAGTTACTGTCACCGATTCCTGGGTTCACTGAAATTTTTGTTTCCATATTTAATGATCCGGCCTCATTTGACGCCATATTTTCTGCAAAAGATTAGCGTTTGTTTGTTTATAAGCTCTCAGATGTTTCTGAACAACAATTTTATGAATTCAGATTTATCTTTTATTGGCTAAGGTGTAAAGTTTTCACAGATCCTTACACGTATGTCTGCCGCTTGGAAAATTGAAATATATATATATATATATCCCAGAAAAATAAAATTTACACCATACATACTTTCTAGTACTAAAGAATCATCATAAATACATGCAACTAAATTTTAAAAAAATTATAAGATGTTTGTTTATTCAGTACTTATGAACATTGAAATTAAATTTCCAAAGGTAGTATTAATGTTTTGATCAGAGTAATTTAAGTCTTTAGAATTTGCCAGTTCTCATTGAATAAAATATGTTATAAGACGTTAACAATAAGGAGATAACAATGTAATATCCCGGTAGCTATGAGTTAAAAAATAACTTTATTATTTTATTAACTATTTTGATACGGCGTCTTTCCTAAAGCTTTGATAAGTAACACTTTGTATTATATTTGAGTAAAATGAGAGAAAATAAATCAAATTTCTGAGAATTCATTGAATTAAAACTTAATAATACTGTACAGTAGTAAAGTTCCAAAGAGCTACAGTTAAATCTATAGAAATAGTCAACGTATCACTGTAGTTGTAATAGAACTGATGATAAGTTTTTCAGTGTATCTGATAGAAAACTATTAGAAAAATGTTCATACAAACAAAATCAAAATCGAAATGAGAATGAGAATAGTGCTATTGGAATAGGCTCCTAAAAATTAATTTGTTGGTATTAAAACGTAACACTTGGGGGGGGGGGAGGGGGATTGAAGCAGCTTTAACATTTACCATAGGTAAAATTACAACCTGCAAGGTCCCTAAACAGTTAGGTATATTTGTATGAAAACTTTCATTTCAGCAATGAAGGGTTTAGCGGCTACGAACTCTTTACGAACGGGGGTGGAAATGAAAAAAGGCCAGCTAGATAAAGAGACAAGAGAAGAAACTGGATCTAGCAAATGATCCAGACAACCCATCGTATGGACCTGGCATGTTTTAAATTACATGGAAGAGTAGAGACAGTATGCTGATTCACTATAAACCAATCAGGTTACTTTAAATATTATGTCCATGTTTTGGCATGTGGGATAATTTTTTCGAATTAACTACTACAGAGATGAGATTGAAATTTGTACCACTTGTTATGTGCTATTAGGCACACCCTTTAACACAGGGGTTTGGTCATAAAAAAATAATCATTTAACTGTTTTAATATAAAACGTTATCTTATATAATGTTTTATAACATGGTAAGTTAGTAAAAATAAAATATTAAACATTTAGAGTTCAAGCGTACATTAAGCAACTAAAGTCAATTGTAACAATTTTTATTAGGGGAAAAAGGTCCACAGACTAGCCCATGTAACATGTCCTGAATAGGTCGTTCTGAGACAAAACCTTTCCAAAATTAATTTTTAGATGTGCTGTATTCGTATATGATATATTTATATTAGTATTTGACAGAATGATTAAGTGTTTAATTTGTTGATTAAGATAGACACCACTCTAGACCAGTATTAGGAGTATTTATATTTTGACAACAAATGCATTAATATGCATTGAGTAATAATTTTATATCATAGTGGATGCCTAGAGTTTGAAATGAATTCAATAATAAATCATACAAAAAAACTGAATAGCAACTTATAATTTGAGTATCTAACCTTAAAAAAACATTTTTTAATGCACTAAGGGAACTATTGCTTGCTTTAAGAAGCAATTCAGGTTCGAACACTAGTTGGGTCATTCGTTGAGATTGAGTAAACTTATCTTGTTCATTCTTTATTGCTACACCCACATGAACAAAATTAAGAATATATTAAGGATTCTTTACCACAGAGGCCTCATTTTATGAATACTTTATTTAGTACTGTCTGTTTAATTCACACGTATTTAAATAAGCAAACAATCATGTGATAGGGGGACCAAAGACGAGCCAAAATGACTTTAATTATTATTATGTGAATTAATTAATAATATTCATTGGGTACTCAATGGCCTAATTTACTTTCAACAAAGATTGATTCACAAAGAGTACTTGTACTCGAACCCAGATCTCCAATCCGGCAGACTTCTTTACAACGTCCGCCGTCTCTGCTGTATCTGACGTTGTCAGATCCATCTTATTCTCTGCTCTCAATGCTTTAGGACAGATTCTCTTGACCTCCATCATAGTGTCAACCGGAGCTTTACTTGAATAGCAAAATACAGCCAGGTCAGTCACAGTCATTAAAACTTTATTCTCTAAAATACCGCCAGTTCTACTTTATATTGCTTGTAAAATCCATTCTCTTGTCTGCTCCCGAGGCTTTAGGAAGATTCTCGTGACCTCCATCATAGTGTCAACCGGAGCTTTATTTGAATAGCGAAATACAGCCAGGTCAGTCACAGTCATTATAATGTTGTTATCTAAAATACCGCCAGCTCTACTTTATATTGCTTGTCAAATCCATTCTCATGTCTGCTCTCGAGGCTTTAGGACAGATTCTCGTGACCTCCATCATAGCGTCAACCGGGGCTTTATTTGAATAGCAAAATACAGCCAGGTCAGTCACAGTCATTATAATGTTATTCTCTGAATTCCGCCAGCTCTGCTTTATCTGGCCTGTCTCTTTTATTCTTTTGTCTGCTCTCAATGCTTTAGGACAGATTCTTGTGGCCTCCACCATAGTGACATCCGGAGCATTATTTGAACAGCAAAATACATCAAGGTCAGTCACAGTCATATAAATGCTTGATGTGATTGGAGGAACGTCTTTGTCAGTGTCTTAGGATAGGATTTTTTAAACCTTCAAGAATGGTGTGGCATTTGGAGTCTTGACGTGAAAAGTGGAATGACCTTACAGCAGGGATGGTCTTTTGAACTTTCTTATTGGAAAAGTGCAATACGAATAAAAGAAGAACAAAGGAGAAAATCCCTCATCAGTCCTGTCTCAGAATTTTCTCCAACCAAAATAGTTTTAATTAAAAGGTTGAAAGGAAACGCCTGTCACTAAGTGTTATAAAATGTCAAAAGTAATCATAGGTTGAGCGTATATGTTTTATGAGAAATGGGAGTTATTATTTTAAATTTGGAAATTTATCTTAAATATATGCAATCTGGCTCAATAGAACACATTTGACTACCTTGTGTTTATAAAAACTTAAATAAAATGTACATTATGTTTTCGATAATATTACACAATATAACTGGAGTAGTGTTGATATATAAGACATTCGCACCCAGAGCTTACTCAAGCAGACTCCTTTGTCCAGCTTAAGACTACTGACTATGTCGCTTGGGAGCAAAAGTGTTAAACCCGATTTCACAACTAACTAAATTGGATGAGACCAAAACTAATTTTTGGGCGAGTCATCAGCATACCATATTATTTTGTCCTAAGTCTATAAGTGTAGGATAAACTATTTCAATACACACAAAAATAAGTTGCCAAGCGTTAAGTCAATGCAAATTAGTTTGGACTTTATTATCAGCCGATAACAATATTTATACGTCTACAAACGTAGATTAAAAATAAAAAAAAATCAAAATACACAAATTTTTAAAAATTTTTAGGCAATCTTATACATAGCACTATCGTAAATCGTGTTAGAGAATTTCAAACTTCTACGATAAAAAATGAGCTTGATAATTAATTAAAGTCCTAAAAGATTATAATGTCGTCGGAGAATAAAAAACTGTAAAGCAAAGAATGTTAAAGGGGTTTTAATTTTATAACGTGTGTATCTCAATTAAGCTTTATAATCGAATACATAATAATAATATTTTCTGCAAAAACTATAAATTTATGCATTATTGCAATAAAATAGTAGCTCATCGTTAGAAATTTCAAAATTTATGGGCAATGCAATATATCTTTAAGTGTATCATCTCTGTAATTGTGTTCAATTTTGAGTATTGAATTGTAGTAACTCAGTCTTGATGATCAAACGTTTTGGAGGATCAATTTGTATATGAATTTGGCCACACTTCCCGCATAAATAGAGTTGGACGTAAAGAGTGATCACCCTTATCACCTGGTACAAAAAATATAATGACTCTAAAATCCTAACTCATTTTAAATTTGTGCCTAAATTCAAAGTCCAGCCAATGGATCGAAAATTGTCCATGTAAACTAAAATTGTATGTCCAAAGTTAGTGTAAAACTTAATATACAAGCTACACTCGAAATCTAACCAGTAACGGCTGCTAGTACCAAAACACAGTTTTGAATAGCTAGTGGAAATTATTAAATCTTTAAAATTGTTTATAATATTGTGTAGAAGAGTTGTCAATGACCAGAAGTAAATGCTATTTTGTTTACGCACAAAAACGTTTTTGTAAAAACAGGCTCATCCTGCACACGGTGATTCAATCAATTGAGTCGATGCCAGCTAAACTAGTTTATCTTAATACATATATGTGATATATTATTAAACTAGTTTATCAGGCAGAATCATTTTATATGAACAAGAACAAATAACTGTTACTGCTAAAATGGAATGTAATCAAAATGGGTTTACCTTAATTCACACTGGCGAACTATTTTGGACTGAATGTATCCTGAAAATGGATTTGGTCGGAGGGATGTAAGTTACATAAAGATGAACTTTAAAGCGTTGTTGGAATGAATTGAAAGTAAATTTGGCAACAAAGGATCTTATTAAAAGCATTTCGCAACAAAGATAATCTATAGTGAGAACAACTACTGTAACATAACTTGTAGATGAGAACAAATCATAATATCATAATTATTTGGACTTCATCAACAATTTCAACGGCGCATTCGCTTTGTGAAGTTGGATGGTTGCTACCTTAGGCTCATTCGAGGACACCTGTCCACGGACTCCAGGTGCTATGGCGTAGCGGACCTCCACTCTGGAAGAAGGAAAGTGCTTTGTCTTCAGTGACCCAGGAGTCGGCAGGTCAACAGTTTCCCTCCTAAAAATCTCGATCTTATCCGACCTCACCGTCTGAGGTTGGGATGCGTCGTATTTTCCGACCTTCTGAGGAACTGAAGAACTTCTCCGCACTCTGTGAGCAACCGCAGTTGGTTTGTCAAGGGAGAAAACAGTCTCGGCGATGAGATCGGTTGAAGAATATTCGTCAGTGGGAATTCCCGTCGAAATCAGTGATTTCAATTTCGTCAGTGTTGATTCGGATGAAATTGGTCTTTCAATTTTCCTTATTGGAATGTTCCGACCGGCCCAACTATCCTTTGAGGACGGTTTGGGCTCAAAATCAACCAAATCTCTCTGCGTCTCTCTGAAGCTCCCTTTATCCTTCCTTTGATAGTTCCACTCGACAAGCGACTTCCAAGCAAGCCTGGAGCAATGCGACACGTAATAAACTGTTTGTTTGGTTAAAAACTGCTCGTAAATAGATTCAACAACGGCATTAAATATTTCCTGCCTTATTCCACTCACAATTGACATTCTATCAGTTTCCTCTTCCTCCAAGGAAAATTCATTATCTTCTTCGATTGCCTCTAGACTCGATATTATTGATACGTCACTCATTTTGCTTTGTGAAATTTCTCCATCCTTACCAACATGTTTTGTCAAGCCAACAGTGCTTCTTTTATTAACTGCACTTTCAGCAAACAGTGCTTTCGTATTATCCATTTCTCGTG
Organism: Homalodisca vitripennis; assembly: GCF_021130785.1. Lineage (NCBI taxonomy): Eukaryota > Metazoa > Arthropoda > Insecta > Hemiptera > Cicadellidae > Homalodisca > Homalodisca vitripennis. The sequence continues at coordinate 64,601,190 of NC_060213.1, forward strand.
TAAAAGAATTGTCTTTATTTATTTTGTTTACTACGTCTGTTTTAATCAAACCATATGTTATCGCATTAATATATCAATCTACTTCAATAAATACTCATAAAGGTTCAGTCGTTAGGTCAAGCCATAACGAGGTATAAATAGTGAAATATTTACAAAGAGGAAAATTCGGCGCCACCTGCATCTGTGTAAAACCTCGGGAATAAAATATTGAACACAGAGATATAAACGGGCGCTTTTGACAAACCAAATAGAAACCGTGCAGTATTCATGCATCAGTCAAGTGACACTCTACTACTCAGCAAAATATTCGATTTCACTGACATTAATATGTCTGTATGAGTGGTGAGATAATGTGGCGGACAATGGACTCTCACTGTGTAACTGTAATAGTTACAGCAGCATTTAGTAACAACATTTCCCGTATGTCCACACAAACTGTTGTCACCGATGTTAGTCTCTCATTAAACGTAACGGGGAAGTGGTTTAGAGCTTGCTATCAGTCCATTAAACAAAGTGCCTTGAATGAAGCGTGAGATGATATGTGTCTCTGTCTAACTGGCTGGTATACGTTAAAGTTGTAATATTAAAATATGTATTACTCTTACACAAAGTTACAAGATATGATTTAAAATAACGTTTTAACATAGCCTGAAAAGTTCTTATTATCAGAAAAAGATACTTTAATATAAAGAGATGTCCGGTCAAAATAGCCAGTCAAAAACGAGAATTTTAAATATGAAATCAATTAGAATACTCATTAAATATAAATAAACACTGAATTGAACATTGGATAAAACTATCAAGCTCTATTCAGTTCAAATTGGTAATTTATTGTCTTTCAAATCGGCTTGAATTAAAAAACAGTATTCCACAACCGTCATTCATTTTGCCAATTGCACCATGTATAGGTAGGATCAAAGGAATCGAAAATGGAAAATTAATGATAAGGACATAACTATCTGTTTCCTGAAATATAAATTATAGGGAAAGAAATTAAATCTTGTTTATGGACTATTAATAGGTGTAATAAAGTTTATAATAAACGAGTCTAAAGTTATAAACAAACTTATAAAACTCCTGTAATTATAACAACGCAACCAGGCAAACGTGATTCTCGAGCCGTATTTAGATATCTTTAACTGAATATATTTTAGTATTGGAATGGATAGATCGCGGCAATACAAACTCTATAAATAAACTCTGTCGAAGGAGGATGAGTGGAATCGGCAGGAGATATCGAAGATGTTATTTATGAATACTGTAAATTTTAATTCCAGCCTATACGCATACAGGTATATGAGTCGGTTATAATAAAACAAAAATACTAGAATTATAATTCTATAAACAAATTGTAAATTACATGAAAATGAAGATAACATTTGAAATATTTATCGTAGATCTTTATCAATTATTTTGAGTCTTAGCTATGTTTGATATACTTACTTAACAGTATTCATATCCGTTCCCACATATATTTTTCTGTGCGTCTTTTTTTATATTTCTTAAATTATTCCATGAAATATGTACAATTTATTTGTCATAAAATTATCACAGTATAAATTGGTTTCTATTATTTTGCCTTCTATTATTATTGCTCAATCGGTAGAGAACTACCGATTGAGCAACTAAGAGTATCTGAATGTCGCTACTGGAGGAAGACAGGTTTCTCTTGTCAGAAGGCGAAGTTCGGCCGGAAGAACAAAAAAAGAATCGGCTCTTGAGAGGAGAACTACGAAAGCGGAGGATTGAAGAGGCTCTCCCTAGAGGTGGGCCGATAATCCCCTGGAAAGAAAGGCAGAATAGGTGGGAAGAGAAAAACCGTGATCTGGTAAAACTACACAACGAAGACGGTTCCTGAAAAGGGAACTTGGAAGTTGTTGTAGTCCCAGAGCAAACGGAAAACTCCTTCAAAAACCATCCCAAAAACAACAAACCCCAAGCTATGCTGGTGTGAAGAGGCGGCGATCGGAGCTGACTCCTGAAGAACAAGCAAATGGAGGGGAGAAAAGAAGGAAGGGTCATGATGGAGGTGCTACTAAGAAAACACCCGAAAAATATGCCGAAAAGATTTCCGTGGAGAAGTTGGCTATCATCCAGCTCGAACACCCGGAAGTAAAGCGATCGATGGAGGAAGCCAACAACCTGAATAAAGTACTGGGGAAACGCGCCTTCAAGGGCAAAAACGTTAGGGTGTCGAGCTGTGATGTTGAAGGTGGAGCGATAGTCGTCGGCTGTGTCAACACAGAAACCAAGGATTGGCTGGAGAAACAGGTCCAGGAGCTGAGTCCTTTTGATGGAATTCATCTGAAAATGGACCCAGCCAAAAGCCTGGTCAAGATTTTTAAGGTGTCAACCTTCACCTCCAAGGAAATCGAGATGGACAGCAAGTAAGAGCTGTTCGAAGCCCTCAAAACCACAATGACTTTGAAACGGACAAATGGACTGTTGTTGGAGGGAAAAATAGAACTAACGGTGACTTTATAGTCCTTCACATTGTCGAAGACTTCCTGAGGAAGCTGAAGACTGGCGTTGCGCCCATTTGTGGGCAGCGACAGGATGACCTTCAAGCTGCAGGGAGGCAACGATCAATAGAGGATGGCAGCGGTGCTCCAGATAAACCTTCACCATAGCAGAGCAGCTACGGCAACGCTCTGTCAGAAGATCTTGGTTGACGACATAGACGTGGTCCTAATTCAAGAACCATGGACCGTTAGCAGCCGTGTGATGGGGAAGAGCACTGCTAAGGGTAATGTGATGTATGATTCTGACAGTAAAAACCATAGGGAAAGTATATACGTCAGTAACAAAATAAAATCACTAATAATGGCACAAATGTGTTCCAGAGACACAGCCATGACAGAAGTTCACTTGCAGACAGGTGATGGCAACATCAGAATCCTGTGTAAAGCGGTTTACCTTCCACACGATTCTCCAGAACCACCACCAACTGTGGAGATGAGGCGGACTGTAGAGTTCGGAACCCGTACGAGGAGGCACCTGATTTTCGGTTTTGATGCGAATACCCACCACACTGCTTGGGGAAGCAGCAACATAAACAATCGGGGTGAGTGCATCTTGGATTTTATAGTAGAATCTAACTTAGTTATTATGAATCATGGCCGTAAGCCAACTTTTGTACAAAGAAGAGGTACAGGGGTAAGACAAGAGGTCTTAGATATAACTCTGGCTAGCAACTATAATACGACTAAAGTTTTAAACTGGAGTGTGCTAGATGAAACATCTGCTTTATATCATAGCTATAATCTCCATTTAACACGAGATCGAACAAAATAAATGAGATCTACATAAATTCAAATAAAACATACTGGGTAGCCTTTAATGTGGATCTAAGAAGCAATCTAGTAAGGGAAATAGGTATCAAAGGTAAGGGGTCGATGAAAGGGCTAACTCTCTGCAAAACGTCATAACAGAATCGTACCATAAAGCCTTCCCCGTAACAGAAAATAACTCAAGGGAAAAGCATGTTGGTGGAACCAGGGGCTGGAAACCTTGAGGAATAACCTTCGCAAAGCATATAATATACACAAACGTGCAGGGAACTGGGATAGGTACTCGGCTGTCCCTAACAGAGTACAATAAAGAGGTGAGAAGAGCTAAGAGAAACTCATGGAGAGAATTCTGTCAGAGTATTGTTAAGGTACCTGACTGTGCAAAACTTCAAAAAGTCCTAACTCGAAGCCCGATAAATGTGGTGGGTACTATACTTAGTGAAGATAAGACTCACACTAAGGATCCTGAGGAGACCCTTCAGTGTGTACTGAACACACACTTCCCAGGACCTTTCCAGTCCAATGAAGCAGATGTTACTGAATGCCGGCCAGAACCTAGAGAGAGCTTGTATAAGGGGGACTAGAACTGTGAAAAGACTGTCATCAACTACTCAGGGATAAAATGGGCCCTAGAGTCTTTAAGTTGTTCAAATCACCAGGTACCGATGGCATGTTTTTCTGCCCTCCTGCAGGAAAGTGCGGACTTGGAGATACCTCTACTCCTACGACTGTTTAGAACTAGCCTAGCGACAGGAGTCATATCCTCATTTTGGAGGACCTCTAGGGTTATTTTTATCCCGAAGCCAGGTAAACTCTACTATGAGATTGCAAAGGCTTATAGACCAATAAGCATAACGTCCTTCCTCCTCAAGACCACGGATAAGGTTCTAGATAGGCACTTAAAGGACACAGTTCTCATCAACTGTCCCTTACATCCAAATCAACATGCTTATCAGAAAGCTAAATCTTGAGAAACAGCCCTACATTGTTTTGTTAGCAATATTGAGCAAGCTATTGTATAAAAGGAAATAGCTTTAGCAGTATTCCTGGATATAGAAGGACCATTAGATAATACGAGTACTTACTCTATAGCGTCTAAGCTTACATCCAGAGGTACTGAGAAAACTGTTGTCAGATGGATAAAGAACATCCTCAGTAGCAGAAGAGCACAGGCATCTCTGTGCAGAGTCACAAAAGAGGTCAAAACGCAGCGAAGATGTCCTTAAGGTAGTGTACTACCACTAAGCCTGTGGAAAATAGTTGTGGATGACTTACTCTGGATTTTGAATGAACAGGGCAGATATGCTCAATTCTATCTATGTATATGATGTTATCATACTCATTAGGGGACAAGCATACGGTTAAGTGCTTGAAAATGATACAGAGAGCATTGCCCATTGTGGAACGATGGTGTGATGAAGAAGGATTTTGCAGTGAATCCTTCGAAGACCGTCATGATACCATTTACAAGTAGGAGGAAACTGGAAATTACACAGTCAGTCCTATGTGGGGGCCAGATACAGGTAAGCAGCGAGTTGTAGCATCAAGAAGTCAAACTGCATGATAAATTCACCTGGAACAGTCATCTGGAATACATAATCAGCCGATCTCAGACTACAATGATGATGGTAGGATGCACATGGGGGCTTAGACCCGACATGTCACATTTACTATACACCAGAGTCATTAGACAGATGATGGTGAATGACTTATTGGTATAATAGCCAAAGGTCCAACAGTTAACTGCCGCCAAAATTTTGTCAAAGCCACAGCGGTTGGCGTGCTTGGGGAAAATAGGCGCCATTAGAGGCACACCAACCGCTACCATGGAAGTTGTGTTGAACGTGGAAGCTCCCGAAAACATTGGAGAAACACTGAGGGGAACGTACAAGCAAAGCAGATGCTCAACGGACCACCAAAAAACATTGCAGCAGATGCCCTTAGAATGAGTAGAACGGAGATACGTAAGATGACTGGTTTTATTACTGGTCATTGGATATTCCGAAGCCACCTGAACACATTAGGTATTCTTGTTCAGGAAATATGGGGAGGCTGACGAAACAGCCAGACACATCATATTTGAAGGTCCAGCAAACTTTCAAGGTCCCTAGGTTTTCTAAGGTATACGGAAGAGGGGTTGGAACAGTTAAGCTTTGTTCATAAGATATCGTGGTTTTGAAAAGGCCTGGGATTTTACACAGCTTAAACCTTGAAGACGGTGCACAATAAGCCGAATGGCTGAGAGGCAACTACCAGGTTCAGGAAACCTAGCCCTCTGTTAAAAAAGGATAATATTCATAAAGGGCTGTGATTTATATATTTTAAAGAAAGAATTATTAACAAATCTGCACCAGTTTATTTAATAAATGACTCTCGTCATTTACATTTTGTATTTGAAGAATGTATTGAATATACTTACTTTGAAATTAGATCCAATATTTTTTGAGGAAAAATACAGTAAAATTAAATTTGTTATTAATGGAAATTTATATGATCGCGGGTTTGAAGTTACGTTTGAGTGCTCTATCCATACTGTATAATGTAATATTGAACTAAGCGCAATCGAAAATGCTTTTTAACCAACATTCACCAATAAGTAATAATAATAATGGCTATCTCACTGATTTTATGGTTTGGGTTCCGTAAACCAATTTCAGCTATAATGAACTAACGGCAAAAATTGAACGTTTTCTAAAACATTGCAATATACGAGAGTAATCTCCTGCCTCTGGTGAGCTGGCTGGTGACCTATATACTGAGTAATGCTGTTTTCAAGCGTGCACAACAGACAGTTCATTGTTTACTCGTGTTCCACAGTTTAAAATAAATTCTCGCTGGATTGTTATTTATGTAATACAATACTTCTAAGCTCATACGATTCACGAATTACGTCGCATTTACTTTTCAAAAAAGGGTTTATATTGAGTTCTTTTTTGAGTGGAGTATACGTTATATTATTTTGAATGTCGAATAGTGAACTGTAATAAATAGCATGCGCGAATGTTAAAGTAACATAAAAATGTTTTGCAATAAATATAATAATTCACATTGATTTGCATTACTAAAATAATGTTAGATTCAGCACATTCACCCAAGCAAGATCTAAATAAATGTGAGAGTCAAATCTACTGATTGTCAGAAGACCTTAGTCTGCAGGAAATGTGATTCGATGTAGCAAGGTTAGTTAAAGAAGTCACCAACCTAAAGATCTTCGTTAGGTTATCTGAAACGGGTTTCTCTTCCCGCAACAATTTTTGATTCGTCACGTTACATCGGTACTATGGTCAGGAATTGTGACCTCCTGCTGAAAAGCAGGACGCGCCTTCATAATGACGATGATTAGTAGGATTATAGTTGCGTGCAAGAAAAGAGACCGAATTGTAAGATATAGCATGGGTGCAAAAACCAACATTAGAAAACTATTCTGTGCCGTTGTTTACAGAACAAATCCTATACGTCTATTGATCTATCCTACGTCCTAGTCAACTAAATCTAAGTATCCTTTAATTTGAATTATTAATCTTGTTAACAGGTCTGTTGAGAAATGCCAGAGTAGCAACTGGCCTTGGAGGCAACCAAAAGAAAAGAGTTCTTCAGATATATTTCAGTAGATATAACCTGAAAGTTTTCCTTAAACCTATATATGATTCGAGGTATATATATATATATATATATATATATATATATATATATATATATATATATATATATGATTCGTACCTGAAGGAAAGAACTTTTTTTCTTTCACTTAATTTTACTTCAGTTAGCCTAATTATAATTTCCAACAGATTTATCTTGAAATTGGAGTTGTAGGAAGCTAACTTCATGAATATAACACCCCAGATTATGCTCACTAATGCATCTGACTATAACTGGGACCTGGAATAAGGATTTCTAGTGTAAGAAATGAAATGAAGAATGTTGTTTTATGGATCAATAACTTATACGGAAGTTATGAACCCGTGCTACGAGAGAGGTGCTGGTTGGTATAAGCAGAAAGAGAAACTGACCCCGTAAAACTAATTGTGGAGTCTACATTTGTTAGAAAACTCTCTTCTACAAGATTTACCTATCCTTTGGAAGTCATTGCCCTTCCCTTTTCAGGTGGTACTCGTCGCCAAAACCTCCCTGTCGTTTGTACTCGGGTTTAAAGAAGTTATCCCTTGGATGAGAAATGCAGCTACAAAATCTGTTATAGCAACTTTATTTGAATGAACCAACGGTATCATGTCGTGATTTCCATCTCCAGTCAAATCTGGTTACAACGCATTTGGAAAATAAACATAATAACATTGTGCAGGTGTAGCTTTCATAATACGTTTGCTGAGAATATGCAGTCAAAAATGTTATCTTGTTAAAAGGATGGTCAAGGTAGCGCCATATTTATGATGCATCCTAAATATAACAAAAGCACATCACTTTACAGCGTGAGTCACTTTGCCATCACTAATTTAATTTTGTCAAATTAGGCCTCTCAGCCGGAACTCTCCTAATTGTGTTATTGAATTTATGGAGTGGAGGCTGTTTTTCAGAAAGGAATAAGAATATTGAATGCACACAAGTAAGACAATTAATATTAATGTTTACTTATACAAGGAAAAACATTACTAAAATGTTCTATATTCAATACTAAAATATTAGAAAAAATCATACTGTGATCATTTTGATTGACGGGCTTTAAATTTATAACTAATGATTATTATTAATTTTAACAGTGTTTTTTCCTGAAATAGTGTAAATCTTTTTTTTTTTTTTAATAATTGCATTTTTTCTTGTTTCGTTGTCTTAAAGGACAATAACTCTTCTAGAGAAATAAATCCACTGCAAACTATCCTGTTAAGAGTTTTCTACTCAGGTCATAAATAACGTAGTTATTGGAGATTTATTAAGAACGGCACCCGTAAAAAGTTTGCATTGTAAATGTAAGAAGGGATGGTATAATATTAACGATGCAATTAATAGTTTACTTGTAAAATGAAATGAATAATAATGTGATTTATCAACAAGACTAATTACTGTAAATATGGTAGTAGATTAATTTGAATACTAAACCACGTTAGTGTGCCGACACACAAATATATGATATACAAAACTTAGAATTAGCGATCATTGAATTGGAATTTTTAAAGAAATTAGTTAGTATGTTAACAATTAGTTATCGTAATATGAACATTACGTCTTTACTTATTTGATAATCCTTGTATTGCGGTTATATACATTTGCATATTAGCTGGTGCTCAGTTTTATAAGAATTTCTCGGAAGCTTTGAATTATTTCTAAGTTTTTTTTATGATTGGCTGAGTGACAGCGAAGACTATAACATAGGAAGCTGAAATATTAATTTTCATGTCTATCTAGCCGCACGATACATAAAAGAAGAGGTCTATAGGATAGAAAGTTTGCACGAAGCTTCATGTCTATACAGGCAACAAGTTTAATAATGGTACATGTCATTTCATTCCATAGGAATTGGCTGATCGCTGGAAAAGGTCAGAGCGATATATAGAGAATAAATTGAGCCTTAAACTAGAATTTCCAAATATTTTCTATCATTAAGGGTTCTAGTAAAATTCCTCTTATTGCCTGACTCTCCATTTGTCTGTTTGTATGTTTTGTACTAGATATATCAACAACTAGCTGGCTGTGGACTTGAAATTTTACATCTAACTTAATTTTCTATTTAGTCAAAGTAATGTTTTATTATTGGAATGCTGTGTATATTTGGCTGAGCATTTGCGTAGCCTAACTATCCGCATTATATCTAGAAATAGAGTTCTTACTTATAATTTTGCATTTTGTATGTATAATTTAACAAGAAACTGAGTTGTTAAATGTCTATATAGACAAAAATAAGGTTGATAATGGTGCATGTCCATCCTTTGGATTTGGCTGAGCTTCGTTACAGCCTGTCACTCTGTAGGCTGTTAAGATTTTCTGTCTGATCCACCGTATGTCTGTCCACATGATATGTCATGAATGAAATGAGATATATACGTTAAAAATTGCATGGAACTACACCAATCTTGTTACGTGACATGTGGTCTGGAATACTGCTACCATAAAAACTATAAGAGTAAAAGAATATGACTTCTAAAACATTCGATTCAACCATATTCTCCAGCAGGATAGAACATGTAATCACTAAAGGTTGGAGATCAAGAAGGTTTGAATAATAAGATCCTTCAACAATAGATCGACCTCATGGGTCCTGAAGACAGGGCGTAGCTTCACTGGCCTCCAAAGAATAACTGAAACTTAAAGTGTGCGATTTTTCTTGTTCAATAAAATATTTGGTTTGTATGCTTCCTTTCCAGCTACAGAATCGTCGTACTCTGTCAAGACTTAGCCACTACGCTTTAAGTCGTATTTCGCTTTGAATTTTCCGTACTTTCAAAAGGAGGTTGTCTTCTCATAGTCTTTGTATGTAACAAAAATATTTATGTTAGTGCTAGGAAAATAATTTGTTTTATATTTTTATATATTCGTGTTTAAAATCAGCGAATATTAAAAAAATTCTAGTAACTCATTAGAGAAAGCTGAACAATAAAAGTCTTCTAATTGACAAGACAAATGGATTCAATACAAAGCAGAGGGTAAACCATAACTATAAACTATAACTGGCGAATGCCAGGTGCAAAAGGAAGAAAAAAGTGGGTGACATCTGCAGGAAAATTTCTCACCGACTGGTCAATATCAAGGGTCCTAACGACAAAGCATTGGATCTGTGAGGTCTTCAAAACTCAAGGAATTTTCCCTTTTGGGGGTTTACAGAATATTATGCTTATACCTTACTATCCAGTTATGGTGGTAAAACTGCATAATAATGGTCATAGAAGTTGGCTAATAGGAGCAGATATGATTGTCAATGGATTTTCCCCCCGGATCCAAAAGAGTGGAAATGTAGCCTCCATAGCATGTAAAAATTTTGATGTCAATGCTTCGGATAAAAGTATTTCTAAATGTCCGCATTAACTGTTTTTCAAAGTATGCGCGTTTAAAACAGAATGATATTTGAAACACTCAATATCTCATTAGAAAATTATTGCCTGATCCTGATATGATTGTGAAGCTGAACAATAAAAGTCATCGAATTGAGAAGAACAATGGGCCCAAATATAGAGCAGAGAGTAAACCATAACTGGTTGAAAGCCAGACAAAGGACGCAAAGTGTAGCTCTCTGCAGGGAAATATGTGCATTATTGCCGCTCCCTGTAATGGGTGGTTGGCGAGAAGCAGTAGTCTCCCGATAGATTGATGTTGACAACAATCTGTCTTCTCATAGGCGGGCGATGAGTGTGACTATTTAAACGTTTATAGAAACTTTGTCTGTTTGTATTCGTTTGGAAGAATATTATTTTTATTTGGAAAGTATCCAGGATTTTAAATAGTGAAACGAGTTTTATTGGAAAGGAAGACAAAATATAACTTACTAAAAATAATTACTTCGATTTCCAAAGTAAAAATGAAACATATATGGACTAATAAAAGTACATATGCCTGGTATGTTCAAAAGTCTTCAAAAGTCTTCTAAAGAACTGAATTATTAACATAACAACTGAATGTGTCTATACCAAGTAGTGCTGTTTGATTGTAACTGCAATAATGTGGAAATATAATTTTTCTAGTAATCGTGTATGATTTTAATAAACAGTATACTTTGGATTTTGCCTACCAATTTTTTAATACTTTTTCTAATTAAGTTTCAAACATTGAAACTTTTTATGAAATTTGGCACAAAACATGTACAAGAACATCATTTAGAATACTATGATAGAAATTTGATATTTCTATCATATTTAACGTAAGCAATTCCTAATCACCCTATATTTGAAAGTTTTACTTTCCTAATAAAACATAATAATATGTAGTAAGAGCATATACAGTCAGATGGATAGAAAAATAATTATTTTTGACCTACAGGTACCTTCTCACATTTTATTAATCTAAACCTTTACAATTATTTTGCATGCATTTTTTACCATAAATTTTAATTAGCTTGTGTCATAATAAAGAACATTAAGGCACTTTTAATCAAATTGGTAGCCTCCAAAGAAGTTTACGTTATTTTAATCATGCTAGGTTTGGTTGAAATCTCTTAGAAGTTATGTCTGTTAACATAATAACTTGTACAATTAATAAACAAATAACCGGTACCCGCAGCTTCGCAAGCAATTTAAAAAATTTAAGTCCTTATACTATTTAGCAAAAGCGCTTATGGTATACAGTAATATTATGGAGGGATATGACAGTTTTCAAACATAAGTAAGCATACATCAGGAGCATATTATAAAAAAGAAAAAAAAGAAGAAAAAAAAAACGGAGAGTTACTTATATCGTGTTTTGCACGTGTAGAAGCTGTAGAAACATTTCTGGTTCGAATTAATTATGTTTACGTCGTCATAACTAAGTTGCCCGGTCAAAAAAATAAAAATAACTAATTTTCGGAAACCTACTTCGGTCAAAAAGCGTTTACTTCTAGCCCTTGTCATCTCGTACTTCCGATCCAAGATATTCCAGTGCCATAGTAGAGTTTAAAAATGGTTTAAAATGGTATAATTAATTTTATTACTTGTATTAAACACTTTCGGAGCCTACATTAATCATATTCAATTGAATTATTCTCATAGTAACGAATACTTTTCAAGAAATTATACAGACGCAAAGAAGATATCTTATTAATCAACAAAAAACAAAATTTATTCTAAATAACGTGAGATTTATATAACACGTTTTCTGTTACTATATGATGCTTCACAGTTGGAATTTAATAATGTTATAGCAACTTTGGAATGTCCATCGTTGAAACTTTGTGTTATAATACATAAGAATGTAAAACAGTTGTACAAAAATCTCTTACAATTGTTGGCTAAGTTAAAAATAGATCAATTACAATCAACACATAAACAAGTCTGGGAGTGGTTCTTTTCATGCATATTGTGTTCTATCTCCATATTGGTTTTTATATATCCGAGTCAAAGCATAAAAACAAACTTTTGAATTACGTGATCCGTAGTAATAGAAATACGGATTTGAACGTGATTGCTGACCTAATCCTTTAGATCTGGTCAGACTACTGCTTCCAACGTTAAAATATCAGCTTGGCGTATTGGGAGAATTAACAATTTCCACTATAGCTAGTGGGTTTACCAATACAAAAGACATAACATCACAAAACAATTAAAACATTTACTAGGAGTCTAAAAACTAAACTTTTTGCACTTTCATATTGTACAGAGACGTCATTAAACACATAGCATTGAATAATGAAATAAATTTGATTGCAGTCACTAGAGGCCAATTTATTTTCTCCTAGCGATATCAATTTATTCAAAAAAATAAAACGAAGGCGATAAAGAATAGTATTAATTTTGGCGTTACAAAATGTTTCATTTTGGCCGTAGCTTTATTAGTTATATAGCCTTTTTAAAGGATTGTAATTACGATCACTGTGAACAGGATGAACTAAATGAAAATAGATGTTTTACAAACTCACAATACCTGCCACAAGGATATTGATAGTAATTTTGGTTCATTTATTCAGAATCTTTAATTTGTAGAAAGTATACAATTACAGCTAGCAGCTGAACTGAGGGAAATACAAATACTCCGTATAGCCTTCCCTGTAATTCATACACTTTATTCATTGAATAAAGAATGCTCTCCATTACTGAAATCAGTACGTCTCTAGAATAAATATTACAACTTAACTTTACAACCGTTTGTTTGAACTAGAAACAATCACAAGTAATCGTTAGTCAATCTGAGTACGTTAAGTATGAGTTAAGTTGTAGAAACTCGCATCAAACAAAAATACAAAGTGCTTTTTCAGGTCCTTGCTCTTATATTATGGGAACTTCCAAACTTAGGGAAAGCCTTCATGAATATTTATACGACTTAATCTCATTACATCGGGAGTGTAGGGTGTAACAGGGAAAGTAAAATAATATGATCAAGCCTTGAAGTTCGAGTATGCTAATGAGTCTGCTCTACGAAAACTATTGTTCTAAAGTTCTACAAGTGTTTGTGAAATTCTTAGAGCCTAAAAAAATCATACAGCTACTATTGCTGTAAAAATAGTCAATTGATGTTTTTATATAAAAAATATAAGTATAAAAATATCAGTGTATATATATAAAATGTTTAAAAATTGCTGCTTTTTTATTTACGTAAATTTAACTTTATTATTTTGATTTGTTTTTTTTTATGTACTATTTTTTGTTAATCATAAACGACAAATGCCGAAATATTAAAGGTAATTTACATCAAGAAGTATACTTAATTTATATATATATATATATATATATATAGTTTTCTTAATTCTTGTTTACGTGTTATAGTTTTGTATTAATTTTTATTTAAAACTTCCTGAAGACGGGGGTATTAAATCCCCCGAAATATAGAAGTGAAAAATGGTTCTTCTGTTTTTTTCTATTCAACACAGTGATTAGAATATATATATACTAATCACTGTGTTGAATAGAAAAAAAACTGAAGAACCATTTTTCACTTCTATATTTCGAGGGATTTAATACCCCCGACTTCAGGAAGTTATACTCTCTTAGACCAGTTTCAAAAGAAAACTACAATTGTTTAATGTACAATATTTCGTTGTAATTAACAACTTTGTCAAGTACACGTATAAAACACACACAGAATAAAATAAACAAACAAAAGAAGAAACACCTGATAATACACATTCTAAATGTAAATACAATGCTTACTTCTCTCAAACTAAGGTGGGCAAAGTCTTTAAATTAATAATTAAATTAATAGTCAATCAGTAACTTTGTCTTTTATATCCTACACTTTATATTTGAAAATATATAAAGTTAAGAGACCATTGCTAGTCACACTATTTAGATAATGAGTACTCACCTAGTCGCTGAAATAAAAAAAAAACGGCGAGAAAATTAATGGTTACTCCTTAGAGAATTTCAACACTATAAATGTAAATGTATGAAATGTCGTTAAAAATAATTAAACACATGGTTGTAAAGTGACTAAACAATGTTTACATAGAACAATGTTGATTACATTTGACAGACTCTTTCAATTAGTATTTCAGAGCTTTAGGGACCAAGATGTCATTTTTACTACTTTAGAGACCAGTGGGGCATAGCCCAGAAAGAATTTCTAAATAAGAATAGGCCTATATTTATCGCAGGGACCGTAAGAACATCCATGTGAAATTTAAGTATATCCAGTTGAATAGTTTACGAATGAAAGCAAAACAAAAAGGTACTATAGAATTTATAATGTTATTAGGATGTGTGAACCAGGAATACCAACTTATCCACTAAATTAAAAGTCTTTCAATATTATGCATTATTGAGAGGTAATCGAAGAGAAACATTTCGATGGAGACGGTGGTATAATCTCTATTACAGCCCTCATCTCACCATAACCCTCTCACCGAAAGCCACCCCTGGGTTCACCTTCTCATTGTTAACTATCGACAGTATCGATCAGACGTCAGTCAGTTAGCCTCTTCTATTTATAGCGCTTGTGCACAAAAAGCGCCAACTTCCACATTTCCAATGCAGCGATATCGTTAAGAGTTTTCTACTGAAGTTAGGTTTGCCTGTCGTTATCACCTGTGTTAAAATGTTTGACTTGCAAATTACGAATGTATAAAATAATCTCAAATACTGTCGGTGGAATTAAGAGCTGTGAAAACGTAAAATATGTAATGATTTAATTAACTATGTGAAAGTAACTATGACATTGTATCGTATATAACTCACAAAATACTAAATCCGAGGCTGTAAATCGAATACGAAGAGGTATTTCAGGGCCTTGCTCTCATCTTGTCGTAACCGTCAAACTTAGACAACGCCCTTTATGAGTATTGATTTTGATTTAATCCCTTAAAGCAAGAAGGGAGTAACAGTGAAAATAACACAATTTGATTAGGGCTTGAATTTTAAAGATCTGATTTAGGGATTTACATTTTTTAAATTGTGACCTAATATAAGACAAATATATCTTAAATATTTTTTTGGTTGGAAAGAATGTACTTTAAAAAATTGTGTCACTCACTGAAGCTCTTATGTACAGTTTCAAATTTTCAAGTTTTTATCTTCAGATGATTTTATTTAGGACTCATTAGAAGATGCTTAAATTGTCTACTTTAAATACTTGTAATATCTCGTGGAGTGTTAAGAGATTTCGCTCCTATTTCTGTAATCATGAAAGTTATCTTGAAGAGCTATGAATTTAAATTAAACCAATATTTTCACAACCCATAATACATTGCATCATCTTAAGGAGAAGGTTCATAAGTTCTAAAACTTGCAAGGAAGTTCTCACAGCCCTGAGCAACTACATATTTATTGTCAAAATATTAATAAAGGAATGTTAAACTGATATTCTTCTCTAACAATAAATATTAATTTATTTAACAAAACATAAAACTGAGCATGTACCGGATTAATTGCAAATTTGATGAAGTTTAGCACTTGACGATACATTGTTAAAAGCTATGTTCCATATTACCATTATGTATCTTGCGGAAATATTACTGTGAACCACAACAATGGCAATTATAAGTTTTATTTCCTTATAAAGGAATTCCTAAGAAAAGAACCCTACAGATAAAACAGGGAAATTGTGATGTTCCGACCTCTTTTGAGACAATAATGGTAAAATGTGGACTGATCATAGGATATAGAATAATTAGTTAATAATGTTTTAATACAACTCTCTCTCACACATACATACACGCAAGCACACATACACATCACTTAGTCTGCGTTAACAATGTAAAGGTTTCCCGATAGATTTCTATTTTAAATTCAGGTCAATTAGCTTTGATGGAGAAAACTTTTCTGGAGAGATTACTCTAAGACGAAAACAAGAGTATTATTTATAAGATTACTATACTCGTGTAGGGCGATAAGGGAGAGTAGAGTGTTGTAAGTTGAAACACAGGATATGGGATTACGTATTTCTTTACCCTTTGTAAGAAATAGAAGAAACCTTTTTTTGTTTTATTTGTTATGGAATCATACTAGTACTTTTTATATAAGGTTTAAATTTAAATAGTTGTAATTTGACAGGTGACAGGATATCAAATATTTTACATCGCTTTGTTACATAGAACAGTACGTTTTGAGTGTCAGAATGTATTGTTTTTTTTCCAGGAGGCAAAACATATAATATGTAAGGTTAAACAAACCCATATAAATATACGGTGATAGACTTGCTAAACTAAAAAAATAACAATAAAACAAGTTGTGTGTTAAGGAAATCCAAGCATATACCTGAGATGTGCGTGTATATCATTCAGAATAAGCAATATTATGACTACAATTTGAACGAACTGCGCTAATCAAGCTATACGCAACAGAGAACGTGAGAACCTTAGGAAAAATCTCCATACATTCCATAGTATGCGGTATGTCTAAAATACAAAACCGGATAGGGCTGGTTTTTATTCATGATCTCAAGGTCATAGAGTGTGTTCGATATTTTCGGTCGAGGTTCTTTTTTTAATTACAATTCCTTAGGCTTTATAGTAAACTATTTTTTAATATTGGTAGCAGACGTTAGGCATAAAAGTTGATCTGATTTTTCTACGAAGTATTCTCCTCACAGTGTATTATATGCCAGTTTCATCCGACTTCATAAAATGATTTTCATTCTTAAATTTTCAACTTGTGCAAAAACTGAACACTTTTTGAAAATTTAAACAAAAATTTGATAAGAATTACGGATATTAAATAGGGTTATCTCGTGAAATGAATACCTACAATTATTTTTGGTCGGACAAGTAATGATCTTGAAAATAGTAGCAGTTATATGAACAGTCAATGTGTTTACTGTTATATGATTTATGTTTGCTAAACCAATACTTGAAATTATTAGATTTGAATTATTTTTACACATTTATAATAATAATAAAGTCTAGCAACGCTATTTTGATAAATATTAAACATTGCCATAAGGAGGAAAAAAATTAAAGTTGTACTTTTTAAAGAAGTGCCTTAGGACTTGCACCTCCGAATCCACGATAAGGTAGAAGAAGGTCGCTCGCCGCGAAAGTCCCACACTACACGGTAGACGTGCCAGAAGACAATTTAGAGTGCACTGCAGAACTATAAGAATTTTTGCAACTAAAACCACGAAGTTCTTATTAATTAATCACATTCAGACGCAATATTTGGTCACTTGGGCGGATATATTAACATGCAGTCCACAAGTTGGACGGTTCACGTCACCGTATTTGTCGTGTGGCCATGTAATATTTGTCGTCACTGTTAGTAGAGCTGTGTTTGCTTTATTTGCGCTACTGTGGAGGACCTTGGCTTGTTTGGCCGCTGTATGTTTTGATCGGTGCTACTTACTACACTCGGTAACTTCCACGTTAGTGCAAGTCACATTACGTAATTTATTACTTAATTTTGGACATGAATAGTGGCCAGACTAAATATTAGTTGATAATATTCTGGAGGATTACCACCAATAATTCGCGTATAATTAATAAATAGTTTGTTTTGGAACAATAGAACCAACATGTAGTGCAGAACAGTGGCAATAAACTAAAATTACATCCAAACGAATATGTAGAAAAATGAAAATAAAAATATATAGGAGAAGCCGTCCTCCTTTTAAACCTCATTGCGTCCGTCCTCGTAGTTGAATGGCCTGTGCGAGGATCTTGTGAAACAGAGCAAGGGGAAGAGTCAATAAAATTCAGGTCGATAGTACTGATTATTAGGGTTTCAGACAGTTTTTGATACTGCGCTATCTGTACCTCAAGTCCACAGAAGGACGTCAAGAAGACACTCTCGATTACCTTTTTGATCAATCGATGATAACAAAAACTCTACAACATTGTTTTTGCACGATTGCATAATTATTTACAAACTCTGTTTTGTTTGGTAGTAAACAAAAGCATGAACAGCGCGAGGGCGAGCAGCTCGTATACCAGTGCATAGCCTGAAGGTCTATTCATTGCAACATTACGATCTGTTGACTAACCAATATCTCATTATCTCCGGATCGATTCTGTATTGTTTACTGTATTGCCTATTGCCCAATTTGACCGTCTATTAAGCACGATTTCTCGATGACTGTTCCATTTAGGTTTGCGTTTCTTATTGCCCGTTTAAGTATAACTTATAATTATTAGTTATTATAACTAACATATAACCTTCTTAGTTATTTTCATTAAATTCATAATTATTTATTGCTTTGTCTGATTAAATACTAGTAACCAGCTTTATTTGTATCGTTTAGAAATAAATCCAACTGTGAAAGTTAATAATGCACTGTCATTGTTTTCTGGCTTTTTGTTTTCATATGTATATTTATAGTGTCATTGAATATAGTTAAATATAGGCAAGGTACCCATAGCTGACTCCCAATGATATCCCTCTCACTTCTATTAAAGTAATTTTTCCAAGAAGATTCTTATCAAATATTTTTCTAATATAATGAATAAATATTAATGATCCAAAAGTTACTAAACCTAAGAAATGTTTATCGAAAAATTAAAACACCATTGAAAATGTATTTTTCTGATAGTGTGAAAACAAACCCAACTGTTTCCTTCATATTGATAACAAAAATTCAATATCTTTTTAGTGAAGTTTGTCTTAAAATACGATCGAGTTCCTTTCGTAAAGTTAAAATCTTAAAATAAAACAATTGTATAGTATTTCATACATGATTGTAAAACTGTGTTGTTACATCCTGATGTTCGTAGTGAATTCCCTCTTAAGAATTTCACAATGCTTTTTGTATGGTTTATTCATTTTGATTTCGATTTTAGTTGTATGTTAGGTTAGTTATCCACCCGAGGAAGAGAGCAGATTGGGATCAGAAACGTAGTGTTTCTGATTTCTTGTATCATCAGGTAAAATTACCAAATACATCATGTTGACTCCACGTAGCAGATTCCGTATCACCACGATAGCTGTGTTTTGTAGTGATTTCCATGAGTGTCAATTTTGAACACCAGAACAACTAAATTCAATATCAGGATTATTATTTAGTGACAGACCAGAGAAAGGTGACAAGAGGAAATGGTTTATTTAATTAATTATTATTATATTTCAATAAATTTACAAGAATACACGTTCCATAGACATTTTAGTCCTCTTACAAACCGATTGGGCCCAGGACTTCCTCACTGAGATAATCACTGTGGAAAATCCTCACCTGTATCATTAACGAAATAAAATCTAACTATTCAAGTCCAAACATAATATCATAAAATTCAAGTTGTTAGAACCTACCGTAGCTATGAAAAAACGTGGAGAGGTATCTGCCGTTCATATTTTCTCTCAGTCTTAACAATACATAACTTCTCAGATTAGCAACACCGTAAATCTTGTTTTATTGGGAAAGTTGTAAAATATCCCTACTAACATATTTCTGAGATTACTAATGTTATGATAATTATAAGGACGAGCTAATCTATATACACAAAAAAATCATGTTGGTTACACCATTTATAATTAATTAAAGAATGGCTGCACCGATTATAACTATTTCTGATTTTTTGGATTCTTATCCACGCCAAATAGCAGATTAACTATTAAAATATAGTAAAAGTTCACGAAGAAATCAGGTAATTAGAAACAAATTAATATAATAGTATATATGAAAGAGCCTGTTAAATGTATTCAACTGTTCTGTGTAAACTTTGTTTTATGAAATCACAACCATATTATGTTTAATTAATTTAATGACTATTTCCAATTAAGTTATATTTATGGTCTGGAATGCTTGAGATATGCTTGATATACTAATTTCAAACTGTTTTGTAAATACTGATGAGCACAGAGTAAGGAAATTTTCAGATAAAACAGTTAAAAGTTGTAATACAAATTTAACAATGAATTTTAGGAAATCTTATGTATGCAGAGCTTGATCGGTAGTGCAATGCATATACTAACGACATAATTACTATATGACTTTTACTAAACACTTTAAAGCTATTAAAAAACCATCTTAGTTGTTTTAGTAGTTGACAGAAGAAGGCTTCTCAGTCTCAGAAATATATATTTCCTTAATTGGAGAAACAAGGCAAAATAAACTATGGCAAAAAAGAAATAGAAAAACCGGAGTTAATTGCAATGGCCATAAATAAACACTTTTTGTCATATTTCATTGATCGTAGCAAGAAGACAAATTCAACATGGGCGTCGGAAATGTATCAATCGAACCAAAAATGCACATAAACGTGCAAAGCCTAAGACATTGAGTGCCAAGTCGCGGGCAACTGATAGTTATTTGGAATTTTAGTATTATATGGGTTTAACTGCAAAATACTACATTTATTAGCATTTTTTTACAGAGCTAAACGAGATATACAAATTTAATTTTAGAAATGTTTATTGTTAATCTGTAATGTCAGGCTGCATGTACAGGAACATTTAATTAATTTTGTTTTCTACGTATTCATTTTGGTGATTTTAAGCTATTGCTCTGGAGTCTGCACAATCGTCCCAGAAATAAAGAATTTTGTTCATTATCCTCGCGTTGTTGGCTATCCTCAACAATATCTTTGACTAGAGTATTGTTCCTAGTATTTACCATTTTTTGTTGAAATAAATAATCCATAATTATGACTGACTTAATTAGTTCTGAAAACGGATTATCAAAATTCGGTAGAAAAAAGGATTATGCAGGACTGTTGGAATTAAAACTCTCATATAACGTAAATAATTGGACGAAATTTCCGGGAACATGAAACGGTGGAAGACGCTCAAACAATAAAACCATTTTAGACGTCTCTTGAAGTGTTTACACTGATGCAGATATTTGCGAACACGGGGATGTTCTTAGTATTACATCATTAAATCTTTTCTTGCTACATTAGCATTGAAATAAAGAAGACCTAATCTAAAAAATGGAATTCCTCTTTCTGAAGTTACTGTATTACAATATTCATATATAAGTGATCACAGTCTCCAACAAAAACTGAGTTTTGAGCCACATGGAAAATACGACTTGAAAGATAAGTACATAGTAAATAAAATAAGAAAAAGTTAGAGTAAGTGTACGGGTTTTTTAATTTTTTTTGCAGATAAATAATAGATATACTTTGAATCAAACGAAAATAGTATTAGGAAAAAAGTTTCTCCTCCCTTACGAAGACGCGCGTGCGTTCGAAAACGGGAACGCGAATAAACACCGGTGACAAGGTATATGACGTCACGTGGCAACCGTTACCATTGTAGGGGAAGCGGATGACAGGTGAGACTCATTATAATCTCCTGTTCATTGTTTCACATATAATGACGGGCAGAGGAGATACGTCATTGTTGCTCAAGGATCAGTGTAATTTATATCAGGATGTATATTTACGTTTCTTAGTTACTCTTATTAGATCAAATATGTACGTGCGTTGTAATGTTTTGAATATGAAAATATTTACGCGTAAATGTTAAAGTTTAACTTTATCTTTGCAGTATATAGTGAGTGAGCCACATAAATGAGAGAGCACGATCAGAATGTACCTAAAGTGATACATGTTAAGTGAAAGGTTAAGCTCTCAACTTTAGTCAAATGCCCGTTATAATAAGATTTGTTACCTTCGTATACCGATTAATGAGTCATAACGTCAGTATTAATATATTAGACTATATACTTACAAAATTAAACATCAGACAAAGATATTGTTGTTGGTGGGTTGCTTGTTGATAACGTAGTATATAATCAGGTAACTAATGTTTTAAAAATAGGGTCATTTAGTAATTTAAGCAATATAATTTTATGATAAAACATCTTTACCATAGGGAATGGTAGTTAGCCCACTTTTAATTTGTAAGCTTGTTAAAATATTAAACACGGGAGCCATAAAGTATTATTAATTAATCTCCCCCAGGAGGGTTCACTTCTGACTGGTTTATACCTTCCAGTTGAACCGATGTGTAATTTAAATCTGGGTTACTTTATGCATGTCCAGGAGCGACACACCACTAACCGCAAATGTCGAGATTTTGGGGTGCAAGGGCAATTCGATAAGTCTAGTATACTGCGGGAGATGGCTGTTGGCATTGGTGGGGCTCCCTATGTTGCTAGCCTAGACATAAGGGCGTGATGCCTTTGCTGGCTTATTGCATATCCCTTATTTCAAGGAGACATGAATGAGATTAATACCCAAAATCCTTCTTCATGGATATTGACAGGAGGCGCCACCTACCCTCAACCTTATCCATCCAGAATGTCATTCTGGAAGCAGAGCAAAGTCCTTATAGGACTAGGTGTAATTTTCTAAGCTTCTTTTCTAAGAGAACAAAACAAAGTATTAATGATTTTTATTCTGATTAATATGTTTCACTTTGATTACATGGAAACATTTGCACACTGCATAATCAATTTGTGGTTCTTTGTTTACATATAATACTCGATGGGGATTTACATTTAAAAATGTAGTTTAACTCCAAATCCTCCATTTAATGATATAACGATTCCCCCATGGATATTGGTAGAAATATTTCCGTTGAAAAGATAAAGGGGGGAAGGACTTTTGAGATATTGGTCACTTATTACTTAAAATTACTTATGCGAGTATACTCCAAGCGTTATTTTACAAAGGTTTGTTATTAGTTTAAAATAATTCCCTCAGGTATTAAATTTGTTGATACAGGCTGATTTCGGTAATTCATTAATATATTGCTATGTAATAATTTTGAGATGCTTTTTTCCTATATATGTGATATAAATAAGTATTCCATACTTAATGAATTAAGTATTACATATTGAAGTATACTCCCTGAATTTAATTGTTTAAAGTATAATTACTAAGCATATTTTAATAGTTAGTTTTCTGTTCGGTAAAACGGCAAATAATAATACAAATTTATTTAAATTAAATATTAAGAAATACCTGATTGAAAAAGCAAAAAAATATATAAAACAGATTTTATAACCTTGGCCAAAATTTAAACTTAATAATTACAATCTGTTCAGCTGATCTTTTAGATTTTTATAATTCGTGTGCGCCATAACCGGTGTGTATAATTATAAAAAGGTAAAAGACATTACCAGTATTGAGGAATACAATTACTGACCTAAAGTAAGATATAAGCCAACTGGAATACAGATGTTGAGTAGCTTACATCTGTCACAAGTCATTCAGGGAGGGCACTTCGTTTAATGGACAGAGAGACTAGCTCTAAACCACTTCACTCGTTATATTTAACGACAAACTAACATGAGCAGGGTAACACAGTTTGCGTGGACATACGGGAAATGTTTGATACGAAACGTCGCCCTATTTCAGTTAAACAGTTACAGTGCATTAAGTGTTAACTGCACGCCCGTATCTCACAACTTGGGCAGACATATTAACGCTCTGTAGTGAAATCGAGTACTTTATTGCCCTTATAACGCTTAAGCGGTCTTCGTATTATTTAACAGGTGCTCAAACACTGTGTTTTATATATAAATAAATGAATTTTATTTCTCTTAATAAAAAACATGGAAATAAATACATATACAAGCTTGAAAAATTAAACTGGTCACTTTAACAAGTTGTGTGACCAGTGTTGTAAAAAAACACATAAATTACAAAATAGAATCATTACAGTCTAGCATTATTTGAAAGTCTTTGTATGCGCCTGCTGTAACATCTGATGGTAAATAATTCTCTTTAAAAAGTATAATATATAATTTCAAGTATAGAAAACATAATTGTGACAAGATGTAAAGAATATATGTATATATACAGTATAAAAATATAAAGTGCTATACTAAGAAGCTTGTGAGGTAGCCTATGTCCAGTTGACAATAAAGCCAAGTGATTGCTATCCTGGAATAATATTTTTTATTTGTTGCATTTTTATGTGAAGCGGAAGTTGATTAAAAAATTTCGTACTTAAGGAATGACGGAAAACCGATTTATTTACTTTGGGTAGCTTAAAATATTTACTTTCAAAGCTTCTTGTACTGTAAAGATGATTTGGCATGATATTTCCTCTATTTCCGCCCCGAATAAAAAATATTCTCAGGAATTTAGAAATGAAAAGATGCTGGATCGGTAAAATACGCAACTGCTGGTACAAAGGAAAAGAGCTTGATAGTTTAGATTTTTTTAGAACTATACGCAAGAAATGTTTTTGAGTAGTTCTTAGTACTTAGCTATTAATGTTTTGTAAGTAACCCCCCAGCATTGCAAAGCATACTGTAATGTTGAATTAATTTGATTTAATTGATTTATCATCTTGAATGTTGCTATTTTATTTCTTTCATTGAGGTTTTATATGTATGCAGATGGTGTTGATTTATTACACAATGCATTTGCTTCAAAATCAAAGTATTAGAAAAACTATGGAAATCACAAAAATAGTAAGTAAACAAATAAATACATTTTATTTACGCTAAAATGGATATTACGAATCGACTACTCCACTACATGTATGGAGAACAGTGTATGGAGAAAAGCTGCTTGTTTGACGACACAAAGTGATACGAAGAAGTCGAAAGAATGGTTCAAAGAAAACATCACAACAACGTACATCTAGACTACAGTCAATCAAAGAAGGGGATGAATTTTCCATGGAAAGGATGATACAAACAGAATGTCAAGAGTGTGTGAAATGAGGCAAGAAATCTTTGATGTCGCTTTTGAATGTATCAATGAGATCTATTTTTAGCATGAGGTACAGTTTGTTTTGTATCAAATTGCTCCAGACGCATGAAAAATGGAATGATCAGAGGAGATAAAAGGGGCTTTATAAAAGCTCCGTGTTGTTTTTTCAACCTAAATACGAAGGATGTTTGGGATTGTGGCAGTAATTAAAATGAGAAAGTATGAAACAGCATACTGTTACTGACAAAGATGTGACAATATTAATATAAAAAAAGCTGATAAACCTGCAACATCTTAAGACCGATCTTTATCAATCCATTACCATTGAGACCTTAAATTCAAACTTTGCAATAATGGAGCGATCATAGATTTTAAACTAGTGTCCTCTCTTAATTATAGCGTTTCGTTGTCTTGACTGGTATATCCTTCTGAAATTTCAAAGGACCTGACCGTAACCACAACTAATAACTTAACTTAAGTATGGGAATGCTGACCACCAGTGGAAGGATTGCAAAAGTATGTCTGACAACAAGAAACCAGCAATACCTTGGACAGTATAGCCACTTCTTTACTTCCGAAGAACTCTTTGAAGTATAAAGTAGATAGTATACGCATTTCTTATAAACCCCATAAAACACGCGCAGTCTGTAGAGAAATCTTTAAGACATTCTTCATGTAAATCCCAAAGTAGTTGCTGAAAATTTGGAACACATATATGAATGGTGTAGTTGAAATGATGTAGGAAGTGGACAGTATAGTCACTTCTTTACTTCCGAAGAACTCTTTGAAGTCTAAAGTAGATACGCTTGTCTTTTTTTGTTCTCTTAGGACAAGAAGCTTATAAATTGCACTTAGTCCTGTAAGGACCTTTGCGCTGCTTCCGGAGTGATAGGATATTCAGGATGGGTAAGGTTAGGGATTAGGGGCCGCCTCCTATCGAGATCCATGAGGAAGAATTAGGGCACTACATCTCAAAGTCATCCCGGAAGAAGGGAGGCCAGCTGTGAACCAGCCTCTCCAGTCAAAGTAGGCAGGGGGTGGCACACCCTTGTTGAGGTTAACGAGAGCCTCTGAGGTAAGGGAACAAACCCCACCAACTCCAACAGCCATCCTCCACAGTAGGCTAGACCTATCGAACTGCCCATGAATCCCAGAATCTCAACATTTGCGGTTAGTGATGTGCCGCTACTGGACATCCATAAGGTTGCCCAGATTGAAAGTGGCACATCGGTTTTTGCTGTGCCCAGTGGTGGGTTCAACTGGTAGTTATAAACCAGCCAGAAGTGATCCCTGCTGGGTGTACGCTTGTCTTACAAACCCCATAGATCACGCGGAGTCTGTAGAGAAATCTTTAAGATATTCTTCATGTAATTCCCAAAGTAGTTGCTGAAAGTTTGGAACACATATCTGAATGATGTAGTTTTATGTACTCACCAGCAAGGGAATACCAAAACCACGATACACTTTATTGAGTAGCTTAAGGACATACATGTTAATAAAATAGCACCCAGAAAAATTTAAAAAGGTAAATTACCACTTTAAAATGATTATACCATCAAACCTACATAACTGTAACTATAAAAACGGTGCCTACTGAATTATATATTATACTCGTCTGTTAGAAATTGGCAAATTAACTATAAATAGTATAATAAATATTATGAAACCTACTGCTTCATCACAAATAAAAGTTAAAATTTTACTATTCAGTCGTGAATCTCTTAATCTACGAAGAGGATGAATTAAAGAATATAAGAATGCGTTTTGATAAAAATTAAAATAATACTTGAGCAACAATGATGCCAGTCCCTCACCTAGTCATTATAGGTGAAACAATTGAACAGGAGATTATAATGAGTCTCACCTGTCATACCCTTCTTCTACACTGACGTCACATGCCTTGTCACTTGCGTATGTTCCCGTTCCCGCTTTTTGTAAGATCACATGTGTGTTTGTGAAGAATATATACTATTCTTCGTGCTTTCTTCATTTGATTTAAGTAAATGTCTTCACTTATTATTTGAAACAAATTTAAAGCCATATATTTATGTTAAATGTGCCTGCCATTTTAATAGGCAAAAATATAGTTCTTTACTTCACAGTATAGATGATTTCAAATTATTTAAACGGCAGCGTTTTTATATTAATACGAGATCTGTATCTTGATTATGACTCCATAGCGACAAAAAATATAAACTTTAGTAAACCTCTTACTGTAAGCGCTTAATATTTTGTAATCATTCAAGATAGAGAGCTCCCAAATTTTGGTAATAATATATTAAAATACCATTTATCAAGGGATTGTCATAATACCAACCTTGGGCAAATTAAAACTTAGAGCTTTTATTGCATCTTCAGTTACACATGCATGTCTAGATGATATAATAAAATGTATTTGGAATTTGAGAGGAGTAAATAAAAACCAAAATGTAACCATTGGTAACTAAACAAATTAATGCCTTTATTCATGATACGTAAGATTATTTGAGAAAAAAAAACATTTCTGACAACCCTATAAACAGACAAACTGCTGAAAAATCTTTAAATGCTTTGCCGATTACTTAGAAATGGAACTCTCATTATACTGGGGAATACGGAGTTTTTAAGGGTAGAAGAACGGGGTTTGCGTATTTTTAGAGACTATCCAATGTAGTATTTGCAAACGTTGCCATTTTTACCATCAGTTTTTGTTTGTCTTTCGCTGCTAACTTATGCCTACACATATTTGTTCATATTCTCTGTTTATTGTATGCCATAGTTTATCTTATCACTATTGTTATTTTTACTGTTTGCTGTTTTGAAACATTGTTATGAATATCCCTGTTATATTATTTTATAGTTTATTACGTTATTTATGTTATTATGTTATTTCTATTGTTATAGTTTATTTATTGTTGCGTTCTTTCATTATGGTATTGTTACAGTTTTAAAACATTTATATACGTATTTATTCTAGCATATATCATGCCTTGCAATAGAGTATTATGTAATATTTTTTTCAGCCTTTCACATGTTTTGTTGTGGAGTTTCTTGTTTAGGTTAAGTTGTATAATAATTTAGTATATTGATCTTGAATGTAAAAATGGAGAGTTATGTCCTTTGGAAATAAATAAATAAATAAACATGGAAAAATAATTTCTATGTTTTATGTTGTCCAATATTTCGTTACGTTGAGTTTATCCTTATAGTTTAGTGAAGATATTATATTACTTTTTACACTCTGTATAGAAATGCTTGGTGACTAGGTCGTGTGTTCAAAGCAGAAAGGCCGAGGATCATTATCACATACCGCTTTACCATTGACAACACTTTTGACTATTAAAAAATAACAATTGAAGGAATGGAAGATATCAGCCCAAAGTGAAGACCAAGGCATTGATTACTCACCTTACAGATGACAAAAACCGATGTGAAACTGTCACAATCTGAGGAGCGCAAGTGCTGGACCAATCAGAGGATGCAAATCAGGCAATAACCCAAACTACAGCGCCATCCACTGACAGTGTCGCCAACTTGACTTGACTCAAGGCTTTACTTACTGATTACCACTTATCTTCCCTGGAACTTCTTCTCTTGTATAGAACTCTTCTACCTGCTCATTACTAGAGTATTTCTTTCTTTAATACGTTTCTTTAGTTCTCTAATTTAACTGAATTTATTTAAACTTTTATAACATCAAACTTCTTATGTACTGATGATAAGGCTTTGATTTGATCTAGGCATCAAAGAAATTAGCATAGCATACTTCAAAGAGTCAGATTTTTATTTCATCTTACCACTATATGCCATGATACATAAACTAATAATTCCAAATTGTCAGACGAGATTATAGAATAAGTTCATTTATAGAATAAGTTAAATTTATAGATTAAGGTCATTTATTTTGGTAGCTGATCTCCCAAAATATAAATACAATTTGCATGTATAAACGAGAAAAATGAAAAGTACGCTCTCGCTTCACCTACACGAGTATTCCTCAGCTGAGGATTACAATTTAAAAATATTTTAAACGACTCAGTCAAGTTTTTGTTTCGATAAAAAAACTTTAAAAAAACTAAAAGCAAACCACGGTTTCCATTGAAGCCAAAGAATTATTGTAATTAAGTTGGATTCAGGGAACTTAGAGGACTGACAGTGAAGTAGTAGTAGAATGAGTGAATATAACAATAAATTACATTAAAATGGATTGCTTGTTTTTGTTATTATGTTTAATTGAAGGTTTAAAATTGTAATGTTTACTGTTTAATGTAGAACCAAAATTAGTTAAGTTTTCATTTCATTATAATGATTAATTATACACTTAAATAAGCAGAAACTTAATAACAATTTGTGCATGGCTTGTTTTATTAGGAATGAATCAAAGACTTCAGTGATATCGTAGGTATCTTCACTGTTACTAATGTTGGATACACTTTCCGGCAAAAAGGAGTTGCAAATAGTAATTAATTTATAAAAAAACCGTGTTTTTGTTAGTTTAAAAAGCACATAAGAGACGTGAATTTATTAGCTAAGAGCTTAGCGAAACCTCTCCCACCAGAGTTGCTGATGAATGAAAGCCGATTTCTGTCTATCTGTACGCACGATGTTGAACGAATTTACCTAGAGGGTTGAAATTTGATGCGAAACTTCTTCCAGGAAAGGTCTTCATCTATATGGGTATTGGAAATGGTAAACATCAGTCCATTGGGAATCTTGATTTCTGTCTGTTAAAATGTGAATCTCATTATATCAATCCTATGGTTAATCATGTTGGTAACGAGGAAAACACAGAATAACCAAATTAGACTAACAGACATGAATGAAAATTATACGACAATTTTCAGCAACTTTTATTAGCACATTCTGTGAACAGTTTCCTTCCACTTTCCTTCCGTATACAAGTATTTGAACGATTTTAAACTAATTTTACGAAGTCCTAGTCTTGAAATTTTGAACGTAGCTAAAAACTGAATAAGGTATACAAGTGTCCCTATAACGTGGTGCCTTTGGATCAGAGAGAATATCTTGCGCCACCAGAAATTTAATGCAGTTTGTATTTATTTTCATGGTTTTGTAGACGCAAGTAGTTTTCTTTACCAAAAACGACTATATGTGTTGGTCTGCCATCTAAGTTAGTTGATTGGTGGCTATCACCACTATTATTATGTTTTCCAAAGTATAGGCCGATCCATTTTTAAGATTCAACCTCAAAATTAAGGTTAATAATTTGGAAATGTTGGGACGAAAACGAAATTACTTATGTTTAAGTACACCACATCGCAAAATAAGCATTACTACCTACTGTTTTATCGTAGGCTTTTTAAAAGTGGTTTTGAGCACTTTGCAACGATTTTTCAAATCTTGGCTTTGATAATTTTTTAGTTCCCTTTTAGTAACTCTTGACACCTGGCGTTATACTCGTAATACACTGTAACAGCCTTTCAAAAAATGATATATTTAATTGAACTATGATCCGTGACCTTAATAGCACATGGCCGTTTTTCTGTTGTGAAATAATCGTACAATACTTATGTCCAATCACATCATAATAACCGTCTACGTGAATCAGAACCTAATTCTAATCTATATATGAACCCCATTATTTCACAAGCCACACAAATTTCAGTTTATTACTCTCCAAAAACAACTTCAGGTCACTGCAAAATAATACTGTACAGGAACAGTGTTCTTGATGAGCACGAAAATTCACTGCCACCACGCAGGAAAAGTAGAGTAAAACTGAACCGAGTCTGGGAGGAAATGGACGCAGCAAAGTTTGAAAGTTAGTTACAGAACTAATTCAGGACAATGAGAATGAGCTTATTGTAACTGTCGTGCTGAAAGGGGTCATTGTTTTGACGTTGCTCTGGATCAGAATTTAAACCTCGTAAAGAGCTGCTCTGAAATAGCTCACTGGTAGGGAAATGTAATATGTTGGAAATCAATAATTATGGTATTAATAAACAAGTGTAAAATGAAAATAAAATCCTCTAACCCAATATAATATGTTTTTTTTTTACTAGTCTGGTGTCTACGTTTAGCAAAAACACCTATTTAGCTCGTGTTATTTTAGAATTAGACTGTTTCAATTTAAAATAGGAGAGAATTTACTGCGCAACATCGGGTTTCTTTTGTTTTGAACCACCCGAGTCAAAATCTGGTTAAAAAAACGAAATTGAAATAAAATTGGCTTTATTAGTCGAGTGTTTTTCTGTACAAGCAGCTAGTCGTCTATAACTAATAGCAATCAATTGATTTAAGCTTAAACTATATAAAACACTAGGCTAATTGTCAATTTCCAACATTTATCTTACCTTCATTTAAAGGCAACCTCCTTGAATAATTTAAGATCAAAAGGGAGGGAGTTGTACAACTTGGGGGGAAAATAAGAAAAGCCTCACTATCTCGAGCCTTACTCGAGGGAAGTGAAGCTGAACGTCCTGTAGGGTTTTGCGATAAGCGATCTCACCATCATACAGGAATCTCTCTACCAAGTATCGCGGTTCCTGAAGAGACAAGACGCCAGCATACGGTTTCCATAGGCAACAATTATGCGGCCCTTTAATGGGCAGATAAGTGGTTGTATTTACGTAAATTGTAAATAAACCGGACAGCCTTGTTAAATTGTTGTTGAATTCTGTCAATATCTACCCTCAAAATGCTATTACCGTATATAGGATAACAATAAAAGAGGACACATAAAATCAAAGATTGTGTCAGGTGGAACTTTGCATCTCTGGCAAGACCAACCTGTTCCTGTACGTCCCTTCCAAAAATGTCAGCATGGATGCTCACGTTATTGAACGAACCAATTTTGAATGAATTAGACATGTTGGTGTAGTTGGTGGAACACTAAAAACGTATTATATGTATTACAATTTGGAGGGACTTAACAAAAACTCACGTTATTCCTAATAAATCCTAATAGATTAGATTCAATTTTTACTAACAGTAAATCATGAGATTATTAACGAAATGGTTAAACATTGACGAAATATTGAATTTTAATGACAATACAAAACACAGCTGAAACCATAAGGATGTTGAAATTTTGGCACAATTTTACGCAGATACTGAGATCCTTTTTAGCCTTATTCTGCTCGTCTCAAGGGCCAATGGACCTCTTATCAGAATCTTATAAAAAAAGGGGAGTGTCTCTCTATAGAGTACAAGATTGACAGTACTGATAAGATAAAGAGTGCAACGGTCAAAGAACGGATTCGCAGTGCACTATCACCAGACCCTCTTATGTAAGTCTAATCGATGAATAGCTTCATCACCCTAAAGTCATCTTCAATCTACAGATGTTAAACCGAAATTCAGTTCAACATATATAGGCCATTTAAAGGGTATAATTTTACACGTTCGCTGATATCATAATATTAAGAGGGTAAGCCAATCAATGGTTGGGTTACATAATTTCTAGGTGTGCATTCGAACGAATATTTTCCGATTATACCATTTCTGTGTTAAATTAACCAACCTATTTGAGTGGAGCAGTGAATTTACACGGTTTCCGATATATGAATATTATCGTAGACAATTAATTGAGTTCAACGGATAGTACTTTTTCTTTATTTATTTTCCCGATGCTAGTTGCTGCCGTTTGATATAGTTATTCTTATTTGGTAATACGTTTTTCACAGTGGAAGCAATTGGATGTTTTGAATAAATGTATTGCTTTCGGAGCTTGTACCATTATTGGATTCGGGGTGCTAACCAAATCATTAACAGGGATGGCTAACATTCCATGCATATTGCTAAAGTTACTTAAATTAATCGTAAAAACATAAAATTGTTACAATACATTAATATTGTGTAATTTTTAAACTGGAAAGTTTAATGTTCCGGTCAAGCGTACATGTTTCATACTTCCAACCAGATATTTATTTAAACATTAAACAGGGAACGTGTGGTACACGTGTGGAAACTCAAATTATAAAAATCCTGAAAATCACAAGTATTCACTGTTATTAAAATGATATATTAATTAAATACATTTACTTCATTCGGACAGAATATTGAAGATATTACTAATTGTATATAAGTATTTATTGGTTATAGATCAACGTGTACTACTACTCTCAATAAGTAAAGGAAATAAATTACACCAAAACGAACAGGAAAAACTAGATTGGAAAACCACAGAGTTCCAGGAGAAAGTAAAATGTAACTTTAGATAATGGTAAAGTTCTAAATACTGATAAATTTAACGTATTAAAATTCTTGTCCAACTTTTTAATGATACACAAACTTTGTATTTATTAACTGACATCGTCAAAAATTAAACGTTAACAAAAGGACGACACAAATACACTTGAAATATTGCTACAGAAATTCTACGGCTTCAAAGTCACGTCTTCTATCTACAAGTTTGTAGGAATTAAAATACAGTTACAATATCGTAACTGATCGTGGAAATTGGTTTTGGCTATAGTTTCCTAATTCAGTGGCAGTAAGGGGGATAAGTCATTCGTAATACCAGCGACGACCGGAAAAGAAGTTAATTAAAATCAATAATTAAGTGTTTATTTCCAGTAGTTAAACAAATTTGGCTCTTGGTGACAGCCGAAAAAGTCAATCTGTCGCCAAACGTTGGTAAAACAATTAAAAACTGTACATTTCCGCAAACAAGATAGGAGATATAGTATTGTGATTTCCATTATATAGAGAGAACATATCGGTATATCCGCTAATAAAAGGTGAAATAAGCTGAATAAATTTCGAGCTAGTTAAGCAGGAAATGGACATAACGGAGTCTGAAAGTTAGTTACAGAACTAATTCAGGACAATGGGAATACTGAGCGAGTTCCAACTGTTGTCCTGAAAGAAGATCTTTGTTTTGCTGACGTTTGTTTATTATAGGATATAAAACTCATAGAGTGCTGTTTTCTACTCTCTGCACTCGCTTCAAAGCCAGAAAGACCACAACTTTGTACTCAGGAAGAGCTATATCTTCATTGGATGTTTCAAATTCTGCTAATGTGTTAGTTGATTCTTTAAAAGTGCTCTTTCTTTATTCTGTAACTGGTGGTCTCACCGAGCGAGTAATAACAAAATATGAGAATAAATGATCAATTTCATCATCTATAAATTCTTACGGTGTGTACTTTCTTTATTTTACTGTTATGCGCAGCGATTACGAATAATAAACTAAAAATATGGCATAAGTACATATTTCTGTAGTACTAATGCAATTAATCTATTTCCCAGTATCCAAAATATTGGTTTGCAACAGTAGCTTTTTAATTTATTAAACTCAGCAAAATGATTGATATAAAATCTATTTTTGAGGATAAATTTATTATAAAAAGATTTATCTAAAGGGTCTGGATTTTTATTTATTTTGATCAAAAATTATGAAGACCATAGAGGTTCACAAAACAGGTGTAATGAAATATTAACCAAATATTTAGATGAATTTACTATCAAACTAGCAATGAATGCGGCTGAAGGTCAATAATTATTTTCTAACATATTAATGAAAAAAAAAAAAATGTTTGGTCATACAAAATATAATAAGCGATGACCGATTACGAGGAGTAATCTAGATCATAATGATAAGATAAAGTTGATCTGAACACACTAAGTTTAGGCACATTAATTGGAAGTCTTATCGCCATCACTAAGAGCCAAAATAGAGCGTTATACTTATTTATATTTCTTTAACTATTTGAAGGACAATGAGTTAATTAAATTAAATTTGCAGATTAATAGATTAAAAAATAGTTAAAAAAGCTTACAATAGAGTACCATTATGAACTCTTTTTACTATCGAATATTGTATTACGAGCCTGATTATGTTCTCAATTTGTGTGAAAAGTAGTAATCAACAAAAGCATACAAATACCTGCCATCAAAAAACTGTCTATTTAGGGTTGTAGAGTTTAGAGTTATAGTTAATTTACCGCAGACACATCATTAAAGCTATAGCAATGATTTTATGACGATTTGTGACTAATACTGTTTAGTTAAGTCACAGAACAAGTAACGTTATTAGAAGTTCTGGTATTTTAACGTACGGAAACAATAAACATCATAGATTCGTGAAATCAATGCTTGCCTCAAACTTTGCAGTCTCTCGTTAATTACAAGATACCTAGAAATGTAGTTGGACTACCTCAAGGTGATGCCTTAGCCGCCAACTTATTACCTTATTTGCATACTGTAATTAGTTCTCTCAGCGAGAACCATCTTGAATTCTACGATGATAATTACAACCAATATTTCAACAGTTCGATAATTAATTAAGTAAACTTCGTCGATTACCAATAATTAGATTGAATTATATACCTATTATCTCCTCAAAACTTCATTACAAGAATACTTTTGAGAGAGGCATTGATAGAAAACTCAGGCGAGATATTACAAGTTTTTTAACACTCTAGATTTCCTCAGTTGTGGTTCATTTATTTTATATCGTACTTCCTATAACAATAAGAGGTAGTGAAAGTTAATTTCAATGAAAACGAGTGTGATTTTTGTATACATTAAGGGAACCTAATGATGTATTAAAAGACGTTTGCTGTTATCTAAAAAATTCAAGAGAAGATAATTCAAGAAAATGCGAAAAAGTTTGGGTTTTGAAGTCGTCATTACATCTTGCTGTAACTATATTATTTACTCAGGCACATTAAGTTCAAACAATCAAACTGTGTGATGCAATTTTGGATTGAATAACGCTACTGGTTGAATCATGATCCACTTATCTTTCCAGGAGACTTATTTGAGTGGGTCATAAGTTTTTATGATCTAGAAACTTTTTATCGTTGAATTTGTATGTTCCCACAGACAAGTCTTTTACTTTTGAAATAAAACATTGATTTTGTGGCTCCACTTAAAATACAACACTGAACCTTCTAATTGCAATTGGTCCGTTGAATAATTTTTCATCGAGGCAGCGTATAAAGTTCATAATTAGCTGCATCTTGGATTTAAGCAGCATCATTCCTTATCGTATAAATCGATTCCGTGCAACTGGTAGTAACCACATTGAATAGGCCAAGTCGAACATATATCTTACTTACATAAGGACGTGAAAAATTGAATGGACATTAAAATCTCACCTACTCCTCGTCTATTTATTCCATTTAAATCGTTTCCGTGCGACTGGTAGTAACCACATTGAAGGCCAAAGTCGAACATATATCTTACTCACGTAAGGGCGTGAAAAATTGAATGGACATTAAAATCTCATCTACTCCTCGTCTATATATTCCATTTAAATCGATTCCGTGCGACTGGTAGTAACCACATTGAAGGTTAAAGTCGAACATATATCTTACTCACGTAAGGACGTGAAAAATTGAATGGACATTAAAATCTCATCTACTCCTCGTCTATTTATTCCATTTAAATCGTTTCCGTGCGACTGGTAGTAACCACATTGAAGGCCAAAGTCGAACATATATCTTACTCACGTAAGGACGTGAAAAATTGAATGGACATTAAAATCTCACCTACTCCTCGTCTATTTATTCCATTTAAATCGTTTCCGTGCGACTGGTAGTAACCACATTGAAGGCCAAAGTCGAACATATATCTTACTCACGTAAGGGCGTGAAAAATTGAATGGACATTAAAATCTCATCTACTCCTCGTCTATATATTCCATTTAAATCGATTCCGTGCGACTGGTAGTAACCACATTGAAGGTTAAAGTCGAACATATATCTTACTCACGTAAGGACGTGAAAAATTGAATGGACATTAAAATCTCACCTACTCCTCGTCTATTTATTCCATTTAAATCGTTTCCGTGCGACTGGTAGTAACCACATTGAAGGCCAAAGTCGAACATATATCTTACTCACGTAAGGACGTGAAAAATTGAATAGCCATTAAAATCTCACCTACTCCTCGTCTATTTATTCCATTTAAATCGATTCCGTGCGACTGGTAGTAACCACATTCAATTGGCCAGGTCGTGCACATATCTTACGCACAAAAGAACGGGAAAGGTTGAATGAACATTCACATCTCTTATATTCCCTTTTGCTAAATAACTAACTTTCTACTAAATTGATTGGAATATATAACACGTTTTATTCCTTTTACGAATAACGTATCTAAATTGGTAAAAACCCATCAGTGCTTCAGCAAAGGAACGGTATTTTATCTTTAAATGAGGTTTAATTTATAGCGCAATTTAAGAAACATATGATCAAACAGCCGTACTAATGTTGATAGAGACTGAAATAGGAAGGTGTGAAAAGAGTTAAAATGTAAAACCATTACTTATTTCTCTGATAATGGCATTTTATATTTATATACCAAAAAATAACCGCCACACACGTATATTAATCTTAAATTAGTGTCAGCTGATCATATGCAGCAACTTTCAGTCTCTTTATATTATACTAGCAGTTGCCCGTGGCTTCGCACGCAATTTTCCGTTGAAAAACAGCACACTATATTCATGTATTCTTTTTCCATCACATTCTAAACATTACTGAGATAATTGATAGTCGTTCCTCCGTGAGCCTCTTTGGCGCATTATGAAGGTATGTACCATATTTCCTCCTTCTATCATTCGTGGTTTTTGCTAGGTGTTGATAAGTTATTCATAACAATAATTTATATGGATGAATCTCGATAAACTAATTAGGTTATAAAGAATCAAATTCGGTCTGCTAAAATTAATTTTCTGTCCAAGATATTTCCAGTATTATTGAGGAGTGTGCCTTCAAGAAAATGTATCAACGAAAACCAATGTCGATCATAAAGCGTCTTCTTTCGGCTCTTTTCATTTACCTTCGGTCTAACTAAATTCGATTACCTTTGTGCAAACATCCACGGATTTGTACAATGAGGTTATTTTCATAATAGCGTTTAATAATATTTTCATTGCATTAGATAGTTTATTGATCATTGGTGAAATCTAAATGTAAAATTAGGCAATGACGTCTTCTATGCAACCTGCATTAAACTACTGGTCAAGCACTTTACAATAACAATTTTCTAAATTTTAAATGTAAAAAAATGTCTCTGCCTCTTTGATGAACTTCAGCTGAAAGTATTAACAGCTGTTAAGTATCAGTTCGCTTTGTATTACGTGTCGTAGCGCAGTCTGTCGGATCCAATATAAAACACTTTTACGTTCTTATCATAACATTCGAATGTGAACAAACTAATTTTTCAATTTGTATTCGACTTTATTTGGTGAAATGAATGTGTTATGGGTGTTAAAGAGCACTCTAAGTGTTAATTCATACCAAAAGCTATACCTGTTCCAAATTTCAGCTCGATTCGTATAGCAGTTTCAGCGTGATTTGAGGACAAACATCCAAATATCCAAACATTCAAACTTTCGCATTTATAATATTAGTGGGATGACGTAATATTTACGCGTCTTATGGCCATATTTAACATATAAAAGATAATCTTATATAATAGTTTTATACTTTTAACCCTTTTGATACCATTACTCCCATATTCGGCCTCCTACTAAAAGTCTTTAATTGCAAGAATAATCAGGTTGTGTGCCTTACCATGAAAATCAGCTCTGGGTTCCTAGAATAGTATTAGAGTTAGCCGATTAATTCACCAATGCCTATGGGTTTTGTATACGATCATTCATAATTACAGAAGAAAAAAACGGTTTACTTCTGTAATGTGCGTTTTAATGGTAAAATTAGAAATATTTTAAATGAATCTTTTCAAAATAAATTATAATTGTCATATTAGCAAACTTCTTCACTGAATCTAGTTAGCAAAGAAAATTATTAAGTACATTTTTACTGCATATACTGGAAATAATACTTTTTTATATCGTATCAGCCAATCTTTCACTCAATTTTACATAAATAATTCCCAACGCGAGCAGAGGTATGTCACGCATTTCAAAATGAACGGCTCAAGAATGTTTGGTGTCGGGCGTTACTCCTTTAATACAAACACAACACCACATTACGTAATTCATTTCGTATTTCTTTAAATTACAGCCTGATGGAATTGTGGTGGCGGAGGGAGGAATTGCGTGGCAGGAGGTATTTTAGGGTCAATAAACTACGGCAGAAGTTGTTGTTGTAATGAAACGGTACATTAACTCTGCGCTGTGCTATTTTGTTGTGTTGGTAGAATTGTGTGTGTTTGCGTTGTCAGTGGTCCTAGTTTGTGGCGTGGATCAACCTTGGGATTTAATTTGGACCAACCAGCTTAGTAGTTTATCATCAAGGTCATATACGAAATTGGAAGGTCTTAAAACGTAGTATATTAAGTTGCAAAAATGTAATGATACGGCTATTAATTAAGAACGTATGGTATTGGTTGTGATATAATGTACTCGATATGATTACAACATTCTAAATTAGATCTAACACTAATCAAATCTACTTTTAATGACTTCGCCCCAGACTGTGTTATTAAGTACCGTATTATTCTTTGAATAAAAATACAAATTTAATCTTAATTATTTTTTGAATAGACAAATGGGATAAGAAATTTCTCTTAATATATATATTATATAGATTTATAATTTTATACATGTTTTAGGGTGCCATCTTGGAATATATACAGGGTGTCAATTAAGTCTGGAACCTCTTTTTTAATTTTTAAACCACAATATAAAGAAATACCAAAGTTCACATGTGCTTACTGGTGATAGTAAAGCACACATCTGCCCAATCACCGACCGGATAATCCCTTTGGGGGACGGTCCACAAGGAGTCAGACAAAATTCTTAAATAGCAGCATAGGTCAAGTTTGGTATCAAATTAACGGTCTTACTTAGCAGAGTACAATGCCGCAAAACCGGACTTCAAAAGGTGGATTCATTCAGTAGTTATAGCTATTTGAAGTTTAAAACAATTGAACAAAATAAATTATTAAGTATTACAAGTAAACACCAATTTTAAGTACCTGTTATCAAAGTAAGTGTTCAAAATGTTCCCCTCCCATCGTCTGGCAATGTCCTAGGCGGTTGTAAAAGCCATCCACTGCATTTTGAAGGTAGTCACGAGGAATATCTTGAGCTTCGTGGACTATGAGATTTCTTAGGTGCGCCAAATCTTGAGGCTTAGTACGATAAACTTTATATTTGAGGTATCCTCAAAGAAAAAAATCCAGCGGAGATAAATCAGGGGAACGAGTAGGCCACTCTACTGCACCATGTCTTCCAATCCATCTGTGAAGGAATATTGTATCCAAGTATTCTCTAACAAGGAGAACAAAGTGTGGTGGCGCGCCATCTTGTTGGAAATAAATTCTATGAAATTGTCGACCAAGAGCAGCTTGTAGTGCAGGAATTATCTCATTTTGGAGCATTGCTAGATACGAGTCACCATTTAAATTACCATTGATAAATAATGGGCCCATAATTTGATTTCCTGTAATAGCTGCCCAAACGTTAAGTTTCTGTGGATGCTGTGTATGACTCTATCTGCCACTTTCACATTCTAACAGTAGTTGTGTTATTGGTAATAATTATTGATTCCTGGCTTCGATTACTACATTGTCACATGATGGGAGGGGAACATTTTGAACACTTATTTTGATCACAGGTACTTAAAAATTGGTGTTTACTTGTAATACTTAATAATTTACATTGTTCAATTGATTTAAAATTCAAATAGCTATAACTACTGAATGAATCTACCTTTTGAAGTCCGGTTTGCGACATTGTACTCTGCTAAGTAAGACCGTTAATTTGATACCAAACTTGACCTATGCTGCTATTTAAGAATTTTGTCTGACTCCTTGTGGACCGTCCCCCCAAGGGATTATCTGGTCGGTAATTGGGCAGATGTGTGCGTTACTATCACCAGTAAGCACGTGTGAACTTTGGTATTTCTTTATATTGTGGTTCAAAAATTAAAAAAGAGGTTCCAGACTTAATTGACACTCTGTATATATATATATACATATGTATATATATATATATATATATATATATATATATATATATATATATATATATATGTGTGTGTGTGTTTTAATATATGACATTAATACACTCGTAAACTATTTGAATTTAAAAATTTTATTTATTTGAAAATTATCATTATGAAAATTTGAATGTATATGTATTTTTTCCCCGGAGAAGTTTTATTTGCTATGCTCATTGATGTACCTCGCCACCAGGCAGCGAGGCGCTACAAAAGATGAAAGTTTTCAAAACGCCTGCAATTATAAGACTATAATTACGAGACACTTAAGTATACTAAATAGCCAAATACTATTTGAAGGCGCTAAGTTAAGACGCATATTTGTCTTTGAAATAGATTTGTGGTTAAAATTAAAGCTTGAGTGTTAGACCACTTTATAATAAAGTACATGTAGTCTCAAGTTGTATTTTTATAGAAGAATTTTGTGTGTGTATGTATATATTGTCTTGATCAGACAAGAAGAAAATATAAACTATGGAACAAAAAATACCATAAAAATACACTTTTTGACATATTTTCTTGATAGTGGTAACAAGGCAAAAAACATTGGCGTCCGAAATATAATTCACTCGAAAAAGAAGTGCAAAACCAACGAATAGACGGGTAACTGCTAGTCTATTTCAAAATTACAATTTCTATTTGTAACTTTAAAAACTTATATGTATCTATCAGAAATGTAATGATACATTTTACCTATATTTATCTAGGGGTTTACGCTACTAAATTGTATACCCCGGTACTGAAAGAAATAAAAGGAACTTCACGTGGAATGGAAAAAGTGTATGGAGCCTTAATATATTTAAATCTTTAATTATATATTTTGTTGGTGTAAAAGTAAACATTATATGTTTTTTCAAATATTGTGCATTTTAATACAAAAGCAGTAAAATTTCGTAAAACGTAGTTTTTGCATAATTCCTCTTCTATTTCACTGTAATTATTTAAAAGTTGGATTATACAGGTATTAATATATTCAAATGAACCACATTCAAGTATGAAAAACATTAATTTTCCAAATTTAATACTAAAGAGACTTTTAATAATCGCAAGCTGTAATGAGTCTAGATTAATTTTAATTTCCAACAACCATTGAAAATGAGTTTTTAATAAGTAAATTCAAGATTCCAGAACTTAAAAATTTTAATTAAGTTCAATTCAATTCGTTGAGATTGAAGTTTCCAATTAAATATTCCTGTTAGGGACAGTCTAAAATACAAAGTCTCATAGTCCCCTTGGTGCCTTTGTCTAAGAGCTCTCCATTTTAATGAGGTCCGGAAAACGGCTCTCACATAATTCGACCTCACAAAGAAAATAATGCCACTTCAAGAATTGGACAACAATGCTGATTCCATCGCATGGTTCGTGAAACCTTTTTACTATATACTTTCGGTGCCAAGAAAACAACCGGTTGATGCTATTGTCGTACGAAACAAATCGCGTTTTAATGAGACTCAAAACGCCAACCGTTTCATAAAGAACTGTTTCTAGGAATTAAAAACAATTAACAATGTTGCATGTCCGTTGTTAGGAAAAAATTAATTGTTTTAACAATAAAATTACTCAAGGTACAGATTAAATTGTTCAGTTGTAAAATGAAGATAATGAAGAGAAATAATTAGTCACAGCAAACAATACTTAATTCTT
The DNA here is from genome assembly GCF_021130785.1 of Homalodisca vitripennis. Lineage (NCBI taxonomy): Eukaryota > Metazoa > Arthropoda > Insecta > Hemiptera > Cicadellidae > Homalodisca > Homalodisca vitripennis. The sequence continues at coordinate 64,643,534 of NC_060213.1, forward strand.
AAAAGTAAACATATTGGTAATAAGAGTGATATTAGTAGTTATAGGACGAACGTGAGAGTAGAATGCCCAAGTGTCAAGACCAGAAGTAATAGAATGGATTAAAAATACAGGCATTTCCCCCATTTTGATTATATTTAAAAATTATGAACATCTTGCATCTCGATTAGTATACATATTTTGATGAACCTTAAATCTTGCTACTTTAGTTCCTATCGGAGCTTTCAGATCTCAATTGTTGAGGCTGGATTAGAAACAGGCAAGAGAGTGCCTTATACAGAGTGTTTCAGAATTATTCTAGGATATTTTAGGGGATTGTTTCTGTGGTTTAGTAATTTTCAGTATTTTATCTGCACGAATATCCGTATTTTTACTGAAATTTATTTTTCTTTAAAATCCTTGCACATTGTAAACCAAATTATGTATATTACCAATATAGTCTATGTAGTAAATTGGTACTCATCAATTTAAATACATCCATTTCAAAATGGCTGCTATTTAAAAATTTTAACATAAATTAACACTGAAAAAAAAACTTTCCTAATATCTTAGAAGAATAACTTGATTTAAAAATTTAATTAGAAATCCAACCATATATTTTATAGTAAGTTTAGTAAAAATTAACCTAATTATTGTGACTTTAGTAAATATAGTAGCCTCTACCATAGTTACTCTAACCAGGTTTCAGCGTAAACATTACAACTATTTGGATAATAAGACATTAATAACCACCTAAATAAAGTTATTGGCAGTATTCATTTGCAGAGAAAACCATTAGTGACTGAAAAACCTAAGGAGGTATCGTCATACAGGACTAGACGCCCATTGACGCTTCTAATGGAATCAAAATTTCCAGTGATACTGGCGTTGGTGAAGTTTTCTCATCTTCTTTAATGCTGTCCTCAAAAATTCCTGGTAAAGTTCTTCCGTATAGGCGCTGATGCCCAAAGTCTGCCCAAATACATGAATCACCGATTCTAACGGAGAGAGAAGGGACGAATTGCAGAGATAGAGGGTTTCCAAAATGATCATATCTGATTTTGGAATTGCTCTTAAACACCACGACCTCTTTGTGGAAGTGCTTAATTACAACTGTATTAGAGCTACGATTATTCAGAACTAGTAAGGCAATGCGTGATTAGATGAAGAGATGAAGGTTATTTCAATGCCAATCATCGATTGCCGTGATAAATGAGATTTAAAAAAAAAAACAAAGATTAATTAAAGATATCCTTTTTTTAAAGACTATTTTTAAAATTTTGGAGTTATTAAGTAGTTACTGATAATAAATTACAGACAAAGTTTTAACAGTATGAAATTAAAAATATATAAGTTTAGCAATATAATTAAGCTTGTTAATGAAGTTTATGACCAGAAGAAGAGAGCAGACATCAATTCTCGAAACGACGCAGAATTGTTGTTGAAACAAATGAGGGCAGCAAATATTCTTAATCATATTATTCCTTCCGCTCATTAATTGTACATTTAAATTTCCATTTTTCATTGATTAAAACTAATAGCCTACTATATAATTTTATACAGAAACTGTTTTTGTTTACGCTAATAAATAATTAATCATATTTACGTTTCCAGTTCCATGTTGTAATGGAATCACCAGTCAGACCCGAACACTGTGACGTGTGTCATGTAGAGTGTTATGTAAATTAAAAAAAGTAATTAAGTATAAAAACTAATTCGATGATAATATAGTAAATTCTGTAGTAAATACGCGAACAAATAAGTTTTCATTTGGTTACTTATTTTTTTTCATGGCTGACTAACCAAACGTACCACAATTTTTCAATTCCGAATTATCTCCTTTTATATGACGCAATAGACTGGCATTGAAATCACTACGAGCAGCGATGATTTTCCGCAGATAAAAGCTGCATTACACCATAGAGACAAATCAGTAGCAGACCACCCACAGCGAATCTAGCTAAACACAGGACTAATATATAGAGCCGGTGATTAACCAGCGGCATTTGTTTCATTGCTGCGACCGCAACAACATGGCGGTGAGCGTCGTGCTTGTTCATTCTGCGACCGCATGGCATACATCAACTCGTCAGCAGAGCGGTTTACTTTTTGTGAAAAACATTCCACATGATTTTGATTTACAAATTTCAAAAACTTTTTGGTATAGTTTATTTAATTTTGATCTTTATTTTAAACTAGTTCTAAATCAGTATGTCAGAAGATAGTACATTGTACAGACAAACATAGTAAAACCATTAAGTGAAACAAAAAAATCAGTAACACTACGTTTCGAGATCTGCAATCTGATCTCTTCTTCAGGTAAATAACTAACCTAATATATAATTACAAACTAGATTTAAATAAACAAATCATACCAAAGCGTTGTGACACGCCTTGTTTCACTGAACGATGGCAAATGTCCGGAAAAATCCTGTTTCCTTCACAATCCTTCCGTCTAAAATAAACTTCAAACAATGAAAACCATCAAGGAGAACGGAGAATAGACAATATAAGCATTGCATGTAAAACTGCAATAAGTTCAGCCAATCAATATACGACCTGCAGAGTATTTTTTGTTTTGACTTTTTTACATTATTCTTAAAATAATTAATAAAATAACTTTAAAGTTATCCTAAATACAACAGATTTATAAAAAAATCTATAAGAAATACACATTTAATTTAAACTATTAATCAATAACAAATACATCAGGAAAAAAGTGTTTTACATCTTTAGACAACAAAATATAGAACTGCCAATATCGGGGCAGAACGGAGTTACCGGTGGATTGTAAGATCCCAGGGATTAGGCTTATTAAGGACAAGCTAGTACTCTATGCACTTTAACTCATATGTGTCCATAGTTCCAGTATTGGACAGCACGGAACTTCACCAAGTTACAAGCGGCTTGAAAAGTCCATTAGGTCTTGAGTTTATATGGGCCAAGTTAGAACTCTGTTCGCCTTAACTCATATGTGTCCATAGTTACAATATTGGGGCTACACGGAACTCTACAAAGTTACAAGCGGCTTGTAAAGTCCCTTAGGTTTTGGGTTTATATGGGCCAAGTTAGAACTCTGTTCGCCTTAACTCATATGTGTCCATAGTTACAATATTGGGGCTACACGGAACTCTACAAAGTTACAAGCGGCTTGTAAAGTCCCTTAGGTTTTGGGTTTATATGGGCCAAGTTAGAACTCTGTTCGCCTTAACTGTATGTATCCATAGTTACAATATTGGGGCTGCACGAAACTCTACAAAGTTACAAGCGGCTTGTAAAGTCCCCTAGTTCTTGGGTTTATATAGGCCAATGTATTACTCTGTTCACTTTAACTGATATGTGCCCATAATTCTAATATCGGAGCAGCACGGAACTCCACAAAGTTACCAGTGCTTGTAAAATCTCCTAGATCTTGTGTTTATATTGACCAAGCTAGTACTACGTTAACATTAACACTATTAAATATTTCATTAACATAATAACATATGGTGTTGAATTAGAGCTATAAAATTGAATTAGAATATTCAGTAGCAGCGATGATTTATATACTAGTGAACGTAAGTTTTCGGACTACAGAGCAAGTCTTGTTTCGAACTAGCCTCGTTTATAAAATAATGAAGTGCAAACAATCGAATATATGTTCATACGATACACATGCATCAAAAAATAATTAAGAAAAGTATTAGTAATTATTATTTCAGTTTACTTCTAGGAATAGTATTATATAAACTATGTTTATGAGGCAATCAGAGAGAATTACATTTAATAGTTCAATATTCTCCCTATTATTTACTAACAGTGATTTCCGAAAAAAAAAAAAAAAAAAAACTGTTTCTATCATGAAGAAGAAGCTGTAAACATTTTGACAACCACTACTTTACTCTCTACATTACATACCCACGTTTACTTGTCGATCAAACCCCTTTGAAGAGAAGTATTGGGGAAAGGTATATTGCTTTCTCGACTCAATTCCTTTGGCAACCTTTGATGTTGGGTTCCGCAACCGGCTCGAGATCTAGATGCCGACCTGAGGTACTTGTGGAGTGCAAGCCATAGATCAAAGTATCAATAGTATCGAGCCAAAGAATGAATCTCAAAACCTAAATGTTTTATTGAATTCTTCAAATACCGTCCTCTTTAAAGCCCTACATATTCCAAACGCTGACACATTTTCAAAGATTCAATAATTCTGATGGAAATGTAATATATATATATATATATATATATATATATATATATATATATATATTAGCTAATAAAGTATTTAGAGAAAACAAATAAAGTTAAAGGAAGTATACTTTATAACTTATAGCGTACTGTCTTTGACAAAAATATTACAACTGTACCCAAGCAATTAAACTGGTCTTAGAAACACTTGCAAACTATTCTAATATTTTTAAATTGGGTTGGATATAATTAAATAATATGTCTAAAATGATTTAAATTTATCTTAATAATGAAAGATTAGTAAATAGTTTTGTCACTATGAATATTAATATTAATACATCTTTAGTGTCTAATTATTTGGTTAAATAAATAAAGACGATGTTTAGTTAACTTAATCTAAACTCGTGAATTAAATTGTGTGTATTGTTTTAACTAATAAGTCTTAACTGAACATTTAAGTAGAATTTAATAATCCTCTTATAGTATACTAACAGTTATCCGCGGCTACGCTCGCAATTTCATAAGCTTTGCACGTGAATGAGCAATTCTGGTTCGCGTGAGCTATCCAACGCCAATGTTGAGTTTCCCTTGTTGCCACAATCAAGAAAATATGTCAAAAAGTCTGTATCCTTAGCCATTCAAATTTACTCCGGTCTTAGTATTTTTGTTCTATAACTGATTTTACCTTGTTTTCCGATAAACCAATTATATACACATATACTGTAACATACATACACAAACATACAAACACAGATATACACAATCAGATTTGTATATATAATAATATAAATATATGGATTTTTTATAAATAAATAACACAATTTTAACAATATAAAATAACAAAATTCGTATTAAATCTGCCTCTGATATAGAAGATAAGATATACTTTTATATATTTTGTCAATTTTAAGTCAATTAAGATAAGTTTATTTCATTTACCGTATAAAATAATAGTTTATTTTTCTTTTAAACTTCTAAGGTATTAATACTATGTTTTTACGAATTAGATGTAATAAAGTTTCTGATTTACATGCTCACATGATTAAACAACTACTAATATTTATTAAAATATAATTACTATTATAATTATAAATATTAAAGTTAATATAATATTTAATAATATTGTAGTATAATGGTTTTTGTGCCAAAAAATAAGTCAGATAACAAATGTCAAGTAAGATAATTTTAAACTTATACAGAATAACATTAAATAACTATTTACTGTTAATTGATTAATTACTATACTGATATATTTGCTGTGTAAACGTCTTGCCAATAAGACATTAAGGTAAATGATATATTAGATGATGAATAGTTGGATCCATATTATAGGATATTGCTAATGTGTAATGTGAGGTAAGAAAAGAAAGCCAAAATAATAGATGATGACAGATGACAGTGATTATATATGTGAAAGACAGAACACAAAACTTGGTCCAAAATATTGAATACTGTAATATCATTTTTCATAATTGAATTTAAATTATTCTAAGAAACATTCCCTAGTAAAAAGTTCAAACCATCCAGTTGATTTGAACAAAATCAACTAAGAGATAAATTATTTTTATTTATGGAAGGTGAAGAATTAGAGTGAGCACAGTCGTTGCACCATTTTAGAACTCCATATGAAATATATAAATTCTTCAAACTTTTGGTTATAACAATGTCTCGCATGATTTTAATTTTAAACCAACGATATATTTTTTACTACTGGAGAAACTTAGTTTTATGCTGATAGGCCAATCACTTGCAAATTTGTCAGTATATTAACTTCTGTTGCACATTAAAAACGTTATTTAATTATTCATGCATTAAAAGCGTAGAACATTTACTACGCTGACAAAACACTGCTGAAATGTAATCGATGAAAATGTAAACAATGGTAGGGTAAATATTTGACTCTCTTTATTAGGCAACATCCAGCAATTTCGTTATCCTTGGCTGCAATCAGAGCTTTATTATTCTCTAAAGCAAACTTAATTTAGAACAAATTACCAACACCATGGTCTAATTAATAAATTTTACTCCAATCTCTATTGCTTTAATTTGTAGTAATAGTAGTTGCTGCACATTGTGGATTATGTCACCAGAACTAGAACCAAAGTCCAACCCCACCGGGTAATAAGTAGCGTAGTGATCCATTAATTACAACGCTTCCTCTTCAACGCTCCTTGTTCTAACCAACGCAATTCTCGTTCGTTATTAGAAACAAAGAAATTATCGAAGTATTTATTCTCTAACTTTGACAACTGTAAAATGGCATATTTTAAATTAAATAGCTCATAGAAGTTGTTGTTAATTATAATAAAATGTACTGGCCTTAAATGTTTAGAGTTTATTTTTGTACAGAACCAGCTGCCCTGAACAATATTTAATACCGTACCGTAGTGTCAGAATATATTGCTACTTTTCGTTTTAATGGTTTTGTCTATTAGTGGCTTGAAATCTCACTACATAATACTATTCTCACCAAATTGATCAGCTAGTTTAGCATAAAAGGGCAAAAAAATAATCGTTTCGTGTTAAAAAACAAAAAAAACAAACGTCATTAAATATTTAAAAAAGTATATACCCCCAATTATTTACTAGAACTCCCCCTTACATTTTTTGCAGTAGAGAAACGAAATAATATCGCATGTGTTGAAATGTAATCCCTTTTTAATTAGCAAACTAAGACTTTCTGAGATGATAGATGGTGCTTTGAAAATCCTCCTGACGAATAATACGCAGAAAATGAATCTAAACAATTTTTCGGAGTTTGGAGGCCAAAGTTGCAGAAATAAGTTTTCTAGAAACAATGAGTAGATCTTACACAGTAGTTTATATTTAATCAGTCATGGCCAATTAGGAAAAGTCTTGAATACAGAGACAGATTCTATTCTTACGATTCGTACCCTGAGATAGCAAGAATGTGACCAATTCCGTAAAATTTGGTTGAATAATTGATAAATATTCCAAACTAGTGGATTACAATTTAATTAATGATACTTGATTTTACAATAGGCCGCGAAAAAGAAATTGTATACCCAATGATATATTTTTCATAAGAAAATGGATGAACATTTCTTTTTCCCATGGTTTGGAAATTGGAAAAGCAAGAACAGAGACGAAAAATATATCATGTGTTTTAATCCATAATTATTAATATCATAGAGTGAACAACACTAGTACCGTGTGTATAACGTGCTTATAATGTTACTCTGGTTTGTTACAGAAAAAAACACATAATCTCATGTTTTTTAAACAGTATTTTATAATACTAAATGCCATAAAATAACTGATTTATAGAATGCTTTTTGGGGTGTTAATTTATTAAACTATCGCGGTTCCTTTCAATATAAAAATTATAATTCTTGCACATGACAAATGTATTATAATAAATTAATAAATAAACATAGTTTTTGTTTAAAAACTAGTTTTCAATTACCTAAATCTCTATGGATCCATAGTTTTAATGCTAGTATGGATTTAGAAGGTATGCACATCATAATACGTTAAAACTCGAGTATTTCAAACTTGAGGTAATTAAATATAGTGTAGTTAAATACTTAGTTACATAGCTAAACTGATAGTTCGTCAATGCCGAATGAAGGTTCTAGAAGATTGTGGAATTGTAATCACGCTTCTGTTTGATAATAGAATTTGCTATTGCCATATGCTTAATATTTTATCCTGTAGGTGATATTTACCTCCAAGTTTAAAGGGCAAAGAGCAGCAGCGCTGCATCATGTCATTCTATTATTCACATACGTTGTCAGCCGAGGCGTAAGTTCAGTACACCCTAAAACTTCGAGTCTGCATTTGGAATTTTCAGATAAAGTCAGAACTCTTTGGATAATCTTTTAGGATAATATTACTGAAGCTTATACATATCAATTTTGGTTTGAGTGGTTTTATGATGCCCATTACTCTATCATTAAATAGTCCTTAGATATTAAGTTTTATAATTCGATAATGTTTTATTTTGGTTATTTAAATGAATGTGTGACAGTAAAGAGGGAAGTACAAAATGATGCATGAGTAGAAGCAAAATGAATATAGTATAGTATATAATAATTTTATTTTTCCGCCCATGCGGGAAAGAAATGATGATTATTGATGTTATTAATCTCTTGTTTGAATTTTGATTGAAACAGATCAGTTTCAATTTGTAGTATCCTGGATATGGTAATTTATAACAGTATAACCATTAATTCTCCATATTTCTTTAAAACAAGAATGTTTATAGAGGCGAAGCACAACTTAAGTATAACAAATAAGTATAAGACGATAAACTTAAAAGGTGATGACATACTTGTTCTAGTACTGATTATAGATTAGGTTTTTTTTAGTGTGGTTTTAGCTCATTTAACACACATTAAAGAGATTTGTCAAAAATTTCGTCTTACGCCCTAAACTCAAATGCAGTATGAAAGATAAATGATTATATAATAAATTTTAAATTTTTGAAATATTTAATATCAGGATGTATAGAATACAATGGATTGTTATTACGACAAATGTTTTAATTTTGAAAGCGCAAATCATATTTAACCACGAATTTTTGGACAAAGATAAATGGTTTAGTCTGCACTTTAGATGATAAGCGCACAAACAACCATGCAAAGAATGGAAAATACTAGTCGGAGTTTTGTTAAAAGTTGATAGAAGTTATCCGCCATTAAAGATTTTCTTCTGGAGCAAGCTTTAAATGCGGGGTGGCAAGAGCAGCGCGACTTCTCCCGGCTAAAGAGCCCTTCATTTTAATGAGGAACAGTAAAACGGCCTCACCATTTAAATGCACACAAGTCACACGAACTGTACTATTGCAAGGAGCTAGAACTAACAAAACATGGCGAAACTATTTCTATAATTAAGATTAAGGAATAAAACACACATGTTTAATATTATTATTGTTTAATCAATTGTGCTATACGATAATACAAAAAGAAATGATCGATTCCCCATATGATTGTACTGTTAATTTTATATAGCAGCACAAGCATAAAAATATTGATTACTGATATTAATTTAATGTACATCACGCGTTCAGTGTTGGTGATAACAATAACATGTAATCTTTACTAAATGTATACATGTATGTATAGCTGGACAGTTATTCTTCAGTATTTTAACAGCAACGACACATAAGGTATCAATATTTTGAGATACGTTTTGAAACACATTAAAACTCTACATAACAGATGTCACTCATTTGAAATCCTGACCTTCAATATACACTGACCATTAATGGTACTATCATCAATTGATCATCACATTAGACAGAAAGTATTAAAATGGGTTTGAACTAATTAAATATCCCGTCCACAGGCGAGACAGTTTGATGTGATGCACAGTTCGTAAAATCTGAAAAAGCCAGATACGAAGATACAGGGTGTGTAGTAATGCCGCTTAAAAGACATAAATGAATACGTACATTAAGGGACTATAACTAAAAAGTTTTCACTCAACACGAAAAAAATGATGTCTCCGAAATTGGCAATTTTTGTAAATTAGAAATCATCAAAGAATGACAGAAAACATGACAAACTTCATTTCACAGTTAATGGGTTTTGAATAAGAAAAAAACAAATATTCCAAAAGTGGCCTAGAAAGTATTCAAAATACGTAGAGTAATCTCTTGAAACAGCATGAGGAACTCTCTTAGAATAGTAAAATAGAGTTTTTATGGGACAATTCAGAATCTCCATTAAACTTGGGTTTAAAAATTAGGTGGTTACGTAATGTATTGCATCTAACAATGATATAGTCGTAATAAGTAATGGACTGAACAACGTTAAATTATACTAAAAAATACACACGACTAACGAACGTGACGAAAGGACAAGTCTACAGCAATACATAAACATCTTTATACAAATTAATAGATACATTAAATTGCAAAGAAATGGATTGTGGCCACATAATATTCACCCTTATTAGGGAACTAAACATACAGCTTTGTATTTGCATTTATAATCAAGCTCCAAAATCCAATTCTGTAATACTGTAAAATCCAAATATATTTTATGCTTAACCAATACAATACATGTTCAGTATAAGTTATAATACATTTTAATTATCCACAATCCAGTCGTTGTGGTTTGCAACCTATCAAAACATTATAATAAGACAATATTTTGTCAAGGTAGAATGTTACGTACATCATAGTTGTATGGTTAGTTGCCAAATAAAAACGGCAAATACAAAATTTTCGACAAAATATCAGCCAAAAAGAATTTTTGCTCAAATATGTCCACATTAAAAAACTGGATTTTCTGTTGCACACGGAAGTTTAAAATTTTTCCCTGTAAAAAAAACTTGTACTTTTTTTAACTTTTAACCCAATATTGATGACGTGCGAAAAAAGTAAGTTTCACTAACGAATTACTATAAATTTTGGTGAAAAAAGTAGATATTTTTTTATCATGTCTAGTATGACATGATAAAAAGTTTATAGTATTACGTATAACGTATCTGTAGATACATATTCCGAGATAGTAAACGAATGTATCACAAAAAAAGACATATTTAAGTGTGCGGCATGCTAGTAAACTGTTATGAGGAGTCTATAACTTCACAATACGAAAGCCCAACGGCTAAGAGTAGTGTTTGTAACTGGACAGTATAAACACTACGCTTAGCTGATACCGATAAGATGCGATATTTTATTGAGACCGGACTGTTTAAACAATACACTCAGCTGATATCAGTAAGTGGCAAGTTGTTTTTGTGACCGAACTGTTTGAACAATACGCTTAGCTAATATCAGTAAGTGGCAAGTTGTTTTTGTGACCGAACTGTTTGAACAATACGCTTGGCTAATATCAGTAAGTGGCGAGTTGTTATTATGACCGGATTGTCTGACCGATATGCTCAGCTGATATCAGTAAGTGGCAAATTGTTTTTGTGACCAAACTGTTTGAACAATACTCTCAGCTGATATCAGTAAGTGGCGAGTTGTTTTTGTGACCGAACTGATTGAACAATACGCTTAGCTAATATCAGTAAGTGGCGAGTTGTTTTTGTGATCGGATTGTCTGACCGATATGCTCAGCTGATATCAGTAAGTGGCAAATTGTTTTTGTGACCAAACTGTTTGAACAATACGCTCAACTGATATCAGTAAGTGGCAAGTTGTTTTTGTGACCGAAATGTTTGAACAGTACGCTTAGCTAATATCAGTAAGTGGCGAGTTGTTATTATGACTGGATTGTTTGACCAATATGCTGAGTTGATATCGAAAAGAGGTCAGCTGTTAACGCATTCAGACTGTTTGACCAATACGCTCATCCGATATCGATAAGAGGCGAGCTGTCAATGTGACCAGACTGTCTGAACAATACGCTCATCCGATATCGATAAGAGGCGAGCTGTCAATGTGACCAGACTGTCTGAACAATACGCTCATCCGATATCGATAAGAGGCGAGCTGTCAATGTGACCAGACTGTCTGAACAATACGCTCATCCGATATCGATAAGAGGCGAGCTGTCAATGTGACCAGACTGTCTGAACAATACGCTCATCCGATATCGATAAGAGGCGAGCTGTCAATGTGACCAGACTGTCTGAACAATACGCTCATCCGATATTGATAAGAGGCGAGCTGTTAATGCAACCAGACTGTTTGAACAATACGCTCAGCTAATATCGGTAAGTGGTTAGTTGTTCTTGTATCCGGACTATTTTAACGATAGGATCTGTTAGTTGTGAGTGATCTGTACAATCATTACACTCAGCTGATGTTCATGAAAAGAGTTCATTGCGTCCTGACTGTATAGTACACATTACGCTGAGCTGATAATGATTAGATACGAGTTGTTATTGCAATTATACTGCCTGGACACTTTTGCCATAAGAATATGAAGTTATGATTATAAAGATTATTGATATTCTAATAGCATCGTTTGTTAGTTGAAAAAATTAAAAATCTTACACTAAACAAAGTAAAATTTAATTGAAATCACTTTAAAGAAATCTAGTTAAATTAGTTTAAACTTGGTAAGATGACTTTTAAATTTAAAAAGTAATTTGGCCTTTTATTATACCATTTCTGAAGATCGGATAAGTATCAATAAAGTTGTCTTATCATTCCACGATGAGTTATAACATTTTAAGAAGAATTAGGAGCACCTTTTAATCAAAAGCACTGTTGGAGATAAGGTATGTCGTGTTTACAGCATGTTCATGAGATGACAATGGAATGCAATTTATTTATATTCCTTCAAGTAGTATTTGATCAAACAAATTTTCTTAAATTAATTCTTATTGAAAATGTAATTCTATTATAAGTCAAAAATAATGACAAAGTATGTCCATCCGATACAATTTATGTAGGTAAACTACAGGAAAAATCAAATTTCATCTTGCCGTTTTACTCTGTTTAACCTTGGCTACTAAATTGTCTAAATTTTGTAATTAAAACGCCTGTAATCCCCGATGGGAGTGAGAACGCCCTTTAAAAATTTATATTATCAGAGATGATATGCTAAAAGTTCATGATGAGTGGAGAACACTATAACAATCTTAACATTAATTAATAAAGAAACGACAAAAGTATAAAAATTAAACCAGGCTTTTCTCTGAAAAAGTTTACATTTACGTCAGGACATGTTTAGGTTGATTAAATTAAACGAGTACAAAGCGAAACAGGCGATTGCAAGTGTTTTCGTAATTGGAACAGTTTAATCTTTCTCCGTTGTCACGCTGTGATTTATCAAAGTGCCGTGCGTGATGCGTGAGTATTTTCGTCATCGTGTTCAGCAAAATAATCACCGAGGAGGGCTTTTGAAATAATGAAACCACTTAACTTGTGGTTTTTGCCGACTGATGGGTCATTGGTGAGCGTACCGCACTGGTAACTCAAGTGGCGACCGCCCTATCCTGCCCCTGACTGTACGCTTAAATATGTTATAATTAAGTGTACTACAATAGGCTGATGCTGTTGAAGCGATGGATTAGGAAGGAACACAATTTAATATCAGTACCTGCTAAGGAAACCCTTCTTAAAGTTATGAACGATATTAAGTGAGATATTTGACACAATAAGTAATTAAGAGTAAGGACAAAGTCTCCATGGAATGTTTTAAAACCGTTAAGTACATCTTGGGCAAAAAGTGGTATTTTTTACTTTATTGTTTCTTATTATTAAAAAATAAGCTATTTTAAAATTATAATATAGAACAAGCTATAGTCTTACATTATGGAAATACCATGGATTATGTTGATACTAATGACAGGTTTGTGAAGGTCTTCTTAATCGTTTTAATATAACTGGGGAAAGTCTGTGGTGATGTTTTAATGTTAGATACTCAATCACATAAAATCTGGTGGACAGATTTTCCAGTTAGATTACTTAAATTAGAATTAGAATATAGTTTATGTTATATAATTATATAGTTTATATAATTTTATGAAATTTTATCGTAAAGAATTATTTTTATTGCAGTCTCAAATCAAGAGAAAATTTATATTACAGTATGATAACACATTTCAAAATGGCGGCCTATTAAAATGATTAATGCTTCATACTACAGAACCTAATAAAATTATTAAACTTTGTAGAGGATAATATATGTTGCCACATTTAACTAAACATATTTTTATACTTAGATGATACAATTATTTATTGAATTTAACTAGTAACTGTTATAATGCACTGTTCCTAATGCTGTAAAGATGTAAAAAATGAAAAAAATGTCCGTGCATTGTAATAGTTAAAAGCTTATGTCTACATTATATATCGACCAATTATTACGATTTAGGTTTCAAAATTTAATTACACTTAGCAATTTTAATTATTCTTTAAGTATTTTCATAACCTTATTAGATTTCTTGATATTAAGCTTTTAAAAAGTTTAAAAGTCTGCAATCATGAAACTTGACACAATAATGTAAAATATGTTTCTTGTATTGAGTTGAGTTTGTAAAATAAAATTTGTGCCAAGTTCTAGTTTTTTATATCTCCTGGAATTTGAAATAGAAAATAAAACTAAAACCGATTAAAGAAGAAAAGATTAAAAGTTTGCGAAGAGGGATTTGTTATACCTTTGTTATGTATGCAATATAAAAAGTTGATAATGTAAGGAAATATTCCTTAAATGCTACAGTAATGATAATTTAAATAGCTAATTATGTAGGCAAAGTTACTGATAACTAACTGTCCACATATCTCATTCTGGTATCAAAAACCTTCTTCTTTACAATTTTAGTATTATGCACAAAAGATGTGTCGTAAGATATAAATATTTCAAATTCAAACTATTGGAAACTAAATGATTTTATTATGAGCAGCATATGACATGTGAAATATATCAATATGCATAAATTGATGGTTTAGAATCTATAAATAAACATAGTAATACAGATGTCATTTAATGTCTGAACAAATATCCAGAATCATAACAGGAAGAGGGATTTACATGTAAACAAAATCAACAATTATGTGCAACGGACCATGTTTTGGTTGATTTGATTTAACTAGTGGAACAACAAACAGACGATACGCGAGTCGGCGTGTTTCATTGATTGAAACGGAGTGAAAACATTCATCACTTTAATCGTGTGCATATTTGTGCGAGTGTGTGCGTGTGGGCTGGGCGCCATGTTTAATAATGAACTCACAGGGAGAGCTGTTCAAATAATGGAACATTTAACGCAGGCTTGTGGTAGTTGTCATGGAGTGTCACCCCTAAACTTTGTGGTGGAACCTGCATTGGCTCAGTATTACTTTTATTAAGGGTTCATAGAAAAGTTGGATCTTTCATGTGCCTAAGCTGACAAACTAAATACTAGTTGAATATATTATTTGTTATAAAATGAGATCTTTGGAATACATAAAATAAGTTGGAAAGTACGTAATGATGAGGTAGTAAAGGGCTTACAATTAACATTGGTACAAATTACTGCGTTTATTTTTATCTCATCATATCTCTCAATTTACTTAATAATTCTTTTTTGCTTGTAATTGACTAGAAAAATACATAAAATCTTTGTAAAATTTTGAGAAATTCGATGATTTGAGAAAGTAACATAATTAATTAATACTTACCATCATTATGTAAAGCATCACATGTGAGAGTGAGTTTTGAGATTTGCAATCTGATCTCTTTCTCAAGTGAAATATCTCTCAATTTATTTAATAATTCTTTTTTTGCTTGTAATTGAGTAGAACAATACATAAAATCTTTGCAAAAATATTGAGAAATTCGATGATTTGAGAAAGTAACATAATTAATTAATATTTACCATCATTACGTAAAGCATCACATGTTGAGAGTGAGTTTTGAGATTTGCAATCTGATCTCTTTCTCAAGTGAATAATATGTGTGAACATATGTGAAACCAAGTTTCGTGTCTATTTAAAAACACAAAATAATATTTCTCTGAAACGTATACTTAATCATACCAATACTAAGTGTTACTAACTGAACTAAGTTGTCAGTGTCTGCTTATTGTTACTCTTATGAAATCAATAATTTAAAGAAATAATCGAGAGAGGTGACACATAACATATCATTCATGCTATCTGATTTCTGCGAAGCTTGGTATGATTTGTAAAATTTAAGCTAGTTTGTAGTTTTCATTTTAGGTTAGTTATTCACTTAAGGAAGACATAATATTGTAGATTTCGAAACGTATTTTCACTTAAATCGTTTGGCTTATCGATGGTAAATGTCCTTAAATCTCGTTACCTTAATAAAAAAGAATATTTTTGGTTTTAGATCTAGACATGTATGTGTTTAAATGGTAGCCGTTGCCTTCGATTGCAATACAAATGTTGTACGAATACATAAACCATAGCGACGAAATGAGCGTGTAGTGAAATTTCCATTGACGGAGGAAGAGATAGTGAGAACACAACAAATGTAGATTTGTGACCCTGGTCTTACAGATGCCACAAACTGAAGTACAAGTAATACAATACATATCAGATGTATTGAATGTTGGGGTTAACATAATACGTCGTTGTAGCCCAACAATTGAGAGTTACACAGACTCGCAAAATGGAACAGGTTTTTATTGGGTAAACGAATGGAATACAGAAATATTCGTCATGTATTAATACCATACTAACTACCCAAACATCTCTAGTACGTATAATAGTATAAAAAAATACATCCGAATATTAGAATTTAGAGTAATACTAATTCAAAAACAATCAAGTGAAGATAGTTGTAATCCTTCACATATTTATAGATGGTAGTAAGTATTCATCTAGTATTAATCATTATTATTGTGTCAAAAGAATGAAAAAATAAATCTTGCTTTTATTTGCAACACTGCTGTATCTGAAAAGGAAGGAACCTCTATAAAAGGCAGACTACTCACCAAATCAGCGATGTTGGCCACTTGAATCGCGTCGTGGACAACTTCCGTTCTCGTACTTCCGTTTCTCTTTTCGAACTGGAAAAAATGAAATTGGTTTAAAATAACAGAAGTACAATATTTTTTTTAAACTATGGCGAATGTCACGCTTTAAAACATATCATAAAATGCTTAAGTTTTGAGAATAACATATTCTTTAGAAATTAAGAGTGACATAGATTTATTATTGTTAAGGGAGTCATTCGCTGATCACTGATTCTCCAATTTACCGATATCGAGGAAAGCTAAATTTGTCTCGCGAACTAAAGCGTTTTAGTAAAGATAAAACAACCATACAGGTTTTAACGGGTTTGCAACTCTTAGAAGAAATATATTTTGTATTTTAACCTCTCGCTTTCCTAGGAAAAGCAAATTTAACATACACGTGTGTTATGGATCTCAAAACAAAACCAAAAGATATTTCATGAAGACCAACCACACATAGGAGTAAAATAAGGTTGCAACCCTGAAAGAACTATATTTATGTTTTTCAATTTCCCTACAGAAATTAATTTATGGAACCACAAAGCAATGGGACTGTAATGGTTCAATGAGGAAATTACGACGCTTGTCAATAGAATAACAAGTTTACACGTTGATACTTAGAGGTTACTGGCTAGTGGAAGGACGTCCGGAGATCACATGAAGCGATCATCTATGCTAGTGTGGCAATGCCACGCCAGAAATAGGGGATGCTAGTTTTGTGTTAGCCTATGAAAGTTGCCTTGAAAAAGCCTTTAACACTAAGGTAGGCGAGCCTACTTGAATAATCATCCTTTGCAGTAAACTGGACCTATTGCATAGCTTATCTTTCCCCAGTAACTGCAAATTTACAGTTAGTGATGTGCATCTCCTTGGATATCCATTGGGTAGCCAGGATTTAAGACAGATATTGGTTTTGACTGTGTCCAATATAGGTTCTACTGGCATGAATAAACCGGCCAGAAATGAAACCTCTGTAAGGTTTTGTGTAAGGCAAGTTGTGGTACAGCCACTACGATATAAGATAATATGCACTTATGCGAACATGATAACTGGTTTGGTTGTTTGAAAAAAGACCACCGTTTAGAAGAAGAAGACCACGACAACAACCATACACTGTGACAGCAAGAGAACGAGAATACTTTAAACACGTTTGAATCAAATGATGTGTGTTTATTATATTCTTGTTAATACTGCAGTTAGTAGCCTAAACCAGATTTCTTTAAAATTATGAAGATCGTAGTAGTTATCATTTGTGTAAACCTTGTATCGGTCTCTCAACAAATATATATAGAATTTTTTAATATTTTAAAACATCTCTTGTATAATTTACGATACCAGAGAATTCGTATAAAGTTAGCACCAAATATCTGAATAATTTTTATTTTAGCTCGCGCAAAACGTGGAGATATTGTGGTTAATATGATAATTAAAAAGTACAGTTTTATTTATTTATTTAATTTATAAGGAAATACATGATCTAGATATACGATATACAGTATGTAGAAAAATTAAAACAAACCTGTTTACGGCCTAAGGTTGGAGGATACATTAACAAATATAAGCACATTGTATTGTGTATAATCACTAAACTGTTTTTTCATATATACAACATTCATTAAACAAACAATGTTGATATAACTTTTTTCTATAACTATTTATTTTTAGTTTTATT
The DNA here is from genome assembly GCF_021130785.1 of Homalodisca vitripennis. Classification (NCBI taxonomy): domain Eukaryota; kingdom Metazoa; phylum Arthropoda; class Insecta; order Hemiptera; family Cicadellidae; genus Homalodisca; species Homalodisca vitripennis. The sequence continues at coordinate 64,661,682 of NC_060213.1, forward strand.
GGTAAAGTGAGTAAAAGATAATGTGAGATAATAAATTATAGTAATAAAACAAGCTTGACGAATATTTCGAAAAGTAAATGTGAAATTTACAATTCAACAAAGTAAAGCAATGAAAGCTTTGTAAGAGTTGGCAAGCGATGGTTTTAATTCAATGATGGCTTTACATAGCACGAATGTATTACATTGAAATTAATGTTTCATATATTGTTTGAAACTCGATATGTTTGAGTTTACGTTTAATTGTTATATATTCGATGACAGAAATAAAAGATTTCTATTCACAACTTACATTTTCCGGTATATTATATTTCCCTATAGCCTGTAATTCCTCTTTGTTTATAATAATTTGCGCTTTTACATATTAACTTCTCTCTGTAAACACAAGTTAACAAATATAATACAAATATATAACATCAAGAGAAATTAAGTACGAAATATGTAATAGATATATTAGAATAAATACACAATTTAATTATAAGATTACGTGTGTTTTATATATACATATAAACTAGTATATACACTATGTTTTGTAGTCTAGGTGTCTCTGTGTCGCAACGATGTAAGGAGTTTAAAATTTTTAGCAGCTTTGTCACAGAATTTTTTCAATCTTTTCAAACGAACATCACACCCTGCCAGATTACAGGCGCTGCACTAAGGAGAAGATGATTTAAAACGATTTAAAATTTAAAATTTTAAACTCACCATAGCTACTTTATGTGCAGAAAACTCAATTATAACAAAGTCAAATCTTTTAAAACTGTTATAAACTGTTTCATAACCGTTTATAGTGGCTCAGTCACACCAAAACAATTATCAGGAAATAATTTAAAATATGAAAAGCACATGTAACTTTTTAAAACAATATTAAGACATACATACGTAACAAGAGTTTTTTTTTTTAAATATATTTGATTGCTTGATGGAAATATTTTTGTTACAGATCATCTCGCTGTTTCTATGGCTGTTAAAAAACCTATTTCAGTGGAAGAAGTGATATTAGACTTTGGATTTGCTTTGGATCGCTAATGTACTTTATGTTCTTTAAGGACAATAAAATACGTGAAAATTAAGAGTAACTTCCAAAATTAATAACCGAAGACACTCAACTGAAAATGACAGTCTGAAAAAATTATTAATATCAAATTTTCACCCCAATATATACAATTAATTATAGAATCTAATTGGTAGAATTCATTGGAAATTGGAAATGTATATTTAGACAGATTAAATATGTAGAAAGACTATTTAGGTTTTGAATTTAGTCTGATGTTACTTTGGTTATTTAGTGATTTTTTTAGGTAACTCTGTGTATAATTTGAATTAACTGAAAACATACGATGCACTCTGTCAACTAATGAAAACTATACAAACTAAACTAATACAATTTGTTTACAAACAAAAAACCGATAGTTTAATAAATGGGACCTCGGATATTTAAAACAAACTTTGTGTATGAAACAAGTATAGAACTGAATGCAGTTATCGAGTCTAAATTTATTTTAGAGCAAACGAAGCGAAAACATTTCAAAGGCCGGATAACGGTTCGTCAGATTCGTGGATAAATGATTTTACCTTAACGATATCCTGCGACTGTTTCAGTGGAAAACTATAATGGCCGAGATTACGGCCAGACTCTCTTCGTCTGGAGTTTGCAATATCAATAGGAACAATTAAGTAACATTTAAAACTAATTAATCCACTTGTTTATTGAAGAAACTAAATAATGTGACTTTACTTTTGTAAGAGGCTTTTGATTTTAATGAAAAGAAAAATAATCTTGTCAAAAAGCCATAGAAATTACCAGGTTGTATGGGTTTTTTAATTTTTTTTTTATTTCCATTCAGTATTTCCAAGTACATCTGACTAGTGAGTGAATGTAAAGGATGTCTAGTATTTATTAATAACCTAGGGTCCTTAAATATATAAAAACTATTATGTTAGGTTTACATTGTTATCTCATTTATAATGAAATCTTTTACCCCATGAACAGCCATTATCGGATAAGAGAAGTGAAACTGAAACTTGTTGAATTAGCGATGCATGTCTGCTTATAAAAGTGGCAATGAAGCTATCTCGCGATTGGAAATAGCTCAATCAATCAGCGATAAAAATGCCTTTTTTACCATGAAATGCCAGCTTTTTTTTAAGAATTTGATTAAATGGTGGAACTATTAATAATGCATTTTTATTCTTGTCTTCGGTGAATGAGGAAAGTTGTACAAGTGACTCCGCCTTTAATTCTATTTGGAAAGAAGCTAACATTAAATGTGTTCTTAAAACGAAGAACTGTTTCTAGAGCGTAACTTAAACGTATATTCTATTTACTTTAGTCCTTGGTAATTTAATTCGTTATGCGCTTGTAATATTTTGTAAAAACGTTGATACAACTATACTGAGTGTCCAACTTTTAAGTAGAGTATTTTGGTGTGGAATTATTAACGCAATTCTTATGAATCTTTCTTAGTAATAATATTCTTATGGCAAAGGCTTACATTTAAATCAGCAAATCTCCTCCAATTCTGCAGTGGCCAACTTATTGCTATGCGAGGAATGCACATCATCAGCAATGAGGACTGGTAAAAAATGAATGTCGTCTTTAATGACTTTACTGCCTTTGCCTAGGCAGACCACTCCATTCTCATATCTAAGTTTAAAACTTATGGAATCCATGGTCCACTGCCTACCTGATGGCCGATGCTTAAGAGTGATTGCTTGATTCGCTTTCCCAAAAATATATCAACCCTCGGGCGTTCCTCAGGGCTCCATACTAGGATCAGATTTATTTACAGACTTTATTAATGTTATAACGTCGATCTTGTTCATGGAATCCCTACTTTTCGCCGATGATGTTAAAATCTTCACAATAATGTCCAACAAGGAGAATTCTGCACGTTTACAGTGTAGTATCAACAATTTCATGGAATGGTGTATTACTAAAATATGAAATTGAACCTTTCTAAGTGCGCCATCATAATCTTTAGTAACTCACGAGATCTAAGCTTCTTCCAGAATTCAATGCATTTTCGACCCCTAGTAAGAGTGTTCATATTAAAGGATCTGCGTGTTACCTTCTCTGCTGATTTCTCCTTTAACGATCATGTTGACGACCTACGTTGAAGAGCAAACATGATGCTGGGGTTCATTAATAAGGCAAGTCGAGGCATGATATTTACGATACGCTCTATTCATCATTTGTCCGTCAGATTCTGGAGTATTCCTGCCCTGTTTGGTCTCCTTACCAGTTGGATCTCACTGAGAAACCATTCAGAGAAGGTTCTTCATGCTGATGGGTATGCAGAGGGGATTGCTACGGGAAATCTTTAAATCAGGCGTTGGGCTGCCGATGTTCTGTACCTTTCGAAGCTGATAAATGGTTTACTAGATTACCCTACTTAATCTCACAAGTGAATTTCTTTATTCCGTTAGGGACTCGATCACGCTTGGCAAGCAATACTACTTTGCTGCTACGACTTCCATGGTCCATTTGCAAGAATGATGAGGCTTGGTAATCTATTCTGTCATACACTTGACTTTTTTCACGAATGTGCTTCGTCTATTTTAAGAGAAATAATTGCAGTTTTCACCGATTTCCGAGAATGAACTTAAGATTCCTAATTAAATTGTTGTGTTTAAGTGAGTACTCTTATCGGTCATCGATTCATTCGTATAGTTTATCAATGAATCGTTTTATAGTTTATTATCATTTATCTATTGCACGTAAATATTTTATTTACTGCCAGTATAATTAATTTAATTGTTCTAAATCTAGAATCTGTATACACATATTATATTATATGTATTATATATATTTACATGCTAATTTGTAGTGTAGTTATATATTATGGTTTGTTATTATTTATTCATTATAAATTATAAGATGTATTCAATTAGTATTAGTTATACATTTACAATAAATATTTATTAGGTCTCTCAGTATTGTATTTGGTTGGTGAAGTCGTAGATGTTTCCGTTTTAGAAATTTATTAATGTTCATTCATGTTATTGGTTTTTTATAGATTGTTAAATGTTAGTATTCATTAATAATTCTTATAGATATACATGTTTCAGTTTTTATGTGTTATGGTTTTCCTGTTGAAATGAAATAAATAAATCTGTACCAAATAAGAATACCTGAATACAAATGGATCCCCAAATCTTGTGTAGACTATAAATCATCAGTGGTAGTGCAAACTTGTAACTGTTATTTCTGGATTGATTACAAATTTGTGTGAATACCTTTTGTCCTTAGCATAACACAATTTGGAATATTCTATAGTTTATGAAATTTTTCTATAAGTTTTAATCATTTTACATCACAATTGCATTTAAGTTCCTCAAGTTAAGCTTATGATAGGCATTGTAATTCTCCTGACAGCATTTTAAAACATAAACTAGTGGTTCGAAATAGCAATTACTGCTGTTATACACTCTTCATACATACTCTTAAACTAACACGCAAGGTAAACATTTCAATTAAAGAGAAGATAAAATCATTAAAGAATAATATAGACCACACAATGTGACAACCAGCTTTTGCTGAAAAGATTTAACTGTAAAAGTGAAATTAATAGTCTATAGTTCAAATGTAATTCGAATAAAACTTTTATATACTTATACATTTATTTATAGTATTGCAATGATATTTCTCAAATCAGTGTTCTTTCTGAAATTTTAATATAGCTTGTTACTAAATCTGGTTCACTATTATATTTTAGTTATTTATATTATCATTAAAACATGATCTTGTCTAATTAATTCAAATGTATACAGTTTTTTAATTAATGTTTATTTTTATGTGTTCAAACAGGAGCTGTCCACCTAATAAAAATGACTGTTCGTGCTATACTATCTGTCTTCATTCTCTATAGAGAGTTAATAAGTGTATCAAGATTATTTGGATATGTATATAATTTTGGAAAAGATTTAACGTGCAATTTAAAAAAATAAACTATCGTGCTGTATTTGAAAAATTATGAACGGAAATATTGAGGTTTACTTCTACATAATTTTCCTTTTTCCAACAAAGATAATTAATAATCTACTCATCTGTTCATTTATATATATTAAAGAATAATATACTATATATATTTATCGTGCAGTATTTGAAAATTTATGAATGGAAAAATTGAGGTTTAGTTACACGTAATTTTCCTTAATCTAACAAAGATAATTAATAATCTCCTTATCTGTTAATTTATATATATGTATCATGTATTTATTAACATTGAAGTTGTAAGATGTAAATATTGATTTGTTTCATTCATGATTTAATTCAAAATTCATCTTAAAAGTAATATTCCTTTGTGTAATGAAAATATTATGATACTCTTATACGAACTGGCTGTCTATAATACATATAAATTAAATAGAACATTTGCACTCAATACACAATAATTTATACACAATTTATACATCAGCTTTTGTTCTCACCAGCTGACATATTAAAAACAGATTATTAATAGGAGCACTGTAGTGGTGAAAAATTTATTTTAAACATGTGATAAAATACTGATTTTTTTATTCACCATTGCATTTCTTATGGAGACTTCTACAACTTTAGAGACCTATGTGGTTGAGTTCGACTAACTTTTTATACCTGGTACTTTTCCTACCGTTGTTGGTACTCCAGTTTTAAAACCAATCTCTTAAAACCATCTTATTTTCTTCACAGCTCCGGTAATTTCCTGACAACCTATTCGCTTACGGAATTAAATATATAGATTGTCCGCAAAATAATATTGATAATTTATTATCAACAATCCAATTTTTATAGTAGAATTCAAAATTGCCTTCAGTGTATGTCCAGTTTTAATATTCTTAAAACAATACAACTGTTCAAATTGAACTTCACTTTTTATAATTTTTACAGGTATACCGCCATGAATAAAATTTCAGAAAAATAAACAGTAAATTAAAATACCGTGAGCACAAAACGGTACGCAAGTTTCGATGATGTTTGAAGTCTGGAGCCATTAACAGGTTCTGATTTTCGTGCTTTAAAAACATTGTGCGTTAATAAATATTCAAAGCTATTACATTCACAATATGGCTGTCACTCTTCGTCAGCTGTGCAATATGTGTAATTGTTTTGCATTGTATTTTAGATTCCTATACGCAGACTTACTCATATTCCAAAATAACCAGCTCTTTAATGTTTACTCGTAGTAATGCAGCTTAGAACCAATATGCACACGAGTACACGATACAACTTGTCATTTTCAAATCGATTGAAGAATCTATGTTAAGAAATAAAGCAATCAGCAGTACTAACTTTGGCGAAGGTCAACATGTAAAGCGTTTAAAGGATTGAAAATATCAAACGATAATTTTTAAGAAATCATTTTTTTCTTACATTGCCATACCTAAAATCAGACCGAAAATTTCCAGGAAATGGACGACCATCAGTCTCTTTATTTGGTTGTCTATCGGTTGCTCGCTTTAAGTATGTTAAGCTAAGAAAAACATGATCTGACGAAAAACTTTATAGTTTGGTATTTAAAAACTTGATACATTTCTTTCAGGGGACAACTGTATCGGTTAAAAAACTATTTGTGTAGTTTTACAACGCAAATTGACTCCAGGTTTTTAGACCATTTAAATATTATGTACTGTATATAAATGTGTACTATATAAAAGTCATACAGTACGAACATTTTTTATCCAAATTTATATGTTTTTAAATGAAAAACACCAATCAAAATCAATTACACACACACACGCACACACACACACACACACACACTATAACGCTTAATCTTTAGTTGCATCAATTTTATTATAGCGTTTGTTGGACAAAAATAGAACGTAATCTCACTAACAGATTTTGATCTGGAAGTATTTAGGTAAAATTAAAATAATTTTAAAATTAATAAACTATTAAACACGTAATATTCCCAAAATAATTAACAAAGCAGGAACGAAATCATTTGCAAATATAATTAAAGTGGGATATTTCCACTACAACAACGTTAGTACTTAAATAAGTAACAAAAGAAAAGCAATTTAGGTTTCCCAAAGCCAGCCTTTGTCATGCTTCTATTCAGAATTATATTTTATAGCTCTTCGGGAATATTAAATCTGCCGAGTGTATTATAGCTTATCTGGAACGCAATTTGCATGTATTTAATAGTGTTTTTCATACAGCGGCTTCAGTTGGAGTTTTCATAATTGTTTTTTTTTTTATGAAACCATAATGATCTGTTACATTAAAGTAAATTAAAATTGTATTAATCGTTACAGTTTAACTATTAAAATAAATCAGATCTTGCGTGATTGATTATATATACTTTGTAACCGTTGTACTGGTAAACATTTAAGAGCTCTAACAAAGTTTGTCCTTCAAGCTGTAAATCTTAAGATATGTTTTGAATGTAAGCTATAACGTTAGACCAGCGTGGGAGGTTTTAGAAACTAATATAAACAGTTTTATCAACGAAGGCCCGAACCAACATAAATGAATTCAAAATGTTCGTAACTTCAAAATCACCAATTTTTCGAATCAATCAATCGATATACTTTCGCAAAATGAGAAAATAACTTAAATTATAGAGTCTGTATTCTGTGCCAACCAATAAATTATTCACCCCATCAACATCAATAACAACGGCGCAGTGTACCGGATACAGCGGTTATCGCAAGATAACAGAACAATAACGCCGAGCGTCGTTAAGTGTTCGACTTCGCCTGGTAAAACGAGACATCATTTACTTTTTTATCAATCCCAATTTATTGTAATTTTATTGAATGAGGGTGTATTGTTCCAACTCAAAATGTTCCAAACCCTGTTAAACAGAGTTGGATATCGAAGGACTCGACAGAATATACATATTATCTTACCAAACAAAACAACAAAATAACTTTATTACATTAGTTACTATATCATATGACAAAATGTTATACGATTGTACTCAGTTCGTTTTCAAATTATTTTATTCTGTTGTTTTCCCGTTGCTATCTTGGTTATCCATAAGACTACCAAAAAGGTGTTTGAAGTGAAAAAGTAAAATTTGACCACACAACATGTAGTTTCTTATTGGTCCAAAAGGATTCTATGTAGAGTATTTAGTCTCCTAGGACCTTTCTATAAAAAGTTATCGCACAGATGGACAAACTGATAGACGCACGGAAAGACAAAGTGACATTTTTTAAGGAAAGGCCTACCGGGTCTTTAATAAAGAAGACAATATTTCAAAATAGTTAAATAAAATTATACGTCTGGATTTTGTAGAAGATCAAACAAAGTCCCCCCCTAATTAGTGTTCCCTGCCTAATATTGTTCATATTTTCATCAGATACGCGGACTAAAATTGAAGTGAAATTGATTAAAACCCAAAAGAAAATATGATTAAAATGAAAAGGAAGTTGCTTGAGTAACTTTGTCGTAAAGATGTAGAGCACCTCAGTTCCTTTTAAATATTTTCCTGTGAATTGAGTTAATTTTTTCAGTTTCCTCTAAAATGAAAACATGCATTAATTAGACCTGTCAAATGCTTACACACCTGCTACCGTTTTACCTGCAAGCCTTGTGCAAGTTTTACTCAATCCATATTAACTGTAATATCCCCAAAAAGTAACTTAGCCTTGCTACCTATTTCACTATAATATAAAGCATAACAGAGTACAATGCGTAAAGGCACAAAGAATAACGGCAAAGGCAGGATTACCTCTCTTTTGTTCCCCTCTCTTTGTTACTCTCAGTGTTATTCTTAAACAAACCATATTAACGTAGGGAGTCCTGGTTTAAAGGACGCAAAGAAAAAACGTATTAGAGGGAAATTTTCCTTAGCGCAGGCCATTTAAACGCGATATTAATATTAGCTGGACAAAAGAACGTTTACTGATTTTTATCCTATAGGTGTCTTTCCGAACCAAAATATGAGACAAGGGAATGAAAACTTTAGACATATAATAAAGATGAGTCCCATACGGTTCGATTAAAAACAATTTAGGTTATATCCTATGTAGTAGTGAGGTCGGTTCAGTGTGAATGCTCTAATTTACCTTCCTCTAAGTGAAGCGTCTAGAATCTGATGCTGTCACGGACTTTACTCTTGAAATCTGAATTCAAGTTCGTTTGAAGAGATCCAAAAAGTTAGTGACGAAGATGCTCAAAATGAACTCACTACATCGTATTGACATCAGAGACGCCTAGCCTACAAAATATAGAGTAATCTAGGTAAACAGGAATTCTCATTGTCTCACCAGGTGCAGAACTGTCGAAACGATGTGTGTATATCGTATAATATGTATAATAATAAATAAATGTATTATATATGTATATATATATATATATAAATCTTATAATTAAATTATGTATTCTATTGTATTAAATTTGTTAAATACTTAGTACTATTATTGCGGTTTAACTTATTATTATATATTTGGGAAATTGTTATTTCTGACATAAGTTAATATGTTAAAGTGCACCAACTTGTTAAAACAAAATAAGAATTAAAAGCTATTGAGAAATATATATATATATATATATATATATATATATATATATATATATATATTATATTATGAACTCCACATTATAGGGTTATCTTTATGTTAGAATAATAAATCGTAAATATATATATACACGTTAAATTTGTATAAATGGCAATAGCCTTATTTAATTTCAATAAACATTGAATCGCAAGAATATATATGAATAAACATATATATATATATAAGAAAAGTGTAACTCGTGAATGTAAATCTTTTATTTCTGTTATCGAATAAAGAACAATTATACGTAAACTCAAACATATCGAGTTTCAAACAATATATGAAACATTAATTTCAATGCGATAAATTCGTGCTATATAAAACCATCATTAAATTAAAATCATCTCTCGCCAACTCTTACAAAGCTTTAATTTCGTTACTGTATTGAATGGTAAATTTAAAGTTTACCTTTTGAAATATTCGCTAAGCTTAAGCTTTTTTATTTCTATAATTTTTTATCTAATTTTACTTTTTTTATCAATAAAATTAATTATTAAAGATAATTTGGAGTTCAAATTTCTTGACAAAAGTTATATCAACATATTTTTTTTTCAACGGGAGCTGTATGTACGAAAAATAAACATTTTAGTGATTATGCACTATACAGAGTGTTTTTATTTGTGAATGGATCCTCCAACTTCAGGCCATGAACTCATTTATTTTAATTTATGTATATACAAGTACTGTATATTGGATATATAAGCCATATATTTCCTTAGAAATGAAATAAATAAATAAAAAGAGTTCATGTTAAATGTCATATCAACCACAATATGACAAGCGAATAAAAATTTTTTAAGACCCCCTTTTATCACTTTATCTCGAAATTTGCGGTTGGTAATGTGCAACTCCAGGACATAGAGTTGCTCAGAAAGTGACAAATCGGTTTTTGCTGTACCCAGTTTAGGTTCGACTATAGGGTATAAATCAACCAGAAGTGAACTTACCTTTAATAATAATTATTAGTTTCAGTTACTAAGACTTGTAGAATAAAACTAGAATTAAAACGTTATCAGGTTATTGATAACAACACCAGAAAACAAATCTGTATTCTTCTAAACCATTTTTAGATATAATTACTGCGATATAATCAATTATATACTCGTATAATAATACAGTTTTTGAGTAGTAAGTTTCAAGCAGTGTAGAATAACTTAGCACAATGCTATTGGACATAGTAGGATTTATAAATACTTGACTAGAAAGAAATTGGCTTGATTTAGGTGTACAATATAATATACAGGTGACCATTAAGTCTTAGGACGACCTATAACTTTTAAACGACAAGAGATATCATATAACCAAATTTTGTATACTGTTACTGGAAATTGTAAGCTACTTTTTTTGTGTACATGGTGGTCGTATTTCACCTTTTGGGGGATGGCCCGTCGGGGTTATAAGAAAATCTTTAATGACAGCCTATGTTGAGTTATACATCATTTTAAAGGTCTAGTTGAACTAAAAACAATGCCGCAAACCGGACTTCAAAAGGTTGATCCAGTCGGAAGGAATCGCTGTTCAAAGTTTAAAAAATGTTTAATACCATTATTACATAAGAAATAACTAATACTGTAGCTGTTAGAAGTTAAGGGGAATACTTAGTGAACTCATTTAAAAGTAGATGTTCAAAATGTTTTCCTTTCGGCCGGCCGTCTGACAATGTGCTAACCGGTTATAAATGCCGGCTACTGCATTTTGTAAGTATTCTCGTAGAATAGGTTGAGCTTCATGTGATATCCTATGTCTGAGTTCGTTCAGATCTGTAGGCTGAGTTCGATACACTTTGTCCTTGATGTAGCCCCATAGGAAGTAGTTCAAGCGGAGTTAGGTCAGGGGGAACGAGCCGGCCACTCAATCGCACCACGTCTTTCCAATCCACCGTGTGGGAATCTAAGTATTGCCTTACCTGAACACCATAGTGTGGCGGTGCTCCGTCTTGATGGAAAATCATGTTTGGAAGTCAGCGCCCAGAGTAGCTTGTAAAGCAGGAACTATCTCATTTTGGAGCGTATCATGATACTTGTTGGCATTTAAATTTCCATCGATGAAAAATGGTCCTAAAATTGAATTACGTACGATACCTGCCCATACGTTTAATTTTTGGGGATTTTCTGTGTGACACTAAACTCATCCCAGTGTGGGTTAACATTATCCCAATACCGGCAGTTATGCCTGTTAACATGGCCATGCAACATAAAAGTCGACTCAATATAATACCCGTCTAAAAGTATTGGGTTTGGTCAATTTTATTCATCATAATTTCACTGAATTCCATCCGGCGATCAAAAACATCTTCGCTTAGTTACATTTCAATGAAAGACTGTCTTCGTCTGTCACAGTACTTGGTCGTCCAAATCTGGCTCGATCCTTAACACTACCAGTGTCTACAAAGCGAGGAACTGTGTACTGTGGTGTGGATTTAGAAATAGGAGCTCTATCAGGAAAAGTAGCATTGAATAAATGTGTTACTTCTGGAAACGGTCTTACATTATAACCCCCAGTCGCGTATCATTAAAAGTGTAATTCTTTCACGCTCACTAAAAGCAACATCTCTTAAAAACTTATAACTTGCAGTAACAGGAATATGGCTGCAAAAAGTACTGTAGCTTAAGTGAAACTTATAAGAGAACTGATAGACAGATAACAGCCATTATGGGAAGTCCAGTGGATGGGAAACCTTGACCTAGAGGCACTGCTTTCACTTTTCATTGTACTTCTTATGCAGCAGGTTTTTCTGATTAAACGTAGCACATTTTCAGACGACCGAAAGGAAACATTTTGAACATCTACTTTTAAATGAGTTTCACTAAGTATTCCCCTTAACTTCCAACAGCTACAGAATTAGTTATTTCTTATGTATAATGGTATTAAACACATTTTTAAACTTTGAACAGCGATTTCTTCCGACTGGGTCAACCTTTTGAAGTCCGGTTTGCGGCATTGTTTTCAGTTCAACTAGACCTTTAAAATGATGTACAACTCAACATAGGCTGTCATTAAAGATTTTCTTATAACCCCCGACGGGCCGTCCCCCAAAGGTGAAATACGACCACCATGTACACAGAAAATTAGCTTACAATTTCCAGTAACGGTATACAAAATTTGGTTATGATATCTCTTGTCGTTTAAAAAGTTATAAGGTCGTCCTAAGACTTAATGGTCACCCTGTGTGTATATATATATATATATATATATATATATATATATATATATATATATATATATATATATATATAGCACAAAATAACGTCATAGCAATAACTTTATACAGAAGAATCTTCCAAACCATCAATGGATATTCTCTAATATACGGCGATGGCAGGTGAATATGAAATCTAATTTCCTTACAAAAATATTCCAGATAGTTTAAAGTCATTAATTTAAATATAGTGTAGAATATTTTAAACAACTATGACATTTATTCAGCGTTGAACCTATCTCTTTTAAATTTAATAATAACTTGTAAACTGGTAAGAAACCACCTTTTATTACTTTCTAAAATAAAGTAAGCAAACAAACAATAACCTCATCATCGATGTTTGTTGAGAAATAAGTAAAAATCAAACATACAAAATACAAACGATGCTCTAGCAAACTTAGAAAATTGGATACGCTATAAACATTGTTTACTTTGGGTGAAATGAGTTTTCTGCTTGTTATTTACTGTTTACCAAGGGACGTATTTCTTGGAATTTAATTTGTTTACATTTAAAAGTTGAAACGCCACATTCATTTTCATAAATTGCTTCCTTATTGAGTTCTGAAGCTGCAGCCTCAGGCTTGAATATACTTCATAAATGGAAAATTAGGAGAAATGTGAAGATTTGACATTATTATTAATACGGACTGGTTTATTTTAAACGTGTGAAATTTTTATTTCTTATTCAATACGCTGAAGAATATTGGTATTAAATTATTATTAAAAAATTATTCTGTTGCTCTAAAAAATTGACCATTGGCTGAGCGTATCTAAGACTATCATTTCAGAAGCTGCAAACTTTTGAATTCATGTCTGTCTGTTGGTTGCATAATACGGGAACAGACTGACTAATAGACTTAAAAATGTTTTTTAAGCTATATAAGCAAAATCGATTTGGTGTAATTCATTCCTTGGAATTTGGCTGATCGTTAGCCTTTTACGTTACTGTTATGAGTAACCATGATGACAACGTGAAAATCGTAGAATACATAAAATTTGTAAACAAACTTAATCCAATCATAATGACAATTTTAACATGTAATATATGTAACCTAATGAAACGAGATGTGGACTTTAAACTGTGCTCTCAATCTTAGCGAAGCATGTTACGCGATACTTGGTGTGTTGTACCAACCTATCTGTGTCTACAAATATTGCTTTCTGAACGAAAGAAAGCATAAGACATCGGCACATTCATAAAAATTTCAATGGAAGAATCTGTATAATAGTCATTACCCCCAAATTTTACTTTATTTGGTATCAGTCTCCCATTTGTGAATTGTGATATTCAACACGATAAAATCCAAGCGGACAGAGCCTTAAGACTTAGTTAAGTCAGTATAATACAGTATATCGACTGGTATGGGCCTGTTTTTATAAGACGGATCTTATCAAAATTTGGCTTTATTAAGTTATCAATGGCTTGGATCTTAATCAAGGATTTTGATAATGAAAAGTTTGGCGTCAAGGATGTATTACTACCCAAGGTGCAATTTCCAAAACATTGTATTGAGAGTTTTCTATAGCAAACGAGTTCTTATAAACATTTACATAATTATTATATTATTAATTAAATTATTTATTGGAATCAAATAATTACAGGCGTTACTCTTCTCCATGTAACAAGGCATTCTACATGCCGTTAATTGAAAATAAGGTTTTAAAAGAAAAAACACAAGGAAATTTACGAGTTCTTATATAATTATGATTATTGTATCCAGGGTCTTAGGTTGTAAACAAAATTATACTTTTTAGCATAGATAAGAATTTATAAAAATATTGATTTTTCAGTAGAGAAAAAATAATTTACAAGTTTCAAATAGTAGATTAAATAATGACACACTACAATCAGTCCAATTTCGGAATCTCACTAAGTTTGAAAGTATAATTTTGGGAACTACCCAATAAATGGTCCGATCTTTAGTTAGTTACGTACATTTTGTACGGTGAAAATGGCAACCTCAAAGTAATTAGAATCGTTTCACTAATTTTAGTTCTTATAGTCATGTCTTTCTCACCAAATGTGTTTTAGTTGAGTTAGGGCATTTTTATCGCAACCATAATCAGACCAATGCTTAAGTTTATTTGGCACCCACATTATAATGCAGCTCCTTGGTTTTCCTCAGTTACTGGGCTATTACTAATAATTATGAAAATAAATGGATCCGCAGAATTTGAACTTGCGTTATCTTTATCTGATAACGAGACTTTTACAGAGAAATCTCTCTCTAATTTTTACATAATTGATTTCATACCCGTCTATGAATTGAAGACGCTTGGCATAATGAAAGAGGAAGCACAGTATTGCAATAAAATTCCAACAATAAGAAAATTCTAAAGAAATGGAATGTTGTAGTAGGTGCCTGCGAATGCCTAGTAATTCTAAGGAATTCTAGCCACAAGTACGAGTGTTCATACTTTAGTCATTTTATAATAAAACATTTCAAGTTGCATAGGAATTTAGTAAAATATGTTTAGGTGTCTATTTTAATATCCGGTTATAATAAATTTGTACTAAGTAGGTTAGGTGTTTATTGTCATAAAAAATCAAAGTGGCTATTTGTTTCAACTATCGTGCTTTCATGAGTTTATTAGTTTAATTTATGGTATAAGATTTATTCCAGAGCACTGTATTCTAAATAATTATGGGAGCAAAAATTCAATTTAAAAAAGAGACTCTATATATTACTATCGTAAATTAAGAATAGTCATTGTCTCATTAAGACATAAAACTGTCTCTGTCTCACCCAAAATTACAAATACTGCCCCCGAAGGAAAATGAATCCTACATGTAAATGGCTAGATGGTTACTAAAGGGAAAGTTTGAGGGGGTGTGGAAAGTTGAGGGAGGGGAGGGGGTGTGCAGTGCCACATATTCGTAGGTTGTCAGTAACACTCTCGCCCGACTAACTCACACTTTGGGCCATTAATTGGACCTTCCTGCGCTTTTGACTCCACAATAGCCACATGTCGCTGATTATCGTTTAGTGCTTGATCAAGTTCCACCTCCATATTGAATATTCTCTGTCACTTGAGGCTT
The DNA here is from genome assembly GCF_021130785.1 of Homalodisca vitripennis. Classification (NCBI taxonomy): domain Eukaryota; kingdom Metazoa; phylum Arthropoda; class Insecta; order Hemiptera; family Cicadellidae; genus Homalodisca; species Homalodisca vitripennis. Next base: position 64,677,413 of record NC_060213.1, read on the forward strand.
TGATATATTCAGCATCCGTGATAAAGCCTTGAATAGGACTGTGGAATATCGATGAGATAATATTCATTAGTATGTTGCTAAAGGGATGTAGTTTCCAGAGGCGCTGATGAGTAGGAAAGCCCTTTTGAATGCACGTTGTTATGACCACGTAACAGAGGCTTATTTAAATTGTGCTTTTATGTGCTTGCCTGATGAACCAAAGTTATCTTATGGTTTTCAAATTAACGGTAAGAAGCGTTACTTGTCTTTAAATATGGTCATTACTGATTATTAATGTTATTGAAAGCTGTACTTGCAGGAATTGGAAAGGAATCCACTCAAAGAAAGAGGCCACTTCATTAGTTATATTATTCTATTCATTATATCAAACTTTTCCGATTTGATTTGATTTGGTTTTTTTTATCATATCTAATCTTTGTAAATTGTCTCTAAATTATGTTTTTATTCGAAACACCATAACGGTAACATAATTATGAATTGGCTAAAGCGTTGTTTGTTTTTTTTTCAATTTTATCGATCAACGTATGAAACGTTGTATCAATTTAGTACCGGTAGGTATATTAACTAAAGAGCTATAACTAAAGAAAGAAGTGTCACCGGCAAAAATTATTACATTGAAATATAAATTATGTGGCAAATCATTTACTAAAATTAAAAACAGCAAGGGACCCAGGACTGATCCCTGTGGAACCCCATACGTATAAACAACGTGAGGTTGAGAAACAACCAACAATACACTTTTTGCTCACTATATTTCAGGTACGATTTAAGAAGACCTTGAAGTGATGCCCTCTCTTACCTCTTCAACAGAGTTTAAAAAATGTTCTGAAAATACTTCTGGCGTTATACCAGGCCGATCTCGGTAAGGAGATTTTCTCTCAGCGGAGAGATAGACCATGCTGTTTTACACCTGTTTGAGGTGGACATGTTGATGAGGTCTTCATTTGAATTTAACCTTTCGTTCTTCAGCTCTCCTTTGTATTCGTTACGAAGAATAGGCGTTTGTAGCAACTCCAGACTTCGTATTTTTGAATACAGTGTAAAAGCTCAGCACACCCAACAGTCTGTTAGCAGTTTAAATAATGAGTCAACCAATTGAACTTAAAACTTTTAAATTTAATTTTTGACTCATGATACAGCCTAGTGTTAACAGGGAAGCAAGTATTAAGTAAGTCCAAAAACATATATAAAAACACTTCAAATATAGTAGTATTGGGTTCACATTAAGTTTGGAGCAGGTTTGGTCAATCCAATAAAGATAATGAAGCGGTTAATTTCTCAGCGTTATTTTAATATAAGCACCTAGTTTCAACTGCCTTTGTACCGAGTTCCTTGACTAAGTGTCTGAACGGAAGAGACAATTTCAATGTTATCGTGATCAGATCACAAAAAAATAACTTAAATGTCTTCATCGCTAAGGTTTGTTACAACATTTTCTAAACTAGCATTGCCACTAGTAGGTTCACTAACCAACCATCTGAAGTTAAGATTACAATAAGTCTTTTAATCTCTCTTCGATGTTTTAGTCACCACACATAACAATGGGTAGCTAAAGTTTACCAGAAAAATAAATAGACTTTCGTTCATAATATATTAAAATAATCTGATAGAGATTTTGTCAAGGATACCAACAAAATTGTATAGTCCACTATTTTATGTTTGATGTTTCAATGTTCATTTCCCAACAGAAATAATTTACATCAATTACTGTGAAATTTATACCATTCCGAACTAAGAAACTCGTGCCCTCTCTACAATGATGTCTTCTACAATACATACTTGCCTAACTAAAATAATTAATTTCCACCATATCAAGCGTTTATTTGGAACACCTATATTCAGATACACACAAAGCGATAAATCGAGAGTCAGAAAAAATTTCTTTCAGCATTTCGACTTTGTCATTTAAGGATTGTGCTAGGTCTGTATTAACCAACAACTAATAAATGAAAGTGAAAAATTGGACAGAACAAAATAATAAAATACAGGAACGAAATAAAAATAACATATCTATATTAACTTCTTAGAACTTCAAACTCATCTCTTGCACTTAGCTTCAGTATTCGAAGTGGAACTTGACGGTGAGGAATGGAACCTGAGACGGGGAAGTCGTTATACAAATGAACTTGGCTAGCTCCTCACCACAGATTCCTCCGCACAAACCTTAGTTCCAGAAGTTTCATATGGTATGAAACTTAAGTATTTTGCTTGCGTCCATTCGTTTCTCCATCTCTCTATCTAGCGTACTTACACACAATATCAACTTTTTATTCTCTCACAATTCTTTATAGCTATTTTAATAAAAGAATGCAATTGTTAACCCTTAATTTTCATACAAAAAGTATGTGGATGCCTCCTTACAATGTGATTTGTCAACATTGCTGCAGAAAAATGAAAACTAATTAAGATAAATATCCTTCGAAGTTCACAAAACATCTAGCCCGTTAAAACTACAAGATCTCGAACATTTGGCTCCTGAACGTTTGAACTTTGTCATAACTTATGGAAACTAATGGTCTATAGTATTTACTGGTGCAACAGTGATTGTGGAAGTAAAGACATTCATTGTATTTAGATTTAAATAATTATTTAGAGTCATTAGGTCACGAATTTGAGTCATTAGCAGTGATGGTTTATATCTGATAGATACAAGATCTGCAAAAATAACTAAAATGTTGAGGTAGGCTACCTAAAAACATTCTTAAATATGACCATATATAAAACATATGTGCAAGGGAAATTCTTAATAATTCAATACATGTATTATTATAAAATGAAAATTTAACAAATTATAGTATATTAACTATTTCTGTAATTCCTAAAAACGTATTAAAAAATTACTTTTAATATGCACATAAAACTAAAGTACTTATTATAACTCGTTGAGACAATAAATTAGTAACATTTCTATAACATTCAATACATTCTTAATATAAATTAAAAACAGTTGTTTTTGTCCTTTAGGGCTATAAAATGAAATAATAAAATAACATTATATAAGTTTATAACGTACTGAACGTTCTGTATTTGAAAAAGTCTTATGTAATATGTTCGTAAAATTATGATTACTATTTAATTTTTATGAAATGAAGCCAAAATATGATAAATAATTATAAATATAAGGAGTCACTTCAGGCATTTAACTGTTCATATAATAACCTTGTTTCGTTTGACGACGTAAAAACAGAAACTAATGTTTGTTTGTAAACATTATTGTATTTACAATTATTATGAGTGCATTATAATTATGTATATATTTATAAGTGCTGTAATATTTTATGCTCACTATTAATTATAGTATTCAGTATAATTCATGCATATTGCAGATCAAATACAAGGTTTCACTGTAGACAATCATTTATCCGCGGCTGCTTTATTAATGAGATAATGCTGAGTGAGGTTGTGGTATGTAAGATTAGCTTTAATATATTTGAGTTATTATTGGTGCACAGCAGAATTGCAGATAAAGTGAGATAATGCTTAGAGAGGTTGTGGTATGTAAGATTAGCTTTGATATCTTTGAGTTATTATTGGTGCACAGCAGAATTGCAGATAAGGATGAGATAATGCTTAGAGAGGTTGCGGTATGTAAGATTAGCTTTGATATCTTTGAGTTATTATTGGTGCACAGCAGAATTGCAGATAAGGTGAGATAATGCTGAGTGAGGTTTGTGGTATGTAAGATTAGCTTTAATATATTTGAGTTATTATTGGTGCACAGCAGAATTGCAGTAAGATGAGATAATGCTTAGAGAGGTTGCGGTATGTAAGATTAGCTTTTATATCTTTGAGTTATTATTGGTGCACAGCAGAATTGCAGATAAGGTGAGATAATGCTTAGAGAGGTTGTGGTATGTAAGATTAGCTTTGATATCTTTGAGTTATTATTGGTGCACAGCAGAATTGCAGATAAGATGAGATAATGCTTAGAGAGGTTGTGGTATGTAAGATTAGCTTTGATATCTTTGAGTTATTATTGGTGCACTGCAGAATTGCAGATAAGGTGAGATAATGCTTAGAGAGATGTAAGATTAGCTTTGATATCTTTGAGTTATTATTGTATTGCAGATAAGGTGAGATAATGCTTAGAGTTAGCGAGTGCAGCAGAATTGCAGATAAGGTGAGATAATGCTTAGAGAGGTTGTGATATGTAAGATTAGCTTTGATATCTTTGAGTTATTATTGGTGCACAGCAGAATTGCAGATAAGGTGAGATAATGCTTAGAGAGGTTGTGGTATGTAAGATTAGCCTTGATATCTTTGAGTTATTATTGGTGCACAGCAGAATTGCAGATAAGGTGAGATAATGCTTAGAGAGGTTGTGGTATGTAAGATTAGCTTTGATATCTTTGAGTTATTATTGGTGCACAGCAGAATTGCAGATAAGGTGAGATAATGCTTAGAGAGGTTGTGGTATGTAAGATTAGCATTGATATCTTTGAGTTATTATTGGTGCACAGCAGAATTGCAGATAAGGTGAGATAATGCTTAGAGAGGTTGTGGTATGTAAGATTAGCTTTGATATCTTTGAGTTATTATTGGTGCACAGCAGAATTGCAGATAAGGTGAGATAATGCTTAGAGAGGTTGTGGTATGTAAGATTAGCTTTGATATCTTTGAGTTATTATTGGTGCACAGCAGAATTGCAGATAAGATGAGATAATGCTTAGAGAGGTTGCGGTATGTAAGATTAGCATTGATATCTTTGAGTTATTATTGGTGCACAGCAGAATTGCAGATAAGGTGAGATAATGCTTAGAGAGGTTGTGGTATGTAAGATTAGCTTTGATATCTTTGAGTTATTATTGGTGCACAGCAGAATTGCAGATAAGGTGAGATAATGCTTAGAGAGGTTGTGGTATGTAAGATTAGCTTTGATATCTTTGAGTTATTATTGGTGCACAGCAGAATTGCAGATAAGGTGAGATAATGCTTAGAGAGGTTGTGGTATGTAAGATAAGATTACATTAGAGTTGTTGGTATGCTTTTACATCTTTAACGTAGTGCACAGCGTAGTTGTAGAGAAGGTGGTGTAAACAACGCTCGTATTACGCACAATGTACTTGTGTGGAGTGTATTAACTTTCGGCATACCTCACACAAGTGCATATGCATGTATTATATATTCTGATGTTCCGCAACAGTTATATAATATATCGTATATAGCTGTTGATGCGGCATCTAAACTTGCATGTAACCAAAGAAACCTTGTAGAGAATTCAGAAACCAGAAAAAAATAATTTTCAAACCAAATATTCTCATACCCATATGGGTCATTCATGGTAATGAGCCAATTCATGGTAATTGTAGGAACCAAGTTAAAGCCTTATCTTAGGACTTCAATAATTTGTTAGTGTATCCTTCCAGGAATATTTTCAATTTTGGAACAAGTTCGAAGTGCAACGATGTACAACTGCACGGGAATAATAAACCCAATAATAAACCTTCCATTTCAAACTCACACATTGCTTTTGTACTGCACTGTCTGGTCTCAGAACAAAAAATTTAAATACCGAGTTAAAAAATTTTAAATACAAAAAAAGTAGTAGAGTTACATTAAAATTAAGAGTTTTTTTTATTTATGAGTTTGAACGTATAAAGCAAATAGTTTACAAGATAACCTTCAAGTTTTGATGTAGATAGCAACGAAAAAGGCAATGGATTTTTTGGGCCTTCGAGCCAAACTGTGAATTTGAAAATGTATAACTTGGAAATTGTGATCCGAACGAAATAAAATTTTTGCGCAAGAAATATAAAAAAAGATTGTTATCGAGAATGTAGTTTTATTTCTGAGCTTTAGCGAAGCCTATTACTCGAGGCTGGGAAAATTTCATTTGTCTGTCCGCATGGTATCTCGAAAATGAAGTGACTACAGACTTGAAACTTTGCAAGAAGCTTCATTTCTATATGAGCAACACTGAATTATATGAACGATTTGGTTGAGTGTTAGTGATTATTTTAATATTGGTAATTCATTTCACTTGATTTCTCAAAAGAATATACATTTTTGTGTTGAATGGAAAGCCTATTCATATTATTTGTAAGTATAGCAATTAAAATTACTGTTGTTGGAAGTATAACTTGAACAACATTGCTAAGAAATCTAATATTAATAACAGAGACATCAAAGCAACGTTGTAATACAATACAAGCTGCTACCAGTCGCCTATATGGAATCCTATTGTTCTTATTGTGTGACATAGCATATTGAATATTACTCCCATATGTGTGTTATATGTACAATACAATATATTTCTTCTGAGTGGTGATGTTTGATATTTAGTTGTAAATATTATTTCTTGCAACACATGTTAAGGATCTATTTCATACATTGGGTAGTTCATGTCTTGAAATATTAGTGAATAACTCGCTCTAACTAGTCCAGATAGTAACACACGTTAGGAAATAAAATTATCTTTTAAGCTTTTAACGTATCTAAAATGTTATAAGCACGTAAGCTTAACATTTTAAACACATTTTGGTTCTTTCTGAGTTCGTATCCGGTAAAAAGTGTAGATGTCTGTAAACGCTTGCCAATGTAAAAAGTTTTGAAGTGATCATAATTTTGTCTTTATTTACTCTTGAGATAACTGGAACTTATATAAAAATAAAATAGACATAAATTTAAAATTTGTTATATCATGATGACAAGCTAACTTATCTATGTGAATAACCCATCCTCATACTGACATTATCTAGATTTTCAGCCTTCAAAATGCAGAGAAAATAATTTTTACGTTTTTCATAACCCAGAGTTAGAAAACTATTTTTTAGTTTTAAATTAAATTCAATATTAAATTTTTCATGAGACATAACATCATCAGCCTATCCAGTTCTCCGTCTATCACTGTATGGAAGTGTGGTATTTTCCCTTCAAACAAGCTAAAAAAACTTCCCATTGTCTTAGAAAAACCTTGAAAACCTATTGAAGCATTTTAAAGTCTCTAAAAACTCATCTTCAAAGACAAACGTATTAATTGAAACTTAATTACTTAAAAGAATCGAATTTTAAAACAAGCATTTAACTTAAAACTTCTTTGAGTATATGTTTGTTTCAACACTGTTAAATTTTGACTTTGACGAATTTTTTGACATCGTTTATACATTTCCTAAATTTTAAGACATTTAAATTTGTTGATCTATCATAGATAAAGTTAGGATAGCTAAATCGTAAACTTAATTTAATGAAAAATAAATTATTTTTACTTGCTTCATTATCATGATAGTATTGAACACTTTTTTATATTGCAACTCATATTAGAATGACAACACTTCAAATGGATGGTAAAAAATTTTAATGCAACAACTTTTTAACATGAGCGATATATTAGTGTTCAAAAATAAACAAAATTACAGATACATTGCGAAAAAATTAGTTTAAAAAACTTTTAACAGCACTGTCGGCTATCCTTCACGGGCGCTTTCACAAAGTGCTCTCCTGAAAAACTCGTTTCTCACGTCAGCGGAAGTTTCCATCTGAACAGTTTTCCCTTCGTCCGGTCCCTTCGACTCGCTGGAAAACTTGGATTGGAATGAAATCTTTATTTCTGGCAAAGAGAAGTGAATAGAGTTAAATTGCTTTCTCCAAATCGGTTTGGATTCTTGGTTTTTGCTTAGTAGTACTATTTGTTGTATGGAAATGCTTATTTTGCCTTTCAGTTCATAGCGAGGAAACTCGACCGAATTCGGATCAATCGATACTAGGGAATGATCGATAAATTGCCTATTAAAATATATTTATGGTTATAATAATATAATACATAATCCATATATGTATCGATATATTTATTATTATAATAATACCAAGAAAGGAGAAATAAGTTTACTTTACTGATGTTAGTAAATTATTCTACAAATAGACAAATTCTTTTACCGGTGTAAATATCTATGTCGTTATGAGCGAAAATGAGTAAAAAATAAATGAGCCTCAGTATTCTCAAAAACAATTATATGGAACCTTCACCAGTACTGATTTTCAAACTGTTATAGACTCTTAAATAATCGAGAAAAATGCATATAATTTGGCATAACGTGGGTTAACTTGGATATGAATAATCAGCGAAAGGGATAATACATAATTTACTCTGTATGTAATATATTTACCCTTTTGATATCTTTACATACCATTACCTAAAACTGCGTAACTGTGTTTTTCTCAGAGAAGAATTTCATATGGATATTAAAAAGTCGTCTCCATACAAGTTGTAGTTGGATATCGCCCTTGAACAGTACCAGTATTGAAATTATGAAGAATTAATAATCTAAAACGTTTTGTAGAGCATATAATATAAACAAACACACACACACACACACACACACACACACACACACACACACACACACACACACACACACACACACACACACACACATATATATATATATATATAAAGTATAATGATTAAGAAACTGGCTCGTAACTGACTGTAATATATGAATCCACGCAGTGGTTTTGTCATAAAATAAAGAAAAGAAATATACGTCAGCCCGAACTGGGTTGCTAATATCCCTTCAATTTACACCAAATTTGTGATATTTTCATTGAGAATTCCTTCACCACAAACCTCGTGTTTCGTTCACTAAGATCTAAAGCATTTATGTGTTTAAAAAGTAAAATTTGTTTTTAATTTTTATAAGTATAAATTACGATTAAAAAAGAACAGTTTATCAATTACAATATGAGAGCGCTTTTTCAGTAGGTATCAAGAAGAAATAAATATTGCAATTCATTCTCATCATTCTCCAAATAAATGGATTTGAATATATGTGTAACTATAAACTAGCAGATTTCGTACATAATCACGTAGTTATTGAGCACTTCCGGTTTGCTTTACTGCCCCGATCAAGAATATATAATAAAAAGTGTATATTCTTGCATATATACTAAGGCAATTGCAGTTGACTCCGGTCTTAATATATTTTGTGCCTGATTTTGCCTTGATTCCCCAATGAAGAAAATATATGCAGGAGGTCTTTCTTTTCTATGTTGAATGCAAAAAAAAGTTTGATGCAAAATTTCAAGTCTATAGGTTAAATCTTTCTCGAGATATCTTGGCACGTAATACCTTCAAATTTTTCATTAAATTGGGTTTCATATCAATGTTTAAAGTATAAGTATAAAACAATCACCATAATAAGATGGTGTGTTGTGAACAAAACTCATTTATTTTACTAAGACAAGCTATTTGGATTGAAAAATTAAATTAAATTATTATTATAGACAGATAAAAAATTAAGGAAAAAGTAGAAATGTTGTCTCCAAAAGTTATCATTGTATACAATGTGTATACTCAGTATATTTATACTTATTATAATACTCCATATGTGTATACTTATGAATGTCGGATTTTAATTTATAAGTAAAGTATGTATGTTCAAATAAACTGCAGTGTAAACTATTTCAATCATACACATTTATCGGAATTTTATGAGTAAGTGCTGCTTATGACTATCTACGGAAAAATGTTCACTTTCTATTAATTATTGTATTTTATATCCAATAAACAGTGACTTAAATTGGAAAATATCGTTTCTGTCTAAAAATTAACTTTACTAAAGACTGTCATCTTATTGATTGATGGGTAGTCATTTATAGTTCATGAAGTGATATCAAACTCCATAAACTACAATACCTAGAACAAAATACCGTAGTTGTTTTTAAACCATTAAAATGCAAAACACGAAAGCATAGAAACTTTTACGTATCCTGTCTACTATACAGCTAGCAAACATTGATGTTGCATTTTGACATTGATTAGTATCATATAATGGTATTAATACATTTTAGCTGTTTTTCGTTGTTCGAGTGTAGATTAACATTAATTCCGCATCTCAATAATCTTACTGCTTTGATACATTCACCATACACCTGTCAAGACCAACAAATATACATATATACATACATAGATACACTAATACACTCATGGCAGGGTATTCCATTAATCCTCCGATCCACAAGCCATACATGTTCCTATGTCAATCAGCGCTAATGACAAGTAATAATACTCCAAGCTCTCCAGGGCCCGGCCAACTGTGATCAAATCACGTGACCTGTCCCTTAAGAAAATCTCTTGATTACCTCTCCAGATCGTCTCTCGCTGAAGTGGGAGGAAGGACTTAGAGAACAATATTGATATTTATAGGTATCTGCAGTTATTAGCTCCAGAAATGAAGTACATTTGTTACAGCTTCTAAAAGAAAAAAACCTAAGCACGAATCAAGGCAAAGACATTATCATCTCAAAAAAAGAACAGTTATAACAGACAACGTACACAAATTGAAGTAAACATTAAACAGTAAAATGAAAATTATTTAAAGTTTCAAAATTATTCAGATTATTGAAAATAATAACATAATAACGTTACTGCATGTTAATAACACTGAAATAATAAATCAAAACATAACAGTTATATTGGACTCATTTATGATGCACAAGATAAGAACAACTGGGTCACAGATCAGTGACTTGCGAAAGCCCGTTAGTTGTTTTCAGATTTCAATTTGATTTTTTTGTAAAAACTAAATTATATATTTAATTCTTGTAGTAATAGACATATTTAACGATATGTAAAGTGATGTTATGAATTAGATAGTTTGTAGAATACTTTGGATATTATATTGTATGTAAGGAATAACAACAGTCATGTACATGACACTATTAAAATTCACCATCTTTAACCCCGTTGGATTAAAAAGAGAATACATTATTAATAAAAATAATTTTACACAACAAACATGTTTGTTTTGTAAATTTACTAATTTTTGAACTAGTGTCTTTGTGCGAATAAATATTTAATTATTGTAGTTAATTTAAAAAAAGAATATTTAATTATAAAGATGTTTACAAAACAAACGAAAAAATGAGATGAGTTCGACTAAATATATTACATGTTTATTTTATAAAAAAACATAAATACTTTTATCAGTTTCTTCATGAGGCCGATTTTACTAGTTGAATACAAAAAGACTAATAATGTGAAAATATTTTAAAATAAGTAAAACAACGTTATTTGTTATTTTACGATTTGTTACGTATGAAAAAGCAATTATTCACCGATGGTGTTGGTTGTATCGAATGGAACCTGGCCAAAAGCCAACAACAGTTTTAAATATTTCTATCTTGACACATCTGTTATTGCTGAATATTTATAGCCATGTTGATGAAACTTGTATAATATTTTCCAACAATGAAATGTAAGGTGTGTAGAAGACATTATGTCAAGTGATATTCGGTTGAAATTTTAGTTGATGTTGTTGTAAGTTAATATTGAAAACTGACAAGGCTTTTTTTTAGCATGAACCCAAAGTGATTATTATACTACCACTATTATTTTGTAGGCTATTCGTTGATTTTAACAGAGCATATAATGCCTGATTATGTAAAAATGTTCCTAATTTAGTGTTTAAAACATTTTGATAGATTATAGATAAAACAAATTTTTGAAAAATATTCAGGCATAGAGGAGCAATTTAAAATAAATTATTTTGGAATCCGAAATATTCCCTCCTTACTTAAAACATCTTGAAAATCTGCTATACTATGTAAAATCTCATTTAGAAAAGTGTACACAAATATAAAATAAAACATTTTAAATTTAGTGAAATCAAACTGGAATTTAGTCTTTTTGTAAGCTTTAACTTATATATATATATATATATATATATATATATATATATATATATATATATAATAACTTTGAGTAATAAGTTTTGAATTTTTTAAATTATCCAAATTGTAATAATCTCTCTAGCTTGAGAATCTAACGTTTTCAAATTGTTCTTTCTTTCATCAATTACTGCAAGGTACACCAGACACGCTTCACCACGTTTCGTAAAAGGCTTCGTTGAGGTTATAAGAAAAATTTAAAATGTATACCTCATTCAATTCTCGCGATGTCCTGCGGACATATAGATGGAGAGACAACTCTATAACAACTATAACTTTGCAAAGAACTCAATAATGATGCACCACAAAAAATTCTTGAAGAAATGAAGTTATGTAGTACGCAAAATACAAAGCCTACATATGAACCGTTTCTCAACTTATCTTTCTCCTAGTTATATTTATACTTTTTTTCATTACATTCTGTTTTACATCAGTATTTATATATAAAACGCTGAACGCAAAGTCACTATAAAACGATATTGTATGTGTTGTGTTAGTTAGGCTACATGTATTAATATCTCACAAGTTAAACTTTCAGTTTCGGTATTAATGTTATTATAATTACACTGTTACTATTTATTTACCATAATTATGTATTCGCTTGTTATTGTGTTGCTGTAGCACATGTGGTGCAAGCAATAGCTCATATGAAGGTTCTGTACTTAATAATATGCAGTCATCCTGCCTGATAATTATGATAATAAAATGGCATTTTGGATGTACATACCGCTGGCAATAAATAAATGTATCGGAAAATGCCACAATATTTATTGCATGCAAGATAACCGGAAAAAATCATCGTTACCTAACAGTAGATGAATGAATATTTTACCTGTCACGATTGCGGATAGGACACACCAATCATGTGATTGATTCAGTTCATAAATGTGTAAAATGGTTAAAAAAAGACAAAAGTTGTTTTTCAGTGATTATTTCCTTGAATCAAAGAGTAGCTTTATGATACTCTCCAGTCACAAATCTAAATTTACACACTTATTTCAAAATGTAATTAGACTAAAAGTGTATTAGTCGGTTTTTGTTATTGTAATGCATTGTATATATTTTCAATTCAATAATATAAATGATACGGTTTAAAGAAAGAGAAATTTTAATTTATTCAGTATTAAAATAAATATACCCACCAAAAGTAACCCACGCATGATTTTTATCAAGTACCCTATGATTATTTTAATACACCTTATTCTTATTTTCTTGTAGAAAAAGCTGAAAATTGTAATGTGTTCCCATCGTAAGACTGTGTAGAAAACTTGGAATGGGAAATGAACTTTTATCTTGAACAAAGGCAATTGAATGGAGTTTGATCACTTGAAAACTCTATTGTTTCTTCTGAAGTCTAGTAGTGTATTTACTGTCATGCAGCTTATTCTTGTTTTAGCACAAGTTATCTAAGTTAGTTATAGAACAATTAAATATCTGTATTTATATCAACATATCAAATTATTTTAATAACGGACTATACATTTCGATTAAACTGGGATCTAACCCGTATCTCATTATTGGTAAATATTTTTATTGCAGAACATGAGTTTAAAAACATTTGGCTCATTAACTTTTGAGGTAAGGTATGATCATTTGGAGATGTCCGCCTTAATATATGAATTCCATGTATTCCACTTAGACACAAACTGGAGCGTGATCTTTATATTACAAGGTAGGAATGTACCTCACCGCTTGCCGTGTAACAGGCTTTACTGAGTTACAAGTCTATAGCTCATTTCATTAGCCTACACGTGCAGTCGACGTGTAAAAATGTTATATGATTTTACTCAAGCCTGTTTACAAATTTGTTTGTTCTCTGATTGTACATGGTGAGACCAATGTGAATGCTTGCTAACGCTCAGCCAAATGTGACATGCATTATCATCGTTTTGCTTCTAAAAAATTAAGCTTTGTGAAAAATTTCAAGCCAATAAAACAGTTTGTTCTCGAGATATCGTGTGGATAGACAGACAGACATTCAGATAGAAATGAGTTTTTTTTATCCCTCTCAAGTGACAGACTACGTTGCCGCTCAGCCAATTCCAAAATAAACATTTTCCTCTCTTATACTAAATTCCGGTCAAAACCGGCATTCGCTATTATGATAGCGTACAGTGACGACGCTCCCAGCGAAATAAGAATCTAATGAATGGTGATGGACTTTAATCTGAAAAGATGTACATATGTTGATTGATTGATTGATGTTATAGGGATTAAATCATACATCCATAAGCAGGTAATGAAAACATCTACTTCCGGTAAACTAAGTATTTCAGGTTATGTATGGGATGTAGATTAAGATCCCAAGATCTTTTAGGCCCTAATGAAAAGCCGTTAAAATTCATGGTTAACAAACAAACATATGTTAATAGGCAGACTTTTAAAAAACAAGGGCCTATGACTAAACTAGGCATTAAATTAAAAATATCGATCTTGCTTAGAGTACCCGTGGAATAATACATTTTTTCATCAAATTGCTTTCCCACTTACTTAATGATACGATTTCATTTGTATTCTAAGAATGTACTGAAAGCTTCTATAAATAAGAGAATATCTGATTGTTCACGCATGTACAAAATAATCTGATGGTATATGGTTTTAAAATATCTTTGTTCTTGACTGACCACCGTTTATACAAGTTTATCTCGCCAATACATCATTGGGAGATCTGCTCATTGATTCAAAGAGAATGTCGGTGATGCAATAGCTTTTGTGTATTTGTGAGCAGCTCACTGGTTGATGATTGAGCTCCATGCGTACCAACATGGCGAGATAAAATATTCATCCACTGTCATCTCGGATGTGCCATCAATGACCGCGTCAGTCAAATAGTTGCTACGCTTTTGGGACTCGTCAAATGAATCACTCAAATGTACATGCATTTGTGGTCATACAGTGTTACGTTATCGATAAACACAGACATAACAATGATTCCGATGATTTTAGCGAGTATTTACCTTAGAATTTAGAGTATTTGCCTTCAGAATTAGATTAAAAGCTGTGATGATGTCTTTAAAATGCTTCCAGTGAGTAATATATAATCCAGTTTTTTATAATGTTCACAATTTAATGTCTAGTTAGTTTATTAGTAAATACTAACAAGCGTGGTTTAATAATACCAAAATTATTATTGAAAGTCGTTGGTATGAAAATAAAACACCACTTTGGACATTTGCCAACGCTATATGTTACAAAAACGGAAACGCAACGTCACTGAAAAACTGAACGTCATATTTGTTTTTACGCGGCATAACGATGAAAAATGTCCGAAATATTTGTATCCTTTCATAATAAAACTGTGGATGACACCTGTCTAGCTTATATTCATTTCAGGATAACTTATGTCGATGTTGCTTCAAAATGCATTTTGTAGTTACATTATCAATATCATCTGCATTTACACATTCGTTATAAAGTAATAAATGATGTTGGTTTGGTGCTTAGAAACCTGTATCATTATCCCCTTTTTCTCCTTTTAAGCCTTATTATGTCCGTCCACATGGGCCACTGGCGTGTGCAAGAATTCTAGTTTCTTCATGTACGTAACGGACTACGTAATGTGACACATACGTTTCTAAATATAAAGCTGTAGAAGTCTGAAAGAAATAAAATTTATAATAAATACATTGTCAAGAAAAATATTTATAAAGTAAGAACACTAAAGTGTAATTTATGGGCAAGGAACAAGACGATACAAAGTGGCAAAAATTTGGCCACTACGATATGTAGCAAATCAGGAAAGCTGTACTACAGTAAAATACGATTTAATTATATCTGCATAATTTTGGTCCATCTAATACAAGGTAGGAGTAAGGCACACCACATGTTTAGTTGCATGCAAAATTTCAGGAGTACAGCTCATTTTATTGGACACATGTTTTAAATGCCATATGATTGCACTAAGTTTGTTTACAAATTGATTCATTCTGTGATGATATCGTTACCATAATCGTTTCCCATAAGACCAATGTAAAAATGTTGAAATTCAGTTAAATTCCATTAAGATACATGCACTATCAAATAACTCTATGTTTCCTACATGGAGGTGAAGTTTTATACAATACTAGCTGTTTCCCGCGGCTTTGCACGCTTTTCGTAAGCTTTGCCCGTGTATGTGCACTTCTGGTTTAATTGAATTATATTCCCAACGCCGGTGTAGAGTTTGCCTTGTTGCCACGATCAAGGAAATATGTATATGTTTATAGCCATTGTGCACGTACCTGTTCTTTATTATAAAGTGGTCTACTTTACGATCAAGCTTTAAGTTCAATCAGAAATTTATCAATTTATCTTAAAGACAAATATACATAATAACTCAGCGCCTTCAAATAGTGTTTGACTATGTAATACACGCAACTGCCTCGTAATTGTAGTTTATAGTGTGCAGGCGCTTTGAAACCTTTATCTCTTGCAGCGCCGCCTGGTGGTGAGTTACATCAATGGGCAAAGCATACAAACCTTCTCCGTGGAAAAATACATATACATACAAATTTTCATAATGGTCGGTCTAATATTTTGGTCTTATTTCATAAAGGACAAAAACAAACATTCATTTATATATATATATATATATATATATATATATATATATATATATTGAAGGCCAAATACAAAATAATTGAATCGTAAAAAGTGAGGGCTCTGTGGTGTAATGGTAGCACATTCACCCGGCAAGTGAGAGATCCGGGTTCGAGTCCTGGCGGAGCAAGTACTTTTTGTGATTCAATGTTTATTGAAAAATTATATATATATTATATATATATATATATATTTCATGTCTATTGGTTAATTTTTTCTCTTGATATATCATGAGAACTTTGACGGGCATAAGTGGACATTTTCAGCTCCTCGAGTGAGACGTTTCACAATCATTCAGCCAGTTATAAATTGCATAGTAATTACGTCCGGGTATATAAAACTGAGTAAGGTTTGAAAGAGGAAGGTTACAATAAAAAATACACATCGCAGTTGAAACGAATCATAGATGTTTTTTTATACATGTAATGGGTGAATAATAGGTGTAACTGTAGTAACCATTTCAGTAATATGTAATAATAATAAATCAATCAAAATTGTTTAACATTTTCTCTATAAAAATCGACCTTGGTAAAGTTACATAAACAAGTAAATGTCGCTGGCTTGGAAGTGCACCAGGTTTCACATACGAGTATAACAGATATTGGAGTCGTCTGTGATGTACTCTGTCACACAATAAGAACAATAGGCGACTACTACGGCCCGTGTATTGTATTGTGACGTAGCTTTGATGTTCGTGTTACAGATGATATTAGATTCCTCCATAGTGTTCTTGAAATTCTACTTTTAGGACGGATAATAAAAAAATATTTCCTTTAATAAGTTTATTTGATCGTAAAAATCTATAACAGCCATTGTAAATTGCACTTTTACTACTTATAAAATGAGAATACCTGTAGCTATTCTACTATTTTCAATTTCGTTTACCATTTTATCACCACCAAATTTACAATTGACCAAAAGATTCTGGATCAGGATCGTGGAAAATGGTTGGTATATCAGAGATAAATTATTTGAAAAAAAAGGTACAGATTCAAATATTGTTCCCCTTCTCTCTTATTTAATTTACTGATCTGATTCTTGTGATGAAATTAAATTTAAGTGATGCAAAACTTTCCCAGTTTACGTTTTCTTACAATCTTGACAGTTTCATATTGATCAGTAAATGCTAGTGAGCACATAAGAATTTTAAAATTTATTCGAATGAAACCATTACAGAGATAGTATGTATACATAAGGCTTGAATAAGTCTGTTGGACGGACAAATCAAATAAAAATTCACAAGATGGCGACATTGACATATGTGTAAAACATCTCGTCGATTTCACAACATGGACCTAATATGAAACGTTTTAAAATACGTTGAGCTATTTCAAGCATCTTTTATTTATTTAAACTCATTTATTAGGCACCGTACAACAAAATGGATACTTTTGAAAATACTTAGGTCATATAAAACAATATTTGTTCTTACATGTTTTTTGTAAGGTTTAAGATAGTTGTTGAATAATGTTAAGTTATTTCAAATAAGTATGTTTTTGATATTGCAATGATTGCAACCAACAAGGTCAACGATTTTAGAAACTGTTTTATATGCTTCCATTGTAATCTTTTAAGGTTGCAAAATGATGATGTTTGTAAATTGTTTGTGGGTTTATCCTGACCATACCGTCAATGTTGTACAAGTAGTTAACCATACAAACATCATTTAAGTTTAATACTTCGAGATGGCACCCATCCATAAAATGTTTGCCTTTCTGAACTTTGCCGAAATGGATATTGATGAAATACTGAATAATATTAAATAAATAGTTTCATGATTGCTAAAAACGCCAAAAAAACAATCAGTGATAGAGACGGGAACATTCATTATCAGATTTGCAAATATAGTTATATAGTTAATATTTTACTACAAATATTTTGTAATAATAAATGTGAATTTACAGGTCAACTTTTCGACGCTGTAATAGAGTTAATCGTAAAGTTGTATTATAAAAATCTATATCATAATCTTAAAAATACAGTATTCGCCTAGATATATTACAAATATTACATTTTGTCCAATAGATTCTTCTTAATCTAGAAACTTTGAATTGTATAAACGCAAAGTCCATTTTTTCGTGAAATCGATAAAGTTATTTCCTCTATGAAAAAAAACAAGTTGCTAGCCGCGACACTTTTGATGGAGGTCAAAGCAATAGGAAATCAAAAGGGATAAAATATTAAAAAATATTAAACAGTTATTTTTTCAGAACACAGTATTAATAGCTTTATACTTTCATAACTAACTGTCAGACATGACAATTAAAGTAAATCTGTAAATGTTACAAGTGCAACGTTTACGTTTAAAAGACGTAATTTTAGATTTCTGTATCTTCCATTATATTTTTGTTATAACCATTACAAAAATGAATATTGAGTTTTATCTAGTTCATCTTTCTCTTAGTGCAGCGTCTTAAATCTGACGTTGTCACAAACTAGACTCCTGGAATCTGGGGTCATGTTTGTCTGAAGAGATAAAAATATAAATAGAAGGCAACGAGGGAGCTCAAAATGAACCCTTTGCAACGTTTCGACATAAGAGACAACTAGAGCACAAAATAAGGTGCAAAATTGAGTGCACATCGATGTTACAGACACGATCTCTTAGCACGATGGAGTAACCGAGTATTCTACACGTAACTATGGTGAGACGGTTTGATTCAATTTGAACATTGAGTTTAGCTCCAGTTCATCTTCCTAACGTACCTAATGTATGACCAAAATGACCAAAGTACATAAAATGTACCTTCCATTCCATACCCTTCCATTATCGAGAATTATAAAATCCGGTATATTTTTTCAGTGTATCTTTATCACGATTTATAAAAAAAATACTTGTTACCAATTAATAATTAACACAATTGTAACCAAAAAGCTTTATTTTAAATCAGGTAAAATTGTCAAAACTGTAATGCTATATTTTTAAAACAGTAGGCAGACATAATAGTTGTAAAATTATCCATGCATATGTAATTAATGAAACTTAATTGCATATACGAGGTAATGTAATAATAATAATGTAATTGCATATATGAGGTAACATGAAATAGAGAACTTATCAAACACTATTCTTTCTCCGTTGGCGTATTTGATTTTAAATAGCAATGTTTTTAGATTTAATGAAATTGATATATACAAATTACTGCGAATTTTAAAAGTTTTCTATGGCAGGATAAGCAATTCAAAATATTACAGAAGCGACGATTTGTCGATTTAGCAATGTATTGTGTTATAGTTCTGTACATGAAACCTTACGCATTAAGATTAAGATTAACATTTATGAAGCTGATACCATTATACTACTTTCGTATAGATATTGTAAAGAAAATCGAGTTTATTTCGGTTAGCTAATAAATGCATTTTTTTCAGGAGCTATAAACGATTTTTTATTCAAAAATAAATAATAATGTCTTTGTACAAATTCTGATAAGAAAACAGGTTTGGTAATCTTCCTTCTAAAATGTATTTTATTGAAAACACTCGTTTAAGTATGCAACTGGTTTGTTGCATTTCAATATTCTAAATTAACTTATCCTCCATTTATAATCAACAGTATGATGCTAAAATAAGTATAATACTTACAAAAGTGTTTGAATTAAAAAGTTGGTGTCGGTCAAAATTTTACTTTTATTGTGCTTATCAATGAAGAAGTGTTATAATATGAGAAGTTTAAAATCAATTCAATACACAACTTTACAGCTTCTGTTATGCCAGTCGGTATTTTATTGTTTTACGTCTGAATGAAAAAATACAGTGTAGTACACATTCATTGATGGCGTTGATTGCCTTGAATACAATAAAAACACCTAACAGAGAGCTCTTCGGAAAATGTTTACTATGAAGAATGCGGTATTACTTAATAATTATAGTTATAGTGATTAAAATTATAGCATTCCTGTCAATGAAAATTATTAAAAAAGTATTAAACAACATTGTAAAATTAAAACCATGCTTTTTGGTTTGTTGCTAAGTTAATTTATTGGATGGGAATTATTGAATTCTGTTATAAGGATAGCATTATTGAATAGTTAGTGATAAAGCGAGAATTTAAATACAGAAACGAGATTTTTAATGTACTTAAATTAAATATTTCTGTTTAAAAGTTTGGAGCTTTTGTATTCTTCTAGTTGAGGATGTTCAGATTTGAAACTCCGAATTAAAATTACCCTTATCAAACATTTAAAGAGAGTCAGTAGGAAGGTTTAGAAAAATATAGGACCCTCCCATACTTTAGTAAGAATAACACAGTAATTAGTAGTAAATATAGTTTAAATGAGTTTTAGCGCATTCTACAAATACAATTTGTGATAATAACTTATTTTTGTCCAATTTTCAGTGCCTTTAAAGTGATATATCACATAATTTATTTTGGTAGCAACAAATGTTTAAAAAATGACACCCTTCTCTAGCTTCGACACGTTTAGGGACGTGTTCCGAATTATGAAATGATTTTTTGAGTCCCTGGGGTTATGGAGAAACAAAAAGCGTTACTCTTAGTTGGTATGATCACTACACATACCTACCACATGGGCAATGAGCCCCACTTTGTATACAAATTTTATTTTTAACGAAGAAAAATATTTTTTTGTATTCGTGTTTAGGTACTATGAAAGTATTTACATACGTCAGAGTGCATAGTAAAACAGATGATTTATTGATTGATTGATCATTGCTATTAAATTTGATAGGGTTGTTATATAAACTACCAACAAGGATTGTTATTCTTCAGGTGTTAAAGAAACTTGCTTAGCAAAAAGCTTACCTACATTCTTTATAGATTTCCGAAGAAGAAACGGAATCCTTCGTTATGTTTTCTATATCATATAAAAAGGAAAAATGTTCGACAGTCTGTTATTATTTTACACACTTCATCGTCAATAACAAGCTTAAAAAAGAACCACCAACTTCTCCGTCTTGATTGGAATCGTTTAACTCTGGTTTTCGTGCAGGTACATCGTACAAGGCATCGTACTCGGGCATCGTACAAGGCAGTAATTAAGCACACGTGGCTGCGTAAGCCAGTAATCCTTCTGATCCACAAGCCATACATGTTCCCATGTCAATCAATGTTAATGTGAGGTAATAATACCTCGAGCTCTCTGGAGGATCAATTTTCAGCAGATTAAGTAACCTTTAAAACTTCGTGCCTTCTGAAGAGTTTTACAAAGTAAAACCATAAATAATAAGATTTAAATTAGAGAATTAAAAAATATTTAATTTTAAAATTTAATACGTTTTGTTGAAGTTGAGAACATTTAAAAAAAAAACCTAGAGTGGTGATGGAAATTTATAACAAGCGAAATAGCTAGAATTTATTGGTTCAACTCCGTAAACAATCTGTATCCGGTTACGAGTAAAATATAATCTCTAAATACGAGAATCTCGTATATAAAAAACTTGAAAATGAACGGAAATGGCGAATGCGTCCTGTTATAATGTACATTGATAAATACACTGTACACGCTGTATTGGAGTTAAGTGGTGGTAAAAATGATTTATTTATTTTAAGATGAATTTAAGTTAATCAAGAAAACAATATCTTCATTTCTTGAAGAGCCTTAGGAATTACCTGAAACCAAAGTACTTATCTGACAGTACTGTAATCACTATCTTCTCTTTCTGTAGACTAGGAAGGAGCGACCACAACAGGTGTCTCTATCAGGCTTTGCTGGAATTGGTTGCATACAAAATTTCAAGGTCATAACTGAATTTGTTCTTGAGACATCCAGCGGAAATCAAACACACGCGCAGATAGGTAGACAAGCAGAAGTGGAATTATGCCAGAACCCTTAAGATATGTAAGCAATGTACAACATAATTTCAAGTTTATAGCTCAAATCATACTCTAGATATTACCCTGAGTTCTAGGCTTTGCTACCGCTCAGCCGCATCGCTTGAAGGAACATTTACTCTAGGGAAGTTATAGCATGACCGGTGGGATGCGCGTGAGGGGTGTAGGAGTTGAGCGCGTGGAGGCACAATCTAAAGTAGGGGAGTGAATACGGTGCTACTAACCCTACTGAGAGTTTTCAGCTCCCGGCTCATAGTGGTGGCGGGAGCCGAATATTGTAGTGTTTGCCAACATTTCTAGATCCTTATGTTCTTACCACGGTGGTCTTTTATGATGAGCAATTTAGTATAGGAGACCTTGAGAATATTTGAACATTTCTAGACTCTTTTGAAGTTACGGCGACGGACTTTTATGACGGGGAATTCAATACAGGAAATCTTGGAAATATTGGGAACCGGATGTACGTGATCTTAACAATGACTATGTTCTGCCGAAATTGTGTTCATAGCTCACCCTTCTTAATGAGTTCGCAGTAGAGATACCTGGTGGTAAGAAAGGGTTCTCATAAATTGGGAAAGGGTAGGAATTTATATTATTCTTGATCTCCAACGACGACAACAGTTCAGAATTGTAATTGTTACGCTTTGTTAGCCATTAAAATTCAATTTATCATATACTAACCGTGTAAGCTTCAGGATTTACGATAGTAGATACAATTATACACTACAAAATTTTTCAACTGACATAGCCTAGCTGCTAAATTAAAAATTAATATAAAACTGGTTAAACTAATTTTTCAATATACACAGTAGAATAAGAAAAAACTCAGTTTTATCTACCAACTTGTATCAAGTTAATGTAATGATGTATATACTTAAAATAACAATAACGCTAACGATCCACACGCAATAGTTAACATAACAAAACCCCGTTGTCGATGAAAATTATTTATTGTTCTTCGAACTACACCCAAATAAAAATTGTCCAGATTACTTTTAGTATGTTTGCGTTTTCTTACTTTGTTGGGCGTACTAAAAGAATTGCCAATTGGACTTATTTGTTTTCCTCCTTCAAAATTCGTCTCAGCGTACTTTCAGAAATTCCAGTTGCCTCTACGACACGCTGTTGAACTTTCTTCAAATTTATAAGTGTGTTGGTTTCTGCTTCCCGTTTCATAAAATGGGAAGCACTTCTCTTGCTTGGCCGTGTATAACCTTTCTACCTCCAATTTTACTTTTTACATTATGATCCATTTCAAACTTTTTACTTAAAACGTAATGAGCACAACGCAATTAATTCACAAATTGTATTACAACTCGTGAATTGGCACAAGCGAATGTTTTTTGGGCGGCACGTATAGAAGACTGGAGACCGAAGTTCACAAGGCTAAATACGGCAACAGACTGAGCCGCTCCACCCCCACCACCTTAGTTCCGTCTTTGCCTACGGCGCATCTCGAAGTACCGGTCATGCTATAAATTCTCTACTATACAATGATCGAACTCTATCGTGTTTATGTAATAGTAAGCTCCAATATATAAACCACCATGTTTGTTTCAAATTTGGTTTATTCTATACTTTTCTTGCTGTCATCATGGTTACCCATAAAACCAACGTATAAATGTTCGCTAACGTTTAACCAAATCCCATGAAGTTGCCGATTCTCATTTAGAAATAAAGTGAAGCTTGATTTTATAATTCAAGTTCGTTCTCGAAATACCTTGCTGAGAGGCAAACAGAGAGACTGAAATAAAATGTTTCCAGTCTCTTCAGTGACCGAAAGATCAGCCGAAAAAAATATTAAGGAGACTGAATAGTAATATTCGTCAATTGAAGGTATCTCTGTTCCTGTTTATAAACATAAGTTTAACATATTTGCAATTATTGAAGATCTTTGAAGACCTTCTATAAAAACTTATAGTTGTCCTTCCATGTGTCCGCCTTTGAGTAAATCTTGGAGAATAAATATTGAGGTGTGTCTTAAAGGGTTTAATCTTATTCAATACCAAGATTTTCCTAAAGCAGTTCCAAATCAAGGATTTGAAAAAAAATCAACCCCTTATGTCCGAGAGACGAATATCCGCATATAGGCCTTTGTCCAAGTTAAAAGTACATTTACCTTCGAATCGATCGAATGCCAGAGTGTTAAAACTAAAAAGGTTCCATCCGTCAGCAAATCTGAGCAAGAACTTTTTCGTTACATTCTGTCGATTTCTTCAATACTGTATCAATCTATTTTAGTTGCAAGGAATTATTCAGAATTAGCTAATGCAAATAACTATTTACCGAGGCATTCCAAGATAAAACCAGGGAATAGTTATTTCTACCTTTAGAACAATGTTTTAGTTTACCGTGAAGATCTTAAACCTATAAAAGACATCTGTACAAGGAATCTCACGAAATCCAAATTTAAACCGTAAAATCTATATATCCTTGTGTAAGAAATATTGGCAGAAGAAAATGTGTCAAAGAACGAGAGGAAAGTACTAAAGTGAAAAATATTTTTAGACTTAAAGAAATTTTAACCTTTCTAGATTGTTATTTGTCATGTTTTTTCCGACAGTTGACAACACTGAGCTATTTTGAGTGTCGAATTCAGGGGTACTACTTGTTGATATACCACATGGGGATTTGTACTTTTGTGTTATTTTAACGTGATGTTTAAAAGAATGGAAGAAAAGCGTTTCATTATATAATTTTAAAATGAAGTCAAGATGCCTAACATGTGGCTTAGCAAAGTTTCAGAAATCAGCTTAATACAGACGAAAATGTATTGCTAAGTTTTTGATTACTGAATTACTGTTTAAACGATTCCAAATGAAACCATTTTTTGGGAGAGCACCTACAGCCTTAGATAAAATGTTTATAAAAATGTGTCTTTTCGATGTTTTGTTATTGTTGGAAACTTGAAATTTTAATCTTTGAAATTTTTGGGTCTGATTGGATTCATGTTCGATAACCAAGCCCTGATGTCCTAATCATACCTCTAACAATATGCCTAAAATTAGAATTTTTCCTAATTTTTCCGCGCACTTTTTTCCAGACAAAGTAATACAATCTCGGTCTAGTGTCATGCGCGCTCGGTCCCTGGTTCAAAGTACTGAAAGTGCATACTTACCATGCCTTTGTCAATGACGACGGCGGTCTCGATGTACTTGGTAGCTTCGCTGACGTCCCGCCGGTACCGTGTCGGAGCTGCCTCGCCGACGAGCGCCGCTACATGTTTGGTCTGCTGAGTGTTAGCCATCTCCCACTTTAGTCTAGGCAAGTTGGCACACCCCTTGTTCGGCTTCGTCTTCGCCTCGAAGATCACGTGAGGGTGTTTCTGCTAACAGAAGCATCGCATTAAATCCATTTCAGCATCCCTGTCAATGCTAAGAGGTCAATATTTAGAACTAATTTAATAAATTTAGATTTTCAACGGATTTAAATTCCTAAGAAGGGGCAACTACATTGATTGTACTAATTACGCAAGAGATAAACCGTTCATACGGACGATGCGCTGAGGTCTGGCGGATTATTTAAGTTATTTCTAGTGCTGCGCCTTTTAAATTTGATTTTTACAGATCAAAAGTTACTACGTAATCAGCCTGAGCCTCTTACTCTACAGATGGCAGTACGAGCGCTCATTCTTCCCGCGCATCAGTTTATAACATTGGATGAGTTATCTCTTGTGTAATAATTACAATGCAAGGTTTTTTCTTATGAGAACAATATTATACCACACAAACTCTTAAGTTCTTATTTTTTCTAATCTTAGAATAATGGGATGGATCTTATTAGATTTTCTGGTATACTAATAGAATATCAATAAGATGTTTTACAAAAGAGTAAATATTGTTTTTCTGAATTAAAAATAAAAATATGAAAATAAATAAAAATTTTATGGATGCGAATTACTTAAATCCTAAAATGAGTCATCCTACACATTTATACGATTGAAGGTAAGAGCATATACGTTTTTGAAGTTTGATTTAATTATTCTTATGCCGTTAAACACGAACTAGTGACTTATCAAGCTATCAATATATTAAAATTACAACTGCAGACTTTACACGGGGTCCCATTTGAAGCCGAATTCTGTAGAGTTGATATAATATCGCTTCTTTTATTTGTATTACGGTATTTTTTATTTATCTTATTAATTATATATTTATATGAAATCAAATCATTGCTATACCGCAGCATATAAGGGGTCAATGTTCAATGAATATTTTTCTCAAACAGCTTAAAAAGTGTCTATTATCTATAAAAGATATTGAAAAAATCCTTTTTAAAATTAATATTTGATTAAATCTAATCTGTTTTCCATTTATTATAATAATGCATCATTTAAATAGTGCCTCTTATATGATCATTTTGTTCTCCATATTTATTTGTTTCATTTTTACATGTAGGCTAAGTTGATTATTTTATAGTTAAGATTTTTTTATAAATTTAGTAGAATTTCACAAACAGGTTTTAAAATAAATAAGTTTTGATAAACATATTACTGTATTGTTTGTAATGCTGCGAGTTTTCTGTTCATTTGATAATATTTATCACTCAAAACAGGCTTTGCCTTGGAATTTTTTCTTTATATCTCATAGTATAATAAAAATGTATAGTGTAATAGTAGTTGTATGTTGTTGTGGTTGCATATGTATGTATTGTTTATGTGTACATGTAATGTTTTTTGGTCAGTCTGTGCAATATTATAAAAATTGTATATGTAATTTTTTATTTGTGAGAAATAAAGTTTCTTTCTTTCTTTTATTGGTTCAATATACATACCTTGTACATTACACGTCAAGTAATAGAGAATATATTATAGATTGAACAGTTTATAAGGACTCTTGTCTAAACGAACAAAACGCTACTTCATTTTCCACAGAGGATGGGCATAGATTATTCATTTTAACACAAAGATTATGGGAATATATCATCCCAGATGTCACACTGTCATGTTTAATAATATTGAATTCTGATCATTTCTTGAAGGATGAATGCATAATAGAATGTGTTGCGAATGTTGAGAAGTTCTTCCTCACAAATATACAGCACTCGAATCCCACCAACCAGGCAAAAGTGATCATGTTCAGAGATTTAAAAATAGGTTTGCTAAATCACACTTTCTCAGGTGTTTAATGGCGGAAGACATCACTTATACATTCTGAAAATTCTTCGAAAACTGGTTACAATTTGGGTTTTATTTCTTGAACTATCGAAATGAGTTTTAACAAATATTAGAGGTTTTTATTGCTATTAAAACCACATAGGCGTAAGTATTATTCAAGTTAAGTATTATTTTAAATTTTTTAGTATTTTTTAACTAATCTTGTACAATAATGCGCAATGTAATTGTCCTACGAAATCTTAATTAGGTTTCATAGAGCTGTGTTACATAAAAACGTCTTGTCCGTAAATTGAAATAAGTTCTGTTTGAATGGAAAATAAACTTCCAACTTCCAACGAATATCAAGCGATCCATGATATACTTCATAAAAGTGTTTTATATAACAAAGCTTTGTCCTGTTACGTGACTGAAAATGGTTCTGTTTGAATGGGAAATAAACTTAGAACTTCCAAAGGTTATCAAGCGATCCATAATAGGTATCATAAAAGTGTGTTATATACAAACATTTCATCTTGTTACGTGAACTGAAATCGGTTCTGTTTGAATGGAAATGAAACTTCCAACTTCCAAGGTTATCAAGCGATCCATAATAGGTTTCATAAAAGTGTGTCGTATAGAAACGTTTGGTTTTATCCTGTTAGGTAAACTGAAAACTGTTCTGTTTGAATGGAAAAGAAACTTCCAACTTGCAAAGATTATCAAGCGATCCATAACACGTTTAATACAGGTATGTTGTATAGAAATAGTTTTATCATGTTACGTGAACTGATATCAGTTCTGTTTGAATGGAAAAGAAACTTCCAACTTGCAAAGATTATCAAGCGATCCATAACACGTTTAATACAGGTGTGTTGTATAAAATAGTTTTATCATGTTACGTGAACTGAAATCGGTTCTGTTTGAATGGAAAAGAAACTTCCAACTTCGGAGGACTATCAAGCGATCCATAATACGTTTAATACAGGTGTGTTGTATAAAATAGTTTTATCCTTTTACGTGAACTGAAATCGGTTCTGTTTGAATGGAAAAGAAACTTCCAACTTCGGAGGACTATCAAGCGATCCATAATACGTTTAATACAGGTGTGTTGTATAAAATAGTTTTATCCTTTTACGTGAACTGAAATCGGTTCTGTTTGAATGGAAAAGAAACTTCCAACTTCCAAAGATTATCAAGCGATCCATAATACGTTTAATACAGGTGTGTTGTATACAATCGTTTTTATCCTGTTACGTGAACTGAAATCGGTTCTGTTTGAATGGAAAAGAAACTTCCAACTTCCAAAGATTATCAAGCGATCCAGCCTCATGAATTACGGATGCCGTCTAAGTAGGCTGTGTGAAATCTGCTTGAAAGCCTTGCTTTTTCCAATCGCGTTTAAAGCTCTACCTTAAAAAAATTTCAGAATTGGAAGCAATAATGATTTAAGTAACATATTTGAACTAAACAGAACTTTGGACTACCTCGTACTATTTTAAATACTGGAGTAACTAAGCTTTAACCAAATATTGGAGTTCATATGAAATAGGATTGCTCTAAACGACACTTTCAATTACGCATTTAGGACATATATTCTGTGATGGGACTGGAAATTGAATGTTTAATAAATAAGTTTTAATCTAGTGAGTTGTGCTTTTAGTATTTAACACTGTCAGGTGTTCTAAAAGCCGATTGACCAAGTAAAACTGATTTTAAAACATTCACCTCAATCCACAAGTTTTAAACTTTCTGAAATAGTTTAGGAATGAATAATATAAATAATTATTTATGATAGGTTTTGAGTTTTAGAAGTCTTATTTTGCAGACTGTAATATAGGAAAGAATTGCTCGTTGAAGCATCTTAGGATAAAAATGCCACATCACAATGTCAAGGAAGCCAACCAGTCTTGAGTATCTAGACATTCTTGCACATAAACATTCATAGCTCTTATGAAAAATAAATACTATCATGAAAATAACGGTTAAATCAATTAAACATATGGTTGCGCTGTCACCACACAAAGTGTAAAAAAACAGTTGATTACATTTACTAAGATTGGATTTTTCGCTTCTTTACAGACCAGTGGGGCGTAGCCTGGAAGAATTTCTAAATAAGAATAGATCTATATTCATACCGTAAGGATGTTAAAAATTTCAGTACAATGGGTTGAATAGTTTAAAAAAAAAAAAAAAAAAAAAAAAAAACAAAAAAATGTACTATCGTATTTATGATATTGTTAGGATCCAGAGATTAGAGATTACTATATTTGAGAAACAAATCCGCATATATCGTCTAAGAAGCATAAATATACTATTTAGAACATCGTATTCCACAATATAAGTTTAAAAGGCTAATATAAGGCAGGTTTAATATAAGTATTAGGGTTAATATAGGGTTATAAGGTTAGTGTAGTATAATCACTACATTTGATATGTACATATGTACAACTTCTATACAAGTTCCATATAATTATATAGAACTGGTTTGTGCATGTATATATATATATATATATATATATATATATATATATATACATGTAAAATGAGAGAACTTTAGGTAACATCAATAAAAACTTTCGCAATAAAACATATATTGCAGCAAGACTGCAAATGTAGAAATCTCAGTAATACACAAGTAGGAAAGTTCATTTCCCACACCGTCGTATGCAGATGCCTCACCTGTCGAAGAGATAAGAAACTTGCAGGTTGCGTAAAGTTTGTACATAAAAGTTGGCCAGATCGGCAACTTAAACTAGAGTCAGATTTACATCCTCTTCGCGGCAGTCCATCACGCCACAACAAGTTGAAATAAACTCCCGACCGCTGTGTAATTCCCAGCTCGGGAGTTGGCGAGACAGTTGCTAAAAAGGCTAAACTTTTATGGAATTTTAAATAAAACGAATCCGTCACCGGCTCTGCCATAAATGTAAAGTAAGTGTTAACTCCTCTAAAATGTAGACCTACTTTTATTTTTAAACTTTTTAAAATAAGAAGTTATTTAGAAGTTTCCTTCGTTTTAGTGCGGTTTGTTTGGAACTATAATTTATTTGGCAACCCTGCTTATTTCTGCGAGTCCTATAACTGTTTTTACACTGTATTTATTTATTTTATATTGGCTTAACGCATCATTTATATTATTCGTCTTCTATATGCCTGAGAGCTTTGATATAAAAATTCATATTGCTTCATAACAGATTTGGATAATAGAGGTTTGAATTAAATGAAAAAGTATAATTATCAACAGTGACTCTTACTTTGGTCCCATGCAAAGTTAAACAAACTCATTTCTAAACTAAATGATATGGTGAGTTGAAAATGTATATTTTCATTTCATATAAAATCCATTTTGAAATCATCAATTGTAAAATCCGACTGATCTATAAACCTACTCGTTTCTTCCTTTGAAGTTATTTATGGGGATAAGCGATTTAAAAGAATAACAGAATTTTGGATATTAGCTATATTTATACGTTATAAAAATAGAAAACAACTTTTCAGGATTAGGATCTATAATTTTCTTCAGGTGCCAAAAATTACATAATTGTAGCAAAGAACTTTCTTAACTCAACAACAAAACAACTTGTACCAATTATAACCAAGAATTTACTTTTAAACACAGACTGGAATGAATCCAAACAATGTTACTATACAGAATAGGCATACTAAACAATACATGTCATTCGCACCAGAAAATGCGAGAGACCGAGGATTTATTCTGTTGTCATGTTAGTTCATCGGCATATATTTATTAAGTTAAAACTTTTTGTCTATGATTCATCACGTGTCTTAAGTTATTATTTTTTGACATATAAAGAAGAGGATTGATTCCTATCCTCGACTCGTGGTTTAGTATTTTTTAGTTTATAACAATGAAAAATATTCGAAATCCTACTATTGTTTTAAATTTGTTTTATAATATTTTTACATATCAATATAATCCATTTATCTAGGTAGATTAGAGTCAATGTTAGTGGAGAATATATGATTTATAATACAAATGCTTTTATTACAATATGAAACAAAGAGCATCAGAGGGGTTTGTTTGATGAATATATTTTGACTTTAAATAAGCATATTAGATCATATACAACAAA
This sequence comes from Homalodisca vitripennis, assembly GCF_021130785.1. Classification (NCBI taxonomy): domain Eukaryota; kingdom Metazoa; phylum Arthropoda; class Insecta; order Hemiptera; family Cicadellidae; genus Homalodisca; species Homalodisca vitripennis. Next base: position 64,708,635 of record NC_060213.1, read on the forward strand.
GAGAAATATCAAAATTTAATAAATTTAATAATTAAATTATATCTCAAATTTATATAACATGTTACCAGCATTTGAAAAAGGATAAATGTTCAGAAAAAGATAATTCTTTTCTTAAAATTATAGATATTAATATGTATTTCATGACGCATGGCAATATAGGTTTCCACGATTTTAACAAACAAATCTTAGTTAGTATATTAAATTAATTTTTTAAATACTGTAGGATATATAATAATTACGATCAGATTCAATATTATACTAATGTATGATTGTAAAAACTCGTAACATACCATCATTAAAGTTCACTATTGACAGATCGGGAAAGGGAACTATTGGCGAAGCGATGCCCTTCGTAGAAATTAACACAACCTACTAAGACAAAATTTAGAGCAAAGCCTCATAGCAATCAAAATTAACTCCTAGAGCTCCATAGATGTGGGTATTTAGAGATAATTGGAAAGAAAGGGAGAAATAAAGAATAATGCAGTGGTGTAGTTTGGAGAACGTTAACATTTTTAAAGAATCAAATGAAAAAGTTTATATCTAGATTATAAATAGCATCCAAGTAAGTCAGGTATGTATGAAATATTTTGAACTCGTTTTATTTGTAGGTGGAACGATATACAATTAAAACGTTGCGGGAATCATAAAGACACATTTATTGATAGCTTAGTGTACTGGATTTATTATTAGGGTTTGTTTTACGAGATGTACAATTTTGTGAAAGGAACATTTTAGTACTAATGGAGGTAATAGTTCTTTTTGAGTCCAAGCTTCAGGAGGTCTCTGGGACCGCTATAACTTTAAAACTTCAACAACTTCGCTGGCAAGAGTTCAAACTGTGAAGTAAATTCCAAGTTCCCCCGTCCCACACATCTTCAGGCTACATATTTTATGCAAATTCCTCCAGCTCATCAATAAACTTAACACTTTTCAGAAGTTGGCTAATTTACCCGGATAACAGACTCTTGACCCGACATTGTAAATTTCTCTTCGTTCTTCGCTCCAGCCTAATTCAGTTCTACCACTTAGTCTTGCATTGAAATTCTTAAAAGTTGCGTGTTTTAATGAATTGCTGAACTTCCTTCTTCACCGCAGAGTATATTTAATTATGAAGATATGTTTTATTTTTTTTATGGAATATCAAATTAAAATCTGTCTTTTATGTAAAGTTTCATCTTCCATAGCCATTCCGGTTATCATTGTACATCATAACGTAGGATCTGGGTTCGAGTCCTGATTAGGGCATAGTATGAAAATAATCATAGTTGTTTCTAAAATAATGGGATATGTTATTTTGGCCCATATTGGGCTCCCTGTTAGCATCTTAAATTACACATAATAACTAGTGCAACACGCAGCAAAAACCGTTTTATTTAGTACTCTAATATTTTTAATTAAATTATATTAAAAATTATATTCCACTGGTAATTTTGGACTAAATTTTAAAAGACTAAAGTTTCTGCATAAAGTTTGTGCAAACAAACATCAATAAGAAACTAAAATTGTAAAATTGTTAATTGTGAATTCCATAAATGCAAGGAGAAACGTTATTTACTACATAATGTTTTTACACCTTAAGATTAAAAACCGAATGCAGCTTAGTTTACGATTTTAACTACTTAAAAATTAGTCACAAATTTTATTTATTACGTGCATGCCGTACGTACCGAATAAGGTTAATTTGAGGAATCAACAAGAAGAAAAGTGTTTTTTTTTTGTGTGACAAAGAACTGTTCATGATTCATAGCGCATGGTTAAAGATTTGTCAAACCAATTAAATCGGAATTATTGTAACTAATGCATTAATATTGTCATTACATCAAAGTTATTGTAATAATTTCCATATTGTCATGGATAAGTTTGTTAATTGGGCAAATCCTAGCGAAGTAAGTAGATTTTGGGGGATTTATTAAGTACACTCATAGAGCGCTGCACGATTACGGTCATCCAAAAACAATTCTATTGTAGATTTATCGATACATCATTATTAGTTTCTTAATTTAGCCCAATTCAGATTCACGTTTAAATGATAAAAGTATTGCAAATAGGATCGCATATAAGATTTGCAAAATTATTGCAAGTAAGTATTCTTCTTACTTCGTAGGGTAGTTTTCAAAGGACCTAGAGAACATAAATCAATCTTATGAGCTAAGCGTTTTAGCCCAAGAGCGATAGCGGATTTGCATTGTATAAGCACACAATCTGTGATTTAAATTTCTCTTTAAATCAATATTTGTCCGGAAATCGATCGATAACCACGCCAGTTTCGGTGAAGGTTAAAGTGGGACATTATGAAAATATGCGATAATAACTTTTTTCTCATATAATATTTTTATTAGATTCAAATAATTAAAAAAAAAAACTAACAGGTTTTAAGTTTATAGATAAATAAAAAATATAATGTGAAACACATTTGTTTAATCCTTTTGATACCATTCCATTTCAACCTCTACCAAAACTAGCGTAGCTGACATAGATTTGTTCTCAGGAAAGATTTATCCATTGGTTTTTAAGAAAAACTATATTTTGTGCTTAACAGTGCAAACTGGATCTAGTCTGTTAGGATATTTAGCAACACCTCTCATCATAACTCAAAGACAATTTTACGTCATAGCGTTGTTATTTTGCAGGATTGTATATCTTATGGTGATGAATTTTCTGGTGAAAAACAATCTATTTTTAATAGTTTCAAATAGGGGCATTCCAAAACGATTAAGGGAAAGTGCCACGAAAACCAATCAGAAAAGAGATAAATTGTTAAAACATATATAAGAAAAACATTTTCTAACTTATTTGTTACAAACGTATGATCAATAACGGAATAAATGCGTGTTAAAATAAACTAGCGTAATCAAATTCATTTTATTATTTGGGAATTTGTGAATGCAGTAACTTCTACAATTTATGTGTTTTATATATCTTTATTTAAAAATGCAGAATAAATGAGCGGACTGGACTATAGTGTTATAGGAGTTTTGTTTATTTTTACCTATCCGTAGTCTAAAATATCTCCCAAACGTTTTAGAATACTGTATGAATAAGTAATATGAATAAACTTATTTTAGTAAACTGATTTTCTCCCAGTTCAAAATGATTTCACTGAAAGTTCCAAGTATGCGAACAGGAAAACAGCCTACCAACTTGTAATTTGGGAGTCTGCCCAGAAACTTACTTAAAATTACGCAGTCGGGGTAGCATCGGTATAAATCTCTTCCAAGCAAAGATTAAACTTTTATCGCAACTGTATTTAATGTTGGGTTGTGATAAAAACATAGCGACTTTTCTAACACAATTGAATTTTTAGAGTTTGCATTACGTTTCGTATTATTTCAGTTGTGCTCGAAACGAACGCAGCTCTTGAATCGATTGAAGCACCATAAAAAGTGCTAAAAGTAACTCAAAATACACCGCAAACGTTTAAATACTTGAAGAAATCAAAATATTCAGCCTGACATGAATTTCCAAAATAATTCTTCATTCGCTGAAATCAAACTATAATACGACAGTTCCATGTGGGGAAACGAACCAAAGGCGACAGAACAGAAGAGGCAACGTTTGCCTGATGGTGGTATTCTTCATCTTCGTTTTTCGTCTATCCTCACGTCCAGGACCACACAAAGGAAGAGAAGCCGTCGCCGAGGGGAATCATACATCAAGGAGGCGGTGGCTTCACTTTCATATTGTAAAGTCACTTTTCCATGCATCATCTTGTGTCAATACTCCTTTAGAAACCATAAATCATCAGCTCGTATGAAGAAATAAGCGAAGAATAGAAACAGATTTGCCGTCTGTAAAGTAAATTAACTGATGTTATACATTTTTTTAACGTTAATGTTCATTAGTTGTCTCAAAAGAAGTTTTTGGAAAATGAGCTGTTGGTAAAAAATCGTAATCGAAACTGTTAAAAGTTTAAGATAATTTAAGATATTCTCGTATTTCATACCATTAAGTGCTTTCAATTATAAATTTCACTGATATTGATTTTCAGCATCCACACACACTTTATTAAATTATATTAATTTGAGATACAACAGTTTTGTAAACTTTATTCAATTTATTTTACTCTGGCAAGAGATTTCCTGCTTTAAAATTATACGAGATTTTTAATAGAAAATAACTTATTGCAATCAAACCGCTGTCTATCGGCCTTAAACCTCTTAGTAACAAGTCAGGTGTGCGTTAAATTTATTAAATTTGTATAAATATCAAAGTCCAACTTCATTTGGTAGGCTAAGTCATTTATCACTTCTGTATACAAAAACACATGTACAACAATGCAGGAGTTATATACTGAGTGAAACACAATGAAAGGATGTTCTTTAATCGAGGAAAACTTATTAATAGCCATATGTTTCTTTATGTTAAATGAAAACTCACTGATTTCACTTTAAATAATAAATGATCTCGTAGTTTCAAATGATCTCAATTCTCTTCTTCCACAGTCTCAAAATTCAATATTTTTGCCGGAAGCGCAGCATCCTTTTGAGTGATTGCACTATTCAAACGGTCTTTATCCATGGTTTGTGGACTAATCACAAATCTCGATGCATGCCCACAAACATAGTCACACACTGATAAGTTGGTGGGGAATCTGGGAGACCAAGGAACATTATCAAACTGTAAGCTAACTTGCTGAGGACTTTCTTATTTTTTCGCCTTCACGGCTTGGTCCGCTGGACTTTGAAATTTAGAAATGTCAATGTTTAGGAAACTACTGATATATACTGCTATGCTGGAGACAATCCTGGGATGAGCGCAATGTAGAAGTAGTTTTCTACCAGATCGTATAGCTCCAACTCTAGCAGGACTGCAGAGTTCGAATAAAACTAATGAACCCGAATGCTGTGAAGTTTTGCCAGGAAGCTCATGTGCAATAAATTATGATCAGTTAGAACAGACTTTTGTCTTTGATTATACTCAACTCCAGTGATAATTAATTTCAAACAGGAAATACCGATTTGAATATTATGAAATGACCTATTTCTCAAACTTTTCATCGAAGGTGGTGTATATGAGAATGGTTTCAGTATATAGGGGAAGAGGGTAAGTGCAATGTTACTGAACAGACAATATTTTCTTATATATATTATTAATAAATGCATTTTTCATGGCAGGATACTTTTCGTAAGAACTGCAATGAGAAGTCAAAGGCATGTTGTGTTTTAGACCGATGTGTTACTTCAACTTCCACAAAAAAAAAAAAAACAAAAAAAAAAAAAATACAGGGTTATCAAAATCAAAATATTTATTGTTCAAAGACATATACATGCATAGAACATAGTCATTAAATAATTTTTACTATGTAATATCAGAACTATGTATCAATAACATTCTGATCATATTTCCAATCACAATTCTTACAAACGGATTTCAATGAAAAATACGAAGTCTTTAACTACATGTTCTTTATTTACTTCTAAGCTATGGGTTAATTTTTGTATTTTTAAACATTTTCGTCATATTTTGTTACATATTTTGCCAAAATATTTGTGACTGATATCTGATTACAGTTAAATTGTATTGTACCTTTTGGGCTACATGATTTCCATCTATTCTTAACGCTGGTCTAATTTTGATTTGACAAGAGTTTAATTTATGTAGAAAACCAGAGTGAGGTCCGAACTTTTACAATGGATTTCGGGAAATCTTTGTGTCGTAAAACACATTATTTTAACTAATAAAATACCTAAAAAATACTGAAACGTGCATATAAACTAATAGTTTTGAAAAATCTGAAAAGTGTTTGCATGTAGAGGTGAAACAATATTGTAGGGACAGTACCCAGACACGACTCCCTGTAGATATCACGTGACCACACACGGAACAGCACGCTCTGGTGGTGGATTGAGCAAACAGTATCAATATGCATCAGTTGGCCACCACCGCAACAGCTGATTGGTTCGGGCAGACTCGTTAAAGATGTACGGCGTACTGCCCGCCCGATCACAGTCGGTTTTACCTCCCGTTTGTGGGGGATCTATCTTGGTTTTTGTATGATCAAACAATACCAACGTATAGGCCCACGATTGACTTCGGATTAGCGTGGGGAGCTTTGGGCTTCTGCACTCAATCAGTACCGTATCTTGAAAATGTACAAGGGGGCACAAAGGGGACCAATAGCAACGTACACAATAAATGCTTGTCTACTACACACAATTCTCGTGCAATCCAGTTCAGTCAGTAACTAAAGGCACAGTTTACAAAAGAGTAATTTGCATGCAATTATTCAATTGTTTATAATCCTTTCGTAATACATAAACGCGTACAATTCTTTTTGTAATTGACGAGTAAGTTTTTGTGTAAATTTTTCATTCCTAGTCGGTTTTTAGAAGTTTTACCTTAACACTTTTTAAGGCTACTATTTTAAAACTATTAACCATAAATATTTCTTTCAGCAGGAAGTAACACCCTAATAAGGCATACTATGCACTTAGGCATACTGCCTAAATTATGCAAAATTACAACGCCATAACTAAAAAATGTATGTCGTAGCAGAAGTATTATTTAAAAAATCATAATTTAAAAGACAGACAGGGACAAAAAAAGAAGTGAAGTATTCATAGGTTTGAGAAACGATTTCTGCTTATCTTACACTATTGAAACATATGCCAACATATATTCTAACATTTTTGTAAACAACCCTGTGTATACGATTATAATTTTACTTCTGTTTCACTGAAACTTGACCGAATCATCTTCAATAGTCAATCAAGTAAAGTTGAATATGATCATGTCACAATACGGGAACGGACGTAACACAGGTGTCAAATTCTCAGTTTTGGAGCCAGATACACGAGAAATAGATATTACATCTACCTAAAATACGAACCGTTTCTCTTTTTTAATCTTCATTTTGCATTAATTCCATATCGAGAACATACGGTAGAAACCCTTAGCATGGGTGCATTTATTATTTCATATGGAGTATTCTATGGAGTAATCTACGCGTACTATATAGAGTAAGACATCTCATTAGGATAGCGGGATAGCGGACAATCCCATAACTTTAAACTGACTTGGTGCCGATAGATGTCGTGGCAGTGTCCATTGCCTTTTATCTGCTTCCAGTGTTGCCAAATTGGGCGACGATGAAAGGTAACATTGTGAGTCTAATTAGTCCTGATTTTGCTCATTAGTGATGGCAACAATGAACAATGCATGTATTGGATTAGGTGAAGAAGAGAGTTATAAATAAGTTCAAATCTTTATGTGTAAAATTAAAAATTTATTATAGAATTGGAGAAGAATCTCATTACATTGTTGTTTTGTGTGTGTACTTATCGTGTCATGAAGCAGACTAAAATAATTCTATTCAAGTAGTCACTTTATTTATTGCAAGTTATCAACAAGCTCTATCATTGATATAATTAAACTAGGGTTAGAAAATAATTTCTGTTATAAAAAATCTTAATGGTACCAGGAACTTGACGATATAATTCGTCATTGGGTAGTTTAATGATGAAAAAAGAAGAAAAGAGGAGTTTGATGGGTTATAACGAGCTCTCGTTGTCAAAAGAACAACTATTTACTTATTTGTACTGAATTCGATCGGATAGCTAATAAGAATTTTACTCGTAGACTGATTTACCTTTTCAATTTATCAGAATTGTATATATATTATATATATATATATATATATATATATACATGTATATATAATATATATACACACATATATATATATACAGACATATGTGTATATATATATATATGTATATATATATATATATATATATATATATAATTTCAATAAACATTGAATCGCAAAAAGTACTCGCTCCGCCGGGAGTCGAACCCGGATCTCTCACTTGCCGGGTGAATGTGCTACCATTACACCACAGAGCGCTCACTTTTCCCGATTCAATTATTTTGTATTTGGCCGTATCTGTCACATATGTGTTTAAATAAGCAAACTAACATATGATCGAAGACCAAACACCTGTCAAACGACTTTTATTTACGTTAAATTGTATAAATGGCAATAGCCTTATTTAATTTCAATAAACATTGAATCGCAAAAAGTACTCGCTCCGCCGGGAGTCGAACCCGGATCTCTCACTTGCCGGGTGAATGTGCTACCATTACACCACAGAGCGCTCACTTTTCCCGATTCAATTATTTTGTATTTGGCCGTATCTGTCACATATGTGTTTAAATAAGCAAACTAACATATGATCGGAAGACCAAACACCTGTCAAACGACTTTTATTTACGTTAAATTGTATAAATGGCAATAGCCTGAATAAATGTATATATGTGCTAATAGCGATTCAATTATTTTGTAATCTGTCACAATATAACATATGATCGACCAAACATACTTTTATTTACATGGCAATAGTAAACATTGAATCGCAAAAAGTACTCGGATATATACATATTACTTACTAGCAGTTCCGCAATTTTGTAGGTGTTGCGCCTATATGAGAGCACTTCTGGTTGGGTTAATTATATTTCCATTTTGAGTTTGCCTTCTTCCCATGACTAAGAAAACGTATTAAAAATGTATGTTTATAGTCATTGTAATTTACTCCTATTTGTATATTTTTGTTCCATAACTGATTTTGCCTTTTCCCCGACAGTCTTTAAATGTGACGTATATTGTATCTTATTTGTTCCGCTAGCAGTTACCCTTTGCTTTGCACGCAATTTCGTATGCGATGCACGTGTATGACCACTGCTGATTCGAATGAATTATATTTACGACACCTATCTTGAGTTTTCCTTGTTGCCACGATCAACAAAGTACGCCATAGGTCCATAATTATGGTATTTGTAATTTACTTCATTCTTAGTATGTTTTATTCGAAAGTTGATTTTGATTTGTTTCTCGACCGAAAAAATATATATAACAGATCAGAGAAGTCGACCTCTGTCAAAAGAGAACTAAATGGGTTTTATAAGATATTTAAATTAATAGTAAATATTTATAAAATATTTTACAAGATTTAAAGGTGAATATGGTACATTAGTTGAAAAGAAAAATCCAGTGAAATATAATCTAGCTTTGTTCTTGTGGCCAGATTCAAAGGGAGTCTTCAAAGTCAAATTCTGACCTTATTATGTTGTAGAATATTTTATAAAGTATATTAGTTCTTACCTAATCGCAGAAATATAAATCGGATTAAAAAGTATGGTTACTGTTTCGACAATTTACACACTATTAATGTAAACAAATAGAAAATAATAAAAAATGTTTACACAGAATAGTTGATTACATTTGAAAGACTCATTAAATTAATATTACACAAATTAGACAGACCAAGATAGGATTTTCGCTACTTTAAAGTCCAGTGGGGCGTAGACCGAAGGGATTTCGAAATAAGAATACGCCTATATTAATTCCAGGAACAGCTAGGATGTCCGTGTAAAATTTCAGTACAATCGATTGAGTAGTTTACGCGTGAAAACAAGCAAACAAAGGCACTTTAGCATTTGCAATTACTGTTAGGATGTAACTTACGTTTATTACAAAATAAAAAAAATTAACACCTGTCATAACGGTTTTTGTGAGTTTTAATATTTAACGAATATTCAAGCGACATCATTATTTTAATGGGTTAGTTTACCTTAATCGTGATTATTGTAAATAGTACTATTAATACATAATTAAATATAATAAACTATTGATTACTGCAAGATATGTTCCATTAAATGGGACGTAAATGTTTCATTTGTGCGAGTGTTGAATAATGCGAGAAAATAAGTATAGTTATTTCATGTTTTTACCTGTAACACTGAACGTGGTGAACAGAAAATGTCCAATAAAATGTCAAGGGAAATATTTTCTCGGTAAATTATGATTAAATGCGAATCCTAACACACAATTGTTTTAAAAATAATTACATACTTTACTTAAAATAACGAAAATAATTTATTTATCCAACACTAAGATTATATTGAACAGTGAATCAGATTGGAATTTACACTCACAGGATAATCTGTCAGTTTTTACAATATTTTTAGCTTGAATTCATATTCAGAAAATTACTTAAATAGTGATTTTAGGATATACATTATAAGTTAGTCTCCTAAATTCCACGTAACACTGATTTGTTAATTGTTTGGATTGTTTAATTGTTATGTTGTTAACATAAATATTCAAATCAAATATTTATTGCAGTTTATATAACACAGTTGCAACAAACGTAAATTATTGGAAATTTATGTTCTTATGATTTAAATCGTATGTTATTTTTAAATGATTAGTGTTTGCTCCTCGAGTTTGAAAGGTTGCACGCATTCATCCTGTTTTGTAATTTACCTAACATTTAGTTACAATTGGAAGTACACGCATTGTTGGCTGAGCGTTAACGAAGCCTATCACCCAATAATAGCCTATCAGCATATTTTTCAAGGGCCTGGACAAATGTCGTTTCTGTCTGTCTGACCGAACGTTCTCTCTTGACCAGTAGACTTGAAATAGTGCATGAGTCAGGATGATGATCCATGTCACTCTATGGGATTTGGCTGATCGTTAGTGAATACTTTTTACAATAGTTTAATGGGTAACCATAATGGCTTTGGAAAAATATCAGAGTAAACACATTTGTAAACAATCAAAGTATATATTTAAAATATTGTAACTCTTAAAACATAACACATATAGCCTAGTTATCCCAAAAAATTCAAATTCATTTTATGTTGACTTGGTGTGTAGAATTTTATTATTTAAACGCTGATATGAAACCCAACTTAAAGAGCAAAAATGTGAATTTATTATGTGCAAGATATATTAAGCAACAAAAAACTGTAATATCATAAAATTAATTTTGCATAAAATTTAATTTCTACATAAACAAGAATGAGTTCTCTAATGGCGCAAGTTCAACCATGGAATTTGGCTTAGCATCGTTGAATCTTCATTCTGTAGGTTTACAGAATTCCTCTGTTGTTTTCCGTGGAATTTAAAAAGTTTCCGTTTAACTGTCCTACGTACTATGTGTCAATAATAAAATGAGGTATAGACTTGAAATTTTGCATCCAACCCCAGAGAACCTGTTAAGTGACACGAGGTGTGGGATACTCTTAACTTGCTGTATTTACATACATTAAATTCAATTGATTTTTTCCAGGTAAATTAGAATAATATTTACCTGTTTTACTGTGAGACGTGCTTACATAGTTCGTATAAAGTCTAGCAGTTGATACATGTATTCTGAAATTTTATGATTTTCCAGAAATTTCCATCTAACCTGAATTGAGCAAAGTAGTACTTCAGCTTTACCTTTTGCTATATAGATGTGATCACCTACGAATTACGAAGGTTAATGTAACTTTTACGTAACACATTTCTTTCCGGATGACTATGATACCTATGTGCACCTTACTGTAGCAACTAAAGCAGTTTCATAACGATTACTAGCTTAAAATAATATGCCATATTGCCTTACAAGTAAGTTAATAAGATGTGCCAGCAACCATAGAACATATTGTTTAATTCTGGTCTAAGGTACTTATATAACTCAGCAAAAATTTGCAAACCCCACACTTGGCCTTAATGTTTGTAAATGAAGCTCCCATTTTAATCAGCCCACAGGGTGGTATAAGATAAGTGGAAGGAAATATGTGCTTTTAAACTGAATCCTGCAGCTTCTAACCCTTGTTTTAGATAAGACTTCTTTATTACCACATTAGTTTTATAATTCTTATATAACTTTTATAAGTTTGTAATATTAAGCCATAGTGAAATTTCCATGCTCGATCTCATGTAAAAAATTAAATACTATAAACCAGCATTCCACAAGTTGCTCGTGCAAGTTAGTTGGTGTTTGAAGGTAAAACTAAATTGTACGGTTTCACTGAAGTTAAAAATTACTGAAACGTATTTTTGTTTTTATTTAAGAATTAAATGCTTCTTTGGCAATCTTAACGATTTTAATATACACCTAACGTTACTGCATAACATGAATTACCGATGAAAGCAGAACCGACCTAAGCATGAATAGACACAGAACTAATTACTGGACCTCAACAATAAGTATTCACTGTAAAATTCTATACGTAAAAGCTCTCTGTATACTATTTCTAATAAAAAAAGTTATGTGAATACTCTAGATATTGGTAAAAAGATACAATTCATTACTTTACAATATTTTCCAGGGACTTAAAATAAATGTTTTAAGGAAAGCGAATTACAAAGTGATTACCAATAAAACAGCCTGACTCTAATCAATCAATAATCTAGTTATGATTGCTATCAAACCTATCTTTACATTGAACCAAACATACACTTATATAATTTCACGTGTGCGTTCTATAATAAATAATAATGATTCAATACGTTAGCCAAATATAGAAAAATGCTATTTTGAACTTCTGAATTTATTTAAGTTTTTTCCTTGACTTTCGTAATATCCATATTTTACTGGGTAATGTACTGTACGAAGTGTTTATAACTGTATAGAAATTGCAAGGAATAATATTTATTATTATTATAATACATGGAGTAACAATTTCTAAATTGTGTTTTGAGTATACAATATATAAATAGTTGAAGAAAAAAATGTGTTGAAGTGATGAATTTCATTTTATTGACGATAGGATGTGCATATTTATACCCGAAAATACAAATTACGAATTCAAATATGTTTACCAAAGATATCTTAGAACGCGTTCCAAGTGGCTCATAAAAGGTCAGATGAGTTAGCTATAAAAAATTTATTCATTTTAATCTAGCATAAAACAAAACGGATAGAGTATGAAAAAAGCGATAAGGTTTACTTTAAGGAATATATATTAGATTAATGTTATTGGGTTTTCAAAGAGGCTTGCTCATAGTAATATTTCATTAGGATATAAAAATCCAATGGTCATAAAAAGTGAAACAATCAAACTCACTATTAAAATTTGCATAGCAAAAGCAACTAAAATGAAATTGCCAACCTCTGATTACTGCTTGGTCTCAGAGCTAATCAAGCACGTCGCGAGTAAGTCTGAACCAGTAATCAAATTTACTCTAGGTAATCTTGAGGGAAAAAGCAATCAAGATGAACTGAAATAATTTTCAAATGTCCGAAGTAAATGGTTGAAATATACTGAAGTATATTTGGTTATAAACTCATCGCTGAAAAATTAAGTGATGATGATTTCATTTTTTGAAATAATAAAAGTGTTACTAATCGTAATAACGATTTCGATTTGTAAAACTTAGGTTTAACTACAAGTTTTGAAGTAATTAATGGTAGTATTTAAGTATTCAATATTTAGTGATTATTAATGCAACTCTATTATTATTCTTAATTTTTCCTTCATACTAAAATACGTATACACATTTTACAAAATTTTCACTTCATCAAAAGACAATTTTCACTCTACACCAAGGGAACATAACGGTATTTTGAAGATTATAATCTAATAATATATTATCATAAAAAAACAATAATATACTGCAATAAAATACGTAAAAATATTAAAATAAATAAATACATTGCAGGTGGATCCATGGATTTGGTTCCTGTGGTTGAGGAGTGGATAGCTAATGATAATTAATGCGAAAAAACATGTGATGCCAATGGTCGTTGTGGCTTCTCAAACGTTTCATGCATCGATATATAAAAATCGATGGTTTTACCTAGCATATACTGAGATCACTAATAAAATGGATGGATTTATCTCTTAAAATTGGAAATTTTCCGTCTCTTCTGAAAAATCAAAAGTTATTCTAATCTTCAGAAAGAACGATCCTTGCATCACGAGCAGTTATCGTACGATTTGAATTCTTCTAGTATTCAGAAAAAATCTTCGTAAAAATTTAAAATTTTTCGATCGAAATTCTTAATTGACAACTGACGAGTGGCCTAATGAAAGAAGTCCATAAACACCTAAATAAACCCCTGGACAAACCTCATACCCTTCTCTAAGCCCCCGGATGTTATCACCTGGGTTGAAAAGGCGACAAAGTGTGCTAAATATATTCCTCGACATTTCTAAAACATTTGACACTGGAAACCATGAGACACTGTTGCAACGGCTGGATACATATGTCATTCAGGGTCTCCCGCACTTATGGCTTACTTCTTACCTGAAGGATCGACATCAGGCCTGGAGATCTCAAACATTGTCTCAAACTAAATGCAGACAGCTCATGGTGTTCCCCAGGGCTCTTTTCTTGGGCCTCTTTTATTTCCCATTTATGTATGTGCATTGAATTGGGTTGTTGAACACGAAAAAAGGATTCAAAACGCTGACGAATCGAAACTCTGTTTAAAAAAAAACAAATTATCAAAAGATTTGGAAATTACTGTAATTATGGAACTTATGCGTTCAGTATTTCACTGGAGTGTATTTGATAACATATCAGGCAAAGTCGAGTGTTGTGAGCTCGCATATTCTGTTCCCCCAAAACTTTATTATTTGCCTACTATGGCCTCATTCATTCTTTACTAAAATTTTAGAGAATTTGTGACACAGCAACGTGGATCGTGTTTTCAAAACTGCAGTAAGAATTATTGGTAAGTTGAATTACTTAAGAGAGTTGCTTATGAAACCTATTGAGGTGTTGAGATTGCTTACTTTGCCTTTCTTCTATTTGTACGAAGTTATCATGTACGTACTTCAGATAGGGATGCGCCTTGGTACGTTGCAGAAATATCCACCACTATGACACCTCTAGTGTCATAAAGCTGGGACAACTTTAGAATTCAACAGATCACATTACCGTTGTGTCAAAATCTACCGCATCAATTGGTGTCAGATTAATCTACAGGTTCCTTATTAGTATAAACACTGCAACAACAAAAATCAATGTAAAACTCGTCTAAATCATCTGTTGGTATCTAAAACTTGTTATGTTTGGTTATCAGCCCATGATGAGCCTATCATGGGAAATGTGATATACGGAAAGTCGGGATATAAGGTCAACAAAAATGCGCTTGAGCGAATATGTTACACTGTAAGTATAACTGCGAGTGAATGTTAATGTTAGTTTTATCAAAAATCAAAAGATTTACGATTGTGATACATTGTAAATTGTGAAAAATTTAATAAAGAAATAATAATTATTATAAAACTGATATGGTGTATCAATACTTTTGGATTGCTCTGTATAATTTCGGTTATCTACAAATGATTTGTGTTTATGTTATTTCCACCCAGTCAGATATGAAATATATCTTAATAACTAATAATCTTTTTATTCATAGTTACTAGGCAGTATACCTTTTGTATGGTTCAAACATTGAATATTCCTACAACAAAAGGTATATTCCTGTTTTTGATGTAGTAAACTCGTTTATACAGTATGTGCTTGAGAGAAAATATAATTGACAACCCAATAATTTCAATTTACAGTTTTGTCAATCCCCAGTAGAATTCACTAGAGCAAGACGAATAGCCGCAGTTGTAAATTTAATATTGGAACACTGTCAACTTAATTATAATTCGATTTTGGGCGAGAAATGTGATTAGTGTCTGCTTAAAACCAGTGAAGAGAAATTGATTGGGTTTTCAATTAGGGAGATCACTAAACGCTCGTCACATTAATGTGGTAATCCCTTAGTATCCAACAGAATCAATAAAATGAAGATAAATAATTCTACCGTGTGAGTATTTAATTACTTAATAATCCCCCATATTTCGTCGTTAATTATTATTTCATACCGTTTCAATTTCGTTGCCACTGTTTACAAATCCTGTTGCTGAAACTTATTTTCAAACGCTTTGAAAGTTCGGAATTGAGTCTGGACCTGACCACACTAGTTTCTACGTGGTCCGGATTAAACTAGTTCAAACTGGATTACTCACCGAGTTCTTGACTGTGCCGGTTAACATGATTAGTTTCACGTTGGTGAAATCTCTTAACGAATTAGCACTCAATGTTGAATGCCATATCATTAATAGATTTTTAGTTAAACTGTGACTAAGGAATATTGTTATTATATAAAGCAAAGAAAAATACTGCAGATTATTATTTCGTGTAATTATTACATAATTCTTACGTTTTAATCAGAACGAGAAAAATGATGATAGAGGCCTAAAATTATTTTACATGTATAACGTCATTCTAATACTGAATTATTATTTTTTAGTATTTTATATTTAAAGATAGTTGTCTATAAATTTGTTTTTTTGTTTCGAAAGGTAAATTTGAATAAATATATGAAATCTAAATATCCAAAATTCCAAATTCAAGTTGATTTAAATTATAACATTTACTCTACATTAAATACTGGTACTTTGTTAAAAATGATTAAAAAAACAAATAAAAATTGATTGCAATACTTTGATGGAGATATTTTAGCAGTTTTTGTTAAAATAACTGGCGACTGAGCAACTTAACGTCCTGTATACTAGACAAAATTCTAAAATGAGAACGAATAATTTTTAGTTTCATATTTTTTGACTGATGTTTCACTAAACAAACCCTTTAGTGTTTCTGTAGTTAACTTAGCAATGCCGCAGAAGGGAAATTTGTATAATAATAACATATATTTTGTATTGATTGTTAGAGTCGGTAAAAATGTTCCCTAACATTTCTAACATAATGCTTCTTGTAAGTAGTGGCCAATAAAACTTACTACGAGAAAAATAATAAACCAATACAACGAAGTATGTAAGAATTCAGAAGAACGTATCGAAAGAGTCCTCACACACTCGGACATAGAGATCGACAATCATACGGAGGGACTTTCTATTGACCTTTTCATGATAAAATCAAAAGGATTCTACCTTGACCCAGTAGAAAACTCTGTCCCAAGTTTGAAGTCTTTAGGACCATTCTATCAAGTACTATGGCACAAATAGACAGACAGACATATAATCAGACAGACAGACAGATAGACAGACAGACAGACAGGATATACAGACAGACAGATAGACAGACAGGACAGATAGACAGACAGACATATAGAGAGACGGACAGACAGATAGATAGACAGATAGACAGACAGACAGACAGAGACAGACAGACTGACAGACAGATAATCAGACAGACAGACAGATACAGACAGACAGACAGATAGACAGACAGACATATAGAGAGACGGACAGACAGATAGATAGACAGACAGATAGATAGACAGACAGACAGACAGGATAGACAGACAGACAGATAGACAGACAGACATATAGAGAGACGGACAGACAGATAGATAGACAGATAGACAGACAGACAGACAGCCAGACTGACAGACAGATAATCAGACAGACAGACAGACAGATAGACAGACAGACATATAGAGACAGACAGACAGACAGACAGATAGATAGACAGACAGACAGACAAGACAGACAGACAGACAGATAGACAGACAGACATATAGAGAGACGGGCAGACAGATAGATAGACAGATAGACAGACAGACAGACAGCCAGACTGACAGACAGATAACAGACAGACAGATAGATAGATAGACAGACAAACAGACAGACAGACATACAGGCAGACAGACAGATAGACAGACAGACATATAGAGAGACGGACAGACAGATAGATAGACAGATAGACAGACAGACAGACCCAGACTGACAGACAACCAGACAGATAGACAGACAGACAGAGAGACAGACGGACAGACGGATAGACGGACAGACAGACAGACAGATAGACAGACAGACAGACAGACAGACCCAGACGGATAGACGGACAGACAGACAGACAGATAGACAGACAGACAGAGAGACAGACGGACAGACGGATAGACGGACAGACAGACAGACGGACGGACTGCACCTTTTGTCTCCTGTATCACAGCATTCTACCTTATACAATGAAAAACGTATGTAAAGTATCAAGTTTCTACGATATTTCCATCAAGATTTATCACAAACAACGACACAATTTAAAGATCCTGTTGCGTTCTGCACAGTGGAGCTAATAAATGTGATTATATGTAGCCTACTATTCCGCTCTACGAAGTATTGTTAAGATCCACTTTTTGTGAAAGCGACTCCGGTCTGTGATGCTGAAGTTTTAATTATCTGATTAGAAATTGGCTTTGGAGATAAACTTGATTAATTAACATTTCGTCCAAACTCGGGATAAAACTTGATCGTGATTTAGTCGCAGGCTTTGTTAGGTTATGTTCTAGAGTCAATGGTATTTGCTGTCGAGTGTTTTTTACTCCATTGTTTTACAGAATTGTTTATATTTGTTAGGGCATTGATTAATTAACACTTCGTCCAAACTCGGGATAAAACTTGATCGTGATTTAGTCGCAGGCTTTGTTAGGTTATGTTCTAGAGTCAATGGTATTTGCTTTCGAGTGTTGTTTACTCCATTGTTTTACTGAATTGTTTAACTTTGTCAGGACATTGATTAATTGATATGACATTACAGTAATTAAAATATACGACTTGAACCTGGAAATTAATTGTATTATAATGTTGTATTGGCTTTTATTTTCAGCGACTACTATACAGAGTACCTTCTTTCCGGATATTGTCAGGATGGTCCTGGCTTCAGAATGGTGTATCAGGATAGACTTTACGAATGTGCCTGGATTTTTTACTTAAAATTACTGTAAATATCTTGCATACATCCTATAGATTTTATTCATTCCATGGATTAAATCGACAAGTATTTGAACACTGCCAAAGAAGAATAATATATTCAATAGACATTATTTATATCCGAGGGTATTTAATATGTAACATGAGTATTGCAAACGTATATCTTTTTTACCTTTAGCCATTGTCCTCTACATCACCTTATAACGACATCATGTGATAGCCGGTATTCCGTTAGACAGGACAGTCCATTTTTGGTTAAGTAAATAAAAAAAGTTAAACATTCATTTCTCTTTAAGGTAACTTCCCTGCAGATGAGGATTTATTGGAATTTTAATCATGAAACAGTTTTATAATCAAGCCTATGGGAAAATGGCTGCATTTAAAAACGGATAGGTTTGCAATACGCCTTGTAAGGAATATGAATTTTGTATCTAAATATTAGGAAAATAAGATTAGGTAATATCGGAGTTTAATCAATTAATATGAAAATGTTTAATTTAATTTTGAAAGTACTTATATTTAAAAGCAATGAATTAAAAAATCATTTACATAGATATAATTAATAGTTTATTATAGAAAAGAAAAGTTCCATATAGGATATATATATATATATATATAATTTTTATATAATTTATATAGTTTTTATTTTAGGATTTAAGAATAATTTATATATATATATATATATTAAATTGCAAAAGAAATGTATACCAGTTAATTTTGTAGATAAAATGTAATAATTTATGAGAATATTCTCTCCTTGCATAGTTTGATCATTGTAATTGTTAACAAATTTAAATAGAAAATTTCCCCTCGAGCATTTTGTAAAATGTAATTGATTGAAATATTAAAAGAGAGACATCTCTCTTTACACATTATGTTTATGTGATTTATCTGAAAATTAACTATTTGTAGCATAATATTCAAGTACAAATGTTATCATTAAAATCATTGGAATCTAACTTGTGAATGTAACTTTCTAATCATTAGAAACGATTATTAATTTGTTTAAGATCAATAATACATTTTTACGTAAATAAGATACTTCTGATTTTAAATAATGTTAAAACTATTCCAAAGAAATTAGATTTTGAAATTAAATAAACAATATGTGTTACTTCATGTGAGTATGCTGAATTGCCGATCGAACCTACTAATAAATCCTCTCACACTATAGCCAAGCAGATATATACATATAGTGGTTCAAAATCCAACTTTACATTGTGGGTGTAAACCCACAACAACCTTACACCCTTATAGAACAACCTAACATTTTATGTAACTACCTTACAGCTTGTAAATTGTAACTTAAAGAAATGAAATTGTTTTGGTGAAAATTATGAAGAAAACTACACATATTATTTATATGAAAACATTTTAAAGCTTTTAGCCACCTCGTATATACAATAAAAATGTCATATGTTGTCTTCAGCCATTTTTCATGGGTCTGAATGGAAAATAATCCACAACAATTCTTTAAATACCTAAGATGTGTTAAGTTGTCAATAAAAAGTTCCTGTTTTAACAGTTTAAGGACAAGAATCTTGAAGAAGTTTGACTAAAGACATAATACTAAAACAAAACTCCTATGTAGAATCCACCCAAGAAGTCCTAACAATTAAAAACAATATACGTATACTTATGTTTGTAGTCCAACTAGTTTTAAATACAGCAGTTAAATTGAAATATTCCTATTTAATTGAGTTAAATTCATATTTATTCTATATATCTGGTGTGATGTGGTTTGCAATTCGTTTTATCACCTCTAAAATCAAGATCTAGCTACTTCACCGTAATAACCCATCAGTTTTTTGCTACATATGCAAGCAGCGATACAATTTATATTTTCTCAAATATTGTCTAAAAAATCAAAACAATGAACTAAATTTTCTAAATTTCAGGTCTTTAGGGCTTTTGTGTTATTACCGAATGGACGTACAGACAGACAGGCGAAAGACATTGACTGGATGTTAAGATGGGCATGTCGTACCCTAATTAGTAACATCCAAAACTGACATACAGAAGAGGAATAGTGCTATCTTACCTACAACAAGAGTAAAAAGCTTAATACGTTTCTGGAATATTCTGCAATATATCCAGAATATCAAGGCAGGTCTGTGCTAAGACAAATTTTTTACGGATATTGAACTAGATCCAATCCATATAGGAAACAAGCTACATTAAAATGACCAAGTCTGTAGATCAACAGAAGTAAAATTTTTCAGCCCTCTTCGTTAACGCTCAGTAACAAAATTTTTACCTAGATATCACAGATTCATTGTAATTACCTTAACAAATGAATTCCAAAAACATCTTACTCCAGTTGTAAACATATTTTTGGTAAAAATAAAAAAGTAAGTTTACAAACATGAATTATGAATTTATTTGACTTGTACTATATTTTAATTATCCTATTCTTCATCCTGATCGAATCATCTATTTTTGAAATTTAACGGCGACAAATGTCCGAAATCCTGCCACCTTTTACAATAATCCATACTCAATAGTAAACTTAAAAAAATACTAGCGGTAATATTGTTTAGACAAGATTATTAATCAAATTATTAATTTTAGCTACATAAAAAATAAAAATATCTTGTCATATATCCCTCAGTAGGGGGATGGTTTTGAAGACTCCATCTATGTAAAAATCTTAATGTTTGAACTAATAATAACAATAACAATAAATATTGTCAACGTAACGACACGGCTTGTTAAAGTTTTATTGTGAATTGATCCGGCTGCAGTTTGAATGGAATAACCTATATCTTATAAAATCAATAAGTCCCTTTCTTCAGAACTTGCGTGGGTATCAAAAAAGTCCCATTTTGCTGCACAATCGGTCTGGGGCAGTGAAACGGTGCAAATGTTGACTCCAGAAGTGAAAACAAAGGACGACTAAAACGAAACGCTGAAGCATTGTTTCTACTGCAGAGGTGTAAACAATAGAGCTGATATTTCCAGGGGGTTTTGTGGTTTGTAGTCCCATAATTTATATTATAAACAAAAATGTAGCAAAACATATCCCCAATGAACAAATATCTCCTCCTTACTAACGTTCTTGTAATATACTTCCGGTTAACACAGATACTGACACAACGATTGTGTCAGTTTCAATGTATTATAAACCAATCTGATATTGAATTGAAACACATAATTTATTAAGTGCCATTTTATAAATACAATTATAACAAAATGTAAAATGTTGTTTACAGTTACTTAGATGGTAGGATATTTTTTGCAACTTTAAACAAAGAATAGTGTAATAGAATATTGTAGTTAATATGTTTGCACAGTTACTAAACAGCTCGAGAGCGGTTATTATTTTGATCTAACGATTAATGTTAACGATATATCTATGTAAATAATACCAATCACATGAACAGTTTTTGTAAGAGTTAACCAATAACATGAGACTCGCCACTGACAGCCAGCCCCAGTAGGTTTAATCCGGTTCAAACCGGCTTAAACTGGAACGTACAGCAATAATCCGGTCACGGCTCAGCCCCTTTCAACGTATGTTTCCTTACATATTTATCATTCTATGAACTAAACCGATCAAATAGGGGTGGGAAGAATGATAAGGGAAAATAAAGTTAAAACTTAGTTTTTATTTTAATTTTAAAATTTGTAACCAAATTATCATTTAATGTACTGTAATGTAATGTATAATCCAGTGGATTTCACTCTAAAACCAGTTTAGTCTTGCACCATTACATAAGACCCTATTTATCTATTAAATTTGAATTAATTCGACTTTGGAGTGCAGAATAATAATTAACGAAAATGAGAAATTTTGTCTTTGGGAAAAGCTATTTATACTTAGTACTTTATTTTACTATTTTTCATGATTATAATCAAGTTTATGGCAGGTTAGTTCTCTTTGTGCCCTTTTACATTTAAAATAATGGAAACAATCACGTCCGTTACTTGTCAACATTATTCAATTAAAATCTCTTCACGTTAGAATCTTTCATAATTTAACATATTAATATTTCCTTGGGATTAGGTTTCGCATTAAATTAGAGACTAGATTTCTAAAGAAAAACTATGCGGTAGGAATGTTTATGATTATTTAGTATATAAACAACGAAAGAATGAACGATAATATGTTTATCTAATAATATCATCAAGATTTATTTATTTGTATTTAAACATGGAATTATAGGAATATTCTTCCGTCAAAAATAAAAGAATTTAATAACATCGATGTTTTATCAGTGGAAGAATCGACCACAACATCTCGAGGGGGGTCATTACTCTAGCGCCCTGCTTGAGTAACGACCTCTCATACTAATTGTAACGGAGTTGTTTACAGCTGTACACAGGTCGGTGGATAGTCGATAGTTGACCGACGGATTCTCGATAGAGACTATTCATCATATATTACTCAATTTCATATAGTTTTTAATAATAAATGCAGCTGCATATTGGAATAATTATTAAACTAACAGTGAATTCCATAAATTGTTGTGTTCTTGAATCTGCATTAACATTACTATTGAACATTTTATTATGTTTCTGTTACGAAATACAGAAATATAATTAGAACGAAGCTTGATCACAAAGGGATCCTATGGCCAGATCTAGTGCTATAATTAATGGGACAAGCGCAAAAGAGCAAATTCTGTTGACTAACTCAAGTTACTTACCTCAGTGAGACATGCAGGGTTGCTTTATCATTGCTAACAAGATAGTTCCCATATTTCTCAAATCAAAAGAGAAGTTTTTAATGCACATTTCAATAATATTGATAATACTGTGTTGTATGAACATTGATATAAAATTCTTTATTTTTGTAATTTTTTCACCCCAGTGCGTAACTTATAATTGGGAATCGCCATCTACAATTCAAACGAATCAAATAATAATGTATAATCATTTTTATTATTGAATATATTAAAGAAGGGAATTTATGTAAGATTAATAAATAAATAATTCGGCATAGACCCGTAGATGAGCTATAAAATAATTATGGTACACGTGAAATATTTATAAAAAAAAAAAAAACTTTACACTTGTGTTGATACTTAATTTAAAAGCGTATTTTAATTTAACACCAGGTAGAAGTAAGTGACAACTCGTGTCATATAACAAGCTCCACTAAGGTTTCATACAAATTTCAAGTATATAGATACACAGACAGATAGATACACAGACTTCGTGCATAAAAGAGATTTGTGCTTTTCACGGCAGCATTAAAGAAATTATGTAGCCCTTAAAAGTGTAGGCTTCTGAGCGTCAGCTCAGCTAAATTCCATGGTGGGACATGCACAATCGTAGAACTTTTAAGTCTATGTTTCAAGCAAAATTTAAAGTTTGCAAATGATATTAATTATTGAGATATTTTGTCATATAATTCACTTTTTTCTTTAAGTTTGGATTCATAAGAGTGTTTAAATAATACAAGTTCGGGTTAGTTAGCAAGGATATTACAACGTCATAGTGCGCTCAAATCAAATATTGTCATCAATTTTGAATTGATTTTCAATTTATTATTCTTTTATTTTTACTACATGAATAATTCAATTCGCATGTGTTTCATATGTCACATGTTAAAATCTAGTACGGTTTTACTCAACTTGTTTAAAATTAGTTTATTCTGCTACAAATGTAAACATATTTGAAAACGCCTAACCAAATCCTGTGGAGTGTCATTCAATATCATTAATCTCAGTGTTGATAATATTAAATTAAGCTTCATGCAAAGATTTATGTGAATAGGTCAGTTAATTTTGAGGTATAGTGCGAACAACTGAAAAATTCGATAATGCTCAGCCAATGATACAGCACGCTCTAGTCTATAAATACATTGTTTCTAGAAATATACTGAGATTAAACATTCAGCTAAACATGCACCGCGGCTGTTGAGGTAATAAAAACCTTTCAAATTATTCGTACGTGCTACAAATTAGACGTAATTAACGGTTTAATTAACTTGAACAAGTTTACCATATTGAAGCTAATTACTTTACAGCTTCATAAAACGACCAAATTTGCTGCGAACGTCCAATTAGAGAACTTGTGGACCTGGTCATTTAAGTATTCTTGTGTCAATGTAGCATTTAAAATTAATAATTATCCTTTCAAACACAGTTGGGAGAAAGGTAGATTTCATTTGTGGTTCTCATTGATAGTTTAAAACTGTGGGTATATTATTTTAGAAGGTGACTATAAAATTTTGGGATGAAGAATATTGGTTGAGATTTTAATTTAATAGTTAAAAATTGCTCTATTTTGCAATAGTTGTTACATTATAAACTCATATTTAGACATTTTTGTAAGGTGATCGTTATATGTACCAAAAAAAATCACAAGCTTATGCAAAAACACATTTAATGTATGCGTACATTATAAGAACACTTAAATATTAAAAATCTAAATATATAGCAAAATAATTAGGGATCATCTAGACGGACATGTTGTAAAATACTAAGACGATTTTATTAAAATGGCCATATATGTACACTTTTAGAGGTTTTTTCTTGATCATAACAAGATAGCAAACTCAACGTTGACGTCGGAAATATAATTCAATCCAACCAGAAGTGCTCATGCCCTCCTCAAAGCCTAATAAAGTGCGTTTGACACCGCGGGTAACTGCTAGTCGGAAAAAAACAGTTTTAGTATTGTGTAGACAATCTGCATTACGACCAACAGTAATTTTGAAAACTTAAGTTTTGATACTGATTACCCAACTTATCCAACGTTTGAGTACTAATTTGGTACCAATTTTAGTTTGAATTAATCAGAAATAAAGACAGTTATCATGTTTTAAAAGCCATGTTTATGTATCAGTTTCGACTTGTAGTGTTTTCGTGTTCTAGAAGCCGCTTTCCACGAAAATATGAAATACTTCTCTTCAACTTCGTTGTGACAAGGTAGCAATAGGTTGATTTGCTTAAACCTATCTAAAACTGAAACCTGACAATTTTAATTTAGTGCATCATCCTCTGTTCACGCTTGTTCCAAGTTTTGACTTTGTTAAATGCCACTAACCTCGGCCTCGGCACTTTTTAAAAAAAATTTTTACTGACTTTTTTAAAGTCGTTATCGTTCCAAAATATTGTTTTCGCTAATATAATAAAAAAATCGCTAATTAATTTAACCTCGCTTCCATGGCCAGTTTGTTTCCTGATTTTATATATAGAGCATAATTTAATTTACATTTCTGAACGTTGTTGAAGAATTTACAATTAATTCAACCCAGTACAGATTTTAAATAGTAATACTGTTTAAAAGGACTTTGGCAATAATTGGCAAAAAGATTTGATCCGTGCCAATACAACAAACGACAACAACGAAAAGGACAAAACACAACAACTACAACATAAACTACAAACGATATTTATTCCACAATTTAGATAAATGTATTCATTACGTTTCCATGGTCAAAGTAACAACAGTTGTGGAGCTATTCGCGAATTCAGCTGAACTGTGATGGAGTTGTTTACAGTTTCATATCCGGACGGTTAGTGGTCGCTACTTAATCTGTAGCTTTCCGAACTGGATCTTTTTAAGCACACGAATTCAACAGCGGATTGGCATTTTTACGACTGTTCTGACGAATTTAAAACCGATGGCAAAGCACCGGCAACAATCACGAAAGTGGTCCAGATTCTGATAAAGTACCGAGTGCTTCAATCCTTGGTAAAACGGTAATTTATACTCGGAACTCGAAGTAAAGTGGATTTCCCACGAATTATATCTACGTGTGAAACATTAAGAGTAATAAGAAAGTTAATAAAGCATGTTTAAAATCAGAACTAGCATTGTCAGACACGTCTAGTACTAATCCGTGTATGGAATTTCATAAAAAAATTGACTAACAAGAGCTATTTTCGGAATACGGTAGCAACAATTACATCTATAGTGTCGATTTATCCTAAGTAGTAAAATTTCACTTAAGTAGTTTTAAATTTTATCTTTGATAGGACATACGAGCATACTTATATGTAACTTGAATACTTGTATCCTTGGCTGAGAGTTAGCAAAGGGGCTATATAAATATATAACACGAGTTTCATGCTAGTGAATGCCTCTCCATGAGGTAGGTTTGGCTGGGCGTCTGAAAATATATTTATATTTGTTTTATGTTTTACCATAATGGCAACTAGGAAATAGCAGAAAAAACAAGCTGAGTATAATCATATGATAATTAAAAATGTTACATATTACCACATTATTCAAAAAATATAAAAGAATAATAAAGTGAAAATCAAATTAAAGGTTATTGACAAAATTTGATTTCAGCGCACCCTTGCGTTGCAGCCCTCACTACCCAACTCGAACCTTTATTGTTTAAACACACCTATGAAACCTAAGTTTAAGAAAAGAAATGTTCATGTATTATATAACAAGATATTTCAATAAAGATCTTCTGCAGACATTTTATAGGAAATATTTTTACATAGACAAGAATGAGCTCTACTAGTGTATATATATATATATATATATATATATATATATATATATATATATATAAATTCCCGAATAATCGTTCGGGCTTGATAATTCACGAACGATTAAAGGTAAAGCAATAATCTTGGTACAGAATTACTGCATCTATAAATTTACTTTTTGAAGTGACTACTATATTTTTGTCATACCAGGGGGATGGTCCGCCAGAAGTCAAAAGGAAGTCTTAAATGAGAGCATAGGTCAAGTAGTGCATACAATTAAATTTCTTTTTTTCTAGAGTTAAATGCCTCAAATCCGACTCACTCTTAAAAAAAATATTATGGATATGAATTTATTCCTTCCATTATTTACATAGTTTTATGTACACAATACAAATTTGGCTAGGAGTTTCTAGCCATCGAATCAAGTAGAGATGGCTAGCGCAAAACTAAATTGACAAAAAAACGTCTCTTACAGTCTAAATAAACTTAAATCCAAGCGGTCCACCGATTACGCCGGTTTAAAGTTTAAAACCAACAGTAGGTCCCATTCTAGATGGTTTAATATTCTTGTCTTGGCTCAAGTTGTGAAAGTTAAAATTAAGTTAATGAATACTGAAATTATGAAATAATTTTTAAGGTAGTTAGTGACTCTTCACATCCAATAGAGGATGGTCTACAAGGAGTTCAGGAACACAATTTCACGTAAGCATGGCTCAAGATGTACATTGTTTTAAAGTGTAATGTAAGATATACATCAGGAAAAGTCCAAAACCCAACCTAAAAATAAGAATTTTCTATAATAATAACTGATACCAGGTTTTACCTTTAGCACACATCTATGCTAAACAACCTCTTTATAATGATGTACATCTTGAGCTAAGCTCATATATATGCACCAATATGGAACTCGATGTCGCTTACATAGAATGATGCATGTTACTTACTTGGGATTTGCCTGAGGTTAGTGAACATTTTAAAACTAGTATTGAGGGTAACCGCGATGACAACGAGGAAATCGTAGAATATATAAATTAAACGAACTGTGTACAATCATATGACATTTTACAATGTGACTGAGTAATATATAAAATGAGGTTCATTATTCTTCAAAGTTCACGCGACTCGTGGTATGGCGTACTCCTACATTGTTGTAAGTATTTGAAATTCATTATATTTTTATTTAAAATCTAAGGTATGGCTTGAAATTATTATGAATGTTTAATATGAATATGAATACAGTAGAATACAATGTGTTATTGGCTTTTGAGTACCTTCCTCTGAATCCCAGAGTTTTTAAAATTCAAAAGAAAATTGTACGTGTCAATTATTGGACGATCGTTATCATTGCAGATCTCTCTTCAGATAGCTCAGTATTTTAACACTCCTAAGCATTTAAATCTGTTAGTTGTTGCTAACTCATTAAAGCTAATCCTTCATTGCTTTAAAATTTGATTACTCGAGGTTCTTACTGATTGAATGGAAATTGTTGCAAAGTTAAGAAGCCACGTGGTTCCACATAGCTTTTTCTAATATTCCTGAACAGAGCAAAAGGCTCTATAATGAGTTATAGAAGTTTGTACGATGGGTTCAGCCCAGCGTCCTGTACATTCGGCCGAGTAAACGCTGAGAGAGAACCACTGTTGATTCAAGTGGCTCGTTTGGTTTATACCTTGTGGCTCAGAAGTGGCCTCTATTGTTGGTTTGAAGCCCTGCAGACATATTTTGTAACTATTCCAAGCCAAATTTTACTTATTGTTTGTGGAATTATGAAGTAATTGCTGCGCCATCGTAGAAATAACTAGACAGCTAGACCTCATTGGTGACCTCAATATCCACATAAAACTCCAGTGGATTAAATATGAAACTACTAAAACCCAGGAAACTACAGAACGGCATTCTATTCCTTTTTGTAGTAGTTCATAGTATTCACGTGAAAACATGAATGGTAGTAATCATCGTTTCAGAATGGTAGTAAACATGAATACCCCTCTGGTATTAAAAGGTAAGAAATACTTTGGTCTCATAATTATTGACTGAAGACCATGAAATATATACTCAGCCAGTCACCGTACCTCACAATGAAAATCAATATATTTGGTTGTGTTGTGATTCTGAAGTGTTTTATAATTCTACACTAAGTACTGAAATTATAAGCATTATTAAAGTAAAAGCCATGACAATTTGGATAAACTTCATGTTATATAATAGGTGCAGGCCTACTCATCTCTAATCTTCTAAAGATTTCCAAAATAAGTATCTTCCAGTAACCTTAATTCATACTAGGATGATGAGTTGTTTTAAGGGGATAAATCTGCAGGTAATAGCTAGTTATCTACAGTACTTAGTGTTGTATAATTTACAGTAGGATATTTGCATTCGTCAGTAATTCGGAGCATAGGATATCTGAACCATGTCCGGTAACATACATTCCGAAGAATTTCTTTCTTTATTTCTTAACCATGATAATAAATTATCACCAAAGGAAAAAATAAAAATTATGATCGTTGATAGAAGTACTACGCCAGTTATAATGATATCTTTATGCATTTTTCCAATATTCCCGCAAAGATAAATCACGAATTGTTTGCACGCAACATGTTCATTGGTAATATACATGTACATGTGGAGTTCGATTTAAAAATATATATGCCCTATGAGGCAAAAACATTATGTAGAAAAGCGAAAAATGACCTTTGCTAGAAAAAGAAAATAAATTTGATAATTGAGTATTTTTAGGCCTCCATGATTTGAGGTTCACTCGTATCCATACACACCAAATTATTCACGAATAAACACAAAAAAGTTAAAAGTCTTTCCCATTAAAAATTCGGTTAATATTAATTTAAGTTTCCTAATAAAGAGTACATGTACAAACAATCATACATTTGCCAATTATCTAGAAAGAACTTAGACTGGTATAATTCTTTTAGTAAATGTATCCATTGAATGCAGTGCAATATATTGAACATTTAAACATGAAATATATACTATTTATAGTATTTCATAAATATATGAAAAAACATACGTCAAGTCAAGTGGTAAATAATGTTAAGTTTACGGCAAATAAAGTCATACAAGCATTTACATGCGAAAAAATTATGTTTAATAAATGTTTAGAAAAAACTGATTCGTTAGCTCTAAACATTTGCTTTTTAAATTATTGATAAATCCAAGAAAACCAAAATGTAACCATTTACCTTCAGAAATATTAAAAATGTACATAGGTGCAAACTATCTAAATTTATGTAGTAAAACATTGTAGTTAATAAACTAAATACATCTTCATATTCAAATGTAATTATTACCGCAACTTTCGTAACTGAAGCTTGATTACAACGGTGTAATGTGTGTTAATGTATGTAACGTGATGCTAACCACTTATATACACAACATGGCAAATGTGATTCTAAGTAACACAGCTGTTAGAAATAGTGGTGGAAATGTTGTGCACATGGGGCTGTCCTTTTACAGCCAAAACATCCTTGCCAAACGCATTAAGATGGTATAGCGAAGATTGTGACATCCTAAATAATTATATCTGATCTCAGGAATGCTTCTGAATCAGAATTAAGATGGCCAATATGATGAATGGTTTTTTTAGACATTCTTATGGGATTGCCAAAGTTCCTAGGTTTAGAGCCAAGCTTCAAATTTATTCAGCGAGGTATAAAGCTGTTTTATAGATGTCTCTCAATGATTATATCTGATATCAGAGTAAGGATCTGAGGTCCGTCCTTAACACGTTGACGTTTCTGATATCCCGGGGATGATGCAACAAGACCTGATGGATGATGCAGGAGAGAGTTGAAAACCTCAACCTCACCTTGAAAACACAAACGAAGAATCTGATGCAGTAAAAGTTGTTACGGGAAGAATACTGAACTGATAATTAATTTATTCTACCATTCAACCGTCACTGTAACATCCATATTTTAGACACTTAACTGATAATGTTATCAATTGTTAACGTTGTGTATTAGATATCCACAGTTGCCGAGATTAAAAAGTAAAAAAAAAAGAAAGTAAAGAATGTCTTATTTTACCAGGCGAAGTTAGGGCTAAGAAGCCCTCTCTAACACTTAACCTGGGGACCAAGCGGCTTAAAGGTGACTTCCGAACCACCACCAATGGCCGGGCAGGCGGGCCGCTTGCAAGGACAGGATCGCTCAGCGGTCACCTATCCAAGCAGCAGCCACGCTCGACGTTGCTTGATCTGGTTATCTTGCGATAAAAGCCGTACCCGCTACACTGCGCCATTGGAAATAAAAAAAGAGATTCGGGGAAAAGAGAGATATAAGCTCACAGTCTAACAGAATTGAGATACAAATATCTAAACTTACGATCCAAAACACTCGAGAGATAGATGTAATAACCTATAACAACAGTAATCTAACAGAATATAGATATAAAGACAACTAAAATTACGTTTCCACGAAATCGATACAGAGATATCTCCATCTGCGATTGAACAGACTCGAGATACATACATATCTCAAAATACAAGTTTTTACATAACATAATTAATTAATTGAAATATAGAGATTTCTAAATCGTGGTTTAACAATCGCCAGATACCAACACTTTTAAATTTACAATTGAACGGAATCGAGATACAGATACACCTAAATTTACGATTTAACCGTCTCGAGAGACAAAGACGCCTAAAGTTGCAATCAAACGATCTCGAGATACAGGGAAAAATACATTTACGATCCAACGAACTTGAGATACAGGGACAACCAAACATACGGTTCAATCGACTCGAGATACAGGGACAACCAAATGTACGGTTCAGAGACCTTGAGATACAGTGAAATCCAAATTTACTATCCAACGGACTCGAGCTTCAGGGACAACCAAATTGACGGTTCAATCGATTCGAGGTACAGGGAAACCTAAAGTTACGATCAAATGGACTCGAGATAAAGGGACACCTAAATATACGTTCGAACGCACTAAAGATACACACGCGTTTATAACTTATGATCTGACGTACAGAGACAAATAATCTTACGATCTAACCAGTAGCAAGTTTAGTAAAATATACAGTTAACGTAACCAGTTTTATTATTATTAAACTTTAATATTGAATGTGAACATAAAAGTCCAAGACTTTCTACAGGAACTACGCTAACTGTGTATAAAAGTTTCGGAAAAACGCGTTACGATCCGTGGCTACAAGTTAAGACAGGAATACTCTTAGGTAGTTAGTAGATAGCACGGCAAACAGTAATTAAAAACAAATTAAAGCTCATCACGACAACCCGGAGTTACTGGGTTGGAGTTGGTGGCGGCGACGGGGGAGAGGGGGCTGAGGGGGATTGGTTACATTCATGTTTTACATTATGAAATATAAGTTTGGTACAGGTATTTACATGACTAACAAAGAAATTTGTCTTCAAAATTGTTTACGGATCTATACGAAAGATACCATTATAAATGTATCACGTGATATCTATTTTTTTATATTTGAGCTAGGTGATTGGCTTAGCGTTAGTAAATCCTCACTCGAGGGTCTTGAATAGCTACATTTCTGTATGTCTGTCAGCACGATATATCGAGAACTAACTGACCTTTATACTTAAACGTTTACATGAAGATTCATTTCATTTAAAGCGATATCGGATATGGTTATGGTACACGTCACACCTCGGGAATTGTCTAAGCGACAAAAGGTTTTATAGGAGGCACCTCATTTTCTCAAAAGGTAGCCATGGTACAATGAGAAAGTCGCAGAATAAATCAAATTGTAAGTATAACTCGTTACAATCATATAACATTTTGAAATATGACATATTAACGCATGTAGTATAAGTATTCGTTAGGTATTACGGGAACGAATTCTTTTGCAGACCATTTTTCATGAAATTTAATTTCTACTTAGACTAGAATTATTTGGGATTTGGCTGAAATATATAACTAAGTAGGCAATGACAACTCCTTTGTCTGCCAGGGATGTAAAAATTTCTTTTCTGCATGATGTAGGCTGGACTTCTGACTTATGAAATGAGCAGAAGAATTAAAATGTTGAATGCAACCTTAAAAAATCCTGTTTTGAGAATCATATACGTTGTTACTATAAAATAATTATGAATTAACACAAAGATTAATATCAGTTAAGGAGAAATTAAACATCACTGAATGTTTCTGTTCATAATTTTTTGTCTATTAAATTAATTTTAGTTATTCACTTGATTGATTATTTTAGGTTATACAATAGCAAATTTAAAATTTGAATTCTCACTTTTCTACTTAGGAAGGCATACAAAACACAAAATGTTACAGGGTTTCTTTCGTGGATTTAAAATATATCACACTGTTTGAAAGTGTTTATGTATACAGAATCTATTTTGTTTTAAGGATTTGCCCTCATTAAATTGATATTGATGTGCTTAAATATAAAAAAAAAAAAATAATTAATTTGGCACTATTACCTCTAAACATTTGGTAATATTGCGTCTCAAAGTATTTTTTTGTAACAAAGTCTCCACAATAAAAACAAAAGATTGCAGCTAAATGTTCTTCATAATTAAATCTTATTACGTTTTTCTCAAAGTAGCACATTATTCAAAATTATACAGATGAACCATCACATTTTATTCGTGATAAATTTTTAATTGCACGTTACATCATATTTTAGTTAACTCGTTGTATTAAAAAACAGTTGTTAATAATTCTATATTATATATATATATATATATATATATATATATATATATAACACCGTTTACGTTTAAAGAAACACAAATTTTGATAATTAAGTCCTAGTCCTAACTGTATTTTAAAAATTTATTAAAATCTAAATGTACTGATGAAACCATATATTTAACTCTTCCACTATGTTCTAGAGCAATGTTGTGGAGTGTTATTCAGATGACAAATATATAGCATGAATAAAAGAAAGAAAATTATTATTTTTAATTGAAGGGGATTTTCTTTGTGCCAATTAAGTTGGAAGCGCGCTAATTGGAAATCGATGCCATCCTACTGATGGGTATCGATGAAATGTAATGATATCACCTTGTGACTACAGGGTATTCGAGAATAATCAGACTAGAGGCAGCTAGAACGTTGAAAATTTAAAGCAGTAACATTTGATCTCTTACATAAACTATGTAATAATTGTTAATAATTTGTTACAGAACTATCACAAAATAATTGAACTTTTCGATGCCTTCAGAAAGTTACGGTTTTAAAATAAAAATTTTGATTATAATAAAAAAAAAACACAAAAACTTTTCTAGCCCATTCCTTTCTCTTCCCCTCCAGTATAGAGTATATTTGAATGCAGGGGCAATTGGAAGTTCCATGCGAGGAAGATAATGTGTGCATGTATACGTAAGTATCAACCATTATTAAATGAATGTACTGAGTTTCGTTAAGTTTGGTAAACCCGCGTAGATAGTAATAGTAATAGTATTCATGGTATTAAATATTAGGTGTTAGTTAGTATTAGTTTTGAGGTGTTGTAATAATCACCCCAAAATCATATTTTGTGTAACAGGTGTTTTGCTTTTTTAGCCTAATGTTACACAAGTAAAAATATTTCATAGAAGAATATTCACAGAAATATTTTAATAGTCTTATACTAATGAAGTAAATAATGCAGCAGTCCAATCATGCATTTGTTGTAATAAACGTAAAGAGGATGGTACCAATTAGTACAATATTATATTTAGAATTAAACGTAGAGGCAGATTAAATGAGAAAAAAGGAGCAGAGG
The DNA here is from genome assembly GCF_021130785.1 of Homalodisca vitripennis. Taxonomy (NCBI): domain Eukaryota; kingdom Metazoa; phylum Arthropoda; class Insecta; order Hemiptera; family Cicadellidae; genus Homalodisca; species Homalodisca vitripennis. Next base: position 64,743,210 of record NC_060213.1, read on the forward strand.
AGAAAAATAATGAAAGAAATAAGAAAAATATAAGGTCTCAACCTAAACTAACCTAATTTGGGATGACGGTAAAGTCGTTTGGCGCTACAATTTACCCTACTTTCAAAAATAAGATAGTGGACGGAATGTCGTACCCTGGGGCTCTTCTCAATTTTCCAATCTTTTACATCTATTAAAGTTAATCTGGCTGTCTTACTAACACCCAGTAACGAATGATTTAAATATCTTAGAGAAATAAAAAAAAGTTATCATAAAAACCTATAATTGACGATAAATTAGTTTTATTTACTCTCGAATCTTGTTGAAAAAATAATTGTTCATCATATGAATAATTGTGTATGATTATTTGTAAAAAAGATTTAAAATTATAGTTTGCTTCAGCATCGTTTGATCAGAGTAAATTAAATTATAAAAAAAATATTCAAAACTAATAGGTACTGCAAAATACATAATTATAATACATAATTATAATTTTTCCCTGTTAAATAATAAACAAAATAAGTTCTATAAAATTACTTAAAATATAATTATAAATTAATTCATTAAATTTTATATATATATATATATATATATATATATATATATACACACTCATTATATATTATATTGATATATATTATATTTATATCATACACAATATATATATATATATATAATATATATATATATATATTTAATTACAATATTAAGCTAAAACCTACGTACATAGAATCATCCAGTTCGAGTTTTCGATAGTACTTATCAATTTAGCTGATGAGAGCTAATTAGCTTCTCATTTACCAGTATCGTTTGCGTGATGGCTAAGGCACACTAAAAAAGCTGAAAAGAATCTAAAAAGCTATACCATCAGATCATTATGAATGAAGTTCCAAAGTAACTACGTGTTGTTTATCTTAGCAGTGACGCAGTTATCTTCGGAAGCTGGAGCCATACTCAATACAAAGAAGTAATTTTCCAGTGGCAATTAAAGAATTGAGCAACAGTTTCAAGAACAGCTGAATTTTCGAAGGAAAATTCGTGATCCTATGAAAAGACTCATTACAACCTGCAACTAACTGTTATAGGGCTGAGCATGAGAACCGTAAGCAGCCCTAATCCTATTACGTGTGAGAAGGTGAACGTTCCTAACCTTTTGCATCCGTTGCACATATATCTTTCACATATATATCTTGCAAATATATATATATATATATATATACATATACTATTAAAATATACTTTTATGCCCGCTTCAATAATATTTAATAAAATAAAGTTTGTGCTTTGTCTATAACATTTTCCGAAAAAATAAAGTAACAAAAACTAAAACTAAGTAAGTAACTAAAACTTATTCAAGATATAATACGTGTTCAATATTGTTTTGTTATAGATCATACTGTACTTAAGCAAACTGTGTACTTTATTTGTAGACTACGTTCAGTTTCTTAATTAAGCCTTAAGGCAGAACCTCCGAGTTTTATTATGGTCAACGGGTAACATCACACAACTGATGTTAAACGATGCCTTGCCAGTATAAAAGAGAGCATACCAGAGCTTCCGAGTTTTATTATGGTCAACGGGTAACATCACACAACTGATGTTAAACGATGCCTTGCCAGTATAAAAGAGAGCATACCAGAGCTTCCGAGTTTTATTATGGTCAACGGGTAACATCACACAACTGATGTTAAACGATGCCTTGCCAGTATAAAAGAGAGCATACCAGAGCTTCCGAGTTTTATTATGGTCAACGGGTAACATCACACAACTGATGTTAAACGATGCCTTACCAGCATACAAGAAAGCATGCCAGAGTTTCCGAGTTTTATTATGGTCAACGGGTAAAACAACTGATGTCAAAAGATGCCAGCGTACAAGAGGTCATGCCAGATTTTCCGATTTCTAACTGGTCAATGTATAACATCACGCAACGGAGATTCAATGACACCTTATTAATTGAAGGATCATCACTCTGCTAGGAGTATTTGAGACAAGCTACATGTATTATGATATATATTGATTCATATATTATATATAATAGCGCAGAATATGCAAGTACAAGTTTGAAGAGAAACTTGCCTGCCATCAGTTCAGAGTGATGAAAGAATTTTAAATTTTGCTAGTTTTAAAACAATAGTGAAATTAAAACAAAACTTTCAAATAAACCATCGTATTTTAATTTACTCCAAATATGTAATAATTTCAAAATAAAATAAAGTATTGAAATATATGCTTGTAATCCCTTAGCTAGGATCACGAAATATACTGTGACAGATATGAAGGAACTCTCTTGTAAAGAAACACTTGAGTTTCAGGATATATTCCTCTTAGCATGAACAGTTACTGCTGGCGAGGGGAAGAAACATGAAGGATATATTTATGTTTATATTTATAATGTATGTTTAGTTTTTGTAATGTTATAGTCCTTTAATGAATTAAGGGTGTAGCCCATTTATAACTAAATTACGATATTAAAAAAGTCATACTATATATATATATATATCTAATTATATGTTACATTTATATTATATTATATAATTATATATATATATATATATATATATATATATATATATATATATTAGAAAAATCATTATGTAATACGATAATCGAAGACTATTAAACACTTTTGCTTTTTAATATTTTCAATGTTGTAGAATATCATGATAAAGCATGTGACAAAATATTTGCAAAGGTTTTAGCAAATGAGTATTAACATAAAGAGACACGAGCCTGACAAAAGTGAACCCCTAAGGAACAACCTGTCATACTTTTACTCCGCTTCGCTGTCTGCTTAGGACTGCTGTCATATCCACGCATTTTCAATATCCTTACCGCTAGATTTTCATCCTTATATGAATATATTTTTGCACAAAAGCCGGGTTTGTAGATATTACATTGCATTCCCTGGATCTAGAACTAAATAAGTTATACTTTTTTGCAGTTCTTGAAGTATATGTTTAAATTAACGGTGTATCCAGTACACACTAGTATTAAACCATCATAATGAGAGTAATTAAAAATAAGTTAGCACATGGGAAAATAAATTAAATCTGTTTTTTATTTTTGTACAAAAACAACTAAACTACATTTTTTCTTTTTGAAACTGATTACATACATTAACAATTTTAACGATGAATCACAGAATCTTAAAATAACGTTAGATGAGTTGTATAAAATACCTGAAACTATAGTTAACAATAACTACAACTAATGATTGTATTGTAATATTGTAAGTATTGTAATAATACTACAATCATATATAATTGTTCATATATGATTGTAGTATTATTATTGTAGTATTATTATGGGATGACGATGATTCCTTAAAATGTAAATTTTAAGAATCATCGTCAACCCTTCTTACACAGGCGTAAGACAAGTACTTTTCAAGTGTGGCTATCATATTGAAGTATTTAATGCGGTATACAGAAATATTTTTGAATGTGTTTGATAAAAGGTTATTTGTATATAGGAATTAATAAAAGTTGTTTTAAATGCGTTTTGGCTGGTGGAATGTTTCTATTATTTAAAATAATGAAGAAATGCTATTGATTTAAAATATCGTCAAAACTTTTGCATCTATTAAATGGCGTAGAATTAGTTTCTAAAAGTTTTTTTATAATTTTTATCAAAAATTTGTCGATTCCATTTAATTTTTATACGAATCAAGCCTAGATGATCATGTTGCAAAAATATACAGTCTACTATTTTACATAATTGAGAAAAGTCTCAATATACAGTATTTTACACATTTATAAATAATTGTCATTTGAAATCTCTTAATTAATACATTGCTTCAGAACCCTTTAAAAAGTTCTTTAAGAAATAATTTAAGCCATGCCAGATTAGTGAAATAAGTTAGAATGGTTGCTAATATTTTTATATTATTAATGATACGCTATTCTACGAGTATGATTCAATTTACAATCTGCATGACTGCGATATTTAAAACTTCAGAATAAACTTTCAGATAAAATGATCAGAAATCGAAGACATCAGCCGTTTTAAATGTCTTTGTCTATAATGCTCTAGTCTATAGCTCAGATATTTAAACTGCCATCACATTAAAACTATCTCGAAGAGATAATAAGGAAAACGTTAAGGGAATTTGTTGTTTTAAAATCTTCATAAATTTTATAAAAAATCCCAAGCAAATCTTTATATAAATGAAAGCAATATCAAAGATTAAATTCATGTATAACTGTTGGCCATGATCTTCAAAACGTTTATTGTTGCCAAAATTATCTAAAGGCAGGTGTAAATACTTCTAAGTTTGAGGGTGATTAATTATAAATTGCGATATTCATTGTTTTTATTCTTGATATTCTATTGCATGGTTATTGAAACATTGTAGGATCACCGTACTAAATATTACGATACATCGAAAAAATATAAGAACTGAAACCGTCCTAAATTACTGTGAAATTTTCTTAGTAATCATCAACTCATAATCGGCTATTGTATGGAATTTTTGTTGTAAGAGTGTTACAACAAGTAGATGCTAATGAAATGTAAAGGAAAATAATAATCACCTGCAACATCTCCTCTAAAACTAGAAGTTACTATTTGGTATTTAAATTTGATAGTTATAGCACCTATAGCACATTTTTAAACGTCGTTGCATACAGCGTTTTAATGCACTAAAATAGCTTTAGTTAATGGTCTTTAATAACATACGTGCGAGTATACTTGTATAAACCACGTACATAGTGTAATTATGGAAAAGATATTCATGAATTTGGTTTTATTAAATATTTAGTTATAACTAAAAAGTCTTTTTTGCTGAAAATTACGTCCTGTAACAAAAGGAGTTACTTTTTTAATGTCGTAATATCTTTAAAAAATAGTTTTGTACAAGTTCAAAAGGTAAACATACAGCTATACCTCAGGTAATAATAAAATTCCAAATTTGGAGCTCCAAAAGTTATAACGTTCGAAGAATTCAACCATGATCCACTGCAGGCGCTTGTCGACGCATATCATTGGACCACTAGGCGTGACATGAGGTCTCTGGGGGTTGGGAGGGCCGTGTTACAGACAGTTATATCAGCTCTTCTTCCATTCTTCTCTTTACTTTCCTCTTATTTCCTACCATAAAATAACAGGAACACACTGCAGCACTTCATATATAACATAGTAAAAATTACTAATAAAAAAAAATTTGAATGAGGATCACGGTGATACAGTAAATAGTATCACCATCAGCTTGTATTAACAGCTAGTTCGTGTAATAACTTGATATTGAGAAAAACCAACAGCATATTAAATTTATATCGTTTTGGTATGAAAAATATCCTGAAATAGAATGCTTTAAATGATATTTCTAGAATATTTTAGCTGAGCGTTAGGGAAGCTACTATTTTAGGTCCAGAGAAAATCGTATGTCTATAGTGTAATATCTTCACTCGTTTGAGAAAACGAAATCGTATTTAAACTGACTGTATGTGTTGATACAGAACCATCGATTTTGAACAATTCTACAATCACAGGAGATTGGTAAATGAAAGAAATAGGTATAAGAATGACACTACTCGGGTTGTTCTACTCGACTACCCCAAGGTGGATCCCGATCACCCGTCACTTTGATAACCCTATTCATTTCCTGTGGGGGCAAAGACCTCTTCAAGGCAAAGACCTGTCCTTGAGTACGCAACTGTTGTCTGGTACCCAAACCTACCAGGTCACATTGATGCTTTTGATCGATTGCAGGTGAAATTTATAAGGCTGTTGGGCGACTTGGTTACCCTTACCTCGAGGTTCCTGTGGTGTTCTTGAAGACTAAACTTGGCCTTCCTGCACTGTTGTTCCTCAAAGTATATTGCCGATCTCTTGCTGCTGCATAAGCTGGTGAACGAATTTATTGATTACCCTGAACTACTTAAATTGGAATTTCGTATTCCGGGAAAACACGCATTCTCTGGATATATTTTTGCGAGAGAGCCATCTCTTCACTCTGCAGCCATCGAAGTGTTGTGAATTTCTTTGACACTAATCTAATGTCTTCAGAATCTGCCTTAGAAGAATTATTTTACCGCATTAGTGATAGCTTACCTTCTGTGGTAAGGTATTTTATTGTATTTTTTAAGGATTACTTATCGTTTATCGTTACATTATCGTTGTTATTAATATTCAGTACAGTTTATTTAATCTATAAGTATTATTATCTCGGTTATTATGTTATTAGCCATCCATAATTTATTCTTTATGGCTTTGTAGAAATGATAGTGGTTACATTGTTAAACTTCTATTTATTTCTTTTTCTTTTTAATGTTTATTGTGCTAATAATTATTACAACCTTCTTATAACATTGGCAATCTAGCACTTGTCCAATACGTCATTGTTACTTTCCATATATTTATATGTATTGCTACTTTTCTATTAATAAGCCTAACCATATTAATTGTAATATATTTATAATATAACAAGGGTTTATTGTTAAATACATAAATAAATAATTCGTGTTTATGTTAAAATATTACTTATAAAAAAGCTGCATTTGTGCTAACCAGGCAAAACCTATATTAAAATGTATCTTTATTTTCCCTATATCTGAACAGTTCAGACTAACTTATCCTCAATATGCAAAAATTAAAGCATTATACTACTAACAGAAGAGACACTAAGTGAGGCTGTTCAATTCTCTCTATGCGCTAAAAAAACATAAGACATATGCAAACTTGTATAAATTTTTGAATGTTAAAGGAATGATCGTTAAAATTTTGTTAAAATTTGAATAATCCCGAATTCTAGCATAACTTTATGATCTTTGATGGTGGACAGGTAAAACAATCTAAACGTAGTTTGATTATTGTGATTCAAAATTCTTAATGATACAAACCAGATATTGAGTTATTAATAGTTTATCAATTAAATTCAGACAATGTAACCCTTTATTAAATCCGTTTGATATAACTGTTTAATGGTGAATTACATAACCATATAACCATTTAATGGATTAAAAATTATTATAATTCAAAAAACTACACATCGAAGAATTTTTTGAAGTTTATACAAATTAGATGGTAGAATGTCCAGTAAGTTTTTCGCAAAGTTAGAAATCACGGTGGACCTTTACTGAATTTATTACGAAAATCTGGGTTTTCAAGGAAAGAACGAGCGTAGGCTACCTCTCGTTTTGACAAATAATTCCTTATAGAAGGACAAGATGAAAACTTACTTAGAGAACTTTATTGAATATATTACTCTTGTTGTACCAAATATTTTACAGGAGACAAAATATTCTCACATGGTGTGCAGAATACTCTTTACACTTGCAGGACACGTAAAACAAAATGCAGCACAAAGTCTGAGAGTACAAGTACATTGTCACGTGGTAGCTGTAAAAAGTGGCAAAAACTGTTTGTCGACAGCTTGCATCTTGATCGTTGTTGTACAACACGTCAGACACCTTGTAGTTTCTTGGAGAAATATGCAGCACAAAGTCTGAGAGTACAAGTACATTGTCACGTGGTAGCTGTAAAAAGTGGCAAAAACTGTTTGTCGACAGCTTGCATCTTGATCGTTGTTGTACAACACGTCAGACACCTTGTAGTTTCTTGGAGAAATATGCAGCACAAAGTCTGAGAGTACAAGTACATTGTCACGTGGTAGCTGTAAAAAGTGGCAAAAACTGTTTGTCGACAGCTTGCATCTTGATCGTTGTTGTACAACACGTCAGACACCTTGTAGTTTCTTGGAGAAATATGCAGCACAAAGTCTGAGAGTACAAGTACATTGTCACGTGTTAGCTGTAAAAAGTGGCAAAAACTGTTTGTCGACAGCTTGCATCTTGATCGTTGTTGTACAACACGTCAGACACCTTGTAGTTTCTTGGAGAAATATGCAGCACAAAGTCTGAGAGTACAAGTACATTGTCACGTGTTAGCTGTAAAAAGTGGCAAAAACTGTTTGTCGACAGCTTGCATCTTGATCGTTGTTGTACAACACGTCAGACACCTTGTAGTTTCTTGGAGAAATATGCAGCACAAAGTCTGAGAGTACAAGTACATTGTCACGTGGTAGCTGTAAAAAGTGGCAAAAACTGTTTGTCGACAGCTTGCATCTTGATCGTTGTTGTACAACACGTCAGACACCTTGTAGTTTCTTGGAGAAATATGCAGCACAAAGTCTGAGAGTACAAGTACATTGTCACGTGGTAGCTGTAAAAAGTGGCAAAAACTGTTTGTCGACAGCTTGCATCTTGATCGTTGTTGTACAACACGTCAGACACCTTGTAGTTTCTTGGAGAAATATGCAGCACAAAGTCTGAGAGTACAAGTACATTGTCACGTGGTAGCTGTAAAAAGTGGCAAAAACTGTTTGTCGACAGCTTGCATCTTGATCGTTGTTGTACAACACGTCAGACACCTTGTAGTTTCTTGGAGAAATACGAGTAGTCTGAGTGTCTGAGTGATGACTAACGTCGTATAATAATTGATCTTTAATACAGTTGTAAAATAAGAAATACAATAAAGTTTTTTCAATAAAAAGAATTCAATTATAGTGGTACTGGTGCTTAGGTTTATCTGATGTACTTAAAAATTTCCATCACCAATTTAACTTTGAGAAACGCAAAAAACCTGATTTGTTGGAAGCTAATCTTTAAAAATTGCGAGTTTTTACGTGGAAAAACTACATAAACAAGTTGCTTATTGATTAAGTAAAAATGAGTATTTTTGTTGATTGCAAAAGTGAAAAATCATATGAAGCAATTTTTTTCAAATACAGTCTATACTTTGAAATGATAATTATGACCTATCCTGTTCATAGTAGACGGAATAAATGTAACACAGTTTCTACTTTTGTAATCAACAAAAGTCCGATCGCACGTTGAACCTCTCGGGTGATATAATAATAATAAATACAAGTGTTGGAACGAGAAAAGTACTTTCAATACTCACATAGTCATGGTGCAACATTGTATCCGACCCCTCAACCATACATAATCGAGTTACAGAGTGTGACGGAGCTGTACACAAGGACCAATCACAAGCCTTGTTAGAGATCAGCCAATCACGCCACTTGTGTAGTAAGCCCTGTTCGTTATCAGTTGTCAATCCTGACAATGCCGAGCTATAATTAACTCACTTACAAAGTCCTTTGGAGACTGAATAATGCTTGGCCGGATAGATCTGGCTGATAGTTCACCACGTGGTGAGCAGGCCCCTTGTTTTCTAACACAGTCTAATCAATAAAAGTTTAAAAGATTGAGGAACACGATAACATAGCAACTATTCTCATACCAGCTAAAGCAAAATACTTGTGAATTTAGGAGGTGTGATACTAGGCGCTGCAAGATTAGGTACTGTGAGACGATCCCCTGTTCGTTTAGGTGGCGTGAGACTGTTTCAAGTTTCAATGCCGCATCACCTAGTCGTTTCTGTTTAAAATTAAGTGTAATTAATTTTATTTCTCATAATTTACAATTTAGTGGTTTAGAGATATATGGACTAAAAATCAAAATTATAGCAATGTTTAAAAATTTAAAACTGACATCTAAATTTCTCAACAATTATTTATATCAGGAAATATACAAAGGGATTTAAAAAGTTTCAATGTGTTATCAAGGAAACTCAAAACTATTGCTCAAACGAAAGGAATTGTCCAAAAATAGAATTTTCTAAATAATTATTTCCCAAAACATTCTGTTCTTATCTCTAAATTGAAATTAAGTTGAGAAACGCTGCTTTATTGAGAAACGAGTGCGCGTTCCCACTGAGAATGATTTTTGTAACCCAAATTAAAACATATTTTATAGGTTAGATGGGCATATTTAATTTTCCTCCCTGACTTCGTCGGTGATATTGAGAAGGTAACCTGAATAGCCTATCTTTCGTAGAGCAATCCATTTACAAGACGTGAAGGTTCCAAATCATTGGGCTAAACATAGTACAGTCATGATTGATGTTTCCAAACTTTGAGTAATATGCCTCAGTTTCTGATAACTGCTTTGTAACTGCATTCTCACCAGAAGAAGATTAAATATATGTCTGCAGGAATACGATTTATATAGAAAAGAAGAACGTGTTAAAAAAATTCGGACGGAAAATATATAACTTACAAGCCCCTTTGTAAGTACACACCTCAAAGGAAGCAATATGTACCTGTAAGGTAAGGTCATAAATATTAACTCATACTGAACGTTTTGAATGTTTTCATAATTGTATACAATAAATTTTTAAATACATTGAAGGCATAAATTATAAAAAAGCTTCTGATTGTTTAAAACCATCTTAAAATGTATAAGCAAATACTCTTAGATTAGTTCGTTAATCTGATAAATACATTATTGGGACATTTTTATTCATAGAATTAGTTCTGAAAGTTTTAATTTGATCGAACGAAAGCCCTGTATCATTAAGCATCTCAGTAGCTTGTTAAAATGATCCAAACCTAATTTGAAGTTGATAAATATCACGAAAAATTTAATTGGCTGTCATTTGTACACCTGTACAAGGGTTCAACCATTAGTGTAAACTAGAGAATCAATTTTAATCATTAGCTTACGTGTTGGAATCCACCTCGATGATGTAACTGTATTTTTACTTCTAAATAACGATTATATCATAATATTAATTCCAATGGAATAGACTTTAAATGTAAGGTGTAGTGCTTTTATTTTTACATCTTCCAATTTAATTGAGAGACAACAGCAACTTTTTTCACTGCTTCAATATTGCTTTATATATAAAACATATATGTAAAAACACTTTTACGGGGCTTTTCTGTCAGACGTTTTCAAAGTTCTGCAGTACAGAAATTAAAACGAGACGGAGTATTTTCGCCTAGTATGAATAGATTCACTAGTATGGACAGATTAATATCCAATCAAATGGCAGAATTGGATGTTTCAATAGTGGGTATATCGCTTTTGTTCCTCTACGAGAACTTCCAATTGCTGTATTATCAGCTCTGTTACGTGAATTTGCAGTCCGAGTATTGTTTATATAAACTAAATTTCTACAAAAATTCATTTGTATGTGTAAAATACTAGAATAAATATAGGCATACAACTATTTGAAAACAAATGATTAGAATAAATTTTTTAAAAATAATCATTCAAATTTTATATTTTATTATTTGATTGCATGCTCACTCGGCAAACCGAAATTTAGGCATAGCCACTTAAAATTGTAAAAATAAGTGGCAATGCCAGATTTAGTTAGAATTACCAAAAAACATATTAAAGAATAAACTATGAGGTATTTAAGGGGTTCGTGTCATTTTGATAGTACTAAGTTTTCGATTAATTTTAGATAATAAATTAAATATAATCATTGATTTAAAAGTATATACATCAATATATATTCTTACATATACAAGTGTTTGTAAAAGTACTCATTTTATAACCGTCTTGTCTCACCTCGCAAGCGATACTGAATATGACATTCAGGGCAGGCAAAATTCAAATATTCAGAAAGGGGACCTTCCTGATGTCCTTTTGATGTCTGGACACTGAGATATAGTAAATATGCACATTCTCTTTGTAACAGCAAAACAAACGATCTTTTTACAAACTAGAATACCAGATTCGTCGGGTAAGAACATCTCTAAAAAACGTTAGGGTTGATTGTTAAGAATATTTATACCAGAGGAGATTATAAATAAAATAGTCCAAGTGATACATACTTTTATTTTTTGGCAACATGAACAGTTGTTTTAATAGCTCTGAGCGTAATTATCTCAAATACATCTATAAATAAAATTTAAAAACAAATTTTAATACAGTGGCTAACCAATCTATCTTCCTAAAAGTAAGAAATCTACCTGTACTCATGTGCAACACAACACGATTCTGCCACCATTTCGGTTGCTCAAGCCTGCTGTCATATCCAGACAGTTTCAATGCCTCACTCCATAAATCTTTCCATGAATATATTCTTGGAATCAGGCCGGGGGTGTGGTATAACTGTTGATATCAAAGTGAAAGAGTTTGATATTTCTATCCCGTTTTCTCTCAGTCTTTAAATAAGAGTTTAAAAAATTTCCTACGTAGGCAATTTAAAATTTATTTACTAAATATTTATTTGATAAGACATATACGAAAATATTTTTGAATTTAAACAGTGTTCTCAAAATATAGGTAAAATAAATAATGTGATTTCTTAAGAAAGGGTCCGCCGATGAAGGAATGGTGCTGTAAGACAGCAGGTTTTTCTGCAAGTTAATTTTGATAACGAGATTACAATAGGGGTAAGTTTTACTTCACAATGGATCTCTCTGGCCTTGTGATAAGATAGTCGGAGGCCAATCACAGGCATCAATAATTGATTATAGTTATAATAAATAATTATTATAGTTAGCTGGCTAGGGGAAGGGGTCGATATAAATACCTCCGACACGCTCATCTCTGCGTCTTTTGTTAAGTTTTATTTTCAGGTTTAATTTTTGGTGTTTTATGAACCTAAATCTTTCCTTTACAAGTCTGCGTGGGTAAAAAAAACGAGTAGCTCTTTTATAGCCGAATTAAGATTTAATATGGGAAATTTGTCGTAAAGTAATGGTAGGTTTATTTTACATGTTTTATTGTTATATATTTATAATGATGGATAATAAGAAGATTTGGAATTCACTGAATAATTAACGCAAGTTTTTATGAGAATTCATGTCGTTGCAAGTGTTGTTCAAGTAAAGTCCACAATTTTAATATTTGTTAAAAGTTACTTGCTATGACCATTGTAAACAATCATGTGGTACAACAATCATAATATTTCTAATGCATCAAGGCGAAAAGTTTCTTAGTACATATTTTTGGATGAAAACAGATAAACTACTGTTTGAACTTTGACCCTGTACCAACAGAAACGTGTCTTGACACACATAGGACATTTAACATGTAGAATGTTTCAGCAAGTTTTTAGGTAAATTTAATTTAGTTTCGTTTATAATAAAGAAAAGTACATTTTATTTTGAATTAAATTGGAAACTTTTACTTTATTTGTTTTTTGTATGAAAGATTTTATGTTTGCTTTATTTCGGTACAGGAAGTTAACTTTAATTTAATTTATTGTTTTTGAAAGAAGAAAACATTTTCTTGAGAAGACCTTTACAAGACAAGTAGTTGAGTAAGCAATTTAGTATTAATCTAAATTTTCATAACTAGATAAAGAATCTTTATAAAATGCTGATTTTAATTTGAAGTTTATCAATAAACTATTTTAATAGTGATTTAAGAAAATATTTTCCTGTCTGTATAGTTAGTTTTCACACAGGATAGTTAGTGCAGTTTTAGTAATAAAGAAAGATTGTAATGGGATTTCGTGGAATTTCTCTTCAGAATTGCAATTTGGTACAACACATGCAAAGCCAATCGAATATAAAATAGTGAAATGTGCATAGCTATCAACAAAGTCATTTAACACCCTTTCTTAACAGTTTAAGGATACATATTTATTTTTAATTTAAGAGTGGCAATAAATTAAGAACGTACCATAATATTGTAAAAAGTGCTACTAAAATAAAATGCTCTACTTTAAGATGAAATTTATAGATCTGTTTCGAAAATTCAGTGCCTAAAGTAGGAATTTAATATTCATACTTTTTCCTACTAGGAGTGCCGATTGCAAGTGCTCTAGGACGTTGGACTTTGGGTCTCGGTTTAGAAGATTCAAATCATGTTTGTGACTAATGCACTTTTAGTACCATCGAACTTGTTCTGTATTGAATCTTCCCCTTATACGGTTTATAACATTCTCAATCATACCTTAAACATAGTATTGGTTTTAATCAGTAGAAATTTTAAATAATTATGTTTTAGTACCTATTGCTGAATATATTGTACTGGCACAACTTTATTATATAATTAATAGTAAATAGCATTAGATAGACTAAACAGATTTTGCCATGAATATTTGAAAACTTCAAATATTTTATGTTTACTTATCCCTAGCAGCTATCCGCAACAAAATAGTGACACCATGAGCATATATTCTTTTAATAGCATTTCAAACAATCCTCAGATAAGTGATTATCACTTTCCAAACTTTTCATCTATTTTAGGTTTAAGTTTAAAAATGGGGTCCTGAAGTCGTGGATTAAAGCTGTTTTTTTTTCATAAGAAGCTCACTAATTTTTCGAATTTCTCTCCAGTATTTAATGATATTTTATTGAATAGGTCCAATAGTTTCCTTAATTAACCATTTCTCCCGCCGAGTAGTGCTTCTTGTTACGCTTGATGTCAAGAATGCCTTCAACTCGGCGAGATGGGTCGATATGTTGGATGCACTTCGTGACACCTTCCGAATTCCAACGTATCTGTTGCGGCTCATCGAGGACTACCTCCGTTCTAGGCGTCTGATATATGACACTCGAGACGGAGCGCGGACGGTGGAAGTCACCTCTGGTGCCGCGCAGGGTTCAATACTCGGCCCGGATCTCTGGAATATCGCTCCTGAGATCCGAGATGCCAGAGGAAACCGTCTTGGTTGGGTACGCCGATGACGTTGCGGCTCTCATCGCCGCACGCAACGTTGAGCTGGCCCAGCTAAAGTTGAACCAGGTCATGCGAGTGGTCAACGCCTGGATGTCCGATCACGGTCTTTCGCTTGCTCTGAGCAAGACGGAGATCGTGATTCTCACAAAGAAAGGAATTGACAACCGTCGTCCCGCTGCGAGTGGGAAGGGAAGTGGTCCAGTCAACGCGTGCCGCCAAGTACCTCGGAGTCATGGTAGACAATAAGTTTAGCTGGAGAGACCAGATCTTCCGTTCGGCGGACAAGGCTGCTAAGGTGGTCTCTTATCTTAGTAAGCTGATGGCCAATGTTGGGGGTCCTCGGTCCAGCAAAAGACGGTTATTGATGTCCGCAGTCCAGTCCGTACTCCTTTATGGGGCAGAGGTGTGGGCAGACGCTCTTACCAAGGAATGTTATAGGTTGCGACTCGCCCGGGTTCAGCGTCAAGCTGCGCTCCGGGTGTGTTCCGCCTATCGGACAGTATCCGAGCCTGCCGTCCTGGTGGTTGCCGGAGTCATCCCTGTCAAGCTCTTGGCAGGGGAGAAGAAGGCGATTTATCAGAGACAAGGCGAGATCGGCAAGGACGCAGCAAGATCCGAAGAGCGTGCCCGAACCTTCCAGCAGTGGCAACACAGCTGGGAGCACGAAACCCGAGGACGATGGACTGCGCGACTCATCGAGCAGGTTCAACCATGGGTCGAAAGGCGGCATGGCGAGGTGGATTACTACCTCACGCAGTTCCTGACAGGTCACGGCTATTTCAAGTCGTACCTGAACCGGATGGGCAAGACCGATTCACCGGATTGCATCTACTGCCCGGGCGTTCCCGACGACGCGGAACACACCTTCTTCCGCTGTCCGCGTTGGGAAAGGCCAAACTCGGGGTTTTTTCGGTGGATACGGTCTGCGAAAAGATAATGGAGGATGAGGGGAACTGGGATTGTTTGTCACAGTTCGTCCGGGGCATCCTCCTGGAAAAGAGACCCGATCTGGACCGCGAAGTGGGCCAGATCCCTTGACCGAGCGGCTGGATAAGGAGCGAGCCCCACGGCTTAAGCCAAATTTAGGCCTAGCCTGAAGTAATGTGATAAACAATCCCAGGTTAGAATCCTAAAGAGTAGAGGAGGTTTTTTTAGTGGGTAAACCCGTTTTTAGGGGAGTCCCACACTACAGGCTGGCCACCTGTGTGAGTAATTGCATTTTTCCTGCCTCTCCCTCAAAAAAAAAAAAAAAAAAAAAAAAAAAAAAAAACAAATAAACTTCCTTAACAAATAAACTATTTAAGCCCAATGTAAAGGTCGTAAAGTTAACACTTATGGTGTAGTAAATTAATGCATTTTACTGTAGTTAATTCAAATCTCAAAAACAAACCAAGAACAAAGAAAGACGACTGGCTTTGGCAGACGTGGAACAACAAACATTTGTTATTTTAAGTTTAAATGTGTATAAATTATTACACTTATTAGCTGTTATCCATGACTTACTACGCAAATTTTACATACCAAAATACTTTTAATATTTATTAAAACATTTGTGACGTAATATGATAGCATCATATGAATTTTTTTAATGAACTCCATACATTTTAAATACATCAGGTACATATTATTTCAGTGTTCACGGTTAGTTAGATTTGTTTAATCTGACTCTTAAATCATGTTTTTCACGTGTAGGAGCAGTTTTGGTTCCAATTATATTTCCAACGCCAAAGCTGGATTTGTCTTGTTGCCCTGATCGAATAAATATATCTACATATCTTGTGGATTTGTCTTGAGATCTATTTCTCATCTAATATATTTCCAATGGCATAGTTGACGTTGCTCGTATAATGGACAAACAGTTATCTACGGTTTCGCACGCAATGGAAGTATATGACCACTCCTGGTTCGAGTGCATTATACTTCCAAGGCCAATGTTGAGTTAGTCTTGTTGCCACGATCAAGAAAATACGGCAAGAAATGTAGAATTATTACAATTTTAATTTTCTCCTGTCTTGGTATATTTTGTGCTATAGTTTATTTTGCCTTGTTACTACGATCAAAAAACTATTTATACATGCACAGGTCAAGAAATCTACTACAACTAAGACAGGGTTTTAAAACTATAGTAAATGTTAGACACTAACTTTGTTTTTGATATATACATTACAGTACTGATCAAACACTGCATACTTAATATTTGCTAAATTGTACAGTTCAAGATATGATTTTACTCAAACTTTTAATTTTCTTGTCTGGATGTTTTCTTATTCTTTGATCTACAGCGGTTGCAGAAAAGTTTTATATACCAATGATGTTACTATAAAGGTTACTATATGCTCTCAAGAATATAAATGTAAATAAATAAAAGAGTCATTAAATTAACTAAACACATGTCATACAACAATGTTTACACAGAACAGTCAATTATATTTAACAGAATATTTTAATTGATATTTGTTTCGTGTAATGTAAAATAGTGTATATTCGCAATAGAAACACATGATTATGTGCCATACATTTTATATATAGAGAATATTGGTTAGTTGTTTTAATATTTAATTTCGATTCATGTTAAATAATTTAAGGCGGATCCATCGTAATGGATCCCTATTTTCATACGTGCGAAACAAGGAAATAATTAGGCAAAAGTCTTCTCCTTTCATTGTAATATTTGAACTGTCAGAACATGTTACCTTCTGTAAATTCCTGAATAAAATGATCCTACTTACGTAAACCAAGAGTTTATTAAAATTTGATTAGAACGATAGAATAAAATATTTAGGCAAAAACATTCAGTAATATAAATAAAATATTACAACACATGAAAGTTATTTTCATTCTAGGCACACTGAATTGGAAAAGATACTTCCTCTTTTGAAAATAAGACTAAATCAAAGGCTGCAAAGTGGGTTAAATGTCAGATAACATTATCGGAGACGAAAGCGTCGATAACGAACTGAACACTTGCGTAACAAGCTTGCTAATTGGTGCGTCCTCTGTAACAACTTCTGTGATTGGTTCGTGTATTCAGGCTTGTTCCAACACTTGTGATGAGATATCTCGTCACACGTTCCTCTTCGATGTTTGATTTTCCTGAATATGCTATGCAAATATAGTAGTTGATGAGTCTTCACGATAATTTACTATTGGGACAGATGTCGGGGTTAAAATGTTAGATAGTATTATCGGAGACGAAATCGTCGATAACGAACTGAATACGTGCGTAACAAGCTCACTAATTGGTGCGTCCTCTGTAACAACTTCTGTAATTGGTTCGTGTATTCAGGCTTGTTCCAACATTTGTGATGAGATATCTCGTCACATGTTCCTCTTCGATGTTTGATTTTCCTGAATATGCTATGCAAATATAGTAGTTGATGAGGCTTCACGATAATTTACTATTGGGACAGATGTCGGGGTTAAAATGTTAGATAGTATTATCGGAGACGAAATCGTCGATAACGAACTGAATAAGTGCGTAACAAGCTCACTAATTGGTGCGTCCTCTGTAACAACTTCTGTGATTGGTTCGTGTGTTCAGGCTTGTTCCAACATTTGTGATGAGATCTCTCATAAAACTCACCGCTTCGACGTTTGCTTCTCCTGAATGTGCAATGCAAATATAGAAGTTGATGAGACTTCTTGATAAATTACTATTGAGGCAGGTGTCTAGGTTTAAGTGGCATTGTCGGGAAAGAAATTGTCGATAACGAACTGAACACTTGCGTAACAAGCTTACTAATTGGAGCGTCCTCTGTAACAACTTCTGTGATTGGTTTCGTGTATTCAGGCTTGTCCCAACATTTGTGATGAGATATCTCGTCACACGTTCCTCTTCGATGTTTGATATTCTTGAATATGCTATGCCAATATAGTAATTGATGCGGCTTCTTCATAAATTACTATTGAGACAGGTGTCTAAGTTTAAACGTCATTATTGAGGACTAAATCGTCGATAACGAACTGAACACATGCGTAACAAGCTCACCAATTGGTGCGTCCTCTGTAACAACTTCTTTGATTGGTTCGTGTATTCAGGCTTGTTCCAACATTTGCGATGAGATATCTCATCACACGTTCCTCTTCGATGTTTGATTTTCCTTGATATGCTATGCAAATATAGTAGTTGATGAGCCTCCTCGATAAATTACTATTGGGAAAGGTGTCGGGGTTTAAATGGCAGAGTGTGACATAATTTCAGACGATGTTTATCATAGTTTGTTTGGGAGAATCCTCTATTTACTAATAGTTGTTTGGAACTCAATTAGGTTTTAAGTTGAGTTGTAACTCGATGAATGGATATGTTTGATTCTTTGATGAACATCTTTTACTTGTAATAAAAAATTCTTAACAGATAACGAATTTAGCAAAATCATAAAAATCTCTGTCTACGTAATCTTTAAATTTTGTTCCATGTTGTAGCAGTATGTTTAATCCTGCTATTATTCTATTATGCTTAGTAGGAACTCAATTAAGTTTTAAGTTGAGTGTTTACTCGATTAATGGATTTGTTTTGTTTGATTCTTTATTGAACATCTTGGACTTGCAATAAAATATCCTTAACAGACAACGAATTTAGCTTAACTTCATTTTTCCATGTTGTCATGGTATGTTTAATCCTGCTATTCTGCTTTTTACGTCTAAACTTAATTATGGAGTTTTATATACTTAATTGAGTTGTGAATTAAAAAATAATTTGAAATGTTACAACTGCAATAAAATGTTTAATATATATATATATATATATATGTGTGTGTGTGTGTGTGTGTGTGTGTATTTATATGAGCCTACAATTCTATAAGTATACAGTTATTTCGAGCCTAATTGCAATAAATAACTTTTAATTTTAAAATATTTTCTAGTCAGAAATTTTTTATATTGTGTTAAAATACATAAACTATTAAAAGTTAATATTTTGAACTTATGACCATAAATTATTCAAGGGATCATATAGAACGTTTCGAGTGAACCGACGAAAGGAGGAAAAACTTCCGTTAGTTAAAGAAGACTGTTGCAGGAAACACTTTCCACAAGCTTGGAGAAGAACTGCTGACACAGGTAATAAAAATAAATTCCGAGCTAAGGTAAAAACAAACACTTTAAGCTCCGTTAACTTCTACCGTTCATTTCCAACCATAAAGAAAGTAACAATTTAATAATTTAAATACCTTTATTCTGTCTGACAACAGTTTTATGGTTGCATAAAACCTCAACATACCTAATGTAAATGAATGTTACATTAAATAGTTAATATTTATTTTGGCGTCAATTAAATGCTTTATTCTACATGTTAAATATGGTTTTCACACCAAAATTAATTCAAAAGGAATACAGAATATGTAAGTTTTTGTAAAATCATTCGGCAATTATTTCGCTGTGTTTCAAGCACAGCGTGAGAAATTAATCGAGATAGAGATATATGTGATTTGAAAATGGAAACTCTTGTGATATTGATATTGTTGAATTAAAGTTCGTCAAACATCGGGCTCAAAACAATCTCTAAAATATTAAAACCGATTTGCTTGAATTATTCAATTATACTTGTATTCTGTACAAGAATTATTCCCTAAAGTTCGGTCAATTACGTGACAATACATGACCTTTAATGACATTATTTAATTATTTGCTTTTATAATATATGAAATATTCTTGGAAAAGTTTGTTATTACTGAAATAAATAACCTCTGATTTAGATTTCTGTTAAAAACTGGAGATTGTTCATCCACCTTTGATCCTCTGGTCTTAGTGAACCAATTTAAAAGATGTACATTAACTGTGTTATGAACACGCTGAAAGTTTCTGACTGCTATCCTAATTAATTGAAAAAATAATTAGTTCCTTTAAGGAAATATTAATAAGGGAACAATGTGATTATTATGTTTGGGCTTAAAGCTGGCTGAACGGTCATTAATGTTCTGTAATTATACACAATTCTAATTAATAAGCGTGTAGCGAGACTAATTATTTATTGGGAATAAAACCTAAATCAAAGTGTTCGGAGAACTGTTAGTTCAATCAATTAAAAAAGCCCGTGCCCATATCAACAAAGAGCCCCTAAAAACTACTGATATCCTCACAACTATGACGGAACACTGCGGGCAGGAAGGAGTTAATCTGGCGGAAATTGGGATTGAAAAAAACGACCGTTACGTATAAAAGTTGATCGAAACATAAAATTCCAGGAAATGGACTTCGACCTTAAACAACTTTCAATGACTTATATAGGCTACCGTTTATAGTCCCAAGTCCTAAGCATTCGTACAGGAAAAAACAAATAAACAAAAAGAGACGTTTTGTGCTCATTACAACTCTAATGAACAAACAATAGTTAGCTAATTAGTAGTAGTTTATGTGATGAGGTAATTAGTATTTCTATTGGCTAATTAGGTAAACAGACTGGACATTCAGGAGATTATAGTATTGATACAAATGGAAAACGTAGAAGCTAATACAGTATAGTGTAGTATTTTGTATGGCTATCAAGTCCTTGTAAATAAGGGTATTTCTTTATTTTTTTATCTTTAGTTGTTTCGTATGCTTTTTTTATAACAGCCGAAGAGTACTACTTATACAAAATAATTTCCTTTATAATACCAATGTTAATGCTCTTCTGCGTAATATTTCATAATGTACGAACACAAATATAACCATTTCCACAATAATAGCAATAATGTTACCATTTCTAAAAAAATGAAGGAATATTAGACGTTGCCATATCAAGGTTCTAACATTCTAAATACATTACTTAGTAGAGAAATAGTGAGGAGATGCTATGCAGGCTATAATTGCCCTTACTCTTTTTTTAATAGGAGTGATTTCCTTGAGAAAACGACACGTCACGGAAATAAAGTAAATTTTTGTGTTAACCATATTTTTTACATACATATGGAGTTAAAAAAAAAAAAAAAAAAAAAGTAAAGAATGTCTTATTTTACCAGGCGAAGTTAGGGCTAAGAAGCCCTCTCTAAACACTTAACCTGGGGACCAACGGCTTAAAGGTGACTTCCGAACCACCACCAGGCACCAATGGCCGGGCAGGCGGGCCGCTTGCAAGGACAGGATCGCTCAGCGGTCACCTGTCCAAGCAGCAGCCACGATCGGCGTTGCTTGATCTGGTTATCTTGCGATAACCGCCGTACCCACTACACTGCGCCATTGGCTAAGTAAATATATATATTACTAAGCCAAGAGATAAGAGTTAAGTAGTTAAGAGTTAAGAGTTTAAGAGTTAAGTAGATATAATACTTGAGATAGTTATAATACCTAAATTATAATCTAATTCTTTTTGTTAAAAAAGATCAAATCTTCATTACACTATGGATAAATTTTTACCCAATGATTTGGATGTACTAAAACTACATATGTGCCCTTCAAGATGATTAAAACAATAACTGTAGCTTCTACTAAAAAAAAGAACACTACATGTATTGGCACATTATCTAATAGAGTTGTATATTAATTATTTATCATAACTGCATTATGTTACTGTTTTATTATGTTTTGTAAGGTTCACAAGTTGTGACATTCTAATAATTGTTTTTAACTAACAAAATTTTAAATTTTGATCAATACTACAAGTAAATAATTGTTATTAGCCTAAAAGCTAATTATCAGATCGATGGGGTGAAGAGGAGAGAATGAAAAGGAAAAAATAAAATAAACACACATTGTCAATATACAAAAATATGTGCCTAAATTATTCCTAGAAAGAAGCTCAATGTAATGGAGAAAATGTAACGTAAAATTATTTTACACGTTGAAGAGATACGGAACGTGGAATTCTAGTGGCAGAGGTTGTGTTTCAATAATACAGAGCCCATGGACCGTTGAAAGGTTCGATCCAAATCCGATTTGTACATCTAAAGGATTGACGAGCTCGCTTTATTTCCTATTGCTCCTTTTAATTAGTCCCCGCCTTTTGGGGATTACAGGCCTTTATTTGAAAAATATTGCAGCGTAGAGTCCCTGATGAACTTTATTGACGAGAAATCCTTCTCCTCGATGAGAAAAGATAGCTTGTACTGTGTAGAGGGTAATAAATAAAAGAACATAATTTTTTAACAACTTTTTAGCTTTATAAACAAGGATGGTAGTTTTTTCTAGTGCCTTAAATTTGCAATTACAACTTAATAAATTGTTATACGTAAATAATATTTGTAAGGTAGGATTTATTTAAAATCTAATACTTATACCATGTATGTATGTATGTATATATACAGGGTGTGCACAAAATGGTGTTAAAAACTTCTGTGGGTGATAGTAAATCATATGACTATGGGTCAAGAAATGTTTGTTAACCGCTGGCCGCCATTTTGTATTTAAAAAAAATAATTATTATCTCCAAAATTAGTTAAGTTATGGAAATCATATTTGGCTAATAGGTTTGAATATATAAGAAAAAATAATTGAATAATTGTGTTATTATCTTATTTAATATTTACTTTTATATTATATATTATATTATATAATATGTATAATAATAATATATATATAATATATATATATATATTATATATATATATAATCAAGCCTTAATTAACAGCAACAAAAATTAAAATATATGAATAAATATTTATAATTGAATTTAACAGCAATTAAATTATTCTAGTAAGAATAATAAAAATTCATTTAAATCAAGGAATTAGATGCACTACACAGTTAATGACGCACGCGCACACACACACACACACACACACACACACACACACACACACACACACACACACACACTCACACTGAGATACGAGGGGAGATATTAACCAATAGTGTAAACTTACAGTCACATGCTAAGTTTCTCAGAAGTGCACATTGTTCTATTGTTAAGTTCACTGTGATGAGTTACGTCACCACGTATTGGTTAGTTTTTAAATAATTCTTGTGTATACTTTCCTTATGTCTTACCGTCTTTTACTCGCCAAAAAGAGGATACATTTAAAACCTCTAAACGTAGATACTGTATGATAAAACACCAGTTTACGTAGATGAACTTTCGGTACATATTAACTAGATTTTCAAAGCGAGTTTATAGTTTGAAACAGGGACTTATTTAATTGAAGCGCCCAAACCTGTTTGTCTAAATGGTAGCAGTAATCGGGTTATCTGATATAAATGAGGAATCACAATTCCAGGAAGGCCCCGGGTGTAAACAGCGATAATCTACTTAGCGACCGTTAATATCAGCTTACAACTTTATCTTCGGTGACCGCTCCATTGGTTTCATATATTTTCATTACGGTGTTGTATGTTATGTTGAATTAAAGACGTTCTTAGTTCGGTAAGAGGGTTTAAAAACAAATTACGATATTAGAATTCGGCACATTTAGATCACAGTCAAAATGAGGAATAAAAACTAATAAAATAGAGATGATATATGAAGGAGACACTGATCATTAATAAACTCCAAAATACTGAAAATACGCTTAACTCAAGTGAAGAACACAATTCACTTTTCCAGACTAACGAATTTACAGGCTACATGGAAGAAACATTAATGTTAATATCTACTCGAGTAGGAGAATGCATTAGGCACCAAAACATCAAAGTACTGGCGCTTGCGAACTCCCCCATACTGTTCGAAGTACATAAACACTATTATTATTAACTGATGTAACTAATCAACGGTTCTACTCACCGACAAGTCGCCGCCGTAGAAGGGGTGGATCACGAAGGTCTCGTTGCCCACGTGGATGACCCCGCTGACCCCGTTACACGTGTGGAAGGCTGCGGTGGCACCGGGATAGTCCTTGACAGTGCCATGGTAGTAGCAGTGCTCTATCTCCTGGGCAGAGAGACACCACTGATAACCACTGAGCATAGTCTGAGCCGGAGGAAGGAACAATTCATTCTACAAATTCTACCCTAGACTATGTGGTAGACTCAGCTATTCTCGGTCAAGCCAGCCATGAAGGGTTACAGACTCTCGCCGACTCAAAGGGAGACTCATATCACTAATTGAGGGCAACCCTGTCAGTCAAGAAATCTATGTAATCTTCACAGAAATGCCTTCATGTCACATATATCACGTTTAAGCTCATTTTCTTAAAATTTTCATGGAGATAACACATTTTATAAAATTATGTCCATGATTTTGTACGCTATGCTCCCAGCTAATAAATTGGCTCATAGAAGCCAGGTTCTTGGGTTACGGTTGGAAAACCGAACTCAAGAGGGAAAGAGTATAGTTGTCATAAATAAGAAGACTGGAAATTTCAGACTGGTGTTTAGACCTACACTGTAAAAAAAACAAAATATGGTACTTTTTTAACTTTGTTCTAACACCAAATACCATTTTGTCCCTACATATTTAACTCTAAAGAATTTTAGCCTTTAACTCAGGCTGTATGAAGCTTTTTTACATTTTTATTAGTGTGCTGGTTTGTGTTAAACACACAAATTATTCTCAAAAAGTATTTATGTAAGCAAGTGTACGGAAGATTACATAGATCCAATAAACATGTATTTAGGGTCAAATTCACTCGGATTCGGCACTCCAAACAACTACAAAATAAATATTATTTAAAACATGATTATTTGGCTCAATATTGATATTTGCTTTGTTATGAACAAGAATAACACAGTCATTGAGTGTTTAGGGATGTGTTTGGGCCTAAAAAAGTAATTACACAAAGCCCTGCATACTTGAACTTTGATATTTGCAGAGAGCTGTTCCTTCACTGTTCACTATAATTAAGTCAACTTGTCTATCGTTTTATGTAGTATGGTATTCGTTTATTAATTTTGGTTGGTGTTTGGAATGTCCGCTTTCATGCTAAATATCTATGAATTGATGAATTTACTTTAACATCTGTTTTTTGTACATTGGTATTTTTTGTACATGCCTATTTTTGGAAAAGATTTTCTTATCGGGGAACTGAAAAACTGTATTCTTAGAAATAAAAGACTTTATGTGACTTACCCGGATGATTTAATTTTATTATGAATAGCGGTTCTTGTTTTTTGCCTCACAAAAGAAAGCGATGTCGGCTAGAAGGAGGCTACTTTGTACCCATCTACTATTTGTTACCTCCAAACCAAATGCGTAGGCCTAGCTACAGTGTTAAAATATTTGTATTTTGTATATAATATAGTGTATATTGTATATAATATAATGTATATTGTATATAATATAATATTTTGTATATAATATAATATACAATATAATGTATTTTTAGTCCGTAATCAAAGACTATAAAAGGTCAAATATTTCGCAGGTATTAATACAGATATTAGGTAGTTTCAGCAACAAAAGGAAACTATTGAGTAAAGCAAAATGTGGCTTAAAGGCAATTGAAAGAAATAAAATAAATTTAAATATTTGGGGATTGATTTTATCACAAAATTAATTATCTTATTTTTTATTTTATTTTAATTCTTATTCGTTTTTAACCGTCCACATTTCCAAGAAATGCTTACTTTCCAAAAATATGAAAAGAATTCTATTAATTTTGGTTAAATAATACAACAAGAGCCAAAATAGTCACAGAACCATTTCCATTGAAAGAGTAGACTACAAACCAGAATGGTAAACCCACACATAAATGAGGGGAGGGTTTAAGGGATAGAAAGCTCATTAAGGTGAAACTGTCTGTCTGTGGTTCACCACACCAGTTTACAGCTGTCCACTCCTGTACTCCGTCCCGGGCCAGCTCTACAGTTCTATGCAGAGTGCAGGTGCGTATTTAGGCTCCGTTCTACCGCATACCAGTCCACCATAGAACACTGCGACATATATCGGAGACAAACATTGTTCATGCGGCCTATTCTTCACTTTCTTTATTCCAGGCAATTTTCTTCGACGCGAAAAGAAACACGATTCCACCATGCCTATAATTTTTCTTAGGCCCTATAATTTCATAACTGAATTAAATTTAAAGCACTAATAAATACACCAAATTAGTGTCCCTATAGGCAGTAATCACATGAAATAATCAGTGCTTAAACAGTACTAAGTGATTAAATTCATACAACGGAATTTTACAAGGATGGTGTATAGTACTTTGTATCGTGTAGGATGCTTAGATGAGATTAAATTTTAAAAATCAAATCTATAACTCATTTAATTATTGACAGATAGAACGACAGACAATCATACGGGAAAGAAATTTTTAAATCCCGGGCCAAAAGGGAAATTTTGTCAGCCTACTGTGTGATAGGCTTCAACACTGCCAAGCCAAATTCCAAGGTTGTGGACATAAAACATTATACTCGTACAACCTATTCTTGTGTATGTAGAAAAGAAGAGCCATGCAGAATTTAAAGTATACCGATAACATACTTCTCGACATATCTTGCCTCATAATAGAATCTCATTTTGTTCATTAAAGTGGATTTCATACCAGAGTTTAAATAATAAAGGTCTACACACCAAGTCACCTAATAATGTTATTGCTACATAATTTTATTGAATGTTTTGTGATATTTGGCTAAATGTCTTAATATGTCGTATGATATGATCTATTATGGGTATACTAAGTTTATTTATAAATTTAATTATCCTGCTAATTTCTCGTTGCCTAATAAGACAAGTGTACAAATGTTCACTTACCCTAATCAAAACCAAAATCCTAAAGAGACACATGCACAATCATTGAAATCGTTATTACATATACAGAAATGAAGCTTCATGCAACATTTCAAGTGTATAGATCACTTCGTCTTGTAGATGTCATGTAGAGAGACAAACATATAGACAGACAGACAGAAAAAATAAATAAAGATTTTTAGCTCTAAAGTTAGGCTTTGACGCTCAGCCAACAAATTGAACATTACAGCCCTGTCTAACATCAAAGTCTACCGGTCTACATAACTTTTAAATATTGCTTATACAATTAAATTTCTGAAATATTTATTTCAGTTTAGAATCTCTTGATTGAAGGTGGCTCACCTCATGCCGAAATATTACAGAGGTTATTTATGTAAACAATTGTTTCTACGCGATATGTCTCAGAAGATTTCGATGTAAGTTATGTTAAGAGGCGTAAGCCTGAGAACAATAATCATATACCGGTTTCTAATTTTGATGAAAAATCAATATAATCGATTAGTATTGAATAATAGACTAAATTAACAATCGCATTCAGTGCCGTATTGTATACATTTAGAAAAAATACGCAGTTTATTTTGAACTATCAAAAAGACATGTCAGTAATAACTTTGTGATGTCCATCTCTCCCACTGAGGTGAGTTCAGAAAAAAAAATATTAAACTTTTTTTTTGGTACGAATAAAAATAAAACTGTCGTACTGTCCTAACGACTTCAATCGATTCTATAAAATATTATATCAATTTGTAGGATTAAAAAATCGTTCTAATTTCGCATTAATTATAATCACTTAATAACGTGTTTAGTATAATTTTGACATTTATTTTGTGATTTATTTTTTATTTTACAGTTATGAAATATGTAAATACTAATTAATCTTATTTTTAACTTACTGTAAAGGCACTAACATACGGAAAGGAATATGCCAACTTATATCTTATATACAGCATTAATTTTAACCACACCATTAACAACATTAAACACTCTTGTCTGACAAATTCCTTTAGGGAAATAACTATTATGATGGTTTTCGTAGCTACATGTAAGTCTGTGTTGAATACACAATATAAACTTAAAGTAGGGTATGCAATTTCAAAGCATATAATACTGGAAAACAATAGAATAGAATACAATACAATAAAAACTTTGAGTGGGGTCAGAAATATAATTACTGTTTTTCGTAAATTTATTTTATTTTGTTACGTTTAACGGGGTGATTTCTAAGCATATGGCGTGTAACTACTTACACCAAACGAGAAACAGAAACGTTTACTACTTAACTACATGATAAACAGCCAAAACCCCATTTGCAAATCTTTATCACCCTTCTTAAGAATAGGTCTTTCCTGAGATAGCCCACCCCTTCGCTACACCAGGGAGGGGGGTTCACTTCTGGCTAGTTGGTACCTGCCAATAGACCCTGTTCTGGGTACTTAAAATCCGATGTGTTGCTTCCATTTGAACAACCCAATATATGTCCAGAAGCTATACATCACTAACCGAAAATAACGAGACATTGTGGTAAAAGGGCTAGTTTACCACAATAGGTATAGTTTCTGTGGAAGATGCTAATCGAAGTGGTGGGGCTTAACTGTGTTAAAATGGTTTTCAACCCTCATAATGGCGAAGTATTGTCTCTCTCCGCTTTGATTGGAAGAGGCTGGAACAGAGTTAGCCTCCCAAGGTGATATGAGTGAGATCGTGCCCGTTATCCCTACTCATGAGATCTCGGTATGAGGATACCCCTAATTCATCCTGAATATCCGGAAGTACAATGAGGGGTTTCCTCGTCTTCTTGTCCTAAATGACAATCTAACATCTACCTCTGCACTACTGGTCAATGTCATATTACATCATTTTAATTACATGTATTGAATAGGAAATTTACATCGACATTTTAATTTTTACTTTGCATTCCCATCACCCCAAAATAATAATTGTATAATAAACAGCTTATTATTAAAATACTATAAGATCACTCGCTGTGTAATGGAAGCTTTACAATTTGACATAATATTCCTGGTGCTGGGCGACATATCACCGAAATTATACATGGCTTGTGACTGCACTGATTCATCACTGTGAATGTCAGTGTGATTGACGTCCGCACAATTGTTTAAAACACCACTCTCTCTGTAATGATTGTAACACTGAATATTACAATTATACGTCACTAAAACGTCATAAACAGCTTTCAGTTCAATACGGTACTTTTAAATACGTTTATCGCTTGAGAGAGCGGCCTGCCTTAACACATGACTAGTAAATAAGGGTTTAAACTGTTGTAATTTTTCATTTATACTGTATTATAACTATACGACTTTTTTGGTAAATTTTATTTCTAAATAGAAAAGGAGAAAAATTAACTTGTTAACATAATTAATTAAGAGGTTATTTAATTAATTGCCAAAACCGTGCAAACTGTACTTCAATTGATCTGTTTCAGGTTATTCTGTTACAGGACTCGGCTGTATAGGCGGCTGTCTTAACAATTTTGAGTTAAAAACATATTTACATTTTATCATAGAACTTAAGTAATGTTAAATGTTTGATTAAAGTACGTCTAAAACATATTTAGTTTTTGCAATATTTTATTGGTTATTCAGAGAAATTTAAAAGTTTTTTTTGTATTTAACTTAAAAATATACGAGTAAAAAGTACTTGGATGCGTATTATTTTTTTTATTAGACACTCCCATAATATAACTGCTAAAATAACGGCGTAAATCGTCTCTAGTCTATTATTGTTCTTATCTCTTATCGGAAACTTAAATCACTGATTAACGACATTGCTCAACACCTGCTTACCTTTTTATTTCCTTGGCCTTCTTAATATCATGCCATTGACCGTCCGTCTGTGCGATAATTCATGATAGAAAGGTATTAGAGACTCGATTCTTTGTACAGACGGGTATTACAGATAGATTGGTATTTTGGGGTCAATAGTCAAAGGGATAGTCTGTAGTATAACTCTTGAAATAAAGGATCTAGAGACATGAAACTAGGTACATAGGTCGCTCTTGACACAAGAAAGAGCACTATTTATTTATTTCATTCAATGAACAGTCAATCTGTTTGTATGGTATCCTTTTCATTACGTCCTGTCGGATCTTGCATAGGTTTTTTTTTACGAATTAGAACGCTTATTTATTCATAATTGTCTAGTATAAGACGCTACTTTTCCAATCATAACTCTGATGTCATATTTTCTAGTAGGACGTGTTTGGTACAAGAATCCCATTTAGATTTCTTTCACGCCCTGTTGTCACGAAAAGAAGTTCAGTTGTTACCAAGTAACAATGGTGACTCCGAGGGAAGTTTGATATGGAAAGACACGGACGGCAGACTTGGCCGCAGGCGGGGAAATAAGAACGGTTGTAACTTCAGTCGCACTCAAGTGATCGGAAACTTTGCATTGGAACTCTGATTTGAATATAAACCGACATGAAAATCAGCCAGTGATCGTTTGGTTTCGTTTGTATTTATGCTATGCCGTGTTACAAATTGCTTCTAAACAAAACCACCATTTGATGATTTGTTGACATCAATATAAAAAACTGTTTAAAGAATCTAGAAATGAAAATGGTTTAAGGCAACGTTAAGGACGATTAACAACTAGCCAGTGAGTTTTATAATTTTTATATATTGTCTACTATGTCTGGAACCAGATTTCCGGCAACATGTCATTTGTTGATCTAAAACATTTATTACCTTTCATTTCATTGGCTAAGCGTAATCAAAGCTTACCACTCCCTCGAGTTACAGTTATAAAGTCGGTCTCTTTGTCTCTCTGCACTATAAATCGTGAAAGCACTCACCTATCGACTTACAATTGTGCATATAGCTTCGTTTCTATATAGTTGCAACATATACCTATTTGGAATTCGACTGGTCCAAAATAAATTAATTTGTAATAAACAATTTGACATTTAACATGTGATATAATAACTCATGTAACTTAAATAC
This sequence comes from Homalodisca vitripennis, assembly GCF_021130785.1. Classification (NCBI taxonomy): domain Eukaryota; kingdom Metazoa; phylum Arthropoda; class Insecta; order Hemiptera; family Cicadellidae; genus Homalodisca; species Homalodisca vitripennis. The sequence goes on from NC_060213.1 coordinate 64,774,130, forward strand.
TCCAACAAATAGAATATCGAAAATCATCACTTGACTTGCTGTTTAGATTTTTACTATTTAAGCACTGATATTAACCTCACCTAATGAATATAAATATGAATACGCCATTTGGAAAATTTCACGAGAATGATTTCATTTTTAGACTTTAAATTGTGCATGATATATACAGAACTAAATGTGCCCTATGATGGTGTATGTTCATCCATGGGATTTGGCTGAGCGTCATTGAAGGTTATCACTGAGTAAGCCGGCATTTCACTTTTTTCGGATTGTAAAACTTTCTTTTCTTTACGATCGTCTGTCTATATGTATGAATTCTCAAGAATTAAATGAGTGACTTGAAAGTTTGCATGCAACTTCAACGAAGCATCTTACGCGACAAGTGGTGTGGCATACTCAAATCTTGTTTATTTCGAAAGACATTGCAAAATACTTAATATGCCACAATTGACTAAACAAATGCGAATTCACACCATGCACGTCCATGTCTGTGTCTATAAGTTTGACTAACCATACATTTACAGGACAGATGGGGACGCAAGATGACGAATCAGCCAAACATTCGGTAAAAACAGAACATTTTATCTGTTAATTCTGCGATAGTGTTCTAATGATGGGCTCAGATAGTCATGGCTATATATACAGGGTGTAACAAAAAGGTTGGGCTGGCCTGCATTTTCAGATTTTATATGTCATTCTATGCTAAAAATGAAGATTAATATTTTTCCAATTTCCACTTAGTTTAGCCGCCAGTCGCCATTTAGTATTTTTTATAAACAAATTATAATATTCTATAAAACTAGTAAAGCTAAAGAAACAAAATTTTGGCATAATGGGTTAGAATTAGTAAGACGAAAAAAAAACAGTTGTGTAATTTTAATTTAATATTAACAAAATTGTGTCTGTTGAAAAGTTTTAAAGTCAAATAAAAACCAGTATAGTTAAAAAATGTACTAGATACCAAATATGTGGAGAAGTTTATTGTAATTCCAACGGTACTAATGACAATGACTTCCGTCAATGCATAAGTGAGCTCGACCACCTTAAAGGTACTCTTGTGGAAGCCAGGAGCAACAATCATCTGATAACTCTCAACTATGACATGTTTGGCGACAACATATGGTTCCCTCTGAGGTTAAAAAATAGCACACTGGGAGGGCAATGGGCGATTACACAGACGGTTAGTTTCTGAGAGAGATCTCAACTGTTGTTTCGTGGAGTTCCGTGGAAGATAAGCTCCGCAAAATTAATCACGTCAGGTCTCAGTCAGTATCACTTCTACCTCGCGGTCTCCCTTCGTAATTTGTTTTTAATCACAGTTTCACTGTCTCAGGTTGAGTATTACTTGTCAAATCAACTCTAAACTGTAATGTAACATCTGTTCATCTAAGTATCGCCTAGTTAATTTCATTATCATGAAAAATTTGGTGCAACATCTGTCATGGAATTAATGTTTACTTCAATGTATGTGTCCTGAACATTATGATGAAACATCGGTCCATGCAAGTAACGACTAGATCGTGTAAGTATCATGAATGCTGGAACACAAAATATTTGATATAATTTTGTTTAGTTCATATAAGTATTATGAAACAGTGGTCATCACGTTTTGATGTAATTACCGCTAAAATCTGTTTTTAAACTGTTTCATTATAAGTAACTTTTACTTCACGTAAGTGTTTACTTCATAGAAATGTATGGTGAGTTTTTTAAAGTGAAACATATGCTTTTAAAAATTCACATTTAAATAGCCACGTAATCATTGAAAGACTTAAAAAAGATGACTTTTTGAGAAGATTCACAGTCAAAAGACACAGTATTTTCACATTTAAAGTTATATCTGTAAAAACTTAAATATAACATGGCTGATTTGGCACCCTTTTTTGGTATGATCTTTTCAAATACCTACGTGTCTGTTAAGCGTCTTTCATATTTAAAATGCTTTACTTGAAACTAAAATTCTTTTGTCTCATTCTTAGATTTTTACCATGCAAAGAATTCATGTCTAATGACTAAAGTCTTGCAACTTCTCATCATTATATGATAGTTAATATGGTAAAATATTGAAACTATTGTGAACAAGCTTTGATAACCTGAAATACTTGTTCTAGCAGCAGACTATGAAGACATAACGTCATGCCGTTTTCTGCAAATGTTCTGTACTAACAAGAACCTTACCTGCTTAGAGACCTGTTCGGCACCGCTTGGCAGGAAATGTTTTTGTACCAAATTTGGCGCAAGAAGTTGCCTGCAAACAAACGTTGATGTTAGAGGATTTTAGTAAAACAGTTAAACAATCTAACGTTTAACTTTTTAAGGCAGTGGTACATTTATATGTTTGTAATATTTTTATATTATAGTCAATAAATAATAAATTAAAATATATAGCCTAAGATATTTACCTAATTCTTCCATTTGTTCTAGTATTATATATATTCATAAATATTCTCATTCCTGTAATGTGAAATGGTCCTAACACAAAATCGATTGCATTTGCGAAAAAAAAAAAAAATCTACTGGTAAGGTGAAATTATAAGTTTCAAATTAGTTATCTGTATACAGTATATAAAGGCAAACTCACTCATCACTAATTCCTCAACTTTCCGTCATCTCACAAAGTTTAAATTTGCCTCACCGCTTGAAAGCTTAAATAGAAATAATACAGAATTTTCATAAATATCAAACAATTAACAGGGGTTGAAATGGGTTTACAGCATTTTTGTTTTTAAAGTTCCCGATGGCCTAGAACAATGAAATTTGAAAATCACGTTCCATTATCCTCTTAAGGGATAAAGTAAAAGTTTTAAAAATATAAACACAAAAATAGGGGCTAAAATAGGGTTGCGACCCCTAGAAGTATATTCCGTTTTTCTACTTTTCGCTGTCCTTGAAAGGCAAAATTTCACACTAATTTGTGCTCTCAACCGGTACCGGAAGTACCTTAGACCAGAAGTAGATTAAAATGGCCGAAAGTAGACACTTTTTTCACTGAAGTAGACTTTTTCAGACCAAGGTATGGGAATAGCTGAGACCAGATTAAGGTTACACCAGCCGAAAGTAGACACTTTTTTTTAATAAAGTATACTTCTCAGACCGAGTATATTTATATTTCACAGGAAATCGCATGAAAAGCCATTGGTATCTGTTATTGGAAATATGTAAATTAAAACTAAATAAAAATATATAGATATTTTTAGAATGTTGTTGTAGGTCTCTTATTTTATATTTTAGCTGATGTCATCACTTTTATGATGCCATTAGTTTTTATTTGAAACTTATCTTTCACTATTAAATTAATAGATCCTTATGAAACCTATGACATCGTAGTGAATGAATATTACATCGGCTTTTAATTCTTTTTAATGAAAAAGTTATATATGAAACGTGTAATGCTCAATATAAATTTTAGAAATACTACAACCAAACATTTTTAATCAATCCTCATTTTTAGAGATGAAAATCTTCGGATCTTCTTTATTTTGCGGAGGCAAAAAGATTATAGACATAATAGGCACTTCTCGTAGTAGAAAAAGGAAGATCAACAATGTTTAGAATAAATATAGTAATAAATGTTCAATTATTATAGTGATACAATTTTAAATTACAAGGCGATACTGAAAAATGCCTTACTTTTCTGGTTAATCCTAATAAGTATTTACGCATTTCAATAAATAACGCTTATAATTAAAGCGAAATAAAAATTATTTTTATAAGTTATTGTTATATTACGGCTTTTTTTTGTCTTAGAGTTTGAACTATTTAATAATTAATTGTTAAGAATACATTGTTAAGAATACATCATATTACAAGATTGAATCAATCATATTTTAGTAGATTTTTAATTGGGTTTGTATAACATTTTAGCTTATATTAAACTCAAAATGTTTTGTGTGAATTAGCAGACAAATACAGTTATTTATTACAAAAAATTTGTAAAGCTGACATTTCAAAAAGCAATATTTACCACACCATTTCGCTTGTTAAGTGATGGAAGCCGTTTAGAAAGGAAACACACAATGAGTGAAATTTTATAGTAGCCTTCAATGTGATAAACATTTATAGTACTTTTATTAAGCCCCATCTAGCCAAAAGCAAGAAGTCATTATCAATATTTTCAATGTGTAATGCAATGAATATTTAGCAGTGTCTTTGTAAGAGTAGGCCAAAAAGCAATGCGCGAATGTAAAGATTACTAAATAAAACCCACTATAGAAATAAGTAAATATTAGAAAACCCTACTAGATTTCATTACCAGACAATACAGGTTAAAACTGTGATGGTCGATTAAGTGCTGAGAATGTAAAAGGCGAAGTGCACTTGTTCCATCGGAGATTGTCGAGTAAATAATTGACTGCTGCAGCGCTGTCGCAGATATCACAGCGGTGGGGCAAATGGCAGACAATCGTAACTGTTATTTGGGAATTGTACTGATAAAAGATGGAACGGAGAAGGAGAGGCTGGCTGTGATTAATGGGGGAGAAATGAGTGTTGTCGGGGAGGGGGGAGGAGAAAATAGGAGGGAAGCAGACGAGACTGTAAATTGATGTTATAAAAGAGTACACCTTAATTGGCGATGTTATTGAATAACTTGACACTACGAAATTTATCACGATTTTCCTCATCGTGTTTCCAAGAAAGCAACTCTTTTTTTGTGAGATACGTCATACTTTTAACCTTGCCGTCGCTTTGTCCCGTATTGGTTATAAAGACTTATTAAAGCGTGTCTTAGTCGTACCATATAAACTGGAAGTACATTTTTACATATGTAGGCCTACCTTTTTATTATTTAAATATTTATTTCTGACATTTGTATGCAATTTTATAATTTATTACCGCAATAAAGTGATATTATTATTATTATTTTAGACCAAAAGTACTTAAAAACGGTTAGTAATAAAGTCGCAGTTGAAGCTAACTTGAAAATTTAAGTTATGCAATGCTTAAATCCGAGCCAAATGAGTTGCTGAAAAACTTCCTGTTATTTTAGGGCACATGTAGATGAAATAAAAGAAGCAAAATGTGGGCGAATTAAACATTTCAATTTCTTCGTTGAAGCATTACTCCGGTAATTACTGTTATTTAAATAATTATAGAATGGTAACCAAAATAAGTGCATTAATTTAAAATTATTATATTTTGCGATATCATATCTGTATTACTCCACCTCAATATCCATAACACTTGAAACACATATTATAATAAAAAGAATAAACAATCAGCTGTTAACCATACCCATACTAATGTGAATTAACCACTAATGAAACAACGTTGCAATTTTATCGGTTTAAGAACCACTATCACCAACTCTACATTATTTTATTTATTTTGTATACAACAATTGAACAAGTAGGTATTTAAATTACAATAACAGAAAATGTTTGCTAGACAAGGAAGGAGTACGCTACACCATGTATTGCGTAACAGGCTTCGATTAGGCTGCTTGCAAACATTTTAGTCTATATCAACATGAGTTACTATGTCATGATTGATCTCCTTATCACCATAGATACCCCTAATAACAATGTAAAACCACCGCTAATCCTATGGATTGGTGTTGCCTACACAAGAAACTTCGAGCAAAGTTTTAAGTCTGTAGGGTAGTTATTTTCCGATATATTATGCGGATGGTCGTAAATAAAAAGTTTTTGGCCTCTCGAGTGATAGGCTTCGTTAACGCTCTGCCAATGAAATAGCGACCTCACCTAAAGTTGCTTATTTTTGTTCTTAGTGCTATACTCGTATAAACGATATTGTTCTTTAAAAAAAAAAAAAACAGGGAAATTATCGATGTATGCATTATATTGGTAATAGAATGGTTCTGAAACTTCTATGTTAGACTGCCCCGTATAAACCATTAGTATTGAGTGGTGCGAAATATGTAGTTTAAAATTGGCGTGGAACGAAATTTATCTATTATAAAAACTGTTTATATCATGAAAATGTGATATATTCATAGCGTATATCACTCATTTATATAATACGAGCAGATATATCATTTAGCGAGAGCTGTGTAGAATGTAAAAGCCACCAAGGGCTTAGGCCGGGGGATGGTGAGGGGTATAATACTAAAGCATTTTGCGGGATTGGCCAAATCGAACACGATGCACGTCTGTGTCGGAGAGACCCGCTGACTGGGCAATCCACGCTGTGTTGTACCCGTAACGATCTATTTCACGACGTGGAACTGTTTTAATTTCATCAGTTACAGACAAAATCATAATATAACCAGAGATATCGTTTATTAAATGACAAATACTAGTATAAAAATAGGCTTTAAATTTTAGATTGGTTTAAATTGTCAAAATAACCGTTTATTGCTACTTATAATTATAATTAGCTGAACACAAAAACCACTAGGGTAATAGAAAATCATTTATTTTATAAATTAACCTGTTTAAATAAATAATATAGTGGAATAGATCGATTACATTTTCCAAACCTTAAAAGTGAATTATGATTTAAATCTTTTTGTAATTCTTCAAATAATTTCTTCGTAATTGGTTCGTTTTGGTAATTTAAAATTATTAAATTACAAAGTTTTACCGTTTGTCGAAAATTGATGTATAGGCCTACTGTGTTTGAGATTTAAAGACTTAATAATTTCTTTTTTTGATCTTTATCGCTCTGGGTGCAGATATAGATTTTATCATTTTTGCAAAAATAATTCCCTGTTAAGTGTACATCTTAACATGGCAATAAAAATGTGTAAAAAAGGAATTTTTTACAATTTAGTTCAACCAGTCATAGTTCATCTTTTTCCGTCTAAGCCGATTATATTAATTATATTTGCAATTACGTGAAATAGAAGAAGATACAAATTTCAAATATATAAAGTAATCTAAATGTTTTTAAGATACTTAGAATTGAAATAAACCGATAACATTGATCGATTTCGCAAGAATGTAGCTTGATGTGATTCTCAAATTTCGTTTATATGCAGTTCGAGTGATTAAAATTTAAAAATTGTGAAACATTAAAACTATGCAATGTAAATTAACAACATTAATTTACAATATTGTTCTGAAATAAGCTGTATTTACAGATATAAGTCCTTTATAAGGCTCTGAGATCTTTTGTCGGTGATATATTTTTTTAAACATAACTATTACAATATTTGTTCACAAATCCTCATATTACGTACACTAATCCTCACGTTTTACAATTGTTCCCAATAAATCATAAAATAATGTGGATTTTCTAAAAGAATAAAATACACGGGAAACAAATAGTAGTACTTCTAGCACGATACACAAAACTAATGCTTTAATAATTAGAAACCAATTTAATTTAGAAAAGTATTTTTGAAGGCTCAAAAAATATTCATGCAAAGATTGATTGGGCTTTATTGGTATGTTAATAATTTTGACGTTAAACAATTAATATTGTAACAATGTCTCCATTGAATCAAAATACGTAAGGATTATATTCTTTTTTTCAGGCTTAACGAGTTTTCTTTACATATTTGAAAGGTGCAGCTGTCACAAAAATAGTTTGGAAATATTCTTCTTAATTAAATAACATAACTGATACGCTCAGATTTTAAACCGGTTTTCGTAAATATTCTATGATAAATAATCAGCAGCAAATCAAATATTCGTTTTTAAATTCCAAACTTTAATGAATAAAAATGTGCTGTAATGAAAAGTTCATTTTTAGATATGAATTATTTAAAGTCGTAATACACATTCGCATTCAAATTTCAAAGAATTTTTCAAAATAACTTAATCTAATCCCCAAGAATAGAAGCAAATGAATTACCCTTCCCGGGAAACCAAGTTGGACCTTAACAAAGAGGTTCGGAGGGAACTTTCAAAGTTTCAAGATTTGTGCTAATTCTCAAACATGAGTTAATGTAATTTACATGAGCTTCTCCCGCCATTTCAACCCTCCACCCAACCTCCCCGGAGCCACCCTGTCAATTAGTTCACTTCCTGACGTTACGACACACTCGCATACTAAGTGCGTATACTGCTAATCATGATGGGAATTCAAAAAGAACATTGTTCCCCTAGGTCATCATTTTGATAGAGTACGGCTTATAATAGTGTCCATTTGTTCGAAACTTGGAAACAAATCTATTAATCAGTTTTATTGATCTAAGGTTCCTGCTTTGTATGATTTTGTGCTGCTCATAAAACCTGAGCATATAAAACCTAGTTATTGATTTGAGATTTGAAGGATACATTATATATAAATTTCTCTTTATACATGGATTTTAACCCAGAGGTATGTATTATATTTCGGTAAAAAGAAAAAAAGCATGGTAGATTACCGTCTAATATTTACGGATCTGTTATCGATAACAAGTGGTCGTGTAAAAAAAAGATGTCAATCAATGCAGTATAAAGATAATGAGTTCCAAAAATGTCCTGAAAGTTTCTTAAGCTCTAAAATTACGTGTTAAAGGAGCTTCGACTTCCTAATTTTTGATATAGTTGTTCTATAAAACTTCCAAGAGTTTTGTATGACCATTAGAAAAGAAAGATCTAAGAGTTCCGGAATATCTAGGATCTTTCGTACGAAATTGTTTGTTTGTACCTTGGTTTTTGAATACATACTTAATTGGAATTTATATATGGGTGTACTGGCAATGCAGACAGTTTCAGTTTGGATTACCTTTTTTGGCGAATTTATACATTTTTGCGAGTTTTTAAATGAATTCATTACGACCTGTCTATGTTAAAACAGTTTACCTACATTTGCTCAAGTCTTCTGAGTCCTTGGGGTTGTTTCATTGGGGCAGTGAGGGGTTGTTTCATCTAAGAGTTCCGGAATATCTAGGATCTTTCGTACGAAATTCTTTGTTTGTTCCTTCGTTTTTGAATACATAATTAATTGGAATTGATATATGGGTGTACTGGCATTGCAGACAGTTTCAGTTTGGATTAACTTTTTTGGCGAATTTATACATTTTTGCGAGTTTTTAAATGAATTCATTACGACCTGTCTATGTTAAAACAGTTTACCTACATTTTCTCAAGTCTTCTGAGTCCTTGGGGTTGTTTCATTGGGGCAGTGAGGGGTTGTTTCATCTAAGAGTTCTGGAATATCTAGGATCTTTCGTACGAAATTCTTTGTTTGTTCCTTGGTTTTTGAATACATAATTAATTGGAATTGATATATGGGTGTACTGGCATTGCAGACAGTTTCAGTTTGGATTACCTTTTTTGGCGAATTTATACATTTTTGCGAGTTTTTAAATGAATTCATTAAACCTGTCTATGTTAAAACAGTTTACCTACATTTTCTCAAGTCTTCTGAGTCCTTGGGGTTGTTTCATTGGGGCAGTGAGGGGTTGTTTCATCTAAGAGTTCCGGAATATCTAGGATCTTTCGTACGAAATTCTTTGTTTGTTCCTTGGTTTTTGAATACATAATTAATTGGAATTGATATATGGGTGTACTGGCATTGCAGACAGTTTCAGTTTGGATTACCTTTTTTGGCGAATTTATACATTTTTGCGAGTTTTTAAATGAATTCATTAAACCTGTCTATGTTAAAACAGTTTACCTACATTTTCTCAAGTCTTCTGAGTCCTTGGGGTTGTTTCATTGGGGCAGTGAGGGGTTGTTTCATCTAAGAGTTCCGGAATATCTAGGATCTTTCGTACGAAATTCTTTGTTTGTTCCTTGGTTTTTGAATACATAATTAATTGGAATTGATATATGGGTGTACTGGCATTGCAGACAGTTTCAGTTTGGATTACCTTTTTTGGCGAATTTATACATTTTTGCGAGTTTTTAAATGAATTCATTAAACCTGTCTATGTTAAAACAGTTTACCTACATGTTCCCAAGTCTTCTGAGTCCTTGGGGTTGTTTCATTGGGGCAGTGAGAAGGTTTTTGATGTTTGGTAAGAGATAAAGGAAGCCTCGGTTATAAAAATAATGATCCCAACTCAGTTTTCAGAAGCTAGGAGGGGATTGAACAGGCAAGAGTTGTTCGAAATCTACTACAACTTATTCAATACAAAATATCATTAGCAAATTAAAAACTATAACTGAAACTATTTTCAGCTTTTGCACTGAAGCGTTGAAAACAACCAGTTAATTTTGTTTTAATTTTATTCTACATATAGACATAAACAATTACAAAAATGCCGTTGAACGTAAAACTCGCTTCCTTGGTCTTAAAACATTGGTTGGATTTCATTAATTTGCTATTGAGTATATGGTGTCTACTTAAAATAGCGAAATAAGCCTTTGTCTGGTGACGTTAGTCAATCTTTCAGTTAATCAGCTTTTTAAAAGGTAATTTGTGACGTTTGCGTTCCGTTTAGACATTAAGGAATATTAACAAAATAACAATGTAAGACTGTCGTCTAAGATAATTGCGCACGCCACTCAAATTCGCTGGTAACAAAATTTCTAATTAGAATAAATTAAATTAATTTATCTCATTATATATAGGTAACATTGAGTTTTACGATGCCACATGTCTCTCCATAAGTTTTGTCTGAGCGTTAGCAAAAACTTTACATTGGACATATGGATAAACAATGAAGACAACTCAGAAAATCGCAGAACGCTAAAATTTTCAAACAAACCAAGTACAACCATGTGGCGCATTAAAGTTTTACATAGTAACATGTAGTCTTACTATAAGGATTAAATGAGCTAAAAACTTAAAATTGTGCAACTCATACCTTGTAAGTACAGTTGTTAATACTTGTTAATCTTAATATTAACCCTTTACACTATCATATATCTATACGTATCGAGTTTTGAACATAATCTTACCTTACTTTGCTAATGGTCAAAACCATTATCTGTATATAATTTCAATAAACATTGAATCACAAAAAGTACTTGCTCCGCCGGGAACAAGTACTTTTTGTGATTCAATGTTTATTGAAACATATATATATATATATATATATATATATATATATATATATATATATAATATATATATAATATATATAAATAATATATAATATAATAAATAAATAATATATAATATAATAATAAATAATATATAAATATATATATTTATTATAATTATATAATCAATTACTAAATAATTAGTATAAAATTTAGAAAGTATCAAAATTAATTTGAAATCCTATTGTTTTCTTTCTTAATTGAAATTATTGAATCAAACGAATCATCATTCTTTCAAAATCCCTTACATATGATTTGTAAAGGGATGGAAGTGTCGTTCCATTCTGTCATAGTAACTAAATCAGTATTCCGCAATTCTTTTAGATCACAAAGTATGTTCAGAGATACCTGACAAGTAGTTTTGTTTCGTATATAAGTTTTAATTTTAAGACTTATGATTTACAAAATTAAACCGACCAAAGTGTAATGCTGTCGAAACATGGAGGCGGAGTTTTATAAGATGCAGTGTGAACCTCCAACTGTCGTGGGCAACTTAACATTCATTACACACCTGGTTGGAACCTTACTTACCGTGTAGCTTTTAAAGTGAATACATAATGTTAAAGTTCCAACAGCCCAAGATTTATCTCATGAACGCGATACTTTATTTTTCCGTTCATTTTTATCGGTGTACTGAGCATTAAATATTTATTGGCTCAGCAAAAACTTACGCAGTCGATGAAGTCGAGAATAAAATTTCGTGTTGGAATTTTGTGCTATCTAAGTTTAAAAATGGAATTCAAATATAAAATTTTCATTAATAAGAAATTCTGATCAGTTTATCATATTTAATTTTAATATTGGTAAAGACATGCACCTCATGGCCCAAAATTTGTTTCACGTTTGTAATCAGGGAATACCCATGAAATAATTGGAACCCATGTAATAGCAGATCCTTATATTTAATTTTTGATTTTATTGAATTGAGTTCCAAATGTATGACATAATATTTGATGAAAGAAAGCACAATCTTTCAATGTAAAGATGAACGTAGTGTCGGGGATACTCTCGAGTCATTTATGCCAGTACATGTAACATGGAAAGAGACACATACCTGTATTTCTGAATTCTCTTGACCCATCTGTTTTATCAGGGATAAGTATTATAACAGTAAACAGAAAATGGTTGCTACACAAGTGTAAACAATACTAATGATGTATACATATAAGTGTACTTATAAATGGTTGTAATACTTTCTTTTGTATCAGCTTTAGAGCTACAGGTTACGTTTAAGGTGCCACTTATGTATACAATTTTTGTAGTGTCCAAATTATGCCTGATAAGCTGCCACGAAATTAATATCATAGTAGGCAACGGTCAGACACTAAAATGATTATTGACCAAATGAAAACAAAAAATTATACAGTTTCAAAAAAATGGAGATTTATTTTTACTTTCATGTGACTTTAATTGACAATTTCGTACAGTCGGTGGAAGGTAAAAATGGTTACTAAACAAATTATATTTTTTATACATATGTAATACATTATTGAATCGTAGAGCAAATTGGTTGTTCTGAAAGCCAAGGTTCTTAAGAAGCGAGACGATAAGAGTCCGGGAAAGCCATTTTCCGTAGCCAGTACTGACCTTGGCAACTGCTAGACTGTTTGCCGCTTTCATAAGGGTGTCGGCAACGTTCCTGTTGACACTCACGAGTCTTGCTCTAATGAGTCGAGAATACATAAGGAATGAATTCAAAGGGGAGTTTATTATTTTGCTCAAAACGTATTATTTCAAAAAACTGTTACAACGATTAACTAACTATTAGTGAATTTCCAACAGACATCTTAGTCGTAATTTAGACTTAAATAATCTTATTAGTTTTATAACAGGTTAAATGGTTCGTTTAATTAAACCTTTCCTCCTGAAAATACTTATACACTACATTAAAAATTTGGGAAGTCGGTTAAATATCTTTATTAGCAACAAACAAATAAATTATATGGTTTAAAGAACCATTTTATGAAGAAGTGTTTTAGAAGTTAAGTGGGGGAAAACATTATAATGAAATTAAATCGGCAACTATAACAGTAGATTATATTTTAAGTTGAAATTCGTCTGCTCATATGACCCTCACCGGCAACAATTTCTTATCAGTTAAAAATTTCCTTTACATTTTATTTTAGAACTATTAACATAGAAAAATGTTTAAATAGTTCAAAGGTTATTTGGTTCAATGATAAATAATTCCTAAAAATACAATATTTGTAAAAGAATCCTCTCAAAACCCTTCTTTAGAGGTTTTAATCCTGGCAGGATTATTCTAAAGAGAATATTTCAATAAAAAAACTAGCCAGGTTAAAGTAAGTGAGACCATAATTGATTTCTACATTCATATTAAAACCCAGTATCGGTAAAACATAATACCAGCACTTCTATAAAGAATTAATCACTTTAGCTTTGCCTCAGCGATGTTATGTAATTCTGAGAAGCGTTCAAGTACCTAGAATGTTTCCTCGCCTCTGTATTTATTTGCCCAGTCCATAACGTGTGCTGAAGAGTTTAACATCAAACAATATTTTTGTAGAAATGTCTGGCCAGGGGCTAAACATTTCTATCTCGGAAAAGATAAATACTACATAAAAGATGCAAATACCTTTTGCATTAACTTCAATATAATATTTATCTTACCTTGTTGATGAAACAAATTTAATAAGTTCTAAAAGTTGTAAATTAATGAATACAATCTTTTTTTACATAACATTCAATTATGTTATAGTTTTGCAGTTGAAGCTTCTTCCAAGAATTGAACCAAATTAGGAGTTAAACTTATTCTACCCATCTCCATGGTCCACTGAACGTGTAATATTACTAAGAACAGACCGGATTTGAAGCTGCGCTGTCTTTAATTGAGATCCAATGCCAGGCACCTTAACTATGCCACAACAAATTTTCCTAATATGATACAAGGCATATCTTGTCCAACTTCCTAGATGATGCCCTGGTGAGAGGCCACACCCTTTTAGACAAGTCCGAGGTAATCTATAAATCTATAATATAGATTTATAGATTACCAGGAATCTATAGCCCAACCTTTTATAGCCCAAAAGCCCAACCTTTTCTTGTTGGGCTTTCCACAGACGATTGCACCAATATGAGTAGTAACAGATACTTGGCAATCTCGTCACACAAATTCTACCTACAATACAGGAACGAACGGTGGATATCCTACTGATAACTGGAGATGGAACTAAGAGTAGGATGAGTTTAGAAAAATGCTGTGGAGGGATCCCAATCCTTAGAGTGACCATCCTTAGATTGGTATTTTCTTTGATTTATAATAAGACGCAATGGGTAATATATGACGATAGTAATTTTTACACTAAAACTGACAATGACTGACAAGATAGGCAGGACTGACGTGACTGGTAAAATTTTCTCGACTGTTAAGACTGGCATGGTTTAACAATATTAACATGATTGACGAGACATATTGACTGGTAAGATTGCCAAGATTGGTAGGACTGTTATGACTGGTAAGACTGACTTTGATGGTAAAAGTGACAGAATTTCCAAGACGGACTCTAATGGTAAGGCAGTTAAGACGTGAGTGGCGCATTCATTCACAAAAGCTACTCCTGGGTAGTGTCAGAAATTTGTGATAGCAAATGTGTTCAGTGATATTCTGTTTAAGTACTTAACACTGACCATTATTTCAACATCTGTCTATGTTGTGCTACAGAAATGATCAAACGCAATAAATGATAACACTAAGTTGCCGACCATACATATTACAGTTCCTTCCAGATATTATCATGACTGTAACAGAGATATTTCTCTGTATCTTACGGAAGGATGGAAGTAACGTTGCAAATGTATCACTTATATTTATATTTCAGATTGAATTTTACATGTATGAAATGTAAAATGTGATTAAACAATAATTATATCAGTAAAAGCATATCTATTTAGAATTATGTTATTACCTTTTATCAGATGATTAGGGGAGGTGGTCGCCCCCCCCTATAAATTCGCTGCTGATGAAAAGGATTAGGTCTCTATCAGGGATGTTCTCATCAAAGATTTACCTGTGCTTGAAAGCATTTTCTTGAATCCGGTATTATTAAAACAATAATTTTGTATTTTTAATTACATTGGCATAATAATTATTGCTCTACATTCTTGTTAAAGATACTATTTTAAATATGACAAAAATGATTGAAATATGATAAAAATGGTTATAATTCCACAAAAATAATTGAAACATAATTTTGATTTTGTAAAAGAAAAGTTCATTATTATAATTACTTAATAATATGTGTTTCCATATTTATAACTTAAGAATGCAAAAAACGAGGAATTTTAAAAATGTCTTTCTGCAGTATCTAATTTGAATAGGACTGAATAAGTTTTAGAAAAGTTCGGAATAACAAAATACGTACATGGAGACAATGGTAAGGCAGTCAGAAGAACTGGCGAAGTCAAACAGTGCTAATTCATATAGTTTTGACTTTGAAAAGAAAGTGTGATAGAATTGGCCGGGTCTTTATTCTTTAAACGGCAACACCTTAATTCAGCCATTGTAATAGAATCTGAGCTCTGTGCCCAAATTTGCATTTTGTTGGCCTGAATAACCAACGAAGCGACGGCTTTATTTTTAACAAAGGGGAGGGGGTGGGGGAGGGTTTCCTGTGTAAAGAGGAGGAGAGGACGAGGGTCCGGAACACTTTGTGAATATCAATAACATGGCACGGATTAGATAATGTTACCTTACGTTCCCGTCACTCTTTCGTTTGTTACGGTGGATGTAACATCCCTTCACTTCGACTTGTCCGGACAAGACTTGAGTTGCATCCTGACCCGTTGTATGTACCGTGCTTCATTTTTAAGGATTCTAAAGGTTCTATTTAAAGTAATTTTTTCTTCAAAAATAGCAAACTCCTAGAGACTAGGAACGTGGTATATAGATTCATCTTTGTTTAAGGAAGAACCTATTGATTTTGGGATTAAAATGTCATAGGGCAACAAAGTTCAAAAGGTCAAATGATATTGGTAACCATGGTAATGTATGCTGTGAAAGTTACCTCATATGCCCTTTTTTATTAAGTCAGAAGCACAAAAGACGAAGTTATTTTGTTCGATTGGTGGTTTACATAAGAATATGAAATATTTAGCTGCAGTATTCATTTGGTTGCGGTTTTGCTTTACTGGGGTTATGGCTACTAATAAAAAGTAACCAAGTAAAAACTTTGAACAGCCGCCATTTTGTACTGGATCAATCTTTTTGAGTGCGGTTTGCGGCATTAAACTCTGCTAGATAAGCCCGTTAAAATGAGGTTAAAAATATTGACCTATGTTCTTATTTGAGATTTCCTTCTGACTCCTTGCGGGACGTACCCATGATATTACAGAAAACTGATAGTTCCTTCAAAAAGTAGATTTCTAGGTGTAGTGCTGATGTAGTACCAAATCTTTTTGATTTATCTGTTATCGTTCAGAAAATATTATACCTGTGCAGGACTTTATGTACACCCTGTATAATACTTTATAGTATGGTGATCAGCAATGAAATATGATAACGTTATTTTGATGCATTGGTTGGTTTTATAAGAATATGTAATATTTTAACATTACCTGTGATACTATAATACTTTATTGCCATACTGTAATACTTTATAGTATGATAAACAGCCAAAGGGTCCCATTTTGTACTGTGAAATTCCGTTACGTTTTATTTATTTATTTATTATTTATTATTACTTCCAACGGTACAACGCCATTTAACATATTTACAAAAATTACAGACTTCTAAGATGACTATATTAAATTAAAGCTAGAAAAATAGAACATCACATTGTATACACAACAACAACACAGCAATCAGCATAACAGATAATCATAAGGCAAAGCAGTAACAACAATACTTTGACGCCAAAAATTATTTAACATTCATAGCAGGAATCAACATAAATAACAATTATCAATAATAAATAGGTCAAGAATAACAAAGATAACAATCAAATATAAGGTAACCATTGCAATAAACTGTCAGACAAAACGAACCACTTGAAAATCAACATGATAATAGAATATAAAATAATAACAGAATTATAATATGTAGAGGATAATATATATATATATATATATATATATATATATATATATATATATATATATATATATATATAAAACAGAACTATAATATGTAGGAAAATAATATACAATTATACATTACGAGGTAAAACAAGCTATAAATTAAGAAAAAAACAACATAAGAATAATAACAAGCACGTGCACTGATGAACTCATGTCAACACCCTGGAGCACCTCCACTTAAAGGACAACCAAGAGCCCTGGAAGAAATCCAACCCAGCGCAGACCAATCCCCCAGTACGCTGCATCCTCGCCAAACCACAGTTGCTAGCATAACTAGTTGGCCGGTATACTCTTCCAAACACACGTACGTTATTGGGTCTCTCTATAACGTACTTAATTTTTTCTTACTAAAATAGTTTCGTGCTATTGATAAATAAGTACTAGGGACTGGAATCTTCTGATACATAGATTCTTCTTTGTCAGCAGAAAAAATATTAAGGATTTTGGGGTTACAAGGGGGTAAAAAAGAATTTAAGTTTTCACTAAAAAGGACAACGAAGAGGAAAAAGTAGGGTAAACAAATTTGATATCACATTGAGTATATTGTAAAAGTTATCAATTACATTTAATAGTCAGCACGTATTATTATGTATTATCAGCATGTTAAAAAGACACGAGATGAAGTTATTCGTTGGGTTTGTTGGTGTCATAACAATTTAGAACATTTAACTTTACTTACGATGTCGTCTTTATAAAATAGTTCATATCCAAAGGCGTGGCATTGTTTCTGCGAACTTCCGCTACATTCTATCGACTCCTTCAATACACAACTGTATCGGTTTATTAAAGGTACGAGATATATCCTGCAGGATATATCCTGCCATCTCATGAGAAAACTACTTCTCGTTGTGCTCTTCCTCTCAGCATTGGACAAGTTCATTTGGTGTTAGTACATACGTTCTAAAGTGTAATATAGCCTAACAAAATGTTAATGAGACTTAAATTGGACGTACAACCACAATAATCTTAACCTAATAGTGTTTATGAGGGCTTTAGACATAAATCTAAAATATTGTACTTCCCTAATTGAATAGACAATTAATAGGGAAGGTTAATATTTAGGGATTTTTACACTCCTTGACGTTACAAAAAAATTGCATTGAGTAAATACATATTGTTACAACTAACTCAATGTTTCGTTTCTCGGATCCCCCATTTGATCATATGAATGGCTTATTTTTTACCAGGGAAGGTTAGGACTAAAAAGCCCTCTCTAACATTTAACCCGAGGACCAACTGCTTAGATGTGACTTCCGAACCTCTACCAATGGCCGAGCAGATGGACTTATGGCAAGGACAGTTAGCGCTCAGTGATCACCCATTCAAGCAGCAGTCACACTCTCGTTGCTTGACTTGCATATTGTGTTACTACCGCCGAACCTGCAAGACATCGTTGTTACAAATAGATAGATGTGCTAAAAAGATGAGTAGTGAAACTTTAATATATTCTTAAGGGAATAATGAATTTTTGATATACCGTACCATTACAAAAGGCTTAACAAGCCAAACGTTACAACCTGCTAATTTTGATGTACTAACGAGTATCATAGTTTTATAACCTGAGAAAGGGAAAGAAAGAATGAAGGACAGTCAAGTCTAGAAGATGACGGAGGAATATATTAAAAATGAATGATGCTATGTGAAGAATCGATAAATAAGGGCTGAAATAATCATGAAATTAATTTTTAAAAAATGCTTGAGGAAGGTGTAAAAATTTGAAGAAAAAGTTGTTAATCAATAAGAGGAAAGGTATTAGTGTTCTATGCTATAGCAGAGGAATAAAAAATTGTTTTAAATGCTGTGTAATTTTAATTGCATTGCCTCTTTGATGGCCAAGCAATAAGTATTATTATATTACATACATACAATTTCCTGTATAATAATCATTGATTGCATTACAACAAAACAGTGATTATCTTGGAATATTGTTTAGTAAAGTGTTTAGGTTGAAATGAAACAAACTACACCACCGTTGGCTATAAACGATCCGCTTTGTTGAGTAAGAAAACACATTCGCCTTCCTCAATTGAATGTTTGCTTCAAACCCATCAAACACGCTCGCTTCCAGTTATTGCCATCTTCTTTGTGCAAGATACGTTACTCGCCTTCCTTACTTGTCTTGCTAGCTTATATCAGGGCCGGTTAACTTACTTATGGTCACCGTAAAAAAGTTAAATAATTCTTGAAGGTAACATGATTTCCCCCCCCAAAATTAGCCATCGTTCCGCGGTGCAAGTCAGTAACACTACGCATTGACAGCTGGAATCTAACAGCTTTTGAGAAACTGGCTGATGATGGATAACTGACCAAAGACATTATTATTATTATTTTCTTTGAAAGAAACACAAGCTCGAATAATGTTCAATTTCTTCCGCAAGATCTTTCAACATCCAACATGACATCGTTAGGTGTGAATAAAACAAATTAAAACAGTATACATATTTTTAAAATTTAAAATAACTATCAGCTGAATAAATATGAATACAACATTTTATAATTGAAAGTATAGTAAATATGAATACATGTATAACAGTTTGGGTCAAGAATAATTTAGTATATTAAAGGAAAGGTGAATTTTGAATCAGTCCAAAATAATTGTTTAAACTTTTATCTTCACGTTTTTTTTATGGATAATGAAGTGTCGATTATTTTTCTTGTTTATAGACTTATTTTGATAATATGAAGTTTTTAAAGGTGTTTGTAAATATTTCCAACTAGTTTATTTTTTTTCTAAATACTTTTTTATTTCTTTATAAAGTGGAACGTAACTCATGGATTGCCAGTTACATTTTCTCCTTCTTCGCTTAATTTTTGGAGGATTATAAAATAAATAATTTGTTTACCAATAAGAAGAACTCCACCTTGAACATAATTAGAATCGCGGTTAAAATAAAAAAATCTTACGAGAGAGTCTTGACACGGTTTCATAATTAATCAAAAGAAACATGTTGGTGTTAAACACCTCACACCATCTCTAAAAATGCATTTAATAAACATATCATTAATTATTGAAACCGAACTGAAGAACTGAAACGGTCATTACAGGTCTGCACGGAACGAGTACTTCAAAACAATTTCAACGAAACCCGCATTTCATCGATTCCCAAAAAGAGTGATATGACTTTCAGGATTGGTAGTACAGGGGTTAGGACTCGCTTTCTGTCACGATCCCATGAGGAAAGATAGTGAATAATATCTCAGTAATTTCACCTTGGGAAAGATGAGGATGAACTGTCTCTGTTACAGCCTCTTCCAGTGAAGATGGAAAAAAGAGACCGGGAAAGAGAGACTCGCTCATCTTACGGCTCCAAAAGTCAGTTATCCTCCGCAGTAAATTAAAACTAACGACCAGATCTCTCGACGTTTGCCGTTAGTGATGTGCCATTAGGTCGTCCAGATTAGTGGTGCATCAGTTTTAGCTGTTCTTAGTATAGGTTCTACTGTTAGGGATAAACTAACAAGAAGTAATGGATAATTTAGTAATAAACAGAAAGACTTGTTAGTCAAGGTACGTGGTAAGGAATCACGCAAGAGTTTATCAATTAATTTATAAGTTATGACCTTTTAATTGAATATTATGAAACATATGTTTGTTGAAGTATTTGTTACTGAATTGCTGTTTGTGTGGTTTACTGGTATTAACATATTTTACTGACTGTACTGACCGCTACGTGTTTCTATCACCCAAATTGCTTAGCCTAACTATTATATGAACAAAATTTGAATGAAAAATAATAAAGCTGTAATAAAACATGAACAATTAGGAGAAAGTATCTATGGGCTACAGTCAACAGAATGTATGTTAATTAGCCCCAATTAAAAATTGTTAAATTTGAAACCAACACCTCATGTAGACTAGAACATTTATTCCTGTTAGCTATGGAAGTTATTATAACGCAACCTTGAGTGGTTGGACGATATTTTCTCCAAAATTGGTCTAATAAAATTGTCCTCATTGTTGAACCCAAGAAAGTTGTCTACATAACTTAACCGAAAGTAACGCCCAAAAACGTCCCATAGTTTGAAAGTTTATACGTAAAAGATAAATATGCTAATATAACAATCGATCATATTGAAACTTGGTGCAACAATGAATAGTATACGTATTTTAGCCGAGTTCATTCCAATATGGTGGCAGTTGGAATAAATAACCTCACAACTCAGTTATTTATTAGGGTTACAGAAAATTTGTTTTTGTAAAAATGGAGTAGACATTATGTATATCTACATCATATTATAATATATTATCCGTAAATATATATTTCGTCTATAGGAAATCTACTATCTCCTTCCAATTGAAGCGAAAGGAATATTTTTAATGGTTTTTCCTATGGCTCATATTTACATTATAATTACGTTTTATATTACTAGTACAGAATTTATTATATTCTCAGAATCCTGCTCTTTTATATCATGCAAAAATCAGATGGTTGTATCTCTCTTTACGCTTGCTCATATGAAGTACATCTGCTCCCATGGCAACCATGTGTTCAGTAAACAGTGAGACAATAGAGTAAACACAGTGTTGCCATCCCGTCGTTGTCAAAACCAAATTTACCTAAAATCACAAATATACCTCTTCAAAATGTTTATATATACACAATTGATTTAAACCTTTTTTTTAAATATTATGAAACTCTTTGAACAAGTCTTAATTTAAAGAACGCCGCGGCTGTTGTCAAGACATTTATCTAAGGTTTTTCGGTTTATTGTTATAAAAACATATGAAAAGTTAAAATGTTGAAAATTTGCTTTTGCTATAGACAATTATGATGAGAAAATTAATAAAACGCTAAAAATAGTCCATAGAAGTCAGTAACAGTTAATATCAAGTATAAGACGTTTTTAGTAAATAAATTAATAACATACAAAACAAAGATAGACTAAACTCCTTATATACGTATTCTAATTCCGACCTAAACCCACAGTAACGTAATTTGGCTACAAAAACCTTCAATACACGATTTTTTACGGTAATTCCAGAGAGGAAACTGATAGAGCGCCAATTGTCACACGTAGCGACAAAGGTTTATAGCAAACATTTCGGAAAATAGCACATGAAGGAGTGCCGAAGAATCTGAAATTGGGTTTGTTACCTGGATTTATGAAAAATTTTCCGTACGGTAAAGAAAACTTACATGAATTATTCCTTTAACATGTAAGTAGCATACATCCTTTTATCAGGTTTAAAAAAGAAGTTGAGAACAACGTTTACTACCTTTTTTGTAATGAAAACCGGTGTATAGCCAACACACAGAATGATTGCATAGGAAATAGCTTAGAACGTGCTATCTGCATATCATATAGATATAACTTAAAACATAGATAACGCAGAGAAAAAGACAGTATACTTAACATTACAAGATAATGATTACAATACAAGACAACAATAATTCCTTACAAAAACGGAAAAACTCTGAATGCGGAAAAATAAGCTATACCATTACGTTTTTTAACGAAACCAAATATGTAGTAAAACGAAAAATGTCATACTGTTATCCAAGGATCATAAGCCCAAATGATTACAATATCAGATTATCGAAAACTTGGCAGCCTGCGTTATAGAAGCCATATTAATCATTAATTGATGAAATTGATCTACTTGTTGATTAAGCTTCATTCAATAACAACACAGCTTCATTCACCTTAGAGACTTTCGTTTCGAAATAAAAAAAAAAAAAAAAAAAAAAAAAAAAAACATTAAAAATCTCCTCCATAGTGAATCTGAAATATGTCACAATTTTAACTTACGTTAAAGTTAAGTTAAGTAAACTAGAAATGATGTTATTTTGAAGCGCTAGATTTAAATAGGTGGTGTACATTTGAAGTTACTGATAAAATTATTATGTAAAAGTTGCAGTATATTACTTGGCTTAACTGACGTATATTAAGTGCCAGGACATAAACTAAGTTACTGACCACGTGAACCGCTGTCAAGATGTTTCAAATGACCTTGATGTACTAAGGGGCCTAGGTTTTAATAATCAGTTCTGATTTGGTGGTAGCTGATTCGGAGGTACTTATTCAATTTGCTTATGTGAAAATTGACGTTTGGAAACGTTTATAACATAAAATAATGTTATATGGAAAGTAATGGAAGTCAATTGAAATCCTCTTCATGATTGCCAAGCCACTTTACTACGAAAGGTAATCGCTTGTTTTATAGTTTTTCCGCTTAGACCTTATGATACTGTATTTATTGAGTGCTCTTTAGATAACGTATGCCTAGTCAGAAGGATAGTAGGTGGATGTAAGGATAAAGGGATTACTAGTTAATCCTTTTATAAGAAATACGTGTCGTAGTCAATACATAAAAATATTTTATACAAGGAATTAAAAGAAACGAGGAAAGTTACACCAATTCGTTATGACTGAGTTGACTAGTTACTGAAGAACAGCGCTAGATGTACAAATGTGTTTACTCAGCAACTGTTGGTTGGATGTGGTTATAGTGTTATAGTGAGGTGGTAGTAACGTAGAACCGCTCACTTCAGATCTACATTCGCATTTGTTGTAACCACTCGCTGAGCTGGGGCGCGCTAAATAAAGCACGTCTTTGTTTTAACATTCCTATATTTCCGGTTCGTACTCAAATTGAATGCTAGTTTTAACAATTTTATATTCACGTGTTTAGGAGAAAATATTTTTCAGAGACGGTATATTGATGAGAGTCATCTGAGTGTTTAATTAGGTGAGAGTATTATTAAATCAACATTTAAATGTTTATACGAAATATAGTTCCTATATCCTTGCTAACGAGTTATAATTAATGAAGTGAACATTAATTAATTAGCTGAACCATATTGACAGCTTTGCCACATTTCTTTCTATCTAAACTAGGTAGTATATAACACAACCTTTTAATTTTTTTTACTTTTAATCATTGTTAGGAAATTGACACCTTAGTAAAAATGTACTTACTGCATGGAGCTAGTTTATAAAAATCTATGAGTAATTATCTGTTAACGTTATCATCAAAACTAAAACAATTAAACCAAGAAATCTAAAACAAATAGCGTGTACGTAGCCAGATCTCATCGGAGCATTGTTGAAAGAAATCCATTATACATCCTGTTGTGATTGCATGACCAGCAAGGAGTAGTAATTACTTTTATTTTGAACAAAACTGAACATGCAAATTTGTTTATTTATTCTTTGAGCACAATCCTTTTCTAATAGCGTGTCTTTAGTTACTAAACATACCCAATTTCTAAATAATACTGTGTAGTTATTCTTTCAACATACATAATGGTTTACTAGTAGTGAGTCACTATTTTCTGGACATAAATAATTGTACACGAATACAGTGTTCTTATTCTACAGGGTGGCAATTAAGTCCCTATATGGCTGGATATATTCCAAACGGATTGAGATATCGATGTACAATCTTCACCATAATTTTTTTTGAATTTTGGAGGACAAAATTCCCCCCTCCTTTCGAAGGGTGTCTGAAGGGCGTAACTTTAAATTTTCAAACTGTAACCCCTACCTTTTGACATTTAATTTTAAAGCTTTATTTAATAGGAATACAATGACATGAATAAAACATCTCTAAGACGTTACTAGCCAAAGTTATTGGCAAAAAACCCCTTACTTTGTAATGAAAAGTACTAAGGTATGTGAATGCAGGGAGATAACGCTGTTTCTGTTGTTGCGACATTGAAATTATGCTTTTAATTTCAGACGCTACTTGCTAAGTAGACCCAGACTGTTGTATAATGAATGCCAACTCACCCCCTACATCTGTTGGTTCACACTGCATCTCAATAAAACTTCCCCTCCACCGATTCCGCAATATTTCGCCAATTTTTACTGTTGCGCACTCGTACCTCAATAAATATGGAACACTCAGCCAAACTATGGAATGATTGTTATTTCATATCAATCACTAAACAATTTGTTACCAAAGTTATACGCTTATTACAATATGTTAATAAGTAACACTTGACGATTGCATTAATTGTTAGATATTACAAACATCAATGTTTTTATTCTGATTATGCATATTTAATGTGGTGCAACCCATTGTAAATTAGGAAAAGAAAAATATTATTTCATTTTAAATTCATAGAAATTTAAAAAAACTTTCCTTATTACAACAAAGTAGATTTTTTTAGAATTCCAAGTGAAATGTAAGTCCTTATAGTACGTGTAGCCTAATTTTCATTTGGGATATATTCACGATTTGGCCAAGCGGAGGCTCGGTGTCTCATCTCGCCTCACTTACTTTAAACTTGGAAATTTAAGTAATTATGTAATCAGACCCAAATAAATAGCTGAAAACAAAAATTATAAACTTTCCCAGTATGCTTATGCTTATGGAGTTACGCTTTCAGAGTGACGTTTTATCATTTATTTATGACATTTTTTATTAAAATATAATCTCAGAAAGAAGCATTTTTTACGTAATTTAATATTTTAAATACTTTAAAACGTGCCAATTTCTTAAACTGTATATTAATTACAAAAGTACAATTTCCTCAAATCGTAAATGAATGAAACCATGTTACTCTATAAAGCTAAAATACATGCACCTACTGTTAGAATTTTACGTTTCGTATTAAAATGCTTGTTTTTGGCTCTTTATTACAAAATAAATTTAATAATACTTTATAAGTTTCTAATATCAATTGGAGTGATCAAGTAATTTGTTTCTGCTTTTTCGTACTCAAGGCATTGACTCCTGTTTTCGTCATTCAAAGCTGAGACTTGATTTTACAGAAAGCCGCATCAAATGGAATGTAAATAAGCAGGGCTGGACACAATTTTGAGGTTAAGGCAGCCATCCGGATAACCTAAAATAAGTTAGGGGCCTACTGCATTGGGTTAGGTTAGAAACTGATACAAGCGAAGTAACGCTTCAGTTACAGGGAACTTTACTCGCCTCTGTTGTTTTTACTCTTGTTGCTCGTAAACTGTGTCAAGGAGGTCAACATTGAATAATACTTTGTAGAATATACCTGGCGAGTAGCCAACCCGCCCTACACAATTTTCCACTTCGAGGACTCCGTTAAGCTACGCGTATTTCTGAGCTTTACCCTCAGCAGCGATGTAAAAGCTACTCAGTAAAAAGATTAGATGAAACTGAGAAATTTGGATTGACTTTGAGCACTTTTACATGATAAATCAATTGATGTGATCTCTATGACCCTTTCGATTTCGATAAGTAACTCTTTTAAAGTTTCAAATGTCTGTTAGCTTTGAAGCTAATTAATTGAATTGAATGTAAGTGGAAATGAAGAAAAATTCTAAGTAACTGCAGTACTGATGACTGAGCAGTTAACACGTCAGACGTTGTATCGAAACTAGAGATAACGTAGGTTCTAATCTTATCTGTAATCTAAAAGGCATACACTAATGTAATAAATAAAGTAATTTAGACCTTCTATTCGATTTTCCAGAATTTCATTTGACCCCGGATTTCATACTTGTTACACTATAAAAACCTTTACTTCCTGTCCATCAATTATTTTGTATTTGGCTGCTACCACAAATAAATTCGAATAACCAAAATGATAAATTATAAAAATGTAATTTTATTTGCATCATGTCTGCATCATAGTTGATGAACTAGCTGTTTCATGTGGCTCGTTCGATTCTATAAAGTCAGGAACCACTTATGATTACTGCTGTAAAAGCGCTTTAGAATCCTCCTGCGTTAGATCCCTGAAGCTTGAGCGGGGTTTTTAATAAATTTCCTATTGGTTCCCTTGAAAAGGAATGAAATTCAATAAATAAGCTTCTGTCTCACGTAAATATTCCTCGAGAGAAACTAAATTAAATTCTATATCGATAAAAGAGAACCAAGGGCTCCCAGTCATGAAACACGTAAGCTTTTATCTAAATAAGGAACGAAACCGCTGTTAATGCAGAAAAGAAAGAATTAATTGCATTAAATTCCCAATGTTGGCTTCTGCTTTACAATAATAAACTACACACAAGGCTTTGCCGTTAGTAAACCATCACTGCAGGAAAATTGTTTCTGCAAACGCCAACACCTAAATTGAGCCGCTGTAATAGAATCGCAGCTTTGTACAAAAATTTGCATTTAGTTGACCTGAATAACCAATGAGGCGTCGCCATTTATTTTTTCACAAAGGCTGGGTGGGGAAGGGAAGGGAAGGTCCGGCACACTTTGTGAATATCAACGGCGTGACTCAATTTAAATAGCCATTTATGTTTTATTTTACCGCTTTCAGTTGTGATAAATACCAGTTTAAAATTTATTTTTACCATTAACGACTGTATCCATTTGGAAATGGATAGAAAAACCAAAAAGACGATAATGATGTCTGACAAATATACTATATACTATATACTAGTGTATGTGTACTTTTGTGTCTTTAAATATACAAGCTCATCACTGTTCAAGCTTTAAATCTGCTTGTATTCCAAAAAATCATAGGGGACACCAAAATCCCTATACCGCGCATGTTAAATGGACCTATTTCAGCTACCACACTGATCATATGACAAAGAAACCTCATATGGCATTTCAATGAAGGAGGATTTCATATGACACCTGATGATGGCATCTTCGATGTCGAAAGGCCTCGTGATAAATATAGAAATTATTGGAGAATTGTAAGTTTTATTTAATAAAATAATAGAAAATACTCATATGTCATGTTTATTAGGGTCTAAAACACCAAACTATAGGAAAGTTATGAAAACGTTAAAATCCATAAATCTTTACCAGTTTCTACATTTTTCATAGATATAGGGATTTAAAAATAATAGTTTTATGTCTAAAGATACAGTATTGCTTTTACGCGTGCTACCAAAATTTCATAAAAATAGTACCAAACAGGATTTAAAATGTCGGTACATAAGTAAAAAATAAGTTTTTCAAAAATTACACGTAACCAATGTATATTTTATGTAACAATATTTACAAATATTCACACTTAAAATCCACCATAAAAATAGTCAGTATCTGCCACCAATTCTTCTCTCATTCTTTCTCTATGTTTCACTCCAGTCTCCTCAAATGCTAAAATAGCTGCTTATTTGGTTTTCATCATTCTGGAGTAGGTGTTACTGCCAATATCTATGACGCCCAACCTCTATCCTCCTTGAACATTCAACCTCTATCCTTGACAGTTACGGTAACATTTTACAAAACTGTTAAATAAACACAATTTAACCTTTACATAAAAATGTTATTTTTTTACTGAAATTAATTTGATCAGTGTTGGCAACACCAAAATTAAAGTTGTATCTTTCCTAGTATAATAAT
The DNA here is from genome assembly GCF_021130785.1 of Homalodisca vitripennis. NCBI lineage: Eukaryota > Metazoa > Arthropoda > Insecta > Hemiptera > Cicadellidae > Homalodisca > Homalodisca vitripennis. Next base: position 64,802,348 of record NC_060213.1, read on the forward strand.
ATATAAATCTAAAAAGCAAACACATTTTTGGAATAACAAGTTGAGACTATATTGTCGTTAACAGGAAATAGCGTAAGAAACTTCGAGCAGGGAAATAAAAAGAGTACATTATATTGAACTCAATACGTTTATAATACCGTATTTGTTGTTGTATTAATATAGGCTATATGTATACAGTAATAAACCTTTTTAACACTTTTTAATCTTTTTTATTTTCGTTAAAATGTACATTTAGAATTCTGTGAATTCATCTTCAGGTACTGAGGTTAAGTTAAATTATAAAAATAAATAATTAAAACCAAATTGTCATGTGTTTTTTCACTACCTTGGTGGCTAAATCTGTTGTTTTTAATTTTATGTGTGATCAATGCATATTGTTTAAAAGTCTGTTGAATAATAAATTTGTTTTTAGAAAATCTTTGTTATTTAATAATATATTATGATTAATTTTGGCACTTTTGTAAATTTAAAAATGTTCTAAAGTAGACAATAGGCGACTTTTTTGCTTGTGTGTAAAATTTCAACTTGTTTGTGATGTTAATGTATGTATGGCCGGTGTTATTTAAACGGTCTGCATATTTTGAATTTGATGATGTTTTCAATGCTTTTATAAGTTTATTAAATCTAATTTTTAAGGATCTAATTTTTAAGGTTTGTCCAATATAGTGGAATTGACAATCGTTGAAATTTAATTTGTAAACTCCACTTTTGTTGAATTTTGATTTTGGTTTATTGAATTGCTTTTATTTTTGATTAAAATTCCGAGGTTGTTTGATGGAAAGCCAATTGATATCCTTGTTTATAAAATGATTTATTGTAAGAAAATAAAAAAGTTTAAAAAGTGTTAAGAATGTTTATTATTATATGCATGTTTATCAAACACTTTTCGAGGCTACAACTCTAATATGTATTAATATGTTATGAAAGTTTTAAAATTAATAGTAAGGAAATAAAAATGCGAGAAAACTGCCACTTATTACACTAAAATTCGTTGTTTATTTTACATTTAGACTAAATTTACTTTACGAGATTCAATTGTTTTAAAATATAAAGAATAACTATGGTTAGACGTAACTAGTCTTGAAATTTTTTATTTCCAGGAAATCCTACTGTGATTTAACCTTCTGCCTCGTTATTAAAACCATAACGCGCGAGAGGTTGAAATATGGAACAACTTTGATGAGTGTTGTAAACATCAAAGAGGTTACGATGAAACACGTGACACCTCCATTTACTACATTAACTCTGTACTTAACACGCTATCGTCTATAGTTTCCAAAACTATCTGCATAAAATTATTATTACTTACTGGCAAGAAGTATATAATCAAAAATGAATTCGTGGAAAAAGTGTTTATTGGTCATCCACATACAGCACATTACATAAAATAAAAACACTACACCAACAATGCTGAAGGATATATGTTGCAGTTGGCAGAAATGAGGTAGCCAACCTCAAAATATTATTCTTTTCGTTATTCATGTATTAATCAAGGAATAATCCAAATTTAAATGGAAAAATAATTAACACAAAATATAAACACACTAGTCGAATTTCTCCAGAACTATGTGTACTTGAATTGATTTTTAACTATAGGCATACAAGAAATAAAAAAAATGACAAATAAAATCACACTTGCCAATGTAAAAGATGAAAAAATGTGTTAAGCATTACAATTTGAATAATAAATATATTTTACTCAAATAAAATAAAACGAATGAATAATGTAGATTTATTATTGCCATACCTTGCCATTGGATAATGTGTATACGTGCATGCTCCCATTTAAAAATCCCCAAAACTTGTCACTGGAGTATTTTAGTTGCCGATGATTGTACTGACATAACCAAAACACTCTTTATCCTATTGTTTTTTGTGTCCATAGAAGGTATAATAGTAATGTGATTAGGAAATTACATAAAAATTTATCATATTACCTTTAAACGCAAGTGAGAGACTGTTATAATAGATGATCATTATTTAGGGATCCTCAAACTTGTTGATATTAAAGTATATTTTGTGAACTAAATGTAATTTTAGTTTTTCGTATATAATTATTTGTATAATTTGAGAATTATTTATTAATATACAATAAATCATAAATAAGGAAAAAATATTTCTTGTTGTTAAACCATATAACTTATTTATACAAGTACACTTAATGGAAATTTAAATAAAATAATTACTAAAAATTGTTACAAAAGTGTATATAACAATTCTTTTAATGTATTTAAACGCGTACACTTGGAATGGGTTTTGAAAACTCAAAGCTTTGATAGGAAACTACAAGAATTGCGATAGTGACGAACTCTGACGTATCTCGATCTCCAAGACTTTAGTGCTGAATTCATTGAATATAAAACAGTACAGCCCTTATACATTTCGTTTGGAAAAACATAAATGTAAAGCAATTATTGTCAACTCCGAAGTGTTCTTATTGTACAGATAGTTCTTTATTTCGTAGTATTTAGGGTGACCTAGATCCCTTTATAAGCGTACTTCATCTAAGATAGGATTTACTCGTATTATAAATTAGGGAATCTGTCAAACATTACGGAATCATACCTTGGGTCATATCTAGTTTTAATAAAACCTCGTTTTGTATATTTTTCTTTCTTTGAAAAGAAAATATCTATGCAAAAAATAACATGGCCAACTGTTTACGTTATAACCACGTAGCGTAATGATAACACGTTACAAACAGCGACCTGTTACCTAACAAGACCTGTTATACACAACAACCTGTTACACCCAGGAGCTATTACTTAGAGTAACATTAGACACGCTAGTCTTGTTAGTTGTAAAAATCACGAAATTCAAATCAGTGAGACTATATCCTCTACTGCTGTATGGCCCGACTGTTTTTATATAGACTATTATTTATACGATTGTAACAACAATAACTGTCCCCAATCCGAGAGCATATTATTATTGAATCAGTACACGATTTTATATTTCGTGAAATTGATAACGGTAGTTCCCTTAAAAAAAAATCATCAGTCTTTAGTTTTAGTTGTGGTCGAGGTGGGAGGGTACTGAAAGGGTTAAATCAAACGCGTGACAATTTTTCATTGGCTTTCACAACACTGCTACGTTTGGTTACAAAGTTGTAACAAAACTCATGTTTGCATTAAAAGTTTTGATGTAAACGACAATAGCAGTAGCTGTATAAATTGTTGTCTGAACAGTGAATGAACTGTTCGTGCCTAAGAGTGATGCCAATGACTCACTATGATCTGCGAGGGAGATAAAGACTATAACTCAGGCGATTAGTTTACGTCCTACGTTGAATAGTTTTGCACGCGGCGAAAGTGGACAGGTGTATGATACCTATATATCTATACCGCCGATTTCTGAGTTGTCTAAGATGTCGGATTTTGGATCTGAGTTACAGTTTAAAACACCAACTTTGGATCTGAGCTACAGTTCCAAACCCCAACTTTGGTTCTGAGTTACAGTTTCAAAACACCGATTTAGGATTTGTGTTACAATATCAAACCCCTACTTTAAACATGATTTACAGTTTCAAAACCACGAATTTGGACCCGAGTTACAGTTCCAAAATCCTGACTTTGAATCTGAGTTACAGTTTCAAACCCCGACTTTGGATCTGAGTTACAGTTTCAAATTCTGTCTGTGACTGTAAAAATATAAAAAAAAAACATCTGCCTAGTAACGTAATGACTCTCTCCCTTATAATGCTTTATAAAATACTCCTACAGCCAGTGGCATATGAAGAGCAGAATTAGTTTAAAAATGGGACCGATCTCCCCTTAAGAAACCTTATAAAATATTAGATATCTATAGTTATGGAGGCTAGTTCAGTTCCACATATACAGTACTTACAACGCATTTTTATTTTAAACAATCATTTGATATGGGATCTGGTCAGATTATGTTTATGCTTTGTTTTAATTGGATTCAGTCTCAACTGGTAAACCACCACTAAAATGTTGCGTAACATCCATTAAAACATATGTGACATCCATTCAAAAGGGAGAACACTATAACCATAAAAGCTACAGAGGTTGTACATCGTTATGGGATTGAAATCAAAAAGTGAGTCTCGGGTGAATTTAAAGTTCTTTGGTCCAAGAATTAATGGATTTCTTTGCTCTTCTATTTGCAGCCCTTTCCTCATTGGTTTAATGTGTTCTGCTGAAAATGCAGAAAAAAATAATAATGTATAGGTTTATTTAACTTTACTGTACTATACCTCAACACAAATACAGTGCTGGCCAAATTATTAGACTAAAGTACATTTTTGTGTTTTTTCTTCTCAATTTTTACTAAAAAAATTTTTAATTTCATTTTGGTATAATATGTTAAAGTATATACCCTCATTCGTGTGTTACTTTAGAATAGTATTAGCAGAAAAATTTGGTAATTTTATGTTGGCGGGTGGCAACACTGCCTGTTTTGTTTATAATCTGCCTTTACAAATCTACCAGCTCCATAACCACAATCAGGCTACAGTTAATTTTTCATGTGGTTAACATGTTTTAGGTTCAGTAGATCTTTCTATTAGTGTGTTCTGTTATTATTAAAGTAAGTTTAAGGTCATTTGTGAGTGTATGAAACCACTTTTTTACTTCCTTATTGGCTATTTATAGAATTTTCAGGAAATGGGTAAAAAAGGCGGACCTTTCACCAAGGAAATGTACTGTGGCCAAGGTTTTTTTGGAAGAACCAACATTACACACAAACTGAAATAGCACACAGACTAAATATTTCACAGAAGTCAGTTAGTAGGATCAAGAAAACACTTAATGTGTTCTGCTGAAAATGCAGAAAAAAATAATAATGTATAGTTTATTTAACTTTACTGTACTATACCTCAACACAAATATAGTCTGAAGGACTTCGGAATTAATAACTAAAACATGATTTTATTCTACTCAACATTCTAGACAACAAATGTTTCATAATTACAAAGACCGAACCTTAATTTAACAATTACCACCTCAGTAAAGACAACAATTCCTGCCATTGGAACGTTTACACATAAAGAAACAGTCTATTTACATTTGGTAAGTTAAATATTTGATTGTACACAGGATATAAATAATTCATACAGGCTAGCATGGTTGAGGTCAGAGGGATTATTTAAGTTAGTTTTGAGGGCCGTAGCTACGGCCACGTAACTGTGACATGATACAATTCCTATATTTATTACTTTAGTGACCTTATCCGTTTACTTCATCAAGGGCAGTCCAATAATTTACTTTTTTGTGCTCAATTTATAGCAATGGATGAGTTAATTTTGGAATTTTATTTGTCTCAAATAACATAAGAATGTCATATTACATTAAAGACAAGGAGAACTTTCTCTTCTTTAAATTGAATTCTCCAAAATAATATAAGTATCATTTGATAATACTTTGAGTCTTGAATGACTGGCAATTTTTCACGAATGTAATAGTCAAAATAACTAGTTTAAATAGTTTTTTCACTCTATATATTATTTAAATTTAAACAGGATGCCACACATAATTTATGATTCTTAGGATTTAATGTTTCCTTAACTTATTACTGAAGTATAATCTTTCATGTTTCATTGAATGCAACTAATATGAATCTGCGATATTATTTATAGTACATATTTTATTGGCCGTGAAATAACCGATGTATGGAAGATGAAATTCGTTACAGTGGATTCAGAGACACATTTGTGCACACGTGAAACACAAACGATTGAATCCAGTTTCAGATCTTTTTGTAATTAATTAAGCTTGAGAGACAAAATTGGCGCACAGGGATTCGAACTCGTTCAGATTGTGGTAAAGCGGGTACATTTTCCGTAAAAGATATATCAGAATTACATTTGATCCTACGAAAATCGAAATTAAAAATGAATTGAAATTTAATTAAGAAAAGTTGTAGCCCAGAGCTGAGGGTTTGAAATTGTTTTTATATGAAAACATAAACTTAGTGTCTGTGAGTGTGAGTGGCAGGGGAAAAGAGTTTTAGAGATATTAATGCTAGGTCTGAAAGATTAAAAGTAGTCGTCATTTTGTTTCCGCCCTGAGCTCCCTTGAAACCCCTCCCTTCCGCCCCTGCACCCAGTCAGTACATATTCATCAGATATTTACATATGGGGAAGCCGTTTTGAGAGAGCTTTGCTGTCCGACGACACCTGCCGTTCTCGATTTAAAATAATAAACACGGTTCGATTGTGTTGTATAAATATCTCCTGTATAAACTGATTTGAAACCTTCCCGGATATCCTCACAAAATCCAATTTACTGTGGCCGAATTGAATTGTTATACAGTTTGAGTATTTTCGCTCCGCCGACAAGTTCAATGCTTTTATTGAAAATTTAATTTGAACACTAAAACGTTTTCCATTTATTCTTAAAACCCCTGATATGATTTTATCTTCGTTTACTCAATGGGTACAGCAATTGAAATATATTAAATTACTAGATGTTACCCGCGGCTATGCGCGCAGTTTTCAAAATTGTACCCTGTAATCCACTAAGTCAAAGCACTGTAATATAATGGTCCCCTATTAAATTTCAAAACTAAGTAGACACAAAATCTGGTACGTATTATTTGACCATTCATAGTTAGACAGCAGAGGTTGAGGACTAATTCTACGCATATAGGAGTATTTCTGGTTCTAAAGAATTATATTTCTTGTGCCACAGCTGAGTACAAGAACATTTAGACATACAGTATGACTCAAAAACTTTGGTTAAAAATCCGCTTATTAACAGCTCACGTATCTAACTTCCGTATATATATACGGAATCCTACTCTTGTAAAAGAGCGTTAACTTCCGGTCTAAGATATTTCCAGTGCCATATTAGAATATGCCACGTTGTCCTGATGAATAGAACATATTTTATGTAAACAAGTAGGATTGAGAAACCTTCTTCTGTAAAAAGGGTCTACTTAAGTCTCTTTGAATATTCTATCTGTATACAATATTTCCAGTGCTATAGTTGAGTATGCCTTGTCACGATTACGAAACAATACATATACAGGCCTAAAAATCCACGAACTTTCTCTACTCTAAATTGAATTCTCCAAAATAATATAAATATCACTCGATAATACTTTCGTGACTTGAATTACTGCCAAATTTGTCAATAATTCAATAGTCAATACAACTAGCCTCAATGGTTTTTTTAACTTTATATATAAATTAAATTTAAAAAGAAACGGTCAAAATAATCTTTTCCCGGTATAAGGAGGAAATCCTTAGAAATGTTATGAAAAATTTCAGTAATAATTTATAGTCTCGTTTTTCGAACTATAGTAACGTCAAGGAAGCCAACCAGTCTTGAGTATTTAGACATTCTTGCACATAAAAATTCACAGTTGTTAATAAATTAAAACAGTTATTCAATAAGTTAAACATATAGTTGCAGTGTATATATATATAACATATACACGTATCTAAAATAACAGGACTAACTATAAAATTTTTTCTCCAGTGTTAGCAATATTGCTTTGAAGTGTATGGAGATTTTATTGATTTAGTAAGTATCTGAAGTATGTACAGAGTATATGCAGTTTACGAGTTACGTTACTGAAGAATGGTATGACTGAAAAGTTAGTAATCAGCTATTTTGAATGACAGACCAACCACTTTGCCATGCAAATGCGGAAAAAGAACTTATATAATGGAGACAAAAATTCCCTTTTACCTTCGTCTCCGTGAAGGGCAACATACCGCTTTATCTAAATTCTAAAGCTGTCCCGGTTTGTAAAGAAACTATCTTAAGTTTTTTAAGTTCACACAGCAAAAGAATAATATTTCAGTTGACATCACTTAATTGAACGTGACTTGATTCAACAAGGCTGAAATAATTCGACTTTGCACATTACATAGCTATAGTGGAGGAGCTGATTCAATGTGAATGTTGAACTACATTAAGTTCACCTTCCCGCTAGTGCAGCGTCTGGAGTATCTCACTGTTACAGACGACTCCGGGCATCTGGAGCCAAGTTAGTTTGAAGATATCCAAAAACTGTCTTTTAAGATTTTTCAGTTCATACCACAGCAAATAATGTTTCAGTTGTCTTCACTTAACTGAAGGGTTGATTCAATGTGAATGTTCAGTTATGTCAAGTTCACGATCCTGTTAGTGCAGCGTTTGCAATTTGACACTGTTTGCAGGCATTTTCGTCTGAAGAGATTATAAAAAAGTCGGCGACAAAGATGCTCAAAATGAAATCATTACATTGATTTGACATTATAGACACCTAGACTAAGATATGTAGGTGAAGAGGTAACACATTGTCTCATCAGGTAAACATTGCACTACGATGTTTTAGACTCTATCTAATATAAACTGTATACACTACACTATATTTTATAGTCTGTGTAAGTCACTTTCAGACGCTGCGCTGAGAGGTAGGTGAACTACAGCTCCACTCCAGATTTTACTGTGTCAATAACATTTTGACGCAGCGTGAATATGAAAACTTGAATTTATATACTAACTTGATTAGAGGAAACATAAAGTAAGACGTAAGATATATTTATCAACTTGAAATTGATTCGTGGTTAATATGATGTAGAATACACCGTCTCAGCTTTGTGCAGTCCGAGACTTTCCGTGAATACACAGAGCGAGTGTAATAAAACAGTTTGAAACTCTTATGAAGAATGTGTGGAAATGTCGCCATAGCCTGGAGTCGTGAACGCTCTGCTTTGTTGTGTATAAAGGAGCCGTCTCTGGATCCAATTCGTGTTTGCTTGGAGCCCATAACTTATACAAGTCTCAAGATGTGGTGTTGTGCGTGGATGTATTGCGGCTACAATCCCTTACAAGCCAGGAGACGTAACTTGGCACATGGAAATATATGAACAATCTTTGTGGTTATCTCAATATTGCACGTATACTCCTATATATTATGATGCGACGTACACGTGTTACCAATATCGTATGTTCTAATATTTTTAGGTATAATTTTATACTAAATCAGCCTATTTCGATTGTCCTCATGAACTTAAGAGGGCCTATCAAATCGGATTTCCCTATAAAAACAATGTTAAACTTCATCCAGTCTTACGCCCTTAATTTTAGTCGCAGAATTTTGAGATATGTCTCATTTAAAAATACCAATTATTCGCCTCTAAACATAGTTTTAGTTTTTTTAGATATTTTATGAGATATACGTTTCAAAATTTGCTTTACCTCATACTTCTAATGTTAAAATAAACCGTACACTACATAAATAGATAAATTAAGAATTGTTTTAATGCTTATTCATAATATTTATAAAATGATATATCTCCCATAACGCCACAACTAAAAACAAAGGCGTAATACTGCTTTGCATTAAGTTTTAAATTATTGTTATGAAGATAATTTTTAGCCAACTCTTAAGGATGACAAGATCCCCTCCCCTCTTGTAAATATTTAAGCCGTGTTAATTGGCGAGTTTGTTAGTAGCCGTACTGGAAAACATTATGGAATATGGTGAAATGGTTTTATATCTTGAATGATTTTATATTTACAAGAAAAATATGAAAATGAAACAATAACTTATTTCATACTTGATTAGAAAAGTATTATTTCAAATATATGTAATATTATTAACCTTCATATTCCGGTACCGATGGTTAGGCAGTAATGTACTTATAAACTAAACCAGTATAACCAAATCATCAAATTCGATCAGTAATTATTATTTAGTGTAGAAATGTTTTTTAGTATAAACAAATGTTAAAAATGATCAGTTTGTACAAAATATACACTTTTATTGGAATAGATATTAAAGCCAGCATAAATGTAATCTCAAGAGAACAGAAAATATAACTTATTAAAGCGAATAGATTACTTCTCGTCTCATTTTAATAAGTAGGATAGAATGGAGATCTCAGTCAGTCTCGGATATCCATAGTGATGCACGTTGATTGAGAGTTTTAATCTAAAACGCGACTGTTCGTTTCGGAGACAACTACATAGAACTGAGCGAGATTGCTTCTACTGTGACTCGACGATATTGGACTTAACAAGAATATGTAATGAAATATGTATAGGAAACAGAATCAACCTAATATATTCTGGAACAAATTTTGTATTGCAAACAATAGTATTTTGACATTTTCTCATTAGTTAAATTTATTGTGACAAATTATTAATGTTTTATAATACTTAAATATTAAAAAATGAAATTGAGCACATATCTTGTATAATTACTTCGAAATTTTTAGGGATGATTTATGCAATTGAAGAGATAGATGTGAAAAGCTTGTGCTGAGGCTCAACATAATGAAGGGAGCAACGAAAAATACATAATAAAATGTATATGTACAAAACAGAATGATTTTGCGAACACATTTCTTACTGCAATTTACACAGTTAGATTTTTCTCATCGCATATATTGCAGGATTAATATATGATTAGACTTAATATTTACAAAATAAAAAAAGTACATTGTGGAAGTAACTTTTGGAAAACTTTAAACATTTGAAGATTATTTTATGCAATTGTAATTGATGATATATGGTATTTGGTCTTCCGATCATATGTTAGTTTGCTTATTTAAACTCATATGTGACAGATACGGCCAAATACAAAATAATTGAATCGGAAAAAGTAAGCGCTCTGTGGTGTAATGGTAGCACATTCACCCGGCAAGTGAGAGATCCGGGTTCGACTCCCGGCGGAGCAAGTACTTTTTGTGATTCAATGTTTATTGAAATTAAATAAGGCTATTGCCATCTATACAGTTTAATGTAAATAAAAGTCGTTTGACAGGTATTTGGTCTTCCGATCATATGTTAGTTTGCTTATTTAAACTCATATGTGACAGATACGGCCAAATACAAAATAATTGAATCGGAAAAAGTAAGCGCTCTGTGGTGTAATGGTAGCACATTCACCCGGCAAGTGAGAGATCCGGGTTCGACTCCCGGCGGAGCAAGTACTTTTTGTGATTCAATGTTTATTGAAATTAAATAAGGCTATTGCCATCTATACAGTTTAATGTAAATAAAAGTCGTTTGACAGGTATTTGGTCTTCCGATCATATGTTAGTTTGCTTATTTAAACTCATATGTGACAGATACGGCCAAATACAAAATAATTGAATCGGAAAAAGTAAGCGCTCTGTGGTGTAATGGTAGCACATTCACCCGGCAAGTGAGAGATCCGGGTTCGACTCCCGGCGGAGCAAGTACTTTTTGTGATTCAATGTTTATTGAAATTAAATAAGGCTATTGCCATCTATACAGTTTAATGTAATTGATGATATAAATATAGTCATAACATATAATATAGCACATTAGTAGGCTATATATTATTGTACAATCATATAAGTACAATGATGATATATGTATACATTGCTCTGATACAGCTCAAATTGGTTCAAGACATAAACTACACTTTTAAAGAAACGTTTTACTGCTTTTATAGCTCATAAATACAAAAATATAATGATGGTGGGTTCTAACTAATTAGTTTATTGAAAATTTATTTTAAAATCTCGTTTAAAAATACTGCAACAATTTTAACGAAAAACAACATTATATCTGATGATGAATGATTGGATATAAAACGTTTAATGTACAAATATCTTTAAATAAAATAAAATTTCGTTAAAGTTACATTTTATTATAATTACAGTAAGTACCCATATTCACAATTTGAAACGATAATTGAGTATTTGAACTAAACCCACATAAATAGATTTAAGACTAAACGAACACATCAATCACAAGTTATGGTTACCGAACACAAGGTATGGAGGAAGTTTGAGGTTAATGGGAAGGTCATTAAGGAAAAGTTACAACTTAACTTGGCAAGTTTGACGAGTGGGAAGTGTACTGCAGTCAGAGGAAATTAGCCAAGTTAGCGACCACAATCAAGATGTCGGTGGTGGCGTGTGGTGGAACGAGCACGTGTTGTTAGATCTTTGATAAGATTACGTTTATTACTTAGTTGTTGAATATCGCCACAAATTAAATTGCTTAGAGAATTCATCGCTTAACTAAAAATACTGATATGATTAAAGGGAGTTTTAAAGATTTGCACTAATGCAGTATCTCTTAGCCCCTACTTTGTAATTTCCTAAATTATAATAAGGTTACTACAAATCGTGGCAAGTTTCAAGGCCAATGATTTAAGCCAATCTAGGAGTAAAAGAGAGAAAACCTATTGCAATAAATGTCCATGAAATTTGGTTGACTAAGCCTAAGATTTAAAAAATTATAGTATGTATGCCCAATAAAATTTAAATTTAGGGTAATAAAAGTTAAATCTATAACAGTTTCGAAGCGCAAGTATAGGGCTGCGCAAATCTGAAAAGTTTCTAACACTTTAACATTTTTAACTACAATACTCCGACGTGGCTTAGTAGAAACTAAGTGGTCAATGTGGTATAACAATAAATGTTTTCCAGAATTTTAAGGCGTTTGGACTTTGAATTTGATATTCCAGTATGGAGATTTTTATATAAAAAATTGAAGTTTTGAAGAAACAGACGATGGTTGATTTGAAAGAATAATGTGATTTCGGTCTTTTACGTATATGTTACATTATTGGTGCGCTAAGTTTCGAAGATTGTAATCCATCCCCTTCTTCAGGTTTAAAAATGTTGTACTCTGGTATTACACAGAGCTCAAATCAATATATGGTGACAACCTCACCAAAGTAACATCATGACAGTTTGAACCTAAAAATGATTTAAACGTGTTCGTAGGATGAGGTTCAAGTGAACAATTACCTGGTGTCTATATCATGTTTGTATAATGCAATTTTCTCCGTGTAGTTTTTTAGTTTGCACTTCTCTTTCCAACTACGAACCTAAGATAAATTCTAAATTTTCTTGACGCACAATTTGATCTGTTTTAAATGTTCTGACTGTGGCAAGTTTATCGCCATATATTTATTTTGTACTTACTTAACCCTATGTACTAACGTTTTACCCTTGAAGAAGAGAGTATGTAGCGCCCTCAAAATGTAGTTTTTTATTCTTGTAACATATCAAGAATATGTTAAAGAGGACATGAGTCCGAAATACTTCATCATATTAAGAAATTTTGTTTAATTTATTCATAGATACAAGCTAATTTATAAAATAAAAACATAAATTTTTAAGTTTGCAACTCTTTTACATTCAAATTTTCAAACATCCATATGCTAGTTTTAACTAGTCTTTTTTTACTAGTTCAATGAAACGCGAGTGAGACTCAAAATACTGGTAAGTACTTTACAATTAATAAAAATGTTTGGTTCATTCACAATCGACCGCGAAGATAATGGATCCCAATGCAATTGTATTTACATTTTTGTGTGACATCCACGTTTACATGTTAAAGGTATTTCATCTTGGAGTGTTATAAAATGTATATCTATGTACTTATATCATAACATGGCCACGGACTCTTGCCACTAACCTCGAAATTGTTGGTGGAAACACATAACTGTGTCATTACATAAAAGCACGGTTTGTTCAAAACTCGCATCTGTGGTATTTTTTTGATTTATACATGACTTCACGTACAGTAACATGGAAACTATATGAAGTAAAAACCAAACGCACGCTTATGTATATAGCATACAACCTTATTCTTTAATCAGTATTGAGTTTTGTGTGTTCCACACACGATAATTTCTTATCGTTTGGTTTTTCTCATGCTAAATCCAATGGTACAAAAGTGACACCTGAAAAATAGGACAAATACAACTTTTCGAAACGTTGTGTTTATTTAAAAAATCAGGATGATATAATATGTAACTGGATAACCAATCATGTTGCTATTTTAAATCACTCATCATTATTAATAATAACCGTCAATAATCATTGCTTTATTTGTTATACAGAGTATAAACTGTTATTTTAATATACATCGACACATGCTTACAGAGTGTGCAGTGTTTTTATTTAAAGTAAGTATCAGAATTATATCTGAATGAAGGAACGTGAGCACAGTTATATCATAAATTTAAATAAGCCAAAACTGAAATTCCCAACTCCTAGTCTGAAATTTTAATTGCAGTAGTAGTAGAGATTGAACTCATAAAGCTTGTCTTTGTTACACACAAGACAGTAAACCAACAAGTAATTACGAAGTTCCCCGCTCTGCCGCCAGGTATCGTTAGTAACGAGCGGACTCTGGACAAGTTATGACATGTGTTAGTCTAATTTACAATGCTCCCAACTCCTTGGTAATTATCCAACTTACGCTATTATTATTGGATGGAATGATCAGGTTTCTCCTAACTCATGATCTACAGTCACAGGTGCACTTGCGTCACGAATACATTTAGAGCAGTGACTTCACAGTAATCTATTCGAATGGTTTTCATTTCTTGTAAGGGTTTTAGGGAGAAAAAAGAATAATTTAATGCTGCAAGTAATTATGATGTAATAAATTTAACTCGTACCATTACTGAACCTCATTGATTGCACATTTAAACACGTTTTGAAAGTATAACTACAAAAACCGAATACACAAAATCAAACGAGTATAAAAATAAATAAAGCTGGAATAAAGGAACAAATGGAGAAAAGTTGTACTAAATTTTGTAAAGAAATACTTTCCTAATTTAGTCCCATGTTTGAGTAATTAAATATTAATCTGCGTCTTTTATTCTTAATACATATATATTTTTGTGAGATTGGAAGAATCCCCTGGTGGTTATAGCCGTTAACTATGTTTTAATGATAAGAAGAAAAAAATCACAAAATTGTAAAATCATTGTGCATGCGTATAAAAAGAATTAAGATCTGTAAAGGAAACAGGATTTTTCCGGACATTTGCCATCGTTCAGTGAAACAAGAAAACAGTAACACTACGTTTCGAGATCTGCAATCTGATCTCTTCTTCAGGTAAAGAACTAACCTAATACATAATTACAAACTAGGTTAAAATAAACAAATCTTACTAAAGCGTTGTGGCACGCCTAAGTCAGGAATCACAACCTACATGTTGTTTGTCAACTTCACTAACTCTAAAGACATGCACTTAATACAAAACTATACCAAACACTGGTAGACACTTAGTAAGATTTGTTTATTTTAACCTAGTTTGTAATTATGTATTAGGTTAGTTCTTTACCTGAAGAAGAGATCAGATTGCAGATCTCGAAACGTAGTGTTACTGTTTTCTTGTTTCACTGAACGATGGCAAATGTCCGGAAAAATCCTGTTTCCTTCACAATCCTTCCATCGTCAAAAATAACCTTCAAACTAAGATCTGTACCTTACATGTGGTATATTAGTGTAACGTCCTCATGAACTTTAACTATGATCTATGTAAAAGTTGTGGAAATCATCGTATGTGCTTCATAGCGTCTATCTTTCAATTAACAGAATCATTATATTCAAGAAGTACACCTTATATCCATGACGTATATTATTTTAAGGAACGACCTATAGTAAAGTTTTTTTAATCTTCAATATTCTTTGACTTTCCACCAAAAGATGAAATTTAATAGTAAGAAATTTTATTAAAATACGAAATATCAATAATACGATTATACCAACTATACATACATTCAGCGGTTGTTCTCAGTACCTTTATATAGTTAGTTATCTGACGGTGATATAACAATTATTTATATGTCTGATATTGGGTTTTAAATATACAAAACTAGGAATTGCCTAGTATGATAAAATACTATTGTTTTATATTAATAACCATTTTATGTCTCTCATTTTGAATTCTACCAAAACTAGCTGAAGATAATTTGTTTTATTAAGATAATTTTCTCTATTAATTACAATACAAACGAGGTTGAGGCTGTCTTTAAAAGCGTCTATTAGCTCTATGCTATTTCTTATCAAAGTTCGTTCAGTATTGTAACGATTTTGAATAAACATATAAAGAAATGCATATTAATAACCTTACTTTTTAACATTACTATGTAAATAAAACGCTTGGCTGTAATTATTTTTACAATAACTACTTTTTATATACACCAATTATTTTATTTGCAAAGTCAACAAATATGAAACGATGATTTTATCAAATATCTCATAACAAGCACTCATCCCATCCCACGCCACTTCAGACATCTTGATTGTGGTCGCTAACTTGGCCAATTTCCTGTGACTGCAGTACACTTCCCACACGTCAAAACTTGCCAAGTTAAGTTGTAACTTTTCCTTAATAAACTTCCATTTAGCCTCCATACTTTGCGTTCAGTAATCAGAACTTGTGACGGATGTTCAACCCTCTGTAGGATGAGTACGCATTCGCGTATAAACACGGCAGAGCTGATGGCAGTGCGATGAAAAGCGGAAGTTTGCCGCTGGCCAAAGATCCAATCTGGCCATTTACTGGAGAGCATTTATCAGGGCCGTACACTTTATGTACCGCCCCCCTTATTCTTTTAATAAAGCCCTCTGAATGGGGTTTCATGAATTTTAATTTTTCCATGTTTTCTCAGGAACGACATCGGAAAATATGTTGGAAAATCGCCTTTATTTGTTCAAAAAATTTGTGATACATACTTCATAGTAAATGATCAGTGAAAATTGTTAATTTACGAGATTATATTCATTATGTTAATAAATGCATAAACATTTCTTGTTTGAACAAGAGAAATCTTAAAATTATCGTTGTAGCTAACAATTGTATCCCCATTTCAATCCTTATGAATATTTGATATTTATGATAATGTTTTTGTTGTATTTTCAGAGCAAACGTTTTTGGTCAAATTGAATCTTTATACGACATCGAGAAGGTAAGAAACAAAATATATTTATTCTAGTGGTTGAAACCTCATTTAAATCCCTATGGCTATTTAATCTTCATGAAGTGCTTTAGATTTGTTATATAAGTCATTATACATTCTTGTACAAATTTTTTACGTTTAAGGATATCGGGAAGTTGGAAATTGGTGATGATAGATTTAGTGAGGGCTTTGCATTTTACGCATTTTAAATAAAGACCAGTTCTTCAAGGTGACCAGTTCTCAACTGTTGAGAAGCAAGATACCAGTTACTGGCTGAGATATATGCTTGGAGAAAGATAACTGTCATCCACGCGTTTCCTTGGTTATTGACGATGAGTTTGTAAGGTTTCTTGCGATTTTCATGCGACATTCAAAGGTATCTCTCATACGCATTCAATCAGAGACACCAATTTTCTTGTTTGTTGTGTATGTTGTATTCTAGATCAAACTATAACTGTTTTGTGGAAACGTTCTTATTGAATTTGAGTGCACTCAAAAATAAACTGTTTTTCTTACTCTACAGATCTCTAATATGGGTACACTCTTCAACGTATAGGAAAACCTTTGGAACATTTCTGAGAAATAGAAACTGATATACATGCTAATTTAACCCAGGAAGCTCGTATTATTAATGAATTAAAAATGTTCAATTATAAGAAATTGTATCGAATCGTATGCTGACTTACTAGAAAACACGTGTAATGAAATAAATTAGTACAGAGACTCTTCCGTTATATTTTGGACAGGCAGATAATTAATTTTTCTATTCCACGAGAGATGGCTTCACTAACGCGCAGCCAATTATTAAACATGATTTGAAGTACATAAGCTGAGTGGGATCTTACTCTTTCAATGTACAAATAATAGTACTTTTATCTCCCTGCATGTTAAGGATCAAAATTGAAAACCAAGACAAGCTTCTCCAGATATCTGGAAAATCCAGATATAAGTCAGATTAGTCTACGTCACTGTTTTCATTCTGCCCTGTACAGCCCGACGTCTGTTTCCATGGTTAACGGTTGAAATACGAGCAGTGAATGTTAGAGCTACTTCAAGATTTATGATATCTTCTGGAATTTAACTAAAGCCGATTTTCCTGAGAGCTTTAAGCAGCAAATAAACTGTGGAATCTTTCTCCAAATAATGAGAATGCAGCTAGCTGATTAATTTTAATCGGGTTTCCAATTTCTGTCTTATCACTTTTGCTACTTTTATATGGTGGTACTAACGTAATTCAGTACATTTTAAGTTTATGGCTAAAATCACATCTCCTGTCCTAAAAGATACTTTCAGTAAGGACATATTTTATACTATTTGTCCTAAAAGCAGGAGATTAGAAAATTAAGTTTTGTTCCCACAAGGGTATTTATAGGAATTTAAAACAAGTAAACGGAGAAATCTTGAAATGAACACATAGGACGGCAAAACAGATAAGAAATGTAGTATTTTGAACGACTTAAGTTGGTGATGTTATACAGGCATGTATATGTGATTTACTTAAGTAATATTTCATTAAAAAAGTTATGAAATCTTATTTTACTTACAAATGTAATTCTTAAATTGAAATATCATTCATAGTTAAGAATCATTAATTATTTTACATGCCCTTTAGGTTTTATTGTATATGTCTTAAAATTACTAAACAATCCTATAATTCCTCGTGCAGGGGCAGAAATGTTTTATTTTCCCACGTTTTCAGGGCAGTTGTCTTAAAGAGTCGTGACTTTAAGGTTAAAAAATCGTTACTTAAATTAAAAATAATCATCTTTATTAAAAAATCATGGTTTGCTTACAAAAACTTTTAAATGTTTCGATATTATTCGCTATATTCCTTTTACCTCTTGAATCGCTATTCTCAATAATTTCTATCCTGGCTTCGCCGATAGAAAGATTTAGAAATGGCCGTGGTTGTTGCATCAGACAAAGTTGTGTCAGCTGATAGTTCACGTCTAACCTCTGTGTTTGGTTGTTTGTGTTGCTGCTTCCACAGTGTTTGTTTGTTGATAAATAGTTTACTAACAATGTTTTACTAACATAAAAAGTAAACTTCAATAAAATGAAACGCTCGCGATCTCCACTTAGCGAGAGTACAGTTCTTGCCGTATTAGAATCAGATGATTTGAGTGATGGTGCTTTGATGGTGCCTCGCCATATTTGCTGTTACCGCCTAACTATAATACCTATGTACAAAAGTGTGTACATTTTGTTGTTGATATTTTACAAAGTGTACATTATTTTTTAAGTAGAAAGTAGTTTCAGACAGTTTTTAATGGTTTCATAATGGAAAATATTATAAGCTTTATAAAGAAGCTAAATAGTGCAAATAACACAAAAAAGTGAAAATGTAACTTTCTAAAAAAATGAACATGATTTTTTTGGTTTTTGAAATATTAATCAAAACTTTTTATGTGTGTATTCAGTTTTAATTCTTCTTTCAAGTGATAGTATGTGTCATAGTGAAATAAAGTTTTTAAAGTACTATTTTTCATGTGAAAATGTGAAAATATAAAAACTATAAGTAAAATGTCTACTTTTTTAAATTATTTTAAGTTAATTACATTTAGAGATATAATTTGCTTTATAGTTTTTTATAAGGGAATTTATTTCACTGCAAAAAATGAAAAAAATTAGGAAAATATCTCAATATTTGTAATTTTTACACATTCTTTAGTAAAACACTGCAAAACGGCTGAAATAGGCCTGGCATCCTTCAGTAGTATTATGTGAAAAATCACTGGCATTTCTCAGACCAACTTTTGATTTTTTGCCTGGTACTAAAAGGGTTACAGTTTCTAAGGCCGTTTATAATTTTACTAGTATTTTATATACAGGGAAACTAAAATTCAATAACATAAAAAATAGACAATTCAGAGTAATATAACATTCCAATGCAATATTCTTATTCCCAGAACTACGCCCAAACTAACAGAGTTTGAGGAAGGAGTATACGATGTTGCATAATTAAACTATACGATGTGTAATTAAATAAGGAACAGGGTAATGATTATGCTATTTTTAAGATACTCTGGAACATCATATTTTGGGATAAAAAGGTGAAAAGCAGCAAAACTCCGAGTGACTCCCTAAAGAAATGCCTTGTTACGTTCAGTCAGATACTACAATACTTATACAATACAATACAATACAATACATTGTATTGTATACCAATACAATACAATTGGTTGATTGTGAGTACCTTCAATCAACTTTATCTTGATCATTTGGTTAGTAAAGAACATAACTATAATGTGTACTCAAAATTCAAGCATAAGTCATCCTTCAATTAAGGATTTACATTACCGTTGAGGATGAAGCTCAAAAATACGTGCAGCTTAACGGAGTCCTCGAAGTGGAAAATTGTGTCCGGCGGTTTGGATACTTGCCAGGAATATTCTACAAATGATTATTCAATGTTGACCTCCTTGACACAGTTTACGAATAACATGGGTGACCCAGCACAGAAGAGTACAGTAGCTTGTAGCCGAAGTGGTGCTAGCCAATGCATACAAGTTATATGTTTACACACGTGGTCAGTACACTCAAAGCGTCTACAGTTTGGCAAAAGCTAAGTGAAGTGCAGTTGGATTTTAAGGGGTTACCATTTTTATAATCTTCAACTTATGGAGTTCCTCTTTACTGTACTCCGTTATTTACATTTGGTATTACAAAATTTTAAGTTTTGCTACCAGAATTTAGTGATACAATGAGAAACATAACAAAACTTTATGACTTATAAACGGCTTTGTTTCGTTAAGGTGTTGCTGTCGGATTTCAGTTACAATATTTTTTTAGTTTTTAAATAACATTTTTGTCACAGCACTTTAGTTCGGATATTACAATCATCGAGTTTAAATCAAAATATTTGGACCTCTTATAATAAGTCCCAAAGAAAAATGGTTGAATATAAAAATATTAAATTTTCCACTATATATTTGAAGGATGCCTCATTTCTTGAAAACAAAACTATAAAAAAGTTATTTTTTAAAATTATATTTATTTAAGAAATATGTCTTTAACTCATAAATCGCTAAAATCGCTTAATTCCCAAAATGTATGTATATTTTACATAAAATAAAAATATTTATACCTTTAGCTGTTTATCTTTATGTTTTATCAAAATCTGCATACATTTCCTACTCAAATTGCCTTTAATGTTTCATCAAATGATACAAAATTTTAAAATCTATTCTGTCTCCATGGATTTATTTTAAAGGGATAAGAATTACAATATTTTCATAGTAAAATATTTAGTGTGCAAGGTTAAAGTATAGTAAAAACATGTTTAGTAAAGACTACGTAACTCGTTAAATAAGAGATGTTTACTAATGCTGATAATTTCTATATTACCAGACATATCATTGCAAACCCATTATTTGTATTTATTATGTATTAATAACGCGAAGGCATCAATATTAAAATTTTAATATTAGGTTATCAAGATAAACTCATTTTCTATGCAACAATAACTTGAAGTTTAAACACTAGACCTGAGACCTAAATGCATTAAACAAGATTTCAATTGTTACAACCCAGGCTTGCAATGATGTGACTCGTACTATAGTTATTTTTAAATAGTACAAGTCTCTAAAATAAATAAAAAATTTTTTGCAGGAGACAACATAACACATATCCATACTTAAAAGTGTCGTCCATTTTAGGTAATACATGATATTTGAATAATTTTGGCTAAGCCTCTTTACTTTTAAACTAAAATAAACTTACTTATAGCAACAGTGCATGTAGCATTAGAATAGTAAGTATATTACATCAGATAATGGCTGATAAGCATAATCATACTTACAAAGGAAAAAAAAGAATGTGAATTTCTATAAGTAGAATGCAATTACTGAATAAAACGTAACTTCAAAGCGAACTAAGTTATTAAACACGGTACTCGACTTGTTTGAACCTTCATCTTATCCCATCCAACCTTACGTATAATTAAAATACCAGCTAATATATCATGCAATATGACTCTTGTATCATGTGTAACAATGGAACAAATAGGGAAACAAATTTTAAAATATTACGTGACGATTCGTGGAAAAACTAATTTACGTCATTCAATCTTTATAATCATATGTTAATTGCTGCTGTTCGCATCAGTGAGCGATAAAATTAATTTAAGTTATTTACGATTTCGATCAATCAAAACATATAATTTACATTAAAAACTGCAATTTAACAAAATTGCAGTTTTTAATGTAAATAACAGTAAACTCACAATGGGGAAGGACTCTGTAAAGGAAAATCCTTGCCGAGTAAGTGAATGATTTCGGGTTTGCATCTAGCTCTAGGTAGTACTTTTTGTGAATCAATCATCATTGTAATTTAATTAAGATACTGCCTATTATATAAATGTATTGGATTTCATAGTAATTTGTCAGATATTTTGTTTTGCAATTACATGTTCATTTACTGATTTAAACGCATTTATTTGAAGGGAACGGTCAATTTGAAAATAACCGAATCACAACATAAGGACTCTATACAACTTATGGTAAAATCCTCATATTGAAAGTGAAGGATCCATATTCGAGCATCAATAGAGCAAGCAGCTTTTGAAGGAACATTCATTATTTAAATGATATACAAAATTACTTAAGGTTCTATTGAAAGGGTGAATGATGTAGACATGTTTATATCTGAAAAATATCGGTCCGGGAAATCACCTTCATCCCAGAAATTAATAAAATAATTAATTATTTTATTAATTAATAATTTTATTAATAATTAATTATATATATATATATATATATATCGATTTATAAATTGCAACTAGCTTTATACATTTTGACGCAAAAATATATAACACTGCAAGAATAAATATGATCCGATAAAAGATGTTTCCCGAGTTTAAAATGAATGAAAAAGATACTAAAAATAAATAAAACTTTATAATTTCCTCATTTATAAATTTCATGCATTTTGAAGGAGTACATGTGTCCCCTTAAAAGAGTAAAGAATTGTCACAAATAGCAATGTTGAGGAAAACTTCTACCTTTCGAATTATGCACATGTATTAGCTTGCAAGTTAAAAATAGTTTCAAAAGTTCTCAGAATACTTCCTTATTACGAACAGGACAGCGCGGTAACGGCCAAAGTAGTCGTCGCCCGCACAGTCGATATAGAGATTGCGAGTAGGTGGTTAATCTGACAACAGGGGCGCCAGACGTTTATTTACTCCTGGGTTGTTACCTCTGGTGGAGTGGTTTTAATCTGGGACAGTTTTGGTTATCTCTATTTCTATCATACTCCCACTCCGGCACATCAGAAGGTAACTTCCAGGAAGGTGTAAATTATTTAAACCTTGAGTAAGATTCTATTTCGATAAAAGCAAAGTAATATTGTTATATTACTGCTTAAAACAACTTAATGGGTACCTAACTTGCACACATTAAGCCAAGCCTTGTATATGAGCAATTTCTACTCTCATAATTGTTTCAGTATTCTGTTTTCAACCTAATTACATTTTAATACAAATAACGTAGCTATTGAAGGAAGGTTTAATTCAATTTGAATTTTGAGTTTAGCTGTTGCGAAAATGAGCGTGGCACTTCCCCTATTTATAGGTATCTCTGATGACGAAACGATGCTTTGAACGTTTTCGTCGCCAACTTTCTCTGGGTCTCTTCAGACAACTTGTCTTCATATTCCAGGAGTTAAGTCTGAGACGTCGATACCAGACGCTGTAATAAAAGGTAGAAGAACTGGATGCTTTCTTTATGAAATGTCTTGCATGATAAAATCTTGAGCTATTGATTCCAAAAGAACCTACAAGACCCTAGGATGTTTCATGATCTATGAAAGAAAGCGAAAGATATATAAAAAGGATACAGTTTCATGAAAGATTTATTCACTTAATTACCAACTATGTTTATAAGCTGCGTTTGCTGCTCATTAGAATCCAGATTTTATTCCTTTACCCAAAGAACCTCTTCATGGTAAGTATATTTTCTGCTTGGAAAGGAAACAACAGACATACGTAATTTGAATCACAAATGTAAAGGAAAGTAAGGCATACATTCGAGTCTGTATATGTTAAATATTTTAAGATGCCCTTCGTTAAGGTCCCGGCGCACGACGGTCCTACCTAATATTTTTTGGGGTCATAAGGTCTAAAGACTGCAAATTTGCAATCTGTTTTGTCAGAAGTCATATTAATCATGAGATGAAAATGCCACTACCAGCCAGTCTTAATCCTTATTGCGTTCCTTTCATGAACAGTATATGAAAATGTCCAAAATTAATTAAGCACAACAAAGAGAGATGTGGAATTTAAAAATTTTCTATCATCCGGGTAGTGTATAGTTGATTCAGTAAAGACGTCCGTTACATTCTGTTCAATACGCCGTTGTTTCCTTATATTGATATTTCTTTAGATATTAATACTATGTACTTCTAAAATCGGTTAGAAACAATACCATATACAGTAATAATTTATTCAAAAAATAACAATAAATATTATCACAATTTAAATTATGTGAAATGAATCAATATCTTAGATTTAATTCAACCCAACCATCACTCTTGTCGGTGTTAATTAAAATAGGTTAGGGTTACGGATACCACCAATCCCATAATTTTATATCATAACTTTTTCCCCGCTTCCCCCATATGTGTTGCAGGAAAGATAGTTTTTCCCCCAGTAAAGGAATAGAAAGGAAACAAATTAATGACGTAGTCGTGATCAATGACTTTTACACCAATATTTAATATGAATAATTGTTTAATACGAACTAAGCCCTAATATATCAACGTAGTAAGGGTAGGTAGGCAGTCCTCAATGTGGTATTAAGTCAGCCAGCATAATGTGCAGAAGTGGTATTTAGTATGCACTGCCGTTCCTGGTGGTCAGGAAGAGAACTAATTGACAGGGTGGCCCTGAGGGAGGGGGTGTAAACGGTGGGTGGAGCTCATGTAAATTACATTCCCCCTTGTCAGAACACTAGCACTAATCCTAAAACTTTCAAGTTTCTTCACAATCCGTGTGCCTACCCTGATTGCTTTGTTGCTGAGATTTTTCACTATCATATGTACAGAGAGCTTTATGGAAAAGTAGTGAAGAGAAGAGTAAATTATGTTATACTAATACGCATTCATATGATTGGTAGCAAAATTGGTTTATCCGTAAATAACTTTAGTGTAGTTTTTAACTTTTTCAAAAAAAATTTGTGTATTCATTCTGATAAGAAATAGTATTAAACAATACGGAAAAGAACGATCAGTAGGCTAAGAGAAGCTACTGTTAAAATAAACTAGAATGAAATACGTTTTTTATTTAGAAATATTTATGATGTTTTTTGCATCAGGTACAGAATGTACCAGTAATAATCGATTAAAATTTCGTAAAAATGTCACTGAAACACATTTATTATATTTTATTAAGAGGCGTTTGTTATATTAAGGGACTATGAACTACGTTAAAAAAGATATTTACAGTTCTATTTAATATCTTTATTAGTGTCTCATAACGTTAAATTAATACTGGAATTGAAGGTTCTATACGTTTATTTAATATTATAATTTGTGCAGAGTAATATTATTATAGTATTTGTGGTGTCCCTATACCCGCAGCATCGCAATTTTAAAATCAATGTACGTAGTGTGATTGTTAAAGCAATTACGATGTACTATGAGGGAGTTCTATGTATTTTACAAAAGTAAGTAGTTGTAAATCAGCTACATGTTATTTTTTTATTAATTTCTGAGAAGATCAGAGGCTAAGGGACTGACTTTTATATAAAGCGTTGCGTGTGTACCAGCATTTCTGGTTCGAATGAATTATATTTCCGACGCCACAGCTGAGTGGGCTTGGTTGCCACGATCAAGTAAAATGTATACACAGGTTTTGAAACCTGCTTCAGTGCAACATCGATTATTTGCAAATACATCATTGAGTTTGTCTTGTTGTCCCTAATATATCTCGTAATAATATTATGGATGCAAAAGTTCATTTGTTTGATTATTTTTCTTTCACGCGTAAACTATGAAAATACTATGTTTTGATTGTACTGAAAATTTAAATGGTTATTTTTAGGAGCCTTGACTTGAATATAGGTCTATTGTTGTTTCCGAATCTCTCCGGGCTGCGTCCCACTGGTCCAAACAGTAGTAAAAGTCCCATCTTGGGTTTTAAAGTAACGAAATATTAATTAAAAGAGCCTGTTAAATGTGATAAAATGTTCTGTGTAAACATTGTTTTATGACAGCAAAACCATGGGTTTTTATTAATTGAACCACTATGTTCAATTAGTTTACATTTATAGTGTGAAAGCATAGAGTAAGCTTGATAGTAACAACACTTAATTTTCTACAATCGCTGTTGAGCACAGATTAAGAAAATATTTCAGTAAAAGTTTCAGTAAAAATATGCTTTTAACTAAAATATTTGCCAATATTACGTATGCAGTGCTTGTTCCGTACTATAAAGCAAATATAAAAGACAATATTATCATCTGACCTTTTTAAAAGATAAAACCCTGTTATGAAACCAATAAATTGTCTTTTGACATAAGAGGGGTTCTAAAACCTGTGTATGTATATATATTTTCTTGATCGAGAAAGTCAACATTGGATTTATAAATATATGAACTTGATCCATAAGTCGCGGGTAACTGCAAGTGGAAGTACAAAGCAATACACCAGACAGTAAATGCAATTTTTGAGTAAGGAAATTGTATTTCTTCCATTTTTTTATGCATCCTATTATTTTCTAAATAATTTAATTAAGAATGTTGAGAACTTCCGTTTGGGACTTTCACTTTGGTCAAAAATATGACTGATATTACAAAATCAGTTGGAATAATATATGGAATAATACTATCAATCAAATATGAGGAATGTCAGATGCAATGCGCTGCGGAGGATTTCGCATGAAGCCGCGGTGTGTGTGTGTGTGTGTGTGTGTGTGTGTGTGTGTGTGTGTGTGTGTGCGTGCGCGTATGTGTGTGTGTGTGCCAGCGTGCGTGCGTGCGTGCGTGCGTGTGTGTGTGTGTGTGTGTGTGTGTGTGTGTGTGTGTGTGTGTGTGTGTGTGTGTGTGTGTGTGTGTGTGTTCCATTGTTGAGTTTGCTTTGTGTTCCGATGAAGAAAATATACATTCATACATAGAACTGAGAAATAAAAAAACAAATACTTCCGGTATAAGGTGGAAGTTCTTAACAAGTTCGTGCAGCGTTTCCAAATTATCATGTAATAATAAGAAACCTATTTCTTTTTTTCTTACTATATTCCGAGAAAGAATGGCTCAGTGAGGCCCATGTTCTTATCTTTTTTCCTTAAAATACTGTAAAACGCCATATCATAATGTCACAAAGTGTTTCGGAAAACGTTATCGATCTTTCTCTCTATCTTCCTAAGACATTAAAATATTTTTTTAAATTGACCAAGTCGGTAGTTTTTAAGGTTACCGCTTAGCAAAACATTTACTTAATACTTTCGTTTACAAGACACCATCTGTCGATCATAACATCAATTTAATAATGGCATAAATGGTGCCTTACGTTTGCTCCATACCGCTAATTGAATAGTGTTATTAGAGGTTATTAAAGGTTATTCCCAACGTCAATTTCACAATAATTTTTGGCCCTAATTTGATGTTATTAAGGGATATGTGATAATATTTATGTAATAAGTAACATGTTTATAGTGTCTTTCTTTACACAAATACAGAGAATAATTGTAAGTTTATCATGTAACACCTGGTTGTCATAATTTTCACTTAAACTCAGGAACGCTACCAGGAAATAACGTGATACACATTATTATGTGATATCACGGCTAAAGTTAGCGTTACGCGTGGGTGTGAAGCTACTCAAAGCGCAGTTCGGTCTATTTTTCCTCTCCGAGTGTTAGCCGGAAACCTGTGACAGTCGAGGGCCACTAATGAATGTTCCCACTTCATGGCAAATTGGAGCTTTCGCTTTCCCAGTAAGTCGTTAGATTACGTCAAACGTCCCACAGCTTGATCCGGGCTGAATAGAACCGATACCAGTAAAAATGCTCTCAGCATGCATCTATTCCTTTGAAAGTCATTTATTTGCCTAGTATTTTTCTGATTTCTATAAGTTTCTTTAATATAATATAATGTTTACCTGTACATACGAACAGAGTTATGCTTATATCTAATTTCCTGTTAAAAAGCCTTCAATGTTGTACTGTTCACAGCTTATCATAATCTGGAAATTGCATTCTATTAACCAGTACTACATAATCTGTTGTGGTGTATACACTTACACTTTCTAGGAGGAATTAATTTTAAACATTGATACCACAGATATCTTGGTATATATCCACTTATCATTATTTATTATTTTAAGAAGGTCCAGGCAGTTTTCAGTTGGGATTTTCTTTAGTATTTGTTATTTTTAAGAAATATTTTGTTACAGCTTGAAAGACATAATTTCTAAATATATGGAAATTATATTTTTTTTATTATTTAATGAGGAGTGGTATGAATTTAAATTAGAAATTGCGGAACTTTATTCAGGCCTCAAAAACAGTAGATGAAAGAGTATAATTTGCACGGTATTTACATGAATGATGATTGGAGGAAATAACATGTTTTATACAGGTAAAAATACCTGTATATAAAAATACCTAATTTCCCTACGTAACCTTTTATTACAAAACTAATCATTAAAATAAATTATATGTAATTAAAATATATGGGATTTAAAGCCATAAATCAATAAAATCCAATTCATTCTCACAATTTATAACTAATGGACATAATTTTAGCGTGGGTATTTTGATCTTTAGCCGTTTTTTTGGACCTGACTAAAAGAGACCTAAATTTCCTAAATTAAAATGATTACAATTTTCTTTCGGAGCGATTAAACCATTTCCATTTTTTCTATCTTTAACGAGTTTGCTTAAGAGTTTATAAATAATGCACTGAAAATCGACCCTACAAATTTAAAAGACAGCCTGTCAGCAATGTGCAACCAGCACATCAATTTCTATAACCGTTATACAGGAAAGCCAGATAAAAATATAAACACATATTATGTAGCTATCCGTTCTATTCATATCACATATAACACGTCTGGTCTTAATCCATGTTCAGACAGATAAAAGCCGATTGAGTTAAAATACCGTAACAAGTAGTGTGTCAGTAAACATTATGATATATGATTTATTCAATGAGAGGGTCTGATACACACAAGGGAACTTCCGTTTACTGTATATTATGCGATGTTGAACATTACTCCAATACATGAATACCAAGGATTATAATTTTTATAAATGACTTTATGGACTAAACTAGGATCACAACTAGAGTTGTATATTTAATGTTAATAAAACACGATACAACGGAGAATCGAAGGACTCGACTAAATACTACGAAAGAGTTTTCACATAGACGGACAGACAGACGGACGGACTGCACTTTTGATAAAAAAATATTACAGTTCTTCCTTGAACCATGAGATTTATACGCCAATTTCCAGGTCTCTAGAAACTTTCTATTAAGAACCAATATTATGATACTAATACTATTGTTATTGATACGAAAATTATGGCAGCTCTCCCTTGAACCAAGAGAAACCTGTAAACCGATTGTCAAATGTCTAGGAACCTTCTATTAAGAACTGTTACGCAGGCGGATATATACGTAAGGCCTACACTTTGACCTTTTGATACAAAAATTATGCCAGTTCTTCCGTGAACCAAGATATACACACACCAATTGTCAAATGACTAGGAACCTTCTATTAAGAACTGCTACGCAGAAGGATATATACGTAAGGCCTACACTTTGATCTTTTGATACAAAAATTATGCCAGTTCTTCCGTGAACCAAGATATACACACACCAATTGTCAAATGACTAGGAACCTTCTATTAAGACCTGTTACGCAGACGGATATATACGTAAGGCCTACACTTTGACCTTTTGATACCAACATTATGACAGTTCTTCCGTGAACCAAGATATACACACACCAATTGTCAAATGTCTAGGAACCTTCTATTAAGAACTGTTACGCAGACGGATATATAGTAAGGCCTACACTGTGATCTTTTGATACAAAAATTATGCCAGTTCTTCCGTGAACCAAGATATACACACACCAATTGTCAAATGACTAGGAACCTTCTATTAAGAACTGTTACGCAGACGGATATATACGTATTGCCTACTCTTAGACCTTTTTATACCAAAATTATGACAGTTCTTCCGTGAACCAAGATATACACCCACCAATTGTCAAATGACTAGGAACCTTCTATTAAGAACTGCTACGCAGACGGATATATACGTAAGGCCTACACTTTGATCTTTTGATACAAAAATTATGACAGTTCTTCTGTGAACCAAGAGATACACACACCAATTGTCAAATGTCTAGGAACCTTCTATTAAGAACTGTTACGCAGACGGATATATAGTAAGGCCTACACTTTGATCTTTTGATACAAAAATTATGCCAGTTCTTCCGTGAACCAAGATATACACACACCAATTGTCAAATGACTAGGAACCTTCTATTAAGAACTGTTACGCAGACGGATATATACGTATTGCCTACTCTTAGACCTTTTTATACCAAAATTATGACAGTTCTTCCTTGAACCAAGAGAAACTTATCCACCAATTGTCAAATGACTAGGAACCTTCTATTAAGACCTGTTACGCAGACGGATATATACGTAAGGCCTACACTTTGACCTTTTGATACCAACATTATGCCAGTTCTTCCGTGAACCAAGATATACACACACCAATTGTCAAATGACTAGGAACCTTCTATTAAGACCTGTTACGCAGACGGATATATACGTAAGGCCTACACTTTGACCTTTTGATACCAACATTATGACAGTTCTTCCGTGAACCAAGATATACACACACCAATTGTCAAATGTCTAGGAACCTTCTATTAAGAACTGTTACGCAGACGGATATATATAGTAAGGCCTACACTTTGATCTTTTGATACAAAAATTATGACAGTTCTTCCGTGAACCAAGATATACACACACCAATTGTCAAATGTCTAGGAACCTTCTATTAAGAACTGTTACGCAGACGGATATATACGTATTGCCTACTCTTAGACCTTTTTATACCAAAATTATGACAGCTCTTCCGTGAACCAAGAGAAACTTACCCACCAATTGTCAAATTTGACTAGGAACCTTCTATTAAGAACTGCTACGCAGGCGGATATATACGTAAGGCCTACACTTTGATCTTTTGATACAAAAATTATGACAGTTCTTCTGTGAACCAAGAGATACACACACCAATTGTCAAATGTCTAGGAACCTTCTATTAAGAACTGTTACGCAGACGGATATATAGTAAGGCCTACACTTTGATCTTTTGATACAAAAATTATGCCAGTTCTTCCGTGAACCAAGATATACACACACCAATTGTCAAATGACTAGGAACCTTCTATTATGAACTGTTACGCAGACGGATATATATGTAGGCCTACTCTTAGACCTTTTTATACCAAAATTATGACAGTTCTTCCTTGAACCAAGAGAGAAACTTATCCACCAATTGTCAAATGACTAGGAACCTTCTATTAAGAACTGCTACGCAGACGGATATATACGTAAGGCCTACACTTTGATCTTTTGATACAAAAATTATGACAGTTCTTCTGTGAACCAAGAGATACACACACCAATTGTCAAATGTCTAGGAACCTTCTATTAAGAACTGTTACGCAGACGGATATATACGTATTGCCTACTCTTAGACCTTTTTATACCAGAATTATGACAGTTGTTCCTTGAACCAAGAGAAACTTATCCACCAATTGCCAAATTTCTAGGAACCTTCTATTAAGAACTGTTACGCAGGCGGATATATACGTAAGGCCTACACTTTGACCTTTTGATACCAAAATTATGACAGTTCTTCCTTGAACCAAGAGAAACTTATCCACCAATTGCCTAATTTCTAGGAACCTTCTATTAAGAACTGTTACGCAGGCGGATATATACGTAAGGCCTACACTTTGACCTTTTGATACAAAAATTATGCCAGTTCTTCCGTGAACCAAGATATACACACACCAATTGTCAAATGACTAGGAACCTTCTATTAAGAACTGTTACGCAGACGGATATATACGTAAGGCCTACACTTTGATCTTTTGATACAAAAATTATGCCAGTTCTTCCTTGAACCAAGAGAAACTTATCCACCAATTGCCAAATTTCTAGGAACCTTCTATTAAGAACTGTTACACAGACGGATATATACGTAAGGCTTGCCCTTTGATCGTTTGACCCATGAATAGGGTTCTTCTTTGATATATCAGAAACCTTAGTACCAAGTATCTACGACTTTTATTGTTATCACCTTGACGGTAAAATAACGGAATTTTTGAAAATATAGGAAGCTAGACGTCAGAATGCATATTAATGAATCATTCAATTTTCTTTTTGTAATTTATATTATATTAAAACTCAATACATTGTTTTGTAGGAATATTTTATATGATTTGCTGAAATATTATGTATATTTATATGCATAGACAGTATGTA
Source organism: Homalodisca vitripennis (assembly GCF_021130785.1). NCBI lineage: Eukaryota > Metazoa > Arthropoda > Insecta > Hemiptera > Cicadellidae > Homalodisca > Homalodisca vitripennis. The sequence goes on from NC_060213.1 coordinate 64,834,509, forward strand.
TAAATATAAATTTGTATCTACTTTGCTGGAACACATAACTCAGTATACTAAGTATAGCCATGCCGTTGTGATAAAAAATACGACAGTATCTTTCATTAAATCAAGGATTTTTCAGTCTCAACAATAGATTTATACATGTTTTTTTTGTATATTTTTCGAAGCAAACGTTCCCCACCACCCCACACCGTCGAATAATTGTAGCCAAGGTTTCTGTGGATTTAAAGAAACATTCCCCTCCCCCCGCTCCTGTGTTACGATTCCGAGCTGCTCGCTTCTAATTAACTTTTAATTATGAACATTGTACGAATATCTGAAAAAAGAGTAGGAGATTGATTTCCCCGCAAAAACGTAGATCGATCTTACCAAGTGGATAGAATTACAATTTTAAACATATTCCAACTGACTTCTGCACTTGGAATATCACTCGTTACCAAAAACATTAACAGTTGAGCCTCATAACCATATACTACAACAAGCAATGTTGTTTTTAGCACTACAGGAAATGTCAATGTTGTTTGAGTAGTATCCCAAAGGTTTATATTCTGCTAAGTACACGGTTGATTATACTGTTTATGTAGACGGTGAGCAAAGTCTGGCAATGGGGGTTTAGGAATATTCATAACAAAAATTTTAATTAGCAATGCGTTTCTCAAACATTAAACAAAACTCCTTTGATATAACTGCTCACTTAAAAATACAGATAATCTTAGATAACTTAAATAATCAGATGTAAAAAAAAACATATTATTAAACACGCCTCCTTCGTTATTAAAAGTACTTTACTGATATATGAGGATCTACAAGTATAAAAGGGTTTCAAACATTTAATATCGATATTTGTTGCAACAACAAAAAACACGACGTTTCAGGGACTGGCATCTACACTCTTCCTAACGTGTCAAGTGGTTGAAACATGGTCAGAATACAGAAGCTGTATCAAACTAAATATCTTAATGTTAATTGACATTTACATCCCTCTAGCGTAAATATAACTTCTCAGATAAAGAAGATTCAAAATCCACCAAGTTCTATGAATGTTCCCATGTCTATTCACTACTTGTTTTGCCTTATTGGTACGTACTAAAAGTGGGAAACCTATTAAAACCATCTTTTAGCAATCCAGCTAATTTTAAAAATAGCAATTAAATAATTTAATTTGAATAAGATCCATATAATTGGGTTGAATTTTGATAGAATCATATCTAATCCAATACTCACTTTATGATGTACCCTTCAATCAGATTCATTCCCTCCCCCACCCAAACCCAATTCTTAATTAAGGCACTTCACTTGACTCCTTTTTGTGAAGCTTCGCCATGTTAATGCTAGTGTATTGAATAATTGAGATATTATGTTTTTCGTAGTTTTTTTTTTAATAAACGAGCTTTACAAAATTAAGATGGATGGGACAATAATTTCACTAAAATAAAAAAAACCCGTTCTGAAAAAGGATAATTACGAGTGTAACAAGTGTTGAAGTGTAACAGTTATCTTTTGAGAATTCAAAGTTTTAAACAGACTAGTCTGACTCCTATTAATTGGAACCCAATCTTGTTGATGGGAAAATCAGGACGTGTGCCAAGTTACATGACGAACAAGTCCATTGAGTGTCGAGCTTCAACATTGTTTGAAAGCGGAGACATGTAAAAGTTATAACAAGCGGGAATTACAGTCTGAGGTCTGTACGTGGTGACGTACACGACTTCTAGTCTGATTCTAAGCGGCTTCGGTGAATCAACAGCTGCGCGCAGGCTTCCGACTTCAAACATCTTGATTGTGTTCTAACTTGGTTAATTTCCTGCGAATTGTGTATCGTACCACAACACAACACACTCAAGGCCTATCAACTTCGGTGTTGTAATTGTGTGGGAACTATTGTGTCTCATAAATAGTTACAGCAATCCCAGTAAAGGGTTCTATAGTTTTTAAACTCTTAAATAAGTATTTAACAGCGAATCTTGTTAAATGCTTTGATAATTATTTTGAAAGAGCTTAACTTTAGAAATATAATAAATAACTTTAAAGTGTATCTTTATAAATGATTGACAAGAATAAAATAGTAATACGTGGGAGGAATATATCAGTACTGAGCTAAATTCAAATTATATCTCAAAACGATGAAGGTTCAGGAAGAGTAACTAATTTTTTTATAACCTAATTATTCATAATATAAATTAGTTTTGTAAATAAAATTTGTATATATGATCCTGCAAAAAAATCTATGGAACCACTCCGATTCACATACAGTGTTGAAATAATCATGGGATTGAAAAGATATGAATTGGAAGGAATTTAATTCAATTAAACTAAATTAAAGGAATTTTAGCATAACGCTTATCATTTAAATTTTAAAACGACATCTACCACTTAGAATGATAAAATATAAAGTAAAGAATACAGGTGCAAGAGTAGATCTCTAAGGGACGCCATATTTTTCGTTCCTATAAAAATATAAAACAGTTTGCAAGTTTCAATATAATTAATCACCATTTAAGAGAGGCCAGCGAGTTCAATAGAAGTCTTTTGATATTCCTTTACAATACTGAAGAGAAATATTTTAAATGAACCAAGAGTATTGTTTGCTTCTTAGAATACAATTTGCGCGTAAAGATAGTACTGTAATTTAGTTATAAAAAAATGATGCTTATCAAAGTAAACGCAACCAGCATTCTTATAATAGTTTAATATAATTATAACAGTGTATAATAGTTGCGTATACATTTATTGCATTGGGATTTACTGTTTAAATAAGTAAACAAATAGTTATAAGTATGGGAATTACAATAATGGTATATTTGTACAGCAAGAGTGGTGATGACGAGACTACGGAAGAGCTTCTAGAAGGTAACAAGGCGTTTTATTGGCTGCTATCTTGTTATCTGCTGCCATATTGGTGAGTGAGCAGCGTATCACATTGGGACTCGAATCTCTTCATCGTCACTACATGTCGTCATGCTTCAATGGGACTATTCTCGCTACCTTATCTGCTGCCGTATTGGTGAGTGAGCAGCGTATCACATTGGGACTCGAATCTCTTCATCGTCACTAAATGTCATCATGCTTCAATGGGTCCCGTCTTGATATCTTGTTATCTGCCGCCGTTAAGACTCGCATTTATTCATCAACACTACACTTCGTCATGCTTCAATATGTCTCTTCTCACTAATTTTTTATCTGCTGTCGTATTGGTGAAGTCAGTAGCGTATCACATTGCAAATCGCATCTCTTTATCAACACTACACTTCGTCCTGCTTCAATATGTCTCTTCTCACTAATTTTTTATCTGCTGTCGTATTGGTGAAGTCAGTAGCGTATCACATTGCAAATCGCATCTCTTTATCAACACTACACTTCGTCCTGCTTCAATATGTCTCTTCTCACTAATTTTTTATCTGCTGTCGTATTGGTGAAGTCAGTAGCGTATCACATTGCGGACCGCATCTCTTTATCAACACTACACTTCGTCCTGCTTCAATATGTCTCTTCTCACTAATTTTTATCTGCTGTCGTATTGGTGAAGTCAGTAGCGTATCACATTGGGAATCGCATCTCTTTATCAATACTACACTTCGTCCTGCTTTAAGCGTTCTCTTGTCGTCGACAGTTTCAAATTGGAGTATTTATGTTATTCAAATTTCACTTATTACTTGTTCACATAATTCAATATAGTTAGGTTGTGCCTCTTGTACGTTAAAGTGTATTATAATTTACAAAAAAAGAGATAATAACCCAGATATAAACACAGTGTGTATGATAATCAACGACGAATCGCATGAGTGATCTATTCATTATCCCCCCCATAGTGTCATCCCTTTTTTGCGGTGCTGAAGAAAGAGACGACATTGATTTTCTTGTTAGTATCTTACTTTCGCCAGTGCTTGTGTGATGTGTTCTTGAATTCTCGTAATCGTGCTTGGGACTTGCATCCTGTGCAGTGACAACACATGGACTAGATTCAAAGCAGCTTTCGGGTGTGTATGAGACCTTTTCTTTCCCCTCCTTTCTTTTTTCTGTTCTTTATTTTGTATGTATTAATATCTCTCCCACTACCTGATGAAGAGGATAGATTTCAATCCTCGAAACGTTGTATAATACATTTTGTAACATATACAAATGGCAAATGCCTGATATTCTGTGATCCTTTACAGTCTTCTATAGCAAATTTTAAACAAAGAATTGATGTAGGTAAATAACTATATCTATTTCAAAATGCAAGATTTACCATATGAAAAAGCTGAGCGTTCTTTGATTACCTAATCTGTAATGGCATTAAATATCATCATATTAAGTGCAATATTTTCAAATTTAACAGCAAAAATAAAAATAAAAACTTTTTAATAAGATTTCATACTTCTTTTGAACCAAGGGATATCACCTTATTTTCAGTCATAATATATTAACTTACTTCGAGAACGAAGGATTATAATAGACACGGATTAAAAAAAAGACTATACTGTTAGACATTACTGTTAAAAGCAAAATATTTACTAATAATTAAAAACAGCATACATTTTACTTACATTTGCATTATTTAAGTCGTATTAAAAGAAATGAAAACAATACCTTTTTGGGTATATTTACACAATTTTCATATCTGTAAAAGATGCAGATTTTCCTTGGCTGTTTAGGCCTTAATAAAAATGAGCTTTATAATTTTTTACTAAATAATACTATAAAATACAATAGTAAAATATTTGTAAAATTTGTAAATGATAAAAAGTGAATTATCGACACAAAGTTATAACTAGCCAATTTACATAGTATAGCAGTGAAACATCTTATAACGTACAAAACAGACAAATACATAAGTATCAATGATAATGTGCAGGCCTACTTACGTATTGAGCTCAAGGTCGAGGCGAAATTTGTGGTTGAATGCTTTGATGAGCAATGAAGTACGGTGGAAATGTTTTTCCCGTCTGGAATAGAAAAAACAGGAAATAAGTCATCGTGTCTCTGTATCCTACTTGTAATACACAGAGTATAAATATTACATTATTACATATAGTAGTGCAAAACAATATAGATTGTAATAAGATTACTACTTTCTGTAAGACACCGGACAAACAATATGAGGTAAATACGTAGTTTATAAATGATACTAAATCTTTGCCCTCCCGTTCTTATAAGGAAAACTCTGTCACGAATAACAGGATATAGGAATGCTGAAACAATTTCAAACTTGGTACGGCAATTGAACTTTCAAATATCTTGAAAAACTGTTTTTAAATTGATAACTTATTTTTTATCAAACATAAATTGTTCTGGAATGCTGAAAACGAGAGAGTTACTAAATATGTAATAAGTAATTTTTGGTATCTTGAACGGTTTTCGAGATATTGGTTAAATTTAAAGTCCTTAAGAACTTTTCTATCACCAAGGGAAGGTTATTGCTGAAAAAGTTCAATATAGGCACAGACATTGATATTTTACATACCTCGCCTAAATTCGTTAGACTGGTTTGCCATCTCTGTCCATTATTGCGGCCGTAAAAAATTTTTAATAATTCATAACTCCGTTATTTATAATTACAGTGAAAAAAAAAAAAACTCTAGAAGGCTTGTAACATTTCCTATACTCTTGCTATAAACACTGTTTTTGTATCTCAAACAATTTTCAAGATATAGAAAGAAACATGCAAATCGCATTAGAATAAATTGATATCCTTTGAGGTGTCATAAAATCTACCTTCTTCTTCCAACAGAGCTGGAAACTAATTATTATTTTGAATTGTTAATGGATAAAAAATGTGTTTTGCTCTAGTTTTAGAGACCATTTATGTGTAATATGCATATTAAGAGAATTACTTTGTTATTTTTAAATCTTTTTTCAGTGGGTGTTGAAGACGTTTTCACATTATTCCAAGGCGTAAATCCAGTAAAGTTAAAAATCAGTAAAATTCTTTTATATATATTTTACGTTATCACGAAATTCACGTCAAAATTACGTAACATACTGTGCATTTACGTTCTCAATATTGAACACTTAGCAATGTACCTAACGCAATATTTCATTACAAACCTACAAGCATATGGTTTATGGTAAAACATGTATGAGTACTGGATACCACTAAAGTTATAATGATGTTTTACATTGTACAATATAAATTACAGCTTTGAAATGATTCCAAAAATAAGTTAATACTAAGTCGCATACTCACGGTCGATATAAAATATTTCAACCGTTTCAACGAGAATGAGCAAAAAAGTTCACCTATTATTTATTCACCCATATGCTACACAAATTAAAATTAGTACAACAGGGTAGAAGTCCATTCATATATAAAAACAACTATAGAAATATGCATTGCTCATATGAATGAAGGCTATTGGTCGAGTATTCGATGGAATGAAAAGAAAGCGTATACATTGATGTTTCGTAATTTTACCACACAAACAAGATCCAACAGGTTGTGGCTAAACCTAATTATTCGGTTAGTCGCTACCTGTAGAGCTTTTTGCAAGATACAGGGTAAAGGAGCGGGGGGGGGGGTTCGATATCAGAAAATGTATTACAATCTATTGGATTAACCTCTATCTGAAATATATGTATTTGTATGTACGTGACCACGACTTCACAAGGTTGAGGACTTTTTTGTACTAAATATAATTTAATTACATGACAAAATCATCAATAGGGTATTTGCCTTTTCCTTTGTTTGCGATGTTAAACCACAATCCTAATAATATTATATACATTTGTTTGTTTGTTTTGCTTTCACGCGGAAACTAATTAAAAGATTGTAGTTAAATTTTACATGGACATTGTTACGGTCCCTGGTATGAATATAGGACTACATTATTTTGCAATCTGAGAGCTCATTTTTGATGAGGGGTTTTTTAATAGAAGGGAACACATCCGGATAAAACAACTGTCTGTAGGATTCTGTTAAAATGAAGAGTGGGGATTAAGTAATAAAAGTTTAAACCAAACCAAGTGCTAAATTACTTTTAATAAGCGATTTTTATACATATATATATATATATATATATATATATATATATATATATATATAAAGGATTTTATTATATTTATTTACTTTTGTGTTGCTGATCAAATAAACAACTTTTTTATATGAAGACAAAACTGTTTTTTTTAAATTTTTTAACTGTAATTTTTTTCCGATTGTTTGATATTTTCAATATATGTTATTAGATCAAATTTGAAGTTATAATATTTAACACCCCAGCAATCGGGAATTTTGACTTTATTAAGCAAAAATATTTCCTTTATCAATTTGACTTCAATTGTATATTATGTGTTGTGAACTATGACATAGTTATTTGGTAAAAACATATAGTATTTTAATAAAATACGAAGAAATCATTGCAATTCTGAATAAACCTGTAATTCATACGTCACGTTACAAATTATATTATTTTACTAGCGATTTGGTACTGAAATAATTCAAATATAAGTTTTTATAACAGTTTATAAATTAACTAGCTTCAACCTGCGACTTTGCATGAAACCTCTGCTGAAAACATGGATATCGTGGACATATTTATTTTGACATTGTTAACTCTCGCGGGATTATAGAAGGTATTTAGCCTCCTGCTCCATTTAGGATTTAAATTAAAAAGAGCAGTTTTTTCAGACTCAGAAGTAGGAGAGTAAAATAGGTTTTATAAGTACTTGTGAAATAAATAAAGCTTCTCTCCAATATCCTAAGGGGTTTTAGTGAATAGCTCCAAATTTCAATATCAATTAAAACTACTAAAGCCCAGAGTGGAGAAATCCTAAAGTCTAAGTCCTTAGATGTTCAGTTAACTTATGGTGTAATAAATATTGAGGCTCTATGTAGTTTTTACACAAAATTAGGCATATTTTAGGTAAATATTAATACAGTGTTCATGGTTAAGAGCTTCAGGTATGAATGAGCACTTCTAGTTGGAATTAATTATATTCAGTCACAGGAGTTTCCTTCTCCTCTTTTTTCTTGATCGAACGATTTAGCTGATAGATATTTCCAAGAATCTAAGAATCTATCAATTAAATGCAAAGATGAAAATATCAATTTTGTTTTTCTAAAACATTGCAACAATCTGAGAGGGAATTTGAGATCATCTGTACAGATATTGATGGGACATAGAACTCTCATCCCAACTTATAAAAATCAATTAGTCCACACTTGGTCAAGTATGTGTAAAAGCAACTAAATAATCATCAAAGCTAGAGAAAAATATTTGGTGACAAGGGAAAGAAAGAAGTAACCTTTGCATTTGGTGATCAAATTCTTCATCAAAATACAAAAAAAAAAAACACTTTGGAGGCTAACCGAATACATATAGATTGGGTCGGAACCCAGATCATTCGATTTAAAGATAGTCTGCACATAAAAGAAAGAAAGATGACATATGTATATTCTATTGAGCTTGTATCAACTGATATTATTGTATCTGCAGTAATTTGATAATTTCCTTATTGACATGTTGCGATTTTTGGGTTAGAACACAAATAAATATTATTCAATCGTTTTTATGGTTAATTATAACCTTTATAGTTGACAAGTGCTAACATTATATTAATAATGTAATACTTCTTTATAACATTGTTCATTTTATGTAACAGAGAAAGTAATGAGTTTAAAATATAAAGAATTATGTAAGACTTAATGTCGTTGAACTTTAAACAGACCTGTAAATGAAAAGTTTCAAAGGACTCAGGAAGTTTTATGTCTTGATGTAATTTAAATTGTGGTTGAAGCAAGGAAATACAATATTAATGAAATTAAATTCCAGAAATTAATTTGAATTTGTAGTAAAACGGAAAATAATGCAGTTTATTTTTCGTGTTGCTACAATTTGTATGTGTCTATTGCACAACTTCATTAAAGTCGTATTTTAGTCGTTTTTGAGAAACTGTGTCGGTTTCCTGGACGTTTTTCTAAACAGGTTTAAAGAAATAACTGTTACAAGGATGAAAATAGTTTTGTATGATAAAAAGCAACCGGTTATAACTGTATGCAACGTTGTGATATATTAAATAGCCTTCTTGGAATATCGACACCAATAAATTTAAGTACTACATGAAACAAATCTCATACGGTTACAAAAAAACAATATGAATTCGGTTGACAACCTTTTATATGACAACCTGTTTAGGTTGTTTGATCTGCCTAATCAAAAGTATTTCTAGGGTATCCCCTGTTGTATGAAGGAGGGTAGCCTTAGAAAGAGCTTTAGTAAGTTTCATTTTGTAAATTTTGAAATCAGAAGCGTTTGTAGACAAGGATTTGGCTCTAATGGAAAGACTTTTTGGTATGTACTTTTTGACGTGATTTGGATGGCAGCTACTGTAATGTAGGTAATTCATTTTAATACCCTTAATATGTATTTTGGCTTTTAAAATATGATTTTCTAGAAAACTTCAACATCCAAAAAAGTGACGATTTTTGTTATTAATATTCCAATTAAAGTTAAGACATGAAAATTTATTTAAACTATCAAGGAACTGATGAAGTTTCTCTAAACCATGATTCCAGATTCCAAAAATGTCCTCTATAATTCTGAGCCACAACAGAGAAAGGAAATTTTTAGTGTTAAGAAAATTTTGTTCTACAAATCCAATAAAAAGGTTGGCGTATGATGTATGCCATTCGAGTACCCATCGCCGTTCCTTTAATTTGGAGATAATTCTGATCCATGAATTTGAAATTGTAAATGAATGAGTGAGGTTAGAATGTTAGTTAAAGGTTTAGTGTTATTTGGATTTGTTTCAAGAAAATGTGAAGCGGCTTCCAGACCACCTTGATGTGGAATGTTAGTGTAAAGCGATTCTACATCTATCGTTACAAGAATCGTCTCATCAGAAAGTGGCTGGTGAATATCCTTGAGTCTTGATAAAAAGTGTCCGGTGTCTTTGATGAAGGATGGAAGATTTCTTACCAGGCGTTGCAGGTTGTCATCTACGAATACTGAAATTCGCTCTGTAGGAGGACCGATGCTTACTACGATAGGTCTGTCAGGAGTTGGTCTCGATGGTTTATGTATATATATATCAATATTTATTACACATATTACACAAGAGTATGTATTTAATCAAATACAACGAGCAAACTGTCCCTTCCGTGAAGAAATGATTTAACATTCAGATTTTGAAAGTGAAAGCACGTTCTCTTATATTTTCATTCGCTAAAATTGTTGTACGAACGTGACGAGCGAAAAGGGTGGTGAGGTAGTTTTATGAAAGCAAATGATTAAAATCACGCCCTTAGTTTCCATCAAAGGGTAGGACAGACGGACGGGCAGTCGGACAGGGCCGTTGAAATGATACACACAGTCGAGCTGCGGAACGCATTTTAATTAACAGTTCCTTAATAGATTGAAAGTTTTAATATGAATGTTTCCAATGAACGAATAAATCCAGAAATCAAATAAAGCTCTATATGAAATTCTAAAAAATGCAAACGCCAACAAAAACTCTAATTTAAACTCGTCCATGAGCTGAGGGGAGGGGATATTGAAAAAGTTGATATTGCGTCAGAGAAATTAAAGTTGTCCTTGCCAACGACGAAACCGCCGGGTCACCCAACTCGCTAAACGATAAATAAACGGCAAGTGAGAAGTACGTGACATAAGTTTTATTAATTATTGATTTTAATTTTATTATTAACAATTTAAGCCAGTTTCAAAGTTACGTTTCAGAAATGTTCGTTTTGTTAACGATATGTATGTTATAATATGTTAGTTATACGTTACAACTCTTACATTGGAGGATTTAAGCTTATGGAAGAAGATTCGTTCAATTATTTATTTCCTAATACCGTAAACTGAACGTAACCTATCTTCATATGAAATAGGTTTGAAATAAAAACACACAGTATTGTATAAAATCAACTAGTTTGGGAAATGGATTTACCATTGAAAATAAAAAGTATGATTTGTTTATATTAAAATTTACACTGCACTTATGGTTTAAATGCACTATGTAGCTTTCATTTTTATAAGGAGGTTCGTTCTACGCCAATGGTATTTGAATTGAACATACTAAACTTTTATACAGTAAAAAAGTCGAAACCTACTTAAAAATATTTTTGATTTCCTCGGGAATTGAACGGGGCAATCCAGTGGATGTCTAGAAGCGATAAATTACTAACAAAAATATCGAGATATTGGGGTAAAAGGATTGTTGGATAGGACTTGTCTACTATAGAGAACTACTGTTGGAGTGAATGGAGCAACCTATATTTTAGGTCTCTTAGGACAGGAAGCTTATAAATTGCACTTAGTCATATAAAGACCTTTGCGCTGCTTTTGGAATGACAGGATATTCAGAATGGGTAAGGTTAGAGGGTAGGATCCGCCTTCTACCGAAATCCATGAGGAGAAATTAGGGCACTAATCTCAAAGTCATGTCCGCGCGGAATAAAGGGAGGCCAGCTCTGAACCAGCCTCTCCAGTCAAAGCAGGCAGGGGGTGGCACACCCTTGTTGAGGCTAGCAAGAACCTTCCCAACAGCCATCTCCCGCAGTAGACTAGACCTATCGAATTACCCTTGTACCCCAGAATCTTGACATTTGCGGTTAGTGATGTGTCACTCCTGGACATCCGAAAGGTAGCCCTGATATAAGTGATACATCGGTTTTTGCTGTGCCCACTGGTAGATTCAACTGGAAGGTATAAACCAGCCGGAAGGGATTCCTGCTGGGTTAGGGGCGACCTAAGTACTACTTGCTCCAAGCCTAAACATGAAGTAGTATTGCCTCCTAGCCACTTTCACTGCAAAAGACTAGCCGCCTCTTGTTCTAAGGACATGGCAAATAAATACCCGTTATCTAACTTCGATGGGTGGGTAAAACATGAGGTAGCCACTATCCCCACCTTTCCCATCCTGAATATCGTGTCGCTCCAGAAGCTAACGCGAATGTTCTCTTAGAACTAAGATAATGAGTGGTTTCCTCAGCTGTCTTAAGTGAACAAAGTATAAAAACATAGTATTGGGGTGGAATATTAAATAAACCATCCTTATGAGTATGATTGTTTGAAACAACATGACATTAAACACTTGACAACGGCAAATGCTTTACGGTGCGGAGGATGTTTGATGTCACACAAAACAGACCAGCATTAAAGGTGTTAAAAATAGTGTCACCTTGTTGCAGAATCAGATCGCATATCATTTCGGTTCACTGAAAAATCACAAAGTATAGATGGCCAATGATGGAGGGTCGAATGAGTGTAGAGAAATTGTGAAAGCACTACAGCTAGTGTTGACTTTCACAACGGCTCTCAGGACAGTCTTGTGATCACGACGGTGATCAGAACCTATTTATCCTTTATAAATCAAGAGGCACCATCGATTAGCTACAATTAGGTGCAGTTACCATGGCAACGGCAGTTGTGATATCAGACAACTCGTTAGTTATTTCATTCTTTATTGAGCTTCGTTCGTGGTATTGCGGTGCTATTGCCACGTCCCACACAAATTTATATAACTATTTCAACGAAATAACCTTTTTAAAATTCAGTGTTTACGAAACATACAAAAATAGGAAAACTTTGGCAGTACTGCAAATTACTTGTTTCACTTACACTTCGCTTTCAAAAAGTCATGGTCCATTTTATGATTTATTGAAGTTCTTCTGTCACGTTTTATCTAAACTAAATAGTTTTTAGTAATTACTTTTTAAATGTAACACACCCATTGAAAGACATATTGCGATATAGGATGGTAACAACAAAGTAAGCCCACTCATCTTTAATGATACGAGTTTATTACAAAATGAATAGGAGGTATCTATCACACAAGCATTTATATACTGTCTCTTTTCCGAAAATGTTAACGAGTCAAACTCTACCATTAGCCTCCTACCAGAAGTCCTGTCAACAGAAAGATCTTAACGAAATTCAATACATTTTACATACATTAAACTTTTTCCTCAAACTAAATGGCGGCCGATTCCAAATAATGTTTATATGCGTGTTGCAGGTCAAATAGCTATAAACTTTGTATACGAGTAGACAACGTGTTTTGACATATTTCTCAGATATTTCTTATATAACAATTTCTTACTTCTTACCCACTACAAAAAAGAAAATGATATTTTCCATAATTCATTAATATTCAATTATGATATTGAAAGAGAACTCTTAATTATTGAACATAAGTTCTAAACTGTTTTAAAAGGCCCATTAAGAGTACAATTAATTTTAAACGGTATTCTATTTGAATTATCTTTGATTTGTTTTACTTCGTTGGAAAACAAATTAGTTTGATTCATGTAATTTATACAATTATTATAATAGGTGACATCTTATATAAATATCTTATTTTCCTATATTCAAATGTAGAATTTGTGTTGAACTTTACATTTTGTTGTACAAGCTATGAAGTAAAATGTATAGGTTTTCAATGAAATACGAAGGATGATTGTACTTATGTAATTAAAATCATATTCTTTTATTAAAATTATACTCAATCTAGCAACTACCGGCGGTATTGAATGCGATTTTCTTCTGAAAAACAGGACCATTGTGGGCATATTAGCCGGGGAGTAAACAGTTTTTATAAGTATTTGTGGAATAACTCAAATTGCCCTCCACTATTTTATACTGTTTTTTTATCGAAAACCTCAACAATTTCAGTAACAATTGAACTATTTCAGCTCATTGTTGCGAAATCCTGAAGTCAAAGTCTTTAGCTTTTTAGTTAAATTGATATATTATAACATTATTCATGGTTAAGAACTTCAGATATTAAGCAAAATTGCGTACGATATAGTCTGTTATATAATAGTGTTATTTTTTATATCTGTGTTAGATAATTGAACAAGCTCTGCATACGTAATATAGCAAACATTTACAGTTAAAAGAGCATTTTTCTAAAAATTCCAATTTTATTATATGGATAACCTCTGTGCTGAGCAGTGGTTACAGAAATGTTTGGGAAATCAAGTGATATCACTTTTAAGCTTACTTTATGCTTTCAATACTATAAATGTACAGACATTTTAAATGGTACTCTAAATAATTAAATATATGAGTTTTGTCTCGTTATAATGTTTAAAGCACTATTGATTAAATTTTAACATATTCTTCTTTGAATAAAAATGTTTTCTGTATGTTACTCGTTACTTTGTTACTCGTATTTAGGCCAAGGTTTGACCATATTTTATAACAGCGTGACCTCTTAGGAATTGTATCTTTCCTTGTGGGATACCCTGTATTTTTATAGTAGAAAAAAGTAAGAGAAACGGTACTATGCCTTCTCGGCAAAAAAATACGGGTTCATTTACGGAGGAGAATCTTTTTAACTGTACAGTCTAACGTGTTAAAGAAAATAAAACTTACTAACCAATATGTTGTATGTTTAGCCAGATATATGTATAAAACAGTATTTTTTATAATTAAGTCCATACGATTCTCAATGTTATTAACTCTGTAACAAGGGAATGAGTACAAAAAGGCACGGAATAGGAACAAAACTATTATGCGCGCCGGGCCTTTAGTGAAACTGTAACGCGATTACATTTGTTTCGTCCGAGTGCGCAGAAACAAAAGGCGTTATAAACACAATAATTGGTGAGCACAGGGAATTTAATTTCTGCACGGTTGGCAATCAATTTCATTAAGGTAATATAATTACCGCGAGCAGTGCTGCCAGGCTACAGGAGGGCGGATCAGGAGGTACTTGTTAAATGTGTGTCAGTGTTGCGCGGATTGACCGATAGGGGCGTGGCGATCGATTCTATTACTATGTGTACAGGTTGCTAGGTTACCGCCGCCTGGTGCGCGGCCATCATGGTTCCCGTGAACATCTCAATACAGAGAGCCAAGGCGCGTGGGACAGTCGGAGACAAATTAATAGGTTACGTTTATTTGTTCGTCTCCCTCGCGTATTTGCCCTTTGCATTTGATCTGGCCAACGTCCCTCACCCAAATTGGGTTCATTCCTGGAAAGTTTTCAGCCAAGCGTAAATTACACCGGGGACTGAAAGGGTGGCGTGACAAGAGAAGTTAATAAACATACACCCTTGCTTTGGCGTTTAAAATAGTACTGAGCAAGGGAATTTTGCTCATTTGCTTGAGGATAATCATGCCTGTTAGGGATGTTACATTTATACAACAGTACATGGCTTACATTGGAGTTAACTGAGATAAATTGATATTTCTGCATTATTACGACTACAATACTATTTGTAATGTTCTCAAGTAAGGGTTTCATATAATGAGTCTTGTTAGTTAGGATCACTGTGTATTAAATTTCCAATAAGAGAAAGCGAGGATTTTCATCGTAACGAATAATCCTCTGAATGACGTACTGAAGTACTTAAAACCAATACCAGAAATTGTTTTTGTCCTACGGACTGAGGTCATAATCTAATGAATTTAAACGTTGTACACACTTACAGTGCTTGTAACCTTTATCTTAGAATTCCTTTAATTGAGGCATTTAAGGTGAGTCTATTTGCCACAATAACCGCACAAGTTCTTGACTAGCATGGAAATTTTCCTCGTAATTTGCATTTGGCCTGGTTAAAAGTGCTAAGTCTAGATTAAACAACACTACATGATTTAGAAACAGTACGTGCTGAATTAACACTATTTATTAATATACCAAGTTTAATGCTAGTCATAAACTAGAACAGTACTACTGCAATTTGATTTTGGCTCCATGTAAAAGATGAGAGACTTTTCAGGATTGAGATATTATCACATTACTCAGACTGGGTAGGTACACAATTCTCTATATTAGTCACTAGTGTGGTCTGCTCAGTATGAAATCGTAAGTGCTTGAATATACTTAGAAGAGGAAATACTGAAAGAAACACATCTATCAGAATTATTGTGTCTTAGTTGAAAAAACCAGAAATACTAGTGCCAATCAACTTATGGAAAAAATAGTAGAAAAATATTGAGTTTTTAGTTTCATTTGAATGTACCCTCGCCCTTCCCTATGAAAATGGAGAATTTCAATTCATATTTTGCCATCCAGTACCTAATAAAAATTATGTGATGTTTATACAAATTTTAACTCTAATTTAGAATTTGTAGTATTGCCTAATTATAGTTGAGCTGTACAATACATTTTCATGGGCATGACAAAACTAGACACTCAAATCTGCGATGGTTTGTTACGAAAAATATGACGACATCAGTTGGTTCATGAATGGCTCATTCAGCGCCAGTGCATATCTAAAGTTTGCATCTAACTATGAATTACATGCAGCGGCTGCTTAAGTACATAATATCCAGTAATTCTGGCGGTGAAACTAATAAACGATAGACGTGTCATGTAGAACATCTGGTGAGAGGTGGTGTAATGACAGATATCTTTGCATTACCATTCTCACTTCTCCCTTCCACAACTTCCTCCCTCTGTTTTGGGTCATGGCGGGTAGTTTCACCTCCCTTATTTTATATTAGGCTTTAGAAATAAGCTTTAAAACTTTACATAGGTGACCTCAATATAATTATCCTCTTATTAATTGTCAGATGGTAAGACAGTATTACAATGTTGTATAAACATTACATCACAGGCTAAAATCTGCGAAAGAATGTAAGTTCCAGACGTACCTTCAGTTTGTTTCCAATCATTTTTTGAATATATACATGCGTTCTCCCTTTAATCTTATAAGTTTTAATTACATTCAATCAAATTACATTTAAAAAATAGTACAGCCCGAGAGATTCTGTGTGGTCTTCGGCCGACGATGCGCAGTAGCCTATTGGTCGTGTGGAGTGGAGAGGGAAGTCGCGAACTTAGTCTGTGAGCCGGCTCCCCTCCGCCACCCTTCCCCCTACTTGCCAGCTGCGGTTCCCCTCTCGCGCATCTAGGATACCAAATGGAATCTCTCGGCCTGTATGTTATTTCAATGCTAATAGCTATCATTGTTGGTTAGGAAAAAGAATGCAAATAATAAATGTTTCTGAGCCAATTAATACGGCAGTTCAAAATCGCTTGACGAAAAGTTGATGAAATGTGACCCTAAACATTCACGGTGAGATCCGAGATTTAGATTGTACTTTTCCGGAGTGGAGAATCTTAAAAATATAAACCATTTTTAAAAGTAATTTCTAGCATTTCATGGGATAAAGTTATGATCATTAGAAGACATCCTCTTCGGATTCACTTAAAAATTATTTAAGGCTTAGTAACCACTGAATTTTTAATTATAATTTGGTAACAGAAACAAATTTTTATTGATATTCATTAAGGCAATCTGAACGTATTGAAAATATAATTAATTGGAGATTTACTTGAGTAAATCCAAAGATGACAGTAGCTTCTATTGAACCATCTAAGACCTACGAGGGGAGGCAGTGAAGATGTAGACCATACATACAGTCTAAACGTAGTGAGATAGCTATACGATAGTATGTAAGTATGTGTTTTATATAAACTGAATGGCATATGACATTTAATAATACTTTGTAATAGTTTATTTAATATGCATTCTGAATAAATTTAATACAGTTTTGAACTCGCTGTTCGTCTGTGAGGACAAGGAAATACTTTTGTGCCTCTCCACTAACACATCTCAAATAAAATAAATCTTCATCATAACAAAGCATTTTTTTTCAAAATCTTTCATATAAATACAGGATTTTTAAACATATAATCTGGATAAAATGCTTTTATAAAAAAATCACTGAATAGGAACTTGTAACTTGTAACTTTTTACATTTTATTTTTACTTTTTGCACCCTGAGAGCTGGAGGATTCATAAAGACGAGGGGTTGCAGAGATTAATATACTCACCGGTGTATGTAACGGGGGTACACTTCGAGACATAACCCCAGTTATATAATCATGAGTTATAGATTAGAATTTGAGATATGTCCGGACAAAAAGACAAGCAGAAATTAAAATTTTTCAACCCTTCGCTTACACTCAGCCAATCATTTGTTACTGTGATAAATTAAAATGAAGCAGATACAAAATCATAATTTTTTAAATTTTTTATCACGGAACGCAGAGATAAAAGAAACCAAAACATACACTACAATAACTTTACAACACTACAGGGTGCCCAAAATAAAGTACGTTCAAAGATTGAAGTACATTTGAATTTAGATCAATAAAAGACAATCACATCGTTGATTGGCAAGAGCGTCGATATCGATAAAGTTAAGCCGTTTCCAATAAGCGACCACCTCAAGGAAAATGCTAAATTGCATCTTCAGCCCGACATTAGATTCCGCTACTCAGGAATATCGTGCAGCGGCTATTCCATTTCACGCCATCCACTTTGTGCTGGTTCTTTGCTTAGCGTATTGCATGCAAAGCAGATTCGAATTGAAATGCAAGTTGTTTTACTACAGCACGAATGGTTTTGGTGGAGTTGATGTTGTATAGATGAATTCAATGTTTCTTATGATGTAAAAAATTGTTTGTTACACATGAAAAATTGTTTATAACTTCAAATGGAATGTAGTGAATTTTTGTAATGTGGGAAATGAATGATTATCTTTTTCAAAATAAAAATATTACACTTTTGAAAGATAAAAAAAAAAAACATAATAAACATTTATTTGTGTTGTGATATTTACAAGTGAAAAATTATTTATAACTTAAAATGGAATTCAGTGAAATAAATTAATAAACTGTAAGAGATAAATGATTATCTTTTTCAAAATAAAAAAAAATTACACTTTTGAAAGATTAAACAAAAACACAATGAACATTAATTTGTGTTAAGATATTTATCTTAATATATACGTGATTAAAATTATAAACGATGATAATGAGTATCAAATACAGTACAGAACGTACAAAAAGTCATTCCAACCAAGCTACCAAAGAAACTTTAGCATTGTGTTACCATAGTACATGATAAAATGTCATGGCATGCGTTCCATTTGTTTCAAAGATTGTTTACCCTGGGATTTTTCTCATTAAATTTATGGTTATCTATAGTTGTAATGCAAAAATATACTCTTCATTCAGTTTTCAGAATCCAAAATCATTTGACTTGCTTGGGCTAAGAGGAACCTGTGTACAAATTTAAAAGTCTCTGCATATTTGAACAAGTAGAGAGACAGTCAGACAAAGATGTGATTTAAAAAAGGAATTTCAGTATCCTTAATAACGTGCAAAAGAGTCTACTTATATTTATCACTTCTCAATTTACTCAAAATTCAAACGGGATAAACACTAAATTATTGTGTGACAATATTATAAGCAAATGCGTGGCCAAGTGAAAAAGGTTTTCCAATCAAATAACCGCAAAAAAGCTAAAGTTTTAATAGGGTTTAAATAAAGCACTTGCCTTGTCTGGAAACGCGCCAGTAGAAGTGGAGAAGTTTTCAAGCGGCTGACTTGTTTCGAAACTGGCTTAGTTTGAAAGTGCACAGTGTTTTGACAATGTCATCGGACAATGTGTTTTGGTAAATTACAATGCTAACGCGTATCTTCCTTGGTTTTAGTTTTCTGAATCAATATATAATATTAAACCGCAAATTTCCATATGAGATTAACACAGTACAACATTTTCTACCACAGAAAACCCAACTGTATAAAATTTTAATCGTAAGCCTGTTTACGACAGCAAATGACATGTGTCTCAGTACACCAACTAAGAAACGCTCTGAAGTTATTATTTTGATTTATCAATAAACTTCTAGATAGAGTTCAAATCAGTAAAGTAATCTTTTACGTTTAATACATGTTTCGTTCACTTCACCGAAAAGAATAATAACCAAGTTTTACCTGGTTGTAAGTTTTTACCAGGCCTCTCAAGAGATTCACGTCTAATATCTTTGTCTCTATATGTGAGACTTTGGCGTAACAAAAAAGGCGACCGAATGTAATTCGGCAAGATTTAACTTATTAAAGAATCTCTCCTTTAATGCTTAGTAATCATTACTCACTGTGTAGCAAAATCCTGTATCTGTAAACAATCGCATATTTCTTTGCTGCCTTCCTCTCAGTTTTTCTCAGTCAGGTTATTGGAACTACCTGGACTAAACTATAATCTCAATTATACCTGTTCAGCGGTTTATCAATCATTCATCCAGTAATAACAGAGTCCATGATGGTCTTTTATTATTTCTCTGCCACGTACGATATCATCGAAAAATCTTGTAGATATTTAGTTTGGTAGCCTCCCAGTAGACAAATTAAGGTATTTAATTTTTCAAATTTTTAACTGAATTTCTTGTCCGTCTAAAGTTCTAAATTACGTATGTCTTCTGCTTTCACTGTTACGCATGGTTTAGAAAATGGAATTTATTTGTATTCATAAATCGTAGAAACAATGTCAACGATGATGATTTCAGAACAAAAAACAATAAATACATCTGGCTACCACCAGAGTTAGATTTATCTAAATACAGATAATGAACGTTATTGCTTATTTATGGCCGAAGAATATGTTTTAAAGAATTATGATATAAGGAAAATAATTGTTTTGCAAACAACGCAGCCAGCAATTAATTAAAGATGCTTCGTCGATATACATATTCTTGTCTGATACACCACTGTGAACGATTAATGAGGGAATTCATTAACTTAATAGGACCTTATCTGATATCTTCATTCAGTATATCTGAGTAATGCCATGGCCTGACAGGTCTACTTAAAAGTATTTAAATATGGGTATATTTTATATATACTGATATAAACATCCTAGAGTTTTGCTAGAGAAATGAAAGGGTCATAAAGAACTGATGATTATAATTCGAATAGATTAGAATTAATTATAGTGAAAATGAAATGCCACAATGATAAAAACAACTTTAGCCCCAAGGAATCTTTTATGAAATTGAAATTTACCATTGCAACAAAAATTTAACATTAAAATTGTGAACATATAACTACAATAGCAATAGAAAAATCAATAATACCAAATACAAAACATTAAGCATGGGTAAACATTTTTCAAACCAACAAATCTTGAGCGTACAGAACGAAAAATATAAATGACACCATTTTAATTTTACTTTCTCGCGAACATATTGGAAATGAAACTTAGCACCAAAGTCAACATTAGAATCTCCTATTTAATCTTCTCTTGACGTTGTGGTTTGCGTATCGTGGGTTGACTCATTACTATTATATTATATAGGGATATCAATTGAGTTTCTCTTGACTAAGGCGTTTTAGTTGCTAATATTAGTTTTTGTTTTATTTAAGAACTATTTTTTTATAATATTAACTTTTCCGTGTTAACTGCTATGTTTCATTTTTTTTATTTGTGGGTGCTTTTAAGGGATCCGATAGTATCTTCTTCAAATCATGTCATCTGATCGTTTTAATAACTCTTGTTAGAAAGGTCCCAGAGAGTTGAAAATTTGTACATAGGTCCAAGGTATTAATAATTTCTTATAATTAATTTATACTATTATTTTATAATAAATTATAATTAATTTATTACAATTAAATTTGACGTCAAAATGTTAAATGCAGTAAAGCAAGAACTCAAATTCAAACATTATTAATCATATGTGTAGACACGATGAGAACGAGAGAAACGCAAGACTAATTATTTTTTCAGTAAGTTATTTAGCAATGTGATGAATTTACTTTATTGGATACACCGGATTCATTATATAAATATAGGACATTTTAATTCAGTCTGCAATCAAGGGCGTAGCCAGTGAGGGAATTCTAAGGCGTCCGAATTCCCTAAAATTTTCAATTTTTCCATTACTTTTTTTAGCAAACCATTATTATTATTATTTAAATAATTCTGTATTACTGAAATGTACTGCTGAAGGATCGTTCTCAGCATTGAACCGGGTTAACAACGTTTGAAGGAACAAAGTGGGAATGAGCTGTTGACTGCACTTGCCTTAATTTCTGTCCGCTACGGGAAAATATCAGTCGTTGGGACCCCCACAATTCTTTTCCTGACTACGTCATTGCCTGCAATGTCAATATATTCCATCAGGCCCTTCGGTACGCCATTCGTTATACATAAGGGAGGGAATACCAATTGTCGAAACACCTTGTTTCAGTTTGTGTAAAATATAACGATCCTGTCTCCTTTCAAATCCTCCGTCGTCAAAACAAGGAATGTATTGATTTTAAAATGTGCTAGAGAGACATGACGTAATAAGGTAATAAAAATAGAGCCCCATTGAATCGTCGCGATCCAGGATTCTATTGTAGTGTTATCTTTGAAGTCTATTACAAGTCGTCGGTGGGCGCTGAATGGAGGCGAGGATGGTTGTGGGGTGGGGAGGGGGAGCGCTATGTAATAAAGACGACAGCGACAGGTAAACTAAGACACCAAACAAGCAATTATTGCACGCGTCGTAGCTGAGAAGCTCGCTCGCTTTATAAAGCTCTGGAATGCGTAATATCATACGTCTCCTTTGATGTGTATCGACTGCCGCCTAAATAGTTTCCTTCGCTTTACTCCTTTACGGGCCAAATCATTTTTCCTGGCTTCTTGAAAGGCTTTATAAAGAATCAATGTTTATATTGGGTATCGTTTAATTTATATGGAAAGCATTTGGTAAAGTCTTAGCAACTTCGTAAAAGGTTGACGTAATGTGTCCAGAATTAAGGCAATTTTATGAATAAATTGAGTGTACACTGACATCACTTGTATGATTTTCGAAACTAAGTGTTCGTGTCTTTTTAATGCGTCATAAATGATAACACATTTTATTCAAAGAGCTCAGATCCGGCCATGTGTAAATTATAGATTTTATTGGTTATTACATAATATTTTATATTATCTACTTGGAGAGCAATCAAGTAGTTGTAAAAATTTAGAATAAAAAACTATTTATTTTAAACCTTGAAAACTAGGACGTTATTTTTGATACGGTATCAAAAGGAAACAAAGTATATGTTAGATGTGTTAAGGACTAATCTATATTCAAGTTATCTTAGTGATTACGAGTTGTTGCTCTTAGTTTAATTCTAGTATATTGCTTTATTCCAATACTTTTACTTAAAATCTCTTTTATGCCCCGATAAAAAATTTCATATGAAATGTATTGCAACATATAGACCATAAATAGGGCATTATTCTTAATTTCATCTTTTTTCTTTTTTATAAGCAGAGAATCAAAGAACGTAACGAAACAGCGGAAGAATTATTGCAAGATGGATGTACAGACCGAAAGAAACGGACGGCCTGCTCTTTGATCTTAAGGCTCCAAAATAAGTACAGACATTCCTGGGATCAAGAAGAACCTGTTTAAAAAGTTTCAAGTCTTTAAGAGCACAGAGTTATCGTAGAGGTGGGCAGGCGGACAGACAGACCCAAAATTAAAAGGGGGTTGATGTAATCAAATTCTTTAGACCAAGAGGAAAATATGTGGCAATTTTTGAATCCCTAGAAACTTTCAATAAGGAGATTGAAGTTCCCACACACGGACGATCAACATACGGTTTCAAGAAAGCCCTTGATTGGAAGTACGCAAAGTGAAAGAAGATGGCAAAAATAAAAGTTGAACGACTATTTTACAATTCACAAGTTGAACGCGTTTAACATAGGTAATGAGTACATGTTTCAGTTACATCTAAGCAACCTACGTCTTTAAGACTGATAAATCAACACCGTATTCAAAGTTTAAAGTTTCCTATAAAGTTCCGATTCACGCCATTCCACATTGACTTGCAAGTTTGAGTTTACCTCGACTGTTTGTGCTTTGTTCGTAATCGAGACAAGGTTAACACGCCTTTCAGTACTGCTCTGGTGATGCTTTACTAGGAGAAGTTAGGAATAAAAGTTTTGTGACTGGAAACTTTATATTAAACTGGAACTGTCAAATATAAAATTGGTGTGGTTATGATGGGTATTTTTTCGCTAAGAGAAAACAAAGCACATTTTGATATCGCTTCCCTTAAAAGTTATGTACATTAAGACTTGTGTCAGAGTCTGACGCTGGAGTAAACACTTTTGGTATATTAATTTACAAAATTTTGGCTTCTTATTGAAGATTTTACGATTATGTATGGAAAATATTCATATTTAAAGTATGACTCAAACATATCAATACAGAAAAATTCGGAAACCTCCAGTTTACAACATTACTTGCCTTTACTGGCAGATAAGTGATTAGAATGAATACTTTGAGTCTTAGATGTGAATTTACTTTCTAATTGGTTGGGCGAAGCCTCGAACGGACTTGAAGCTACATTTTGAGTGAAACAAGCTCGCATCCACATGAATGCGTGCACGTAGCCAAACGATTCCCACTCTTGTTTCACTCAAAATGCGGTTTTAAATCCGTTATTATGCATATATTCAGATTGTTTCATTCCCTCATTTTATATATTCACAAAGAATATCAGAAAATATCAGATAAAATAAAGGTTTTATCGTGAAGACTACTTTTTCTTGAATTGCCATAAGATACATACTATCAATTACAATCGTGCCTTCATAGTGTTATTTTAAGTGTATCATAAACAAAATAATGTTCAAGACAAATGGTTTGAGCATATTTGTGAATACTAGTAAAGTCTAGTCGTAACTACAGTTTTTATCGTAATGAATAGGCTGTAATCATAATCGTATTACAAACATATCTACCTGGATTCCATTAGTGAAAATACTGTATTAAATAATATTTGGGTATATGACTATTGAATAAACTATATGAATTATATGAATGAACGATATCAGTATTCTCCCGCGGTGAAGCATTGTCTGGGACTGTCTCTATAAATCCAATTCCGGATCAGCGGAACTAACGACCGACTTGTCATCGTCAGAACATTTCACGTCCTATCTTTACTTGTTAACTGTTCTACGGACTTCCCTGACTTATTTTACTCAATAATTTTCTCTTGTTGGCCCATTGAATACATAAGTTAAAAATAAATACGTTGAAACCATCTTTTTGATTTATATTGCTCTGGTTATAAATAGATCTTATTTCCTTTCCAAATAATGTACACATAAAACATCGGATTTATTGTTTCATTTATGTCACATAAAACTTACAATTCAGAACATCTTAGAAAGGCAAATTCCGCAGTTAAAGACATCTTATTATTGGAAAAACATCAGCAAGATCCATATTTACTTGCAAATTAACGAGAAGATAATCATATATAAGTATTCTAATAGCATTCTGACATGTTCTAATTAGTGACATATGATAAGTATTAATATTTCCTATCACGATTTAGCACACACAAATAACAATAATACTCGAAAAAAAAACACAGAAAAAATAACTTTATACACAGGAACATGACTATACAATAAGTTACCAAATTACATCAAAGAGAAATCTAGTATCAACAAATTGCAATAAAAACTTCAATAGGTGCCAAATAGAAAAATGTTTTCATGCAGGGAAATACTGAAGATAAAGAAGAACATAAAGTCTATTCGGAAAGTTAAATTTGTTCTGTGAACGAAGTGACATGATCTTTAGTATTCAATATTTTTACTTACGCCAATGGAAATGTAGTATTGAGGCTCTTATTTAACTTTCATACTTGCCTCGTACTGTATTAGTTTACCAATTTTATTTTATAATTTTCACAGATTCAATACGTACAAAGAGTGATTCTTAGTGTGAGTCTATTTGTAAATATATAGCAGAGTGACTCGATGCAATAGTTCAAGAGGGTTGAGGATCTTGCGTGAAGAGCTGACAGAAGCGCCCCTGGTGGCGAGTCAGGCACTCAGCCAACCCTCAGCCGACAAACTGACTTATTGACAACTTCTATTGCCAGCTTAATGGCGCTGTCCAACTGTGATCCAACCGAACTCCATTCTTTTCGTTTTGTTTCGTAAGGATTCTAGAGATGCATAACACGTTTTTATAAAATTCTCTTTAGAAATAGGAGTTGGCCCGTTGTGACCAAGTTTAATTAGTACTAACTGTGATCAATGTTCACGCCGTATAACACAATAAAACAAATAAACCCATGTTCCTGGAACTGAAACAATTGCTATTATGTAGTTACCTGTTTGGTATCCCGGGTGGTTTATTGTTTGTCTTCAATGTAAACCAGGGCATTTTTTAAAACAAATATACATTTCACAGAAACAGTTTCAGTTTTACTACTAGCCTGGTTTTAATTACGGAAGTAAAATTTCATACTTGGCTGAATTTCATGGTAATGTTTATTTTGTTATATTTACCTTTTACTTAGAGCAACGAACCGTAGTGCAACAAATTGTATTTAATGAAATTTTCTTAACTGAAATCCTCATTATGAGTTGTATAAAATCTTTTCATTACTTTTGTCAAATGATAAGTGAACAACAAAATCCTTCCCAATTATAATAATAAAGGCGAATAAAAACTGGACACTTCCATGTACCCATTTTATATTTACGGCTAACTAAAGTGACTGCAGTCTCTTGATATTGTAATTTGTAACTTTTTTTTCAAATTAATAATTTTTTAGAGCTAGTTTTATAGGAAATTCTGCTTGAACACTTTAACAAACACTAATTTAGAATGATTGATTAGACTTGATTTAATGTCATGGATAATGTGACACAGACATATTTTGTTTACCAATCGCAACAAAAATGCATATCTTTTGTACATTGATACATAATTTCAAACAGCTATGGTGTTCGTAGAAAATGCTCGGTTTTCCTTATTACCACTTTGTACGAAGGCGACATTGCTTACACATTAACAAGATCCAAATTGTGTTGATATTAATGAGACCTTGAGCGCGAACCTTATCCGCTACCCTTTGATGTGGAAGATGTAGGTTATTAAACCTTAGAAACACTGTATCCTACGTTGGGTATCCTTATACTCAGTAAGCATCTTATTAAATTTGATACATTGGCGAATCTGCTTACGGAAAGGTTATGTTTTAGCACACATAGGTAAAAAATATCAGAAATTGGTAATTGATCAATATGTATTCTCAAATAATAAGTACTCAAGTATGGGCTGTACTAACTGATGATTGATTAACTCAAACGAGAGTGACTATTAAATCAAATGCTGTAAATTTTAAGGAGGTTCTTTTCACGTCAGTGGCATTATAACTGATTTTAAGAAAAACAGTACAAACCTATTTGCACATTTTTAATGCCCTATCCAAGAATTGAACCCACGCTTACTTGGAGCAAACAAGATCTTCAAAAACCATGTCGTATATTTTATCTCTATATATACATACATTTACCTTTTCCTTGGAGCAGCGAACCGTAGGACAACCGTTTTAGTGTTACATCATATTCGTGAAATTATATGTATATAATGACAATTGTAAGTTGAAATAATTTGAATATAACTATTCTTTAAAATATTATTATTCATATCAAATAGCTACATAAATATGTGTAATAAATAAATACCTTGTTAAATTTTCTATGGAAACTTTTTGTCACAATTCTTTATAAAAAAGTGAAGGCACACGGATCATCTAATTACATATAAAAGTTTAAAAATTCTACAGTTTGGTTAGGAGGAAAACAGGTTAGTTAGGAAAACAAAAATTCTACGTCCCTACTAAACGGCATTTGACCAGTTCTTAAAATATTAAAATATTATATGCCGCACTACAATTCAAAAATATACTGCCAAATTTGGTATATGAGCTATAAAAGGGGAGTAATGAAACTGAATTTTGAAACTAGTAGTCTGAGACCTATGTAGCACACAATAACCATGAAATAAACTCAAAATATTGTAATGCTTCCATAGTAATTTGCTAAGCATTATTGGAGGGGCTGGGAAAATTTAATTTCTGTCAGTCCAGACTGTACCTCGAGAAAAAAAAACTAACCTATAGACTTGATGTTTTACATAACAGCTTCAACTGTATATCAGCATTAATTTCGAGGATGGTGGACGTCGTTCTATAGGGTTTAGCTGGGAGTTAAAACACTTTTTAAATTGGTTTTTTCGAAAATTGGCCATGATGACTAATGAAAGACTTTAAGAACAAACACACTTGCAAGCAAACTGAGTACCATCATATGACACTTAAAAATACTTCAGAGTAACACATGTATCTTAATAAGATGAACTTGAAATTTTGTATGCGACCTCAACGATGCATGTTACACGACATGTAGTCATATCATATTATATCCTACCTTGATGTATTCGATCTAATAGATTTTATGAAATAAGAACGAATTTAGCGATTATGTGGATTCCATTCCAGGCAGAGCAAGTATTATTTTGTGATTCAATGCTTATTGAAATTAAATCAGGCTATTTATTGTTTGTATAAATTTAATGACAGTAAAAAGTTTTTTTGACAGGTATTTGGTCTGCCGATCATATGTTAATTTTGTTATTGAAATATATAGGTAACAGAAACGGTCTGAAAACATTAAATTAAAAGTGTCTGGTTAATACCTGATCCTCTTAAACTTGAGAACTGCAATATTTACCTGATGTATTCTATTTATATTTGAAACTTTTCATAAGTCTTTATCATATTACGTCATACATGTTTTTACTAGATAGTAGGCCTTTAAGGACCCCCAATTTTGTATATTGTGTCCAAAGTTGCGGGTGTCAGCCAGTGAAAGAGACTTTAGGCATATCATTTAGTATATATATATATATATATATATATATATATATATATATATATATATATAAAATATAAATTTTAGTATATATATATATATAAATTAAAATATATATTATAAATTTAGTATGTATATATATATATCATAACAAAATCATCCATAACATATTAAAACATGGAATAATATGTTCTACATGTTATATGTCTGGAACCATATAAGGAAAACTACATTTCTAATGGCTTACTTTACTCAGCTTATCTCGATTTATGTGATACGTATTCATTCTATACATACCTTTGTGAGTAGATCATTCTGTGGTAGAATAAGTAACACAGGAAAACTGAGATTTATTTTGTAATATTGAACTTCTGTACATGAACAGTACAGTTCGTATAAAATAATACTTAATTCCCAGAAACCTCACGCAAACTCATATCAGACATAGTTTTCCTCATATACTTTTAGATTAGCGTTTCTTTATTAGTGGCAGGAGACGCAACCGTGATACTCGTATTTCACAGAAATTTCAAAAGTGAATACCACCGATAAAAGTTTTAATTGTACCCTGTTGAAAATATATGTTTGTACTCTTTTGTTGCACTAAATAAGCATGATGCTGTTTATAAAGAGTAGTTGGTTGTCATTTACTATAAGTTAAATTTAAATTGAAAATGTTTACTGACCGTAAAGCGAAGCCTATCACTCGGGGACTGGAAAAATTAAATAACTGTCTGTACATCTGTCTGTATATTCGCACGATATATTGAGAACAAATTAATCTATAATAGACTTGGGAATTTTTCTAGCTCCATTTTAGCTCCATTTCTATATAGGCAACGTCAAATTCGATGGGGATGTCAAGCAATTAGATTAGGCTGAGCCTTGGCGAATATAATTATGTTGGTCTTATAACATGATGGTATCCAGAACATCGCAGAGTAAATATAAATAAAAACTTACCATGTACAATTATACGACATGTTAGCATGTGATGTAGTAAAATCACCACACCTACTATACCTTACTACCACCTACGAACGGCCTTACTATCTGAACGAAATGAGCTATATAAACTTGAAATGTTGCATACAACCTCATTGAAGGTTATACGCGCACATGGTGAGTTAAGGGCCTACAAATTATTCTTCACCTGCGTGCACAGGAATACTTTACTTAAAACATACTAGAATCTACAATGGTTTGAAACATTGCATATAAGCCTATTGAAGTATTAATTGTCTTTCTTACCAAGGGATTAAGTATCTACTTATACTATACTCTGCTATTGTAAACTCTGATAGAGGTATAGCAAAGGTGACGTGTACCATTCTTTAAGTAAAATGAAGAAAATAACCTTGTTAGTTTGTTAGTACAGATTTAAAATTGTTCAAAATGCTATACGCAATACTGTACACATATAGAGACATTAGCATCGCCGTTGTACCTACAATTTGGTAGTCATGTTATAGATGACAGAAAATATCGCAGATAGGGTTGCCAGCAGGCCCGTATTATTTCACGCTACTCTGTCAACTTTAATTTAAACTTACGAATTGGTTTGTAATTTTAGTAGTTATGATCTACAAAGTTATATCATTGTAAATGCTGAGGATATATTAAAATGTGTTATATTATGTTGTGTTATGCTCATTTCATTTTTTTTCATGTCTTATTATGTTACAATATGTTAAAGTGGTGCATATTGTAACTCAGATTTCTTACAAATGTATGTCAAATCGAATAAAAAAATTAAATAAATAAATATCAAATGATATTTTATGTATCATGTATATCAAATGTATTCTGCGATTTCCTCGTTTCTATCCTGGTTACTTTAAGCCCAATAGAATAATGTTCACTAAAACTCAGGCAAATCCCATGGAGCGACCAGCATCATTATCAAACTCGAGTTTGCTTATGTTGAAATGAATCTTCATGCAAGATTTCAAGTCTAGAGGTCAGTTTGTTCTTGAGACAATCTGTGGACAGACAGGCAGTCAGAAACTAAATTTGCCAACCTCTGGAGTGCCAAGTGCCGTAAAAACTCAGCTCATAGAGTCTATAATATAAGTAATTTTGCATTTAATGTAAATTTTATAAGCTTAATTTATTTACGTGTTTTTTCCAAATACCATAATGCGGATGAACTATGCTTTGTTTAGCAGTGGATGCAATTGTAATATACATGTGTCCAGCCAAAATTTCAATTATACTAAATATAATTTAGTCTTTTATTGGTGATAAATTTGTAATTATTGGCCAGTAGAAAAATGTTGAAAAATAGAAATAACCTTGGAAAGGATGGTGGGAAAATCAATGATGGATATACATTTTGTACAAAACTATGTTATATTTAGTTTTAAATACAATAATACAGAATAAAAGAGCACGAGATTCAAGGAAAATTTAGTTCCCTGTACAAAAAAAATATATATATTTTGATAGAAATTCAATCAAACACTTTATTAGCTCTTTATATTTCGTAAATTTCATATTTTCTACGACGACCATTTTTATACATTTAATTTTGCATTGAAGTAATGTTGATTTCAGTTTCTAGCTTACGGTCATTACTGTGTATGAGAATAAATTCTAATGTTGTAATTGACGTAAATTGTAGATCTGAAAAGCTATTGATTGACTAAACAGTCAACTCAAGTTGCTATCGATAATCCAATCAGAGCGTCTGTGTGAGATGGTTGGACTGATAGTGACTGAAAATATGTAGATAAGAGTTACATAGGACTGAATCGCTTTAGATGAAAAAATATTTATTTATATTTCAATAGAAAATTGCATCAACTTAGATGCTGGAAAGAAACATTCTTTTAAGATAATTATCGAGGCTGCGAGAAGAAGGTTTTCTAATTTTTAACGAAGATCCAAAAAGTAAAAGCACTAAAGCTATGCCTGCCCTCAATATCGGTAACCACAGTTCTCATATATTCATTTATAAGAAAGTGTCTAACCTCAATGTTAAAATAGTTTTCATAAAAAGTGTAGTTTACCAATATAGACAATACATTTTAAACAGTCCCACACTCAGTCTTCCCTAATTCTCTCAGAGTTTCGTCTCTTAGACAATTCTAACATTTAGATTGGATTCAGCACGAAATTAGACCATTTTACTGTAATTTGAGATTATTTTATTATTAACTCAACGAGGTTTTACTTTAAAAAGTAATTACGTGGTACTTTTACTGATAATTTGTGTACCTAATAATCTTTCGAAATAAAGCCGAGTTTAAGCATGCTCCTACGACGTTTTTAAATAAAATAAAACTACGAGTATGACTGGCTAATTTGTATCAAAATATTGTATTTATAATTATGATTATAAGATTATTTAAACTTTTAATAACGTTAAATAAAAAAGCAAGGTTTTGTAAATGTTTAGGAACATTTTAATTATAAACATAAATAGAATGTTGATAAAGACGTTTATATTGCATTCAATTTTGTCTATGTTTAATGCTTTTATCACTACCTATAATACAACGTGTGTACAATATTGTTTACTAAAGAAAGTTTGATGATAACTATTTTTGTTTGCAATGTGTACACTTTGTGGTGATTGAAAAATAATAGGACATACTTAAATAATGAGAAAATAAAATGATAAATATCTCTGTGGTACAGAAATTACTCCAAAAATAAATACACTTTCGTTCTAATTTAATCAAACTAATTGTAATTACAAAACTATTCATTCGTGAAATTCCAATTATGAAACTAAATGAAACATCTGTGTGGTATTATTTTATCTTTTAAATATAGGCCATGTTTGTAACATTGAATTAGTATAGTTACATTTTACTTTTTTTTATCATCATAATTTTTAAACATGCAAATAGAGAAATTTAAGTGTATAAAGTTTTTTAAGTCTAATAAATTTAGAAACGAGCATTGATATACTTAATTATACACATATGTCCAATATTTATATACACTATTTGGTACCATACTACACCTCCTTATTTTAGTTGTATTACTCAAATTTACGATGGAACTTTATAATACAAAGAATATTAATGCAGTGTACTCATATTTTAAGAGTCAAATAGCTTGTTTCTTAATTTTTACTGAGATATATTTTATACTGACATAATTAAAACTTGTTTAAAGCTCTTTAAATTTTTATTTCATCCAAGAGGCCAATTGAGGCCAAAAATAGGTTGGGAATATATTTAGATCTTTAATACTTACAAGGCATCAGTGCGTTCCCTGAAGTGGTTCACCTTACAAGTGTAGGTAACATTGTATACTCACGCAGAAAAAAAAATAATGGTGGTAAACTTTTATATTAAGTCTCCCCAAAAGAAATCTGTGCAGAATTTATACGATATTTTTTTACAAACGGCATAGCTTTCTGTCTCATCAACTTGGAATACCATGTAATTTGAAAGTCAGTGGTATAAAACCACGAATTATGTTAATATAATATATGTAAATACTTTGTAGACTTAACACAAAAACACAATGGTTCACGTAATATTGAACAGGGATACATATAAAACAATCTGTACCTACAGTATACATGTTCATGAAGTAAACACTATCTGACGTACAGTTTGGTGGTTTTCATACCTTCTGAGAAATTATTTCAAGAGTCAAATAGAAACTTCTTCATGTGGAAGTGTTGATAATACTTATCCCCATTATATTAATCCTTTATCGCAATTTTATCCCTTATTTTGTTGAAAGTAGAAGGAATTTCAAGTACGTAACAAGGTTCTAGCCTTTACGACCTTTATTTATGAGTTATTTGCAAGTTTGATGTACTTTGGCCTTTCGGCTTCGAAATCAAAATAATCGTTCCTTTCGTCAAAAGGAACCCATGTACCAAGTGTCAAGCCTTCACGACCTTTATTTATAAAGTCATTTGCAACTTTTATGTCCTAAAGGA
Source organism: Homalodisca vitripennis (assembly GCF_021130785.1). Taxonomy (NCBI): domain Eukaryota; kingdom Metazoa; phylum Arthropoda; class Insecta; order Hemiptera; family Cicadellidae; genus Homalodisca; species Homalodisca vitripennis. The sequence goes on from NC_060213.1 coordinate 64,867,799, forward strand.
CAGGATCTTTCAGCCTAAAAATGAAAAGAATTTTTTTTGTCAAAATGAACCCATGTTTCAAGTTCTAAATACAAGTGGCCTTTATTTATGGAGTGACTTGCAACTTTGCTGTCCTTTGGAATTTAGGCACCAAAGTCAAAGAATTGTTCCTTTGGTCATAAGGACCCCATATATAAAGTTTCATACATTCACGGCCTTTATTTATGGAGTGACTTGAAATTGCCCTGTCCTCTAGCATTTCGGCAACGAAATCCAAAGAATTGTTCTTTTGGTCATAAGGACCCCATATATAAAGTTTCGTATATTCACGGCCTTTATTTATGAAGTTACTTGAAACCGTCCTGTCCTCTGGCCTTTCCGCAACGAAATCAAAAGAATAGTTCCTAAGATCTAAACGAACCCATGTATCAATTTCAAGTCTCCAGTTCCTATTGCACAGGCGTACAGACAAACAAAAAATGAATTTTAGAAAGAACTGTTGAAACCTTAATAAATATCGAGTATCTAAATAAAGTTCGTTTCGTAATGGAAACATTTTACAATTAAATCTCCACGTGTTTGCGAGAGAGAATAATTACAAGTCTCTTATAAGTTTGAAAATTGAGGTGTAAATATTTTCCTGCTACATTTCTGCAATCCTCTGGTTAGAACAGATTTTATGGAACTCTGTAAATAGTCTACCCCGTTACAGGTTTGTTTGCTTTCCTTTCTTTTTGTGCAATGCCGCTGTTTGAATACACTTTAAAATCATGTCGTACTTTTAACAGTTGAGGATTTTTATTATGAAAATCGGAAGGGTAGTTTATATTAACTTTTAAATAATGTGTAAAAACCATATTATACTGAGCAGCTTAATAGTTTTACTCTCAACGTGTAAAACTAGTAAAATTGTAAATTTTCAAAGAATTGTTTACAATAGTTTTATAGACTAGGCCATTTATTTATGGTAATTTCTAGTAATTTAGGTAATTCGCATAGCATTATTTATGCAAAAATTAACGTTACCGTGAATAATGTGTTAAGGTGTTTAGCCTTACTTTGAAAATACCAAAAACCAAAACTACTAGAGAGAATTGAGCAGGGATATTAAGCAAGAAATAAATGTCTTACTTCATTTTTATATACATTTTCATTGCTTTACACGTAAAGGGATGTTTTATTTTTTTTAGTATGAAACTAAAGTAGAATAGGCATTCCCTGTATTAATGCATGCAAAAATATTTTAGGAACTAAGTGCTACAATTGCTGTTCAATTATACGTAGTAATTTTTTGAAATTTGGTTGTAATAATATAGTCTTTATACGATGGTAATAAAAAAGCACAAAATTAGAGTAAAACATTTTTTGAGTTTAATAGCCAGCTTTATATTTTTTGGACGATTACTGCTTAATAGATTTGTCCAGGATCATCTGACCATCTCATTATCTATATATTTTTTTTGTCTTTCTAGCTCAACGTTAGGACGAGTTCCTTTCAAATCGGTTGGATTCCGGAGTTAATAAATTGTCTTTATCCGATGTTCATGCCTAGCTTACCAAAAACCACATGTTTCCACCACAAAAACCCTGAATTCCCAGTTGCTTGTTTAATAAACCCAAAACACAGAACTGACACTTTCACTTAGGTTTTGGGGGTTGAACATAAATTTTCAATAATTCTTGTTCTGAAAAACAGGTGTATTAGAATCATTATTGTAAATTGATAAACTGTAAATTAAGAGTAAAATATGTCTTATTTTACCAGGCGAAGATAGAGCTAAGAAGCCCTGTCTAACTCTTAACCTGGAGACCAACGTCCTAAAGGAGACTTCCAAATCACCAAAAACGGCCGGGCCACGGGCTGCTTGCAAAGAAAAGATCGATAACCTTTGTACTCACTAAACAGCGCCATTAGGCAAAAATAACCATGTAGGAATGTTTTAATAGCGGTTTGGTATCCAGCATGGACTTGCCTATAGCCTTAAAGGTTTATGGTACTATAAGGCCCAAATGTCTATCACCATACCCGTATAAAGTGAGTGGTGGCCTAATATTCATATAGTATAGAACTTAATGAACAAAAATATGAATGTATCATGTGGAAATATGTTTTCACAAATATTTAATCAGTTGAATTTAAATGTTATACAAAACTTAATTTTTATCATGATACGCCCAACGTTTTGGTGTGTACGAAATATGATTATAATTAACTCAGAGCCTAAGCATCTGCTTTACCGATAGAAAGCTTTGATACTGAGTCACGTTTCACAGCTCACTGTTTCTGGAAACTGGTAGTCTGTGACACTGACTTGTTGGGACAAGTTTCTCATACTTGACAAAGTAGTTACAAGTTATCCATATCTCCGTCATGATCGTGTAAGTAATAAATTCGCTTGGATTATTTCCAGATGTAACATATACGTAACTCACAGTCTAAGTTAACTGGTAGTCAGTGACACTGACTTGTTGACACAAGTTACGCATTCTTGGCAAAGTAGTTACAAGTTATCCCTCTCTCAGTCATCGTTATGTAAGTAATATCTTCGCTTGGATTATTTCCAGATGTAACATATACGTAACTCACAGTCTAAGTTAACTGGTAGTCAGTGACACTGAGTTTAACTGGTAGTCAGTGACACTGAGTTGTTGAGACAAGTTACGGATTCTTGACAAAGTAGTTACAAGTTCTCTCTCTCTCAGTCATGGTTATGTAAGTAATATCTTCGCTTGGATTATTTCCAGATGTAACATATACGTAACTCACAGTCTAAATTAACTGGTAGTCAGTGACACTGAGTTGTTGAGACAAGTTACGGATTCTTGACAAAGTAGTTACAAGTTATCCCTCTCTCAGTCATCGTTATGTAAGTAATATCTTCGCTTGGATTATTTCCAGATGTAACATATACGTAACTCACAGTCTAAGTTAACTGGTAGTCAGTGACACTGAGTTGTTGGGACAAGTTACGGATTCTTGACAAAGTAGTTACAAGTTCTCTCTCTCTCAGTCATCGTTATGTAAGTAATATCTTCGCTTGGATTATTTCCAGATGTAACATATACGTAACTCACAGTCTAAGTTAACTGGTAGTCAGTGACACTGAGTTGTTGGGACAAGTTACGGATTCTTGACAAAGTAGTTACAAGTTATCCCTCTCTCAGACATGGTTATGTAAGTAATATCTTCGCTTGGATTATTTCCAGATGTAACATATACGTAACTCACAGTCTAAGTTAACTGATAGTCAGTGACACTGAGTTGTTGGGACAAGTTACGAATTCTTGATAAAGTAGTTACAAGTTATCCCTCTCTCAGTCATGGTTATGTAAGTAATATCTTCGCTTGGATTATTTCTAGATGTAACATATACGTAACTCACAGTCTAAGTTAACTGGTAGTCAGTGACACTGACTTGTTGAGACAAGTTACGGATTCTTGACAAAGTAGTTACAAGTTATCCCTCTCTCAGTCATGGTTATGTAAGTAATATCTTCGCTTGGATTATTTCCAGATGTAACATATACGTAACTCACAGTCTAAGTTAACTGGTAGTCAGTGACACTGAGTTGTTGAGACAAGTTACGGATTCTTGACAAAGTAGTTACAAGTTCTCTCTCTCTCAGTCATGGTTATGTAAGTAATATCTTCGCTTGGATTATTTCCAGATGTAACATATACGTAACTCACAGTCTAAATTAACTGGTAGTCAGTGACACTGAGTTGTTGAGACAAGTTACGGATTCTTGACAAAGTAGTTACAAGTTCTCTCTCTCTCAGTCATGGTTATGTAAGTAATATCTTCGCTTGGATTATTTCCAGATGTAACATATACGTAACTTACATTCTAAGTTAACTGGTAGTCAGTGACACTGAGTTGTTGGGACAAGTTACGGATTCTTGTCAAAGTAGTTACAAGTTATCCTTCTCTCCGTCATGTTATGGAAATATTATATTCAGTTGGATCAAGTCCAACATGGCACTTTATGTTTTTCTATAAAGTTAAAGGTGGCATACTAATCTAAATTTTGTCATCGTTAGAAAAATGTAAAATAATGAGAAACCAAAACCCACCAATTATTTTTTGATGTATTATTTAACACATTTTCATCAAAAATCTTACCGCATAGTATAAGTTAACTATACAGTTAAACGTAAGAGAGTAATTTTGTGTTACGGTTAATTTGCATTGTGTCTCGAAATTCCCCCATGAAAAAACCCAATCTTCAGTCATACTTTGTGATTTCTGGTTTATTGAAACAATAAATTTTTTTGATTGGCATCCTTAAAATATAAGTGTTTATACCTATATCGCGGTCAGCTAAATATATAAAGAGATTTAATGCAATTTTTTCGTTCAAGAGCTGAAAGTTTAGCGTGTACTGAGGAAAATTAAAAGCGTGTTAACCTAAAAAATAAAAAAAAATCCATTTGCTTCACGAAAGCAAGCTAATGTTCTTATATAATACTAAATGGCACTCGCCCGTAAAAGTCGGGTGAATACTAAAATATTACAATAAAGATATTAAACGTGTAAATAATTTCTAATATAAAACAAATAGTAATACAAGACAGCAGAAAATACAGATCATGGATAATTAATTTACTAAATTTCATTACGTTACAACAATGATTCCATTTGTTGAATGGTTTTACTTCGTACATTATAATTGTATACATTATTTATAGCTCGGCTCTGTGATTGAAGATTTGTGATCAACCATGATAATTATGGCAAATAAGAAGCATTTATGCCACACATATATAACATCTATGTACCAGTACATCTCATACACATTAAGACAGTTGCAGAATTACTGCGCCTGCGACCACGACTGATCTAATTTTCTTAATATTATAAGACTTAAATAAGTTATATTTCCTATTCAAAATTGCCCTCCCCTTTCGTACACTTTAAATATTGTGTCTTAGAGGAATGATATTCCAGTTAAAAGTAATTTGGGATAATTTTTTAATATTAAAAAGTAAAACAACTTTAGCTTACACCAATTCTGATAAAATGAAATCTATCACTCTAAAGCTTTTTAATGATTGAGCTTTAGCGATTCCTATCACTGAATGCTGGAGAAATTTAATTTCTGTCTGTCTGTCAGCATCATATCTAATTGTAGAACAAATAAACTTTTAATCATAATGTGGGTAAACATCATATGAGGTTTTCACAAGAACACTTATTTATTTTTAAGTTTTACTCTATGGAGTAAAACGAAAAATAACAGAGCGGAAAGCCAAAGTTAAAAGTGACAAAGTTGATTTTAGCGCACTCTTGCATTGTAGTACCTTCACTAGATCGAAACTGTTATTACTTGAACGATGCTACGAAACATAAATTAATGAACAATTAATTATGTGGTAAGATATATTCCCCTTAAAATTAATTTATACATGGATAAGAAAGTGTACTGGGTTGGTGCATGTCCAGCCATAACATTTGGCTAAGCGTAGTTTTGGTGTAAATTTCTGTTCCGTAAAATGGTGTCTCTCTATCTGCCAGCAGGACATCTCGAGAATGAAACCAGTTAGAGATTTTAAATTTTGCTAAGCCTGTTACGGAACACATGATGTGACGTTTTACTACCTTATACTCATAGCAGAACACAAGTGAGATAGACTGGTATGTTAGATTTGTGTTTAATAGCTTCAATATTCAGATGTAAAATATATATTTGTGGGTTATGAAATAGTTAAAAAAATTATAAGTTGATATCAAAACTCATGAGCAAAACTTCTATCCAATGTAAATTTGTAGTCATAAATCCATAAACTATCCATAAATGATTTTTAATGCATAGTTTTTTTGTTTTTATTTTGTCAAGCACTGAAAATAGCGCTATTCAGTTATATTATTAATTGTAATTGTATGCCAAGAGAATTTCACGAAGGAAACTTAACCTGTATTTGTTTAAAATTTGATGTTGATAAATCACCACACGTTAATATTAAAATTCCATCCGCTAATCTCATGACCATCATAGTCAATATACCGATATATCTAAACTGTATATGTATGTTTTAATGCACGCCATTCGTCATTAAGGATTATGAGATGATTTTCATGGTAATATCGTACATACTTGAAACCTAACACTTTACATTAACAGGAAAGGGAGACACAAGCATCCCACCCACGACGAATTAAGTAGTGTCTCTAGAGCTTCTCACAAAATAATCGTTCCAATATGTACTGAGGGGTATAAAGACAAGGAAAGAAGTTAAATATTACATACTAAACAATACGATTGTCAATATATAAGATTAAACCAATTACTTTAAAACTAATGCAAGCGGATAAAAAATTAGGGGTTTAAAGACCATAAAATCTTTCAACCTAATTAAGAAATATTTATCAGGAAAAAGCAAACGCAATTGTAATATAACGTTATGAGTGGTTACTTTTTGAGCTACTAACGAGCAAAAGTAGTCAGTTAGACTGGTTTAATTTAAACACGATATTACTATGTGAAGTGTTCCACACCTTGTGAAGGGATATTAAATGCTCTCAGTCTATGACAAACAGCGAGCTTTAAAGCGTAAATAATTGCTTGTCGTTGCCTTATACCTTACCTGACGTCTTTGTCACCGCTTGTCAACTCGCTGTCTCAGAGAGCTGTGTGCTCTTCCCAAGGATGTGAGACAACTTACGCTTTACCATATCACCGAGTCTGTCTCATGGTAAGGGAAACTAAATGTTCTTCTGTGTGTAACAATCCAGACACTCCTCTTTAGGATACAAATAAATAAGTTGTTGCCTAATATAAGTTGTTCCCTAATATTACCCTTTGTTAAACCGCTGTCTCAGAGAGCCGTGTGCTCCCCCAATGATTTGAGACAAGTTACGCTTTACCATATCACCGAGTCTGTCTCATGTTAACGGATTAAATGTTCCTCAGTCTGTAAAATTCCTGGGCTGTAAATATACGTTGTTACCTCATATCTTACCTTTAGTTTTTGTTACCACTTGTTAACCCGATATCTCAGAGAGTTGTACGCTCTTCCCAAGGGTTTGAGACAAGTTTAGCTTTATCATATCACTGAATCTGTCTCATGGTTAGGGATATTATATGTTCCTTAGTCTGTGAAAATCAAGAAACTCCACTTTAAGATGTAAATAAGAGCTTGCTGTCATATATTTTACCTGACGCCTTTATTACAAATTGACAACGTCACCAAGTATATCTAGATAAGAGATTTGTATTTTGTAATTAGGCTTATATCAGTCAAGTAAGACGTCTGATGGATTTTTACCATTAGATAAAATAATAATCTATAGGTTTTTGCAACCAGTAATAAAAAAACAACCCGGCGGTTGCCAACACGACATATAAAAAAATATTATTTAAATGAACAGAAGAAGATTTTAATTACTATAATTTTCATAAGTTCAGCTATTTTTAAATTATGATAAGTTGTTATACACAGCCTAACCGGTGTCCATAAAGTATTTTCAATTCAAACATAAAATTATTAGCCTATTACAAGGCAAAAACTATTTGCATTTATTGAGGTTCTTGGAGTAAAGAATCTTTTAATTTCTTTTTAAATGTTTTGAGGTTACTTTGTTTAATTGTGGATAGTAATAAGTTGTATCCATGAATAAAAAATAAATTTACTTCCCAATTCTAGGTTCACTATAGCAGCTGAAGCAGGCTATCTTGACATGTACTACGCTCAATCACGTTTTTTGTTTTGTTCTCTTAGGATAAGAAGCTTAAAAATTGCACCTAGTCCTATAAGGACCATTGGACTGCTTCCGGAGTGACAAGCTTTTCTGGATGGAAGAGGTTTCCCTAATTAATAAAATAGCTTAGCATATTATTAAAGAAAAAGAAATGAATAACCATCAAAATAAGGTTAAATTTTAACAATTTCTTTTGAACGTGTTATTAATACGACAACTTCAATTTTACGAATTCAATACAAATTTCCCTTTAAATAAATAAATTTTTAAACATCGATAATTATAATTTCCTCGAGGTTTTATAAGTTATATTTACGAGCCAAATTTTATAAAAACTACACAAAAAAAACGCAAATTCTCATACAATACGCCCTCGTATGAACGGGTACATTTATTTTAACTGGTACGATCCAAAAACGGATTTTTATGAAAAGTTAACATTTGATATGTTTAAATCCATAATAACGCATATATATATAGGAAAGACATAATGGAAAGATACAGCATGGGGAGGAAATGAGAAGCTTGTGTTCTAAGCTTCCGTTTTACCACTCAATGTCTCATCTCACAGGTGATACAGATCCTCCTCTCCCTTTCAAAGTCTCATTAACATCAATCTATCTCTGAAATGCGTCTGAGGTAGTGATTGGTACCGATTTCTATCACAGTGTACTCAGTTTAGAGTTTATATCATGCACAGCTAGCGGAGCCACCCAGTTTGGTGTACTTTCCGTACTCTGTTCCTCGAGTACCATTATTGGATATACAAGTATATTCGAATTTCTGCATGCAAAATGCTGTAAGAATAGAATCTCAAAAAAGTATATTGAATAAAAATATACTCAGAATTTAGATTTTAAATTTAGTTAATTTATTATTCGTGCTAAAATCTTGGTTCAGTGACTTTAATATCCCCAAACATTTAGATTTTTTAATGCAGTTCAGTTATTATTTGAGTAAAAATATTGGTTCAATGATTTTAATATCCCAAAAATGTAGATCTTTAGATGTAATTCATTTATTATTTGTCGAAAAATGTTGGTTCAATTATTTTCTGGGTAAGAGTTATAATGACTATAATGTTTTGATTATAGTTATGTTTATCAGTTATTAAACCCATAACGATGGCTTTACTTATTTTCCGTTTCATTAATTTATGAAATGTTAATGTTAAATGTCAACACTAAAATTAACCTTGTAGTGTTGACTTTAGTTTGTAGATGACTTAATCTTTTTCTTTAAGACTTAGTTTCACATATTTTGAAGATTAGTCGCAACAAATAATACGGTATTTTTTTTAATTCGAATATTAAGTCTTACCATAAAGTTTATTTGTATACCTACAGCGATTATATTTTCCACAATGGTAAATTCTTAAAGCATTTACTGAGCATCCAAGACTACATAAGTTCAACCACAAGGGGACTAAATGGTTTTAAAATATTCTAATGGCTTAAATAGAATTATATATACGCGTTTTATTATCTCTCCGATTTCATAGTTATGTTAGTCTATTAAATATTAAGACAGAGCTGGAGCCGGAAGTTGGGCTTTTCACTCAACAATTTAGATCGGAAGTAGTTTAAAGGGCCGAAAAGGTAACCTTTTTTGAGGGAAATATGCGTCTAATACTTATACTTCTCATATAATTTATGCATGGTGTAAAACTTTATCGTATAGATATGTCAGCTACTCAAGTATGGCATTGGGAATAAAATTCCTTCAATCCAGAAATATTCCTACAAAACCTGAAATAAGTGCCGGTTACGTGAAGAATTAATACATTTTTAGATATAAAATATAAATTAAATTCCATTGAACTAATAGTTGTGTATTCTTCATACATGTTTATTGTTAAACTTATAACCAAAAACTAACTTATTATTTTGGTATCTACACACGTATGTTTATTACCCACAAATATGTATTTATTAAACCAATGCACTTTATAATATGATAGAATATACCTGAAATTTTATACAGACTTAGTGCAAACATCCCCAATTGTATTAAAATACACATGGAGTGGATAAAGAGATTAGTTTAACAATATGGTCCAATTCCGGATTATTATAATTCTTCTAGTTCTAAAATTGTATGGGATAAAAATCTTTAAAAAATAATCAATTACAAACTATAATTTTCTGCAAGAGTGTCAAATGAGTGTCAAATCAAGAGTTCAGAGTTAAATCTGTAGCAGACCTCAGGTAGAAAACAGTGATGGTTTACAGATTGGACACGAATCTATTCAAGCACCAGACTGTTTATACAATATACATATTCATGACGCACACCCCGTCTGGCGGACAGTTTTGTATTTACTACACCTCTGGAATAGTGACTGTCTTAAACAAACTCAAATTAATGATGAATAGGTTAAATATACAAACAACATTAGGATGTTGTTATAATTATATATCAGTATAGTCATTGCTTTTTATTTAAGACGACGGGATTTTTAGGGCAAGCTTTGCAGGTGACAATCTTGATTTTCCTTCATAAGGAAAATGTTATCTAAGATTGTTATTCTTGTTAAATTAATATGCACACTAGTAGGATAGATATCTGGTTCTATGGAAAATTAGTGACACCGTTGGGTGACTAAATAAATAAATTTTAAACTTCAAACACGTTGTTTACCTATTAGGTAGATTAGTAAGTCAATAGTTCTTACGGTTCACTTTGGAAGAAGTAGGTAGATTTTGTGTCGACAGTTATAACTGTATGGTTTAGTTGAAAAATTAAGAATACAAGGTAAAGTTGAAACTTTACATAAACAATTTTTCTCTAGCCTCATGAATAACGGAATTGTGAATTTTTCTGAAAAACAGAAACGACAACCATTTTGGAGCACAATGATATCAAGATGACCAACGAACTCAGCCGAAATGTTTTATAAGATAAATTGGTGTGCCAATGTGAATATTGTTTAGACTTTTAGTGAGATACTTGTTGTTTCTCATGTAGCACGTAGTACGCTAGTATCTTGGTATGCCAGCTTGGTACACCATCCTGGTACACTTAGCTTGGTACACCACCTTGATACGCCAGCTTGGTACGCCAGTTTAGTACGCCAGCTTAATACGCCACATTATAACGGCAGCTTAGTACGCCACATTATAACGGCAGCTAGGTGCGGCAGGTTGGTACGCTATTTCGTTCCAGTATTGCGTCTTTACACAAATAAGTAAAATTACAACTACGTTATTTAAGGACCTAGAGCAGGAGGTAAAGTTACCTGAAATTCATATAAAATTTACAAAACGGTTTTTAAACATTTTACTTTATTCTGATATCGAATGATTTTAGGAATATCGATAACAGTTAAATTCCATACGATTATTTAATTATCAAGAACTGGCGAACGAAGGGCTGAAAAAGTTTAAACATTTTTCAAAGTTGATCTTATAAATACGTCGACTAAATTCATTGGTGTGCAAATTCCAATATAGTAGGAGATTGAAAAATTCACTACGTTATTTCTAGTTTCATCTAAAATTATTTTTGTTGAAATTTATTTGGTATCTTGCATTTATAAATCAAACGGTATTAATATTTCCCTTTTCATGAAATCTACCTACTTCTTTTAACTGAGACGGAAGGGTTATTTTGGGTTGTAAAGTTATAGGAGTTTAATTTTAAAGATATATTTTACAAGCACATATTGACTTTTTTCATATTTCTATTAGTTACCCAGAAAACAACACAAAAAACTCATTTTTATCACTAAGTACTTAAAATGTATATAATGTGACAGATATATTTTAAAGGGATAAATTTTATAGTTTTAAAGATTGCGTAATGATCATAAACTTAAAATTAGGTATCTCCAAGTTTTATTACTAAAAATAAGTGCATTGAGCTACACAATCCTAATCTCAAAAAATCTCAAGGTCATTTCTCTACACCTGGTTCTTCAAATGTCATAGCGAGTTCTATTACGAGTAAAATTTATGACTAAACCTGTTATGAACTGACTAAATTTTTAAATAATGTCTAATACTCAAAACTAGTTCACAAAATTGAACCGGCTTTCTTAAAAGAATTGCTATTGTATTACGTTCCGAGATGTATTCAAACATTTTCCAACAAATAAATCTGTACATAAAGTTATAATAGTTGTTATATTTACTATAATGTATCATAAAGTTAATATTTACAGGAAAATAATTAACAAGCATGTACTAAGCTTAATGTACTCTGATGAATATTTATTTTATTTTGCAAGAGAAACCCCTGTAACATAGCGATGCTATGAAATATTACATTTATAAACTAATTCCTTCCTTTTAATATTTACATACAATCAAATCGTCTTATCATTAATATTTTTCAAATACTCTTGCAGAGGCTTATAAATGTTGGTACATATTTTTCCTTCACTTTTATTCATTCACCATCGGTAACAGCAGTTCTTACGTCTGATAACAGTCAGGCTCTTTTAACAAGGTCAATTGTTTCCTCTCTATTTGTTTATGACGAGTTTTAATACACATAAATATACCTCATACACAATACCGTGGATCTGCATTCTCGGCTACACTAAAGAAACACGATGTACTTGTTTAATAGTCTCATTTTAGAGTCTCAAGAAGAAAGCAGTTTTATTAAATACACTCAATATTTAATGTACTTTGTAAATAATTACTGATAATAGGTACGAAATAATTATTTTAATATAAACTTCCGTACTCAATCAGATGGATTATTTATACCATGATGATCTTAAATTACATCGTTAGCTATAAATATAGGTTTCATCTATTTTAGAACTCTGTCAGATTCTTAGATACTATTTAATACAAACTCTCCTGTTTTTCGCAAAAAGTCTTTTAGGTAACACAATAAGTACCATTGAAATTCTTCGGATTACTTCAGGAATGTCAAAAGAAATCTGAAATTTTGAAATGACCCTGATAATCTAACACTTCTGAAAAATCCATCGCCACCAACTTATCTAATGTTATCAACGACAATCAAGGTGCACATTGAATACATTTGCCCTCTGAAGGCACTCAGGAAGATCCCTTATGGACATCTTGTCAGAAGCTTCACTCAACCCTTAATTACCAATTTTAAGTACCAGATCCACATCCACTACTTATAATTCTCATCATGTGATGTATATTAAAAACCACCAGGCGAAAATCCAATCTTTATTAATTAAAAAAAAAAATAGTCACCATTGCCATAATATAAATAAACCCATGTAAAAATAAACTGAAATTGATGTTTAATATTTGCATAGTTTTCTGTTTAAAGAAAATTGTTTAACGTTGGTTTTTAAGGATTGTGAAGATAACATATTTATTTCAGACATCTGTCATCATTTAGTGCTACAAAAAGTCAGTAACACTTCGTTTCGAGATCTGCAATCTATCGTGTTTTTCAGGTGGACTACTAACCTGATAAAAAATCTATACCAAACCCAGTTGTAAGCGGTTGATTATTAAGTGCCGACCTATATTCATTAGTTCAGTTTTAATGAACCGATACAATAAAGAGATTCGAAGGACTTATCTATTAACAGTACTCGCAGAGATGTACAGATAAACTGATAGACAGACGGACGGATTGCCCTTTAGCCTTTGACGCCAAAATCAGTATGGTTTTCTTTGGATTCCTTATTATTAGGTCTCTAGGACTTTTCTATCAAGATTGATCGTGCGCACGGATATATGGAAGGAAAAGCGATGATTTTTAACACACCAATAAAACGGAACATAGAAGGAGCCGATAGCACTTTGAAAGAGTTATCACACAATAGGCAGACAGTAAATAAACCTTTTATCTCGAAATAAATTTAGTTCTTCTTTGGGCCAAAAGAAGTCTATACATCAAGTTTCAATTGTCCATGAATATTTCTATCAAGGGCCGTCCCACGGACACAGATGGAATGACGGACAAACAATACGATTTATACGATTTAACAAAAGGCCCAGTTCGGTTTATAATAATTCGTGTTTGGTTAACGAGATAACTGTTTCTAGAGGAAGTGTGAATTTTGTTAAAACACACGATGTTAAAATGTGATTCATGAGTTACACATGCCAAAAAGTAAAGGAAATGTATCCTTATTTTAATTTAACTTGAAATTATGATACGTTAGTATGCCAAATAAGGAAATGATTAGGTTGCAGATTAATAACGTAGCCTTACTGACTTTTTGAATTACTGTACCATTCAAATATTCCAAATCTCCTACTACCTTAGAATTTCCTATTACATTTCCAATTGTAACAAACCAGCTTTGAACTAAAAAGGAAAGAGGGTTTACTTTCCTGATAAAAAAACTAGTAGCTAGATGGTAACATGGAAGATAATTGTGTTCCACGTGGAACTAATACTAGTTGCTGTAACAGTTTACTTGCCCCAGTTGAACTTATTATGGCTGAGCTAGGGATAATTGTAATTACAGTTTTTATTTCTCAGCTTTGCAATGTAAAACAAGTTCAAACTCCTGCCTTTTAACGGTAAATGTTCAAATGGTTAAATTATCTACAGGGAAACTTTAAAATGGTTATGGAAATGCAAATTATCATGAATATTCATTAAAGGCGTTTGTATAAAAAATTTTCTTAAAAATTAATGTAACTGACAATAAATAGTTCATCTGGTACATTAATTGATCGTTACCACCTATCGTGAAGATTTAAAGTTTAACTTGCAATGTCACGCTTTGCAAGTCAAAATCTCACGCTATTGGTAAGCTGAGACAAGAAGTTGGGACAAGTTACTCATTCTTGACGTAGTTACAAATTATTCTTCTCTCCGTCTCGGTTTTGGAAGTCTTCGCTGGGATCATTTCAAACATGACACTTTATATGTAACCTATAGCCAAAGAGTACTGGTAGTCTGTGAAACTGAGTTGTTGGAACCAGTTACTAATTCTTGACGATGTAGTAACAAGTTTTCTTTTATCCTTCACACTTCTTTAAGTAATATCTTCGCTGGGATCATTTCCAACATGACACTTTTCATGTAACCCAAAGTTAAAGAGTACTGTTAGGCTATGAACTTGTGTTGTTGGGACAAGTTCACTCATACTTACCAATTTAGTTACAAGTTTCCTTATCTCTGTCACGGCTTTGGAAGTAATATCTTCGTCTGGACCACTTCTAACATGAAACTTTGTATGTAAACCATAGTCAAATAATACTGATAGTCAGTGAAACTGAGATGTTGGAACAAATTACTAATTCTTGACGATTTAGTTAGTTCCATTTTATCCTTCTCTCCGTCTCGGTTTTGGAAGTGACATCTTCATCTCCATCACTTCCACCATGTCACTTTATGTGTAAACCACAGTCTAAGAGTACTGGTATTCTGTAAAACTGAGTTGTTGGGACAAGTTACTAATTCTTGACGATGTAGTAACAAGTTTTCTTTTATCCTTCACACTTATTTAAGTAATATCTCCGCTTGGATCATTTCCAACATGACAATTTTCATGTAACCCACAGTCAAAGAGTACTGTTAGTTACACAATTAGTTGTGAAATTTTGTTACAAGTTTCCTTGTCTCCGTCACGGTTTTGGAAGTTATATCTTCATCTGGACCACTTGCAACATGAAAAATTGTAAGTAAACCATAGTCATGTTAGCCTACGAACGTGTGTTGTTGGGACAAGTTACTCATACTTGACAGTTATGTTACAAGTTCCCTTGTCTCCGTCACGGTTTTGGAAGTTATATCTTCGTCTGGACCACTTCCAACATGAAACTTTGTAAGTAACCCATAGTAATGTTAGCCTACGAACTTGTGTTGTCGGGACAAGTTACTCATAATTGACAGTTATGTTACAAGTTTTCTTGTCTCCGTCACGGTTTTGGAAGTAATATCTTCGTCTGGACCACTTCCAACATGAAACTTTGTAAGTAACCCATAGTACTGTTAGCCTACGAACGTGTGTTGTTGGGACAAGTTAGTCATACTTGACAGTTATGTTACAGGTTCCCTTGTCTCCGTCACGGTTTTGGAAGTAATATCTTCATCTGGACCACTTCCAACATGAAACTTTGTAAGTAACCCATAGTACTGTTAGCCTATGAACTTGTGTTGTTGGGACAATTTACTCATAATTGACAGTTTTGTTACAAGTTTCCTTGTCTCGGTCACGGTTTTGGAAGTTATATCTTCGTCTGGACCACTTCCAACATGAAACTTTGTAAGTAACCCATAGTAATGTTAGCCTACGAACTTGTGTTGTTGGGACAAATTACTCATAATTGACAGTTATGTTACAAGTTTTCTTGTCTCCGTCACGGTTTTGGAAGTAATATCTTCGTCTGGACCACTTCCAACATGAAACTTTGTAAGTAACCCATAGCACTGTTAGCCAACGAACTTGTGTTGTTGGGACAAGTTACTCATAATTGACAGTAATGTTACAAGTTTCCTTGTCTCGGTCAAGGTTTTGGAAGTAATATCTTCGTCTGGGCCACTTCCAACATGAAACTTTGTAAGTAACCCATAGTAATGTTAGCCTACGAACTTGTGTTGTTGGGACAAGTTACTCATAATTGACAGTTATGTTACAAGTTTCCTTGTCTCGGTCACGGTTTTGGAAGTAATATCTTCGTCTGCACCACTTCCAACATGAAACTTTGTAAGTAACCCATAGTACTGTTAGCCTATGAACTTGTGTTGTTGGGACAATTTACTCATAATTGACAGTTTTGTTACAAGTTTCCTTGTCTCGGTCACAGTTTTGGAAGTAATATCTTCGTCTGGGCCACTTGCAACATGAAACATTGTAAGTAACCCATAGTAATGTTAGCCTACGAACTTGTGTTGTTGGGACAAGTTACTCATAATTGACAGTTATGTTACGAGTTTCCTTGTCTCCGTCACGGTTTTGGAAGTAATATATTCGTCAGGACCACTTCCAACATGAAACTTTGTAAGTAACCCATAGTACTGTTAGCCTACGAACTTGTGTTGTTGGGAAAATTTACTCATAATTGACAGTTATTTTACAAGTTTTCTGGTCTCCGTCACGATTTTGGAAGTAATATCTCCGTTTTGGCTTTGACCATTTAGCATTAAAATCATGACCTAAATATTGTAAATCCATTGTGACTTTGTTGCGTAGGTTAAAAGTTTTCAATTATAACACGTATAATTGGCACTAACATTTCATAAGGATGCACTTACCAGTATACGAAAGTAAGATAGTAAAAATAGAGCTAAAGAATACTAATTAAGTATATAATTATTGTGTAAACCTTACAGTTACAAAGTACCGAGTTCATGAGATATTTTCCAACTCAAAACACATGAGAAGTGCATGAATACAAATTATTACTTAGAGTTAATAAAAGTTCATATATTTACATAAATGCATTAATTGTTAAAAGATTTTTTATTTAATTCTGACAACGCAGATCAACAGAGCAATTGGAAATATTTATAAATTTTGTATAAAAAGATAAATACAATAGAGACCCTAGTTTCCGGCCTAAATAGAAAACAAAGTTAAACCTAAGCTACATGGAGGCATTAGTGATGATACCTAAAATGAAACCAAAATAACCACGTACGATCACGTACAATTAATCAAGTATTACCTTAAAATTATAAATACTATGTGAAGTCCCACTCTTGCGGGAAAACAAAACATTATTTTGGTTGTTTACTCACCTCTGGAACTACAAAATTGATAAGTTAATATCATACACGTTTTTTATTTTGAATTCCAATAACATTTCAGGGTTTCTGTCTGGGGTTAAAAGCAATAAATTTATCCTAGGTCTCAAACTAAACGCATGAGGCTAAAGTTACTTGGTTAACGTCTGCTTAAATGGATATAATAATTAACTTAAAAATGTATTAGTTTACACCTGTAATCCTAACATAAAAAGTAATAATTTATTATTTAGAAGAACTGAATTTACACGTGACACAACATTATGGTTCAAGATAGCTTTTACAGTTGATAGCTCATTCATACTTGGTTGTTAAATAGATTTCCCAAGTAATTAATGTTAATACCCAAATAAATTATTATTTTTTACAAAATATTATATTTTTTACTTACAGTTAAATCTCCAATTTTCCTAAATGTAAATTATTTCAGTATGTATCATAATAACATTTTATCTTATGGGGATGGCGCATTCATTATGTGTTAATAATTAAGGGCTTAGAAGGGAATTGAACCGAAAATACGTGATGACAGGCGTCTGTCTATAATTGCATATCCAAGTTAGGATAGCTTGTACTTTGAGCGTATAGTGTAATCTATAAGCCTATTCCATTCAATCTCATACATCTACAGTCTACAGTAACCTGCTGAGAATTAGCTGTTCCAATATTGTTTCTAGAATATCGGAATATATAAGATATATATCTTATTTATTTATTTATTAATACATACGGCAATCGCCATTTTACAAAAATGTTTACAACATAGTGTTCGAAATATTGATAATACAATTTTCATGCATAGCCACTTACATGCGATATTAGTACTGCTGGACTAGCCATGGCTACAGAACAATTGAATATGGTATACATTTAAAGTTAATAAAGTAGAACATCAAAGACAAGATACAAAAAGAGATAACAATGGTCAACAAGATGATTACATAATAATGTACATGCTAAGTATATGCAACTTGTGCATCAAAGACAAATATTACACTTATTACTCTAAGAATATCGGATTATACTCAAACAGCTTTTTATCGTGTATTATGAAATTGAAATGACTAGATTCAGATTGTTATGATGATATAAAAATGAATATAATCATAAAAATACTACCGTTGACCTAGTTGTAGAATAATTATAACTGATTGTATTTTTATTCTACTAGTAGGCCTATTTTGGTTGATATTCTAAGAAATTTAAAATTTCATTTAAGTACGCTTTATGCTGTATGTTTTTATTACGTGATGATAAATTTAGTTACTTTATAAAAACAATTTTGTCCTAAACAGATAAACTATCAATAAGACTAAAAACTGTTACTGTTTTAGTCTTAGTGTTCCTGTGTAATATTGTTTTATTTGCTTTAAAACTAAATTTATGAAAGTTAAAATACTAAAATATCTCTTAAATTACGCTTTATTAAAATTTATTATTTATTTTTAAAATTTTACTTACATTTAATGATTGTGTTTATTAGGAACACATAGGTAACATATTTGCTGAAGTAAAAATTGTAATTTCTTATTTATTTATTGTAATTAACGTACCACTTCAGATTTTAGTTGATAGCCAATGTTAAAACGCTCCTGGTAGGGTAGGTAGTCCAAAGGTAAGTAGTTTTTTTCTTTATTTTGTAATATTTTCATCTCCAAACACTTCAACTGCAGCAAACATAATTATTAACCGTCTTATATTTTTGAATTAATGTCACAACTTAAATAAATGTGGTTTAGTAAAATATACTCAATGAAAAAAAATAATCAAAGACTACTATAAATGAAAATAATAAATAAAATAAATAATAATAAATGAAAATTCTAATTTATATTGATTAGCATACAAATAAAATTAAGTTTATACAGAAATTTCCTTTTTGTTACTTATAACCCTTATTCAGTCCTTATCTCCAACACTTTCACTGCTTTGTAACAAAAGCAAGCCAAAAAGACATAAATAAAGCAAAACATAGGAACAACAATTTAGTTGAATATGTTTAAATATGCTTTGAAAGAAAGAGAACATAGAGACATGCCGGGAAAGCAGAAACGTGTTAGGTAACAAGGACTGAAAACAGCGATGGTTTACAGAATAAACACGAATGCCTTGAAATACACGTCTGTTTGTACAACATACATATTCATGATTTAGATTACCTCTAACGCGCTGTTTTGTGTTTAACTTACTTTCGAGTGGGGGACGACTGCTTTGATCGTATTACATAGCACTTTACAACGTTTATATTTATGATTTAAAAAATATCAAATGTGTCGCTTTTCGGTTTTCACCGCTGTAGCAATGTATTTAAATAAGCCCGATGTATTCATTATATTTTGTGTATTCAATACGTTCCACGTATTAAATAAGTTTTACTTATTCGATAAATATTTCCTATTCAATAAGTTTGATGTATTTAGTATGTATAGTATATCCAATATTTTTATGTATTCAATAAGTTTATTGTATTAATATATTTAATAAGTTTGATACTCTTGTATGCAAAATGCCTTAGGAGATAGCCAACATATATGATTTATTCAATATACTTTTTATATTAAGTGTAATCATTCATAATTACGTGATTCAATGTTTAAGAACACATTCTTAGAAAAACAATGCTAAAGAATAAGACACAGACCAAAATGAAAGAACAGCTTTGTGAACTAGAACTTGTAACTTTATTTGTATATACTTCGTACAGTATTCCATTTAGATTGGAGACACACTATTAGAGAATACGTATTTTTAAGGTACCGAATTTTACTCCACAAATTTTACCAATACGTATTTTATATGCTATTCTCTCAAAGAGAAATGTCTATGATATAGACACAGGTATATTCTAAACAAGGTAGTGAAACGCCATACTACATGTCACGTAACAGTAATCGCCAAGTTTCAAAACCATGTTTCTATATACTCGTGGTTTTTCTATGTTTGCCTTATTTAAACTAGTATTGAAAAGTAGTAATCCCACCAACAGAACTGCTTTTCTCCTGTACCTCCACTGTTATAAGGCTATCTTGACGGCCTAATTATAGGAAATTGCACTGAAGGGACGTATACCATCATCGCAATCATTATTGATTATGTACAAATGAAATATCTTCAAAATTCAAAGGTGAAATACCATGAAAAAAACATGCACCATCATCGAAATCGAGAAAATTTCAAGGCTGCAGTTTGATCTCGAGATATCCTGCGGATTACATTCACATAGAAGATAAATTTTGCTAACATATCGAATGGTAGGCTTTGATGACGCTCAGCCAATAAAACCATGACTATTCAAACGTTTTGAAGAATATTTTTTATTCATAATAAATTCTTCTGATAACATATTGTTTAGTACTTATTAGTGTAGTGTAGAAAATAAAATGTATTACTATTCTTTGCCTGCATGCATAGAGTAAAGGAATGAACAAAGACAATAAGTAAGAACAGTTTGCACGCAAAGGAAGGATATGTCACCAGTTTGAAAGGTAAGAGACAATATCATTGTGGCCCCACATGTAAGTCGCACTGTCTGCGATTTCGTACACCTGACGCCCCCCCCCCCCCCGGAGACTTCACATTCCCAGTTCACAGCCTTATGTGGGATGTATGGAGATCCATGGTAACTTCTAAAGAACTTTTGTGGCTCTTGTTGTTTGATCGTTGGCGAAGCCTACCACTCTAAGAGTTGGAAAAATTCGATTTCTGTCTGCCTGTTTATCTATCTATCTGCATATTTTGAATGTTTTGAAAAGTGAACATACCTGCATATTTGAATGTTTCCATCATTGAGTTCGATGATGAATGTGACTCCATGGCATTTCGGTGTGCTTTAGCGAACATTTTGTTAGTCTTATAGGTAGCCATGATGGCAACCAGAAAATCATGGAATAAAGAAAATCTGTACACAAAAGAGTTTAATCATACGATTTTAGTGACACACGTAGTTTTATACTTGACATTTTAAATGCAGCCTATGTGAACCCTTTTACGTGATACGTGTTTTGGCTATCTTCTCTAGACAGGAAATGATAATTATTCCAACCTTCTTATTATTGTTATGTGTAATACTATACAGCTTATTAATTTTTCTTTCTTCCATTTCCTTTAGATACAAAGACTAAAAACTGATAACATAGTTAAAATGTTCTTCCCGTTTATAGAAGTCCTCAACAAAATATTTTGCCAATGATTACTCATAAACACAGAACAATTATGTACGACATATGATACTTTATAGCCTTATTATTGTATATTTAGGAAAATAAAATTAGTTTAAATATATTTTATTTAACTCATATAACGATGGAGTCTATATATTATTTGAAATTCTAAATTCAACGAGGTTTTAGATTTATTCAGAGGATATAAAAATATGAGATTTAGACCCACTTGGAGGTTACTTAAATTTATAATGAATATAGCAGCATTTATTCCTACTGATATTTCGAAAGGAGTTATACTCTTACGGTAAATACTAAGGATATTATAAAGATACTTACTATAGAGTTGCAATTGTTTATTGCTTATCCAATCACGATAATTGGCTATCAGATTTAAGAATAAGTTTTAAAAAACAAAAATAAGATTACTCCTATATCACCTTATCATACGGGTTATTGGATTTATAAATAAAGTGAGTAATGTCTCTAAAAATAACACTTACTGTTATTTTTTTATCACCCATGAGAACTTTCAGGAATCTCCGCGCTTGATGATTGTCATAGCATTGTGTAAAGTGCGTGACGAAGCACTATTACCTCTCATCTCTCATTCAATCTTGTTCCCATCATGTTCTTTCTGTGTTGCGGTGTAAAAGAAAATGTACCATTATATTCCCTTTGTGATAGTGTTATTTAGGAAAAAGCCTTATTTTCACATTTTAGTCTGTACTATATTACTCACCTTAACTGATTCACTAAAAATATCGACACTTTTAGAAATTTTTGATATTTATGGCGTGAGATTACCAGGAAAATTCACATTTTTTTATTTTATGAGAAAACTAAATGAATAAATAAATAGTGAGAGTGGAATTAACAAAATTTATATTCACAGTGCTAAACATAACATTTCTCCATTATTCAATGAATATTTGGAATATTATGTTCTCTGTAATGCAATAGTAACCCACACTATCGTGTTTATTTTGAACTTTACTGTAGCCTAAAGCTAAAATATATATGATGAAAGATCTTAAATACCTTGTACGTTTAGAAGTAAAGTTATAAATCATCCGTCTATAATAATTACAATATTTGTTTCATATTTTAGGTTAATTCCAAACGATTTTCCATAAAATCTGTAAACACGTTATATTTTATTACATTTGTTTACATTACGTAAAGGCCCACATAGATTTACTACTAAATAAATACATTTTAACAAAAATTTATATTTTTGGAAGCTTACATAATGTCGTACAATAAACACTTTAAAAGTTATTTTAACGTGTCAAAGTGTTATAACTGAAATTGTATTGCGTATATTAAGCCTCAAAAATAATATTTTTTTTAACTCGCTACATTTTTCAAAATGTTTTAAACCTTAGTCTTTTTTCCACTGAAGGACTCAATTTCCAGAGTTTAAGAATCAGTTTCCCAAAAATACTTTTTGAATCCAAAAAATCATTATCTATCTAGTATAATAGGATTTTTCGAGACTGACCATATAAAAATTATAATTAATTTGAAATGTGAGCTATATAGAAATAAAAGCCACTTAATTAATGATAGTTGTTCTTCACAAGGGGAGGTTTTGATCACGAAACAACAGCCAAGTCAGTTGAATCAATTACCACTCAGATGTTCCGCGATTATTATTTCCCCAGCTGCCCCTTTTGACGGGGAGTTGGCGGGGTGCCCAACCCGTCGACGAAGCTCTCTCGGCCATTTTATACTTATTGGCCCACACTTTGTGGACAGACAAACATCTTTACAGTCGCCCCAACTTTCACCCCTTTGTATCATAATGCTTGACTTCCACAAAACCAATAGCAACGACTAAAGACTGAGTAGTCTCTCAAAGCCAAAATGTAATTTTATTTTATAGTTACATTTTATATTTAAAGTTAGGATGTAAGGGAGAGTGAGGTATATTATCTTCTGTATTTTTAATCCTGTTCTGAATAATTCTAACTCTAGGTGTAAAAACATTTATGTCTCTTTACGGACTATCACCATAGCTTATGCATTGACAGATCTAGTATTTTCAAATTTTATGAGCATAACTATATATTTACCTTAGACATTAATTTCATATTTCTTCCTCTCTTTAATAATGGTTTATGATGGACCCGTGTATATATCAAGAACTAGACCAAGAAAACGAAAACAAATACAAACACATTTAAAGACAAGGATTCTTTTTCCATTTCATTGTTGTATCCATTTCTAGTTATATGTTTCAAAATATATCTCTTGACCCAAGAAAACGTTTAATGTAGAGAAAATGTAATTTTTTACTTCCAAAAAAGTATCACCTGGGGTTTGGACAGTTGAAATAATGTTATTTCTTAACCTTTATAAACATTCTTGCAGACAAAGGTAAGAAAATGTATATTCAAAACAATGATAGTTAATAAATTAATTCATCATAAATTAAACAATTATGATGGCATTTATGTAGTAACTCTACAGAAATGGTGCATCGATATGATTCTGATGTCGGAAATATTGGAGGACATTACTACGTTTGGGGATTCTTCTATCCTGGTCATTTGTACAATCATCCACCGTACATAAACATTGTAATGATTTGGCTCCATCAGTATTCCTTTTGAACATTTTGGGAATTTTTATTGCTAAACAGATAAGTGGATTTTCTCTCAATGAATAAACTAAACAGAGATTCTGAGGTACAAGTCTTCACATCTCGGTGTTAAAGCAGTTGAGAATCTTCAGGGTATATAGACATATCTAGTTGAGGAGATAAGGATATATCCAAATGATTATCATTAGAGCCTGAAGATATCTCATATCAAGACTTTTCAATTACTGCTCTGTCTCAGATCATCGTCGGTTTCAGAACTCCAGTTTGACAAAATTGGCGTTGGATATGATTTGCCTCGATGAAAACTCGCTGAGAAGTTTTACGTCCAATAAATTGTTAAATGAAGCTTTTGGATATTGTAAAAAAACTCAAACTAATTTCAAGACAGGTTAAATTTCTATAACGTAACCTATTTCGAGGTTAGAGAACACCACGTTACTAATATTATCTATTTTATTCTTGGACAGTAGTTTTCAGTGAGATATATGAATATTAGAGAGATATGATAGCGTAATAACGTAGCACTGATTAATATAATGTTTTAGTAGGTATACTTATACACCTGAAGAATCCATGTAAAAATTCTCGAGACCTTCGGTTCTATATAGGTAGTACAAAAATAAACTTTTACGCGAAATCCACAAAATAGCCCATTTATCTGTGGTAATCCTTTAGGAGGTACTTATGAAAGCAAACTCTATGATGTTTCATAAAAGGCAAGCAGAATATGATACATCGGCAAAATCTGAAGTATAACAATGGACACACTGAAAGCTGCCGATTTGCCAGACTATTTCCCACACATGGCGGATGAAAAAGGCTTTCCCTGGCATTCACGAATGTAGCCACAGTGTGTTATAGATGTCTTCAGCCACAGTAATAACCATTAAGCTCTATTTATGGAGGACTTACTAAGTACTATGGAGAAACGTAATTCTATTTCTGACAAAGTAATTATTACCTTAAAAATAAATAGTCTGTAAATAAGATAAAAACTCTTTGAGTATTATATTTATTATTTGTTTAAACTCTATCAAAACATTTTGGAGATTCTAGGCGTGGATATAGTTAGAACTGTTACCTTTAATATTAATTTTTAATGACATCTGCAATTAAAGGTATTATTTTTATAATTGTTTAGTGCAGATGATGATTAATAAATGTTTAATAAGTGATATGTTTTGTATATTTTAACAGTTTCAAGAACATTAAATTTAATAAAAATCTCTTCATTTGCAACCAAAAAAATGTAAGAAAACCTGACACGTCTATTATCAATATAGGTCTCAACCGAATGGCAGAGGAATGTGGATAACTCTGCATTGTGTTTCGAATTATTAAAGTGAGATATTTCACATTCTTGTAGAAAGACCGAACACAGTGAACTTTAATTGTATATTAGTCCTACGTTCTAGAATAATTCTCCATTTCAACGTACGGAAGGTACTCATCTTGCTTTGACTGATTTATCTCGGATATTTTCATTTACCAGCTAGATTAATAAACCGAAAAGGAATTCACTTGTATCAATGAGTTGCTATGAATTATTTTATGAAGTATTCTAGGAGTGTATGAAAAAAATAGTACTATATGTATTGGTGAATACTTAAGATCTTGCTAACTTTATAAAACAGAATTGAAGGTACCTTGCTGTAATAGCTTACGTAGAATCTGGGATGTATACATATAGGCTACCCAGACATTACGCGAAAAGTCATAAATTTAAATATGTTTTTTAACACTGCTACTGTACGTACAGTAAAAAAGAGACAAAAAAAAACTGACTTCAATTATAAGTACGTGTTTCATTTGTGTTTTAGGTTAATGGTATGACATTGATATTTATTTTCTTCTTTAACCCAAAAACAAAACACTAACAATAAAAGCAAGTATTCTGTTATCCCCGTCTTTAATAGTGTTGGATAAGTTTTATTCTAAAAAAACATGTTTTAAATATTTTGATTATCTGGCGAGGTGTTTTTGGATGTATATACTCACTGTATTCTGGGGTTCAATACATTATGTATACTTGAGAAATATTTTAGTATCATGGTTTCTTTTACTAATACTTTACTTCTTTACGTTGGAAATTTATTCTGTAAAATATAAATATTTCTTTACCAAACTTTCCAGTTCTACAAAATACAAGTTCCACACGTAAAATCTATTCAAATTACAATTGATCCTTCAATACCACACATTAAACAGATATTCTCAAATATTTCTGCTTCATGTATTGGATATTGGAAGAACGGTATTCAATGACGATTGGGGTTGTGATTAAAAGTCATTTTCATGAATCAAAGGCCACGTTATAATAATGATTAGGACCCGTCATAAAAAGAAGCTTATCATATGCAGCCTGGATACTCGTATTACAGACCGTTAGTTTTCCTTAAATGTGACCAAGAGTACACTTTACATAATTTATTCGATTTATAACGTATTTATTAAAATTTAGCTCTCAAGAGACCCTTATAGATTGGCAGGAATGTCAATTTTAAGATTCCTAATTTCAGGCAAGCCTCAATCATAGGAACCCTACAGTAATTTTGATGAGTAAAAACATCAACACTACAGCACAGGTTTGAAAGCAGCGTAGTAAAATTTCACTCGGGATATTTCCGGTATAAATCCAATTCCAGTTCTGTCCGGATCCAATCAAGCGGTGTCACTGTCACATCAAGAAGTCCTCCGTCTGCTGTATGTGTTTACTCAATGTTTGCGCCACCACTCCTGTCGTCTGCTACCAGATTAATGTAGGATTTTAAAGGTAAATCCTCAGGGTAAAACTTTTCGTAGTTTGGAAAATGGGCAGAAAAAATATTCCCACCGCCATTACGTACATATTGTGTTTATCTAACAAAGGATCTTTTATAAAAATAGAAAACTACCTGTCGAGGAACGGAATTTATCCTGCTCTTCATGTGTCAAAAAAATATGGCGTATCAGGATTTAATTTACACCCTTAAATGTAAGGGTTTGTTACCCATAACTTTTGCTAGGATCGCCGTAGAGATGTTTCGTTCATCCCATTGTGTTTCCATTAAATATAAATTTCAAATTATATGTTTTAAGATAGGGGTTGCCATTTGAAAATTTAAAATGAACTCTTCTACCATTAGAAGCCAGGAGCAACAAACAACTGATAACTCTCAACTATAACATGTTTGGCGCTCTCGGCTTGTGCAAACGTATATTTAAAGTGGTAGTGCTCGCTTATGCGTTGATGGATTTCGATAAAGAAAGTACCGGAATTGTTATAAAAATAGTTTCTTTAAAATTGTTATAACCAATGTAACACAGCTGATACCTATAAGAAGAAAAATGTTTTTTTAGGAATACGGAAAAAGGCAGCCGGACAATTTACTGTTTGCAATTCTTTTACTGTCCAAGTTTTATTTTTAGCCATTTAACTGTGAAGTCTTAGAAGCACTTTAAAATAACTGGTGAAAGCAATATTTACCATTTATTGCCACTCAAAGAGTTAACATTGACAGCTATAGCTAGTCAGACAATGTTATATAAGTGTCTTCTGGCTGTTGAAGATCATCTGGAAACTGTAAATATCCAACTAGACACTCAATAATGTCATTTTTTAGTCTCATCAAGTAATTATTTAATATTACATCTGATCTGTATCGATTACATACATTTCATCGATACACTTAAATACATTTCCTAGGGGCACGACTACCTAGGATGAAAAGTAAATTGTTTTGAACTGATGGCACAAAAACTAGTCTGGTTCTGGATTTTTGTAAATAGTTTAGTAACATCTAATCCAACTGTTAAACTAGCTATCCTGCGATCCTGTATAAGGGTACTTCTAGTACTTACAACTAAATGACGTATCCCAAAAACCTCAAGTATCGTTTTGTTTAATTGTTTGAGCAAAATTTTACGTTTGACGTTTAAGAAAAGTTAGTTTAGGTAAGTAGTTCAACAATTCATTTTAGCCTTACGATTTATTGCGCGCTGACTAATCTCTCATTTTATGTATGCCCTTGGCGATTAGAATTTTGATTTCGTTAAATTTGTCATTTTATTTACTCCCGAAGTTCCTTATCACGGTAAGCTTGTAAATATCTGTGGTTTCCTGAAAAAGCGTTAAATTAAACCCTAAAATATCTCATGCAGATACAATATTTTTACCTTGTTTTTTATTTCCAAATCAAATGACCTCTTCCCGTTGATTTTATAACGAGTTTTACTTTAGGAATACCTCTTTATTAACAGGTACTGGAGTAAAAAAAATCAAAGAGGTACTTTACATTATGCAATCAAACAATATAGTAGTCACCAAAATCTTCTTGTCTGTAGAAAAACATGTGTATTAAACACTCATTACTTAGCATTTTGTAAAATCACTCCCCATCGCCAATTTTAATATTAAAAATTGTATTCTTTTTTAACTTTCCCTTGAGATATCCCCAAATGTAATAAAAAGTGAATGAAAAGGTAAACATAAAAATAACTACAAATACGAGTATTGGTAACAGACTGGAAACTATATTAGAAATGTTCGGTACACAGAAATTCAATATCCAGGCAAGGTCAGAATGCAATTGGGTTATTTCTCAGACTCCTATAATATAATAAGAGCTCATTCCGCACAAGAACTGATTTTGAAATCGAGTGGAGATTTATTGGCCAAGCTTGTAGATTAAATATTTCGGACCCAGAAATTAGATAACATGATTCCGTACGTCCGTTCCTCTTATTCTTTGTTGTCATTAATGGGTATATTGCAATATTTTTAATTCGGGAAATATTGCAATATTTTAAATTCGGGAAATATTGCAATATTTTAAATTCGGGAAAACACAAACTTACAACGTTACAAAGAACAACGCGTAATAAACAGACTAATGTGTAATTTAAGGTTTTTAACATTTTACAGGCAAATTACCTACTCAAATTATTAAACTAATAGATGAAATCCATTATTTAATCAAATAGACAATAAAACTTTGGTTCATCCCATGATATTAAACATATTAGAAAAAGCAAAATGTAATTCGGCTCCAGAGTATTCTATTAATTATCTTTTTATGTTAAGAATGGTAAATATTTTTGAACCTTCAAAATAAGAAAGCTTAATCCTTTGTCTCTTCATTTTATTATCATTCACATTTGATAAAGAATTGGATTAAAAAAATCGACTATCATAATTCTATATTATATTAAAATTCTTATACTGAAGAAAATGATTTGAAAAAAAGTATCCACAAAATCAGTGGAACAATTCAGTGTTAATTTAATAAAGTAACAGTCTATTATGTACTTGTGTTAAAAGCAGCTTTAGTGGCGATCATTTTTATTTTTCATTTTATTTTTCGAACATTTACATGTTAAACGCCAAGGAGCGTATGCTAGACAACTCGATATAAAACGCTACAACGTTGAAGAAAAACCAAAACGATTGTGCGTTGCACGTCATTGTTGC
Source organism: Homalodisca vitripennis (assembly GCF_021130785.1). Taxonomy (NCBI): domain Eukaryota; kingdom Metazoa; phylum Arthropoda; class Insecta; order Hemiptera; family Cicadellidae; genus Homalodisca; species Homalodisca vitripennis. The sequence goes on from NC_060213.1 coordinate 64,897,343, forward strand.
ACGCGTGCGCATAGATTCATGCTTGTTCCGATTAGTTGCCTATGAAAGTTCCTATCATATACACGTTTAGTGTATTGATTAGATTAGGATGAATGCAGGGCACGAATATGTGGTTAATAGCCCGACATAACGGAATATTGAATAGAATGTAACGAAAGTCCTACCAAGTAATCTAACAACTTAATATGTTTACATTTGGTTGTTCGTATCCTCTTACGACAAGAAGTTGAGGAACTGCTCTTAGTCCTGAAAGAACCTTTGCACTGCTTCCGGAGTAACAGGATTTCTGGATGAGTAAGGTTGGGGGTAGTGGCCGCCCCTGTCAATGTCTCTGAGAAGGATTTTGAGCATTAATCTCAGTCATGTATTCTTGAAAGAAGGAAAAGTGCTCTACCAGCCTCTCCAGTCGAGAAAATGCAGAGGACAGCACGCCCTTATGTCTAGGCTAACATCAACCCCTAACACTTAGGAAGCCCCAAAAATTCCAACAGTCACTTCCCGCTGTATGTAGACTAGACTTATCGGTTTTTCCTGTGTACTTAGTGTAAGTTCAACTGGAAGGTATAAGGAAGGCTTATATACCAACCACAAGTTAATGATACTGATGGGTCACTACATGTGTTAAAATGTCACATAGTAAAATGTCTTAGTAAAATAGTACATGGTAAAACGATTGCACTCCGTTTGTTGACAAGTTAGTTTCTTATAAGTTTATTTTTACTTTTAATTTTGATTTGTTGACTCCAAAATTAATAGAACACTTCCTTGGATTAAGAGGGAAGCACAATTTAGAAAAGCCTCTATCAGGTCCTTCATAAACCTTTGACGAATATAGGGATGAGTTTATCATAGTTTCTTTATAAACCAAGCTGTCGAGACCTCGATATAATTGCTCGAAGTAATTTAGCAATCAAAACTTCCCTAGACCATTAAACATGGAGATAGAAGTAACACGCTGAAAATTGCTTTAATTAATAACCCATAACAAGTATAAACTTTGTTTAAAAATATAAACTTGGCAGGACATTGAAAAGTTCTTTGACTGCTGAATGTGCACACTCTACTCAATATTTACATTGTCAGTACGTCCTACGGTTTTATTTTTCTTTTGGCACTCAATTTAACATGGAAATGTTAGTAACACGCTGAAAAAGGTCGCTCAAATTACCAATAATATGACTATCAAATTAAAAAAATTTGAATATGGTATTTTAAAGAAGAATATTAAGTGCATTACATTCTCATATATATATATAAACTGTATAGTTCAAATACGACCAATTATATGAAAATAATATACTAATTTTACTAAATAACTGAGAATTGTAAATCGCGTCAAGGAAATATTTTACAATACTTTAAAACTAAATGATTAGAAAACTCATATTGTCATTGTCAGCGAAGGAATTATAATTCAAACAAATTTCAATACAAAGCTATACATCTTGAAGCTTTGGAAACGAAGTGTAAAATTTTACTCCGGAGATTTCCGGTGCAAATCCAATTTCAGTTCAGCACCGATCCAATCAAGGTCTGTCACTACCACGTCAAGAAGTTCTTCGACGCTGTATGTGTACTATTTTACTCAGTAGTTACACTGCCAGTATACCCGTACGGCCTGTTTTCTTATGGCACTCAAGTCGAATATTTTTCCATCATTGACAGCGTGTAAAGGCATCTGTTTAACTTAGTATCTGAACATCTTCAGTGTTAATATACATGAACTGTCTGAACATTCTCTATGTTTTTAATGCGTAATGGAATATAGAAATTGGTTTTACATACACTAGTATATTGTAAGGATTTGCCTCCCTCTAAAACTCAAACGAGCAAAACCGATATAATTACACGTTTTTCTTACTTAATATTGTGATTAGGTTAACTTGCATGTAGACTGAAGAAATATTCAAGCTTTAGTTCAATAAATAGGATTTATGAGAAAGGCAGAACATGTTATTCCTTATATGGGCAGAAACCACCGGTAAGAATGGAATAGAGAAGGAGAAAACAAGAATAGAGTATGCGAAATTAGCCTAAAGTTTCCTAAATGTCAATTAATTTATAATCAGTTGCATAACTCTTTCTTAAATTTTATGTCTAGAAATAAATGTTATAGCGTTGTAATATGAAAATACAATTCAATTAGTGATAATGTAAAGTAAATTGGAAATTAAGTACAATGTTTTAACTGGAGTAAAATATGACTCATAACTCATCACTAACAAAAACTATACTGCTATGTATATTGTGACATTTTCAATACTATTTTCTAAAGAAATTCATTGTAATTAATACATTTATTAGTTAAATTCTGACTTTTAAAGATTGCCATAGAGTAACAAGAAATAATACGAGTATTTTGTACACGATGTTATTTATATTCACCCTCTATTTTATTATATTTTATTAAATATGATAAAATATTATTATTGAGTAATATGATACTCAATATGACATTGCAAATTGAATATTATATCTTTTTACGTCGACACCTCCGCTTTAGGAACCTCGTGCGCCTAGTTAACTTTAGAAGCTTTAGAATTGCGAGTACGGTATATAGCTGTTTAAGGAGTTCCTGAGGTTTGTTAATTCCTTATTAGAAATAAGGTAAGAGTACGCTATGCCACGTTTCAGAAACAGACTTCGTTGAGGTTTCATGTAAAGCTTAAAGCTGTTGCTCATTTCATAAAATATAAAATTTGTTATCCAAAGTCCATGGTTGAACATGCATCGTCATGAAACTTATTCTTGTCTTTGTAAAAATTTAGTTTTATGCAGACTTTAAAGTCCAAAAATTAAATCTTTCGTGACATATCTTGCCACGTGATACATTCTTAGTTTTGATCTTTAAGTTGCTCTTCAGAACATTCTTTAATAATAAATATTTACACGCAAAGTCCTCAACATATAATATTGCATGTGTTGGTGTGAAGATAAAGGTTCAGGATATCGCACGGAAAAATCGTCAAGATAAGAGACGTACTGATATCAGATATATAAACAAAAAATACATTTTCAGAGCCCTCCGATTGACATGCTATGCTACAGCTTAGTCAATTGAACTATTCATATAAATTACTTCATTATAAAAGTTAATCTCTAACCTAAAACAGTAGCAAAACTTACAATTCTTGTGGGCACAGACCGATTGTTATCATTTTCTTACAAAACCAATAAAATTGTACCATACTAATCTATTGTAATATATTCCTTATTTGTAAGACTGGAAATTTGTGTAACCCACAATGCATCTCTGACTAGTTTTTCAGTTCAGATGTTGGCAGCACTAGCGAGTAATTCGTCCGCGTAGGTTGGTTGTTTGCTGTATAAATCCTGCTGTGCGTACCCCGCGGGCTCTAGGCAGATTCTCCTCTGGCTTAATTAAGTGTCATACTTATCTTACAGATACGTGTTGACAGGCTTTACATTAGCTGACGTTAGTAAGTTCACTATGAGTTAGCTCATTAGATATGCCCTGGCAATGATTAACATTATAACATAGCAGATTGAAATTAAGTATCTTGGAAAATTAGAAATTACTTATAAAAATAAACTTTCTATTTGAAGATTTGAAACAGCAATCTCATATTTTAATTTCTGTTGGATCCTAATATAGCGACAATAGTTACAAAATATTACATAATCTTATTCAATCGTTATTGTTTATCATGTTCACTGCAGTTGTATGCGTACATAAATTTAATGTAATGTTTAGCAAAAATTAATTTATTGCTTAAAAAAAAAAACAACCCCTACTTAAACTACATAAACCACCACTACTAAAGCGCGATTAACTGATGAAACATATTTATTGAATATTATGTATTGTAATAAACGGAAGTTACATGATTTATTCTAAGAAACAAGTATTTTATTTGCACTCATTGAAATGAAGCTCGCAGGATATACAATCTGATCGTAATGTAACACATGATTATGAAGCACATGGTGGATTTTGAAATTCACCAGTCAGTGATTTAAATCAAGTATGATTAATATTTAAACAGTCAGATAGTCAGATAAGAACAGTGGGCGAGCGTTTAGGAGTTTAAACGTTTAATTTAGCCACTGGGCCAAGTGTTTATTTAGCAAGTATTGTTATGCCCACACACCCCTCTAGCCGTGTGTATTTGCTCTACATGAATTCATCTCACCCAATTAAACGTCTAATATAAACCTCACTTCGTATACATTCTCGGGTTTTGTTATAAAACAGCGTAAGTTTACCACGGCCAGATTCTGAGTAGCAATTAGCATTTTAATTTTTTATTAGTTATATTAGACTATTTAAAGCAATTAATATTAATATAGTCTGTCTGTTTAGTGATACATGGTCGATTAGCATATAACAATACGCATACGTGCTTCAGACCTAGTGATATGTTATAAACTAAATCAAGCACTACACTAAGTGATATAACCTCAATTAAGAACGAACACTATGCCAAGTGTTATGTTATAAGTAAGCATCAAGCGCTAAAGCTAGTGATACAGGATGTCACTTACCATCGATCATTTAACCGAATGATATATTGCTAATTAATATCGTACACTAGATCTAGTGACACTTTTAAATTACCGCCCAAGACTACAGCTAGTGTATATTGGCAATAAACATCGTACACTACATCTAGTGTTACATTCTCAATTACCACCCAAGATTACAGCTAGTATATATTGTAAATAAACGTAGTACAATACATCTAGTGATAGATTCTCAATGAACAACAAACACTGCGGCTAGAGTATATTGTCAATAAACATCATACACTATATCTAATGATAACTTTACAGCTTATACCTAGCATGACAGCTGGTGTATATTTTCAATACAAATCGTATACTATATCTAATCATGCCTTCTCACTTATGACCCAGCACTAAAGCTAGTGTAAGCTGTCAATTAATATCGTACACTACACCTAATGATACCTTCTCAATTACCACCTAGGACTACAGTCTGGTGTATAATGTCAATATAAGTCGTGCACTACATCTAGTAATATATTCATAATTACCACTTAGCACACCACCTTGTGTATATTGTCAATAAACATCGTACACTGCATCTAGTAATATATTCTTAATTACCACTTAGCACTACACCTAGTGTATATTGTCAATAAACATCGTACACTACATCTAATGGTGCCTTCTCAATTACCACTTAGCACTACACCTAGTGTATATTGTCAATAAACATCGTACACTACATCTAATGGTGCCTTCTCAATTACCACTTAGCACTACACCTAGTGTATATTGCAAATAAACATCGTACACAACATCTAATGGTGCCTTCTCAATTACCACTTAGCACTACACCTAGGTATATTGTCAATAAACATCGTACACTACATCTAATGGTGCCTTCTCAATTACCACTTAGTACTACACCTAGTGTATATTGTCAATAAACATCGTACACTACATATAATGGTGCCTTCTCAATTACCACTTAGTACTACACCTAGTGTATATTGTCAATAAACATCGTACACTACATCTAATGGTGCCTTCTCAATTACCACTTAGCACTACACCTAGTGTATATTGCAAATAAACATCGTACACTACATCTAATGGTGCCTTCTCAATTACCACTTAGCACTACACCTAGTGTATATTGCAAATAAACATCGTACACAACATCTAATGGTGCCTTCTCAATTACCACTTAGCACTACACCTAGGTATATTGTCAATAAACACCGTACACTACATCTAATGGTGCCTTCTCAATTACCACTTAGCATTACACCTAGTGTATATTGTCAATAAACATCGTACACTACATCTAATGGTGCCTTCTCAATTACCACTTAGTACTACACCTAGTGTATATTGTCAATAAACATCGTACACTACATATAATGGTGCCTTCTCAATTACCACTTAGCACTACACCTAGTGTATATTGTCAATAAACATAGTACACTACATCTAATGGTGCCTTCTCAATTACCACTTAGCACTACACCTAGTGTATATTGCAAATAAACATCGTACACAACATCTAATGGTGCCTTCTCAATTACCACTTAGCACTACACCTAGGTATATTGTTCAATAAACACCGTACACTACATCTAATGGTGCCTTCTCAATTACCACTTAGTAGCTATATTAGTGTATATTGTCAATAAACATCGTACACTACATCTAATGGTGCCTTCTCAATTACCACTTAGCACTACACCTAGTGTATATTGTCAATAAACATCGTACACTACATCTAATGGTGCCTTCTCAATTACCACTTAGCACAACACCTAGTGTATATTGTCAATAAACATCGTACACTACATCTAGTAATATATTGTTAATAATTACTTAGCACTACACCTTGTGTATATTGTCAATAAACATCGTACACTACATCTAGTAATATATTGTTAATAATTACTTAGCACTGCACCTTGTGTATATTGTCAATAAACATCGTACACTACATCTAATGGTGCCTTCTCAATTACCACCTAGCCCGACAGCTAGTGTATATTGTCAATAAACATAGTACACTATCTAGTGATTCATACATCTAGTGTACATCTAGAGATAGCTTCTCAATGAACAAAAAGCACTACACGTAATACACGTAAAGTTATATTGTGAATTAAAATCAATAACTGCACCTAATTACATCTTTTTTTACTTAATATCAAGCACTAAAAGTAGTGATAATATGTCGTCGATTAACACTGAGCATTACATGTAGCGATATATAGTTCATACAAGCTTACTGCAATCTACCACTGACTTGTTCAATTGTATATTCTGAGTTCAATAAAGAATTTCTCAACGTGACGTAGCAAAGTTCCTTGTTTCGTGCTGTCTGACGTTATCGTGACGTGTCTGACGTCTGCTTGAGCGTTGCGTGTCAAAGAGGGATTTCTACTCATCTTTCTTGAAAACAAAGCGTTCTTCCCGTCTGAACGAGTCCCTTGTGGTGTTTTGGTTTGAGTGGAGAATGTTGAAAGCAATAAACCCTGTTTGTGCTTGTCCATGATTGGAAGACCACCGGTTTCATTTATAATACAATGTTACCTATGTGTACCAAATCAATATAAGCTCAATCAATACAATAAACAATCAATATGATAATTCAGTTATAATGACAACATAGTTAATTACTTGACAGGAATGATGGTAAGTAAAAGCACTGCATGGTATGCAATCAATTCCAAAGAATTTATATACTCGAAGAGTAATAACTAATTCTAATATAGTTAAAAGTAAAAATATACAAATATTCTGCTTCAGTTAAATATCTTCAGACGGATAAATACTACTATCTTAATACTTTATAATCTTTATGTTGGTGTAGTTATTCATAAAGATAAGTTTTTATATCAACTGTTGTAATGGTAACTTGAGGGTTTGGTAAATCCTTTAAATATATTCAAGCAATTAAAATTTCATTAGTTTGTATACGGTACTGCAAGTTTCAAAAGCTGTTGAGGCAAACTTCTGTTATTAAAGATACTCAGTGATGGCGTACATTTTTTAATTCACTAACTCTAGTTCATGAGATCTAATATTATGTTATGGGGATAAACGCTTAATTTAAACACCTCCCAGAGTATTTGCTGTATAAACATCGTTGTACTGTCGAGCTCGCAATACTCCCTCTACTGGTATATTTGCACTAGCCGTCTCAAGACGTTCCTATCTCACTACATCAAATTTATTCCAGTAATGTGTGGTAGATTGGAGGATAATTAAGTGAATATTTGCATAAATAATAAATAACTTAAATTGCACAGTGTTAATTAATCTTTTTGCAATAGACCTAATGCAACCTAAATAATAGACATAAATAGACCTATTGCAATAACACTTACAACAAAATATGTTTCAGATCTTTGCCGACCATGACCCTTGTAAAAAAATAACGGCTTCTATTTGAAACCCATTTATTTAATGTTTGATAAATTTCCTGTATAAACATAATTGTTTAATAATCATGACATTAAACTTCTGTCAAGCCTTCAAAGATAATTAATAATTGATTTGTGACACTTTCCAGTCAACTTCTAAATGGACCTAAAACATTTCCTTGCTCTGAATGTCAATTTGAAAAATCTTTTATTATATTTTCATAAAATATTTCGAAGTCTTGTTCCTTCATTCTGTACAGTGCAAATATAATCGGACTATAATTGTAAGGCATTTCGACTCTAAGCTCAGAATTGAAACTTTTATTAGAAAGAATCTCCAGAAAATATATACCACTAATTCATATTGGATCTGTGTATATCGCGAAAATTCAGTTACAATACTACATCTACAGAATAAATTACTTACCTCTACAATTCTACGGGATCACAATAGGTTTTGGAATTTCTCTCGTGGAAGGATGAAACATTTGAATGGAGTTTTTGTCTTGAGGATAACTAAACATAATTGGCTCAAACGATAATGGAATTCCACATAAATTGGATTCAAATAACGGTTTTATATATATATATATATATATATATATATATATATATATATATATATATTATGAGGTAGGATGTGTGTAGTGTGATGTTTACAGTTTTCATTCTTTTCTTTCTGTAATGATAGATCATACTTTTATGATTCTTATGTAGTAGAAGTTGGATATACAAGAAAATCAGGTAAATAGGAGAACAAGGCTGGAATAGAACACGAATTTCTATCTACTTCGTTTGCTTTATAGTAGTTAAATCACATATAATGAGTTGGTATCAAAATACTTACACCACTCTGTAGCTCCAAAAGAGTTAAAACGTACGTTTGATCATATATTACAGACGGTAACTGAAAACACAGTTTAAGGGTGATCCACATTAAGTAGGAAATATAACATGGTGATTCGGAAGAAATAAAGATTTCACATGTGGCCGTTATTACTATGTCAAACTGGAGATGAATTATTAATTTATATGTTTGATTTGCACAACTCTTACGGGAAAATAGCTCTCAAAATTAAATTAGTGTCATGTTAGGGCTAAAAGATCCTCTCTAACACTTAATACTGGGACCAATGACTTAAGGTGACTTCCGAATTACCACCAAAGGACGGGCAAGAGGGCTTGCAAGGAAAGGATCGCTCAGGAGTTACCCATGTATGCAGCACCCACGCTCGACATTGCGGGTAACAGAAGGAATGGAAAATGCACTACGGGACTGTATACTTCTTAGTTTTTTTTTGTTTTTTTTTTAGGTAGATTTAATACAAATTTGCCTATTGCACGCCTCCCTCATAATGGAATTTCCAGGATTTATTTTTGAATTTTTTTGTAGGGAAATTCCATTATGAGGGAGGCGTGCAATAGGCAAATTTGTATTAAATCTACCTAAAAAAAACAAAAAAAAAAAAAAAAACTAAGAAGTATACAGTCCCGTAGTGCATTTTCCATTCCTTCTGTCCGCTTCCCCGCTTAGACTTTAATAATCCGTCCTAAATGATTTTTGGATTTTGGATTTCTCATAGAAACGCTATATGTTACGTAGTAAATCAGCGTTTGTTGTTTGGTATAAACTAACTGATACGTACTATCAGTTTCTATATTTAATACGAGAACATGTTTTAGATTCAAATAGTTTCCACTACGTTCAATTAATTAGGAAGTAGTGTTAATGTAAACAACATACAAACATATTTTTTTGGTTTTCTTGTTCGTTTATTTCTGGCAGTTTACAATGAGACCGTATTTATTTGGTTCGGTGTCTGATAAATATAACTTTATAACTCTATTTCACAAGATAAGGCTGTTTGGAGTGTAAGTTGAGATTAAAATTTTAAACATGGAACATCGTATATGACACACAAACTGAAACATATACTTTAATTTTTAAACTTTAACAAGAATTAATTAAGAATCTTACTAACAGTAGTTGCTAAAGTAAATAATTATGTAGCAAGCAGGTTTTTATGATCGAAATTGCGAATAGCAGTGAAAAATACATAAAAGCACCATTACATATTTCAAAATAAGATGTAGTGCTAAGTGGTGTTTCCAGAGAGTATTGCCTATTGTAGAAAGGAATTTCATTAGTAGTGTGTTGTTTATTTAGAACAAATTAGTTTACTCCTCTACAGGAAATTCTATTGAATACAAAGACGGTACGTAAATGAAATAAGGAATCCATTTGTCTGCGTCGGAGACCGTTCCTTAAATCTACGGGACACACCCCAATACTGCTTGGTTAGTATCAACAAATCATTTGTCTTTGTTTTACAATGCTCTTTACTTTCCCTTCGGGCCGGATTTGTTTAATCGGCAGAATATTGTTTTATGACGATATAAGTTAATGTTTTGTGCCACCATAATTACACTTTTATATGGATTATTTCATCGAATTAAATTACAGTAATTCACACATTAAGCCTACAATATGATAGTGAACGTTGTTTAGTGGTAAGTCTGCGGATCTCTAAGGTGAGATTATGGACTCGATTCCCGGAAGGTTCATAAAAGTTTGTAAATATTTTGTATATCTTATTCTTACAAACCATTAAATAAATTAAAATAATACGATGCAACTGGAGTAACAATACCCACTTTTATAAAAATAAACAGCCTGGAATGGTAAATGAAACAAGGATTAAATGCATGATTTAATAAACAAAATTATTTAGACGCTTTCCTAGAAATTATTTAAAAAAGTTTAAATGCATAACCTGGAAAACAGCGTGTGCATTAAAATGTAGTACTATGTAGCAATATAAAGTAGTCTCTGTGAAGAAATAACACAAGATGTATAATAATATAAGAACGCAATACGTATTGTGTGAAAACAAAAAGCTGAGCTGTAATATTTTGAGATAACAGTCGATATTTTGCTAGCATACTACATTAAAATTTTTTATAACTAGTAAATTTAAATTAGCAAAACTGCACGAGGCAAGGATTCATTTAGCAAGATAAGCATTATAAATCCACTAAAAGGTAGAATGATAGCATCTGTTACCTATCCTAATTAGGATACAAATTTATTCCCAAATTTTATTACAGGCGTGGTAGTCTCTTCAGTTGTAAGGTTAACGAATACAGAATTTCTTTTCAGCTTGCTGATATTGGTGTTATTATAAACAGGTTTTATAAGACAAACCAAAGAAAGCATACTCTGGAACTGTGACAAGGCTTTAATGTTACTTGTTGGAATATCTGTATTCATATCCTGCTTCCCTGCTACAGAATGAATTCTACATTCCATCCAACAGAGACTTCACTTGGAACTGTGCTATGAAATTTAAATCATTTCCAATATTCCTGAGATTAATAAAGGCAATTTTAGATAAATTTATCCCAAAACCATACTTTACCCCATATCTAATAAACTAATATTTAACAGGCCTTGTAGTAGAGCGCGATTATCGTAAAGTTTTCCATGGCATCTTCGTTGGATGTTATGGGAATTTGGGAAAGCTCCAATCTCTGCATTGTATCTTGTCTTGCTGCTACAGGATGGGGTTTATAGTTAAATAGCCCTCAATAGGAAAGTCACTTGGAACAATAACCTCGTAACTAAAGTATGGAATTTTTTCCATCTTATTACAATTATGATTTTGTCTCCTCATAAAGATTCCTGTCATGAGGCTATGCAGGGTTCCTGTTGCAAACCTTGATTGCGCAGTTTCACTGAATGACCTAAGGGGAACCTTAGTGTTCATGTAAGACCTTCCAACGCAACATCTGTTTAAGGTTACGTACTTATAAACCTGCTGCATTGATATAGCCCTGATTGAAGGTGGTGATGTTAATAACAACACATAACCATTGTTTAGCTAACTTTTCTGTTGTTTAAATTTAAATTTAATTTTTTGTTGATTCACCAAATTGCTAAAGAAATTTTTTGTGTTATCTGTTTGGAATTTTAGGTGTAACGTAGAGGAGGTGGACTATGGATGTGGATCGTTTTGTCGTATTTGGGAACCAATTTAGATAACTGAATGCGTAAAAAACCCGTTGCAACTCTTGAACTTGCAGGAAACGGACGGATCCATCGGAAACAGCGAATTGTTTGATACAAACACAATGGTGGCTTGAAATATTATTTTAAACTCATCATACATCTCACATTTGTATTGTGCATCAAAGTAACGAGGAATAAGGCTATGTAATGAAAATAGTCTTTTATAATTTATGCAATAAATGTATAATCAGCATGCTAGTATTTTACATACTCGAATATCGCCGTCAGCATCATGATGTACAATATGAAACATTTTGTGATTTTCATCAGTATTTTAAAGTATGATTTTATTGAACAGGTTTTATTTCCACATTTGATTACAGGCTATTATTTAAGAGACGATAGACAATATTGAAGTGAAAGGGTATCTGTTTTAATACAATATAATAATCTGATAGCTTTGGTATTTACAAACTTAAGTTGATGTCAATATTTGTTACAACAAGCAAAACTCGTTCGAAAAAGTTATAAATTTGACAAGCACCCCTCTGGGAAGCCCAAACAATTAGTGTTTATTCTACCAAACCATGAGACTACTGCAAAACAAAGCGGCGTGACGTTCAGTTTTGTCTCTTTACTTCTGTTGTGGCTTTATTTATTTCCCACTGCTCCACAAAACCCCCTCTCATCTCGACGTTCGCTTGTAACTACAAGTTTTTTCATGCAATTATGGAACTTCACTGTATTAAGAATATAAGTATCTAAACTAGTAAATTCCTACTAACATCCAGGGGATTTCTAATCACGTGATCATTAAGTTACTACTAAATATTACTAAGTTTACGCGTATTAAAGTTGAAAAAATTGTTAATCTTCCTTAAATGACCTCCAATGCTTAAAGTTATACAGGTTGTATAGTTTCACAATTTCAACAAAAACAAAATAATTTTCAAAATCAGCTCAGAATTGACAATGAAGTAATTATGTAACCCATTCGTTGAATGTGTAAATAAAGAATTGAATTGAACTGCATTATATCTCCAGAGCGTACGCAGTTTTAAGGAGTGTGTGGAAAATACTAGTGGTGCCAATGCTCTTCTACTCTCGAGTAATATGCTTCTGCTTAACTTGCACAAAGATCATACTACTCCGTCTATCCAAATAAGTAAAAATGAAATTAGCAAAATTAAAATAAAATCTCTAAATTATAATTACTTAAAAAAAGGAATTTGACTAAACATTTTAGCAAACCGCTAATTAAATTTAAATACATTTCTGTTAAAAAGGCAGTAGTAGAAATAACCTGTCTAATAATCGTTGAAACATAGGGAGTATACATAAATTTAATATGGTGAGGTACTTAATTAATTATCATCTCCGAAAATAACTGTAGGAAATACATGTCAAATACATTTTTCAATTTTAGATTCGCATTATAATTAGTAGAATAAAACAGTCCATGCATATATGTGTAGTTTTAGAATAAACATTTTCAGTGACTTCCATTATGTAGACCTAGATATAAAATTATTAACTTAAAAAAACTTTAAGAAATATTAATTACTTACTGGACCATGCTCATTGCTGCGATGTTATTTCTATATACTTATATAGACTCACCTGAAAAAAGAAAAGAAAATTAAAAACTGCAATCATAAAGGTACAAACAAATGAATTGCTACTGTAAGAAAGGGCTTAGTGCGTCTCTACTAGATGAAACAGAGGTTAGGGTTTCTGCTGAAAAATGTTAAAATGGTTCAACGAAATTGTCAAACATAGATTGAATTAAAACATATTAATTCGTAATCCTTGATACATCACTACACAAGAACCATTGTTAGGAATAATCCCTAACCCATTACAAATTGTCCCACTTATATGTTGTAGAATTACATCGCATGTGAATAACCCCGTCAACACAAAATTACCATTCATTCAAATTGAATGTGCATTATTAAAAAATATTAATGCCATATAAAATAACCATTTATATTGTTACGTATAAATATTCAATCAAGAAATAATTTATTCGATTATGAATCACTATAATATATAAATCACCATTGCAAATCTTTTAGAACACTTAATTTTTAGTTATACCAAATTATAACTCCTAGAGTTATAAAACAACAAAACGGTACAACATATTCAAACCAGAGCAAAATTGTAACTCTTAAAACGTTACCTAAAAAATGACAGTGTGAATTAACTCCAAGGATATTAGTCACTCTGGCAATCGTGTAAAATTAAGGACGAACATTCTCTTAGCTGCCGATTGTGAATTATACTAACCAGTGCATTTTAAATTAATTTATATTATAACAATTTGTATTGGTTTTCTTCTTGAAAGACATAAAAATCAGCCTTTTGACGATAATTTAATTTAAACATATTTTTGTCATTTTGAATGGATTGAGGAATCAAACTCTTTTTGTGTTAAGATAAGATAAATATTTAACAACTAAAATTGTTCTAAGTTTTATTACCACATGTATTGTTTGATTCATTGTACTTAAGTTATATTTATTTCAGTTTTATTTTTAGAACTGCAAATAGTTTGTGTACTTAAAATTTATTTAAGGTTAAGTTTAAGAAAGGACTATGTATTCATAACTTTGCTTTACAACATAAATAGCTTATTCATTCATCTACGTGTCCTGTTTTGAAGCATATTTTGTTAATACAGATTTTGTTTAGTTACTGTGGTAAAACCATGTGAAATGCAGCTTTAACATGCTAAATAGTTTTGATTCGTTTTGTTTAATATTATTTAATGTATCTTTAAATGGAGTTGAATTGTAAGATGAATAAAGCCAAAATTTTTTATTCAATCGAAGTTTTATTCCAGTTGGCTGAAATGAAATATTGCAGAAAACCAAAATTAGTTCTCTAGCATTTTTATATTAGTACTTTCTAATGTTGTTTTATTATTCTGTAGACTGTTTGTTTACTTTTTCAGAAAATCTTTTTATCCAAGTTACCGCTTTTGTATAAATAATTGTTTGGTTTAAGACGGGAGGGGGGCACGTACTGCTCATCATCATCATAGAATTTACGTAAAAATCCCCTACAATGTACCTAACCTTGAAATTTCAAAAGGAAAGTGGTAGCTTTTATAAAAGAACGGTTATATCAGCCAGGCCTAAAGCACATAATTGGAACTGTCCAAAACACTCGGAAAAGCGTCTCAAGAAGTCCAGAAAAGTCCGTCCGGGGAGGTGGTCATGAGTTAAATGTTCCGTTATCTACAGTTCAAAAAGTTTGAAGAGAAAAGAAAACTCTGGATATAAACTACAAAAGTTTCATGTTTACAGTCGTAAATACAGTGTTAGAAGGTGAGATATACTGTTGACATTGTAAGAGAAATTGAATGGATTTAATATGAACATTTATTTACATTTTCCCCAAAAATCCTAATAAATTATTGTATAAAGTTATAAGTGAACAGCGTGCGCTTTTTTAACGCAAAAATTGTCACATCATATTACATTCTACTTATATAATTTTTCTAATAATGGGATATTACTAAAACAGCTATTATATGACCTGAATTCATTCTATATAAGCGTACATTAAAATGATATTATTCAAATCCTCAAAACGTCTATTGCAATCACGCCAGCGCTCAGAGTAGAATCTTCCCAAGTAATTTAATGTAAAGTAAACGTTTCAAGGGGATCGCGGAGCAAACGCGAGTTTACAGGAGGTAAATGGAACAGTTTGGTAAATTGCTGAAATCCTCGAACTTGCTTCACTTCAAAGATGTTGAAGATAATTTCTCGAGAGGCAGGTTACCTTAACGTAATTACCGCATAACAACGTAGATCTACCTTGAGCGTAACCAGATGTTCATTAAATCTTGAAGAACCTAATTACTCTATCAGTGGGACGAAATCTAGTTGAGTACTTGAAAAAATTAAGGTATTTGTACAAGTACCGAATAAATTAAAGTACAGGCTGACGTCCATTAGTTTAATTGCAACATACGTAATTTGTAAAGTTAAGAGAGCTATATCGATATACATTTGTAAACTTTTCAAAATTTCCAGAAACGTAGACAAAAAGACGGAGATAAAGAGTATGAATAGAAAGGGATAAGACATATTGAGGCTCTTCGTAAAATGTTGTTGTTCGTCAGGATTTTTATCGTAAAGAAGCTCCTGGACACTTTAAACTTTGTACATACGTTCCTTTTGGTCTTTTGAAATTTAATTAAATTATTATTGTATGATGGATGATATATACATTTTCATACAATTTGTATAAGTGGCAAGAGCCTAATTAAATTAAATTTCAAAAGTTCATTTTAATGATAGCCGTAACTTGTGTTTTCAAGGCATATATGTATGTATATATATATATATATATATATATATATATATATATGGCTATATATATATATGTACATATATATATATATATATATTTTGTATATAAGTTACGGCTATCATTAAAATGAACTTTTGAAATTTAATTTAATTAGGCTCTTGCCACTTATACAAATTGTATGAAAATGTATATATCATCCATCATACAATAATAATTTAATTATTATTGTATATACGAGATAATAATAATAATTAATTATATATATATATAATTAATTTAATTTCAATAAACATTGAATCACAAAAAGTACTTATTCCGCCGGGACTCGAACCCGGATCTCTCACTTGCCGGGTGAATGTGCTACCATTACAACACAGAGCCTTTACTTTTTACGATTCAATTATTTTGTATTTGGCTTTTTCTTTCACATATGCGTTTAAATAACCAAACTAACATATGATCGGAAGACCAAATACCTGTCAAATGACTTTTTATTTGTATTCATTAAATTTGTGTAAATGGCAATAGTCTAATTTAATTTAATTTCAATAAACATTGAATCACAAAAAGTACTTGCTCCGCCGGGACTCGAACAAAAATATGTTATAATTATGTGCACGACGAGGATATCGTGCACGATAAAAACGAGACGATGATATTGACCTCTAAATTGTACTTAGAAATACTGTAGTTTATTATGATTGACTAACTCGAATTTAGACCTCCGTCAATGTATGCTAAAAAAAGAAGTAGACTTATCACTAGTAATATCGCAATTAAGTTGAGCTTTTGATGTACTTATCGGTGCTGGAAAGGTGTTTGTGCTCCGTTCCAATCAGAAACGGTGAGTTCCTTTTAAAATTCGCACCAAAGGGATTTTGGCTGAACTAAAGAAATTGTATACAGAACAAATTAACAGTTCCTGGGTTGCACCATTGTTAGATATTTGCGTGTCGTGTAGTACGTTGTTGTGTATGGTATTTTATTTTTTAAAGATAAAATCCTTTCAATTAAAAATTGTTTAAAAACTATTTGTTATGTTTAGTGTTAGCTTATAATATATAGTTTATAACACTACTTTTTGTTATAATTCAGGCTTCATTTAAGAAAGAGACATGTGGCCATGACTTTGCCCGTTGGAATAAAGAATTTGTTCGTTTCATTTTAATTTCACACGAAGGACAGTGTCTGACTCATGAGTATAAATTCAGAAATGTGCATCCACATTGTATCGTAGATTTTGGAGTTTGCATCATTGTTGAGAGGTACTAATCTGAACGTAAGGAGAACTAAACAAAATCTATATCTGAGATTCCCCAAAAAAGTACGCCCATTATTTTTTAGCGTAAATATTCGCTGAATAAAAACAAGCAAAGAGATATCAAGAGGTTTAAACTTCCTTTGCCATTTTTATAACGAAATAATACTAATGAAGAGTGAGTGTAAAGGATGCTAGCATTGTCTCATAGAAGCTCGGTTACTTCATAAAAAAGAAGTGACTACTATATCCAAATTCTTCTTTACTTACTCTATTTTGAAGCCCTACATTGATACTGTCATTTATTGGAGCCACACATCTTTGTAATAGGTGAACCTTACCCTAAGAGGAATGTAAATACCTCGGCAATCTGTAACTGAGGTCTTCTTATATTTGCCAGTTGGGCATAGAAACTAAACTCGCCTCTCGGCTGGATTGAAGAATCTAACGCCGCCAGTCTCCTTTGGTCAAGTTTTCTTATGACCTCACTATGACTCAGAAAACAAGAAATTGTAACTACCGCAGGGTCAACAATTTACTCTTTGGGGCTTCATTTCAAAGCTAAATATCAGAGCTCTCAGATCATCCTCTTCAACGAAACATATAACTGAAACGGATTTCATTGTGTTATGCACCGTTTTAAAAGTATAAAAAAGGCATATTTTGCCTGCCTCTTCACATAGTTAAACTCTGTTGTGTGAAAGATTCATTATCAGCAACAGCCTGTGTAACAAATTTCCTACCTCTGTATATGACAAATTAGATAACATACGTAGATCGCGCTTCCAACTAAATAAGAGTAATTCGCAAAGTAATGACTTTCTTACCATAGCCAACATCAAAGGAGCATGCCGCAAATCGGTTTATCCGATTCCAGATTTGGAAGTTTGTGACGATGTATTTCAAACATACGCTTTGTCAAATGATGATAATGGCGTTTGTAAATTAGCAGGCGTAGAAAGGCCATCCTTTCACTTGATTGGCATATGATCCTGGTAAAAATCGTCACTGTACCAAGTTCAGTATAAATCACTAAGTCATATCACTTATCATGTTTACAACCTGAATTATATTTTGTGATCCCATGTATACATGCATCTATAATATACAGACTGGTTAAAAAATAGTCGGGAAAATTTTAATACAAGACCAAATATGAAAAACAATAAAAAAGTTATAGTGAAGAGTTATCTAGTTACGAATCTAGTTTTCAATATCTAGAACCAAATGTTAGAAATTTCATTCTTTTAACTAGTATATACAAAGCATATTAGAGCATGACAGAGTTGTCATGCTAAAAATTAATAAAAAATAGTTCATTAAAAGTTACAAGTAGTAAAAGTATTTAAAACCTGATTTTTCCACAAAACTGAATGTTATATCATTATTAAATTTGTATTATAAGTTTAAACTCCCAATGGTTTATTATATTTACAGAAATTTAAGTATAACGTTTATCTACACATATTTCAAAACACCATTGTTCTAAAAATTAAAATAATCAAATGAATTCAGAGTACTATTATAATATTTAGTGTTTTAACGGTAATTTTATTCACTAATGAACAAAATTACAATACCGTGGTATTTTCAGTGAAGCGTATATTCACCAACATTATCAATCAACTATTGTAAAATCAAAATTATTGGAGTAAAAAGTATATAAATTATATAAAATCTGTGAATGCCAAGTATAAAATAATATTCATGTGGTCTCCCTGATAAGCGCTGACGTAAAGCAGTTTTTGCTTCTCCTGACAGGTAACAAGTTTAGCGCGGTCACCTGAAGCAGTAATCCACGCGGCAACAAGGCGGCGAGAGGCTCGAGTCAACATTGGCTATCGAGCAATTCATCAAACCGCCTTCGGCTTACCGACCGAACTGCCTCCAGCTGGGACCATCCTCATTTTACCGTAAATATCATTGCTGTTTTCTAGATACTTCTCTCTAGGTTTGAAATACAGTTGCTGTTCTACGTTTATAGACTTTTCATTGTAAAGTCAGTAAGTTTCAGAATAAGCTTTACTGTGGATAATATCCCTAGATATATCATTTTCACGATTTTATGTCTAAAAGTCTGTCTCAGTTTCATTAATCTGAAACAAAACTGTTACAACACATATTTTTGTAATGGAAACTTGGAGTTTATTAAAGAAACAAACGTTTAGAAGCAAACAGCCATTTAACAAGAGTACTTAGATTGTAAAGAATAAGCGATCCGGATAATCGTTAATGGGAATCTCCAATAGTTTTGCATTTGAACTTGTGATTGCTGACTTTTCTGGATTTGTAAATCATGGAGATGATTTTGCATTTTCAGAAATGTACAATGACAAGTGGTAGAAACGTACATTCGTATACTACCAGAAGCAGCGAAAATTGTGGGACTCACAACTGAAGTTTATGCATTCTAGCAAGTACAGGTAATTGTTCATTTCATCAACGAATGGCAAGGTGGATTAATAATTGCTCAACGTTCAAAATTGTTATAACTGGTCTACAACGATTTTTATCGTGATAAGCCTTTTATATTACAAACGATTTTTGGGAATAAGACTAATAGACTGGAAAATCGGAAGACTGATCCTGGTGCTTAAGGTTGAGAATTGGCAA
Source organism: Homalodisca vitripennis (assembly GCF_021130785.1). Classification (NCBI taxonomy): domain Eukaryota; kingdom Metazoa; phylum Arthropoda; class Insecta; order Hemiptera; family Cicadellidae; genus Homalodisca; species Homalodisca vitripennis. The sequence continues at coordinate 64,917,432 of NC_060213.1, forward strand.
ATTAACGAAAGTTATGTGAATACTGACCCGTATGGACGAATGTTGAATTGCAAGTATGAATGAACAATTAATTCCAAATAACGCTTGTTATACATGTTAATCATTTCTATACGGTATGGTGCTTGACTTGATTGGGATATGATTCTGCAAACATTGTCACTGTAGCAAGTTCGGTCTAAATCAATAGAATTTCATAGCGGTTATCATGTTCAAAGCCTGAATTATATTTCGTAGTATCATATCATTCATGCATGCATATATAGATGGTTCTGCGAGCCTTGGTCGGGGAAGACACAAAAGTCCTCAGAAATCCGCAATTTGGATGATTGAATTAATTCACGGTTCTATGAAATCCATCTAAAAAAGGTCTATGGTGCCCTGTAGGAAAGTTCGATTAGGAGGCAATCCTTGGAAGATTATATTTTAATGTACTAAAGCTTTACTCGTATGTGCCATTTTATAAACATTTACTACAAATTTTCAACTAATTCCTATTTATATCGTGCTTTGGAAGGACATTAAAAAAGACAAACTACTCTGAATTTAATACTTTGATTAATTAGATGTTAGGTAAATGATGCATAAAATGTTCAATAATATTCATGATTCCGAAATACGTATACAGGATCCAAACTTAGTATTTTATCGACGCTCTTACACCGGGAGGGATGAAAGTTGCAACTGAGAAAACTCTATTGGCTTTATAGTAACATAGGCTTTTAGATAACTTGCCATTGGAAAGATCCCAAAGCAACAGAGGTAAGAGAGAAGCCGTACCGTGACGAGTGGTGATTGTGGAAGGCAGTTCGTGACGGTTTCCCTCCATTCTGATGTCACGTGAAAGTTGACATCTCACCCCATGTGTGTTTTACTTGTCGTATGTCCAAAACTGTATTCGTCTAAGCGAGCAATTTTGTGTCTAGCACTACATGCTTTAATTCAAAATAATGGTTTCTTCATATATAGGTATTGTTTGTTAGGTTTTCCAACAGTATTCTATCCAAAATCACGTAAAATATCTAACTTTTTTTAGAAAATAATGGCTTTCTCTTATAAGAAATTATGCAGTAAAACGCAATAACTAATAATAATATTACATGCTAATATATAAAAACAACCAATGCAAAACATTTGGCCGATTCAAAACAACAACAAAATAACTATTGGCACTTAAAGATATTAAGAGAACATCACGATTCTACATAAATTTGGTTTTAAATCTTGTTGTAAGTTATACATATTCAGTGTGTTCTGATTGTATGCACACTGGATGGATCTTTGAGAGATTAAGTGGACAATAGTGTGCGTAATAACAAGACCATAACATTAATTTAGTCAAATACATTATTGATTCACCGTTCACTAGCTGCGCTCAAAAAACTAATTCAGGTCAAAACTTTCAAACTGTCACAGTTATCTTATTAGTACCTATATTAAAACATTGTACACGAGAAATCTGCTTTAAATTTCTTCTAGTTTTAAATATTGAAATTACAAATTTTCAAGAGTGGTACGTGGAGGTGTAGGGTTTGAGCAATTCTGTTTTGAATACGATGACCCATTTTTAAAATAAAGTCGAATTGTTATGAATTTCAAAAATCCCACATATGTTATACTTTCCTCGTGATTTTTATCAAATAATTATACAAATCTATTTTTGTATGGTTTTGTGAAGGGAATTTTGATTCCATTATTCGGATATTGGTACACCTGACTGATATTTCACTGCACAGTGTTGGAGTCAGCTGTTTCATATAGTTTTCAAGATTCCTTCAGTTTCTATAAAATTGGGAAAACACTGCATACTCTGATCTCAATATCTTACACATCTTATGATTAATTGTGTTGTTCATTTGCCACGTGGAGACTCACATAAGACCAAACACACAGCAAAACACAATCGCGCGCGCTTAAAACACAAAACAGAATAGACTATAGGCTGGTTAAATTAAGCATAAGATGAAAGTTTGTACAGTTTTAGAAAACATTATATGCAAGACAGTTTGTTTTTAATACCGTAACATAAATATTGTTTATTTATTGTCAATAAAAAAACCATAATAAAATGAAAATGAATTTTCACCTAAATAGAGGTGATTAGTTTTTACACGTTATTCACTGATTGTTCCCAAACATCGCATAGTAGGTGGTAAATCAATTAGTTAATTAAATATTAAACTAAAGATTAAATTGATTGCGTATTTTGCGCATTGTAAAAGAGAGAACACAATATAGTATAGAGAAAAAATATACTATGATGTCATCAATATATCGCTAGCTTTCCTCCTACAGAAATTAGGGCACGACTTTTTAAAGTTTGGTTTCAACGTTAAGTTTATTGCACAAAATACGTACGTTCGCAACAAATAATTATCTATTTGAGACGGAAGGGTTTATAACGCAATGCGAGCCAATTAAGTTTGACACTGATTTAATTGGACCTGACAGTTTTGTAGTGGTTGCAGATTCGTCACCCCTACCCTCCTCCAAACCCCCTGGTCTCAACCACAAACTCTCGAACTTCGAACAGAAGGATGGGACGAATTTTCAATTGTCCAACTATATAATTTCTTCCCCCAATTATTTATTCTTTATATTTAGCCATACAGAGAACGGTGTTTATTTCCTTCTAACGCTGGCTTATTTTCTAAATCCAACTTAAGTTTGTTTCTGTTATATATTACAATATCTTCGGAAATGTCACATACAAATTACCATACATAATAGTAAGTTCCTTACAAACAAGTAAATTCTGTTCAGTCTACTTAAAATGAATTTAAGATTTTATTCGGAATCACATTATACATTGTAATACTGAAACAAAACAAGGTAATGTAGTCCAAATGTGTTTAATTTAATGTAATGCAGTTTCTATTATCCTTTAACATCTCTGGCTTTTGATAAAATCAAATCTTAAATGTTTGATGTAAAAATGGAAAAATGGTTCATTCTATCTTGATGCTACCGCCATTATTAGTTTTAGAAATTAATTAGGTAATTGTTAGTTTAATTATATATTTTCTCAAATTGGTTATGCAGCAGAAAACATTATTGAAATTAAATCTTCTAAATTTGAAACTAATGTTGTCGTGAAAATCCGTTAATGGTTATTAGTTAGATAAAAAGGGTTATTTAAAATTTATAACAATCTGCTTAAAAATATTATGTTAAAGAAAATCCAGTTGTAAACAATTTTCAAAAGTGCTATCAAGGTGTTGTAATGAAACAGATCCATTGCTAATTTACCGTAGGTATGGATGGACGAATAACTCATGTACCTAAGGATATTTTCTGACAACTTATACATGGGCTACATCCAAAAATGTTGTATTAAATTAGTACTTTGCTAGTATTTCTAGTTTGATTCACCTTGCATGTGCTTGCCGATGTGAGAAGCAGCGTGTTCCAGCTTCTACTCGATATTATCACCAGAAAAGTGATACAGGCCATTTTCCTTTCTCTCCCTCTCAAACACTTTCAGTGATGAGAGATTTTGGATGGTTCCAGCTGCGACCTGTACCGGAGGATCCAGGTGTCCAATTATTGTCGCTGGAACCTCATTATAAAGCAATAGAAACATTGCCAATTGTGGTTCGGCCGAGGGCGTTATTCCTACTGACGGAGCTTCCCTCCAATTGGACAGTCGTGTTTACAATGTACAGTGAAGTATCTTCCATTGATCTTTTGAAGCTCAATTGATTTATTTGTTTGTTTCAGCATTTACCACTCTTTGAAATATGTTCTGTACCTCTCTCCAAAATCTTTGCGACAATGTGGAGTGCTTATTTTAAACTTGAAAACCCGTATTAAAATTGTTGTTCTTACTTTTTATCCATACTAAAACTCTAGGAAAGATACAGGGATATAATACCGAAACAGAATATGCCGAAACCTATAAATAAATTGAGCATTAATTTACAAAGGCCTCAAAAAATAATTATTAAAAATAATCTGACATAATTATGATTTATATGATTATGCCACGTCAGTCCCTGATAAGGGGGTAGAGTAGAACTGTAACAGTTTATACTGTCAACATATTGACATAGTGCAATACTTAGACATAGTGCAGTTAACAGTTTAAGATGTTTTATAAAACGTTTTATGAAGAAATAAATTAATAAACTCGGCCATTTATACAACACAAAGGCTGTGATTTATGAGAAAATTAATGTGATGAGTTTATTTTAAGGATGGAATTATTGCAACACTAGGCACATTGTTAAAATACCCCAAATATTCCATCCAGTACTGGTGTTTATATAAATCAGAAAAAAGATTGGACCGAGCGCAGAGCCTTAAAGAACTCCATACGCTAATTCGTGAGATTTGGAAATTTGAACGAGTTGAATTCTATAGCTTAAAATGAAGTAACCCATAAAAGCTACACACCTCGAATACCGTGAGGTATTTCTAAGTAATAGTTTCGTTCATACTATTCGTATTATTGCTAAAAAATAAATGTTAACTTGTAATAGTTCGTGTAAAAATACAGCTTTATTTGGGTTGTCTACAGAAGTATGCTTTGACAATCATTCACTTCGTCACTGCGTCAATAGCCCTCTAAACTATGTTTGAATTGATGTATTGCTATATTTAGCATCATGAGATCAATATATTGTAATAGCAAACCAAATTTCCTATTAGAAACCAAATAGTTCCGGACGATGTGATAATATGCATTCCAACCAAGTAATAATAGACAGTTTCTAAATAAATAGTAGGTTAATTTTCAAAAGCATTAGAAGGCCGACGTGTGTGGAATGAAATCCTGTTACTTTTTAATGCTTTATCATTTATTGTATTAGCACTTTTCCTAGCCAATGTGGAACCATTGATCGGGTACAACATTAAACAATAATTACCATTACACGAATGTCAGAATTGTATTATTTCACACCAAGGTAACAAAGGTAACGTATAGCCATGCCGTGCCGTGACGAGTGGTGATTGTGCAAGTCTGTTCTCGACATTCTCCCGCCATTTTGACATCCCGTGACGGCTGGCTGTGATGTTATGCCAGCTGTGTGTGTCGCGTGATGTATTTTCAATTCTGCAGGCGCTCTGTGTTATATTTGGACGAGGACGCCCTTTCATATCTAGAAAGAATTTTGATTACTTCACTGGTTTTTATTAACAGTGTTGTCGCACAGTGACTATGTGCTATGGAGTGATTGTTATGAGTGTTTAAATAGTGTTCATAAAACTATTGAAATGTTCATAGTTAATTTCTTTTAAATCTTTACCGTAACATCTTGTAACAATGTTTTTCAAAATTTGTAATGAATGGAAAAATATGGGAATGTAACTCTAAATAACAAAGCAAATACGCACTCTTAAAATTAATTGAATTCTTATAAAAGTCATTTGTTACAATACCAAAATTCTTATATGAAATGTTCCAAAATCGATAAAATTTACTGTTGTATCAGCATATTTTGAGTAGTAGCAATGGTATTGTGTAGCTTTGTGATTTGTGCTTCTTTTATTTGAAGCTAACTTCTCAGAATTTTGTAATGACGCCCGATATTTTCTGTTTTAAAATCTTTAGCTAGGGATATATATGGGATTCCAATAACGATTTTGACAAATTATAATGCTAAGAAAACTTATTTCCGCAAAATTCCAACATATATAAAATTTTAGTTTTGATCCAAGAATGAAGCCATTTATAGTCCAAATCATAAACAATAACCAGAACTAAAAAAGGTGATTAAAATGTTTTTTTGGTTTTAGGTTTATTCTATAAATTATAATTATGATATCATCACCTTATATTTACTCCTGATCTACAACTCGGTCCATAATATTTTCACAGAATAATATTGTTTATATTTTGTGGAAGGTGGCCAATTTTTACTTCATTTGAATACGATCCGTGATTTTGCCTCATTAAGGCACTAACTATAACAATTGTTCTTTTCTAATATTTTGTATGGATGTTATTTATAGGTTTTATAACTTAATATTGTTTGTATTTTACTTGCTGTGGTTAAAAATTCATTTGGAAAAAATACATTTTATTATTTATATATTCATTTATTTATTATCATTTAATAACTCAATTTTGAGTATAGTCGCGAATAATTTATTTAAATTCTTTCAATGATTAATTTTCTATGCAGCGAGTAATTCCTTAAATTATTGTTATGCTTCCTTGTGTAAATTTCAATAGAGATTAAACGAGTTTGTACCTTATATCTTGTGACTTGTTGCAGCTAAGTGATTTCGTAGAGATTTATCGCATTTATGTCACCTATTTATTGAAAGTAACGTATATATAGGGTTTATTTCACTATTTTAAATAATTCTTATTTATATTACTAAAAATGTTTTTTCAGAGGAAGTAAAAAAATGTTCCAAACAAGGCCTAGTCATCAAAGTCGCGGATATTTCATCAAACGATCTCTGTATTGATGTGGCTTGACTGTACAAGGGTCTGCAGCCTTGTAACCGGACTGTACTTGCCCGTGACGTCACCTACCTTTGATCTTCCAACGTCACTTTACCTTGATTGTGTTATAACACGAAATAAACTTTTAAAGGTCTACAAAAGCGTCGCCGCTCTACAAAAACAGTTCTTTGATGTTTGAAATTAAACACACACATTTTCAATAAAATTACCTTCTAGGGTTTGCTGATATTTAGCTATAAAAGTTACTGGTTCAGAGTGGGGTGGTCTTTTAAAATTCATCAAGTTTAGTGGGCATGCAACATAATTAATAATGGAGGTCTTTTAAAATATAATCCTTGAAAAATGTAATGAGATTTATTGTTCTAATTTGATTTTAAAGTATTCCACAAGGTATATATGAAGTATGCTCCACGTATTAAGTAGTGAACAGGAAGAGCTGAAGTCAAACCAAATTATAAACCAGAACTCACGCGTGACCGAAATTTGAAGTTCTTAAGAAAGAATGAAAAGTGAAAATTCTAAGAGGAATGCCTCTATGAACTATACGAGTAGGTAGCCATTAACTCCTGACAATACACTAAATAATTATACATACGAGTAATGAGTATGGGTTATTTGAAAATTTAAATCTTTACAGAGATCATTCTCATCTCAATACTATGACTGCATGTTTGTAGTGATATGTCTCACTATCATATTCGAGAAAACATTACCTTGCATTCATAAAGAAAACGCTTCAATGACCTCCAAGGTATTTCAGCCATTACGTTTAAAACCATTAGAGGAACTTTTGCAGCCATGGTTGGTGTCGACAATTCAAAGCAGGCAAAACCTTGGCAATAGGAAAACTCGTTCCTTCTATAGCGATCACTATGGTGTGGATTAGGAAGATTCACCAAGAGCTGTAACTCACGTAAGATCATTTTGTTTGAAAGTCTGAAAGTTAAATGATCGGATGTCCTGGTTTCCAAAATATTTATCACAATTTTGTTCACTCAACATGAACACGTAGCAGAATTCTAATGATTACTATAATGAGCGCAGCCTTGCAGATATGGTGCCCATTTTATTACATTACATTGTAGGGTTCATAAGGTTGCATCGAGAAACTTAAACGGTATCCCCAAAATTAGATAAGAATTCAAATACAAGATCACCAAGAAATTTGTGCTAAATTATCATGCAAAATTAAACGAGCCGCTCATAAGGCAAATGAGGTAATGACGTAAATGCAGCTTTAATAATTGATTACCTCGATACTTGGAAACTTTCACTCCGTGCAAACCTTTTTCACTTAGAACTTCCTATATAACATGGAATTAAAGAAAGGAAGTTTTTGAATCCTTAACATACCGTATTTATACCCTACGGCGTATTTCGTCAGAATGGATCACGACTCATGTCGTGATAAAGCTCCGTCCAACGCCACTTACAGCATCATGTCGATTGTTGCAACCATCGCGCCTTCAGTGAGTGGCAACTCCATATTACGTAAACAGCATCTGGCAGTCTCTGGTACATGACTAGAAGTTGTATTGCCTCGCCTTAGAATATTATTGTTAGGAGGTGTTAGGAGGTGATAATTCTGATGAAACGTACAGGTAGCCAGACAGCCGTGTAGCGACTTTCAGATTCCCCTCAGGTTAAACTCCCATCTTTGGTTGATCTGAGAAAACTGTCTGATCCATGACTTTCCTGTAGGTTATTAATAATCCCCACGGGCTATAGGCTTCGTTAAAACTTAGTAAATAAAATAAAACTAGAGACGTTTAGTCAAAACTCACGCTGGGTATCGGGAATAACTTATATGTCACCCTTTTTCAGCCTCATCCATCGTTTTACTGAATTATATATATAGGGTACAAACAAATTCAATACAAATTTGCAAATGTTAAATTGTAAAGCAAGAAATTATCTATAAGTTGGGGAATTTAAAGGACACAAATTTTTCCGATTAAGTTGAAAGTACATATTTTAACCACTTTTTAAAGTGCTGATTCGAGTTTGAAATCCATGTCATCCATGCCAATGTGGAATTATCGTGAAAAATACTTCTGAGGAATAAATTATTATTCTCTCAAGATGGATGAGTGTGCTATAAAAACCTTTGTCTTCCTAACTTTGCGTGTCAGGGTAATAAATAACGCTACACTTGACTGGATAGGAAGCAAACTTCTGTGTTCATGCCGCCCACTACACTCAATTCAAAGTTGTCTGAAGCCCACGCTTCGACATGGTAAACAAGAGAATGTCATCAGGAAAAAAGGCAAATTGATTCCCTGGCTATCAGCCTTATATAAATCTGTTACTGTGAAAGTGGAAAACGTGTACGCTCTTTTAAAATGATTTATCTAAAAGTAATAAGTATTGTGGTAAGCTTATTCTTATATTCCACTACAGAAAAATAACCTAGTAATATCGTGATAAAGTAAGACCTATAGGCTACTATTGATGCCTAAATAAATTTGGATTAATAACTTCAAGAAATTTCCAATACCTAATCGAAGGGAGAAGATGAATTCTATAGTTTTCTATATTTATGTCACAACACTGTAAGGATCTTCTAGTATAGCTAAAATCAATCTAAACACTGGATAAAATGATCTTGCAGGATATCAAGGATAAACTCGGATGGATTAGAAATGTAGATGCTTGAAGCAAACAGGCCACAACACTTAACACTCCGATCAGTGTATGACTAAAAGAAGCCATGCGAATGGTTTTTTTAGTTGGTCCTTATTACTAACGTACTAAGGGTACAGTGATGAGCAATAATATAATGAACATAGTAACTTCTTATACTGCATACTACATCAGAGCTGGCTATATGTGCCATTGATAACGAGAAGGTCTATGCAATGGTTTGCGGGTTGTACAATATTAAGATCAGTAAGACTGTTTTGTCTACACTTTATGATCTGGTCGTCCCAGACTTTCTTTCACACCCAAACAAGGGTCAAACATATAGACTTAGAAGAGTTATCGTGACTACGGTTCTCTGAAACTGAACTTTAGTAGATACATAATATATCACCACCAGAGCTCCAAAGGAATAATGCAAGACTAGAAATGCCTTTTATCTATTCAGTTTAAAGATTCAAGTAAGTTATTTATGAGTACATCTCATTGGGACCATAGTGCTATTGTCAATTCTGTCGCTATGCCCATTCCCACTTATTTCTCTTTTAGCCTTTATTTACTCAGGACAGTACATTGATGATAATTTGAAACTGTTTGTAAAAAGGCCCTTTGCGAAATTCTTTAGTAGTATAGTATTCAGGAAGGGTAAGGACAAGGATACAGGATGAGTAGGGATAGCTGCATGTGTATCCCATTCGTGTCACAGAGGAATAAAGGGTGGCTAGGACTAATCCAGTCCCTTCCAGTCAAAGAGGTCAGGACGCTTGCAAAATTTTAATACTAAAGGAGCCAGAGACACCGCAGTAAATCATAATCCGCAGTAAATCAGACATTTCAGCCATTATATCGAGATTTTTGGTTAGTTATTGGTCTATGATATTAATTGAGTTCTCATGATATGACACATTTTACTGTACCCGATATAGATTCATCTAGCATGTAAAACCAGTAATAAGTGAACCTTTGTTTGGTAGTTATATATACCTATGTTGATATCAGTATAAAAGAATAATATGCTGGAATTATGAATGAGAATCTAGAAAAATTTTCCGACGCGTCATGCCTTCAGTTATATTCACTGGTAGAAGCTTGGTTTATAACGTGGACATATCGTCATAAGATTAGTCAATACTGTTGATTTCTCTACCAAGATGTTTTTACTACACTGAAATGAATGAGTGATTTGTTACTGTACAAGTAAAAGAAGTTTCCTTACAGGACATTGTCGAAGCATATGGGTCCCGTTGTGGTAGTTATCCCTGTCAGTTTACCACACTTGAACGTGTAGGAGGCTCTGCTGAATCTGAATTTTGGTAGGATAGTAGCTTTGTCACATTAATTAATTAACAACCCTGTGGTAGACTAATTAATTTAAATATGGGCCATCTTTTGACTTTCTGTGGCAAATTGACAGCTTATATTGTGCTTGATTCTGCACAAGAGCAAAAGAGTTTTACAAAACTAATAATTTAAAACACGAGATTTATTACCTACAAATGATCAGTTGTTCCAAAAGAAATATTAATTTGGTGACTTATCTGAAAAGGATTGTAGCCAAGTGGGGTTTTTTAAGAAACTAAATAAAGACCAAATTACGTTGTAAGAGTGGAAATGGTATCATAAAGTCATCACCATGCCTTTTGAAATATTTAAGGACTGCGGGCAGTACGTCATCAGATGTCGATGATATATTCATTTAAGCAAGTCTTCCCTTTCTATCTGCACCTCTAGCAGTTTTGAAAAATATACTATTTCGGAAAGTGTATTTTACTACTATAAAATATAAAGAAATAATCCATCCTGTATTGAATAACGATAGTTAATTGTATCTTCAACAAAGTATTTGAATCTTTCCTACCATTAGTAAGATTTTCAATGTTAGATCTAGCTATATTTTTAGATCTGCCTGTTAAAGAAATAAAAAGTAATATATCCAACTCACTTACAATTTTTAAAGACAAAAGTAATTAAGTTAATATAGCATTCTTTTTATACTTTTTTAGTTTTTACATGGACAGGAGTTAATATCATTAGGTTACAATGGTATCATAAACGCTGTTCTCCAGTGGTCATACACTGCAGTATATATCTGGCAGTACCAATGGGCCAAGGTCATAGACAGAACTGTAAAAATGTATCTAGTTTTGCCTATTTCTAACAAAGTATTTCAGAACTCATTCCTATATAACATTTTTTACTCTTTGTATGCGAAACATCTCATTATTATATACAAAACGCATATGGTCCAATACTTAAATGATACCACCGTTCTTGCTCAAGCTAAATCATCAGTTTTTGTTTAAATACGATATACCTAACGTTTACTGCTTGGTTTACCAATAACAACCTTAATCTTATACAAACATAATTAGCATTTTTCCTTAGAGTGATCAGTGAGGTAATGTTAAATTTTATTATTTACAAAATATGAGATATTTAAATATTATTGGTAGACAGTTATTAACGACTAACTACCGAAGTAAAATTGTTTGTATGCTGTTTACAGAAAAAGAGGACAGATGTTTTACCTTTTAAGTTAACTTGTGGTTCGTGTGGTGTCACGTTGAAAGATTCAGGGAATTTTCACTAGAAAATGTAAATAAACTTTCCGTCACTATTTCCCAGAATAATTTAAAGAATTTTCACATCTTCACTATCAACATCATTAACTAAGTATTTTATTCATTTGTCCAGTATACGGTATTTATAGCATGAATACAACATGTATTTTATACTCTTAGTATTTTATTCATATATTCAATATACGGTAGTTATAGCATGTTTACAACATGTATTTATACTACTATCACAAGATGTTTTATTATATTCAAATAAATGTTAAAAATTAAGTAAAAATATGAATTCACTGTATCAAAAATACAATAGCAATAATTATTTTCGAGAAACAGGATCGCGGAATTAGGCTTTATTGTGACTAAAGCATATTTTAAGTTATTTAAAGTTATTTCCCCAATCATGAAAAATAAATACGTACATAGGTCTAAGAAACCTATTTACGCAAACAAACATATACTCCTGTCGTAATCTAGTTATAAGCTGTTTCACCTCCTAGCTGTTTATTATTACTCAATATACTAAATTTGGTACTAGGACAACAATCCAACCTGTCTTATTATTGTTCAAAGTCTGATGTTTTAACAGTTTGTAAAGAGGATATAAGTGATTCTTTTCCGTGTTTTGTGTGGCAAAAAGGCAACATCATCCAGAGCCATGTCGTGATGAGTAGTGATTGTGGAGGACAGTTCCTGACGGTTTCCCGCCATTTTGACATCACGTGACGTCTGCCAGCCACCTGTATATTTCCTGATGTATTTCCAGCATTGCAGGTGTCTTTTGTACAACTTACTACACACCATGTTGTGTGCCACACTAATAAAACCTACACTTCAGTGGAGCCGCCATAGAAAACAAAAATATAATTTACAATAATAAAATTAGCACATTTATTTATTATTTACAAGGTAGGATTGTGCGACAACAAGTGTGACGTAACAGGCTTCACTCAGGTTCCATTGAAAATTTATAATATACAATTCTCGAGATATTTTATGGACAGACAGACAGGCAATAATGGAGAAAAGAAATCACGATCAGCCACAATGCATGTAGAACATGCAATAGCACAGAATATAGTCTCTTGAATGAAGATTCCCGCAGGATTTAACGTCTGTAAGGATGGAACATTTCTCAATATATCTAACAACATGATAAATTCAAACTTTTGTCCATTAAATTAGGTTTCTTGGCGATGTTCAATAATAACAGTTGAAGTGTAGAGAAATTTACTAACTAGTAAATAAGTTGATTTACTCTGTAATTTTTCGTTGCCCTCATGGTTACCTATAAGACTACTGTAAGAATATTCGCCCATTGAGTGACATGAACCATCTCAGTGTTCCTCATATTTAAATGAAGTTTCATATAAAGTTGTAAACCCTATAGGTTATTACGTTTTCGTGATATCGTGAGGAAAGCCATCATACATACAGAAATGCAATTTTTCCAGTTTATAGAGTCCAATATAATTGAAACAAATTTTTAACATGTAACTTAATAACGCCTGTTGTATTTCATGTGTTATTTTAATGTTGATTACGCAGTAATCACAGTCAATTTCTAAGGATAAAAGACAACAATACTGACTTCACTGTTTCAAATTCTATTTCAAATTCCAATTTCAAATTTGTATAGCACAGTTTAATTTTGAAATAAATCCTGGGCTTTTAAACTAGAAATAATACATTTTTTATGGAATGTACATTGTCTATGTTAATTTTCCACAAGAATTAAGCTGGTTTAAAAAAATTAATTTAAAAAAGAATCAAAATATTTTGGGTGTTTTTAAGTTTTGTTGAGAGGACGTGACGCATTTAGAGTTTAGTTACCTTGCTTTTATTGTACTTTATATTGTATTATATTAAAATTTGCTTTCAAAAGCATAGTGATATGTGTTTGAGACAAGGAACATATTTTGAATAAAAGAATCATTGATCTACATTCCAGAAGTATATACTTTGAATGTCTTATCACATTTACTTATGTTTTAACACTTAATAACAAGTATAAATGTTTGAACGTTTCGATTAAGGTAACCAAATAGGTTTAACACTTACTATAATTGAAAACTATTTCAAATTGAAATAAAATAGGCTTATTTTTATTTATTAAAACATTTTCACATATAAATAAATTTTTTAACGTTTTTTAAATATATTCTTTATATGGTGAGACTTTATAATTATGAAGCTTGTATACTTGCCAAATAAAAGAGCGTTTTCACGAGGAGCAAGAACATATATTTGATTAATATTTAGATTCACAAATAAACGTAACTGTTAAAACATTTCTAATAGATTTTTACCTTTTTAAACATATGAGCATTTTCTCATTCAGGCTGCGAGAATGTACGGTTCAGTACCGTTGTACTATTTAATGGGAAGCTAAACAAAATGTTTTCTAACTTTAAACTTTAAGCAGAAAACAAATTTAACTACTGAGATAACAGGCTACAAACAAGGAAACGCCCCGGACCCATTTTTAGTGTTGTTAGGTTTGGTTGCGTTTAAAAAAACACACTTTTGGTATTTTTTATAACAAATTCATGGGTTTTCAATACTTTCGAAATATAAAATAGGTTAAAAATTAAATAAAGAGTACTTTGTAATTAGAAAAAATGGATATTTAAATGGTGATATTTATGGTGAGCGGATGTATGTGTTATAAGCTACACCGTCATTTTGTTTTAGAAAATGCCCAGTGACTGTTTTTCACATTTGTAATCTCACAATTAACTCAACAGCCTTCGATAGTAGGCTACTTTACCTCTTTTAGTTTCCATTTAATACATAATCTCTCTTTTTACAAAACTTAAAGCGTAAGTAAACTTAAATTGGTAGTATTAAAGGGTTAGTAGGACTATGCGAGACTATAAAATACGTACGATAACATTGGTTTGGACTGAAATAATCCTCATCGGGAGTAAAGTAATTATATTTGCATATTTTACTCCGAAATAAAATAAGCTCATGAGATGGTAAGTTTGTTTGAGATAACAACTGCCAATTAAAAGTTATTGAATCCTAATTGGTTTCCGTCCGCCTAAGGTGCATCCGGCCAGAGTAAGCACTTCCTTTGGGAAGTAACTAATTCATAACTACGTTTGGGATCCACATAATAATAAACTTTCACTAATGCAAAGCCCCTCGTAAAAACTGAATCTTTCACTTGATATTATACGCTATTTCACGGACTGAAGATAAGTTTTAAGAAAATTCGAATCAACACCATTCTAACGTATAAAAACTTATTATATTACATCTTAAGCAAGAACCAAGTTCTTTGAGATTATATTCTACCAATAAACCGGTATTTAATGTAGCAGCCCAGGTGAATCGTGTGGAGAAGACATTTTACATTAAATCTATGTACATCGAATAGCCTTATGGAGGAAGTGGTAGGTGATAGCATTATTGTTATGAAGGTTCGTTTAGTAAGTTGGTGCAAATCTTTGATTTAGTTGTATAGGATGATACGATAATCTTGATAAAGGAGTCCTAGACACTTGAAACTTTGGAAAGGTCCCTTTTTGTCAATAGAAGAAAGCTATTGATTTTAGGATGTAAGGGTCCGTGTGGTTTTCTGACGGTTTCTCTGCTAGTATTTGGCCTTGAGTTGAACCATTCATTATAAAAACCTCTTCGCACAAACAAGAACAATATTAATCTTAGCAGTCAAAGGTTAAAATGGTAGTCTGTCAATCTGTTTGTCTGCCCATCTTTGCGATACATTATGATAGAAAGGTACCAGAGACTTGATATTCGGTACATCCGTTAATCCATTATCAAAGAACAACCATTCTTCCGTCTTTCTGTCCATCTGTGTTCGTGTTACAGTTCTGTCCATGCTATTTTGTAATCTCTTTTGTCAGCTTATCCGATAACCTAATATATTGGTTTATTCTACAACCTTCAAAACTTTTATCACTGTATTACGAACCGTTTTTAATGAAGCAGATAAAGATATTAACATGTGGTGGCTATGGTAGACGATCTACGTCATATGGAGTACCAAAGATAAAGAATAATATAATATTATAAACGATTTGTAGAGTACAGTAAAAAGTAGACCTCATATCAAGAGTGTTTTATTTGTACAGTGGGGCGAGCAGAGTTACACACCCCGATAAACACAGCTGATTATAATTGCCTTTTAATGTTTTAATGTCTAGATGGAATATTTGCTTTTTCACAAACACGATTTCCAAAAGAGCGAGTTTTAAAACGCTTGTTTACAACCCTTTTAGGAAAAACTCACGACCGTTTCAGATGAGAGAATGTGATGAAATTTGCTAGCATTCTTCTTCATAATGGATTATAAAAGCGTTGTATATCATTGGACGTTAACACTGTTTATGATGTTTTTAATCACTCGTTTTATATATGAGTTGCAGCGAATCTCATAACCTCTGGAACAACATAACCACTGAGTGGGTTATTTTGAAAACGTACTAATCGAATGACCATGGGATATCCTTTCGTTTTCCACCCAAAACATTAAAATGAATTTCCGGACACTTTAACAATAAAAAAACTAAATACACAGTTCCTTGTTTAAAGCATGTATATATCCTATAATGACGATGGAATAATTGAAAAGTTTTTCGAATTTCGGATATTTTCCATCGTTATATGTTACAAAAATAGAATACTACATTTCAAGGATTGGATACTATTCTCTTCAGAGATATAGTAAAAATTGTATCATGGGGTTAAGCATACACAAAGCATTTAAGACTACATTGTGTTGCGATGAACTTACCAGACTCTAACGTGACAACGGATCAAGTAGGTCTTGGAACTTTTTAGTCAGATCTTGCATCATCCAACTCACTCTCAGTTCTCTATCAATTCGGACCTGCAAGCTTTGGTAATTTATACCTGATACAAATGCCATAAGTGTACTTTGACACCTGATGATATAGTGTAATTTTTGTTTGTATTTATATTTTACACCTTCTTGTTAAGTAGTACATTGATTTAAAAATTGCTCAAATATGTAGTCCGTAAAGAGTTTACACTATTCTCCTGTAGTTTGTTAATATCTATTTAAGACATCGTCAATAAAAAATTTAATATGACGTGTTATATATATATATATATATATATATATATATACTCTGGAATAATTTAGTTTTATGTAGTTTTTTTACTGCAGACAGCTTAAAATAAATAAGATAAACTAATTTAAATGTGATGTTTAAAAGAAATTGAAAGCTATAACAACTTATAAGGTATAATGAATACATTTTATACGTTAAAGTTGCATGATATAGGTTATTTCTTATGTTTAAAGGTTGGATACTAAGAACTTGTAGACCTATATATCATTTTTACATGACAGATATTTTTCGATGGGGAATACAGATATACACATAGAAAACTAAAAAAAATAAAACTTTCACATTCTAGGAATAGTGAGTTGTTAATTTTGAAAAAATAATCGTGTGATGATCTCACGCTTGTTTGCTGAGCTCACGCGTAAACTAAGAAATGAGTCGTAAATTTTATACACCGTTGTAAAAGAACTACACCGATTTCAAATTTTGAACACTGAAGTGCATCAAACGCCATAATATATTTTTTTGAAATCAAATACGTTTCCTATTAGATTATCACTAAATATGAAATGTATAACTATGTGAAATTTTAAAAATTGCCAATGCCGTTGAAATATGTTGATTTGTAAACATTCTCTCTAAGTCACCTCATTTACACAATGAATGTATTTTTATTATTTATTTATTTCTAACGGACATACCTCTCCATTTTATATTTAAGATTCATATTATAAACATATAAACAACCTTAAATTAATTCATTAATTTGGAAGTTTGTTCTTTTAGTATTGAAACGCGTAAGGCATAGGAAGTAAAATAGTTAAAACACATTCTTGTTTATTGCTTATGATGGATATCATGCATAGAATTGCAATCTAAAACATAAGTGTTTAATGAACTACTTGAAATCAATTTGTTAAACAGTGACAATCAATTAAATGAAAGAGTTTAGTTGGTGTCTTTCATTTAGTGCAATTTTTAGTTTTGACGATTTATGTTAGTGTGTTCATAATTAATATAAAAAAAGCTTTTGCAGGAACGGTCTGACATGCGAAGAGTACATCATATATATTCTGGCAAGGTACGAACCTGTCATTATAATTAATGAGCCTCATTATCTCAGTCGATGCCTGGGGGCCAGTACCTCATTACAGTAATTACTGTATAAATGTCACATTAGGGGAGACGCCTGAGGCACGGACCAAATCGGTCTAGACCTAGCTGTATACAGTATGTGTTTCAAACGTATAAAGTATGCATTCTGTTTGCATAATCATTATACATCATATAATGACTTTCCACATCTAACAAAGTTTAATACCATAGGAATTTAAAATCCATTTCAACAACAAAATTATAAAAGGACAGAAGTGATACGGTATAATATTCTCATTATTATAATTTTTAATCCTATGATTCATAAAAATATTCACTACTAACCTATACTCTTTACAATGACAAAATCTACTGTATTTCTAATACAATTTTATCATTAAAACGCAACTTTATATGACTGTAAATAACAATTTGAAGTAGAAGTGAATAAATAAAACTATAATGAGATTACGTTGGCTAAAGAAAATATATATTTTTACGCTCCTTTCAAGGAAATTAAGGCAAAGAAAAACTAACAATAATTATGAGTATATAAAAAGTTTGACCACAGTTCCTTTCAATGTACTTATTACTAGAAATATCTTGTTATTTTTTATGTCAGTAATTACTCATTGCTAATTGATTTTCAACATTTCTAAAAGCGTGTTTAATTACGAACACTCTCAGCTCCACGTGAAAGTTCATGATTGGAATATTTACGCTTGTAGAGTAATTAAGACGCCTGAGGATGGAGGTTTTAAATATTAAATTGCCTTATTTTGGAGAAACCAATCTAGATAAATATAGTGTTTCAGTTTGAGGTATAATATTATTCTTGCAGATAAAAGGAGAAGGAAAACCTAAAGCTAAATCTCCTTAACGTGGCTTGCAAGTAACATGATAAGGACGGAATTCAATGTGACAAGGTATCGCAGACTATTACTTAACTAATAGCCCGAGGTAGTCTCACCACCACGAGCTCCGTGTAACCTTCACAGGCAGCGTTTGTAGCTTACATAGAATCCGCAGGTTTGAAAACATCTATTATTTATCTTTTATATTAACTTTTTTCGGAAAAGTCCAATAGCAATGGATGCATTCATAATATGCTCAAATCCGAACATTATAATCCTAATATCATTTAAGTGCATTTAAAATAATCTTCAAGACTGTTATCAACTTCTTAAGTGATATCATAATATATATATCATAAACAAAATTAAATATATTAAATAATGTTAATATTTTTTATGTGTTAAATAAAATCTTGAATAAAACCAAATTAGCTTATTACTTTTTATATTGTTTTATTTCAGTACTTTCTATAAGTCATTTAACTTTATGTTTAATGCTGAACAAATATTATGTTAAATAATCATGTGAACATTATTATGTAACTTTAATTTTACACTTATCCGTATTTTTTCATTGGAGCTGTTCTAGTGTATAGTTTTCTGTGGCGATAAATACAGTTTTTACGGACCAAATGAAAAAAAACACATTTCTTTAAAATGATGGAGGTAGTAGCTTTAGAAGATCAAAGGTAGATGACGTCACAAGCTAGTACATTCCAACCATTAAAAGCTGTACAATTGAGTACAGTCTGCATACAAGCAATAATGGATGCGTTCGATACATGTGTACAAATGTGGAATATATCATAAAACTCTTTAAATTTTGAATGGCTTTAAAACATATATTTGTAACATAAATCCAATTCCTTATTACTTATTCCAATTTAAGAAATTAACTTAACTGCATTGTGGTGGGATCCAAATAGTTTTAAAATATGAATATTGTGAGATGATCGTAGTTATCATTTCTTATGTTCCATAAATTTGTCCATATTCAGAAATATTCAGGGCATAGAAAGAGTCCTGAATGGCATTTTTATTTTTGAACTATCTCATATACACACATAATCAATAAATCTTTAGTTACGTTTTTAATCAAATATTAATTTTTTTCATCACACTGGGGACAGACCAAAAGGAGTCAGAAGAACATATAGTCTTATTTCAGACTCCGTGGGGAAAGTCCCCAGTATAATAGAAAAATTTATATTTACTAAAATAAGTAGATTTTAGGTATAGTAATTATATGTTCAAGTTCTTTGCTTTATCTGCAATAGTTAAAAACATAACTATTTCAGATAAACCTAAACATAAAACCCGTACTTACACGTTTTGTAGACTCTGTATTAGCTGCGTAACTCGCCAGGACTGAAACCTGTCCCCAATAACCTCACCCCATAAAAAGAGAGAAACCTCGTTTAATTATCGGTCAATCTTCATAAGTGTGGCATCACTATTTTTGTTATAAAAATATAAAGAATAATATTCTTGTACAACTGTGATACAATTGGCCATTTTTAAGTCATTTCTGATCAAAGATTTTGAATTTTTACCATTTCGATTAGGGGGATTTAAAAAATTATTGATGAATTTGTTTTATAATTAGCTATACGCAAAGCCTCAAAATAATACGTCGAAAAGTTTTAAATAACATATTTAAGTTACGAGTTACTTGACGACTTTCGTACGATTTCAAAATGATGTTTGGATTTGCTTTTGGCCCAGAAATAATGCCCTAAAGTATTGGTGAGTTCTAAATCGTAAGTGTATATATAATAACTAGAAATGTTTCAGTAAACATAATATAAGTAAACTGATATTATCAATAACTTAATGGAAATTCGTACTCAGTAAAATAAGACAAAATAACGAAAAGTTTAATTCTAGACACATTCTTTATTATGAATAATTATTTGTTACATTTATATTGAAATGTAGTTATGCTAGTGGTAGTAACATACGTATGTGTTAAAAAGCTGATTTTAAATTGCGAATATACATTAAAACATTGAAGTGAATTTAATAAATATAATAAACTGTAATAAAAGTAATTTGGCTTTATCATGAATTGAACAGTACTAAATTCAAAACATTAAAATGTAATACCTAATTGGGAAATTAAGGGATTGTTAAACACTTTATTTTCACTTTCTAAAATTTGGTGGATAAAAATCACACCAATTTCGTAATGTATAATACAGCAATACATTATACCGATTTCTTAAAATGTTTGAAGAACTAGGTATTGTTCGTACACTATGCTATCGTTTAAATGCAACGAAACTAAAGACACTAAAATGCTTCGTCAGTAAGCTATATAATAATTTATGATGTGTTTGTAACTGCATTATATGGTAGCATTTTTGATAAATTAGTTACGTGTTGCTTTTTATCCATTACCCCATTCAACTTTAATTAGGCTAATTGATGAATGAGAGAAGCTCTGTTTAGTTTTGCCTAGAACGTGGGACACTATGTAGACAAACGCTCTACGGGATTTGCTTTTAATTAATTAATGGGCTTTAAGTGTGATCACTTTTATTTCTGCCATATAAAATAAAACTTTACGTAAAATTGTTTAAAATAAAGTTATACACAGGACAGTTTGACTTCATATTTGGGGCCTACTAAATGATAAATGAACTTATTCGTTATATAAAAAATGAGATAAAAGTTTTTACCGCAGACTTGCTTGCACTAACCTAGCATGTATACCTTTCTTGCATTAAATTAGTGTAAACGGATATAATCTAATTCATTTTTAATAAATATTGAATTACAAAAAGTACATGCTCTGCCGCGAATCGAACCCGGATCTCTTACTGATCGTGTTACCACTACACCACAAAGGCTTACTTATTATGAGTTAATTATTTTATAGTTAAGCGTTTCTGTGAAATATGTATTTCAACAACCGAACTAACATATGATCGAAGCACTATAAAAAACTTTTCATAATATATTCATAAAATATTCATAAATATATAAATAAAAATATTCATTAAATCTGTATAAACGGCAATACCCTAATTTAATTTAAATAAAGATAGCATGTCAAAAAGTTAGATATATAGTTACTTTATGATATAATATCTATAAGGGCGATATAGGGAATATTATTTTATATACCTACCTAATCGTATCTGGTCTAAAGCAATGACTACCTTTTATATATATATATATATATATATATATATATATATATATATATACGTATAGATATTTATTTATTTATACGTATATATATATATATATATAAATATTTATATACATATATGTATATATTTTGAATTTGGATCCCTTAGACATTGTGGGACGCCATATTTACAGTAGCTTAAGGACCAAATAAGGAGAGACTAGCCATAAGCTTGATTCAACAGACTACTTGCTCCGTGAGTATAATTTAAGAAAACGAGCGGGCTAAGTGAGACCTTAATTATTACAAGTTGAATCTCAAAACAATACGTGAGACAGAAAATCGTTGAGGGGAGATTGCATTTTTCACTGATTAGGTTCATAAATACTTATATAGTTCTTACATTGAGCCTAGGAAATAGTAAGATATTGCGAAGAATAATATAAACAATAGTATGATATTGGGAAGCAAGAATAAGTACTATACTGTATCATGTATCACCTTTACATATGTATGACAACTGTCATAATGTAATATTGATATGTGTAAGTATTATTACTGTTATTTTGGTTTCTAATTTCCAATAACAGTATTTATATCCATAAATGTAAAAAACTGAACCGTTTAGAATCCAATCTCATTACACAATTATATATAGGTATTTTTTTTTATTCTCAGGCCAAAATAGTAAACTAAAATTTTGCGTTGGAAATATAAGTAATTTGAACTAGAAGTACAAAACCTGAAATAAGAATTCCTAATCCTCTGGTCCTCTTAATCATGAACACTGAAAAATGGGTACTTGATGGATGACATATGACTTATTCCATTTATAAAATGTCATAGGACCTTATCGTGTTACATCACAAGTGATTTCAATGAAACTAGCTATAAACTTCGATTTGTCTATTCTTACTTTGACATCTCTATTCATACTTGAAGCCAATGTTTTCTTTCTAAGTTTAGAGAGAATGTTGTTCAAAACTCCGATATGCATTACTACAACACAAGAAGTAGACAAGATCTTTGATCTAGAACTTGTGTACTGGAGGTTTCCGTCTCAGTACCTCACAATTTTGGGGCAGTCTAATTTAATAGATTACCTCATGCCATAAAATCAGGTTCCACCCCTGCGGGTCTCAAAAGACGACTGAGGTAGTATCTTGTCAACAATGTGTTTTATACGGTTGGAGAGTTGCAGTAATGATCTTAATCTAGCGTTTTTGTTTGTTTTTATTTTTTATTAAAGCATGTTTATACATGTAAAATTAGTAATACCTTGCTATTTTGCGTTCGGCTTGTCTCGTAAGGCAAGTAACAATTTGATAGGTTTTTACCTAAACCACAGTTTTAAAGTTATAATTTAAATGTTTAATTATGTAACAATACAATTCGTCTAAGATTGTACACGAATCATTGTACAAGATACATTATATGAATTACGTGATATACATTAATTGTAATAAGATTGACTGTTGTTATACATGTAAAACATGTCTCGCACAATAAATAACTTTGTATCCATATTTGTATTTGATCACGTATTTATACGTACATATGTAACGCAGTATTCCTCTGGTAAATGTTTAGCTAGTTAAATGTATATTAAATTACTATATGGCTTAGAAAATAACCCCATATAATAAAATATGTAATTTATGTAATTTTAGAGGTCAGGCTGAGAAGATAACGATGCGTACTTTCTCAACTTTGAATTAGCACAGTGTGAAAGTGCTTAATTACTTTAATTGCTTCCTCAGACGAAACAAACTTTGCTCATACATATCAGCAAAGTGAAATAAATTACGAGAAATGGACATCTGAAAAGGTGAGTACGTAGTATAAAAACAAACTACATTTAAGCAAATACTCATTGGCCTAGAATTATGTTTCTCGTAAAATTTAATGAAATCTAAGACAAGAAAAAGTAAGATGCGTTAAAAATTACAATAATACGATCGACTCTGGTGAAATTTGTTCTTAAGGGTTTCACTCCCATCAGGACTTAATTGAAATTATTTCTTGACAGAATTAAGGCAGACAATTTTTAGGGAAATTTACTTAAAACGATTTAAATAAAGCGAGACAGGCTTCCTTTAACACTGTAGGAAACCCGCAGTTATCTCAACAGAAAGTTAATTAAATTCTTTACATTCAGAAGGATGCTTATCCACTTGGGGCCTGAAGCTCTAGCCGAGATTTCTTTGTTCCGGGAACAACTCTAATTTGTGTGAAAACGGCGGGTACTTAAACTCGGTTATCGTCAACTCTAGCAAGTTCTGAGTGTTATCTACGCACGTTTGGTTTTGTAGTGAAAGCTGACTAGAGATTATAATGTTGTTGAATTCAATCCTTATGCTATATTATAGATGCATGTATTTAATACAGGATACATTTATGGACTTGTGATTAGTCTCCGCATATAACATACGTGCATATTGCATAAAAAAGAGGTATTTCCTTGATTCTATATTTCATTTATACTTTTAAATTTATTTGATTGATAAAAAAAGTTTCAAATGAAGTCATTGTTAGCATTACCTAACCTTGAGATCTATACGTCGCATATAAATTAATTTTAAAATCAAGGTAAACAGGTGGGTCGAAGCTAAGACGATGCTCGTTTCTACTCTTGTATATGTGTTTAGTTCTACGTAAACATTTAAAAATATTCCACATACAGCTGGTTAGAGATTTGGTGTAATGACATTTATTTGTTAAAACTCTTTTTTAGGTTATGTTATTAATGATTGGTTTGAGTTCTGTTTGTTTTTTTTATTAGTCAATATGTTTCTGATGAAGTGTTCTGTGAACTGGAAAATGAAAATATGAACAAATGTGAAAATTAAACTTTGACCTATTTAGAAGAGGTATATATTAGTACCGTAATGATATTGTTTTCAAAGTGTTATGAGTTATCTGCACATAACGTAAATATGGTGGGAAGGGTTGATGTAACGTGAATGTTGAGTTTAGGCCTAGACGCTGTCACAGACTTGGCTGCTGGATTCTGGAGTAATGTTTGTCTGAATAGATCAATAAAAAGACTGCGTAGCTCAAAATGAACAATTTACACCTTTTTGAGATCATAGACCCCTAGATTACAAAATATATAAATACAGCATAGTCCAGGTGAATTTGCAAGCTCATTGTCCCATCAGGTGCACAACTGAGTGCACAAGGATGTTTCTAATACTGTCTCTAACAACGGTGGAGCAACCGAGTTTTCTACATGTAGGAAAGTATTCTATGCCTGAAATAAACATTCACATTGAATCAAGCTTTCTCACCTCACTAGAACAAGTATTACCTCATAAGAGCAATCAAGACACAGCGAAGATAAACAGTTATATAGAAGATGTATGTGCCTGCATCGAGGGACTAAGGTGGTAAATTTATACTAGATAAGCAGAGGTTCCTTTACACCCCATGGGATACACCTGATCTCAAAAGTAAGCATCTGTTTGCCGAACAGTTGTTAAAGGGTGTCAGGAGGATGGAAAGCAGAAAGAGGACTCTGGAGCACCGTCCCACCTATACCCTATCACCGTTGAGGCGCCGCTGCCCCGTTAGCTCAGCCTCAGGATGCTGCTTCATCTGTGCCACTACCGACATATTACAGCAAGACGTCGCAGTGTCTATTTTTATATGTTAATAATAATTAAAATTGGCTTACTCTTTTTATCGGCCATACTTTAAAGGAGATGGTTTGAAAACTTTTGATGGATTGCAGTTGCGATTTGGATTTTAAGGTTAGAGAAATAAAAATTTCTTATTTAAATTCCAAAGGAAATTCATAGTTATTGGCTTATACAGATTCCCAAACGGGTGTCGCTCAAACTTGTCCTAAAATTCTTTAAATGTTTTTGAAATTCTTTACATTTTTTTAATTCATAGTCATTCAAGTTCACCATCATCGGTGATTTTGACATCGACTTTAACAGTTCAATAAATCTGATCTAAGGTATTTTCAGCGCCATAAATTTATGTTATCTTTTTGTTAGTACGAAGAAATTTATGTGCATGCGTAGGATTGAAAATCTCTACCTTTACGTGCTTGTTAACAAAGATCTAAAAAGATCTTTTATGACTGTTTGAATTCATTTTTAGTCTAATGTGTTTGTATTACAACATATGAAATTGGTTAGAGCAACCCTGATAAAGAAAATATATACATTATGTTGGTTTTAAAAATCTACTTCGGTGAAAAAGAGTTTGATTCTAATCTACTTCCAGTCTAATAAATGTTAAGTGCCGTAGCTGAGATCGCCTTTTGATAACGATGAAATATAAATAAATATATGCATATATACACACACGAATAAACGGTTACTATATAAGAGTGGTCAAAAACATTTGAAAATAATCGTTTCTATACACGCTTTGTGTGATATAAGTCTTGTTCTGTGGACTGCTGTTTTGGGAAAAAAGCTCTTTCAGATATATTTGCGATCGCATATTCTTAAGCCACACAGAAAAGTTCATACCTAACGTTATAGAAGCATATAAGTTTCGATTATTATATGTCCAAACACACACACATTTATTTATCAAGGCGGGTTTTAAAACAGTGCTTAAATAGTATTCCCTATTTATTAGTTGGGTTAATTTCATTACTGGTGAAATTTTTAGTAATTATTAGATACTAACTTTATCCTTGGAATCTGCTGATAAATTAATTTATATTTGTTACTAGCTGTTACCCACGGCTTCGCACGCAAATCTTAAGAACCGAAGTCCTTATATTACTTAGTAAAAGCAATTATGCGCGATTGGCTGCGGGTAACAGCTAGTTCGTCAATAAATTCGTAGTATTTTATAACGAAAACTCTTGATTTTCAATAAAATACCAAATACCCAGATACCCACGGCTTCGCACACGATTTCCTTCAGAAAAATTGGGACATAGGAGGCATATTTATTTTGAACGTCGTTATTACCCTTCTGAGATAAATTATAGTCACTGAAAGATACTCCAAGCTCATGATCTATTTAAGATTTAAATGTTAAAACAGTCTTAATATGCACCTGTGAAATAACTGGAATTTTTCTCCAATATTCTATGATTTTTGTATTCAATTGAACTATATTAGACCATCGTGGACAAGAGTCAAAAAGTTACAATTATATACAATGTAATAAATGATGGCGCTCAATGTAATTTTGAAACGAAAATAGGCATATTTTAGGTACATATTATTACAGTATAATGATTATGAGCTTCAGATGTTAAGCGAAATTGCGTATGGTTTTTATTTTAGGCTTTGCGCGTGTATCACTTCTGGATCAAATTAGTTATATCTCCGATGCCATGATTGAGCTTGCTTTGTTGTCTCGATCGAGAGAATATGTACACACGGAGTTTCGAGAACCATACTTCTGTCAAAAAAAACAACTAAGGTTGGTTTTATAACATTCTTTATATTTGTAGCCAACGTAAGATAGTAATTTTGATATCTGCATTGCTCTTCTGATCAAGCATGAGCATGGTTTATATTAGATAAATATTGCAGTTTTTTGGTGGATTTGTACGTCAAATTTGAATTGTATTATCTGGATAGTAAAGTCTATGTTTAACAGTGATTGCAGAAACAGAAAATTTGCTGTTTCTCTTCAGCTTACTCTATGCTTTCAAACTATAAGTGTAAAGAAATTTAAAATAATAATTAAATTATAAAAACATATATTTCCTTTGTCGCATTATATATGTTTACAAAGAACAGCTGATTAAATTTGAAAAGCCTCTTTCACTTAATAACATATGTTTGCTGCAATGCATTTCTTACGGGTATTTCTGTAACTTTTAGACACCAGTGGGGCGGAATCCTGAATCGGGAACGGGATAAAAAGTATCCTATGTCCTTCTCCCAGTTCTTAGCTAACTCCTTACCAATTTTCAGCCAAATCGGTTTCAGCCGTTCTTGAGTTATAAATAGTGTAACTAACACGACTTTCTTTTATATATATAGATTTTTCAAAATTATATAAATGTAAGCTAAATTTGTGTGACTCTTTCGTGAATTCCAGCTGAAAATGTCAACAGCTGTTTTTCCCACTTAAATTTGGTTTATGTTTCATGAATACTATCCTTTTTTCCGATTCCAAAATATTTCGGGGACCTCTACCGATTTTTGTGTTTATTAAAAATGCTTTGGATTTCAAGTAGTATTCCAAAAAGAGAATTAGGTAAATTGGTCCTCTAGATTACCGCTTAACAACAGATTTAGCGATTACACTTTATTTATAAAATGGAAGCATGCTATGCAATTGTATGATTTTTTATACAACAAAGGATATTATAATTATTTGTACTTTGTACATTCCAAGATCATAGATTAGATATTCAAAGGCAGGACAATACACCGAATCAGATAAGTTCTCAAGATCATCTCAGGCATTAGCGGTTGTCTTAACTGAAAGATAATTAAATTCCGGAGATGAATGATCCACCCTCTTCCCCTCTACATCAATATTTTCTGTTTACTACCTGCAGCAGACATCTGCGGCATCTTTGTTCTTCAAACAGACTATAATGCGAGTATTCTATCAGGACCGTAATTAATTAATACCTATTTATGCCAGATTGTGATAGGTACAAAAATAGGATCAAATAAAAAATCTAGATTATTTAAATGAAATGAAATGAAATATGCCTTTATTCAAGAGGCGGAGTTAGGGCTATTTAGCCCTCTCTACCACTCAACCTCACATAATATACAGATATATATATATATATATATATATATATATATATATATATATATATATATATATATACATATTTACATTTAATGACCTTAAAACTATAACAAATTCCATTTTAAATTTAAATTTAACCAAAATATATACTACTATGTAATAATTAAAAATCAAATTTATCAGCTGAATATGTAGAAAATTTTCAAACAAAGATAAATTAAAACTTAAATTAACAATTTACTTTTTAAATAATTTCTTGTTATTGCTACATTCATTCTCTCAAACACACAGCCTGACCACAAGCACGCCACGAGCACCGCCATCCGCCACCCCTACAGACCGCCCAGCAACAAGTCCCTGACCCCCGCCCCAAAACGAGCCCGACCTTCTATAATACGGATATCATCAGGAAGAGAGTTCCAGAGGGGTAAATGTACCTTAATATTTACAATGAATCATTTTAAAAGTTAAATGGGATTAATTAAATGTATACCCTTCCAAGCTAAGAGATTAAAACATCGTGTCTAAAACTTGTACCTGTATTTATCTTCAGACGTTAGATCCGAATACATGACATTAATCATACACATAAATTTAAAAAAATCATCAAACTGTTGTGATGCACTTTTAAAGTCCTTCCTTAAAACATAAATTTTTTATAAACATCCAGATATGTACATGAGATCCAGTGATAAAGGTAGTAAAAAAAAATCACATATAACTCAAATAATTCAGGGGGAGTTGATGAAAAACTGCACATACTGTGTCATCCTAGTCTGGAAATTCTTTTCTGTGGCTTAGAAAAAAAGCTAAGAAATTTTTTATAGGATTTACACATAAAAAAAACTTTGCGCTTGCTTCTGGATTGGATGCATATTTAGGGCGGCTATAAGGTTGCGAGTATTGGTCACCTTCTGTCGAGATTCCATGGGAGAGATGCGGGTATTATAGTTCATGTATTGTTGGAGAAGGAAAGGCCAGCTCTATTCTAGCCTGTTCAGTCAAAGTGAACCAGCAGACTTTAACATTATAGGAGTTCCAGACACTACAACAGTCATACTCCGTAGTAAGCTGGATCTATCGATCTATCCTTCCATCACAATATCTCGACATCTTCGGTGACGTGCCTCTCCTCGTAATCCATAGTGTTGCCCATATTGTTTTTAGCTTCTTATTTTATCGGGCGGCCTATTGTTTTGCACTTAAGCCTCAAGGCCTTTTGCGCAACCCGGTTGTAACTCTGAGGCCGACCAGGCTACAGTTTCAACAGTTGTACAAATCACCGAAAACAATCTATCAGATCCTCCTGGGGAAGTTCACTACCCTTGTCCAAACTAGCAAAGGTGGAATACCGTTCCCTTGGAATTGCAATATGTTCAGAAGTTTACTCCTGCTCATCACACATTCTGCATAGCGGATCCTCCCGAAGGATATCGGCTCTGTGAAGATGCTTCCTCGGGTGACCATGTTTCGTAATCAGACCCATAACTCGAGAAGACACCAATATACTTAGCGATAGACGCCACCCTAGGGGAAGGAGACTATAGAGCCATTCTCCTAATTTTCAGACCCGGATGCAGCCTCCTTGTTTAGCGCGAACCCATTTCTAGACATCCCCAAAGGATTCACACCTAGAAATGCCTACAGAATTGGGTGCTGAGCCCAAGTTGGCTCCAAGGAACCAACTCTTTCGTTCCCAGGGATTCCCTAATGGCTAGGAACTAAAAAAGTCACAAATCACATTATTGATTCTGGTAATGGTAGAAACGACTTTGTAGCATCCCTGACAATTTTAGAGTTGAAAACACTAGAGTCCAACGCCTTCACTGCTGTCGGACTATCTGTAAAAATGCTAATAGTCTTATTCCTTTACCGCAGACGAATATTCTCACGAGAATACTCCATAATGGCTACGACGTTTATCTGAAAACCTGTGAGATAAGAACCAATAGGGACCACCACCTCCCTACATGGTCTCATCCCCACAATTCCAGCGCATGAGCCATTTCTTGTTTTTGGCCACCAGACAACAGCCCCAAACATTAGTATGGCCACGGGAACATATAGCCATTACAAAAACCTCGGCCTGAGTCCCCAAGACCCTTCATAACAGGGTAGAACCTCCTGGAATTTAAGTAGAGAAAAGGCGAAATGGCGAGAGTTTAGAGAATGCGAGAAATGGATAGACGTCTTTTGAAGCTTAAAGCAATCGTGTGATTTTATTGGCTGAGGTTCCTTCGAGCCTTATAAATTGTTCAGTTTTTTAATTACTCAATTTAAAATAGTTATTAACTTATTAAGTAAACGGAAAAATTGTATTTTCAGTATTTACTGCATTATTCAGAAACAATATTGGTCTCCTTAGAGCCTGTACCATGTAAAGCTGTACGACACAGATTAGCTCAAGATTAGTGATAACCTATTTTGAGAAAGGCTGTATGCACCCTATCCTCGGTAAAGAATTCTTCAGGAAATTTTACGTTCTATGATTTTATGGAAAGTATTATTGAGTATGCGAATATACAAATCATGACGTTGATCAGGCCTTCTGATTATATAATAAGATCTGATAAGACAATGATGACAAGGTAATGTGTCTTATAAGTAGAATATCAGAAGCTATAATATACAAGGTGTCAATCCTTAGGATCGATATTTGCTGCAAATTTTACGTTCGCCACATCTCACCCGGCCCCTCGAAATCGTCAAAGGAAATGTGATAAATTATATGATACTATCTAAATCAATTCTGCTTCAACTGCTGTTCCTTAGAAGAGCTTCTGATTCCTCTGCGTCATGATGTATCAATACGTCTGGATCACAGTTCTGAGTCAACCACTTCGAGATAATGTCAAGATAATTATATACCAAGGGTTACAAAGTTTACTAGTCCCACTTTGATTTTGTTTAGATATATCATTTTGCCGTCATTCAGTACAATCTTCCGTCCCAAAATCCAAGAGGTTTAAAACTTAATTCCATACTTTAATTAATATTTATTCCATAAGATTTCATTTATATTTATGGTCAAAGCCACGTGGATGTATTAATTATCAGTATAAACGTAAAGTGCAACAACATATAGAATGGAATAATTGATGAGTTGATTTATCAAGTAAATTAAAATTCGAATAGATCTTTATTGTTCATAAAATAACTGAAATTATGTAGCAAATGTCCTATTTGCTACACAGTACAGATATTGTTTATTGATGCAAAATAAAACATCGACTGAGCTACATAGTTTTATTTGAAAACAAGATAACTCAAGAGAGTTTGGCATTGAAGTGTTTTATGTAAAAGTCGTCATCATTCTCCGGGTCTTGTTCTGCTCATATGAGAAATTCCTAAATTGACCCGCTCCTCGTATTAAATTCTCTAGACCAACTTACATGCTTGTTGTGATCGATCAAACTTTGTATGAGTTCTCAGTAGTTCAAGTAATATTATTTGGAGCCAATGTCACACTGTTCTATAAATGATTAAAATCATTATCTGCGAACGTCAAACCGTTATGGAACGTCTTTTAAGGCCTACTTTGTTTATTTTTCAAAACATTCGATAATGAGAATTAATTTTAACCTCACATAGTGACCAGGAAATAGAATATAACGTATTAAATCAAATAAATGTGTTTACCAAGTTGTTAGGGGTGTGAGGGAATTACTGTACTTTATTACACTGTAATTCTGAGTCATTACAAAGAGTCACAGTGACACAATATATTCACAGTTGCCTTTATTGCATTTATATGAATGGTTTTATTTGAGAAAAATACCCATTATTACCTTAAACAGCTAAAGTTTTGAGCAAAAATGCATAAAACATACAATTGTGTTTGATTATCTTATACCCCGTTTAGTAGAGCGCGAATAGAAGATATTTCTCATGTAATCGGGCAGGACTTTAAGACGACCTGCTTCATCGTATAATCGGGTCATCGGGAAAATGACCTGATTCCTCGTGTAATTGGTCCTCATTAGATGACCTAATTCATCGTGTAATCGGGCTTTAAGAGAAGGCAATACAATTCACCTGTAGCGAACACGAAGAGAAATTACTGAATTATTAAAAATTATGTGCCATCAACATAACTTCCATATAAACTTTATACTACATCTGTCATCTGCTGTTTATGTAAAATTATTCTCTAAATACAAAGTAGATGTACTGAAAACCTTTGTACTGAAAAAGTTTAAATTATCTTCAATATTGTAGTTTTAAAACATCTTTAATAATACATGGGAACCATCTATAAAATTAACTTATTTTTACGTCACCCACGATCTACTATAGACTTCACAAAGGGCTTCGTCTCTTTTTAAGATCATATTTAAAGTCTAATTAACTCATGTGTATGAACCAATTTATACATTTAGCAAAAATATACGTGTTGTTAGTTTGAAACCTGGTAAATTTGCAATGGCTGTCGTATTAAAAGTTTGTATTATTTTTAATATGAGATAACTATGAAGTTCAACATTATATTGTAATTACTTGGATGGTTCAAAGGAAACTATTATTAAAAATAAATATAAACATTCATGAGCCCCCCAATGGGACTCGTGAAATACTAAGTCCTGAGTTATCAGTGTCATTATCATCATCATCATCAAAAAAACTTCTTCTGGGTTGCAGTTCTATAACATAAAAGGGGTTAATGGACGGTCAAAGATTAACTCTGCCAATACAGCACCTGTGCCCCATTATAACCTTATGTAATCACATGCAGTCTGTATTATTGGACACAATTACCCAAGTTTAATTCTTGGCAAGGTATTCCAATGACTTTTAAGTTACACATTAAATACCAAAAAGAATAAATAAAATATTCCGGGAAAGAAATTTAAAATTGAGAAATACCATGCAATTTGGAGTTAAAATTAAATGCGAATTGTTTCACTACCTTAATTACTTAACACTAGTATGTGTGATTAGTCAAGAAAGTTGTCCAAACAGTAAATATATAGGTACATAAATAAGTCCCCCTATTAAATCTTCTTATAAATATGGTAAGAGGCAAAATGGCCTTTTGATATAAATACCACAAATAAAAAGGCGAAACAGAGGCATCTTTGTAGCACAATCATAGTCGTTATGGCGCAACTCGAATTGTATATGTCCCAAAGTTCTTATTGGTCTTATACTAAAATAATATTCACCTAATCTATGTTATCATGGAAATAAATGATTTGCTTAGAGTCCATTCATTTAAGGCGCATGATGAATGAATGAACCTTTACATAACAAAACACACTGAATTTAACAAATTTCAATCTCAGACGATTCTAAAATTTTAGTATAATTTTTTGGTAGTTTGAGTTTTGGAGCATATTTACTTATTTACTTTATTTATTTAGTATATATCACCAAAACCCTCCGTATTTAATAATTAAATTTCTAACTGAATCACCATTATCATTGTAACAGAAAATACTAAGTAGGGTTCATAATGGAAATGTATATACACGTTAACGATGTACGTCACATATGACTTTAATACGTCAGTATTTACCTTGGAAAATAATTTTAAAACCTCAAGACCAGCGTTCTCTTAGATTCCATATTTTATACAAATTAATCATCTATACCTTTTAAATTAGATAGGCCCACATTATCTCTGCCGCGCAACAAATCAACCGTTACGGCCTAAGTTGGACAATTTATTGCAACATGAGGCGCTTAAGCAAAGCGGTAAACGATTGCAGAAATTTACGGGTCGCGAGATTGTTTTTTTACATTAGTACCGTAATCAGGGCTGGTGAATCGTCGCACATGCATAGTGATAAGGCGGATGTATTTTTATATATAAATTATGTAGAATCTTTTATAGTATTTAATTATGCCCATTATGTATGAAACAGAGTATAATATATAAAAATGCTAATACATATTCATTTCATCACTTGCTACAACTAATGCACTGTATATTTAGTCATAATACTAAGTTTAAGTTTTATAAATATTTAATTACACACATACTAGTAATAGTCTAGAGCTAGTACTAACCTAGAATTCTTGCTTTTTCGAAAGTACCTACTCAAAAAATTATATATTTTTCAAAAGTAAAAAATGCAGAGAGGCTATTAACTAATGAATCGTATCCTACACGTGCTGAGAGATAATTAACATTGCTTAAGCACACAACATTTTTTGTAATAAAAACGCAATCTTCAGCCGCACTATAATAGTTATATTGCCGTTAGATAACTCAATAAGTAGACTAAGATTCACTACTTCTAGCCAAATAGTTGGTTTGTGTATGTTTTCCTTATGCTTATCCAAAATTTATTCATATTTTACGACTAGTGTTAAATGTGTCAATCTAAGAAAACTTTGATGTGAGATTAAAGCATCCTCTCATATTTTTAATAATTTTGATGCCCTTCCATTTCGTAGTAAATGAAGAATAAACAGATGATGATCGATTTCTATCTCAGAAAATTCTACTACTGATTTCAAGAAAAAAAACTAAGGTTGAGTGTTCATACAATATAAATTAGCTCTTGAGTCTTAGACAGTGTGATTAATTAGGAGATACTCCTTCTGTGTGATACTCTAACTCTTAAAAAATGTAGCATATTTGAGAGTAATATCGAAGAAGCAAGATAACTAGGTTCATTTGTAAGAAACATATTGTTCACATTATATTTAATTTCATATTCAAGATATTAATAATTTCAATTTGCTTTATAATAAAATAAAAATAATAACTTTGAATGATGATGCAAATTTTAAACCTACAAATAATATACTGTGTGTCCACAAAGTCATGGTACAAATTAAAATAGTTATAACTACATTATTATTGATCATAGGTCTGTGAAAATTATGTAAAAATAAAACAAATATTTATATAACTTTTATTCATTAATTCAGTTACTAATTGTCATCTAGTAATGTGTGGTTAATCGCGCTATGTTAAAAAATAGTTAAAATAAGAGTTTGCTTTGCTTTGTTCCAAAACCGTGTCATCGGTCAATTCTTTTGTTGTAAACACTAGTATATATTTTGATAAGCTGGAAATCTCCCTCAAATTAAGAATGGAAATGTGATGCTTCAACTCGATAAGAGCACTTGCCTTCAATTTCAGAATTTTGGTGATCTTTTAGGGGAAAATTTCCTGGAAATTGGATAGGTCCAGATGGGTGGAAGTCTTGCCCATCACGCTCACTTGACGTTATCCCTTTGGATTTAAACTTATAGGACTGTGTAAAACGTTGAGTTTATAGCGAGCATATTCGAAATATTGATACTTAACTCAACGAACCCGAGTTGCGATTGAATTAGTCAACCCAGAAATCCTGATCAAGGTATGGGAAGAGATCAAAGTTCGCTTGAACGTCTGCAAATTTGTGGTACTCAAGCGAGTTCAGAGAAACTGAGTTAACAGAGTTTAAAGTACCCTTTCATTATATGTCAGTCTAATTCTTTTTCTGTATATACTGTAAATAAAGTTATTCAAAAGGGTAAAATGACTTTATGGATACTACGGTTTACATATTTATTCCGAATATTAAAGTAATATAATTCGAAATACACACCTGTAGTATTCCTTTTATACTTTGTACCATCTAATCAATGAAATTTGTGAAAGTAATCAACCGAACGAAATGGATACTGGTGATGTTATGCTTCAGGTCTTCCTCAGACAACCAACATACTATGCGGCGTGGTATAGTTCTTTAAACGGCATTGATTTGAAACTCGGTTTTTTATGCTAATAAATAGTTTATGCATAGTAAATTACACAGATATCATGAATATTTATTACTAAAGAAGATATTTAGTTATAACGTTGAATATAAAATTGGGAACCAAATTGAAGCAAATTACAAACAAACTAATCGTTAGAATTTGATAGTTAGTTTGCAAAAACTTAACTAATATACTTGTTATGATTCCTCTAAAAGGTCCCCTATGTCAGGATTTCCACACAATATGTACAGAAAAACAATATCGATATTTGGAACAACTATAACTTTTCACTAACGATATTCTATTTATTTACTTTGTTCCATACAGAACACTGTAATAGTTGTGCTTGAAGAATGCATTTACTTTGAGGCAACTTAAGATTCCCTACATCGCAGTCGGCTCAGCATGTTTGCTACGCAAGATCAAGGTGAAGGGAAGGATCGTGTCTGATCACAGCGATCCATCTAAGGGCTCCAGAATCAATAAGGTACGTCCCTCTGATGTTTTCCTTGTGTTCCAATTCCCATTACGTTCGAAGGTTCGATCAAACGCTACATCTTGAATAAATAAAACGTTCCCCCTTCAATTTGTTTTATTTTAGCCAGTCAACTAATAAGTGGTAACTCGAATATCACCTGAATATCACCATACACTTTATTAGTTACGCCTTTTCCTATAGTGGTTGTGTAATCTATCGTTTATATGGAGTTTGTATTATAATTTACTATTTATGACTTTAAAATCTCGTCCAAGCATTTTCAAGAATATCAACCTTTAAAGTGAACTAAAACTGTTGCTAAACTTCAGAATCAATCGTCATACAGTCTAAGTATTAATAAAAATCTGGTTTTTGAAATGAGACTAAGGAGTACTTTCAAGTTTGTGAGACTTACGCCAAAAGGCATTCTAATTTGATTATTTGCTGGTAAATACCGCACAACAATCCAATTAGTTTGAGGTTAAACGTAACATGTATTATTTATTATATTTTGTGGTAAGAGAAAAAAAGAAGTATCAAGCCTTAAATCGGGTTCATTGTAAAGTTATGGAAATATATTATTAATAACTGTTATAATATATCACGAATTAAATTTTAGTACACGTTTAAAAAGATTAATCTAACGGTTTACTTTAAAAACGTCATAAAATTTGAAGAATGAGGTACTTCAATAAAAATATCAATTCATGTGCTGAGGTCAAAATAATAAAGTACCTTTTCTTAACGAATTACAATAATTGTGCATTATTTTTTGGAAAAAAGTGAATACTTGAATCATGATATACACAAAGAAAGACTGTTTGGATATTACCATTAGCCAGGAGTTTTTAAAAGGAGTGACCCAATTTAAGATATAATATTATTAAAAACAAATGTTAACCTGTAACTAAAATAGTGTTAGTTGTATAGACGTGGTCTAGAGTTTCAGAGAATTCCCACTTATGTCTCTCCGTGGACCTGAATTCTTTTCCTAAACCTGCGTTGGATAGGGCATCTTTAGGACCGCAAATTGAGGCTTTACACCCCTGGCCGCCTATGTCATCTGGCTTGACACCATGTGAATTTTTCTTATGGGCATATATCAAAGAACTTGTTTATGTTGTTTTATTAGCTTATGATGTTGAGTAGCTTAAAACATAATATCTACTGCAGTACTTACAGTTTCAAAAGTTAACTCGCGTATAGTCTGGGATGAATTCAGATATCTGATAATTCACAATCTGAGAACGTGAATCGATTGTAAAAACAAATATATGAGTTTAAAGAGGGCGTTTCCTTTTCAAAAACATTCTTTTAGGAATACTATTTCACAAATAATAGGAATAGTAACAAAATGTGGTATATTATAAACATAAATATTTAAGAGCGTTTCTTAGTCTGATAATACATTTTTGCAAGTGATATGTTATTTTTATCTTTCCTTCACCCTACTTATTCTCGATTTTTATACTATAAAAAAACTACTTTATTATGTATTGATTTTGAAGTATTTTTGGTTTTAATTTAAACCAAAACCTCAAAGAAAAATATTATTTAAAATAATTATTGTAACAAAGATATTGCAATCAAAAATCTTTTACATTGTGGTGTATAAATTTACCCTCATACAATGCTGTTGTAAGTTTTAAACTCATGTTCTTGAATGGTGGTAATAAAAAGCATAAATATTTTAATTCGAAGTATTTTACTTCTCTCATGTCTTCCCATTCGGAGCATTGTATTCATCGTTACCTTGAATGTTTAGGTCTAAATTAAATCAATTTATTGTAGATTATATGCCATATTTTCATAACAAGCATTTGAAACTTTATAGTCATCCAAACGAAAAAAAGCATTTAAAAAAATAAAATGCTGAGATATTCATTTATGAAACTTACAGCGAAGCCCCCACATCACTTGTTCAACAATTAACGTTTTTGTTACCAAAAGATAAAAGTTCTCATTACAATCCTGAAACAATTGAAATTTTAATTTCATCCTTTCCTCCCCACCCCGCCACTCATGCACAATGGTTATAATTAAATACTTATTTGAAAAAGGTTTTAATAATCTAAGGATCGTTTACCACAGCAATGAGTCTGTTTAATATAAAGGATGACTCTAAACTCTCTCTACAAAATTCAGGTTATTGCTCCATGGGCCAAGATAAATAACTATTTCTTCTGAAAGATCTATTGAATGAATGATCTATATATTTCTTTAAATTACAATTAAATATAGACAGACATGCATTTAATTTTGGTCTCCTCTGAGTCCACTGAACAATATCCTAAATCTTGTATTGAGAGTTTTGAAAACCCCTGAACATATATGTTGCGTACAAGTATATGATGATTTTATTCCCTGAGTCATGAAACAAAAGAATTTTCAGCAATTTTATGGTTTTAACCGTAATATGTAAGATTTTCTACGTTATCTACCTAAGAATATTGTAGAGTTTGTTAACACATTCAAGGAAGTTCACACTAGTTAAATTTCAGTATATGGCATATTGAAGAGATAAGTGTTTATAAACCTCGAAGAGGTAAGTGTAGTGTAAGTAGTAGAGATAAAGACAGCAGTGGTAGTTTCCACCTCCAGCATCTTCTAACACGAGAGTGGTTCATCTTAAACACTAGTTATCTCTTGCCCTACTCACACGACGTATTAAGTAAGCCACATAGATACAATCTCATTATTGCCTTACACTCGTTCCACGTTAGAGTACAACGGGACAAGTAAATGTAAAATATCAGTTGAGAAGAACATAACGTGCGTGTAACGAGACAAAGGTGACATCAGAAGAATGTCTTTGATCAATTTGTCAGCTGCGACAGATGCTACGATCGTGCCTCTATTTAGCCTCTCTCAGCCAATTTCGTTCACAATTTTCCCTCTTCACAGCCACTGTTGCTTTCACTCTCGTCGACAATACCGTATGGGAATTACAAATCAGGAAACGTGTGCTCGCTCGTAGCTTACCGCCATATTCAACAGATTTACATTTTCGCACCAAGACACTTCATTCTGTAGCATTGAAATTATAAATATACTACGACATTATTTTAACACTGTTAAAATTTTATATTGATTGTTAAAGAGTAAAAGGAAATATATTTTTTTTATCTAGCGAAGTTAGGACTAAGAAACCCTCTCTAATACCTAAACACGGAACCAACGGCTTGAAGTTAACTTCTGGACAAACACCAATGGCTAAAAAGGCTAGCGCTTGAAAGGACAGGGTTGTGTGTGCTATGAAAGAATAAAAGTATTTTGGAAACATGCCATCAGTGTATGTTACAAAAATATAACGTTTCGAATTGAAATCATTCTTCTTCTTCATGTGGCAAAACCTAATACATAAGAAAAGCATAAATTAATAAGCGGCGAAGACTTTTCCTCAGTTAAAAGTTTCTCAACAGAATGTTTAAAAAAATGTTGTACGTTTAAAAATGGAGCAAATAAATTGATCATTCATAGCGATCAGTAGAAGGACATGCCACAAGACTTCACAATAGAGATGGTCTACAAATTACATGTTGTACACACTATAGAAGGTGAAAGGCATGATTAATGCTTACTTGTAGACATTGAATTTTGAATCCTCAAAGACAAGTTGGATTCGAATCCTTATAAGGTGTTTTTATTTTCATTATTTATAACGATGTAAAATATTTAAATACTGCTGTCCTTTCAATTCGTAAAAGTTGTAAGTAATGAAATTAGTTCTACATTATTTACCTCGTTATTGGGAACTACACTAAGAAGTCTTAAAATATCTGGATTATTGCTTAATTTTAGTACTAAAATGGTTTGTAATTGATAGTAAACTGTAGTAAAATGTTACAACTTTAGAATAATATAAAAGTTGTCAAGTATAAATTTAATTATGTTGATTTTTTGCTATGGTGCTATAAAATAGGTAACAAACTTACGTAATACAATCATTTGGGAATGAATTGGATCTATGTTTTATTTAGAATAGATAAAACATGATGTTTAATAAAGACAGACTATTAGTTATAAAAAAACAGAATGAAAAGCTTGACGAAGCGTGTATTAAACACATAGATAAGATACGTGAATACCACTAACATAAACATAAATGCCACGTAGTTTGACTTTTAACGTAGTATTATATTTGGTGTCCCAATTACAGCGCTAAATAATGTTGATACTGTAGCCAAGAAAATGTGATTTCAAAATGCCTTGGGAGAGCTGTTGGAGGAGTGACAGAATCTATTTACAAACGCCGTTATTGACCACCTGAGGGATAAGGCTGGCAGTAATTGAACAGTTTGTTTGGCGGCGAGAGAGATAGAGATACCTTGGTGGAGTTCAGTTACGGCCCAACATTTCTAATCTTCCTTAAATCCACCTTAAAACCCTCGGACTAGTACTTCATCAGGTTGTGTGTACTTGACCAGGTTGTAGCGAAACTCAAAATAAATAACTTTCTGGTCTATAATTTGCTCTAATCGAAGGCAGTGATATTAATATTTGCCCTTAAAATATAAAATAATATTTCTACTAACTAGGTAAATGTTACGGAGCATAATAAATGTCAGAAATTCAGAAGCAAATTGTTGTGTATTACCACTATTATTGAAATTAATTCCTAAATTAAAAAGTGTATTAACATATTAGGTTTAAGTATATTATTCAATGATACTGCGTTATAAATATGTCGAGACACAGAATTGAAATCTGCGAGATATTAGAAATTGCGATATCGATTCCATGGAGAACTAGAGAAGGTAAATACAATGACCTGCGGGAACGGACTATTCAGCAAAAGACAATATTGTAAAAAGAAAAGTTTGAAATTGTCAGAACCGCAACACTATAAATTGAAATAAAACTACATCTCCCATTATTTATTGTGTGGAAATATAATAAAAAACAAAATCAAGCCTGTACACTATAACCTGAAATTTTTTTAACTTTTAAGGAGTGATACCTGTAAGTACCAGCTGCAAGCTTATTTGTGCAGGGAGGGAGGGGAGAGAGAGAGAGAGAGAGAGAGAGAGAGAGAGAGAGAGAGAGAGAGAGAGATCCTGTTTAAAGACCAATGAATTAACATCTTTTTATTATATAATAAGAAATACTGAAAAGTATACAAGTTGCATATTAAAATAATTATTAGTTTTTCTAATGTCTTTAAAAACCTGCTTTATATTTAACTTTTATTGAAAATTCTTCGATACTGAAACGAAAACCCCCCCAAATTCTTCCTGTAACGTCTAAATATCATCATCAGCGAGAAGATCATCGTCGCCGTACCACTGTGAACTGTCCAACACAACTACTGGACTGTGGGATTGATTGCTAATCATGTGTCTAACAGACGATAAACACATCAACAACAGCCCATTGTATTCAGTTATTGATTGTCCGGGCATTGCAAGGTAAGGTTAGATTAGTGATTATACATTAATTATTAGTCGAGAAAATAATCGTGCGATAAGAATAAGATAATAAAAAAGTTTAATTTATTATACGTGCAATACATATTCTTTTGGGAAATGTTACAAATAATCTTCTAAAACTGTTTACAAACATTTTACAGTCAATTTGTTCTGCACTTTTTATTTCCAAGCAAAAATTTACTATTAAGATTCATTTTGGATTTTTTTATAAGAGAAATAATGTTAAAATTTAGTAGGAGTTAAAGTTCCTATTTATAATTTTTTAAATTTTAAATGTTGCATGAGTTATTATTGTTGCATGAGTTATTATTTTGCATCGTTTAATTTTTTTATACTTGGAGCTCATAGCATTTATCAAATTATAGGTGCTAATATATACTTTGATATCACAGCTTAGGAACTATGCAAGAAATTTGATCCTGCGGATATATTTACTATTGTAGCAACCAAGAAAATCATTTAAACACAATAATTTTAATTCACCCACATTATAATGAGACGATGATTTTCGTATTCAGTTAGAACAGCGGCTTACACATCACATCTGTCGAGTATAAACTCAAGGAGAACAATAGAGGAACAAGGCCAGAACACCGCGGTGGGCCGTGGTGGAGTATTGTTGGAGTTGGTGGAGCTGGGGATACGGGATGGAAGAAGGACAGACGCTGTTTACAGAGGCCCAATGTTTGACCAGCGCAGGCCATTCTTGCCTTGGGAATCAATAAACGAGCCTTCGGCTTGCCTGTTGTCATTTTAGTATTTTAGATGTATGGCTACAAACTTATAACATTCTGTTCATAGAAAAACTCGCTTTCTTTCTTTTTAACTCGTTTTAATTGATTTAAAAGACTAACAGAATTGTAGTTATATCTGTCAATCACTCATAAAATTATATATATATATATATATATATATATATATATATATATATATATATATATCTTTGTTATAAACGATCTATAAATGAATGAACAAGTGCTTCTGACATTCTAAATTAATGGTAAATCAACGTGAGGCCATCACCTACAAATATAATTGCATCTTGTAAAAAAAACTAAATTAACAACTCAGGTAACGTCATAGTTTATAAGTTAAACACCTTTTCAGATTTTCCAAAACCACAGACCTCTTCTACGGAGGTTCTTGGTCTTATAAAACAACAAGGAATGGACTATTTGATTAATGCTAGTCCTAAATACGATCAAAAAATAAAACAAGTTTTATAATATCTCTGATTATTTAAGAGAGAGCATCCAACGCTATCTTAGAACATTTATTTTTATATCAAGCTTCATACTGTAACCATATATACTCTACAGACAATGTTAAAACATTACATAAAAATATATTCTCGAAAATGGTATTACATGCTCTCCTCATTCTTTCACTAAGATTGACATATGTTATGTAAGTGGAAAAATACCAAAATCGCTATCAAGTTCCAGTATAGCTCTATATGTAAAACTATCTAGTTCTGTTTCATTTTCTTTTAGAATTTCAATTCAAGTAGTATACACCTTTACAAGTATATTAAAATGGTTTAATACACATTTTTACTACTTTTCCACGGTTTCATAAAACGCATTAGGAGGTGGTAAGATGGCAGAGTCATTTTCCGCAGGAGTTGTAATTGGAGATCCTTGGATTTATAACCATACATTCAATTTGTTAT
This sequence comes from Homalodisca vitripennis, assembly GCF_021130785.1. NCBI lineage: Eukaryota > Metazoa > Arthropoda > Insecta > Hemiptera > Cicadellidae > Homalodisca > Homalodisca vitripennis. The sequence goes on from NC_060213.1 coordinate 64,961,184, forward strand.
GGGCATTCTACATGATATAAATTGACCCAGGATATTTGAATTATTCAATGTCTTAAAGTCGCATTTCGTCATAAATATATGTTCTAAATCTGATTTTAATCGTAGTTACGACAACTTGTGACACACCAAGCTCCCAATAAACAAATTCATTTTTCTAACACTGAATTTAAAACTAGTTATAAACCGAGCTATTTCTTTGTTAAATACTACTTTATGTTAACTGATCCACTTCTCACTGCCATTCTAAAGGCTCTTTATTCCTTCAATTTTTGCGCTGGAATATAAATGTTTTCTGTTGTCTTTCCTGTATCACATCTCCACAAGTGATATTCCTGGTTCAGAAGATAAATTAGCACGGCAACGTTCGCTTGGATCTCATTTGTGGTGTCAAGGTTGCCAATCGTTTCTGAAAGATTACAACGATCTTTATAACGATGTCTTTCCTCGCAGACTTTGACTGAATTTTAAGATAAACGAGAAAAAATTGTTGAGTGGTATGAAGTAGGATGAACTGATCCGATTCAGGTATTCAGGTTAGTATTTCCTATAAAATGATCCTTACTAAGTAGGATAAACTTTTCTTGCACTTCTTACAAGATACATGAGAATCCAAGGAATTCCTTCATCATCATTCCCAGACTGGCCCAAAGAAACTTAGATTGATTAAATATAAATTAAAAGATAATGTAATAAAATTGTAAAAAATAAAAACGTTTTGTCTTTATTTAATAACTTGACGAGAAGTCATAAAAAGGATTATACCGTTCATGTTTTATCCAAAAGACAAAATTATACACACTGTAAGTAATAAAGCAGATCATAGACATATATTGGCGTGGGACTATTTTCGTATATAGAGTTTGGTCCGAATTTTCCAAATACATGTTCACATAGCATAGTGAAGCAAATTATTTGTAGCTCTTGACAAATCTTGTAGAATAGTGGCATTGCATTTTTAGTTAAAATAATGAATAGTTCTCTTGCTTCCTTAGAACAGCTCTAATATATAATATGCTCATCTTATTTCCCGTTGCAGACGAGGGGCAGGATAGTGTTTCATCAGAGCCATCCATCTCAAGGCTGGAATCAATAAAACACGTCCTTCTGATGTTTTCCTTGTGTTCCAATTCCCATTACGTTCGAAGCATTCGATCAAACACAGGCTCTTAACCAAATAGAACGTTTTCTTTCTCTTTTCTATTCCTGTTCAACGCAAACTTTCGTTTTACTACAAAGCCTATATTGGCTTACTTAACCCATACGGAGTGATTTTACTTGGTTTACATGATTTTTGTACATATATTGATAGCTATTAAATATTAGAAATTGCCATTGTACTGTTTTATATCAGAAGAACGTTTTTTGTTCTTAAAATTTATAAAAAGTACTCTTTACAACTCCAGTCAAAGTTAAAAGCACTGGATCTATTTTATTTGAAGTTAACATATTTTGTAAACGTAATTCATTTCCTTGTTTTTGATTATCGGTTTGTTCAAATCATAATAATCCATTACCTCAAATAATTTTTTGCTAAAAGACAGATTTTTTTATGTTGAGCAAAATGGCAAGGGATATATTTAACGCAAATTATATTAATAATGTCAATATGAAGAACTTATATACAATTCTGGATGGAAAATTTTATATAATGGATATTCCATACCTAAAAAACAAATATTACTAAAAATATATGGATGAAAACTAACTTATACATCTATGAAACAAAGCAAAAATAATTTTTAAATATAATATTAATATATGAGTACACTTATAATTCTCAACACATATACATTTTTCATCGCATTAAGAGAAAATTTGTTTGGATTCCTTTGTACTAATTAAGAAAGAGTAGCTCACAGAGTTCTAACTTATTACTCTTAAATTAATGACATGTAATAAATAATTATTATTAAATTTTGCTTACAGTGGTAACGTTGGTTTTATGAATTAATTTCATTCATCTTCCTCGTTGCTGAAATATAAGGAATAAACGTTTTATAAAGTTCTCCACAAGGATCGGTAAACAATTAGGTATTTTGAAAATGTTCTATATATAGCCTTCTGAAAGTGACTTGAGATAAGAATGGGATTATTAACTACGGCGTAAGACAATTTAGGAAATGATATTTTTTAACACTTAAAGTTCAAGGAAATTTTGTTGCGATTAAAATGCACTGTAGGAACATTAAGTTGTACGTTGTATTATCAGAAACATTAATAATATATATGTTACAAAATTAAAATGTTTATAAATAGAATAACCGACTCCTTGCAGTCATTTTAAATATAAATTCAATTAAATAATTTCTTCCTAAAACTGTCTCTTGAATACATACATTATTGTAAATACTTCGTATATTAATATTCAGGATATTTGTATGAATCTAATTAGATATACCTCAAACTACTTCTACTACTACGAATTACTACTTTTAATTCCCCGCATTCATCATAGAATTAAACAAGAATTATAGTTTATTGTTTTAAGAAATAAACCTCAAAAATCCGTATCTTGGAAATAAAAAATATATAACCCTAATAAAGACTGAATGCACTTTGATATATCTTGTCGTTTTTTACAACTGTAAAACTCTTCACGAGGCATTGCTTCTTTGATACTAGACTCGTTAGTTAACATATTAATTTTATTGTAACACTAATAACAGTTATTTAAAGTAACGGTATAGAAACCTCCTAACACAACGGTTGTTGTTGTCAAGGAACGTCGAGCATGGCTGCTGCCCGGATGGGTGCCGCTGAGCGATACTGTCCTTACAAGAAACTCACCTGCACGACCAATGGTTGTGGTTCGGAAGTCACCTTTAAGCCGTTTTTCCTTAGGTTAAGTGTCAGAGGGAGCTTCTTATCCTTTACCTTCGTTACGTGAAATACGGCATTCCTTCCTTCCATATGTATTGTAATTGTATTGTATATTGTAAGTCTTTTCCTGGAATATTGAGAATAACGTAGTCGTATTGAATTAATCTGATCTCATTGCAAAATATGATTTCGGTAGGAAGTATTTAAAAATTAAAAAAGAAGAAATTAAAATCAGTTTCGACGTTAAATAGTAATAGAACTCTCTAAACGAAACACACTTTGTTATTTTCTGGAACCGGAAATCGATCGTGAAAAAGAGCGGCTGTTTATTTTGTAAACATTCAATAAGGACATATCTTTCGCGACATGCGACGTGTAAGACAAGCGTAACATCAGAAGAATGTGTTTGATCAATTTGTCAGCCGGGACACATGCTCGGATAGCGTACTTTGTCTCCGAGCTCTCTCTAGGCGCAACGTTCCTCGCTCTTTCTCCTCTGATACTCTTTGTATCATATATTTAAAAATAACGCAACACTGCATATAAATACGCAATTTACAACAGTCATGTTAAAAAAATTTAACTAATAACAGACTTAAAATATATTCTAACATCGTTTTAATAATTTAATTTTTAAAATTTTTTAAGCTAAAGTAATGTCTGGAACACATTAAACATTTTCATAAGCGTACATAAAACCACTGCAAGCCAAGCAGTAAATCATGCTTTACTTTTCTAAAATGTATTCTCATTTCTTCTCATTTGCTACAATAGATGCATAATTCATAACGTTACCGTAGTATATATATATATATATATATATATATATATATATATATATATATATATATATATATAAAGTTATATAGCATTTCCTAACAATAAAAAAATAAACTTAGAAGGTAACTTTTACATACGTTAGTCTAGTCTGTCAGCTGTGGATTACTCTGATTAGGATGAGTAGCAGTAGTCAGTTTTCTATAACTAACTATTTACGTCGTAGTGTACATATTAATAAACTAAAACAAATTAATAGTTTAATTTAATATCACGAGAGGCAAACAACAGTTTGAAGTTAATAACATATTCATTGCTGGAAATCAATAAATATAAATCAGTTAATTACATGGTAATGTTCTATGGCCAATTGAGTATCACTAACATCACTGTTCTAGACTAGACAACATGGGGCTACATACTAGCACTTTGACTCGACCATATCAATGATAGATAATTCAGTGTAAGTATATTATTGACATACGCCATCCAATAGATATTTTACGTTTCACACTATTAACAACTTAGCAGTTTTATTTAGATTTAATTTGATTACTACTTTGCCATTTAGGAGTCTATTACAATCGTGGTAAGGGTACCTTTTCAAAATTATGTATTATTTTACATTACATGCATATTAAGAAACAGAGATGTTTTACTATAATATAAAGTTAAATTTGAAGGGAGAGGGATTATTTAAATTTATATTATTAGTTTTATTAGATGCATAGTTACAATAGTTTATTTGACTAGAGACTTTGTGGACCAAATATTAATCTAGAAGGAAGGCAATATCATAATATTTTTATGTTAACCTCAATACGTGTATTTTAAATTTTAGAAATACGGTAGCACTCTTGGAGATTATCAGTTACACAATGTCATTCATGTTGAACGAAAATTGTAAATATGCAGTAAAATAGAAAAAAATAAGGATACCTATAAATAAAACTTTTAGTTCATATTGCATTAAAATAATTACAAAATATTATTTTGGTTACTAAATTCAGAATTTGTAATTTAAAACTTGCCTACAGTTAATTTAGACTTGATATAAATGGAAAATTAACACAAAAATTTAAGTAAAAAATAATATTTCTTAGATTTATCGTTAAAAATACTAATTTTCAACACAGCCACTAGCTTGCAATAATAAACTTGTAAAAACACTGTACTATGTTAAATTTATGTATATCTGAAATTCAGATTTAAAAAAATGTAACGCGCATGCATTTTGTCGAGTTATTATTATGAAATACTTGCCATCTTTCTTGATCAAAACACCGAGAACATCAAAGAAACGATGCGTATTGCAATATGTATAGGCATTTATATTTAGTCATCATGTTAAGGATAATTCGTCTGGATTTGTCACAAAGACCTTCTTCGCTTTAAGTAAATTGAAAAGTTTGTTTGGATTCGCATCAGAGGAGCAGCAACGAGAGAGAGCATCGTTCCGACGTTTCCAATCTTCCCCTCCCTACGCACCCACCCTCCCACAGCGATCCAATCCCTCCCCACCCTCCTCCTCAATATCCAGGCCACTAATAGCCCCATAGATGTTGTCTGTAATCCCTGAGGAGTAGGCTTCCAGATATTGAACTGAAACGTTCAAACTTTCATCGTACAAGTCGATAGAATCAATGTCATTAGCGCTTAGTCAAATATTTGTATCCACTTTAATTCAGGTATAAGCTAAGTACTGTGGATAGTTTTGTGTTAGTCAACCGACATAATCACGACTCTTTGGATTATGTTCATTATTGATGACTATTGGTTCGAAAGTATATATTTACCACTGCCATTCTCTAGATGTTGCACCAACTGGAGAGTTTATTTCGAAAATTGGTATACATTTTATATTTTAGATGATAAAAGGTTGAAAAGTGGAAAAATATTCACCTGAGATCAAGCACAAAAATTAGAAAATTGTATTGTTCTTTTGTAACGTAATATTTGATATTTTAAAGAGCAACTTTTCTGTGGTCAATATGATTTTTCAAATCTATAACTATTTGGTAATTTTTAAGAGATTTTGCATGCTTAGCTCTGTCATAGAGTTTGAAGTTAGAGATTAGGTGGTTTACCAGTTCTTGGAGCTAGTTTTGTAACGTATAACGATGAAAATATCTGAAGTACTTTAATGATTAAGATCTGTAAGTACGAAATTTACTTATATGAATTTACGGAATGTAACTTTAGTACTATACAGCTGTCCTTTTTTCCTGTTGTTCATGTCTATGGATCAATAACAAAAAGTAATTGCTCTTTTAAATATTAAAAACATATTTAATATTTTATATAAAAATTAAAAGATAATGACACGACTTTTCTGCACGATGGTGAACCTAAACGTTCATATATTATTATCAAAATATAGTTTATTGCTAATACTATTTAGTTGGCATTATATATTACGTCAGTTCGTTGCTTTCATCAATCTATACAGAAGTCTCTCCGCTACGAGTATCTCATGCAATTGTTGAACAATCCAAATAACTTGAGAGTTCCGTCGACAGAAACATTAATTCAGTAGTGAACAAAAGAAAGTACTAAAATATATAGCCATTAAGATTATTTATCTTTGAGTTTATAATTTAAAATAGACTTAATCGAAGGTTAACAGAATACGGCTAATTGGGCCGACAAATTTTAAGGGGCCATAATATATTAGACATTGGTCCAACTTCAAAAAAAATTTACGTTATAGACAATAATGGATTTTAATTTAAATACATCTATTAGACGAGCTACCGAATCAGAGAAGGTAACATCAGTCTTCAGTACCTTCTCTGGCATTCGCGGTTGTCTTAACTGAAAGATAATTAAATTCCGGAGCTGAATGTTCCACCCTCTTCTCCTCTACATCAATATTTTCTGTTTACCGCGCAGCATACGTCTTTGGCATCTTTGTTCTTGAAACTGGAATCTAGGGCAATGTTCTGATGTAGACATTAATAATCAAGAAGTATTGCATAGTCACTTCCAATTGGTTTTTGTTGAAATTTGATCCAGGAAAGTGTTTTTATATCTTGCGTAAAACAGTAATGTGCTGGCCTTTCAAAAATACAAATAGCCGATTAAATACGTTACACCAATAAATAACCATAATAACATTAAATAACCATATAATACCATACCATATGTTACCACATAATATAAAATTAAATGTATCATTCAAAACCATTCAAGACATTGCAGATAAATCGATACTCGTCAAGTTTTCAGTATAATCAGGACCTTTATAAATCACTGCTTGTACTCTAAGTTGCTCCATATCCCTAGAGACTACAAAGATTATATCAATTAAGCGCGCTTCAAAGCACTCAAAAATCACAGAAGACTTTAAGGAAGAAAATTATAATTTGTAAAATTGACGAGGGAAGAAGGATTTTCTGTTTAAAACTAATTATATTATTGAAAAAGTTGTAAAGTAAGATCATAACAATGTGTATTACATAATTGTGAAATTGAAGTTGAGGTTTTCTTTCTTCCATACGCTATAGCAAATTGAAAATAGCAGGGACTAAAATCGCAAGGAATATTTTTACCACTACATTTATTGATTTAAGTTTATGGATACATGCGTATTTGCAAATTAATCTCCCCCGCCAGTTTCATTGTACAGTAGGTGCGTGCATTGTAAAATATAAATAATTTTTAAATCTTATAATATTCATCGTCACGTTATTTTATACTATTTTTAATATGTATTTGATGTTAGTTCATACCAAATTGTAAATATTTTGCAATATATTGAAGGGGAAAAAATTAATATTAAAGGGAAACAGTAATTTCTCTTATGTACGCGGAATCAATATTTACATAAAAGTTACTTAAATATAGAGCTTCCTACCAATTTTAAAAAATGTATAAGAAACATTGCATGGACGTGTATTATACAAACGTAACCTAATTGAAAACTATGTGCAGACGGTTAGATAAATTCCAAAGGATTCATCTGGTTTACGTAACAAATCACATATGAACATCCCATTTTACTGAGGCGTACAGAGATTTCAATATGAGAACGCATAGCATCCATGTGCTAGATATATGGCGGGGTCTGCACTTGAGGAAAATTGAAAATCTGGTGTGTGGGTTTCCTCCAGCGGATAAGATAGCTTCGGTGAGGGCTTTTCCAATTTAACTAAATCCACCTTGTCAATAATGTGAATATCAAGCTTACATGTTTTCAGTTAGGATTTAAAAAAGAACGCATTACTAAGTAGGTATATAATTCTAGTAAATATGTTTCTCTTCTTATTTCAAATAATTTTATTATACATTTTTTTAAATCATACTTTGAAATTATATTTAGTTTTTGTTTGTATTTGGAATGAAAATAGACCATCTTGGAATGCATATATGGAATACGCAAATTACTCACTGGTTTAGTAACTTCACATTGCATTACTACAAATAATACTGAATAATAAAATTCGATATAGGTATATAATGGATTGAAATATTAGAGAAGAAAAAAACTATGTTCACAAAATAAAAATGAATACTGTGTAATAATTAATTTAACGCATAATGCATTTAATTGTAGTGAAAAAAAAAAACAATGCATAATTATATTAATGATTTGTAATCCTAATAATAATTATATTTGTTATTAAATTTGAGTTAAAAATTTATTTATAAATGTTGAATATCAAACGTAATATAATAAAAGTCAGCTTATAAAATTCTAAAAAAGGCTTGATTTTGAAATTTATTTATATTTGATTTATACTACTATAATCATTATAAAAATTGGGTGAGCGTGTAGATCCTTGCATTATACATTATTATAGAGTGTAGAGAAAGATAGTTCATCCATATGTCTCACAACCAAGGTCAACGATAGTTTTAAATGTTGTCACTCACAAGCATTTAAAAGTTGTTAAGTGCTTGAAGTGGGCTACAGAAACTTAAAAAAAAATAAAATAATTGACTTTAAAGTATCGGGTTAAGCTCTGGCTCTATATCCATAGGTTAAATTTCCGGGGTAAATAAAAATTTGCAATTACCTTTGGACTGTTTTCCTGTAAAAACCGTCATTGTAATCTGTTAAAATACCATTGGCTTAGAAAGAACTCATTAAAAAAGAGTTAGGACGAGAAAAAATACGATACAAATAAATCTTTATGTAATAAATGAGATTAAATAAAGATCTGAACCAATACAGGCCTCTTAGTCGTTCCCTGGAACTTCGTCAACTGGCACTACAACTTCGAATTTGAAGCACGTTTTCAATTTAGAAGGACTATCCACGTATATACTATGTGGCCTAACCAACCTAACTGCAGGATTCCACCTTAACAATCTATAAAAACCTTTGTACCATGTATTAATTTATCTTAAAACGTAGCGTGAACGTACTAATTGGACTGTAAAATAAATTGACACTCTTAATTAAAATAATTGGGATCTCTGAATAACAAGTAAATTTTTTCAGAAAAAATAAGTTAACTAAAATTTAAAATTCTTGTATTTCGTAATAAATTATTTACTTTTATACAAGTGCATGCTAATTTAAAAAAATATTGGTTGTTATTAAACACTATGCATAAAGAATTTAAAAATTACTGGTTCTTTTAATTTCGACACATAATACTATTCTGTAATAGTGCTTTTCATTATAAATGTTAATAATTCTTAAATATAATTTAGAAAATTTTCATTTATGAGAGAAAGGTTCGAACCCCTTCTGAGCCTCATTCTGCCGTTCCGCAATGGCCATTGCCCTGTGCGAGGATCTTACCTATCAGAATGTGGAGAAGATTAATGCCAAGGTTCGTAAGATTTGAAACTGCACTATCTCTTAACTCAGACCCCATGTCCGATGTTTTTGGCCACTCGGAGATCGGCTTTACCAAAAGAATGAATGATTTTTTAAAAAGTCTTAGATCCCAAAAAATACACAAAAACAAGATATATCACAAGGTTTATTGGCATTATGATTTTTGATAACACTCGGAATTACTAAAAAATGCTCTTCACACACGTGGAAACGTTAAACATAAGATGCATGCAAACGGTAAAGAATGTCTTTAAAAACAGTAATGACAATATAATGTTATTTTATATCACAAACGATAAATATTGTGCGGAAGGTGTGCAGAGAGCTGAACTTAAGTATAGTCTGCAGTGTTGTAATCTTATTAAGAGGACGCCCTTATATCTGGGACACATAATGCAATGGAAGTGCTTTGCCGTTGAGAAGATAACAGCAGATAACCTTAACAACATTGAAAATGCTGTGTTTAAGAGCCAAGGAAGCAGTAGGTTGTAGTAGATAACATGGCTTCTCAGTCCCGTAGTGGCAACCTTTCTCTCCTGGAAATAATATTTTATTTATTTATTCTTGGCACGACGCGAAGTATTGTTTTATAAATACACATAGGTAAGCTAAAAAGTTTAGATGAAATATATCAGAAATACATCCTTATTCTGTCGTTTAATAATATATATCTATATACAAGTAGAAATTGAATTTAATTCTATGAGAACACAGTTTAGCTCAGAATTTGCGCAATTACTTTTAGTCCAAGAGTACGAAAGATGTTTCATTTTAAAGACAATTATAATGCATAAAATACATACTTTTTAATATTTAAACGATAAGTTATAAAAATAGTAGATTCTATCCTGAATTATGATTTAAAATATGAAAAACTAAAAAGCGTTTTAAAATATATTAAAAGTTATAACTCTATGACTAAAAATAATGAAGTATAATATTATTTTTGCAAGATTACAAATAAGATTGCAAAAATACGTTTTTTAGGATCAAAACCGGAAAGGAGCCAAAATAAATTAACGTAACTATACAGAATTGTCTGAGTGATTCTTTCGGGGGTGACTTTATAATTATCAATGGTTCCAAAAACTTACGTTGAACTGAAAACATTATTTTTATGTCATCCGTTACTTTTCTTATGTATTAAAATAAGAAATCAATGAAATTATATTAATAGGTTATATTAAAATAAGAGTATATGTATACAAATTAAAGAAGTAATGCTTTATTTTACTGGGTGACTAGAGTAAATAAGCCCTCTCTAACACGTAACCTGGGGACCAATAGCTTAAAGGTAACTTCTGAATAACCACTATTGGCCGATAAAGCGGACTGTTTGCGAGGACATGATCGCTCAGCGGTCACCCATCCAAGGAGCAGCCACGCTCGACGTTGCTTAATTTGGTTAATTTGCGAAACTGCCATACTCGTTCACCAAAAGATGACTTGTTGCTGATGACACAACAATTTTAGCTTGATAGGTATTTTTCAAATGGGATCGTTAAAATTTTTAACCCACTTAGAAACATTTGGGTGAACTCATATTATTTTAACGCAGTGTAGAACGGTGTGTTTTACGAAAATTTTACGTTTCAGAATGAAGTTATTAAATAGTGTTGCACATCATTACGTAATCTACTATAAAATAAGAACTTACAGCAAATTTAACGTCTTGGAAGTAAAAATCACGATATGTATTAAATAACTGAAACATTTTCCTAGTTAATGGCATTTCTCGTCTCAGATATTTAAAGGAGCTTAAATCAAAATCACATTTCTTGTCGACGGGGCGCCATTTCTAACTGCGCAATAAACTGGGTAAATATTTGGCGCACAATTGAGACTCCATTAGAGGTCCCAGAGGATGGAAATGTCATGTTCAGAGTCGCTTGCAAATAACCAATCCCAGCGCGAACCGTCGACACCGAGTTACATCTCGGCTCAGGCTTTCCGTCTTGTTATTGGAGTTATTTGTTCGCTACGTACACTTCCTTAAGTAATAACTACAAATTTCTGAGATGTTATTGATAAACAGTTTATTTATTATAATAAAAATATACAAAAATATAAGTTTATGTATATTGTGGAATTAATCTCATTATCTCATGAAGGAATCATGATTTTTCATCGTTCGGGGACACAAAAAAATCAATAATACTACGTTTCAAAATTTGCAATCTAATCTCTTCCTCAGGTGAATAGCCAACTAAACTTATAACTACAGACTAGGTTAAAATAAACAAATCTAACTTCTGCATGTCACAACGCTCTAGTACTATTTATTTATTTTACGTATATTGCAGGTCTGTGTTAGATTAGTTATTTACCTGAGAAAGAGATCAGAATGCAGATCTTAAAACGTATTGTTACCAATTTTTTATCACTTAACTATGGCAAATGTCTGGTAAAAATCTTGTTTACTACACAATCGTAAAAAATCATCTCATTTTAGGCGAGCTATATGCAGAAAGGTTTTCAGAAGAAAAGTAATTAAGGTTATGCCATCAACAAATTAATCTTAAGTAGTTACATTCGTTGCAATTATTTAAAGTAAGCTAATTTAATTACCCTAAAACAAAAGTGAAATAAAACAACAATAAAAACACACGAAATGTGGTTAAATGTATTCAGGAAGTAGTCCATTAATCCTTGGAGAAGGAAAAACAAATATAAAAAGGAAAAGGGCCAGAGATGTATGGCTCTCTTCTCTTAAAGTTTACACGTAGAAAAAAGACTTCCTTTTCCTGTTCCTCACTGAGACCAAACGCAGGTTTATCTTATCTTTAATTGAATTTGGTAAAGCGTTTTCTATACTTTGAGAGAAGATTTTTCACACGCAATGTTAGTGTTGGGACTCTACATTCTTTAAAAATTGTGTTCTTTTCCAAAAAGCTTAAAATGATTAACAAATCTGATACCTCACGCTTTCAAATAAATAACGATTATCAGTAGTAAAATATCCATAGGAGTTTAATATTCAACAATGTATTTAACAGTAAACATAACAAAAACTACGAATCTGTATATAAAACATCTTTTAGTATTTTGTCTATCCTTCAGTTAGGGAAGAATTTAAGAGAAATATATTTTAACAATAGTACTCTTATTTCGTTATTGCAACCACACATGGCGTGAAGGGCGTATTGAGATCCATCTATCCATCTTCAATTTATTCTGCATAACTAACTACCAAAGACTCAAAATTACAGAACCGAATAAAAATAACATTTTGGGTCAATGTTCGTCTGATGGAAGAAATTATCTACTGAAGTGTAAATACTACCAAATTCTGATGTTTCATACGCCTTAGCAATCTAAAAAAACTACTATTATAATATGCATTTCCGTTAAGAAACGGCTGCGGCCTCTAAGATCCCAGCTCTGCCCCGCTGGCTGAAATCGGTTCTATTCCAGTTATAGATACTATACATTATTTAGATCAATCTCATGAATTAAGCATGATCTTATTCTACTTACTACGAAACTGCCTATCTGCTCACTCACTAATAAGAGAGACAAGATGGTCCCACGATCTTATGGTGACAAATTGTATTTTGTCGACTCTGCCAATTATTCTGTTTGATAAGATCCCCGCACATGCCAGTGGTCCACAAGAACGGACAGAATAAGGCTAAAAATGGATCAGCCCCTCCTTTGGTGTGCTTTATTAATAAAAAGGATAAAACCTTTTTTTAGGAAATTACACTTTTTAGATCTTTGCATACCATTAATACAAACTTTAAACAATAGTGGGCAAAAAATGGCAACATGCAGAAGACCGTTTTAGTAATTTTACTGCACACGTAATTAAGTGCATACTTTATATTTCTTATCTCTCAAATAACCTTGAACTAATTCTTAGATCACAACTGGTACAACCAAACAACTCAGACTTATCTAGCAAGATTCCATACGAAACTGAATCGAAAGCTCAGTTAGCCCAAGTAAAAAAAACCCGCTACTTTATTATTTATTAATATTAACATTAACGTTTTGGATACAATGCGATGCACTGAGTATCGTATATCTATTGTAAATATTATAATGTGTGTTGTATGTTTTTTGACTTATTATTATTAAGGTTAATTTGGTTAATATAGGCACTACATGGATTATTAATGTAATTATTAAAATGATAGACTGAGAAATCGTCTTACCCACAGAGTTAAGCTGTTTGATACATCATTTACAACTGTAACAGGATGGGAGTAAGTCTCAACTATTTCGCCAGACAGTGACATCGCTCAACATCAGAATGTTTACTGTCTCAAACGGGGAAACTTATTTACAACTTCGAAAATTTTACTTAAATTGTTTCAAACTTCCTATCACTTTGAATCACAGTAATTAAATAAGTTTTTGTATTACATACCAAACATATTCCTGTATTTTAGTGTAATTTTTACGTTTGTTTATTGAGGACATATTTAATAATCTCTCTCGAGCTATCTTCTATGATCGACATAAATAATACTACTAGTTATGTATTCGGTATGTTTTTACTACAAAATTTATCGGTTTCAACTGAACCTTTTTAAACACACAGTCGTTAGAAGACAAACCCTCAGTTACAACATTACAACTTTTAGATTTTTACGATTTATTAACAAACGTTACGCCCTAATAGACGATATTTTATGACAAAAAACTATTAGCACGCACGATGTCACGGTATTTCGGTCGCGTGGGGACTTTGTATTAGGTATCAAGATTTACCTTGAAATACCCCTTTGCAATTTGTTCCCTTTTCTGGGGTTATCAAAAATATTTTCATTCCATAAAAACTATATTATTTCTCAACTCTAAAAAGAGGGTTTTCCCTAAACCTCTTACACCTTAAATCAATGGAGGATGTCTTAAAATAGTAAAAAGTTAGAAGGGAGTATTTTAGGTTTTATTTACTAACTATACCGTTTAGTATTTATAGATTATATTGTACTTTTGGAGTTGTAGATCAGTGTTAAAGCTTTCTCACTTTTCAAAAGTAGTCTCCGAGAAAACAGGAAAGGGGTTTGAAGACTGAGCTTTACAAGTTCAAGAATTTTGATTTGGTATTAAAATCTTCACTGATTTCTGCTTTGATTGTATGCTGATCCAATATAATGCTAGCATTTTTCATTATATTTTTGCAATGCATTATAGTGCAATAAGAATAATGATTGTGTATAAAGTACTCGTATATAATAACCCTAAACAGATATTCCAATAAGAGCAAAATCTACAAGTATGTTGAGGCAGAGAACAACGGACCCTCAAAACGTCTTTCTAATATAACAGTTAAGCCGTCTTTCAATTAAAACTCTACCCAATGAATCCATGTTGGTTATCCGTTTTATCAGGCCGTATGGTATATATATATATATATATATATATATATATATATATATATTATTAGATTAAAAGAAAAAATCAGTACTACGAAGCGGAAATTAACTTTAATATGGATAAGTGTGTCCCCTAATCCTAATAGAACTTTTGTCTGGTTTTCTAACCAATTTCTGATTATTATCCAGTAATGTAACTATAACGAATTAAAACGTTTACATTGCTGTCACATACTAAGGCTAATTTGGGAAATAAAACAGAAACAAGAAGGTGACGTATTAAAATGGAAGGATTTTGGAAATGTATTAGTTTTAAAACCTGGGACGTGTATAACGTGGAATTAGGATGCAGAGATTAAAGTAAGTATATACTGCTATCGTAAAGTTGAGGATAAAGTACAGCTCGGTCCTGGTCTGAACACAGTGTGTCTTCAAAGCGCGCTAAATCTCTAACTTTGGTCGTAAATACGTCGGTCGCCGGAAACGGATGTGCACCATTTTAATGGATTCGCCTGGCGCAGTTTTCAAATGAGTTGCTCGTTAGTGAAGGAGACAAAGTTAAGAATAATGCACAGGAAAGGAAGCGCAGTTCTGTTTTGTTCAATATCACTCTCTAAGTATCGTCTCTTGCAAAAGTATAATGGATTAAATACAACAACAATAAAACTCTAAGGAAGAGAGAACGAGCTGGTAAATTTCTCTCCGAGTTGTGTGAAAATGTCGGAAGTGCACTGAAACGGATGGATGTTATTCTCACGAGAATACATTGTGTAACTGATGCAGCGCCATAAATGAGTAATTTTAGTTCGAAGTTCTGAAAAATGTGATTTGAGAGTAACTGTAGTAAAATCTTTGTTTACGTCTTTGAGCACTGCGCTAATTTAGTTATTGTTAAAATTCTGTTTAGAAACTGTCAAAAACAAGTAATTTTAAATCAAACTACAACAAGAATAATGGTTAGAAACTAAAATAAGCAGTAATATTTCAAATTGTGAATACTTTTAAAATTTACGCTATACCCATACTTGTCCAGAATCAGCATGTTTAGTTTAATACTGAATAAAACCTCTTCGATCCAATATTGCAGCCAATCCAATATCCAATAATTAAGTATTTAATATTTCATTTTATTTCCCTTCTAAGAAGGCACGTGTACCTGTTGCTATGGACACACGTGAGTGTCCTATTTGTTGTTTCTCGTTATTGACTCTGCAATCTATTAGTTACTGTAGTTATTTTTAGTGAAATACTGGGTATATAGTTTTGCTGGGAGTCATTTTAAAATATTATAGTTTGGTTTTACTTAATCAATCATTTCCAATAAGCAATGAATAAGTCTGTCAAATATGACTTTTAAGTTCTTATTTTTTCGTAGCATTGTATAGGACAATGCTCATTCTTAAATATTAATAATGTGCTTCCGAACCTTATGTGACTTTTCTTGTGATGTTTATATTCTTTCATTATTACTATAAATTACAAACAAAGTTTTGGATTTCATTTCTGAATAACCATTAAAAAAATGTAAAAATGCTGTTGACTGTGTATTAGTTACATTTTTAGACTAAAACACATACTTAATGAACAAAATAAGAGCTTATGGCTGTTTGAAGCACGATACAGATCTTCGGAGCTAAAAGCAAGATAGCCGCAAGATCAATCGGGTTTTAAAAGCAAATACTTAGAAAACAGTTCATTAACCTATGGCAACATATAATTCTAGTGATAAATGTAGTTTAACTCACCCTAGATCGACCGCGCTGAGAGCCACCGTAGGCTGTCTGGGTGTTCCCTCCAGTGTACACGGGAGAGAACTGGAACATAAATGTCTCTCATTAGATCGTACATTCGACACATAGAATAAACAGTGGACTCTTCATCAGTTGTATCAGCAGTAGCATAAAAACCGCTGATTTTCTTGCGATAGTAAGCATATAAAGCATAGTAGCTGAAAGAAATATTCTTACAAAACTTTTAAAATTACACGAATTCTTAAAGTCAAAATAATGTTAGGAAATGTTTTTGGAAACAAATACTAGAGAAAATATGTTCCTTAAAAAGATTATAAATAATATTATATTAGGAAACAAATATCTAAAGATGGCAGACGTAAGAACCTGTATCATCAACTGCTAGATTTATCATGTACTAAACACTAAAGAAAATAATG
This sequence comes from Homalodisca vitripennis, assembly GCF_021130785.1. Taxonomy (NCBI): domain Eukaryota; kingdom Metazoa; phylum Arthropoda; class Insecta; order Hemiptera; family Cicadellidae; genus Homalodisca; species Homalodisca vitripennis. The sequence goes on from NC_060213.1 coordinate 64,978,066, forward strand.
GCGTGTTTAAGGTTTAACACATTTTAGTGGTGGTAAATTGTCTTTATATACATTATATTTGATTTTCACTTTATTATGCTGGGATTTGATCTTCTTTCTGTGTTATATTTTAATTACATAAAACATTTAGAAATCGTTTGTGGTAAAAATGCTTTTGCAACAAAAAGGTACCTTGATACAGCACACAATAACACTAATTAAAATTAAACTATGTACTTAGTTTTTGGAAATTTGTATGAATGTTATATTTTAACAGACTGTCAATGTTCAAGTTCTTAAGCAACGCAACGTTCCAAGGACTTCGTAGGCTCCCAATCAATTAGTTAGCTTCCCTTTGACTTTCCTGCTTTTCTAGGATTTAGTCAGCTTCTAAAATCTGCGCAAGCTCCTCCAGGGCATTCTCCAGTACACCAAGGTCTTAATAGTAGCTTATCAAAGACTTAGAAATTTTTAAATATTCCTTTTAACAGGATTCAGAGGAGTTAAGCTCCCAAATACTTTATCAGCCTACCAACGTACCAAGGACTGAACCAAATTCCCGAGAAAGTCACCAGCTTCTCAAGTAATTCACCAACTTTCAAAGTACTTCGCCAGGTTCCCAAAAGCTTCATGATGCTTCCGAGGACTCCACAAGCTTTTCAAGAACTTTGCCAGATTCCCAAAAACTTCACTGGCATCCCAAGAAATTCTTCAGCTTCTCAATGATTTTATGTATTTGCAAGGATTTTTGCTAACTTTGCAATGACTTCACAAGCTTTTCAAGAACTTTATTGCCTGACCTTCCCATATATTTATCTCAAGAAATAGGCCAGTGCATTTAAAGTCAGTTATGTGGTAGCTATAAAGTTATCAAACCATCTAAGTCTCTAGCTTCTCCTCCTACTATTACACATTTTTCAATTAATTGAAATAAACTCTCTAAATTACTCTAAACCCTCTACTTTCTAACTTTGTAGTATAAATAGTACGGGCTACTGACTAATTCAATAGGATTTATTACATGGTTCGCTGTAAGTTATAAACTGAATAGGAACGTGGACGGTTTGAAGTAATATAGTTACCAAAACAGGCAAGAGCAAACCTATTATATTGCAGCCGGTGCTCTGTACATGCACACATGTACCTGACACTGAGATGTGTAGTCACTGCATATATGGTATGGAGCTAGGTTGTGCTGGACATTATTATCCGCTATAATGCAGCGCCCATTTTGTGTTTTTAATTTGTGTTAAACCCCATTACTCCATCCTTGATATAAACATTAGAACATTATTGTTTATGTCGTGTAAATCGTAAAATTAAATTTTGTTTGAAAATCATACAATTCAATTGAAATAAGTTTATAAAAAGCGAATTGTGTTGTTTGATTTCGGTAAATTTTCAGTATCTAAAGGGCACAATAAAACAAAGCTTAAACTAAGTTACAACTCTCAAAGTTTCACATCTAAATATAAGACAATGGTAAAAGACATTAACAAATGCCTCAAGTCACTGCGAGTTACCAAGTTACAATAAAAGTTTCTTCCATGCTGTTTGTCTGGTGAAATATTCGCTAAGTTAAGTACGGCATGACTACATTGTCATTGCTGTTGTGGTACTTTATACACTCTTTCTTTTCAATTCTCTATTTATATGTTTACACATTTGTATAAGGAATTCCTGCACTTGAAAATTAAATGCGTGATTGTTTATACAGTATCAAAGGAACTTTTTCAACAAACGTTATTAATCTGTTTTGAAATTCATGAAAATGTTTCCATAACATAATAGATTCACTATTTAAATTTTGATTGAATATTCGTTGATTCATTATTATTTTTCAAATTTATAGCTACAGCTAGAAATAACAAGCAAAGAAATAATAAACGGATACAATGGTGGTTTGAAGAATCCGACATAACGACACTTTATTTAGTCAAAATTTTTAGTTACAAAGACCAAATTCTCTCTTTCTATCAAAAGTCTCAAAGACGACTTTGGAAGGAATATCTGTTCAATTTTTTACGAGAAAATCAGTTGAATCCTGAGGGACCAAGAGAGACCTATGTTCCAAGTTCCAATTTTCTAGGTCTGTTAAATCAAGAGTTGTTACGTAGACAGACAATAAATGTCATACGAATGATTTGTTGTTCTTAAAAAAAGCTAGTACCCTTAATCCTCTAACTAAAGGTATTATCGGTTACTTGAAAATGTAAAATCTTAAAAAATACTTTGTGAAACTTATAGAAAAACTCCTAATTAGATAAAAATCAGTTCTTTGATTCATAATCGTTGATTTGATGATTGGAACTCTTCTATCGTTGAAGAGTTCCATTGAAACGAACACTCTGGACGCTTCGAGTACTAGAATATATTCTCTTCTTATAGCTCTTAGTTTCAGAATATAAGCTTCCAGCTTGAAGACTGAAGAATTGTAGCGTTTCTGTTATTGTACCAGTCTACGATTAAAAACGTCCATATTTACGCTTTCCCTCCAGAAATACTTCTGGAAATCTATTTTAATGATCTGTTATGTACGTAAAAACAGTCTATAAAAGACAGATATTACATATTTTCCCTATAAATCGCATACTTGCATAGTTAAAATTGATTTAACCTATTATAAGCGATTTTGAGATATGTAACTTTAGATTTTTTAAAGAAACCGTTGTCATCTAGTACAGTTTTTATTTGTAAACGGAACAAAATTATAAAAAGCTAAGTACATAGTAATCCTTATTATTATAAGTTTAAAAATGATGGCAGTAAAGATAAATGTAAATCAGTAAAGTAAACCAAATTAAAGAGTAGTGCAGTAAGTTTATGCACATTTTGTTACACATACCTGTTACATTACATTTAGTTTGTTCAACAAACTGTTATGACGATGCACAGACATAAAGTTTAAGCTCATTAAAACTCAGCTCGATGGTTTAACTAGAGTTGCGACTACTTACACTAGTTAGCGCCATATATGACTGTTCTAGTGGTTCTTGAATCACACCGTGGTACAAATCACGAGCAACGATAGTAACTGTTACTATTGTGATCCGGTTTAGGTGTAACAGTGAACAAGTTGAAGCACGTAATCTAGCCAGAGTTGTACCAGACTACTAGATGCACCCGGTGCATTGTCAGTGCTCAACTGCATCTGACAGTGCATTATACCGTTGCAGTAATGTACCTGTGCATTGTTCCTCAGTGTCTTTTTCAAACTATTAGTTTTAGTCAAGTATGATTTATAATGTGTGTTATCAACCTAAAATAAAATTTTGCTGTATATAAAAATTGAAATGATATTTAGTATTTCTTATTAATTAAAAAAAAAACTGTCTAATAATGTTTTAGTTCATATTCGTGACGTGAAGCCTTCTATTTTTAACGAAAACATCTTTCGACCGAATAGGTTCACACAATTTTTTTTATTTCTATAAAGATCTATAACCAAATGTGTAATTCGATCTACTGACTGACAGACGGAATAAGTAAGAGGTCTTGTCACAACTGGAATATTGGCAATTTATTCTCATGGGACTTCATGGGGCAATCTGGAAAAAAAATTTAAGATGCGGACAAATGTTTTATAACAAAACGTTTATATATCGATACATGCATTTCAAAATCCCATTCATTATTTTATATATGCCAATAAATAACGGAGTTGTAAATCCTTCGAAACTCTGCTTTATTGGAACAATATGCAGCACTAAATTGTTAATGACCATTGACAAGAAAATTTTTTTAAATAAATTTGATCATACCACCTAATTTCTTTTCTAGCCCCTTGTGATGGAAATTTTGTATGCAATTTGCATATAATCGATTTTCAGAAAACCGTTCTGGATACAAAAACATCGGTAATTACAAAATGTCTAGGAAATATTATACACTTACCAAAAAATATTATAGACTTTTTCTCAAATCTCATAAATACATATGTTGCAAGTTTAAACTGTCACTCTATAATACTAAATAGCTTACAAATATAGACAATGAACGTAGTAGATACATTTTTTCCCCAAGATTCAGTAACTTCATGGGTAAAGTCATCAAGATCCTAAAAGTTTAGCTCTTGATTTGTAAAAGCATATAACATTTCTTGACGTGTAAAGACTCTTCATCTCAAGGAATATCTGTCCTTTAAAGTATTTTGCTCCAAAAGACCTTTCACTTAGCACCAGTACAGACTTTTGTTATCAAGGTTTCACACTGATATAATGTTCATTAATATAACTAATTATAGATTTGGGACTAAATGAACGTATATGAACAATCTTTTTACATTATTTTAATTTGTGATAATTTGTTATTGATGTAGGAGAATGTTAAGACGGTTTGTGAAATCCACTCATTACGTTGATGTTAAAAGCATAATTTTTAATATGAAATATAAATGTTGCATGACAAACAACTTTGGATTATTGAAGTAATATTTTTACAATGTCAACTACGGGCAAAACGCAATCCACACTGACATCCAGAATATTCGTTAATGAAATGGAAAAGTTGGTTTAAGCTCAGCCCCCCAGGCACGCGTCACTTCTTTTGAAGTAATCAATTATTGACATTTGTGAATGCGCAGCTGCTTGATAGAGTTTGGTGTGCGGTCTGAAATTTAGTATATTCATAATATTGTTTTTCCTAATGTGCTCTTATTTATACTGGACTTCGATTGTGTCATGAAAAAACTAGACGATATCGAGAAAATTATCACTCATTAGATTGTAAAAATTCCTTAAAGCCACTTTCTTGAAAATAAAATAAATTTTGTAAACACACGGTGGACATTCCTATACAAACTTAATACATTTTTCAAATTGAGACGTTTGTAGTATTGACTGATGATACATTGGGCTTGGTAGAAATGAATAATCTTCCTACCACCGAATGAAATGTCGAAGCAGCTGTAAAGTTCATTTCGGGAAATATGTCAATTATCACATCGTAGAATACAGAAACTTCAGTTTCGACTTTTAGCCTTTGTAAATGCCATCGGAATTTTTTGTGAATTCACTGGAATTCTCCTTCATGAAACCCAAATAGGTTGTTAATAGTAAAGGTCATGGAACTTCGTGCGATTGGGTTGTTTCCAATGATAATTTCCGAGAAATACTCTAATCATACCTTAGGGTGGCTGGAAAAAAGATATAATTTCATACTAATAACAAATTAAACTATTTTACATTACCATAGATAGTATTCATCATCCAACTGGCAGTTGCTACAGTATTTTAAACCATACACTGATATAAAGGAGTATTAAAGTATTCGAATAAATCTACCGGATGTCTTTACTGAACTGACTTTGGATAATGAAAATGTTATATAATAGATTACTAAAAATGTTAGGTTTTAAAGCTTACTAATTGTGGACGGTTTCAGGTTGAACCCATGACAGAAAAACCAAATCTACGAATCTAGTAATAGTGTTTGCACGTCCTGATTACTCAAACATCTGACACAACTACCTATAGCTTTGCCGTTTCTTTGACGTTTTGAACCTACAATCAATATAATTCTTCTTTAGCTGAAAAAGGAAACTAATGTTCCTAGTCTCAAAGTCTATAGGACCTTCCTATCAAAAGGTATGGGACATATAAAATGTATTGTTTCTATTTTCCCTAATAAAAGAGAATACATGTAATATTATTGTTGATTTTTTGTTTGTTTTGGAAAAATTAAGATGAAAACAGGATTTTTTTTTCCTGTCTCAACTTCCTTTTAGACAAGGCTTACGTTGAAAATACAAGAAAATGTAACCAAACGTTTATTGAAGTCATTTAAATGAGCTCTATGATGTTGCATGGCCAAACATCGGATTTGGCTGAGCATCGTTGAGTCTATCACCCAGTAGGCTGACAGAATATCTCTTTTGATAGCTGGGGGAAGGGGGAGCTACAGAGTTGAAATTTTGCACCTGGCACGTTGTGTGGCGTATTCCTACTGATTTTAACATTCAAACTAGTAGAAAACTTGAGCTAGGGGTACATTTTACATACTCCGTGAAACCTCCCCTTAATTTTGAGAAAGAAGCTAAACAAAGGGTTCAAAATATAGATAGGGATGCTCAATATTAATATAGCTCGAACAGTGTTTTTTTAACACATAATAAACTACTACTTCGGTGTACTGGAGGACCTAAGAGAACGTACTGAAAGTATTACCAACCAACAAAATAAAGGAACACACGGGTGTTTTTCATATGATAAAAGGTAATATGATTGTACTGAATATCCCTACAAGTTATGAAACTCGCTATTATGATTACCCAAAAGATGAATGTAAAAATGTAAGAATTTTATTTTTACATTACATTTTGATTTTTTCACCCAAAATCAATAGAATTATTCTTAGAACAAAGAGGAACCTATATACTCAGGTAAAATTCAGGTTTCTAGGACCTGTATATCAAGAACTACCATACAGGCAGATTTGAAGAGGATAGATTGGTTCCTTAATAAAATTATCTTCACTTAAATTTAGCCATTTATGCAATTGTTCAACATAAGTTCCCGAACTAAATAATAGCAATTGCTTTTTTTTAGACGATGGATACTCCATGGTCATAAAGCAAGAAATGAATACAATAACCAATCCCAAGGAGGTCACTACCAGACATGGCCGGATACGACTACCTGTCTGCAGGATGTCATTAATTAATGACGTCCCCAGCAGATGCTGCTTCCTAGGGGCTAACCGTCGTTATAACAACAATAAATATTCAGGACATCGTTTAAATTATCTTGCACTGTCTTGAAAATTATTGCTTACTAAGACTTCATTATTTATTAGAGATTCTTGTCCTGTTACTCAATGTTCAATGTTTAATAAATATAACATAACCATTATTTATATTATTCTTGATATTTATAATAACGTTAATCGTATTTTATCGAGTTTTGAAGTAGTGTCGAATTATAATTGTACTGGTAACCTCCTTTTTATTAAATAGTGGGACTATGAATGTTGTTCTTGGATTTAGAGGTGCTACTGATCTTTCGGTAGTTTTGGAACATTTACGTGAAAATTCGTCAAGGGAATACGCTGGGCCATAAGGTTTTAACCAATTTGCACAAAAGTCCCTCAGTAAAAATTTATTTTCTCTGTATATTTACGTTGGAAATGATTGCTAAGGCCAGCATCATATACACCGATGAAACTACAATGAAATTTTAAACCATTGTATTGTATACACCAATATTTTATTTTTACGGACTGTTTGAATACCGTTATAATTGTTTAGAAATAGGTTGAATTTTAACTTTGATCTCATTTCTCATTTCTAAAAAAACCATTGTGAAACCTACGGTTTTTACATGTTTTTATCTCCTTCCTAAAAGAATTTAGAAAAGGAGTGAAATCAACTTTTAAAATTTGGCAGGATCAGTACGTCCTCCTTTCGTCATAAACTTTCGAAAGTAAACTTAAATACAAAACATTAAGCACTATTGACAAGAAATATCCTAATATTTATTTTTTATCAGGAGTAGCTGTTATAATATCAGCAGCACGAGACTTTATTGCAACCCAGGCATAAATTTATAACTGTAAACAAATTTATAACTAACAAAACATTTTAAAGGGGTTTAAAATAATTTATTTATAGATATAACGTTTAAATACAGTAATTTTTATTTTATGTCGTATTTTGAAACTCTCTAGGTCCTTTTAGAGTGTCTCGGTAAATTTTTTCAAGAGCTTTTTGTAAACTCAAACTTGTTAAGATGAGCTCAACTGTATGCTCAACTGTACGTCTTGTAATCCATGTCTTAACTTGAGACAGTTGCAGTAGTAAAAATAAAAAAAGGTATAGATTTCGAGAAGATGGGACAAACTTGACAGCTAGTACAGATTATCAAACATAGAATGTGTTTTAAGTATTGCTCCAAACATATAAAATTAATGTCCACATTTTATTTCTAAATTATATTACGAACACTGTGATGTTTACACTAATGGTTTGAAGGTACATTAGTAAAATTTGGAAACTTTAAAATAGTACTGAAAGTTTTAAGGATTTGATGCCATCTTTATTTTTATTCGATGTTTATTTTGACTAATTATATGCAAAAAATTAAAACCTGATATCTGGGTTATATTTAAAAGTCTGAAGTAATTAAAATGTAGGTATATCTTTCTTACAAGTGTGTTTTATACTAAAGCTCAATGTGAATCAAGTGGGTTTATAACAATTTATTCGGCCGATTCACGGGAAAAACTACCGTACCTGGGCATGCAAAGATTAATAAGGGGAACGAATTCATTATGCTCTGAATAAACTTCGTTATATAAATAGGGCAAGCAAGGTAGATGAGAATTATTCTAACATAGACGAACTTCACCAACTCTTAACGATTTGTATAAACAAACTTGGAGAGCTTAAACTTAGGAGTATTATACGATCCGGAGCCAAGTTTTCTAAACGGAATTTCCAACTAACTTATAATTGCTATAATTCGAAACCCTTTTAATCAATGCCGCTAACTATTGCCAAAATAGTTACGTTTCCAAGTGGATAGCAAATGCAATTTACTTCTGTTATTAGTTACCGTTTTTTGTTGGTGGACCTTGAATGTATAAACAAATATCGTGAATATATTTCAAAACCTATACTTACAGAAACATATTACCTGTATTCACATCTCAACTAGTGTAATTCTGTATTACTTTAAGAGTTAATGCGATTTTATTTTTGCATCAGAGCACCACCGTTAAAAAAATTGTATATCCTTTCTTAAACAAATATTTTAATTTTTATTATACAAATATAAGGAGGAAATTTGTAATACGTATTGAAGCAAATAAAGTTACAGTACCTAACTTAAAATACCTACTTCAGAACTATACGAATGAATAAATATTATATTATTATTTATAATAACACGTAACTTAACACCAAAATGTTATCTAAACCAAACAAAACGTGCACGCGAAGCATGTTTTATTTATTTAAGACAATCTAGATTAGGATTATCACAGCATTCTCTCATAGCCTGCGTGGTGGTCCCACCGAAAAAAAATTGACTAATAGAACTATAAAATTTCCTGTTTCCAGATTAAGGTATTTTATAGCGTTAAAATTAAGACTCAACTGTAACAATTCTTTGGCAAACTTAGACTAATGCATGACTTATTTGGATCAAAATTAAGTTCTTAAGTTAGCAACGGTATTGTATTTAATTAATGACCCTTTACACAATTGTAGAGCTGTTACATAAAGAACTTAGAGATAGCGCAGGTTCAAATCCTGTCATTGATCGTTGCACCTTGTGCCGTATTGTCTCTTCCTAGAATAGTGGCCCCTGAGGATAGACAAAAAAAAACTTAAAAGAGAATCGGCCTCTCGTTTGTATATAAAATAGTTACCCAACAAAAATCGTACATAGTAAATTAAACAAAACTTTTACCGCTATGTTATAGCACAATATTCAATATGCCCTAATTATTATAATTACCAATTATTACGGAGAGTGCCATGTGGACAAGGACATAAATACCATTTGACAATGTTGTATTTTCAGTAGGATATATTGTCCCCCAAGACAGAAATTGGAAGCTAAATCTAGTGCATTAGGGAAGAATCATTGATGAACCGTCAATATGCAGCAGCACCGACTGATGTTATCAGAACTAAACAAAGGTAGAGAGTGTGAGAGAGACAGAGTATAGGACTGCAGATATGTAGGATGTGATTACGGATATGTACATGTAACGAGCACTCGTTGTGGAATCGAGTGCTAACTAAAAATTGATACCGACACGATCCTACTGATCCTAATTCATCATGACGTAACCAGCTAGGTGGAAGTCACAAAAAAGTCACGTGATCTACTCCATTGTTATCTATTTGATAATAATGTTATATTATTGTATAATATTTATGTTTTTATACACATCATCTGATTGGATACTGAAATGCACAAACGGGTAAATTAAATATAGAGATAGAATTTGAAAACAAAACGGTTCAATTAATAAGACAGTTATTTTTTTTAAAAGTTTTGTTATTTAAAGAAAACGTTATTTATTGACATAAGTTTTGTTATTTATTGATACCAGTTACTCGCGGCTTCTTACGCAATTCTCAAAATCAAAGGACGTACCCTTCTTAGTAAAGCTTTCATCATGTAATATAGTGAAGCACTATGATAGTTTTCAATCAGAATCAGACATATAATCAGGTATATATTACTACAGCACCCAGTTGAAGAAATTCAAACACCAAATAAAATTATATTGCTTCTACTTCGGGTTATTTTCTCTATAATTCTCTATATTCTTTGAATTTTGCATGACGCTTCATTTCTCTAAAGACATGTCTATACAGAGTCGGTCCAATGTCGACGCTTACTGCCTCCTACTGTTTCGAGTACCGGAATACCTGAAAGCCCACATCCATATTTCTAATATTCTCTGCCGGAGCCCCACACTTTCCTACCGCCTTCCAATCTAAGGGCTATTGTGTATTGCCTGTAATATGATTTCCAACACCCTGTCCTAAGAGCTCACGCTAGAACTTCTCAAGTTAACGTGCAATTTTACCTCTTTCTTTTTAAAAAGGAAGAGCATTTATCACCCACGTAACCTTCACCAACCATGACGACACATAGACATACATTCTGCCACATATTTTGTGTAACGAACCTGTAAACTCGCTAGGACCTCAATACTTTCCGACTGCCGTACTTAGTTAGCGCTCTTAGCCAGGCATAGCGTCTCACCCAGATTTACAGTTTGTACTTTAAATTTTGTATGGAGCATCAGAGAAGCCAATTACTTGACAGGTGTTTGGCCATAACAATTTCTTGCCAAAAACGATTAAATATAACTAAATCATCGGAAGTTGTTTATATTCACTTACCAACAATGTAGGTTCAGAATTCTTTGAAAGCAGCAAACCTTTGTGATAGAACATGGCAAGCTAAATTTCACCCGTACTGTCCTCAAAATTCTATGACGCACACTGAAAATGTTCAGTATATTGTGAAACTGTATTAATGTAGGTGTGTGACAGGGATTAGTCATATTATAACGGGGTATTTGGAAGAGATTACTATAAAGTACTGTTAAACTTGTAGAGTAAAGGCAACTTCTGTTCGTTAAGAAATACAATAGGCGTGACATATCGTTTAAAATAGCTTTTTATAAGAAAAGATATTTTTCTCATGACAAAATCTTACAAAGTATCCAGTAACCTTAGGATAGTTACCATTGAACCGGAGTGTACTGGACTAAATTCAATTGTAGAATGAAATTTTTTAACCAGTGTTTAACGAGATGCATTAGTTTTAGTATCATGAGATAAAACTTTGGTCGTGCAGGAAGAAGAATCTTACAAACTCAATTTATGTAGACAGATCATGAAAAAAATCAACTTAATAAAATAAGAACGGATATGGATCATAATCTTTCCTATGTAGGAACATGAAGCTTCTTACAGAATGGCAGGTATTTCACTCTCGATCCTACAGATGGCAAAAGTCAAACGGACAAACAAGAAAAAGAGAAATTATGTCACCGCTCTGAAGGATAGAAAAATATTACAAAATACCAATTTTTAGCCCAATCCGTCCTTGAAAATATCTTCGCTAACGCTTAGCAAAAATTATAGAGTAATACGCACTATCATCGAAGCTTATAAATGAAGCTTTAAGCAATGTTAGAAGCCTGTAACTGAACTTTGTTTGAACATATCATAGTTACAGACCGGTAGACAGAATTTAAATTTCCAGCCTCATGAGTGATAAAAATCACTAAAAATCAGAAAAAAATAATTAGAATTTGAAATATGCTGGCAAAGTAATCGTTACTTAAGTCAGTAATAAAACTAGTTTATAATTTTTCTTTTCGCCTAATAGATAATTAATATTATTGACGTGACAACGTCTTAAATTAAGTTGCGGCTCGGAGTCACTCATGAAAAAGTGTAACGCCCGGTAACGTTACGATGCCCGTCCAGTGGGTCCGCCGCACGCGATCCGCACGGGACTGTGGGTCCGCCGCACGGGATAAAGCAGATAACTATGTTTATTCATGAAAATGTGGAGTGCTTAGATTCGTCATTTACAACAACTTCAACAATAAAGGTAAATAATTGTACACTGATATTTCATTATCGTAAACTATGATTGATTGATTAATTGTTAGATTGACACAAAAGTTGAGAAACTGAGTTTATAGGTTATGTCATACTATTGACAAATGTTGATAGTGTTAAGTAAATTATTAGTTTAAATCACTCTGCAATCAATCGTAATTCAGTCGATTGAGAAGAAACAGCGCGTATTGCTAGTCAAACATTTAAAATAACAAATTATAACCTCTAACCTGTCATAACAGTGCGACCAAACAAACGAACTAAACCGACCAATCACCACGCGCGGAGTTAGAATTTAACTGTGTTTAGCAAGAATTTCAAATTCCAATTTTAGTAAATTTTTTATTCAACTTTACCATTTACAATAACAGATTTTAATTAATTTCAAATTATGTGCAATGTTTTAGTAAACAAAATATATTTCTATAATTAAAATTTGTGCAATTCTTATTTTCATTCAATTCCTTGTTCCTATTGTGCAATTTAATAATATTCATATCAATAAATATTCTACAGAGAAAAAGACGTTGTCACGTAAAATCTTCGCCCGTAAATCCGACTTTACAGGCAACCATAATTTTTTTTTTATATTCTCTTCATTTTTACAAGCACTACTACATACTGTACAATAACAATATTATATTTTTCATTAACCAGAACAGGAGCTAAAATGAGTGTGTATACTGTATATATAATGGCTGCTATGCTATCCGATTCAACTGGGAGATGACCTGAAGGATTCATGATTAATTAATTAAGGAGCAGTTAGGTTGCATTGTATCCAGTGCATCTGATTAGGTGTTCTTACCACATGCATGAGATTTATCAGGGGATGCAGCAATTAACTAATTATTTATTTAGATATAAGGTTACTGTGCAATGAAACCTTAAGTATACAAAAATTTATGTACGTATTAAGTATCATGTATTACCAATCAATAGTTGTATTTTTTTATTAAAATGTATATTTTAAAATTATATCAGTATTTTTTAATTTATTAAATACCATAATTAGTTAGTTTTGTACTAATTTTATAGACTCGATTGTGGTATTTATTATTATTGATATTACTGGCGTTTCCTATAGTGTCTCCCTTTGGCATTTAAGCAGTATTAAAATTGACTTACCAATTAACATGTCTGAGAGAACTCGAATATTAGTTTTCATCACCAGGAGCAAAGTGTTTTATTTCGTACAAAATCGTGTTATACTAACGATGCTAAGCAGAGTTAAACTGAAGTATAGCTCGATAAGCTTAATACGGTTAAGGGCGTAAAAGGCACCTTTTGCTACGTGTGTGGAACACCTTGTTTTTGTCATACGGAAATCCAAATAATAACTTTCGATTTCTTAATTTTCACTATTTAAAAACAAAGATAGTATTACTGTCAAGTTTATATATAAAAGCAGCTGTAATTTTTACATTTAATTGTACTGAAAAAATAAATAACTTTGAGGTTACTGCACTGAATAAACTTAAACTGTGCACCAGCTGATTTTTCTTATCTGTGTTATAAGGCACAGAAAAAGATCACTTTAAGGGCCCAATTAAGAATCAGCAACAGCTGTTATTAATAAAGTATGATAACAAGTGCTGTAGCTAATCTTCATTGAAGTTTTGTACAGGTTGAACAGTTGTAAATTTGTTATCTCAGTAGCGATAAAACAGTTGATAGTTTTATCAATAACGCTGTAAAATGTATCCATAGTAGTCGCTATCATTATAGAATTGTGTATGACATTGTTTTAAATTTTTATTTTCATGCAAAATAAGTTTCAGATTTTGGGCAATAATACGGAATTTAGTCATAAAGTAGTCAAAAAATCCACCTCTTTAGTCTCAGTGAAAAATGTTCCTAATCTTTATTAAAAGCCACTAATGCAAGGAGTGTTATGAATGTTATGTACAAAGACAATCATAACAATCAAGTACAATCGTGGTTTTTATGGAAAAATATGTAATCTACATCTGAATAAAGCACTGTAGGTGCATCTAAGGTCTAAGAATGCCAAATACCTGGTGTCGTACAGTCAATATTACATGTCGTTCTCTGTCGTGTCTGACTGTTTTAAATTATTTTTCAATATGCTCTACAACACACTTTGTCATATCATCGTAGAAAGCACTGTTTCAGTTTTGTTATAAACTTATGTTCATCAATGGTAAACATTCTGATGTATCCACAGCGCCATTCTAACTGTTATTTAGTAAAGAAAATCACCATCTCAGTTTTCTCTCTGTCAGGTTGGCATTCAAGTGAGTGCATTTTATGGTAAGGATTTCCATTGCTGTCGTTCAACTGGATTGCATTACCGATGCTGCATTACGTTTCTTGCGCTTCCTTAGTTTTAAAAACTGGCTATACTTCATAACTGTAGAAATACTAACGAGTGCAAGTAGCAGTATGGGCATTTTCCAGATAATATAATTTGGAGAGATTATTTACTTTAGTAATATTGTATTTTTTCTTACTCCTGCAAAACATTATGTGTGGTTGGCTGCATTGTGTTAAGAATGTCATTGAAATGGCTTCCCTAATGTTCCGAACCATACGAATTTTTAATATATGACATTGAATAGTATAAAAATTTAATACAGAATATTTCATTAGGAATTCAGGATCCTGAATACTTATAACATGCAAATCTAAATAAGAAACCTATACCCTTGGATTCGATGAGAAGAAATTCAGTGAATCTTTCCATTCTACACCGTATGTCATTGTTCTCAATACTTATGTCCCATTGTTATCTCCAGTTTTAAGATGAGGGGTATTGTGTAATCTGGAATCAAGAGGTATAAGGCAAACAAGTGAGTGCCCAAAGTAAACCCAAGTCGAATTCCATGTTTCGTTGGCATAGCCCTCACAAACACGAAGACCTACATAGCCTGCACTAAAATTCTCTATAGCATAGCACTATTTTTCTGAAGTATATATGGGCCATATTTTACTAATATTGAATTGTTCCAAGAGGATTTGGGTTTAATAAATTCAAATATGTAAATCTATATAGAAATTTATACTACTTACTACCTTCAACATACCAAAATATTGAAGGAGCGAGACTGTCTGATCTGCTTACACATGTACCAGAGACCATAACGAGGAACAAGACTATGCATTGGAGCATATACAAAACAACAGTTTGTCTTGGAAAAGACCTAATGAATAGACAAGCATACCAACAGCAGCATCATGGAGGAGAGAGGCATTTTACTGGCATCGGAAGTTTGAGTAAAAGTACAACATCTTTTTGAATTGCGTGCTTTCCACAGGTCATTCGCTTATACTCGTGTATCGTTTAGTTATTTGTTTTTCCATCACAGAATCATTGATTTTAAACATCAAGGACCAATACTCTCTGCCAGAATTATGACCTTCATTTAGGACTGTGAAAAGTTCTTATAAAATTACTATATAATTGCAAGTAGCAGTATGGGCATTCTACATTCATCCCATTTCTAGAAAATTTGAGGATAAATATTTTAAGATCTTTTTTTATGACGTGTTGTGTAGTGCTTTATTTAATTAATTTCTTTATATAAAAATGTAGTTTTATTTTTAATAAACCAAATATTACATTTTAAAATAGCTTAATTAAAGATACAACATTTATTAGTTAATATTCTACTATATGCTTCATTCACTCAAAGCATCCTTAAGACAAAGAAAAAAAATTATATGTTTTAATCAAATCGTAAAGTATTAATTTTAAAAGGTCAATAGGTCTCTTATCCACAGGTTTTTAGGTTTTTATTGGTTAACAATCATTATGTTTTATCCAAACAGTAAACATGTATATTTTTGTTAAACCATAATCGTAGTTCCTAAAGACATTGGTATTAATATGGATTGTGTAATGACTGTTACAAAACAACCATTATGAAGCAAATATAAAGATACATTTACCAATAACTAATGAAGAATATTTAAACCGAAGGTTTAACAACCAGCTTGAGCATTTAACAACTTAGTAAGTCTGTAATACTTCCAACTTAAAAACTGTTCCAATAAGGCATTCTGTTAATAGCGTTTCTGTACTTTTATGGTTGTTTGTAAAACCATTGTTTAAGTAAGTCTCGTCTTTCAACAAAAACTTTCATTTTGCAAAGGATTTGTACTGAGCTACTTAAAACAGGATTAAACGTATCTTTCAACGTACATCCATAGACTTTTTAGAATTAGTTATTTTAATTATAACTCTCCGTCTATGTGACGAGGTAGCATTATGAACAGATTAGAAGTTACAAAATCATTTCTGACATATTTCAATTATTTAAATCTTATTTACACAATTATACATATTTATTAGTTACTTTTACAGTTTGGAAATTTTTTTTATGACATCAATAAAACAGCCTTTCCTAACCATAATTTGATAGTTAAGAGAGTATTACTGTACTCTAAAGTGAATATTAAGTTGATGATTGAAGATTATGTTATTATTAGGTAATCTTGCAACGGATTTCCCTTTTCAACAGTCTAGGCCATTATTTAACCTATGGTTACAATCAGCACAAATATGCTATGGTAGTTACTCGAGAGTAACGTACCCGCGAGCAAAATATATTGGCAAGTGTTCCAAATTTTAGTTCGAAAACTTTAATGCGTATTTTAGGGTCAAAATAAAACTTATTTTTCAAATTATAATGTGATCGTTAAATCTTACCTCGCGACTTGTATTATACCCTACCCCAAACTCTGGATTTGTA
The DNA here is from genome assembly GCF_021130785.1 of Homalodisca vitripennis. Lineage (NCBI taxonomy): Eukaryota > Metazoa > Arthropoda > Insecta > Hemiptera > Cicadellidae > Homalodisca > Homalodisca vitripennis. Next base: position 64,994,857 of record NC_060213.1, read on the forward strand.
GCATCCTCTACCCAAATCTCAGGACTTTTAGTGTCTCCTTTTCCAATCTTGGGACTTTCAGAATCCCCTCTTCCAATTTCTGGACTTGCAGTGTCACCTCCCCCAATTTCAAGACTTGCAGTATCCACTTCCATAATCTCGGGACTTGCAATATCCCCCCCTCAATCTAGCAACTTGGTGTATAATCTTCCACAATCGGGGAAAATAAAATTACACCGCCTAGTAACCTAATAATAATAAGTAATCTTATTAGAACATTAGCATTATCACAAGCCATGGGGGAAGGGTGACCTATAACTGCTTTGTTGCAGGTGAGTCTACAATTTCAAACTCAACATTAACAAAAATTTGCAATATTTTGAAGGTAATAGGTTTTATTGGTCTACTCTTTATTAATTTTAAAATCAATATTAGTTTTACATTCATAATCTATAGTTTATTTTCACAATCAGAAAATTTCTATAAATTCAGCTCATGTTCATATTTAATAGATTATGAATAGATTTTACATAAACCAAAGAGAAAATGTCTAAGCGTAATTCAAGCAGTGTGAATGAAATGAAAAAATGTAATGTAAAACAATTGGTGCATTTCAACGATTTTTAATGAGTAAAATCATTTTAGAACCATAGAACAAACTCTGAAATTCCCTACATCAACAGCTTTTCGATCAGCTAATATACTGTTCGCAACCTATCAGACATGGTAGTATGATATTGTTTTTTGAGATTCTATTAGTTAAACTGCATGAAATTATTACTCTGAATCCTTTCTTTGAAGGAAGAAATTGATAGCAAAGGTTAGTTTAGACATTCACAACAAAGTCACACAAACTAAATCTTATGGTTTTTTTAAACATGCAGCTATATGTCTGTAAACACCAAGCGTGTTAAACTTAAATATAGTATGATATAAATGTTTGCTACTTTACTTCCACGTAATATATGTTATAAATTGTAATTAAAATAATATTAATTGTACTTCGTAATGATTTCATTAAATAAATTGAAGTCAAATTTTTCGACTGAGTGTGGCACGTGAGTATAAATATTGATCATCAGGCCTGAATTTGTAATAAAGTGTAAATGTTTATTATTTTTTTCTATGTAAATTTCCTTTCGTTACCAGATATTTATAAAAAATATTTAATACTACATAATGTGAATTACTCCACAAAAGGAAATCTACTATAAAATACCATTTTTCTAGATGAAGTAACTTTGATTATCGTTTCACAGTGTGTTATCGTTTATTAGATAATTTATTGGTATTAAATTGCATAAAAAATAAAGGTTGCCATAGTAAAAATAAAACTATAATTGCCAGTTCAAAAGTAAACAGTCCATAACCAGAGTAATATAATCTATAGTACATAGAAGCTTTGTCAAAAATTTGGCACCAAGTATTCTTACGGGGTAAATTACTTGGTCAAAATTATTGAATCAATTTATGGACACTAAATTTTCACTACAATTATACTGAGTAGTTAGTAGCTTCATTAGAAATACACTGACTAATGCAGGAAGTGGAACTGAGAGAATAACGTGTATAGTGTACATTCGATGGTCACGGTGATACCTGGTTCTACAAGAGGACGGCTTGGAGGATCATCATTAATTAATTAAGGAACTGTTCAGGACAAGATGTCACACCCTATCCAGTTCTATGTAGTGGCACGTCTAATTGGACATTACTTCCTATCGTACTATGAAGATTTATTTAGGAATAAGCTTGTTACTTAACAGATTTTATATTGCTTTAATATTTTACGCGTTAACAGTGTAGTATATATATTTTTATATGAACCATTGGTTGTTAAATATGCGTAAATAACCGAAAACTGACATTTTTCTACAATTCTCAAAATTTTTTTGAATTATTTGTTCCCTTATTTTGGTAAAAATGTATTTGACGAGAAAATCAATTAAACGTAATTAATAATAAGGAATTAACTGTCGATTCTCTTTAGTGGATATACTCCATTTTTATTAAATTCAAATAGAAAAATACAACTATTTAAAAAAATTAAAATTGTTCAGTGTCGTGGCTTATTGCTACATGCTATTATTAGCTTACTACCTTATCTAGCTACTGCTAGAACCTTCAAACCGTGGAAAATAGGCTCCGCTTGGTCGAAGAAAAACCACTTTGATTTTGGAGTCAAAATGTCAAAGGGCGTTCCGATCATTTGTCTGTCCATACATACGCCTCTCTGTACGGTAGATAACTTTTGATACAAAGGTCATTTGATACAAAGGAGATACACGAACCTCACTTGGTACATAGGGTTTCATTGGTCACAGGAAGATTATTATTGGTTTTGAAGTCAAAAAATTAAATCCGTCCTGGTCCTACATAGATTCCTCCTGGTACAGAAAGGAGCCTACAGATTTTGGACCCTCTGTCCGTATGTGTGATAACTCTTGATTAATATAAATGTGAAAATTGAAAATATTAGTCGGGAATATTTCATTGTCTGAGTTTACTACTATTTTTCTCTTTATTATTTAGATGTATTGTGAAAATAATGACTCAATACCACAGGAAGTATACAGAGGAGACGATTCAAATTGTGAAGAAACGAGAATACCTTTGGGGATTGAAATCTATAGAGTACACACCAATTAAATATCTAAAATACAGGTACTGCAAAGCAGACGGTTAAAATTTTAGAAAATGATGGCCTGTGGAGATTGAAATTAACAAACAAGAACTGATACCAATTACCGATCTAAAACTAAGTTAATACAAAGCAGACGGTGAAAATTGTAGAAATATGAATGCTTGTGGAGATTGAAATCTACAAACAAGATCTGACACGAATTGACGATCTAAAATATAGGTACAACAAAGCAGACGGTTAAAATTGTAGAAATATGAATGCTTGTGGAGATTGAAATCTACAAACAAGATCTGACACGAATTGACGATCTAAAATACAGGTACAACAAAGCAGACGGTTAAAATTGTAGAAATATAAATGCTTGTGTAGATTGAAATCCTTAAACAAGATTTGACACCAATTAATGATCTAAAACTAAGTTAATACAAAGCAGACGGTGAAAATTGTAGAAATATGAATGCTTTGTGGAGATTGAAATCTACAAACAAGATCTGACACGAATTGACGATCTAAAATACAGGTACAACAAAGCAGACGGTTAAAATTGTAGAAATATAAATGCTTGTGTAGATTGAAATCCTTAAACAAGATTTGACACCAATTAATGATCTAAAACATAGTTAACACAAAGCAGACTGTGAAAATTGTAGAAATATGAATGCTTGTGGAGATTGAAACCTAAAAGCAAGAGCTGACACCAATTAACGATCTAAAACACAGGTACTATAAAACAGACGGTTAAAGTTATAGAAATATGAAGGTCTGTGGAGATTTAAAGCCACAAACAAGAGATGAGATCAATTAACGATCAAAAAAAAGTTAGTACGAATCAGACGGTTAAAATTGTAGATATATCAAGGCCTGTGGAAACTAAACTCCACAAACAAGAGCTGACACCAATTAACGATCTAAAACACATGTACTACAAAGCAGACGGTTAAAATTGTGGAAATATGAATGCTTGTGGAGATTTAAATCCACACACAAGAGTTGACACTAATTAATGTAATGCCAACAGGCTCTGAGGACTGAGTTCCATTCAAATATTTCATTTAATTAATGAACACCTCAATCAATGTAACACTGAATAAACAACATATGGATATTCAGTGTTTGAGATATCCATCCATTTCTCAATACATACATTTCTGTATTGTAAAACTGTTGTATTCATTTCTAGTTAAAAGCATTTGTATTTTAGATTAAATAAATATTCATTTTAATGGCTATGAATATTGCAAGTTCATAAACATTTCAGCTCAGAATTCAAATAAAAAAGATCAGTTAAAGGCAATGTACATGTATACCTTAGTCAAACGTTTATAGTAAAAAAATTACCTGTATTCTTATTACAGATAAGATTTTTCAGTTTAAATTAGAACTTACTTTGCTAAACATGAAGGTATCGCTTTACAAGCGGATGTCATGTTTTTTCTCTTTAAAGAAATTTAAGATAAAAACTTCACTATTTTAAATCCTGAATTAAATATTAGAGCCTGTTGAACTACGGCTTATCTTAATATGTTTCAATAGTAATAATAATAAAAGTTGTACGTCCGTATGTATGCTATAGTACGTACGCTTGTGTACGTATGTTCCAACTTTTTTATTACGTGTTGTTGGAATGTTTGAAACTAATTTGAACCATCTCATACTCAATTTTATGTCAGTTTAAAATTTTCCTATTAAATCCCTACATTTTATTTTACCAGTTAGTTCTCTTTCGTGACACACGACTCTATTTCAACAGAATCGTGTGTTGTGTCAGCGAATTTTGTACGTTCGCTAGAGCTTCGTTTCAGCGGCTCTGATGGGATTTGTCTGCCTTAGTATTGGATATTATTGCCATTAGTGGGTACAGTTGATTGTTCATTGTTATCAGGGAACTTCTAGTTGTCAGTGACCTTGATGATACGTTTCCTGAAGATCCCGCCTATTCAAAAGCGAGGTGCTAAATCAGAAGTGGGTTTGTTTGATGTTTACCGATTGTCTTACTATTTTTTTCACTAAAAAAGCATTTTAAAACGACAGCATGCAAGTTAGGGGATGTAGGAAAACTTAATTTTAACCATATTTTATTTATTCACTTTGAAGCAAAGTATTGATTTACACATTTAGTCATAGGTAAATACGTTACCCTGACGTATGTAAATCCATGGTATATGAATTGTCTGTAATACATAACATAGTTAAAAAAATTGACTTTAAAAATTTTAAGTTAAGTTTTGGAATTTTAAAATATGGAAACTGTAACACTTCAACTTGCCCCCAAGAAAACTAATTTTACTCATATCACGGTCATTCAGGTTTTGTTTTAACAGTTTTTATGAACATTGAACAGATAAAGTCGTCACTGCAACTAAGTAAGTACACAATGAATCCTATCAAAGTTTAAATTTCAATTCACTTTCTATAAAATAAAATTTTCTTTCGATCTAGCCCTGCATTAGTGTAAAATCATTCATATTCAGAGAATAAGAGATGAGATTGAGAAGAAATTCCATTCTGCAATATTTATATACATTTATGGACTCCGGAACTTTTGACATAGCTATGATAGTTTCACTATTTCTAGCCTATACTGGAAGACGTCTACATCCAATGCCTACAAAGTAAAAAAGGCAAATTTCTTATAGTTTTTGTTGACAAAGCTTTCTAAGTAATGTGAAACGACATAATGCAAGGTCAGGTGCACCTGTACGCTACCAATGCACTCCATTGTATTTAGCAGTAACCTTCTCGTTGCTCATTTTTGAACTTATCAAGTGGTTCATAACATTCTTTCATACGATATACGAGTGTATTTAGCAGTTCGGAGAGTATATATCCTTCTCTTTACACATTGTTGTATTTATTGAGTAGTTCGTAGCAATGATGAATACCTTAATATCACTAAATATAAGTACAATTTACGAGTATATGTCATCTTTCATACAACATAAGAATGTATTTAGCAGTCCTGATAGTATATATCTTTTTCGTTGCTCATTGGTGAATTTATCTAGCGGTTCATAACAATGATCAATAGCTTAATATCACAAATTATAATAACGATTTAAGAGTACGTGTCTTCTTTAATAGAATGTCAAATTTAATAAATTAGATTAGATTAGTGAGATTATTTTAGAATTTAATCACACAGTTAAGTGGTATCAAGCTATCATTGCATGATCTCTAATAATTAATTAATGTCAAATTCCGATTTATTAACTCTTATTCGAGGACTGCCACGAAGAGAGCGTTTTAATATTCAATTATTTCAGCGAGTAGCCTATAGCAATATTTTAATTTGGATTGAGTAGCCAGTGGACAGTCCTAGATCACATTTCCACAGGGCAGGTGCTAACCAGACTTTAACGCAAAACAAATGGTGCGTGTCAAAAATTAAAGTACAGAACACCTGTTTTGAAAAAGATCACACCTCTGCGAATACAGACAAGAATTTAAAGTAATTCTAGTTAAAATTCGAATGCAAAAATTCTAATAAAAGAAGATGAAAATTATATATGCTCTAGTTCAATAACAATTTTTAAACGTGTAAAATTTATTTAGATGGTAACTATAGTTTAATAATTAGTGAAATGAGGTGTTTTAAGGAACAATACTAATAGAGAGTTGGCCAAGATATAAGCAATACTCAGCTACCCACCCCTCATGCGCCTAACAAATGTCAAATGTCTATAACACCTAATTATTGTGTGTATAATGAAGTATACTTATAGTGGATCTACGTTCAGCGAATTAATAGATTCATTTAGAGAAAATTAAAATGAAGAACTTTTCAATGTCATGATTTTAAAGAGGCATTCCTTTATTAGACTTACATTGTGATGACTATTCGTTTAATTTATTACGGATTTATCGCGTATTAGTGATTATTAAAACACATATCGTTATAAGTTTTAAATTGTGACACAAATTTAAGAATTATCATTTGTAAATTTTCTTCAATTTTTGAATTTAAAACATTAAAGAGTTAAAATAATTAAAAATACATTTTAACTGTTGGTATTTTAACTTAAAGTTAGTTTAAATTTAATTAAAAAGGTTGTGAACAAAATTCGAATAAAAATATACTTATAAACTACTTAAGATACTTACGTGAGGAGCTTATCCTAAAAAAAATATACAGGTTACAGCCAAAAATGAAGAAAACCCCCATCATTTGGCTCTTAAATCTAAATACATAATCGGCTTAAATATAAGATAAATTTATAAATTTCTATCTGTGCTACTAATGATATTGAACCTGAGTCTTTTAATGTTTTTTCTAGATGTTTATTTACATTTTATGGTTAAATTGTTCTTTCTTGGTTAAATTATTATTTTTTATCTTATAGTTGTTTACTTTTATGCTTTCTGAAGATGTGTGAATAAAATACCACGAAATATGGAAGCTATACATCGTTTGTAATTTATTTCTATAAGTTAAATATATCTACTTTAATAAAGATGGAATCACAAAACCTTGGTGGGAAGTATATATAAACAATTATTCTTAGCAGATTTACATAAAGATATAAACCCTATTTTAAATGTATTATGAATTATTAATATAATGAATGTTTCTGTACTTGTAAGTAAAACAAATTTTTGCATTCAAAAATAAAAACATTCTGAACCACAAAAATTTTACAAAAGATTGTCTGCATCAAACGGAAGTAATTAAAAAAGCTGGTCCTTGGGTTCGAAATTCTATACCCTCTAAGCTTCCATGGACGGAAACACGTCCTTAGGCTTAGCCGTGTTACAGCATTGCAGTCACAATGTAATTGTACTCACATGTGACAAGATTGACTAACCTTCACAGATGTAATCTCGGACCGATGTAATCTTCACTAAAAAGCTTAGGATTTTACAACTGTACAACGCCCTTCCATTAGCTTTTGTGCTTTTCAAATCCTTGTTTTACTCGAAATTCACGCGTCTTCAAAGTTCTTTTAGATCATTTTGGCTACTAACGTCTATTCTATCTATGATTTTTAGATCATTTCTTGTAGTATTCTTCTGTATTGTTTAAATTTTGTTATTGTTGTTACTGATGATAGATGGTTTAAAAAGATAATAGGAATTTGGAAACTTGCCATTATTATATTTATTTAAATGTTACAATACAGATTTCAAAATCCAATTACATTGTAAAATATTAATATATTAACCATTAATATCTTATTACTAGCAATTTACACAGAAAAATCACTTTAAAAATATACTTTTAAATCCCAGTCCATGCTCTTCACACCTTCCCGTATTTAAAAAAAAAATATATATAAATAATAAATATAAATAAATAATATATATATATGACAAGAAGTATATATATATATTTATATGACATAAATAGTATGTTTTAAGAAGTAAAACACTACGATTTGTGGATTGAAATTCACCTGCTTCTACAGGTTTTGAAAACCCCAAATAAATAAAAATAAACTTAAATCTGAAAATACGGCAATGGATTACCACTCAAAATTAATGGACCCAAGCTATGTTACTGCATAAAAGAGCACAAAGAAGACGTTACATACATATCAGTGAATGTGGGAAAACAGGTTAATATGTGCTTAAGTATTTTATTGTTCAACAGCCAGGGTTCTACTGAGTAAATCTATACTCGGATGCAAAACTAAATATTTCTTGGATTGTATAAAGTTTATATAAACTGTTTAACTTTAAAGTAAGCAATTCTACGTTTTTAGAAGCACAAGCAAATCATTTCAATAAACTTACTGAACATTTCTGGATAGTTACGGGATGGAGGAAAACTTTCGCAATCGTTAAACGTGGCAACTGTTAACAAGTGGAGAAAATAAACTAGAGCTGTATGTGAGTTTGCACCAGTTTGTAATAAGTTTTTAAATTACGTGCTCTGTACTTACAAGTACGTTAACTCTTGTTACCTGACAACCTTACAATGAGTTTCTTATTGTACAACATGTTACACTAACTTTTAATCTACAAGTACATAGGAAAAGGCTGTAGAAAATAAATAATCTTAGTAGTTATAAATAACAAACTAGCGTTTTATGTTTGTAATTCTAACCCGTTTACCTTTCGTATGATATCACTAGTAGTTTTTAACAGTATTATCCTCTATTAAGATCCCTCAAGTGTTATCTTCGTGTACAGTCGTGGTAGTCAATTATTATAATATAACGTTGTGTATTGCAGCTATTGAATTATTTTATTACTACTTTTGGTCCTGTTTGACTAATTTATTGTTTTCTGACTTTAGTCTATACTTTAGGGTACGTCCAAGATGCACGCTGATAAAAGCAGGTAGACAGAGTCAGATTTCTCGGCGCCGACTCTCTGACTCTGAGCGGTAGGCTGATGTGGCCATTATGTAAGCAGGTTGTCAGCACAGAAAGAGCTGCCACCAAAAAGATATCAGTGTACAATGGAACTTACAAGTGAACAGGCTGCAGCTTTATTGCAGCTTTATTGAAGCAACCCTTATGTGGGCACCAGCAAATGAAACTACCTATATCGGCCATGGCCTATAAAACACGTTTTAGAACATTGTGAGAAAGTATGTGCCAGTTCTTGGTACCGTTTATTATAATCCGTGATCCTCTTTAAAACAACCTTTTAATATCTTTAAATATTCCGCCAAAAGGCATCAACGATGTTCCTATTGGAATGTTCTTTAAGGCGCTTATCCCATATCTGAGAATTAAGTTGCACTTTTGATACTAAATCGTCGATATCCATCGTAAAAAAAACAAACAACACTCAATACACACACGAAAATCACTTTCCGACTAGCAGGTCGTCTGAAACCAGAATGAACAAATCATTCCGGTAAAAATCGGAGTCAGACTACCAGTGCGCAGAAAGTCAGCGCGCAGGTGCAGTGTGGCCACTCCTTCATAAAACCAGTGTGCATCTTGGACGTACCCTTATTGTCAGGGGACTGAGAAGCATATTATGACCTTAAGTGAGTTTAGGAAATGACTTCGTGGTTTTATTTCAATATTATGCTTACAATAATTTATAAAATATGTGCGCTTTTATTACATAACTTTAACTGTGTAATTTTTATAAATTAGGATTTAAAATTATCCATTCTGAAGACCACACAACTAGCAGTTTTCATTATTGCACGTGTGAGGGGGGGGGTTGTGTAACATGGGAAGTTCATTTTATACAGAATAAACTAAATTGTAACATATTGTAAGCCAAATATAAATTCCATTGTATAATTTGTAAACGACACTTGACTATTTAACTTTTATCACAAAAACACATTATGAAAAGAAATTTTCATTATGTATTTTCAGTTAACAACAATATGAATTTTGAGTAAAATTCCACATTGCTTAATGTTACTCACAAGCATAAAAAGTTTGAAGCATAGTATATTAGACAAGAATATTGTGTTTTATATTAATTTTATTTGTAATGAAATGTTCGATAAGTTTGTTTGGAAAATAATTTTTAACAATGCCATAGGGCTGCATTAGTAGAGCTTAGAGTAAAATATTTCTAACAACTATAAAATAATACTCTATCTAGTATAGCAAATATTTCTTGATAACAAAGCTTATTTCAATTTGCAATCAAATAAAGCACTGCCAGGTGCAGCGGTCGTCTAACAATGCACGGATGTTCCCGATAGTCTGGTACTGTTACGATTGGTTTCTTTATAGGGTGATCTTTATGTACAGTCTCTAAAGTCTGTTCATGCAACAGATGCTAATGAGGTACTAAGATTAATACAAAATAGATTTTTTTAAATCTGGAATATGTTTTCTAAAAGTTTATAAAATATCAAATTTACTTGATTACTAGGTAACTGTCTTGCTCTCTTAATCAATTTAATCAACAAAAACTTCTGACGAAAACACGTAAAAATATGTATAATAAAAAATTTCGTTAAAGTCGTACTTTGTGATTATTTGAATAGCTTTATTTTTAGCCTTGCTAGAATGATGGAAAACTGTATACTGTTATACATTTATTTTAATTTATCCTGTAAAGTGGTATATAACGTAAATAACTTAATTTAATCTAAGTGTAAATTGTCAACTAATTCGCAATGAATGCTCACGTTTCAACGCTGTTTTACAAATTGTTAATATTGATACATTTTCACAACTAGACGAGACAAAATGTTGCGTGAAACAAACAATTTTAACAAATTTATTAATTTTGATTCAAATTTCTCTATCTAAGAATATTTAAAAACATAAATTCCAATTGCAGTTGTCTCAACTAGAACCCTTAAGTAGATATAAAAGTGTACCTTCAACATTGTGAATAGGGTGTCCGTTGTAATAAAAAAAAAACATTTATAGTTATGAAATAAGTAGATAAATTAATAAAAGTTCAAAATAATATTAGGTACAAAATAGTATTTAAGGACACAACCAAATTGTTATTATCATTATACTGTTTACTCATTAAAAACACGCTCTCATACAGTTAGTGGAGGTAACAGGGTGGCGTATCTGTTGCATGTACATCGTGTAGGCCACTATGACGGCTGGCTCTACAGGGAGACGGCCTGCAGGATCATCATTAATTAATTAAGGAACTGTTCAGGACAAGATGTCACACCCTATCCAGTTCTATCTAGTGGTACGTCTAATTGGGTATTACGTCCTATCGTATTCTATAATAAGAGATTTATTTATGAATAAGTTTGTGATTAATCCTAGTCCTAATAATATTATAAATGCGAAATTGTCTTTGTTTATTTTTTTGTTTCACGCGTAAACTATTCAACCGATTGTACTGAAACATTAAATAGTCATTATTACTGACTGGTAAGAATAAAGGCCTATTATTATTTCGAAAATCCCTAAAAGTAGCGCCTGACTTGTCTCAAAAATCGTACTCTGAAGAGGCCCTTTGAAGCAGTCGGCAATAAGTATGCAAGATTGAATTTCGTTAGACTGTGCTTTTGAACTAATGCACCAATTCTAGTTATAAATAAGTATTTTCAGTTAATAAAGAAACAGACACGCAAATAGTGTCATTGTTAATTTACTTTTAATTGTTTATTTTTAGCCAATATTTAGTATTGCATGTGTTGCTATCCAACTTTTACTAGAAATATAATGATTGTTATAAATCCCATCTCAGATGCCTTTTCAGAGAAGTAGGCTTCTTCAGTTTGGGATGTATATTTTCTTAATCTGAAAACAAAGCACATTCAAATATGTAACAAACATTTTAAGAAGTAAACTACAATGCCCATAAATATATATTTTTGACGAAATTTCTTAATTGTGCAAAGAGGGTAAACAGCATTGGGGTCGGAAATATAATTCAGGCGAATCAGAATTATTCTTACATACGATGCCACGGGTAACTGGTAGCAGTGTAGATATAAAAGAAGACTAAGTAGTCTAACTTTTATTATACATTTAAAGACTATCATTATACCTACGGTTGTCTTTTGACAGAAGTATGCTTCTTAGAACTTTAGAATAGACTATTGAACAAAAAATACTAAGACCGGATTAAATTAGATTGGCCATAAATATACACTTTTTAACGGATTTTCCTGATCGTGGAAAAAAAATAAATCTAAAAATTGGCGTCAGAAATCCAATACACTCGAACTAAGGAGCCAAACCTAGGAAATGTGTGAAACTGCGGTTAACTGTTAGTATTTTGATAAAGTACAAACAATTTAAAATCTTATAATTGTAGTGAAATTCATTATGCAAATGTTATTAAATCTTAGGCACGAAATTTAAAGAAATCAAATAAATCGTTCCATTCTTTTTCATTTTACTCTATCTATTTTGTTTATATATATATATATATATATATATCCGTATATTTTTTGTGCAATAAACGTAGTTATTTAAAATATGGATTAATAGGTATTTAAATTCTAGAACTGTACTTTGTCTCATAAATTATCTTATTTTTATTAATCTCACTTATTACTTACTCAGTTAACTATTTATTTACTTTGCTATCTTCATTACTTTGTAATTATCAAACATACAAATAATGAAAAATTGATGAAAACAATACACAGTTAATTCCAATTGCAGAAACGTGAAAGCCGGTAGAGATTGAACTCTACACACCGGAATCGACGCCAATTATTGTACTGCAATAGGCCCTGAGGACTGAGTTCAAAATTTGCCCTTAATTAACGACCTTCCAGATGAACGTTCTACAAAATGTTGTATTCAACATTTACTGTTTAACGTATATATGCCTTTATAACCATGTATTATATTTCATCAATTGATTTGCCTTATTTAAATATCAAGTCAAAATACTAGATAAATAATTGAGATAAAGAGTGTAGTATTACTATTTAATGATGTCTCACTTGTAATTTACTCAAGGATCAACTAAATGTAATACATCAGTTTTGTTATTACACGTATTTGCCATTTATTCTTGATAATATTTACTTATCTTATTCTTTTATTTAATTATTTAAATTATCACTTAACTATGCAAAGCATCATGGGTAATGCTTCAAGATAAAGGATACAATTTCTACCAATTTCTGGGTATATAGTTTCTTTGATAGGTTTATATAAAACCTGATTTAAGTTTCAATTATAATTTGGGTTTAAAAATATTATGTAATTGTTATTACTCATTATTTTACCCACAGTTTTAAAGTTGTTTAAGGAGCGGTTTATTATTAAAAAAACACACTTTACACAAACTGTGATGGTATTCTTAAAATGAAAACTCTTCAGAACTCTATAACTTTAGAAAAACCTTAAATTAATTAAAATTTTATTGTTACCCAGAGCGTTGAGTTAGCAAAATGTTCTGTATTCCTTTTAGAAAAGGACCTTTCAATACTACATATTCATATCAATTATATATCCTGAAAAGAGATTATATATTTAAGAATATTAGTCTTAATAGTATTTGAAGATATCAAAGCATTTAAAACTTTAAATTTATTTATATTAGCGAGTTTTAAAATGCTTATAATATTTCCAAAGCATTCATATTTTACAATATATATCTATAGGATTCGTCACAGGTGCCATCTTTGGCTTTCAGTGGGTTAACAATTTTGTGACTTTGCTAAGCATAATCGGTTAATAATGTAAACTCGTAGAACATCACTATTGTTATAATCTTTTATACAAATAGTGCCTAACATAATTTTTCAAAGTAAAGATTTTTATTTTGTATGACAATGTAAATACAATCGTTTATGAAGGATTTTTTTAATTTGTTAAAGCTATAGATCTCGGCTATTCTGGCCTGTTTAATTCACTATCGTTGCTATTGCTACATGATAGGACCTCCTCGGGATTTGAACCCGTGATCTCTCAGTTAGAAATCCGTGACTATATCCACTAATCTACGGAGGAGGACTTTATGAAATACATATAACCAAACAGCATTATTAATTTGTGCATTGCAAATTAAATCACATATATGTTAATCCCAACACTTTTTATTATTTTACAATATGGTAAACAAAAGTGCAGCCGAATTTATGGTAAATTGATTATTCCTGAGAGAAGAGAGATGTTTAAAAATCCTTAATCCTTACCTCAATTTGTTCTGTCACTATTATAATATTAAACATCAATAACCAAGTTTTGACTAACCTGAAGCATATACTCTGAATATGCTCAGCCATTAACTGTTAGTATCTCGATCTAAACAACACCGATTCCTTAAATCCGGAATATTCATGGTGTGTGTTTTCCATCCTAAATAAAATAAAAAGGTCCCAAATGCACTAGAAATATTTATAAAAGAGTTAAGATGCAATATTCTACGCATATTTCAGAGTCTTGCGATGAAAATACACCAATTGCATCTAATAATCATATAAAGTTTCGATTAAAATTTTGAGTTCATATCAGATGTATCATTTAATTCGATAAATATATATATATATATATTATCGGAGATCATCGATTGAAAGTATACATGTCCATGAGCTATTCGAGTGCCAAACTCAACGTTTCAGCAACTTATTTTAAACTTATTTAGCGTGATACGAATCAAAAAGTTATTTGATCTTATGATTAAAAAATCAAAATCAAAAAGAATGAGAAAAACTGATTAAAACTTTTTGATTTACAAATTTTATGCTAAATGTTTTGTAGCGTAGTAAAATATTGTTCAAAAATAAATATTATTTATTAGTAATGATTACTATATTTTTTATCGTAATAAATTATGGATGTCAAACATCTTGCATCTAAACAGAATTCATTTAACTAACTTGTCCCTAGTCCGAAATTTCCTGACCCCTAAGCCCTCATCAACACAGTTACGCCTTTAGGCTTAACGGAGCTACAGCACCGCAATCACATTGTAATTGAACTCACATGTGACAAGATTGACTAACCTTCGCTGATGTAACCTCAGAGTGATGTAATCTTTACTAAAAAGCTTATGAGGTTACAACTCTTTACAATGCCCTTCCATTACCATGTGCACTTTACAATGCTTGTTTTGCTGTGAATACACTCGACAAGGAGAACCTATCAGATCGTCTGGTTGCCTTTTGTATTGAAACTCCATCCATCCATAAAATCGTATTATCCAAAAATATGTTATTGTATCCAATTATTTGCTTTCATTATTTAAATTTATTTTTATTGTAATAGCATTTTTGGAATACATTCTCTCTCTTTTCCTCATACACAATTTCACTAACTCCAAACGTTTTACTTCTAAGTTAACTTAAATTACTTGATTTTAAAAATAACCAATATATTATAATGAGTACATATACATGACGTTTCCTAACATTTAACTCAATTGTGTAATACAAATTTAGTACGTTTTTAAAACAAATACAAGCATGGTTATATGCAATAAAATAAATATACGTACTGAACATTTTAATATGATAATGAGTGAGGAATGAGTTTAGTTGTTAAAATGAATGTTAAATAAAGAATAGCTGTATTAAATAAACTAGAACCCTTAACTAGTGTCTACCAATTTGTAATACGAATTGCAGTGAGTTGCACGTGTAAGTAGACTATGTTAGTTTATGTACTTTACAAACTTGTAATATTTGAATTTAATTTTGGTGTAGAAAATAATATACCAGCTTTTAATCCAACCGAATTTAATGTTGTTCTTAGTAAAACTGTATTCTAATGACCTAGTGTTTACAAATTCAATTTAAATCGCTGTCGACACAAATCTCTATTCGCGCATTGTACACCTTAGTGCAGATAAAGCTGAATTCCCCGCGCTTTATCTTTACTTTGATAGCTGTTACCATTTAATGCGTACTCATATTTCTACCATATTCTGAAACATTAAAAATACGTTGTGAAACATCACTTGTATTCATATATTTTTGCCCTATGTGTTATATTCAGAATTTACCGTACACTGTGGGAACAAATAAAACTGATTGATAGATATAATACGTAAACTTGTTACATTTCCGTATTAAATTTAACCGTCGATAAGGGAAACACAATGATTATTAAAATTATATTCTTGCGTTACTATTCATCAAGCATAAAACATATGGTATCACAACTCTGAAAACCTACTTTTTAGTTTTCTTGTATATTTTGTAAACAGTACCAATGACGAATTTAATTTTACTTAAATTAATTTGAGGAAAGGATGGCGAAGCAATACAAATACACTTGGAAATAAACCAGCAAGACGTTAAAATTTAAAGGAAACTCAGTTGCACTGATATTCCTTTAAACATTGTTATCGTAAGTAATATTTTGGTATTGTTAGAGATTATCTAGGTATTATAATTGTAACTTATTATTTCAAAAGATTATGCATATTTTAAACACATATAATAATATATCTTAAAAAATCAGGATATTAAAACTATTTGGAACTTGCTATATTCACGTGTTTGCTAAAGTGAGTAGATAAAACATATTTTGGAGATAAAAGTATGTATTTAGGTGTTTGGAACATGTCTATTTGTGTGTTTGAGCATCGTTAATCACAATTTTTTTAAATAAATACTAGATAAGAGTTTGTTATTTATCTCTCAGATAATGTATTAGTCGTTAATGGTTACATAAAAACTATTTTAGGCACTACTATTAGGAATGCTACTGCAAGACTTGTGGCTGACGCATTTGTCACTATTTATAGCGGTATATGTTTTGTTAAAAACAGCATAAATGACATATATAACAAAATTTCTCATCTTATTTCATCTCTTATTTTCGTTTTACAGCTCAAGATTTATGGACTAATTTTCTAAATCATTGTAAGTTTCATCTAATATAGTTTGTAATTTTATTATATGTATTTTGTTCAATAATATTATGACCATATATTCTAAAAAGGTAAATGTGTTGTTCAGATTGAACTAAATTAGTTATTCCATTCTCGTAACTGAGTACGATACACAGTATTGTCCTGACTGATACAATAAAAAAAGCTTAGAGCAGAGCCTATATTTTGTATTACTTGTATACGATGACCAGTATGATAACTGGCTCTTGGGGGGACGGCTTGGAGGACTCATTAATTAATTAAGGAACTATTCAGGTCAGGATGTGACATCCTATCCAGTAATACGTAGTTTTAACTGTAACTTGGTCTTACTTCCCTCTACAACATGCACCAATGCGTTTTATCAGTAAGTTTTATATAAAGTGATACCTAAAACTGCACTAAAACACATATTTCCGTTTCAAACCCCTTAATATCTAGACTGACAATTTTAAATTTTGCTGCAATCTTTGTTACTTTTTTATAAGCCAAATACTTTGTACTGGTTTGAACAGTGCATTGATGAGAGAGAAGTATATTAAGGTAATATGAAATAAGGGTTAGTGAAAAGAGTAAAATTGCTGCTCTGAAATTCTTGATATGACATGGGTTGATGTCAACGTAATACACCACAAGGAGGATTTTTGTACGTAATTTTACTAAATCATACGCAAAATTAGCAGATCACCCGCTAAGTCAAAATTTGGTAGAGGTTAGGCCAATTTGGCTACCAATATAAGAAAGAATTAACCATGAAACTAAAAAGACAAAAAATCAAACTAACCTAATTTTTAACAATGACATAAATTTTATTCTAGTAAAAAAAATGCAAGGAGGAAGTATTGTTCTTTATTCCCTTCCACAATTTATTTCCTGTTCTTTTGGTTTTTAATGACGTTCCGCGATACCACAGGAATTGCCGATGTTGATTTTCTCCCTAGTCTCCCACTTTGCCTGGTGCGTGTGTCATGTGTTGTGATTGGAATTGGATTGCATTTTATAAATACGTTTATTCCTGGAAATGCACTCGTTATCTCCTATAGATCATTTTTGGCTGCTTTTAAATCCGACTTAAATCCATATTTAATATCTCGTAAAAGGGTTAGGTAAAGAGTGGTATTGAGTCCGATGATCTAAATTCTATTAGACAATTATGTTGTATTATAAAGTTGATAATAATTTATTTACAATAGAAGGTCTAATAGTATTTCTTGAGTAACTGAATATTGTCTTATATTTGAAAAAGTATATTATACAAATGTAAGGTACTTGAAATTCAAACATACTTAGAGTTATGCAATAAAATGTAGATTTTCAATATCCTCATTGCACATTTTTAGTTCAATGTAAGTAAAGGAAAAACGTCCGTAATAATTGAAAGTAACAATTGTTGTGATGAAAATAAATTAAACTACAAGCTAGTTTGTACCAGTTTGTGATACGGTTTTAAATTACGTGAGATGTACTTGAAAGTACGTTAGTTCAAACTACTTCACAAACTTTAATATTTGTGTTCATTTCTTAGTGCACATGTTACGTCAAGTTTTAAACTAAATGTTTCGACTATGTAATTTAATCTTTGATTATATCATAGTGAACGTATAACTTTTATAATGTTACCTATGTCAGTATTAAGGTAGAATAATTAGTCTAATTGGAACTTTTGAATAGTAATGTTCAGTTTTAAATTGAATATGTGACCCTTTATAAATGTTTCAATACTTATAAAGTATCACTATTAGGGAAAATAATTAATTGAAAACCCCCAGGAAATTATGTTTTGTGTCAAGGTAATAATTCAAGGAAACCCTTACTACAGATCCTGGAACAACTACTCTATGTAAGATTAAAGACCGGATGATATGTAAAAAATATTGGAATAGGTTTTGGATATCCTTTTTTATACTTTTTTATTAAATACTGATTTGTCTAGCCAGTTGAAGTTCACAAAATTCAGCGTATTCTTTGTTGCATGAACTATAGCCCTAGGTATTAGCCCACAAGCTATATAATACATAAGCTTCGCTGATCATCCCACTAAGTAAGAACTATAATTATAAAGTGTTTTGGTTTAAGGTAAAAGTATAATCTGCTTTTATAATAGGTATTAATCTTCGTCAAAACGATGATATTCTGTAATACAGTTCTGATTATTAAATTGTTTTTGCCGTAAAAATAAATTGAGAGTAAAAAAAAGGATTTGGTTTACTATGATTGGTAAAAATGTTATTTCAAACAAGAGCAATTGTTTGATTACAGAAATTATTGCAAAAGCGAGCATGTTTAAAATGTTTTACTACATATTCAACCTGAAAATTTAATAACCTGAATCTTAAAATAATTTAACTTTTATTACTTTGGAAGAGAAGCTGATTTCCTCATCGCACTTTGCTTTAAAAGAATCTTTGCAGTTGCTTCCGGAGTGATATGGTTTTTAGAATGGGTAACACCGAAGACAGGAGCCTCTACTTTTCGATATCCTAGGGATGGTGGGCTATACGAGTATACCTCATAGCACCTGGGTAAAGAGGTGGTCCTAACTCTTCCCCTGCATCATTTGGTCAGAGCGGGTAGGGGAAGATACTTTATCACGTTTAAGTTAGCAACAAACTTTAACACTGAGAAAACTCTATCCACTCCAGCAGTCATCCTTCGCAGTATACTAGGACTATCGGTCCACACTTGTAGCACAAAATTTTTACCACCGTGATTAGAATACACTACCCCTAAAGATCCGTGGGGTTACTCAGATTCAATTGACACATTGGTTTTTGCTGTGCACCGTGTAGGCTCAATTAGACGTTATAAGACAATCAGACATGAACCCTCTCGGGGATGAAATTGAATTTTAAACCCACATAAAATGACATTTTCTCCTTTTTCAAAATGTTTTGAGTCAATAATGTCAAGATTTTTCTATCCTTTGTAAATTTTGAAAATGAATTTAATTGCGCTTTTATGGATGATGCGTCGAAGTTGGACAGAATGGGAAAGTTAAAGTCTGTGGAATACATGTACATGTGGAATGTGACTTATTCTATGGCATGAACTAAAGATGTTAATCATGATAATATTACGATAATAAATTCGTAGCTCAAATAACATAGAGGAAACTCTAGAGGTGGAGATGTAACACGAATATACGAGTTTGCAAACAGTTTCAACATGTAACCAAACACGACACGAGCGGAGAAGGCGGAAAATTTGAAGTTTGCCCTCTGTCAAAAGATATAAAACAACATCTCAAGTTGTTTTGAAGTTAGAGATTGTGAGAAAACATCTGACAGCCTTTAATTATTTGACTGAACTGCTTTTGTAAAGACTTTTAGTGAAAGTGTAACAATATAACTGGTTTTATCCTCCATAACTTTGTTACAGGTTTTTAACTTATAATCAATAAATTGACTGATTTTGTTGTAATATAACGATATAAAAAGTGGAAGTAGTACCAACCCATTATCGTTTTAAATCATTTTGAATATTTTCTCGTAGTCGTTATTAAATCATTTGAAAAACTTCTTGGGAAACCTGTATGATTTATGAAATGTTGCTATTGTCATGAAATTGTTACGGTGAAATAAGATTTCAGTGCAATGCAGATTTCAAACCACTTCTAAATCAAATTTTAAATGTTCATAAGAAGTGTTTATAAACAAATTTCGTATTACTATTATCAGTCTAAATTTATTTCATATCTTATATAGAATAATTAAAATTAGTATAACTAAACAGTTTAGAGATTTTTTATTCCAGTGAATGAGTAATTGGTTTATATTCAGCGCTTGCTCACCCTTCTAAACAGTGGTTTCAAATACTTTTGTATTAAATTAATTGTAGTAGTATATACTTTTCATTGGTAGTATGTTTTATTTCAGATTCCTAATATTTCATATATTTTACATTATTTAAATTTGCTTTTTATTAATTATGTAAATTTAAATTTAGTACTAGTTTATTTCTTAAGTATTACCTAAATGTTTTCATATGCAGAATATATTGTTGTATTAAATGTAATACTTAATATTAATAACTGTTCCTATACTCATTTCCTGATCTTGGCAATACAATGAAGTCCACAAAGCTTACATTAAATAGAAACACGGCCAAATAAATTTCACACCTTATAAAAATAGTAGGTTCTGGTTAATTGATCAACGAAAACAGATATCGCATAGTTTGGTGAAATATACACCCAAACTTTTTTATTACTACTAGTTCTCAATGTATTGATATTAAAGCCCCACTTCAGCTTCAGTGATTATATGTCAGTTTGCAATGTAAATATATAATTTAGTTAATGAAACTCTTTATGTATATTACTATTGTTCTAGGCTTAAGATTTGGATTTACATTGATATAGATATACATAAAGATTTACATAAATAAAATTTAGAAACTGAAACAGGTACAGTCTTTTAGTTAAAACACAAAAGGTACCATACTCTCAAACATCTTTGGAAACGTATCTTGTTGAAAATGTAATGAATAAATAAAATAATTTGGACGATTCAAGAAGAAACCAGCGAAGTGAAAACGGCCTTCAAGGTGGAGTTTAACAATGCATGAGTGGAACACAGAAAGAGATTTCCGAAGCGTGAGAGCTTATTCCCTGTATCTCTCCTCTATACTTTAGTAACTCTCACGAATGTTTTCTTATTTTTAAACAGGACGAGAAAATGTGTATATATTTTAACTTTTCTTAGTTTCTAGGCTTGGCTGCATTAATGATTACCATTTTCAGGGATTACTATTTTATCTGTTATCAGGTCAAACACTTATCAAATAAAAAGTGTTTAAGTCTTGCAAAATAATTATATCGTCTCTTTTTCCAAAGGTAAATACATGAACTACAATAGTGAATTATAAAAGTCCTTAAACGTTTTTGCTGTTTAATACCAACTTTTGACTGCAAGTTTACTTAATTGGATGGTAGAATTTATAAGTTTCTAGAATTTTTCTAGAAGTCACTGTTACTACCAACTTTGTCTCACTACTTGGATGAATGAGAAGCGTGTGTCTTGCGATTGATCATAAATGAAAATAAGATGATGTATCTCAAAGTACCATGTTGTACAAAACGTTAAGCGTATTATTATTTTTAATCTAGCAGGAAGACAAACATACACGGTGTTTATAAAAGGGTGTCACAGCTTCTGTGGATGATAGTAGTCATCGTTTGAAACCAAAAATATAAAGTCACATAAATTTATGCAGAGAAATTTCACGTGTATCCGCTAGCCACTATTTTTTTTAATAGAACAATTATTATCTCTAGAACAATCAATGCTACAGATATCAAACGTCACAATTAGGTAGTAATATAAAAGAGAAAAATTAGAAAAATAATGTTGTGATTTGCTTTAATATTAACAAAATGGAGTTAAAAATTGTAAAAGGTAAATAACAAAAATGTATAGTTATAAAAAATGCACAAGATACCAACTATTTAGTGAGTTTTATCAAAATTTCAAGGAAATCCATTAACACACAAGCAAGGACGATCACTTTATAGGTAACCTTGCTCATGTTGTGAGCAACAAAGATTTGATCGGTTGATAGGTATCAGCTGTTTTAAAAAAGATTACAAGATGTTTACTATTTTTCAATGTTCATTTTAATTCCAACGGTACTTTTCTCGACGAAAACCGCCAAGGCCTAAGCGAGCACGACCACGGCAATGGTACGCTTACACAACCCGGGAGCAACAACCATGTTACAGTTGAGAGCTATGTGCTATTTATGGCAAAATATAAATTTGGTGATATAAAATAAACTATGATTAATGGACCTTTAATATATTCAGTAATAAATATATAATTTATTATATAATTGTCAGATTAGTTACTGTTATTTAACAACTGTCAAAACTACTATAATAAGTTTGTTGAAGACAAGAGATACGTTGATGAACTATTCCACAAAAAGTTTAATCTTAAAATATAACCTTAACCATTTTAAACCCAGACTCATTGACAAACGCTGAATTTAAAGTTATAATAGGGCTATAAAATAATATTACAGGCATTATTTTGTTTTATATTAAACGTGTAATGTTTCTAAGGATTAATTTATTCGATCGTTTCTCATTTCATTCATATAAATACCGGTATCCTCAACTCCATTCATTTATCCTTTGGCCTGGTTGCAAACTTTGCATGAACAACACACTTTTGCAACCTCTTCTTTCATTAATTAAAAAAAGAAATTTTCTTTTATTCGCCTTATCTTAGAAAAAGGCAGATTATTTACCGGTGGATACGAAATTAAAAATAATCCAACCGAAAGTACATTACACCGAATTAAGGTAAGATATCCTTCCTAGAAAATTGTTATAGTCAAAGAATCGGCCTTTTCGTTCACTTTTTGCAATAGGAACTACATACAAAATATACTGTAATTTTATAAGCCTTAATAGATTCTATTTTAAAGTCGTGGTTTTAGAGAAACATTTTGAACCAAAAAGACATATTTTGATCGTCACAACAGGCGGGTGTAACTAGTTTGTCAGGTGGTTTAGACAATACTGTGTACGAAAGATACAGCAACTCACCTTTCCGGCTCCTACCTCCCTGGTAGAAATGCCCATCTTCTCGTGATGACGTAGCTGCACGGGATAAATGATCTGGTAATAATTGGCACCGATGTTCCGAACCAGCTCCTGGTTCTGGCGGTACTCGCGAAGCAGCCTCTCCACTTCACCTGCAACAACGAGGCCAAACATCAAACAAACCCTGCCTTACTAGACATCGTGTTAGTCCACATGTTAACACGGTAGGGTACCGAACTGCAACTATTGATAATGAAACTATGTGGACGTGTATCATAACATCTATTTTTACAATCAATGTAAGATGAAAAACTAGTCTATATTTTTTTTAAACTCTTATCAAAATTTTTACCACGATGAATGGTTTGTTACACAAATTTAAATTCTAGGAGCAAGTGGTTATTTTAGGTACGCACTTATGTTTTACGAGTGAGGAAAAGCTGTCCTGTACGGTGAAAAAGTGTTTAAGCAAAATGGTTTCAATGTCATTTAGTTATGTGATCATCATAAATGTAGAGTTAATTTTTTAATTGACTTAAAGACGGATAACAGAGTGGATAAGTATTCAAAACCAAGTTTTAGAATACTATACTATGGCTTGTTTCTAAGAGTACGCTCAATAAAAACTATGAATTTTCTACCTTGTCCTAGGGGTGGAAGATTTAAAAACAATCCTTTATGTACACTAAGATTAAAAGCAGTGAGAACGACACGTTGAACTGTTTCAAAATTTCACTAGCGCTTGAACGAACTGCACTGCACTTCATTCGGCAAGAATTATTACTATTTGGATAATTATTTCGCGGTATAAGTTCAAGTTGGGTGAATAACGTAAATAACGTAAAAAGGAAACAATTGATGGTTTTGGTCCTTTTACTTATTTGTAATATATGCTTTAAGATATAATAATTACCAAACACTTTAATATAATTTTCCCATAATCCCATTTGACGAGAAGAAACATTAAACACGTGCATATACGGATTTTATCGTTAGTAGTAACTAGTAAATATATTGATAAATAAATAGTAAAATCACAGAAAAAAACCTCTGGTAAACTGGTTGTTGAGAAGGACATTTCAGTTATGTTGTAGGATTTTAAAACGTTTATTTAGTGAAAAACTAGAAGAGAGCCGAGGTGAAATCCTGGCGCTAAGATGGATGGTGAGTAAACTCTCGTCCAGCACAGTAATTATTACAGCCAAGCAGTCGCCATTACAGTGCACTTAACTGCCGCTTGGAGCGCTGCTTGAGTGAGAGGTGGGAGTAATGAAACTCTCCCGCTAAACGGTACGACCTGGACTCACCACTTTGTTGTAGTGCCCTTTCAGTCTGGCCAAAATAGTAACAAGAAAATACTCACTTCGTTTTGTTAGTAAAACAGTATAGCAGTAAATTACTGATTTCACGTTGAATACTGAACAGATGTGACACAATGCAGTCGATGTTGACCAGTAGTAGTAAATTGCATTGCTTAGTTGGCTACTAACTAATAAAATATAACGTTAATCATTATAACTGATGAGAGCTGAAAATTACATATTAATATAATGTTGTTATATTCCAATGTTATGCTGATTACTTCGTTGTTAATTACAGTAGATCACATCAGTAGGAGAAAATGTGGTTGTTTTCGATGCACAATCATGTTTTTACGAGTGTGACAAAGAGATTTGGAAGTAGGATAGGCATAAAAGACACTGCTGCTACGTGCTTTATTATAAGGGAAAAGTTTAAACGTATACGTTTTATTAACTTTTTATAACAAAATACCTCATTATATATACATAGTGTCAAGATCGTTTATCAAAACCAGACGCCTTTGGCTACTTTAAAATAATTACTATTAAGAGGTTAGCTCACTGAAAATACAAAAATGTCTGTCAACTGATTTTTAGGATGATTGTTGTAAGGTAAAGAAAAACAATCACTTCATGAACTACCTTAAGTATCAAAAGTAGCTGTCATTTGACTAATATGACAAAACATTTTTCTAATTATTAAAACGTCACAGAACATATGCTCTTCTAAATAAAATGTTTGTATCCTTATGCATTTTTCAAATAAAATGGAGTTTAAATAATATTACCTATATTGAATGTTTTCAAAATTTAATATACCATCGTAATCTTTACAAAATTCACACTGCGTCAGGTCCAGCATCTTTCAGAAATCCTAGCGGTTCATCATCAACTAAATAAAATGCTTTACACAACAAAAGGAATATCAGACTATTTTAAAATTAAAGTTGATTTATACGTTTTTTTCACACTTTCAGGGAGCCTGTTGATAAATCTGACAACAACTTCTTGCTGCAGTAATGACAGTTTGTGATGCTGAGTTCTGAAGTAGTCGCTGTCCCTGGTTTCGTAACGGTGAACATCCCCTACGGGAGCCAAATTATATCTTTATCGTCAGAACAGAGAACCTTCAAAAACATAGTTCCAATTAAAAACTTCTTGACCTTACCCGTGATTAACGTGTGTGGCAATCACCTCTAAAAATAAAAAAATCTCTTATGCACTAGTGTTTCGGATTGTAATTTATATGTTATTTTCCATACATTCTGTAATTTGTAATTGTTTATTTCTATAAGATGGCATTTGGGACAGAAGGGATGATTTTTTCAACAGAATCGCATTTTGATTTGTATTTTAATTAACTTTTACCCATGCTAGAATACATTACACCTATCGAAAGAACAAGTCTTGATGGGTTGAAATTTCAAACATTGATTTTCAAGCTCAAGAACTTCAATAGTTGCTTTAACTGAGTTTATAAGCTCGGTATGTTTAATATGCAACTTTTCCTGTAGACTGCACTGCACACTAGAGTCCGCTAAATCAGACATGAGCACCTCAGATGAGCTGACCAGCCCTGGACACCGCAGTTCACCGTCGCCGAAGCGGGGGCGGTCTTGTTGACGCAGAGCTACATACAATACAGGAAATATGTCATCTGAGAACTCCGGAAAATGTGTCTGATTTAATGGTGTGATCTTATCGTACTCTCAAAATTGAGTCGAGAGTTCTCCATTGTTGGGGCGAATCATGTGAAGCGTATGTATAATGATAATTGATTTTGTTAAAAACTATACACATGTATTGTTAGTTTCTATGTTTCTATACTAGACATATCAACCGACTTTTACTACATTAGATTTTAATAAACAGTTATGTGTAAGTATTTGCTAAAGTGGGTATCAGGTATGAGAGTGAAATGGTATTAAACTGGTTCTAAATCACATCAAGCGTTATTATAATACCCGATTCCCTGTAGAGAAGCATATTTGGTGTCAGCTAACCAACCGTTTGAGCGGTTGGATTCAGCGGACTGGATTAATGTAAACAATTCATCATTGCGGAACGATACAGAGATTGTGTGAAACCTTCCGGGACTGGGAGGAGAACCAGAGCAATTGATCTTCGTGCAGTATGGATAACTCTTCTGCGGCTGAATCGCCGATACTCTCTCAACGTTCTCGTAACGTTTGGGGAAGTTTTGATTACATCTCATGCAAAAATAAACTGCCGCGTGTTTTGATATGTGGGTTCGTTCTAACATAAATACAAACTTTGCCTGGTAGGGTCCACTAAGTTTTAATGAATAAAGACAATCGAAAAAATTAAAAATAACCTATGAAATAATAGGTTTTATGTTTTTGTTATAACTAACACGAACGTCCGCTTTATAATGAAGATATATCACGTGGATTTCAATATAACGAGGAGTAGATTAAAATTAAGCAATGCAATTCTGTTTTATTGTACTTTAATGAATATAATGATCAATTCGTGAGGAACACAGAATTTAAAAAACCATAACTAATAATAATGCAATAAATAATGTTAGTTGTATTTAAACATTTAGATAAATATAGTGAAAGGTTACTAATTAATATTTTGTTACGTGATAGTGTGGTCGGCATTCTCATCGCGGCAATTAGTATATGTTACAATATTTAAGTACTAAATTAACTAAATTAATATCTGTAACTGATAAACCAATGAAATAAAAATTTAAATAGATTAATTTAGCTTATATGTTAACATTTCTAAAATATGATTTTCATTAGTATTTTGAACCATATATGCAACCAAAATGGCTTTCGACAGCTAAAATTTTTCTTTTAAAAATATAAAAATTAATTTACTATGAAACGTATATTTATAAATTCAATGAATGTGTCCACCTTAACCTTATGATATTTTCGGATATTTCCATGTTGCCCCAATAATGGAATTATGGGATCATATGAGTTAAAAGCATCCGTTTTCAAAATATTACCCTCCCTATGTTTTAGAGTTTAAAAATATATAAATTTACAAAATTTATTGGTGAAATATGATTTATCTTTTTTTTATAAAGAAGCTTAGATATTCCTACCACAAAAAGTAATAAAGGTTCACCTAATTATTTCAAGATTTCCAAACCAGATAAGGGAATCTCATATAAAGGGATTCTAAATTCAATCTATCTAAGTAATAAGTACTAAGAAATAAAGTTTTTAAATTTTTTTAACACTTAGCTAAATCCTATCACCGGATGGTCGCCATAATCAAACTCTATCTTGCGTATGTAAAAAAATGAAGATACGTGCAAGTCTAGTCTATGAATTAATCCGTTTCGAGGTGCTACAAGTAAAAAAAAAATTGCAGAAGAAACATTCTTCAGCCCTGAAGTGACAAGCTTCGCTAATGCTCGACCAACAATAATATCTTGTTCAGTAGAGTTTCATTTATAACTGAAAGTGATATACATATACAAAATTCGTATTGTTTGTTGTAAGGACTTCAGTGATTTGTCATATTTGTAGGTTCGCTGATAATCTCTTATAATCTTAAGTTCTAAAATTGGAATAACACTTCCTATTACATATAGTATGTGACATTTGCGGTGACTTATAGCCTACGTCACATTTGGGAAATTAAGAATACAACAACTTAATTATCATGGAAATGAGCAAACACTTGATGGAGTTCTTAACAAGGGTACTTGCATATTCTTTAGGAAAGGATACGAAATAATAGTAGTGAAGTAACTCAGCCTGAAAAGCATTGCTTTAATTAAGCTGACCTCAATTCAATCTAGTTGAATTGAATATTCAACACCCAATTAGCTATAGAATTGATTGAGATTTAACAGTAGTGGCTGACCATATTCTTTCTTTAATTAAAATCTGGGTATGAACATTGCTGTTACACCGTTAAATTATAGTAAAATTAAATCCAGGTAAATTATTGATTTGGCACTTTTTAAACAACAAGCATTAATAAGGATTAACAAATTTACAGGATGAGCATGAACAAAGCATCTGTCAAGTCATTTGCAATAGTAATATAATATTTGTCCTTTTCAAATATAATAAACATATAAAGAAGTTGAATGTATTGTTTATTATTCCACCTATGGCCAATACGGCATAGTAAAATCTCTTTATCCAGTTACCCTAAATTTGTAGTAGTAACGTTTAGCTAATAATTTGATTTCATAAAATGGTAAATAGTGTTGGAAATTTTTAACTTATTTACAATGTTTTTTGCTTTATCTCATTCTATTTTTATTAAATTTATCCATCGACAGTAATATTAACAGGATTAACAGGAGGGAAACAAGAAGCAAATGAAAATAGACATAAGCAATAATTGAAAAGATAGGGCACAGGTACCAAAAGCCATGCAAACAAATTGTAAAATTAAGTTTGGAATAGAGTGATATGTAAATTTTCAATACTAATCCATAAAATTTGTGACTAATTAAATTGTAAGTAAGTGTAAGTGACTAATAAAATTTTTATAGTAAGGCTGTGGAAGTTGTAAAATATATTTTTCAGCAAAATGGCAAGCAAAATAATATATATGTGAAAAGTTATGATCAGAAGAGAGCAGGAACAATAGAGAGATAGTGCAGGGCCTTGGGGAGTCCCGTGCGGAACACAAGCATTCATCTTCATGTAATATGGATCACACTTGGCGTGACGCTGCGGTCTCTGAAGAGCTGATCAGTTTGGAAACACATCTTTTAAACTTTCCTTGCTCAATTGAGCAACTGATACGAGTATTATATTTAATGCGTTCATGTTCATATTGAATTTTGTGTGAACATTTCCAAGTAAAAATCAGTCAAATAACCTGTTAAATATGATCAAATAAAAAAAGTGATCTACCTATATAAATTAAAAGAAATATTAAATCAAAATTATACTTTTATTAATATTCTATTAGTATTTTAGCACACATAGTTACTGTGACAGCCTGGCAGTTAAAAAATTTAACACTATTACCAAACTTGAAATCGGGAATGTATAAATTAATCATTATTTTATATAAGTTGATAATAATGAAATAAGTTAAGAAATATTCAAAATATTTAATTTTGTATATCTGATAGATCGACATTGTAAATTAAAATATCAACGAAGTGAAATTTAATGTAGTATCACATAGCCCACAATCTGTAAGAAATTAAGCAAATATTTTGCAAAGTATTCAACTATAAAAATCATATAAGATAGATATAGGCAGAAAATAAATGGGTTAGAATCGCTAAATAAAAAATGAAATTTAGTATTAAACCAATGTGAAATTTTATTACAATTTCGGTCATTCTTAAAAATTATATGTTAAAAAACGTATAGCAATACTTTTTAAGAATTGTTTTAACTTTTTTATTCCAAAATATGGTGTAATTATTTTATTCAGCATATTGTGCCAAGCAGACTGTGTATTTTGTTGTAATATTGTATTTGTGGTCATAATATTTACGTATAGTAAATCAAGCCTCTTTTCTCTGCTTATACGTCGACGTGTTTCTGTTTACTTTATGGTTACGTCTGTGTGTTTCTGTTTACTTTATAGTATTCGTAAGACTGTCTGTATGGTAACTGAAACAACTATTACTTTATTATGTCAAATGAAAACTAAGTTTATGCTTATTTGTTTACTAGCGTGTTACTCATTGAAGTTTATTTATAATAATACTTCTACAGTGTTTTTTATGAGGAGAAAGAAGAGGACTAAGAAGGTATTGAGTGAGTGGAGGTATGTTTGCACAGGAGGATGACAACAACTGAACCTACATATGAGGTTTGCTACTTTACAGAGTAGGCCTAGCCTACAGTGGGGTTTTTTTTTAATTTCTTTGTGAAATAAATATTTTAAAATTTACTCTACTGCTTAAAGCTCTGCTAATAAGTTATATATTAGAACATAGTTATAGTTTAAAACCAACTAAGACTACAAGATACCAATTTTACATAATGAAATTGATACTGTGTTAATACCTTTCGACTATCCGAAAGATAGGTTTTTTTGTGATTTCCCATGTAAAAATTTATGTTTCTCGAAAACTATACAGTATAGGAGAGTGCATTTCTTACTAAATATTCTCAAATATATAAATACAAATTCTAACTATATGTGTGGTTCTCTACGCCGAAGAAAAAAATAAACAATATATGTATAAAAATAAAAACGTATATTTATTTATAAACATGTACACAAAGACAGATATAGAAATTACATGGAGTCAAATGGTTGCCATTGAATCACACAATAATCATAAAACTATGAACTATTATTGGTTGTTTTCCTAATCACGGGTGTTTGTTTTTATAGCACACAATTTAAAACTAAATTTAATTTTAAAATATTCATTTTATGGTTTTTTTGATGTGGAAAATCTAAAGAATTACCAAAATTTACAAAAACAGTAAATAACTCAATTACCCTTTTTGATGTAAAATTTCTTTAAAACTTAAAATGATGGATAATGAACTACCACTCACAAAATCAAGTAATACCTGACTGGTTCACCAACAGCACTAAGTCCAGACCGGTGAACTCAGGGATGTATTGATCCTTAGTAAATTTGATTCAATCAAAACTACCATTAGACAAAGAAAACTCTACTATTCTGCTAGACACAGTTACGTATAAGAAGAAAATTAAGGAAACTTTGGACACTGGCAATAAACTATGCTAAATAAAGATCAAACTCATGTATTTAAACGTTAAAAAGCCAAAAACTTTTAGGAACATAAAACAAATTTTTTAAACATGTCAGATCAAAATCCACTTCTTATCATTCCCACAAGTCCCACACACGTATGACCTCCAAAATATTCACAAACCTAGCATTCCTTCTATAATTAGTTCCCGGAATTCACTGCTTAATGAAATATCTAGTCTTGTTAGGAAACTTGACACCTCCTGCAGAACGAACAGACTAACTTTATAAAAATTAAAAACATTTTTGAGTTTTTATCCAAATAAAGTTATAAAGTAAATTCAAAGGAGTTTGGAATTTTAATTTACAGTTACATTATTATTATTATTACAAATGCTTATGTTTTTTTAACATATTAGTTTCAAAAAGCTTTATCAAACGTAGTGGAAATAATATATAAATCTAAAGAAAAATTAATAACTTAATATATAAATACACTCCTGGACAAAATTATCGCAGCACTTATTAAATTCATTTTCTAAGTTATTAATAAATCTCTAACCATGCTGTAAAAAATATATTTAAGAGAAAAAGACAAGGAAAACTCAATAAAATCTGTGTATGGTTAGTGATGTCAAGATTTAATGAATAAAAAATTATAATTGAATATGAATTAATTTATCCATTTAACTACTTACGTAATTTAACACATTATAATTATTCCACTTTAGTTGAAAGTTAATTTCCCCTTATTTAGTAACGGGTATTACCCCCTCTTGCCTGAATCACTGCCAGGAGCCTCCTAGGCATACCTTCAATGAGGTGCTGGATATCTTCAATAGGTATTCCCTGCCACTCCTCTTTTACAGCACGTTCCAGCTCTGCAAGGTTTTGCTGGAGGTGGATTTCTAGCACGTGTTCGTTTTTTTAAAGTGTCCCACACATGCTCTATTGGGTTTAAATCAGGGCTTCTTGGTGGCCACTCCAGGGTAGTGATACCAACCTCTCTTATGTAGTCTGTCACTGCTGCGGCACTGTGTGGTCTGGCGTTATCGTGCATTAGCACAAACTGAGGGCCAACGAAAGGTGCAAAAGGTACAACATGTTCTTGTAGTATAGTCTCTACATACCTAGGAGCATTTAGAGCTGGTCTAGCTATTGTTACTAACTCTGTACACGCCTCATAATTAATTCCTCCCCAAAACATAACAGAACCACCCCCAAAAGGTACCTGAGGTGAGAAACAGGCCTGAGCGAAACGTTCTCCACGCCTTCTCCATACACGCTCTCGTCCATCCGGAGACCTCAGACTGACTCTTGTTTCATCAGTGAAGAGGACTGCCTTCCAATCCTCCACAGTCCAATTGACATGATTTTGAGCAAACCGTAATCTCATTACTCGATGCCTTCTGGTGAGAAGTGGGCCTCTGGCAGGTCTTCTGCTGCTCAATGTGCCTTCATGGAGACGTCGGCGTATAGTTCTACTTGTAACTTGGACATTTCGAGTTGTTCTTAACATTGCTTGCAGCTCTGTACTTGTTGAAGTACGATTTCTTAATGCGTTTAGCCTTACAAAACGGTCGTCAGCTTCGCTTGTAGCCCGAGGACGGCCCTGACCTCGCCTCCTATTGTCGCTCCTGGTTTCTTGAAACCGCTGAACCACTCTCATAACAGTTGTGTTGTGTATGCCAAACAAAGCAGCAACTTCTCTATACGAACGCCCCTGCTGTACAAAAAACCTTATTCTAGCCGCTTCTCTCGGTGTCAAGAATCGAGGCATACTGCTGTTGCACTTCCACCACAAAGTAAACTCAGGCGCAGACTGAGAGGAGAAATGTCATTACCCTGATAAACATTTTCAGTGAGTCACATTATGGAAAAGAGCAAGGTTGTACATGTCCACATAACACACTATTGGAATTCTGTAATCATTAAGATAAGATAATTACATTAGATAAGGATAACAACTGGCCACAATATCTCCTTTATCAAGCTAAGAATCCTGAGTAACAATATGAGACAAATAAGGTATTTTTATAAGTAATAAAAGAAAATTATTTAGTGCTGCGTTAATTTTGCCCAGGAGTTTATATATCAAGATTACGTTATCTTCAAACTTTTTTGACAATTATAATTTTTATAAACTTGACATACTAAAATTTCTAACCAAATCTTTGGAATAACTTTTAAAAGTACGATTTAATCACATGATATTCCATAGTGATTAATTAAATGGTAATTAATTAATTAGTTTTAATTTAAGCAGTGCTAAGAGGATTATAATTTGATTATTAAAAGGCCTTCTTAGATTACATATAAGGTTTAGTTGAGGGAATTTACATATGCATGCCTCCAAACTAATCAGTGTTACAACAAACCGCAGCGTAAAGCCAAGTGTGATCCATTTTACATGAAGATGAATGGCTTTATTCTGCGTGGGGACTCTCCACCATATCTCTATTGTTCTTGCTCTTTCCAAATCAAAAGCCTAGAGGATTACTCAGCTAGGAGCTCTATTTGTAAAGTGTTCTAGTGATTGTGATGGTGCATAAAGGAACTTGTGTTAGTGAACAAGCAAGTGAGGTTCTAAGTCAATACTTTTCAATATACCTTTGTGCGACGGAGTTTTAATTCCATAAAAGATAAACAAAATTTACAATAAGTGTGGCCAATATACATAAGAATAATATCATATACGAATAAATGTGTGTTATTTATTTAATATTTGTGTACCAGTACAGTATAATAGGCTAAAAATGTAACTTCATGCTTAGTTTTACTATTTGTAGGGTAATCCAGCAGTGCACAATTTAAGAACCGAAGAATCCATGTAATTTTCAATAATTAAATTGAAGTAACCTTAATGGTTTTAAAGTATATATTGTAAATATTATTGAGACAAACGCAATCATTTAATGTGTTTCAAATCAATTCATTTTTAAAGATCAATAACCTATTGATCTTATCCTATTAATAGTCAACTAAATGGTTTCCCGAAAAAACTTACTTTTTTGAAATCTTTTAAAATATTTTTATAAATATTTAGGTGTAAGCCGGCCGAAATCCGTAGGTCTGAATTTAGATCCTTGAGTTTCCAAGTGTTAAATTATGTAGTGATATAATTTATTGTACAGATAAAAGACAAAAACCTTATGGAAAACGAAATTTAACTGTCTTCTTAATGTTAAAATGTAGAAAACAATCTGTACAATGTAGGATATTACTTATTTTATCATTGTATGTCAGATGTGGCTTTGAGCAGGTTTTCCTTTCTCTGTTATTTTGGTATCCAAACATATTGAAAACTGTCGTCAAATTTTAGCTCAGGTTATAAAAACTTTTAGCATTTAGCCTGTTTACACATTGATTTACTCATAGAGTTTCTCGTCATTAAAGTTACTGAAATAACCAAAGTAAAATTGTTCACTAGCGCGCAGCAAAATCCCGTAGAGTGACACGCCCCGTCATCGTACTCAGTAATGCCTAATTAGAAATGAAACTTCATGCAAAATGTGAGGAGTAAATGTCAGTTAGTTCTCAGGATATTGTGCGAACAGAAAGACATATTTTCAGTCCCTTGAATTATAGGCCTCACAAACGCTCAGCCTTCCGAAATGTTCATAACGAATAAAAAAAATATTACCAGAAAGCATTTAATGTATTTTTTGAATAACACTAATGTTTTCAAACTTTATTTTTATACTGTTATCACAATTAGTAAATTTTATAAAACCTATTTATAAACAACACTTCTAAAAATTGATATGCAGACGTTTCATCATATATAAAAAAGTATTGTTCTCTACCGAAATCTACAAAGGTTGAAATATGTATAATTCTAATTCAGAACAATGTTCAGTGTCAAATGTT
Organism: Homalodisca vitripennis; assembly: GCF_021130785.1. NCBI lineage: Eukaryota > Metazoa > Arthropoda > Insecta > Hemiptera > Cicadellidae > Homalodisca > Homalodisca vitripennis. The sequence continues at coordinate 65,030,028 of NC_060213.1, forward strand.
GAGGAGTTTGACGATTAAGAAGTTAGAAAGTTTAAAAACCACAAATTATAGGGTAATTTCTCGGGCTAACATCATTGGATATGCATAAACTGTGTCAGTGGAAAATTCTTTAAGCAAAACCAAGCTTTAAATGATAAATTGTCTTTTCATTTATCACATTTCAGGTAGAACATTGAAATGGTTGTTTAATTTGATCCAGTGCAATGCAAATACTACTGCACTATAATATCAGATTCATGCTCTTGTACCTTACTTAGTAAGTATTAAAAGCAATCACTTCTGATAGAAGAGAATCAATTGTGACAAAGCTCATCAAAGTTTCATTGAAAGCGACACTTCGCTTTTAGCGCAGAACTTTAGAGTTTCCACCATACAATTGGTGGGGATTTCAGGATCTTCGAGGAGCAGCTGTGATACCGTTAAACGAGGTGCAGTGTTTTTGTGTTATAAATAATCAGATTAAATATTTTCTGTTCTTGAGTTAGAGCATTTAATGATTTTTTCTTCCATAAATATATGCTATTATTGAACTAATAAAGTACTAAACTCTTGACAATTCGTATTAGAACTAAATATGTTGTATTTTCAACGTCGCGATAATGAGTTATTTGCTAGCTGAGTATTTTTGGCAGTGGAAAATGATCCCTCCACCCCCACTTTTCTATGGGTGTCTTGATTGCCTTTCAAATTAAACTTTCCTAATTAATATTGTAATGAAAGGGTGCCCTCTTCAGAGAGATTGAATCCGTGACAGCGGACTTTCAGTCAGGATTGTCAAATATCTTATGCTTCCTGACTCATCAGAGAACCTTTTAGTTAGGTAAAGATTTCTCAACCAACGGAAAAATATTATTATTTATTGTAAAAATGCCATATTATATTAATAATGTGAAAATATAATTTATAAAACTTTTGGTTATTTAAACAGAGAATGAGGGAAAATGAAATAATATACGGAATTGGAATTTAGGACAATAATTGCTAACTGTGGAATATTGTTCTGTTGAATACGTTAATATTTATGATATGTCGTAGAGTCTATAAAATGTTGTCCGAAAGCATTTTCAAAGGACATTTGTTTTGTTTACTCTTGATTTTCCGTATCCGGTATTGTCAATCTGACACCGGTGCTGTAATCCTGCCATCCTAATTGCATGGCTGCGCTTGTACCACCATAGAAAATATTCGTGTCTATGTTGAAATGAAGTTTCATGGAAAATTTAACGTCAACGGGTGAAATTGTTTTTGAGATATCTTTATAAATTATAAACTAAAATTTTGTATGTACTAATTCATTGAAAACTGATAAATATTGATAAAAATGCTTTCTTATCAGCGTTTAAATAATAAACGCCATTACACTATTATTTTTAATCTATGCTTCAAATTAAGTCATAAACGAAAATATTGTATGTGTTGGGTTAGTCAAAATTACATTTTTATTGTTTGTCACACGTTGAAATCTCAAGTTCAATTTGTTTTAAAATGTATTTATTCTTCTATTTTATCATCGCATCGTACTCATGTTTACCGTAAACATAATTTAAAGATATTCGCTAACACTCTACCAAATCCCATATAGTGACATGCACCACTATCGAATTCAGTTTTTTTGGCTATCAAAAGAACAGACGTATAGCTTTTCTAACGCTCAGTCTGTAAATACTTAAGTGACAATTCAGAACTTTTTTGGACCATCTGGAATTCTAAAATTTTACATATAAAAGGTTAAAATATTTAATTCGTGCATTTAAAGCCATTTTCAGTATATGAAGCTGTTGCAGTATTCCTTGTATTCAAAAATATGTTTGATCAAAATTATATAATAAGGAAACTAAAAAGTCTCATAGAATAGCATCTGTTTCCTCGTTAACCTTTGTGGTTTTGAAAAACTCAACCACGAGCCAGTACCGTGAAGCACTTACCTGCATATGATTCATGACGGCTTTTCAAGCGCACTTGTAAACGTCTGCCACGCTAGACTAGTAACCCTACTAAAGTACGTCATTAGTGGACATCAAAGATGACGTCAACACAAGCCGGACAACACATGCTTCAAGAAGCACGCCGCTAACTGGGCTTGCTTGCCCCAATTAGTACGGTGATGTTAATAAACATCAAAAGTAAAAACGTTCCACCTAGTTAAAGGTTTTTACTAACAATCATTATATTATTATTATTACTACCACTTTACTTAAAGGAAATACGGTGTGCAAGACTTATCGTCGCAAAACTGTTGAATATTGTTTAATTAGAAGAATTTAATTATTATGAATTAATTATTATAAAATATTTTGTATCGTAAGAGTTATGATGTATTTTTCATTAAAACACAAACCAGTGTTTTATAATAAAATTTCAGGTTATTCTGTATAATGGCGCATCCTATAACGAAAATAATTACGATAAATTATACTTTTTCGGCATAGCAACATCTTTAGTTGTTTCAGTCATAGGTAAATATGTATATTCATCAAAGAGATGCGTATTAAAAATAAATACATGAAGTTATCACGTGGTGAGGGAAGTATCAGGTCAGATGTGCCAATCTATATACAGACCGATATTGGACGGAGTGCCTCAGGGATTCTGCTCAATCCCACTTCTCTTGCCGACATGTTTTCTGATCAGAAGGTTATAGAAACGACGACACCGACCTATATCACTACTTGTTGCATCTCTTGGAAATCTTATATGGAAGCTACAGTACTAAGGTATGGTATTAGAATTAAAATTAATTTATTATCTGGGTAGAATAATTTTACAAACAGTAACTGCATATCTCCGTCGTCAAGGTATATCATAAATTAATAACTAAAACTTTTTAATGTAAGTTTCAGCCAGTTGAAAGCTTAACCCATTGTAGGATAAAAACTAATACAAAACTAAAAAAAAAAAAACTGAATAACAAGTCTCAAAAGTGATTGAAACTTTGATTTTACATGTTATAAAACAAAACACCCGCATATGTCACCACTCTCTTGACGAAGCTAGATATTGCTTAGAGTTTGAAAAGACTCTCCAAACCGTGTAGGAAACCTGTTTCTATCTGTAAGTCGGAATTGGTTATTTTTGAAAGTTTTATACAACTTATCTTTACCATATAAAATTGCTTTTAAAATATACAGAGAGGGAAGATTATGAATAGAAATATTACGAAAAACACATGATGATATGACTTTTTTCACATTCTGTTTTGTTCAATAAAAATCTCTGTAAACATGGAGCCCCTCACACCTCCTTCGTGAAGGAAAACATCCGTTAAACACGGCGAGCAAAATCTCTTGGCCCTTCAAGGAGTATATTTACCTTGAAGAAAAGCTAACTCAACTCGTGTTATAAATATAAGGCAGCCAATTCAACTGTCAATTTTGATCTCGAGAAACTTCACGGTGGTGAATTCTTAAATATTATGGAAGGAAAGTACATTTTTAAGCTTATATCGCGTTAAAAATTTAATATTATCCAAATTGAGTAATACATCATTTGACTTTAGTCAGTTTAGAAATTAATATATCGTTATGTATATTCTAACTTTTAAGTTACAATGAGGACTTCAGAATAGCAGTATTCTATCATCCGTGCAGAAAATCGGGTTTATGTGGGATATGTCTAAGAATCAACCCCTGTGACTCTCCATATCATGGCGGAATAAACGTCAGAGACAACGTAAAAATGTTGCGTTTTTTGATAAGTATAGTTAACCTATGTAACAGGCACACATCGATACTGTAAATTTCAAGCTTTTCGTTTAGACTGCCTTGATCCGCCCGATCACAAAAATCCCAAAGTCGGCTCACGACGCTCAAGGGTTAATGTAACATGAGATAAAAAGACAAAAATTGTATTGCTTTTACCTAAAACCACATTAGTATGGCATCAGATTTCTTTTTTCAAGACGTTTATACACATATGTCCGTATTTTTATCACTAAAAACAGTAAAAAATAACAGCTGTTCATATTATAGGGATACTAAGATTGAGAATAGGAACGTAATTTTACAAAAAAATTATATAAAATAAATAGTATTTTTGGTTGAACGTTAGCAAATATTCAACGGTACGTTAACCCAGGTACTTCAAAACATCGTGGCTGTACTACTTTCCTGATATATCTCATTATGTTAAAATAATCAGTTTTTATAGTTATTTATACAGAATGTCTGATAGAATATATCCCTTATTTCAGGTGTTGGTTTAAAAAAAATATGGTCAAAATAAAACGAACAATAAGCACAATTAAACTAACTATATAAAAAAGAAAAAAATAATCCTAATTTTTAAGATTATGTGACAATATTTTAATTGAACTACACTTTGCCGATATTTTACAGGTATTTTACCTACTGGTATTGTAACACAGTAATGTGATTATTTTTAAAATTGACATTTCTTGAACGATGTTAATTACCTACTTAAAATTTGGTATTAAATGATGATAACTGTAAATAGTATAATACTTTAATGTTTTACTAAATATACCTACAATATAAACTGTTAAAGCATTATATACTTTAATAGTTTAGTTAAACATAGTTTGTATTAGTATTAAAAATTCATTGTATACAGACTGAAAAAAAATCCCAGGGATTTTTTCTTTTAATTTTATATATTGGTGAACAATTTCCGAATTACTAGTCATCCGCTACGATATATCTGGAAAAAATGTAAGGGATGTTTATAAACGTAGTTAAAATATATGATATTCTGGCTGTGCTGAATTTATAAGGCAGTATCCATGTATATTTGTACTGAAGGCAGACAGTCGATTCACAGCCCGGTTAATTCAGGGTTCCAACCTGACGTCTGATGTTTGACCTCGGTGAACCTTTACTGACTTTACCGAAGACCACACAATAAATAACCTTCCTTGGGCAAACTGTTCAATAATATACCAAACACAGTACGCAATGTACTATGATCACTATGATGCATATCATTATAACATTAAATTAGGATGGAATAAAAACGTGTGTGATTCCATGTATTAAATAGATTTTTTTATTTTTAAATTCAAAATATCAATTCAGAATATTAAAAACGTATATTCTAAAACATTATATATTTTGTATTCTCTCGTAATATCAAACTGTTATAAAACTTTTAAGAAATACAGTGTATATTGTATAGTTTAATTTGAATCAACTAAACAAATGGGGTATTTAACACTCTTTATGCCTTCTACTTGTACTAAAAGTCATAGTGAAAATGATAATGTGATCCCTACAGTACCACTGGTCACTCATAATATCGTGCCAAATGATGCTGTGCCTACTACTAGCAGCTGTGAAACAATAATGTTAAAGTCTTTAAATTTGAGATTGTAATCCTCATGTATACTTCGGGTTATGTGCAAACAGTGATTCAAAAGCTTGTTTCAAACCTATCCTCCTTAACAAAGTCCCCTCTTTCGTAGACACTGTCTGTAGATTCAATAAATTTGTGAGAAACAGGAAACATTGGAAAACTTATTCTTCGAGCAGACTACCACTCCTTTTACACTGAACAGTGGTTTTTAAATAGGATTTTGGATACTTTAAATGCTGCTAAAATCAAAACCTTGTTTTTACAACAAGCAGGTCAAAATTAAGTTCCTTTCTCATGAGAGAAAGATCATGGTATTTTTTATAGTGATCCCTGTTACAAAGTCCTGTCTGTAGAGGGCTCAGTTTGTAGATTCAACACTTTTTTATGAACAGGAAGCGTTGGAAAACTTATTCTTCGAGCCGACTACCACTTCTTAAACTCAAAAGTAAAAAAAAATATTGGATTAAATGCTATTATAATCAAAATCTTGTTTAGTTGCAATAAGCATGTCAAAATTGAGTTCCTTTCACATGAAAGAATTCTGGTGCGCAAATGTAACGTTACTTCGGCGTTAGCAAATTAGGTTTAAAGCGTCTTATTTTTATGTCCAAAGAATTATTATTTTTAATTCTGGCAATTTTTTTTGCAGTCCGGCCTATTTAATATAATACGGGTAAATGTACACCACAAACCTTATATGTTACTTCATCCATCGAGGTTTATTTTTACAATAAAAATATATCTTCCTCGATAAATTAATGTAGTAAGAACTTTATGAGCTATCATCGCATTTAATACTTCAAAATTAACGTGTTACTAGATTCTCTCATCAATTCGTAATGCAGAAATTAATCGCAATGCAAACTAGGTTCGAACTACGACAATCGCTGTTACGCAATCCGTCTCCGACACACTTCAACAATTACAAGTTTAATTGACGTAAGTTAAGCTGTTATAGACTAGTTGTGTAAAGTTGGCGACTAAAGGAGGCGGCACTGCATGGCGTTAGTGACGTCACCGCTGTATAACTTTGATGAAGTGAGCGACAATCCTGATTCGCACGCTTTGTGTCTCATTGTGGCGTGCCGACCCGTGTGCCCTATAACCGGGTCGGTTCACTTCTCCAACTGTGTAAAGGGCACTATTCACTCCGATTAACAAGTAGGTTTGATGGCGATGTATGTTAGACTTGTTTAGTGCCATTGAGTTCTTCAAACAAATGATTACTATCGTTTAGTGAAGAGAGAAGGAGGAACTAAAATGGAAAAAATTATACTTTATTTATATACCACAACATTTTAAGTTTTTAAGCAATTGAGAAAGTTATTTGGTGTTTTAGATTTCACTGAAATACTCTAGTAAGTAACTCTACCCGTTCAGTGGGATAATGTCGGCCCATTGCTATCCTTTCTTGGCATTCAGCTTCGGCACCCACACCTCGTGTATCCAGCTGATTCGCTGTAGTCACTTCTCAGATTTAGCCTCCACGATACATGCAACTTTAAAAGCTGTTATGTCGGATTATTCATCAAATAGCATGCCTATGTTGTTATTGAAACAAAAAAAAAAAAATCTTTACGAGTATATCTTAAATATAAAAGTATTCCAAATTATGGAACAACTTACTGCTATTTCATGTAAAGACAATGCTTTTCAGATTGAAAAACGTATTATATTAAAATTAACACTTAAATGTCCATAAAATATTTCACGCATATAGGTTTAAAAATATAATTTCATTTAGAAAAATGAGATTTCGTTGCATTTCAAAGAACAATAAATAGGTATTTTGTTTTGGTCGAATACTCTAGTGTTTATTCATGGTAAACCCATTACAAACAAAAATTGCACAAATTGGTAGAAAAACGTGAATAACATAATCAATAGTAAGGAAGTTCAAAATAATTATGATTATAGTACAAAAATAACTTGAATTAATAGCACAGTAATAATAATTTAAATGCAGACGACGTAATAATAATAATATATTAACAACGTATTAAAAATAAATAATATATAACAACAATATAATAATAAATAATATAATAACAACGATATAAAATCAATTAGATTTAATATTAGAGTAATTCCTTATGGTCATAGCATTATTCTTAGAATATACATTGTATAAGCGTAAACCTTTTAACGTTTTGTAAAGTTGTTTGTAACTGTAAACATGTAGTTAAGTAAGTTATTAAATATACCTAAACTTCTTTGCACAGTAAGACTTTATACTTTCAAAAAAGCTTCGGAATAAATAAATTATTACTATTATATTAAACTACTATACATATTTTTATCTTCTTACTGCTTAAACTTGATGTATATATTGCTTAAAACCTTTATATGGTATATCCATCGTTAAAAAGAATAATTGATAACGAGATAATGCATAAAAATTCCGTATTAAATATATACTAATCCATCAAATCCAGCTATAGATTTTATACTGGTTTCACAGGTTTGCCTTTTACATTGCTCCTACCCCTCGTTTATGCCAAGATTTTAAAAATTAACCTACCTTGATATGTGCGTTTTAACATTATCTTGGTAATGCTAACATCTTGGTAACACATTCTTGGTTTGCTTTAGGCAGTAAGAAACCATGAATTTATCATTCGGACACTCTAATCACTGATTTTTCTGCAATTCCATCAACATTATTTATTAGCAGTACTCCACTTCCTATTTTTTTACGTCTCCTTTTAATATAATTCTATTTTAGGAACTGTTACAACTAAGAAATGTAATATAGATGCCCTTTTTATCTGTAGATCGCCTATAAAGATCCCTTATCAAACAGTTAACACAAAACAAATTTTAGTAATTTCAAAATGATCTCAGAACATAAATTCACTTTTCCTGCTTAAATAAATGTAGTGCTAATAGTGCAATGTCATTCCCAAATAGATGAGGTGTAAAAGCTGAGCCAGTATCTGTTAATATACTTGCAAATATTAAAAAGTTTTATGTTTTTAGTCATGTGCTCAATATTCTAGACGTAAAGTTTCCAATTTGGAACACGAATGGGAATCATATCTAGTATTTTTCAAAATAGCATTTTATTTCTGCGGCCGATCCACTTTTGGCTCTACGTCGTTTAATTTAGGCACCCACTCGTTCCTAATATGAAACACCAATGGTATTTCTAGCTTGAATGTTCCTACTCAATAACTGCTATGCAACGTATTCCTTCATATCGTTTACGGTTCTTCTATCATAATTACGCGTGAGAGAAATGTAATGACATGAAGTATGGTATATACAATTTCAGTGAAATTTAATGTACTTCTAGAGACTACTGATGTACTGTGCACTGGAAAACAAGTGGTGCTGGTCTCGAAAACTGGTTTACCATACGAACAGTTTCAGTTATCAAAAAGGCATAAACGAATAAGACGTAACTGAATTTAAAGTATGAACTCTATAAAAAAAGTGTTCGCGTATTTCAGTATCCAAATTTTGCAAATTGGGAGAGGAAAAACAATTAATCAAATATCAGTTGAATGTTAGTAAGTCAACACCTGAAAGAAACTGACTAGGTAAGATAAGAAATGAAGGTGTAATAAAAATAAAATTCCCAGGATTCGTGATGACAAACGTTTTTATTCCGCCGAAATCGTTTGGCTCAGACAACCTTGCCTACAGGTGTCATTGGTATAACCATCTGATCAGAAAACATGGCGGCAACAGCCTGGGATTGAGCCCGGCCCCTGGGGCGCCCACTGCAATATCACTCCGTAAACACGCAGCCCCGCTCCGATACACCGAGCTCTCTATCACTTTCCGAAATGCTCCCTTTAATAAATAATGTTCCCAGGATGTTCGCGGAGTAACAGGGTTATTGGGTTTGGTGTGAGAAACTTGATGGTGCATTATTAACGTGTGACGTAACAGTTGGTTTCCTTGTGAACGTGTTGATTCATCTTTGGAATAATTGAACTAATTAAACCATTAACGTAGTAAAGGGTGTTATCCAACTCAAATTATCGAATGGGATAAATCTTCCTCCAGTGGATATTCATTATATGAATATTTTTTTATGATTTTTGTTTATCAAGTTAACTCAGCTATGTACTTAATTTTGATAAATATTGATGAACAAAATTATCTGGTCTGATATTTATCCATAATTACAACATAATCCTCACTAAACAATCGGTAAGTGACAAGCTACACTTAAAATTACTTATCATTGCAAGTTGTACTAAACATAAAACTGTTTTATATTATTATTTCCGCGTTTGTAGAATTGATCTCGTTGCAAAAACACTGCCGAATATATATATTAAAATTTCTGCTGTCAGTATCGAACTATGTTTTGTATTCCAAACTTTGTCATGTCTTAATATTTCAAGATAATACTAAAATTTGTGTTGGTAAAAGTAATTTGATGAAGTAAATGTAAATTATTCCATATATTTTCCTAAATGCTTTCAGATTTTATGTGAATTTTTAATATACGAAACTTTTGAGCTAGAATATATGCGAAATTGATATGTAATTTTTATTTACCCCTCATGGTGATGATATGTTGTATGAAATTAATATTGGATATTGCGAGTGAAGAGCATATCGTTCCTTGAAATGTAAAACTAAAAAAGTAAGCACTAAAATATGTTGAATATGGCCAGTTGTTTTTATGAATGTTGAAAGAGTTTTATTAAATATTGTTAAAAAATAAGAAGGTAAAACATGTTTTATTTTATCATCATGGGTATTTTATGAAACACATACAGTACCTTCTATAGTGACTTGAACAAGTTTTAAATTTGGGTCGATTTATAATCAAAAAAGTTTCCAAGTTTTAGAATATTTATTACCGATTGAATATTATACGTTCATTAAATACTTAAATTTGTAAAATAAAAAAATATAATTAAACGTAACCAAAACTCATTGTGAACCCAGCCATCGGTTATTGTATTTGAAACTTAGTCCATTGAACTTTGATTAAAATGATCAATTCATATTATCATTTAATAGGGTTGCGTTAATGGAGGTGTTCAAGTTATCGTCAAAGCTGGCTTACATTGTTGCAAGAGCTAACGCGATTGGCGGTCACTGGGGACGTGAATCAATCAGGCTTTGGGTCCACTAATGGCGTAAGCGCCCGTCATATAAGTTAAAGTAAAATGTAAAAATAGTTTATTTAATCAATTATTTCAGAGAACATATACTGATTTCACCTTGGTTTGTTTACCATTCCTATAAACCAACTTTGAGATATGTGCATGCTAATAATCGGTAAAACAAGTATAACAAGTAACAAGAAACAAATGCATTTGATCTTTTAAATACGTCTAAGGTTGGTTTTTTAGGTATACGTGTGATATGAAACAGTCAAACAGAATAAGATTGATGGAAAAGAAGTCCCTAGTTGTTGAGGGTGATGCCACGTCCATCCCGTGGCGGGTCTCTGGGTTTGGGGCCAATGGGGGAGAGAAACCCTGGAACGTATATCGGCCGATCGAGTTCTCATGCGGTTATTTGTGACTTCCTGATTATCTGAGACTCTTCTTGGCTGAGCGTTAGCGAGAGGGGCTGGAGAAATGTCTTTTCTGTCTGTCTGTCTGTCTACCCGCACAATATCTCGAAAACTAACACGAGATAAGCTAGAATTTTGCACAATCCTCATTTCAATATGGGGAATACTGAGTTTGGTGATGCATGCGTGTGATGTAAGTTTTGGCTGAGCGTTATTCAATAGTTTTTCATTAGCATTATATATAATCTTATCCCATACAAACAGAGTCCATTCGTATGAGCGTATATATTTAACACTGTGTTACAAACCCTAATGTAATTAGCAAAAACATGATTGTATTATATGGGAAGAAATCTCGAGAAACATGTCAACTCTAAAAATTAAATTTTACAAGATACTTTATTTATACATGGACAAGAATGTCCGATTGTGGAGTTTGGCTGAGCGTCTATAGAGCCTAGCATTCAGTAGCCTGACAAAGTTTATCTTTTTATTTAAGCATTTCTTTTTATCACGTGGCTGCCTGTTTATCAGTCAGAAAGACATCTCGAGACTGCAAATGTGGACTACACATTTTGAATGTAACTTCAGAGAAGCCTGTTAAGTGACTTGGTGTGTTGTTTTATTATATTAGCGCGTTTGTTTCTTTTAGCTAATAATGTGTGTAGCAGTGTTGATTACAGTGATTTAAAATAGCTTTTATGTTGAATTTTGAATGGAGATGTACCACTTGAATAGAATCTAAGAATCATAATAGAATCATAATACAAACCAGGCATAATAAAATCATAATAAAAGTGGTTTCAGTAAAGTCTTTATTTCTGAGTACTAAATTTCCTTCATTGCCTAGTAGGAACATACCAGGAGGATTCACTCTGGATGGTGAATTTTTAGGTGAGACCTTTTAGATGAAACTTTAAGAGTAGCGATGGTCGAGCGGTCTAAATGTTGGGCTAAGAATTTAAGTTACAGTTCAAATCCTCTCCGTGGCAGTAACATCAGTACTGTCGACCTTTTAATGGATTGAATTTTCCCCTTATTTGTTCAATAACATCCTGGCAATGGCCTATGGCTCATAAGGGTGGGAAAATAGAGCCTTAAAAACAATATCGGCCTCTGCTTTTTCTCATAAAAAGAACCTACGCTGGATACAGCAAAAATCCATGTAGTTGCTATATCTGGGCTATCCCATCCATGACTAGTAGTGGCACATCACTAATTACAAATTCTGAGGTATTGTAATGGAACTGTGGAATGATAGGTTTTACTACTCCGAAGGATAACGGTTAGAGCTAGCATGGACATGCCGTTGAATATCCACTTTGTCTTTAAAGGCTGAACCAGTGCTGCCTCCCATTCTTCTGAGGTGGTATAACTGACAAATGGTTTCAACTTGCATTAAAAACTAGACATAAAATTTTACTAATATTGAAAATTATGAGTTTAGCGTATATCTTTCCTTCACAGGAAAAACTTTTTTATAAATATTCAACCAGTTTTATTAATTACTTTCCACCATTAAAGAGAAGATCTCAGACGCTCCATTAAGAGGAGGTGAAAAGACAATTTGCATTTAATGAACTATTCCCTCCATGGTTAAGTTATGTGTAGGAAAAGCGGGTTCCATTTTACGATGGCTATTATGCTATGTACTGGACAAGGTGACAAAAAATAATTGGACTAACAATTATTATTATGACTGATGTGATAGTAGAATCCTTTTAAAATATCCATATTTTTAATTTAGTCACAGGATTATTATTACTCTTAATTAATTTTTAATTAAGATTTTGAAGTAATATTACTTAACATACAACATTTCTGCTTTCCATTCCGTCTACTTGTTTGTAAAATTACGTTAGCAAATATGTACTTATTATTATTACTAGTCTTCTAAATGTCACTGAAATAAATACTTTTTTCTTAAAGGAATCCAATCAGTTCGACTCATCAAACGCCTCCAATTCCCTTAATTGGTGACAAATTGCTATTAGAAGCTGGGCAAAGACAAATTCAATAAAGTTTTTCGCGAAGAAGGGCAGGAGGGTGAGAATACATGGCCGGTGATTGAAAGGGGTGGCTTGGCTGATTGGGTCAATCAAAGGTTTTTATGTCTCCCTGTTGTCTACCTCCTCCCCTTTCTCATCCACCCCGCCTTCTAAACTTATAGAAAATAGTGATTAGGGCTCGTAAAACATATCTTCATTTTAGTTTGCCATTGAATAGGGCAGATGTTTTTCACTATTCATTACTGGTTATATATGTACTATTAATTTAGTTTTAATCGAATTTGAAGTAATACTACGAACTACATCTGGATTATGTTCTTGAAAAATGTATCAACGCCTTTTAACTAGAAAAGAGTTCGTTATTTCGGGTATACTAACTCAAATCGTGACAAACCTTTTAAAAGTAGGTTTTTATATATACACATATTTAATTGAAGTAAATACGCGTCCATATTTAGCGAACATGTATCATTATGTAGTACAGCCAATATGATGTTTCATAGTCAAGCGACCGTGTAGACAAGTCTCCCGAAAATATAGCATGACTTTGTAGTGTAGTTTGAAAACTACGCGAGGTTGGAAATTAGCTAAAGTGATTTACACATGTGTAACGTATTCTAAGTATAAGTTAATACGCTAAGATTTAGCTCAATAATATAATTTTGTATACTTATCACCATAACAAATTCGTTTATGCGTATTTTACTGATTAAACTGTTATCGAAAAAACATTTAAAAACTATTCAACAGAAGCCTTAATTGTTCTCAGATAGAATAAACTACTGTTTTTAACACAAATCAACAGCAGTATCCATGCTCTCTTATGATAATTTGCTAGATGCATATATTTGAACTTGTTTTTGTCATGATTCAAAAATAAAAGTGTAACACAACAAGGGGGTTACATGAAGAGTGGAGACCATATTCGCTGTCACACATCCTAATAATTAATTCTGCATGAAACGAAATAAATAGATTATATAGGTAGGGAAATATGTATTAACAAATAAAATAAATGTATAAGACAGAGAGTCTGACAACAGTCTAATTCAAAGACATAAACATCCTCTTATCTTCTAAAACTAATAGTTTCTTCGTGTAACGAGCGATGAGGATGCTTCCCTATCCAGATGAGGATGCAATTAGGGAGCATCCCTACCCGCTTTTAAAACTAACCCAGTGACACTATCCTTGTTTCTTTTTTCCTTCTATAACATTACTACCTTCGTTTTACACCTGAAAATCTGATAGTAATTTATTTTAAGGTATCATAAAGTAATCCTCATGAGGATTTACTACGGGTTGTATTATATCTGATAGCAGAACCTTCACAATGTACAGCAAAAACCTGTGTGAATTAAATCTGGGCAACCGAAAATATATCCACGATCGGCACCACAAATTTTGAGATATTGGGCTCTGAAGGATTACTGTTGGAGTGGTTAGGCTCTCATATATTAAATGCGTATTCATGCTTTAAAAAAATGGAGCATCCGGTACCCCTTCACTTTTTGACTGGATGAGATTGAAACAGAGCTATCCTCTTCTTCATCTCAGGTAACCAGACTAATGTAGTACCCTTTATTCTCCTCAGAATTGCCTATATCCACAGACTTCATAGATCCATACTTAACTCGCCACACTGGTAGCATAAAGGTCCTTTGAGGGCAAAGTGTAATGAGGAGTATCCTCTTCTCCTTGCTAAAAGTGAATAGAATATCTGAAGAATCATACACAATGAGATTAAGTTTAAATGTTGCATAAAGTTTGTAGCGTTAATAATTCGACGGTGTAAGAGACTTAACCTAGTATGATGAATAATAACTGTTGTAGAATATTCACCCTCGCCCTTACGTTTTCACAGTTGAGACATTGCTTTGGAGATATATAAATTTCACCTACAGCTTATTTTGATGGATTTAAAAGTTATTTCTCTCCCCCCAAAATGAGGGATGGGGCTATAGTCAAGAATTTGAAATATGATGACCCATTGAGTCGTATTTAGAATTACACATCTACCAGAAACAAAAAGCACTACTATAATCTACTGAAGTTAAATAAATTAAGTTAAAAATAAGTTAAGCTAAAATAAGTTAAAACTTAAGTTAAAATAAGAACTTTTATAATAAATTTGAAGTAAATTGAAATAAATTGGTAAAGTCCTTTAGTTCTGTTCTAAATTGTAATCAGGATAGCTGTGCACTTTTTAATGACTGAAATGACTTGTATTTAAGTTGATTTATACAGTTTAATTCATTTTACTGTATGTATATTGACGATTGTATGCAATTTGCTTAAATTTTGAACGAAACAAAGTTTTATTATTATTATTATTATTATTATTGAAAAATAGAAGAAGTAAAAATAAAGAGATATATAAAAATAAGTTTCCTTTATAAGTACTGATAAGATTAAAAATGTATATTCATTATAGTGTGTAACAGTAATAATAATAGTGAACAAAATGAACTACTATCATCTAAATTAGTCAACAACATATAAGATTATAAGTTTCTTTTCGCACTAGCGTTGTATATAGTATCTTACTGCCTGAGGAGCCTAAATAAGACAAAAATTTCACAAAGCACAGATTCATTTGTAAAAATTACAGACATTTATAACAGCACATATATTTTAACCTAACTAAAACTGAATTAAAGGGACATTAGGGGCACAGGTAGCAATGGGTCGGCAGCACGCAATAAATTCCAAGAGAATCAGCAATATATTGGCGGGAGGGAGAAGTGATTGGGTCCATCAGCGGTTTTTATGCCACCCAAGCACAACCGCGCCCCCGCCCATACAAATTGAGGCCACCATTTGTAATCTGTGAGAGGAAAACGTTCTCGCCTGTTATGGAATAAGAGAAGCCGTTGCATTTGAATCGTGCATGAATAACGTATCAGCACCGCTGAAGAATCTGTTTGTGTTCTTCCTTTATTATCAGACACTTTTCTGAGTTCGTAGAGTCATAAGTTCCACTGACGCTTAAAAATGACGGATCAATGCTGTTAATGTAGATTTAAAGTAAATAATGTTACAACAATTGTCTAGACAAAAAATTTGTTACAACAATAAATAGTCACTGTTTATACGTAAAGTAGAATAATTTAATACACTGCGAATTTTTATGGGGGTTTAATTTTAAAAGCCACCTGTAGTGAAATGATCTAGTGTTTCACTGCATACGAACTACTCTACTCTTGTTTAATCATATATTTATGTAAGATGTCTCATTTTAAGATCTTATTAGTAGTATACAAACTTTTGTGGAATTCATACTATTAAAATATTGATTCGATGACGCGCAAAACTGCTTGAATGTTTTTGATACCCAATAAAGGTTTGATAAAGGTTTCAGTATTGCAATAGTTACTCCGTTGTTATCTTTAATGTTTTAGTATATTACTGTTATCATTATTGTTATTGTTGTATTATTATTTTTTTATTACTTATTATATCACTACTTGTTATTGTTATTGCACTATTTTTATTGGTACCAACTTTCGTTATGTTTCTCATTGTTTTAGTTTTATCTTGTTATATCTGTTTATTTCACTATGTCGTAGGCATGGTCAATTGCTAAACTTGATTTTTCATATTATACTTTTTTTTATGATAATTTATTACTGTTGCAGTCATCGTAAGTATTGTAATTTTGCAAAATGGTTATACCGTGGGAATGTAAATAAATAAATAATTAAAAATAAGTGTGTAAACTTTGTAATGCTCAAATAATGTTTTAATTAACTCAAGATAACATTTAAAAATATAATTTAACTTATAGCTACCACCACAGCCAGATCTAGTGGAAAACGGGTATGAAACAGGATTTGATCACCTATTGTTCTTAAACTGTCAAACATCTATATTCTAAATGTAATAAAAGTACCTGTGCTGTTTATCCATACAGATTTTAAGTAAACATTATTTAATAACATATTATTGTTTAATTAGGCATGGAACAAACTAATATCAAACGTAGTAGTTAGCAGGTCACTAATAAAATATCAAATTATTATGAGTTTAATTTAAGATTCGTAGTTTACTTAATTTACGATGTTATTTTCGATGTTCAAAAACATCTTAAATATTCAACTCTTCTTATATTACTGGGATATTTCCGATGGACCCAAACTTTGAACAGGTCGACCAAACTTTATCAATCACCATTCACTTGCAGGGAGAGCGAAGTGCCTCGGGACTGTTTTGTCTCCAGCTCCAACTTGCTATCAAACACAAATGCTATTAAACCTCGGAACAGAGCTCTATAGCGTACTGCATTCAGAGCTATAGCGCATTCAAACTTATCTCCCAATCTGTCCTTGACTGATTTAAGTTATTAATGATTCTTCTGTGGCTTAACTCATTGTTATTTTGTGAAGGTACTAAAAAAATGCAATAATTACTAAACCACTATAATAACTAAGACATTAGTAGAGATAAACTATATGCCTTTTATTGAAGATGTACTTGATGTTGCTTACGAGCTTAAAAACTTATCACTCGTAATGGTGGATTTGATACCAGATTTGATTTATAGTATTGATACGAGAGGTCATTTTCTAAATAAGAACAATTTTGTAATGGATCAAGATAAACTTTATATACAGGGTGTTCTGAAAAAAAGGTGCCCATAAGTCAGGGCGTGATTCCTCACATCAAAATAAGAAAAAAGGTCTAATTAACATAGGTCCGAAAATGCTTAGTTACCAAGTTATACAGGGTGAAAGATTTCGTCTGAATTTCAGTTCCCCTGCTGCAACGAAGCCCTACGGGTATTTGTTGGCTGTTTAATTAAGATGTACAATTTAGCGTACTTTATGTAAAATGAACTGAAAAATTGAATAAAACCGTTTCCAGACCTGTAGCTACAGTAATTTTTAAGATATGTGACGAAATACGCGAAACTTGGTCCCGAAAAACAAGTTACATTTAGGTTTGAAGCAGATTTACTATGTTAAATGTACAATAAACACAAAATATTTTTTCACGGTACTTGTAGAAAATTTAATTTCGAAGAGAAAGATGTAAAATAAGTCTATAATAGACAAACGCAAACTTTAAAAAATAATCCTTAATTACATACAAAACGCATGAAAAATAGACAAAAACTGTTAAGCTCTCTACAAATGTAATATTGAAATTAAAACAGCTGTTTTATTAAAACAAATTAATGAGTTACTATTATGTTTTATCAAGTAAATATTTTTAACAATCATACATTATCATACATAAAAAAGTTATCTGAATTATCATTCAACAAAAAAGTTACACTTGTCCTAAAAAACTAACCACGTCACAGTAGATGTTTTAAAATGTTTCCCCTCATTCAAAATACAAGCATCCAGCCGTCTTCTCATAGACTGCCGAACTCTTTCGAAGATCCCAGGTGTCCTCACGTATCCTTTGAATCACGTTAACAATCCTTATTCGCAACTCTTCTATGGTATCCACAGGCGAGTCGTAGACAAGCGTCTTTAAATGTCCCCCATAAGAAAAAGTCTAGAGGATTGAGGTCAGGTGACCTTGCAGGCCATGCTACTGGGGCTCCTCGACCAATCCATCTGTTTGGATATGCTTCATTTAAAAATTCTCTTACTTGTAATGTGTAATGAGCTGGAGCTCCATCCTGCATGAACCACATGTTGTTGCGTGTGTATAGTGGCACATCTTCGAGTAACTCATTCAGATTAGTCGTCAAGAAATGTAAATAATTTTCACCATTGAGCGTATCAGGTAAAAAAACTAATAAAAATTTTATCACCCAGAATAGCAGCCCATACGTTTATAGAAAACTGATATTGGTGACGGTTCTCTGAAATAGCACGTGGATTTTTCAATTGCCCACATGTGAGTATTGTGGGTGTTAAGAATAGCCATTCTTGAAAATTTTGCTTCATCAGTAAAGATAATGTAATTTTAAAAAATGTGGATTTCTGCACCTTGGATAAGCCATTGGCATAGCTGAACACGAGGAAAGTAATCTCGAGGCAAAAGAGCCTGGACCCTTTGATAGTGATAAGAATGCAACTGCTGCTCGTGTAAAATCTTCCAGACAATTGAAATTACTAACACCGAAAATCCAAGGCTAGTTCTCTAGTACTTCTTCCAGGATGATTCTCTATTTCGTCCAACACGCCCTCCTCCAATTCAGCTGTACACGTTGTACATGGCCGTCCTGATCTACCAACTTTTCCAGATTTAAAGGTTCCCGTCTCGCTTAGCCTTCTATGAATGGAAGAAAACATTTTTATGAGTCGGTAACTGTCTATGAGGAAAATGTTTCTGATAGAGTCGTCTAGCCTGACGACTGTTGCAATGTGCAAGACCATACATTAAATGCATGTCTGCCATTTCCACCATTAGTGTACATAATATTCATATTACCTGCCATGATGAATAAGATATTATTAGCTATCAAAAATTAACTTCAACGGCACTCGCACTAACTTGTATTAAAGTACAGATCAACACACGCACTTAATGAGCAATGGAAAAATAGCTGCTTGTAATGTTTATTTAAATTATTATAAAACAATGTTACATTGTTAAAACATATGTTTTAAATAGAAATTATTTTGTTTCTCAAATCAAATATTTTAATAAAACAGCTGTTTTTAATTTCAATATTACATTTGTAGAGAGCTTTAACAGATTTTGTCTATTTTTCATGCGTTTTGTATGTAATTAAGGATTATTTTTTTAAAGTTTGCGTTTGTCTATTATAGACTTATTTTACATCTTTCTCTTCGAAATTTAAATTTTCTACAAGTACCGTGAAAAAATATTTTGGTGTTTATTGTACAATTTTAACATAGTAAAATCTGCTTCAAACCTAAATGTAACTTGTTTTTCGGGACCAAGTTTCGCGTATTTCGTCACATATCTTAAAAATTACTGTAGCTACAGGTCTGGAAACGGTTTTATTCAATTTTTCAGTTCATTTTACATAAATTACGCTAAATTGTACATCTTAATTAAACAGCCAACAAATACCCGTAGGGCTTCGTTGCAGCAGGGGAACTGAAATTCAGACGAAATCTTTCACCCTGTATAACTTGGTAACTAAGCATTTTCGGACCTATGTTAATTAGACCTTTTTTTTCTTATTTTGATGTGAGGAATCACGCCCTGACTTATGGGCACCTTTTTTCAGAACACCCTGTATATAAACTTAAGTATCACAAACTAAATTATGAAAATTTATTCATTTCGGTCGTGGTACCACCTTTTAGATCCCATGATCACAGAACTTACTAAAAAGGGAAATACTGACCATAACTACGCTTACCAACTAGAAATTTCTTCATTTTTGAAACACAAATGGAAGTTTGATTGTACTAAGTCAGGGCTGTATGGTGGATGATCCCGTAATTCCCAATAAAACTTGCCTAAATAGGCCGGTGTTCTTATCGGGACGTGAGGCCGAGCATTATGAAGCAGAACTATGCCACTAGAGAGCAGGCCTCCCCGGCGGTTTCGAATAGTGAGTCTAAGCTTCAATAACGTTTCACAGTGTCTCTCTGCACTTATTGTCATTCCTTGCGGCAGAAGTATATGAAAAGTATGACTTACCGGTGCCAAGTCAATCGGTTTTTTATTTCAAAATGGTCCATGTAAAATGATGGTAAGAGGGGAGAGATGTTTAACCATAATATGTTGATTAAGCATCAAGGATGGTGTTATATTGTCAACTCGAATTAGTGATTAAATGTGTTTTCATTGTTTCAGTATCTTAATTTATAACTACTATTGAGAAAATATTCGCTTTTTAATATATCAATTTCTTAACAAATAAAACCAGCTCTGAAACGTACAATTTGGATAAAAAAGGGAAAATCGACGGTAGAAGCAGTTATACGACTTGTCTAGATGATTTTAGAGACGCTACAAAATTCTAAAACAAGCCTTAAGTGTGTTTCTAGATATATCTCAAGCATTCGATTGTGTTTACCACCTCACGCTGATTGGCCAACTGGAGTATTGTGTCTCTTTAGGCATAGTTAGTTTTTTTCACAGATCTCAAGTTGTTAACACTTCAAAACATTTTCATTATTCCATGAAGATGAGTTATAGATCGAGGATCTATTCCTAGTCCTACCCCATGCAAGAATCAAGCAGTATGCTAATGATACGACTATTTGTTTAAATTAAAATAACAAAAGAATTATTAGATCAAAAAGCCTTTGTTGCAGTAAACGACTTTCTGTCCAGCATTTTTATATCCTCAATCTAAAAACAATGCTTCAAACAATTCTTTTTGCGCTTGACCGTGAATCACGTTGGATGATTCCAAACTAGAAGAGGTCTGTCTCTTGAAGTGCCTTTGAATTTACCTTTATCAAGGTTTAATAAGGAATGTTTATATCGATAATGTTTGCTCCAAATTAGCTTCAGGCATTTATGTTATGAGGTCTCTAGCCAAATACTGCCCTATATTTCTCTCAAGCAATACAAAAGGCAGAGAAAACTACCAGATTGGATACACAGGACGATAGTTCATGAACGTAGAACAGTTTGATAAATAAAATTAAAATTCACCTATGATCAAAGTGTGTAAAATACGTATAAAGGTCTGTTTAGTGTTGAACGCGTTTTATAGCGTAAATGAGTTTATGGCTTATAATTAAGACGCCGCAAAATCAGAAGACTTATTCCCAATTTGAGGTGGGAAAAAATTGGCGATGAATGGTGCAAAGTGGGAGTGTTCCAAATCAGCCATATCATCCAGTAGTAAAGGTGAAGAGAATCTTTTATCTTAACCGATTTTTGGGATCCCGTTCCGTAACAAAGAGACAGACAAAATTCATTTTTTTTATAACCCATGGTGGTGGCTACCTCAACTGAGAATGATATGTGTATTGATATCTAAGACAGCAAATAAAATATAATTATAATTATAACATAGTTTAAAATACTATCTGTGTATTTAAAGATATGTTATAAAACATATATTACGCAGTTTCACGAATTGGAAACAATTCAACATACCTATACGATCCTCTGATTACGAACATCCTATTCACGTAATTACATGCCTAATACTTCCTGTAGGATTGATGTTTTGCAGCTATACTTACCTAAAACAACCTATACTTACAAAGTAACATTAATACGAAAACTAAATTTAAAATTGACTATGATTGGCAGTAACTAAAAATTTTGACTATAAGTAATATTATTATAATTCCTAAAAATGAATTTCACACAAAAATCACATTGGATTAAGCTGAATACATTTAATTTGAATTTCTAGATACATTTTTACATAAATAAATATATAACCAAAGGCTACTTTTTTATGAGGAAACTTCCAATCTAAAAGCAATCAATACTTGAAAACTTTGAATTGCAGTTTTTGAA
The DNA here is from genome assembly GCF_021130785.1 of Homalodisca vitripennis. Lineage (NCBI taxonomy): Eukaryota > Metazoa > Arthropoda > Insecta > Hemiptera > Cicadellidae > Homalodisca > Homalodisca vitripennis. The sequence continues at coordinate 65,052,198 of NC_060213.1, forward strand.
GAGAAAACTTTATGAAAAGTAGTTAAACTAAATCTAGTCGGTTTCAATTTATTGAGGTTCCACTAAATAATGTCATAGAGCATTTTTATAAAATTTTCTTTGATCCAAACATCACTGACTTTACTGTACGGTTTTTTGTAGTAGGAATAAATACTGTCAAGACGGCGGACAGGTATAAAGATGAAGTTCAATTCAAGAATTATTTGTGCAGGTCTGCTGGTCCTATTCACGGAACGCACTGGCCCAATTCCGTCGTTCCCTCGGAAAAATAGCCACTGTTACGAAAGGCACCAGCGCAGTGCTAGACATTTCTTACGTTCTTCTAGTGCATACCATACTCAGTAAAATATTGTATCTAAATATCTTTTTATACGTTTTAATATTTATAAAGTCTATTGCATTTCATACGTACGATCATAGTCAAAAACAGTGAATGTGCTTGTTAATATAAGGATCAAATTCCATTATATGACCCAAAATCAAAAATTTTTCAGTGCTATTTAAAAAATATCATGGGTAAGGAAATAGGGAAACTATCAAACATCTTATCGCTATAAAGATAACGGACTTTTAATTACCAGGCTTCGAACACTAGGTATTTGTATGAAAAATATCTATGGCAATTTACAATATTTAATTGTTCTCGAACATTTTTAATAGGACTTTGCCGGGGCCTTTAGGTTCAGACCAATCGGGGATTGGAAATACTTTCTAATCTTGCTAAAAAATCACAAGATTGCCTTTCTTGGTTTGAATTAACATTTCAATAATCTTACTAGGTATTTGTGCACAGAAAAGGTTCGGGAAACCTATAACGGAATTTCAATCAATCTAAGACATAGAAAACAAATCCACCAAAACCCCACCTCCAATGAAAATCAATACGGCGGTCTGTATAATTTGCGACTTTAATACAAAACAGTATAACTAATTCTTTAAAAAAATATTTGTCTTGTTCTTAAATATAAACCCTATTTCAAACCCTACAGTTTAGTTCAACATGTATACTACATGTACTTATTTATCTACTGTATTTGGCGTTAATAAGAGGTTAATCACACAGTACTACTGTGATCATGGGTTCAGTACGGTAAATAGGTAATATGCCTACTAAAAAATAAAAAATTACTTCATATATATAAACTAAGAAACCTTTATGCCTTTTATAGCACATGTCGGTTTCCAAGGTTAGAATTTTAATCATACAAAAATGACTAGGTAACTGATGAAGAAGAGGCAAGGCAAGGTCCACATGGGTATACAAATATAACTTGGTTTGCTCAAACTCTCTGCTTGACCGTACTAGCTAAATCCACAGGCTAAGCACCAAAGTTATCTGTAAAAATCATATTAAAATTCTGATTCCTTCATTCTTAATACTTGGAATGTACGTTGAAATATTAAAGTAAGTCAGGGAGCATTAAGCTATGGCATCTCCCATAACGTACATGTGACAATAAGAAATTATATATTTTTTATTGTCTTCTTATCAAGTTTGTGTCGATATCTGGATTTTTAAATGGTGATATTCAATCGCACAAAACCTAGTGGACTGATTGGGATGAAATGTGGCATTTACATAACTTACCTGCAGATATAGCAATCAAATATAGGCATATTTAAATTCCAAAATACCTTTTACAATGTTTTTAAAAACATGTTTACTGTATAAATATGCTATATTTTTTAAATCTGATTTTGAAGACACACACGATATCACATTGCTTTGTATTTTCGCATGAATAAATATAACCTTTCGTTGTGTTATGCATATAGTAATGATAAACAGTACCGTCTAACTTTTATTACAGTTGGCAGCAGTGGCGAATTCAAACCAGTTGGTGTATTCTGGGTTTTTTTTTTATAAAAAAATAATATGTACATATAAGGTATTTGAGTTTGGTTCCGGTAGATATTGCGGGACATCATATTTATAGTAGCCGAAGGAACAAATACGGAAAGACTGAGCTTTAACATGATGCAACAAACCATTTGTTCTGTGACTAAAAATTGAGGAAACAAGCGACCATAATGAGTTCGTGACTATAGAAAGTGAAATAACAAAGCGATAAACCAGACACTAAATACAATTTCGTCATAATGATGAGAGACTCGATACTGATGAGGATATAACTCTTAGGCTGAATGAAGGAAATAGAATGATATAGCGAAATGGGCTGGGAAGCAAGAACATATACTGTAATGTATCAGTTTTACTGATATTTATTCTTCTGAATAATGAGTACAGAGGGTACAAACAAAGACATTGATAATGGTAGTCCACTTAATAAGCATAAATCACCTTTTACAAATAAAACCAATCGTAAATAATATTAGTAAATCGGAATAGTCTGAAAAGTTCATGTCTTAGCGTGTCTGTGTGTAATCTACATAGGTTTGTCCTCACATTATCTCGAAACGAACCCGTTTATCATACAGTGATAAGATTATCACCAATGTATCACTGTTCATTAAAGAGTAAGTCATAGCCAGAGTAATAATTGTTCACTCTACCGCTTAAATCCGAACAGATGTTTAGAAATGTATTATATTCTACCTCCTCAATCATAGTTAGTTGAATTGAATCGTTTCCATTATGCGTATATCAGAAACTATTATCCGTATACAAGTATCAAAAAGTAACAGACCAAAAGTAAATCTGTTTTGTAATTGAAGCAGGAACTGTAGTAACTCAACTTTGTTTTTTGGGCTGTCATTATCTGTCCCAGCGATAAGCGCTCTATCTGTGATAAGCGAAGTCTGCCTAAGATAAGCGATTATCTTTACATCATTTTAGCGGCACTACAATTCCGTCTGTTAGTTTTGACGGTCATTTCATATCTGCGTCTTATTATTCCTCTGCATATCGAAATGATCTTCGTACTTTTAGCGGGTAATAGTCGTACGTTATTAGACTAGAATTTTGTGAAAATTCATGGAGCACCAGCGGGTAAAAAATTGGTTTAACAAAGTCTTCTACGAAATCGAGTATCGGCCTTATACGGTTGAAAATTTTGCCATTACATGTCATTTAATGTGCCAAAGAATAATATTGCATTTCATATTTTTATCGTAGACTATTCGGAAAAAATAGTAGTACATGGATAACGGAAAAGATCAAATTCAACTAACTGCGCTTGAGTAAGTAGGTTAAAATAAGTTTCTAAATATCTGTTGGTATCTGAAATACAATCGCACCATTGGTTGTCTTGGCGATGGCTTCTCGAAGCAGCACAATGCCACAATACGAGGCTGGGGCTGTCTACCTCAGTGGGCCCTTACAATGGCGAATTGTTGCTCTTCAATCCCGAGACCTCATTCATCTCTTCTCTCGTCCGTTACCTCACCGGAGGTAGCCTTTATTGAAGTATTCGCTTCGACTTTAAATATTTTTCCATCGCAACGTCATTTAAAATTATCTCCATAGTAATATTTTAATTTGGATGTAAAGAATTCTTTAGTATTTTGGTGTTCATTGTGCATACGTTATGGTTTCTGATCTCAGGAATATTTATTTAGGCTTTAAATTTATTAAAAACATTAAACAAATATAAATCCTCACAACAATTATTTAAAATTTGAGGATCAAAATCAGACTAATACATTGGAATAAGCAATGAAAATATGAGTTATTTACGCGTACAAAGTCTGGAAACTATTTATAAAATACGAAAATGTTTGTTCTTAAATATTTAACTTATTACGTTTATAATTAGGCAGATTTTATAGAATCTGTGTATTAAAAAATACAGTTCTGACGAAATTCCTAGGAGTTCTTTAGCATTTTCTCCAATTCTAACCCACAACAACCATAACCTCCATAACCTAGTAATTTTACACAACAAATAAACTAGTAATAAGTAAATATTAACAAAAAAATAGTTTCATGATAGTAGTTCTTGTCATTTGTAAAAATTTTTACTTGACAGTTTCATAATGTAAACCCAAAATGGCGTGTTTAAAAAAATGTTGATTAGCTATAAACAACTTTTGTTTCTACACGTTTTTACTAAATAATCTGGTTTCAAGATTGTGTACATACACATTTTGGAAAAGGACTGGTTGTATATACACAAGTTTTAAAGTACTTTTGAAATATATGTTTATACTTATTCATATGATAACTCCTAAGGCTTTTTCCAAAATAGCGTCCGATCATAACCTTTATAATGATATAAAAACACTGAATCTATATTAGTGATAATATCTGACAACAAACATTTTGAATTGATTTGCAACCAAGCAAATATAAATGTTTTCAAACTAATAAATATATAGTACTTAAAACTGAGTACTGTAGTAAAGTCTCAATATGATGTTATTTATATGTATTCAAAATTATAAATGGAAAGACGATAAATAGAAATTCTAATCTTATCTAATACAAGTAAAACCTATACTGACTGCCATGAACAATTGTTATTATGTTTTTTGAAATAAAATCATAATTGAACGGTAATAATTATGAGATATTTTCTCAGATAAATAAACAGCGTAGTCATAGTTTCAGTTAAGGTCTTACAGCGAAACCTTAAATAAAAATAGAAATAAAACAGCACATTATTTCCTCACATGTACTTTAAAGAGAAAACGGGTAAGAGGTCCAATGTTTTTCTAGTATTCCCCTACCCAAGTACCCCCACCCAACACTCTTATCGCCAAGCATAGTCGGTTAACTCTTTCTTCCTCTATTTTTACCGTTTACGAGCAAAACTTTGATTATCAATTAGTCTATGGGCATTCCCTTTAACTTAAATTTTCTGTATAATCTTTTGTCGATCTGTTACAATTTTCACAACATGACCAATTCCTTGGGATCAGACTAACCATTTGACTGACATGTCTGTGTCAACAAGAGCGATCTCACATTGCGTTCAACTGTCACATTCGTTTTATCAAGTTACAAAAAGCTGCTTCGCTACACGACACATGACCGCCGAAGGATGATAGTTTAATTGTTGCTATAATATTATGGTCAACAAAGGAACTATCACGAAAGCACATGGTGAAGTTTCACATAGACATTATAAACGAGATGTTATTGTTTATAGTTTTATACCAATAGCATTTTTGAAATTGCTTCTTTAAGTTCGTTTTATTTTATTTTTTGATTTGTATTCAGTCTGTGCGGAAAGTATTAGTTATAGTAATGACGTTTTATCAATTTTAGAATTGTCCCGATACGTTGTTGTGAGTTAGGCATTCTGCAGTGTACCTATCTGAGAATGACGGCGATGGGGATGTGGACCCTTTTTATCAGCCACAACCTGACGTAACAAATCAGGAGATTCTAAAGACAGTTTAGTAAATAAAGATATCGCTAAAGTTGCTAATTTTGGGCGGGAAACACGCTACATTTGCGCTGGACGTGGGGCAGCTCTGTGTCCGGTAAATAAACCTGGCAGTAGACTATACCAACACCGTTGAAAACTCGGCACTTAAAGGGCTAATGCTATTATATACATCCTAAACCTTTCGTCTAAGCCCGATGTAGAATTATCTAATTAAGTAACTATTTACCTCACTTAGTTTGTTCCTCTTTCACATCTCTGGTTCCGAATCCTCGTTGACTTCCAATCCCTATTAGATTTCTTACATAAACTTCATTTGATTTTGTATCTTTTAATTTTGCGCTCACCGTTCTTTTATTATTTCCACAACATATTTGTTTCTTGCACCTCTGCTTTCTTCAGCAGCTTTTTTTCTCGTCTTGTCCCTGGGATTATTCCAATACTTCGTTGGACCTGCTAATATTCATTTCCAAATTTACAGGTGTAAGAGTTCTTTTGATTTATCTCCTCACTCTATTTTCCTTCTTTTCTAGTCGTGGCTAGTTTCGGTGCCGGGTGGACCAACCATTTATTCCTATTATCATTGGTTCTCTATTACCCTAATTTTGTAGCTGTTTTCAGCGCTGCGTCAACGCTTTATTAGGTGATACACATTCCTGGTTCTAACTCTTCAATAAAACTCAGACCTACATCATTTTATTCTCTGTCATTTCCTGCCTTTCGTTATAATCAAGCTTATTCTATTTACTTCTGATTGCTGCAACATTCCTCTCTGAGGATTCCTCCCGTGGCTTTAATACTTTTGCATCAGCTGCAATGTATTCTCAGTACTCCACTTCTTCGTGTGTGCCATCTATCTTTCCTGCTTAGTCATATACTATTGCTTTTCTACTCTTTGGACTCTGGTTATCCTGAAATTTGATCGAAGAATGTCTTCTCAAAACCATTAGATTCAATTCACTTATTTCCTTTTTCAGTATTTTTTCTCTCTTGCTTAAGGATGACCTCATTCTTTACAGTTAACTTATCTTTGTCTTCCTTCTTTGACTTAGTTACTGGCTGTGTTTTACATACTCGAATACCAGTAAGTAACGCTCAGAGTAATAACTACACTTATCTTTCACCGGAAGGTCGAAAATAATATTCAGGTTTTTCAGATGTAATGTTTTCTAAGTTCTCTTTTACCAATATATCCAACACTGGACTTTGAATTTACACACACAACCTACTAGTTCATAACCCAAGAGCCAATTTGCATTGTAAAAGCACAAACGTGGGTTTTCTTGCAACGGGTAGAGGAATTTTCCCTAAGAAATAAATTGACCAGGGTCGTGATTCGTGACTTAGGCGTACCAAAACGCTTTGGTATGATTTGTTTATTTTAACCTGGTTTGTAATTATGTATTAGGTTAGTTCTTTACCTGAAGAAGAGATCAGATTGCAGATCTCGAAACGTAGTGTAACTGATTTCTTGTTTCACTGATCAATGGCAAAGTGTCCGGAAAAATCCTGTTTCCTTCACAGTCCCTAAATATAATTTTTCATGGAGCATCTTGGTATTGAATCGGAGTCTCTCTAAAATGAGTGTAAACTTAATTCTTATAAGGCTTCATAGGGCAAAATCAGATATTAACTATTGTGGATATCCGATCTTGTTATCCACATCAGGATTTATTGGGCTACATTAATTAGATTTTTCATTGGCGTGGGTGGGCGCGTATGTTTAAATAGTATTTGACCTTACTATTTAAAATATATATAAATAGTATAAAACCTTACCTACGACTTCAAAGGACTTCTACAACAATAGTTATTCAAATATTATTTCCAAAAGGGTTGGTGTGTCTCTATGCTGTCATTTTCGGTAGCACTAGTAGTACTAACTTATTAAGAGGGTAATACTTAGTGTTACTTTCCATGATACTTCTGATGCAGATAAAAATGGATTGAAGTATAAATTTTTCTTACAGTACATTAAGACCACTTTTACACGAAATAGCAACGTAAAAACATGTGATGTCAGACTTTTACAATACAGTTTAAATAAAAATCAATTGCTGTAGCTACAATTTTATGTGACTCTATCTTGTGTGTATGTGACTAATTTTACAGTTTGTTAAATCATTTAAATACAAATTTAATATTAAATACCATATTGTAGTAACTTTATCTGTGGAGTAATCACCTCGTTTGACTACCGCACATATGATAACCACTTATTAGTGTTCTGGTGGTTAATGCATTAAATTAAACATTATTATTATGTTAATTAATTTCAGTACAAGTAAAAGTAAACAAGGCATTTAGTTATGTATCAATTGATTTCAATTTTAATTGTTCAAAACATATCACATTTATTGCACAGGATCTGCAAATATAAAGTGCTGTCATTTCTATCCTGTGTATTTCACATTCTGTATGTATTATAGAACAAGTCCCGGGGATCTCAAACTCCTGTGACAAGGATGTTGTGAAATAAGGAGGAAGCTCCGAAACGTCCTTGTGGTACAAAGGCACCTCGTGCAAATCCGTGGGTTTCCTCACTCACATTGTGTAAGCGCGTGTATTTACTTATCGATTTAATCCCTCATAACGTCCGTATTCCTAACGTTATGATTTCATAATTAGGTTAGCGAAATATATTAATGAGGTAATTGTTTATATTGTCATACTCGGTGAGCAGCCACGTTTAACAATGTTATATAAAGTCGTATAAACAATAGCTTAGCATGCTATTGATTACATTAGCCGGAGCTTGGTGCTCTTATTAGTTTGTAAATTGAATGATAATAATTTACATTCAAGTAAAATAAGTAATTTACACTAAACATTTGTTTTGAAAGACCTTACATGCAATTATATTGCTTTACCTAATATACGAATTGTTCGCAACATATTTATGTAAAGATTATTTGGGTTTATTTTGTTATCAAAATTTCCTGTCTTTCTGAAATAAATCTTTGACATAACAGAACTATTCGCTATTAATACTAAAGAAACTATAATAACACAAAAATAGTGATAGACAAGAACCATATTCCTATCTTCAAAAATACTATATCACTTAGTTAGGCGCTAAAATTGAAAGAAATACTGGGTTTCAGTAAATTTAAATTATTTTTACTTAGCTACATGTCACACTGTATTACAAGTTACAATGCCATATATATATATATATATATATATATATATATATATATATATATAGTTTTCTTAGGTTTGCTTAGAAATTGATTTACTTAACAAATTTCTTGATGCCATCATTATTACTGATAAGAACATTATACATACTAGTATTTTCGCTAACATTTATCCAAATCACATATAGAGAGATATGCAACATCACCGAACTTAATTTTGTACGTATAAAAATTTAGTTCTTTACAATATTTAAAGTATATATAACAGTTCGTTCTTCAGATAACGTGTATACATACAGATCTACAGAAATTAAAAGTTTCTTTACATTAAACAATGAACATTTATTGAAGAAATATTTCCATATTTTTAATAGACAATTGAATAAAAGGAGATCCTAGTGTATGTTTGTATTTAAATCATAAATAAAAACTATTCTTTTGTATATAAAACTTAATGAACTTCTAACTTTTGCACTAAAGGTGTGACTTCAAGTCATTTAAACAATTCAACAATTATAGGTTTTCACTGTATACCACATTGTAGAAACTGTTTATATGCATGGTACAAGGAGATAATAAAATCAAATAAAAATTCTTTACTTAGCTCACAATCTTTTATTTTCAAGTAGTCTCTTAAAAAAGAATGGCAAAGCCGGCAGGTCAAGTAGACTGGAATTTCTCTGACAAAGCACAAGAGCTCTCCTTCACGACAAAGCCATGTGACTGCACACTATCTTATGTTGTGGTAGACTATTGACTATTGATCTTTAATACAATAGACTAGCGTCTCGACGGTATTTCGATTCTCCTGTCATACTGATGACTGCTGCATTTCATGCATTTCTAAATAAAGTCAGTTCTAACTGTTTAACTACGTCAAGAGTCGAAGATTACAGGTCTGGATTAATATTTTGGAAACAAGAATGGTTTCAAACATTAACAGTGTTACTTTGTTATACATAATCTGTTAAAAATTTTATGAGTCTAATAAAATTGATGTAATTAGTAAGACATTATTCACTCAGTTTGTGGCTACAATAAATATATAGTTTTGAAGATTTTCATACCGAACTTGAAATACAAATTCGAAAGTCAAAAGTCAAGAGATTACGATTTATGTATAACATTTATGTATAAAAAGATATCTTAGCAATACATTACTTTGAGAAAACTATTTAGTTAATTAAATGTGGCAAATAATTAACAAATATTTTATGCCTTAAATTAAAAATCTTTCGCTAAATATCATTAAAAGGATTTGGATGGAATATTTCTTCTTTCTTTTTTTTTAAGTAATATAATATATTTCTGAAGAAAAATAATGCACAACTGTCGTAAAACCATTAGGTGTTAATAACGTAGTCTTTAATGCAACAATTAAGAGCAGATATACATATACGTATACATTGTTATATTGATATATGTGTTATAAATAAAATCAGAACACTGCGCTTTGTTATCGTCTTCAAATACGTTGTATTCTTTATTGTAACAGTATAATCACTAAATGAGCAGGATTCAAGCATGCCTTGAAATTTGCTTACTGGGTGTGTTCTTTTAACAATAAAATTTTTACAACACTGATAAAACTAAAAGTCTGAAAAACAACCTTTTTAAAATTAACTAATTAATTTTAAATGTGTTATTTTACACTAACTTTATTGATATATTCATCATAAAGATCTTTACCAATTCCATAATTACTTCTCCATTGAGTGAATAATGGATAAGTATGATATTTAAAAACTGACTAGATGTATCCTATTTGATTACATTTCAATTTGAAGACATGTAGAATTAAATGCAGAAATAATAAATTTTACATTTAATTTTTTAAGAGTAAGGTAATTATATGTATAAAATGTAATTTTTGAAATAAAACAATTTCGACCGTCTTAATAAAGTTTAAGTGGGTTAAAATTTTGTTTTTAAAATTTATGGCAACGGAGGTCAAATACATGCAACGGAGGTGAAAGAGATACATGCAAAAATACATTTAAAATACTGATGTTTTACTTTTTAATCACTCAATCGTAACACATAAAACCAATTTAAAATAAAAAAATAGTTTGTTGCTTTTATTTACTGAGTCTCTAAATACTTCCAGGTAAAATTATCTTATATTCATTGTTTTTGAGACTGGATTAGTAGCCCACAAGCATGAGTTCTTTGCCAAGTTAATTACACAACCACATTAAACTTGTGTTCTTTCAAAGTTTCCCTTGATGAACAAAAGCTTCCAAACTTGGGAAGGTAATTTGTTTCTAACTAAGTTTTACAGGCTCTGCGTCTTCACACTATATCCAACGTGTCTTTGAGACAGATATACTAATTATCTGCCTGTTCACAGTAGCTCTGAAACCGTTAATCACGTTTTCTTGCTTATTTGCACACAACGAGCGCTTTTTGTTTCATTTTAGCCGTCTCGTCAAATTTAGCATCGTGAGTAGGTTTGTAACGTATACATATTCACATGTTCTTTAAATTCGGCTATTATGAAGTAATGGTTTCACACGGTTTTGAATGAACATTGTAACAAAACTGCGCTAGGCATCTGAATTAATTGTACATCTAAAAAAGAGTAATATTGTGGGCGATATATTGAAAAATAATACAAAAATGTTTTTTATTGTAATATAATGTAATAATTACTGTATGAGTTTAAGGAACAAGGTTTTCAATGCGAGTATTTCTACATATTTTGTATTTACCCTGTTATATTATAGTGAGCAAAGCTCTGAAAACACACACTGGCCGGTTTTCGATTTTCTCTACAGATCATTAAAACTGGTATTGCACCTATCGTGGGTTTCACAAACACATTTGGGTTCTATAATCTTGTTGTATTAGTAAAGTGTCACCACACATAACACGGTTGGGAAGGGTTGTAGGTGTAGGAAGGGTTGGTTTAATATAAATGTTGAGTTTAGCTTTTATGCAGCGTCTGGAATGTAATGATGTGATGCTGCTACAGACTTGACTCCTGGAATCTGGAGTCATCTTCATCTGAAGAGTTTGGAATAGAGTCGATGAAGGATTTACATAGTTTCAACATCAGACAACTACACTACACAATATATAATACAATGTAATCCAGGTGAATTGGCATTCTCATTGTCTCATCAATTGTGCACCTGATAAGAAAATGAGAATGGTAATTTAAATAGATTACACCTTTTTATATAGTTTGTAATCTAAGTGATTCTGGCCACGAAACGATCTAAAGTGTTAGTTTTGAGCTTATTCGTCGTCGATTTCCTTTCATCTCGACATTTAAACGTTTACGACAGATTCCTGGTTTCAAGTCTTCAGAGAATAACTCAAACTTCAAGAATTTCAAATTGAATCAAACCTTTCCATCATAATAACGTTGCATGTAGAATTCTTTTTATTGGCCATCCATATATTTTACAACAGTTAGTAGCTATACCCCATTTCAATTTTCTTAGAACAACAACAGAGACAAAATTGTTTTAATAAGAAATCAAATCCCATATAGCAGCTAAACGGAGTTGTAATCGGAAAAACATTTTCATTTTCAGCTAAGAATCATACATATAATCTGAAAATGCATACCCAGCCCAACCTTTTTTTACGCCTTTAATATAAACATGATGATATGTTTACATTTAATTTAAAATTTCTCTTTTAATTTCATGTACGAAAATAATATATTATTTTATAGTAAAACATCTGTATTAAAAAAAATATTCTGAAATGTATTATAATGTATTCGAAAAAAATATTATAAATTTTATGTTTTCATTTACTCTGTCTATCCCTGAACAATTTATAATTATTTACTTAATTTCTTAATTTAAAAAACATTATATCGAAACAATGCAAAAATATGGTTAAATATTTTGCAGCTGTTTAAATTTGTTAGAATTAACATGTTCAGAAAGTGGGTTTTTTGCCATAATATTATTTTTGTTTAAAAATCACAATGCAAATCTGTAATAACATGGTTTATAAAACGTAATCAATATCCTTACCAATATAAATGTAATAAAAGTCTGAATTAATCATATTTAATAATGTTAAACTTTGTTTATATTTATCATTGTGTTTAAGGTAGTATTCTATAAACATATCGCCTTGATTCAGAAAAAAACCCAGAAGAGGATAAACTCCGTTATTAGGTTTTTATATATTTTTAAAATTTTATTTGCATTAGTTGTCCCACCTTTTCACCATTTACAGAATGGAAAACTATTTAGTTCAACATATAACTTCTAGTATACAGTGTGAATAGGGTACTCAGGAACCTAATGCAAACCATCAGTGTAGCTGCTAAGTACCCCATAAACCTAGAGAGCCCCACCTTGAGCTGATAAGAGGTGAGATAGGATTACCGACAGCCGGCTTACTCTCAGTGGGCCTTGAGGCCGAAAAGATTTTTTTCCTCCTCCTTGCCTGTTCTTCTTAAAGTTTTTAGGTTGGCTTGAAGAACCGACAGCGTAAACTGACACTGTCAAAATTAACATCATAAAATTTTAGGTAAAGCTGAGAACTTTGGCGTAAATGTTTGTCTTACAGAGAGAAATTAAAGAGAAACAGCACAGCGGTGGGAAACTGCAGCTGGGATCCCGACTCTGTTTAGGTCAAAACAGTATTATGCCGGCTTTTTCGCTCCTTACCACAGACAAACGAAAATTAATTCTGCTAAACTTGGAGCTTTTGTTTCCCATTATACACCTTAGCACATCTCAGTCGTTGTTCGACAGCTCTACTCGTGTTTTCTGTGAAATATATGTTAAGACTATTCAACATGTGTAGCGATTATTTGAAGAGAGTCTACTCTATGTACCTTTTGACTAATATTTTTCAAAGTTTTTAATAAAATCAATTTATCTTATAAGTTGCAATAATGGTAACGAAAACCACAAAATGAAAGTTTCAAAACTAATTAAAACGTCTTTATAGTACCAGTAATGCATGGTAAATGGATGGTTTTATTAATTTTAAATGCAGTTTTTGGAAAGAAATATATTAAAAGCACAGAGATAAAATCTAATATCCCACACTACATCAACAAATGTGGTGTTTGCTTTATGTGTTATTAGTAAAACACATAATTTGTTTTGCAGTTACGTAACAAATACTATGCAATTAAATCACAAAAATTGAATTAGTGCTATAGGAGATTAAGATAGTATTATATTAATTTTTATTATATAGTATTATATTTACTACATTAAGATAGTATATATCATTCAAAAAATTGTATTAAATATATCATATTTTGTTAAAAATAATAGTAAACTGACAAAGCTTTAGAAACTGGAAAAGCGACTAATATATTTATAATGTCTGTAGTAGTTTTACTCTTATTTTTATTATTTTATTACAAGTAAATGAAACCCGACGACAAAATTGCAGTTTTTTTGAATTGCAAATGCAGTCATAATTTGAATTGTTGTTGGATCTTAGCGAGTATTTAGACTTTCGCGGTATTTGGATAGTTGCACAGTTCACCTAAACGTTATTCGTGAAACGTACGTGGTTTAAAATATAAAATACTACGTTCTTATTCCTTCTCGTACGATATAATTAGGGACATTCCAACATCGGTAATGGCGTTCCATGATGACGGCGAAGTGACGTTTCTGACTAGCAAAGGTGAGATGAAGGTAGTAGAACTAAAAGTGATTCTGAATTCGGTCCAGCGAGCAGAAATGGGTTATTGAGTTTGGAACTTTTATCAACACCAGTCTCTGACTTTAGTGATTGTTTTAGGTGACTCATGTTAAAGTTGCTGAATTAAAGTCAAGGTTAACAACTATTTTAAAGACCTAGTGCTATCGTTTTCTCACAATTTTGGGCTGTCTATACTAAGGCAGATAGTCATCGGAAGGCTTACTCTTCAGAGGATCCCTGCATATTTCAGGAACTATTATAAAAGACTTTGGCATAAAAAGAATCCGATGATATGCGCATATATTCCTGGCTTAGTACATTTAGATAAGATAGCGTGCGGAGAATTTTAATATCTATTACTTTATCATGGTATAAGGATATCTCACAACGTAGGTAAATATGATCATTGATACATATTACAAGATACTTGCATTTAGGAGTTAGCTAGATTTAAGAATAAAAAAGGGGGTTAAATATTAGTAACACGTTGAGAGTTGAGTCCTTTGTTCGTCGGAGGACCACATGCTTCTGACAACAAATTGGAACCATAGATAGTACTGGTTTGTCTACGGAGTTTTCTAAAAATGACATAAAGCACAGTTTTACGGTAATTGCTCAATGAAAACGTTTTCTTTTACGGCAGGGGAAGCTGCTGATTCTTGAGTTGTTAAAGAGTTGCACTGGACATTTAAGGGCATCAAAGCGTTTTTTTGTTATTGGAATAACAACTCGAAAAAATATTTTTAAGAGAAACATGCAATATAAAGGGGAGAGTCTAAGAAAACTGAGAGAGTGTGGAGAGCTAAACGAGTGATCGGTAGGCAGAAGCTGCTCCGAGGGTCGAAGAACAGCAGCGGCGGTGCGGTGTCGGTATGCTGTTTATTTTTATTTTTAAATTGATGGGTTATTATCATTAATGAGCATTTCCTAAAGTTAACCCTCCATCAGGCGCTTAAAATTAGAAACACCATCAGGCGCTCACGGAGGTTTCCTCCAGGTTAGCGAATAATGGATATCATAGTGGTTTAAACTGTTTTTATTTGTTTAAATATTCACACTGATTTAATTACAATGTAATATATTCATTTTTAGAAATTAAATAAAATTACTCTCTTATGTAATGAATTTTCCAAATAATAAATTTAAAATCTTAAAAAATGTTATTGTATAATAACAACATGATTTATTTTAAAGAATTAATTGTAAAACTTTTTAACCTACTGTAATAATATATGGATATTAACTTAGTTTTTAACTTCTTACAAAAACAACTTACTTCAATTCTCGAGATATTATACAATTGTAATGTCAATTATTACTCAGAAATCTAAATTTATTCTTTACAAAAAAATTTTTTACACACTACACAAAGTTTCAAAACATTTTCCTTCTGGTTCTTATAACGACAATGTTCACTACATAAACAGTACTGAAATGTTCCCTAGCACACTGGTAGTGTACTGACAAGTCTCTTGTCTTCATTCTCCATTTCACAAAATTCAAATAAAATATATTGTAAAACTTAAAAAGAAACCATCACAGGTCACACATTTAGGCACACACGAATTATTACTCCATAAAAACTAAACACAATAAGGCGCTCACGGAGGAATAGTCCAGTCTCGCACGGAAGTAGACCTCATACTGACAGATTTTGACAAAGATAAGCAGGAGGCTATTGTTTCGCTTCCCCGAAAGATGCTCGTGAAGTACACTGCGGGAAACGACTGCCAACATCAGAAAAGTAGTACTATTTTTAATAATAAAAAATACACGGAGGAAAACTCCGTTTAGCGCCCGATGTAGGGTTAATTAAATTTGTAACGAAAAACCATTGCGTTGTTTAAGAAATCGTTCTACTTTTCATGCACTCTTGGCATTGTTAGATATGGGTAAGGACTCTTTCTGATAACGCTATAGTGTTTTAGTGTTTTTATTACGGTTCATTGATAGTAATTCGTCCTATCGAACATGCTTTTTTGGGGGGCGGGCCAGTACATTAAAGGCTTTATACAGCACATAACATTGTGTTCGTAACTTCCTAAGACCTCTATAACGTGTAATTTTCGTGGATGTAAGATGACCCTTGCAAAGAAGATTATCATTATTGCATACTTTGATGCATTTACTAATATGTTAGTTTTATTCAATTAAAATATAAAAAAGTATAAGTTTAAGTCGTAGTCGTATCCCATAGTCTGTAAGGATGACTCTGTTCACCATAACTTGCCTTACGTATATTCTCTGCTGATAAACATCTATTGTTTAATATATAGGGTCTAGGGCGCTCGCACCCGACGAGCCCTTGTGTTAGAGATGTGCTCGGCTTATACGAACGTGTAAAGGGCCCTTATCTGCACAAAGGCACTCCGTACAAAAGGGTATTGATTATAAATATATGGAATTCGTATTTTACGTTGTGTCGTTCCAATGTTAAAAACCGAGTCGACTACGAAATTGTTGGACTTGAAAAATATACCTCAATGGAAATCATAATAAATTATCTATTTGATTCGGGTGTTTTTCTAATTAAATCGAGTGCTTTGCTAATTAAATCAGGTGTTTGCTAACTAAATCGTGTGTTTTACTAACTAAATCGTGTGTTTTTCTAATTAAATCGAGTGTTTTGGTAATTAAACCAGGCGTTTGCTAATTAAATCGAGTGTTTTGCTAATTAAATCAGGTGTTTCCTAACTAAATCTAAATCGGGTGTTTTGCTAACTAAATTGGGTGTTTGCTATGTGCCTGCAAAATACGTCTAAAACGGATATATAGCAAATTTCTATCACATTTCATTATCTATTACAAAACATGAAAACAGTGCGATAAAAGATGATAACATTACTTCATCTAAAATTTATAAGACAGTTAAATTGTATTATGAAGAGCTAATTTAAACATCAACTTAATTTAAATGAACTAAATTCATTTACTGTCAACAAAACATAAAATGCATGGACAATCGTCAAAATACATGTATATACGGTGCAGTATATAAAAGTAATCAATGCAGAGTTACCCATGAAACCTAAAATAAGGTAAACTAATTATGGAGGTCTAAATTTTTCTCTCCTCTAGGTACTCACAAAAACTGCAGTATTCTTTTAAAATAATTCCCTTTCATCAGCAACACTTTTCAAGTAAAGAGGAAAAGAGTTAAAAATACAAATGCAGGCATAAAAGTACTGATTTTCGAATACTTTTGTATTGTGCCTAGGTAAGATAAGTTCATTTCTAATCCTTATCCTAGCTAATATAAAGATCTTTAATAACTAATGTAAAAACTGCCATACCTCTCATAGGGATGTTCACGATACAGGCGTAAACATCACAATCGTTATAAATCAGTTTATATTATGCTTATTTACAAGTATATTGATTTAAACAAGCAATACTTATCACTTTTGTAACTACCAAGTTGTAAAAGCAGTGCCTCTGGCAAACACCTGCTCTGTGTCACGTTTCTATCCCTTTCACTTCTTCTTTCCCCCTCATTCCCCACTCCCTTTCTTCAGCTATAATTTACATAGCATTTTGCACAGGCACGTTTAAAATCAGTCGTGAGACACTAAAATAAATGTTAAAACAGTGTCAGCCAACAATATACGGTTCCAAAAGAAGTAAATTCAGTCTTGTTATATAGTTGTGTGACATTGTGTACCATTCGTGGGTCAAACTGTCTATTTGAAGTGTACTAAGCAAGAGAAAATATGATATTACAAAAGGCATTGTTTTTTCAATATGTTAAATATGTTTTTATAAGCGCTTTCCTACTCTTTCATTTTGGTCTTAGACAAAGTCTCGTAAAAACACAACCAAAAAATGGCACACAGGATTCCAAAAACTGTGTTTACAGTATAAAATGTAGTTGCAATAGGGAATACATAGGCGATATAAAAAGGCCACTAAAAGTAAGGATAAAAGAGCACAAAGAAAACACAAGAAAAGGTCTCACAGAAAAGTCAAAAATTTCACAACATTGTTGGTCCGAAAACCATCATATGAATTGGGATGAAGCCAACATAATACATCGGGAACCAAATTTCTTCAAAAGGAAATTAATTGAGGCAACATACATTAAATTGCCAGACCAACCAATCAGTCAACCATCAGTCGATATTAGGCCGCTTTGGTTGTCAATTCTAAAAAAATGAACTAAAAATAAAACCAAAAGTATCAAACGGATCAGATATTTGTAATGAACCAATGCGGAGTCACAATATGGTTTTAAAAAGTTCATGTAGCATAAACCAACCATAACAAAAAGAGCCCATTCCTGTCCCCCTTCCTGGTTTATTTCCGCCATCTTGTTTTTATTTGCTGTGACGATTGCCATTGGCTAGTGCCCTCTGGTCAGCCGTACGTGGTTAGGAGACGAACGCAGAAGTATTGTGACCTGTATTCTGTAGTTCAGTTTTAATGATGAGTGATGTGTATCGTTTTTTATTAAGTACATATTTTTAGAGTTAGCGGAGTTGACAAACAACATGGTGTTTGTGATTCCTGACTTAGGCGTGCCACAACGCTTTGGTATGATTTTTAAATTTTACCCTGGTTTGTAATTATGTATTAGGTTAGTTTTTTACCTGAAGAAGAGATCAGATTGCAGATCTCGAAACGTAGTGTTACTGATTTCTTGTTTCACTGAACGATAGCAAATTTCAGGAAAAATCCTGTTTTCTTCACAGTCCTTCCATCGTCAAAAATAACCTTCAAACAAAGAATTTAGGGACTGAAAGCCTTTCATCACTGGCTGATGACTCGGTAAACATAGATGATGTTATAATACCATAATGTCTTCAAAGAGCATCTCTGCGTCACATCTGAGGCGTAACATTATTGTTCAACACTAGGAGCCAATCTGTAGAATTTTAAATGAGTACCATAGATTTCCCCCCATTACTATATTGAGTTAAACGGAATAAAAATAAAAATATAAAAGATAAGGTCAAATACCAAGATCCTGTGAGTTAACTTCCCAAATTGTAGTATACGTCTCACATTATCTACACTTAAAATTCCAATGCAATCTTTTTGTAACAAGCAAGTCAATGAGCGACCCAACGGGGTTATCACTCAAGCAGACATTCGTTATAACGATCATTCAACATCTTCCCTAGACGTAAGGTTGTTCGGGTGGTTTGGGACATTATACTTGGATTTATTTTGACTAAGACTTTGGAATAGAAATTTTATAAGTTGAGTTGCAGGAAGAAGTTTTCATACTTTTTCAAGGCTATAATATTCATGTTGCGTGGAATAGATTGATTGGAGTTCAACAACATTACTCCATAAAAGAGTAAATGGTATGTAGTCTTGAAATAGTAGTTACAAAATATGTAATTATAACAACTTTATTTGAGTCATTTCCTATACAGAGATTTCTGTTATGTGCTCAAAGATTTCAAACATTCTCTACGAATATTACTATTACGAATAAGCAGGTTAAAATGTGTACAAATGCTGCAAAAGGTACTCTTTCACCAAATTTGCTATCAAATGGACAAAAAGCGTGCGTTGCACTATATTTTTTGATCAGTATATATGGTAAAATGTCTATTTAATAATAAACGATCCCTCACTTATTATATGCGTTCCTGAAAGAATGACTCTGTTGATAGTATAGATAAAAGAGAAGCCATTAAAAGTCCCGTAGCTGGACCACGTAAAAACGATTTCAAAGTTCCAAAAAGTAACCCTCTCATTGGTTGACTAAGTATCCGGAACGAAATTGCAATAAAACGGAAGAGAAAGTTTCATTTGTTGGCAATCCAAACAAACACAAGAACTTTTGTCGCAAGGTGAAAGTAGTGAACGGCCTTTTATCCAGTTGAAACTGTATTACATTTCCCGCAGAACTACAGTTCATTTTAAAGCATTTTCTGTCATTTTCCATAATGCATTTCAAAATCATCCATCCAGCTCTATTACTCAATAGGTATTATTACTCAATAATAGCAATTCGATTTTATTTTTAAGGACCTGAGTGCCTTTTTTTATCGGATCCTGGATTGTCCCTTTATCCATCTGTGTAGATTATAGATACTTGAAATTCGGTAAAGAGATTAATTTAGTCCAAGGAGAATTTTTTAGTCAAAACCTCAAAGCTCAGCAATGTTGGATGTAAGTCGATGAAGAAATATCGTGAAGATTTGCAATGCCCCGTTAAATTATATCGGTTCATTCATATAACTATATACAATTAAACCTTAAAAGCTAATTATTTGTTTTATTGTAGACTGAGTAGTTCCAGAATATCTACACAGACATTGAGAATATTCTAGAATGTTAACCATAGAAGAAAAGGCACGTTCTACATTTCCAAAAACCTGTATCTGTTTTAGAAGCTGTTTTACATACAGCCATCTTCCACTCACAAAGTTGTAGATTAACATAAATTGCGTTTTCTGGTTATATATGCCAGTATTTCTAAATCATGTTTCTATAACAGTTTATGTGAATTCGTACCTTTTTCCCCACCAAAATTGTATAGTAACAACGTTTAAATTAACAATTATTCGATATATGATCGACTTTATATATGATCAAATACGATATTCTCACAGGCGGCAAAAGTTCAGCTGTTGGTTCCATTGTATTATTAAATGCAAAAGCTGGTTTAAAAGAACGCAATAATAGTAATTAGTATTTGCTTACAAAGTCATTATATGTTGGTGTTTGAGGAGCATACCGGAATGATTAAATGTTACATGTGAATTTAGATAATTTAAAAAATAACGATCGTTTCCTGACAATATGTATTAAGAATAATCAAACACATTCTAACATAACTTTGAATTTTCACTTAAGTAAATTGGTTAATAATAATTGTACCTACTAGTTGTGTAATATTAGTTGAATCATCATGGTTGGATTTACAGAAGAAAATAGTTGGAGTATATGATCAAGTCATTGCAGGAGATGAAAGTGGTGTTTGTCAATAAGACGCTGAGTGTGGTTTCATTTAGGGGTTGTCAGTGGACGATATGAGAGTAATGGTTGTGGCAATAAATCTGAGAACTTCTGGGCAGCAGATGTTGTCCTCATGTCTATAAATTTCACAGCTTTTAAATCCAAATTAGTGTAAAAATACTTGTTAAATACAGTATTAGCCATAAGAAACAGTACTGAAATTGAATCAGCTGTAGTTGCCTTCTCCATTTGCTGATTCAGTTATCGATTGTTGACACGGCTTCGTGTTCGTTACTTCTTTCTTATTTGAGGTTAGTTTTAGCCAACATCATGCTAACAACGGTAGAGAAAGTTTTTATCGTAGAGCATTATTTTCGCTCATACGGTATTAGACGTGCGGGTGGGCCAAGCTTGTCATACACTGCATTACGTTTTCAGGGACATTTAAACAAAAACCTGCCTAGTAATGCTGTGATTCTTAGTGTTGTTGAAAAGTTTCGAAGAACAGGTAGTGTTTTGACACATCGAAAGCGCTTTTCAGGTAGCCCAACTACAAATGAAATCCACGGAAGAGTGTTGCAACAAGTGTTACAGTCATCGAAAAGAAGCCTAATGCGAGCTTCTCTCAAACTAAATATTAGCAATAAGTCAATGCGAAGAATGTTCAAAAATATCGGTGGTTTTCCCTATAGGATACAAACTGGACAACCTTTGAATTGTAGAAACAAACTAGCCAGAGTTCAGTACTGTTTATTTTGGCTAATATCGTCCTGATTCGGTTTGTGGAAGAAAGTAGGTCGATTAAGCATACGAGCAAGTCGTTTCATGAGAGGAAAGTGGTGTTTGGCCCACTAAGACGCTGAGTGTGGTTTCATTTAGGGGCTGTCAGTGGACGTGACGAGACTAATGGTTGTGGCAATAAATCTGACAACTTCTGGGCAGCAGATGTCTTCATGTCTATAAAGTTCACAGCTTTTAAGACCAAATGGGTGTAAAAATACTTTTTAAATACACTGTAGTTTCGTCCTGATTCGGTTTATGGAAGAAAGTTGATGGTGTAAACATACGAGCAAGTCGTTTCAGGAGAGGAAAGTGGTGTTTGGCCCACTAAGACGCTGAGTGTGGTTTCATTTAGGGGCTGTCAGTGGACGTGACGAGACTAATGGTTGTAACAATAAATCTGAGAACGTCTGGGCCGCAGATGTTGTCTTCATGTCTATATAGTTCACAGCGTTTTAGACCAAATTGGTGTAAAAGTTCCTATAAAATACAGAAGTTTAGTTCTCTGTAACAATATATGAGTTATATAGATTATTACCATTAGACTAAAATCAGGAATTAATTTGATATAAATGTGAAGAATAAAAAAAAGGAATGAAGGGCTTCGTTTGGTATCACTTACATGTAAACAATCTTGATTTTTTAATGTCTAAACATAGTATCGGCAAAAGGCGTTGTATTATTTTTCCGCAACGACCATGTAAATATATTTTACAGCATCATGGTTCAAGACAATCAAAATACGTAGGCTATTTTAAAAGTAACAACCGATGGCTCATTGTGCCCCCGCATCCAGTAAAGTGACGCCCGTTCAAGGTCACTACGTCGCCATTACGTTTCACGTTTCTGCCGGTTTTGGTTGTGTGGTTATACTACTTGTTTGTCGCTATGTCAGTTATTAACGGCTTTAAGTAATAACATTATTATTACCAAGAGGATCCACTTCCGTCACAACTATAAAACAACAAAATACCCTAAAACTACAAGAATACAAATTGTTATGAATATTTTTCTTAGTAAAGGAATTCATAACTAATTTTAAATAATTGAGCCAGTATTCAGAAACCAAAATATCGACAATGACTTTTAATTTACTATGAGCAGATGATATACATAGTTTGCTATACTGACTGAACTGTTCCAAGATATATCACTTTCCGGACGAGTTACCACTACACAACCCAGATCGCACTTTTTACGATTAAATTATTTTGTATTTGACCATTTCTGTTACATATTTGAAAATTATATCAGGCTTAAACAAATTTGCCGCTTATAAAACTGTAAATAACATTTAAACATGTTGGACAGGCGTTCTGATCATATGTTAGTTTGCTATGTGACAGAAACGATCAAATACAAAATAATTGAATCCTAAGTAAGGACTCTGCGGTGTAACGATAGCGGGCTCACCCGGCAAGTGAGAGATCCGGGTTCGAGTCCCGGTGGAGTAAGTACTTTTGGTGATTCAATGTTTATTGAAATTAAATCAGGATATTGCCATTTATACAGTTTTAGGCAGGATGTTCAAAAATTGTGGTGAAATATTTATGGATCAGATTACATAAGCGAACATTTATAATCAAGTCCTTTAACACTATGGTTTATTAAATTTGGATTAGCTTATTTTTCTCAATCCCAATTTTTTACTTTAAACCCAGTATCCCAGTTTTATACTTATTCTACGGTTTTTACCAATATCGATGTTTAAGTGATGACAAGAAGAAAGCAGTCTTTTGATTCGCGGCGGTTTCATTTATATGTTTCCATATTTTATCAGGATATAACTTTCTGCTTAAAGAATAAAACCTATCGGCAATAGCTTCCAAATTGAAAACTTTTTGAAACATTGAAAAACAATTTTTGAAAATCGAAGAGATTAGAACAAGTTTTCAAGATACATAGAACATAGCTATTAAAATGAAAAAATATTAATAAGATATATTAATTTGAGGTTGGTGGTTGGTAATTGACCTACCGTTTATTTAAACGTTATTACGTTGATATATACAACATAAAGTTAAAGTGATAATAAACCAAAATGTCTCAGCAAATTTAATATGACCTGTAGTAATTTCTCTTTAAAAAATACCGAGCTACCTCGCATATAATAATAATAATAATTAAGATAAATATATAAGCTTGGAAAAGTTTGAAGTAAAACAACACCGTTGGCTGAAAATGTTTTGTACATTACTAAAACGCAGGTGTTAGTTCCCACCTGGTCTTATTTCCAGTTTGCTAAGCCGATCAAGTAAAGTTTCCTGTAGGTTCTGCTGTCTCAATAATTTCGACACTTGTCTCCTAGGAACTGTTCCAAACAACAGTTAAAGAAACTCCCAGTTTGTTCTATTGTTTGGAAAGGGTACAGTCCACTAATGTCCTTTCGCGCTCCTTGTGTCCAACTTTTCCCCTGAACTAATAAATGCTTTGTCTGTTTGTCTTGTTTGTTCAATCAACGCGATTTCATGGTCGAAAGCATATACGTACGAGTATAACTATTGATCTACACACGTGTTCTTAGTAAATAAAGAACAAAGTCATTAGAAACAAATCTGATTTATATCAGAAAGACAGATTAAAATCAGTAACAAATATTTAACAGCTTAAATCCTAATAATAATTGTGTGGATTATAAATTTATTTGAATGGTTTAAAATGTTCATTATTTATTACTTTGTTTCTGGTGATATATATATATATTTATAATCAGATAAGTTTAATTTTATTTTTAATGACGCCTTGCATCCCAAGGGGAGCAGTATCTACCCTAGGGTCTTCAAAAGAGAATGTTGGATTTTGAGTAACCGTGACGATTTCGGAAAATTGAAGGTGAAACGGCAAGTTTTGGTTTCCTTGTATCATGGGAGGAAATGACCTTGGTATGCGCAGAATATTTGCGCGGTGGCAGTACTCTATTGTGACTACAATTGCGATTACCCTGTATGTAGACGTGCAGTGTATTCCGATGTGATAGTGATTGTGTTATAAGTATGTTATAAGATTTTATAAGCCTTACAGGTCCATTCATTCATTGATAATTTTTGAGCTTTCAGAGCACCTGAAAATTTTGTTAACAGAGTTTCACGTGTCTTTAATCTAAGACGCATGAACGGACAGTTTCTAATACATACATAATTCTGACCTAATTTCAAGGCAAAGAAATTTTAAATTAATTAAATTTTGTATATTGGCAACCAAAGAAAATCCAGGCTAGGAAAATCCAGTAAGTAGACAAGAAATTCTTAAATATGTCAGCTGTGAGTGAATTTTACTTAGATGGATTTAATACAGTTATAATAATATTATATGCATACAAAATGTGCTATTTAACAATAACTTATATTGTGTCACTTAAGGAATTTTTCAAAGCAATTGTGTATTCAAATTATCAGTGAAAGAAGTATGTATTTTACAGTTTGGATTAAATTGTTTATTAAATTACTGCCTGCACAATTAAAACCACGTTATTAGTACCAGTGTCGGATACAAATACGCATTAACACTTAAAAAACGTTCCTTAAGGTAACTTAATTTAATTTTCTTTCTTATTCATGAGAAAAATATAACAGGAATTCATCTTATACTGCGTTTTTGAATTCTCTTTTTTAAAGTCGGTTATTGAAATATAAAACAACGTTTTATGTGTATACAACCCTTTGTTCGGATAAATTTAACTTCATGGGTGATCAATATTTGAGTAATCAATATTTTTTCCCAGGTAAAATGATAGTAATATACATTCGGGTAAGAAATTTTATATACCTGAGGCTGATTTTCACTTTGGAAAAACATATCCAGACATAGGCAAAGCAATCATAATGTTAAGGGTGAAAATAGTTCAACAATAATACATAGTTTTTTATAAATTTATTGTTAATTAATCACCCACAAAAATAGACTACAATAGCAAATATTTTTTGTCGTTTAATTATTGAAAATAATTCAAACAATAAAAAGTATAAAACAATTAATAACCTCAACAAAAATACGGTTTAAACCAAGTATACAATTTTCCTAAACATATGCGTTGCTGGTCACTTATTGTTATTAGGACGCTGCAATATTTACGATCACATTGAAATTTAACCCCAAAGTTGAGAAAACAGAAAACAATGTGTATAAAAGTAACGTTAAGGGTGTCGAGAGGTAGTGTATAGAAGTTCTTC
Organism: Homalodisca vitripennis; assembly: GCF_021130785.1. Lineage (NCBI taxonomy): Eukaryota > Metazoa > Arthropoda > Insecta > Hemiptera > Cicadellidae > Homalodisca > Homalodisca vitripennis. Next base: position 65,078,130 of record NC_060213.1, read on the forward strand.
TAAGGTCCAACCCATGAACAAAAGACAGGAAATACAAAGACATTGTTCTTATTGTCGTGGTGAGCACCACCTTCAGTCTTATTGTTGACGGAACGTTATTTATAAAAGGTGTTAGTCAATTTTACCTTCCAATGTATCATGGTATAAATAGAGCACAAATTATAAAACATTGCAGGGTTCCAACAAATTAACATCTTTTCACGCTCACTATGTAACATTTCTGTAAACAATTAAAATAGTAAGCTTCAATATTCGTTTGGGTTTATACGTTGGAAATTTGTTTCATCTTACAAAATCTGAAAAGGTGAGTAATTACTTAACTCTAATTCAGTCAAAAACAACCAAAAACTGTTAGTTTATCTCCTCATAACAGTTTTAGCGTGTCAAAGTACCAATCGCTCCTACTACCATACAGAGTATTTGCTTTCCACGAAAAGGCATTATCATACCAGCAAAATAATGTTTTTATTATGGTAGTTACGTAAATATGAAATGTAAGCGAAAGAAATAATGATCAGAGACTATACCCATATTGGCTTCATTTTATTTACTCTAGTCTCAAATTTGGCATGGATATACAGTGCTTCGGTAACTTTGTCACCTAGCTCCACCAAGTTCACAGCTGCCAGGGAGAATGCTAGAAAATATTCCCCTAAGTTACCTAGGTGTGAAACCCTAATTTAATAACATCTATGCGATTCGTGGTAAAGAATTTTCTTGCAAACTGATCGTATAAAACAAAAATTAAATGTGGTTAGATTGAGAATCATAGTGTAGCTTCTTTTGTTTATTCAAATAACACGTTAGCATGTTTACTCCTTGAATGTATCAATTTAACTCGTGATATAATACAAATTGTGAGAAAACAAATAATTTTACTAACAAATATCTAAATATACCTTCAGGAAATTAATTTGATTTTATATTACATTTTTATAAAAGCACAATTTGATTATAAAAACAAACAAATTGTAATTATGCTCTTTATAAAATTATTTTAAATTATATTTAAAATGAGGAAATTAAAATTCTAAAGGTGATTGGTTATATTTATCTATAATGACTTCCTGCAATTATTCAAGTAAGTACCCTTAAGTTAACAGATATTTGTGGAGTTTTGACACAAGTATTCATAATTTAAAATAAATAAATGCAAGCTTATGCTGAGCTCCTCCGACTAAATAAAATCATATCACCTTATATATATAATTATTTCTTTTAAATAATTACAATATATGAAACCGTAGAACAAAGTAATCTACTTTATAACTTACATCGTGGCCTTTGTTGACGATAATTTTGTAGTATTCATATATTATATGATATAAATATATAATATTTATATTCACATATAATAATAATTGATTATTATTGATTCATAAGATTGGACAAGTTAAGGTAAAACTGTGGGTCCTCTACAAAAAAGAATCTATTAGATTGTTTGGTGCCTACAATATCTATTTCATGGGTCTTTTACAATTATTTTTAAATAACACAAACTAATTATACAAGATTCAGAAATTCCGAAACCTTAGCTATAGAACAGTTCTATCTGAAAACTGTTTACCTAGACCAACTTCACTTCATGAAAATCCATATCATGAAATATACCTTCGTGACCTGGCACTCACCCAAACCTGTTTTTTTGTTTTATGATTAAACACCTGGTAAGTATAACTCTGTTATTCAGCTTTACTATTAATCTTGACTGATCATAAGAGGTATTCAGTATGATCAGAGCAGTTCAAAGGTTTACTAAACCTCAACAACATCTAGCTAATTTTTAAACATCTCCCTGTTCAGTTTATACAAAGGTAGGAATGTGACACACCACGTGTTACTTAAGAGGCTTCAATGAGGTTGCATGAAACTCCTCAGCTCACAATATTAGGCACGATGTGTACTGTGTGACACGATGAAATGGAAGTGATTGTTAAAAAATATTTATTCTAGGTTTTCCTTGACATCGTGGTTACCATAAGAGTAATGTAGACATATCCGCTAACGCTCAGCCAAAGCTCATGGAGTTGCATGAGTAATCGTTGATCTAAATGTTGCTTATATGTAAATGAAGTTTCGTGCATAGTTGAAGTCTGTCAGCAGTGCACAATATCACAATATAAATATGTGTAAGACAATTAAACAAAAAATATTTAGCACATCTGCGGCCGAATAAAAGAAGTTTTGCGACAATACTGACGCTTGATTGCTGTCAAATACCATATATGAGTCATACCGTGAATATAACATGGATATAGTCATATACGATGGATGGATATGAGCCTTTAACTTTTTCTTGCCTTCGTAAAAATTAAGTTTTATTTAAACCTTATATATATTGATAGTTACGATACGTGTGCTATGATGATGTACTATGTCACGTGTTATGATGTTATTCGATTGTACTCAGTGTGCTTAAAAATTTATTACGTGATTTTCTCGTTGCCACCATGGTTACCCATAAATTAGGCATATCCGCTGACGCTCAGCTAAATCCTATGGTAGCTGTATTAATGTATACGTAAAATTCATCTTCAATGAACTAAATGTTACTTAAATAAAAATAAAGCTTTATACAAAATTTTTCTGTACGTTTGTTCTTCAAGTATCGTATGGAGAGGCAGGCATAGACATAAATTAAAATTTTTCCAGCTCCTCGAGTGATAGAATTAGCTAAATGTAAGGCAACCAGAATAGAAATTTCCACATTTTGTTTTTCTCGTTCGTATTACTCCTTTAAGCATTAGAACAGCATCTACTAACCATATTGATATTTAAAGATTATACAGGGTAAAAGATTATAATCTAACCTCGAGAATATATTCACCACAGTGTATGTTCATCAGTGTGTGTTTTAAGAAAGTGTTAATTTAATATTCACGACAGACTGATGGCATTAAGCGAAACAACAAGGCACGTAAGCCCTTGCTTTGTTCTCTACAAATGAAATTGCAAAGTGTCGAGTGTACAGCTCTCTTAGAGCAACACATCCACAACTATGGATTAATCACACCTTTCAGGTGTTAAACTAGTGCTTATTGCGTGCACCAGACTCAAAGGAGAACCGTCTAAGGTGGAGACAGTAAGTCTGTAACTTTGTTGAAAACAAATTACTTCCCAGCCTCTGAAAGGCTTTTGTTCCTTGCTCACAACTTCTAAGAACCTAACTGAAGTTCTGCTTGCTTTACTATGATTAACATGAAGTCTAGTGGTAAAACTTGCTTTGAAAAAGAACGAAAACATTGTACTTAGTTTTCGTTTAGGTGTATGTACATATATTTATGTGTAGTTTATTTTTTAATTTTATAATCTTTGCCAATTTTTATTCATTAATCAAAGACGATGCTTAATCACCTCCCTCTCTTTATCTACCGTGATGAGATTAACCAGCAAGGACAAACTGTAAGACGCTGAACAAATGGGTCGTAGCACGGTACAATCATACTACTTTTTAATCTTACATTAACTGTCACAATATGTAGACAAACTGCTCTACAATTATTTATTGTTTATGACACACATATGTAAACCCCTAACGATGATTTGTACTGCCTTACCTATTAAATAAAGTATAATACCTAGACAATACTCCTAAGCTATAGTAAGGCGTACCTCTCAATCAAAGTGTTAAGATGGTGTAATCGATTTTTTGTGTAAAATATCTGTTATGAAAATGGATATCAATTTCGGACATTGCACACATAGCTTACTACTATCACAATTTTCTTAAACTTGGAACATGTGTAGAGTCGCAGAGAGGGTGTTAGCAGCATATTGTTTTGTTACAAATGTATCATAGTTTTACACATTGATGGATCCCGCTGTCGTAAAGATGGCACGTAGGTAGTGTCGCAATGCAGGTATTAAAATAACATCCCTATATACAGAAAAATACCTTTACCACTTTACTTCATAACAGGCGACCAAGCTCATATACAAACGGCTGAATTGTTAAAATGTACTTTTAAGGTATGTTTCTTGAGTTATAGATTCATAGAATAGTGCATTTTTAATATGAATATTTATTTTATATAAGAAAAACAAAAAAGAAATTCATTTCCTTATATTATTTCAATATATACATATATATATATATATATATATATATATATATATATATATGGTTTTTTTCTGTTATGCATTTATTAAAATACGTACCTTTCTAAAAATATTATAACACTTAAAATAAACTTTTATTTTGAATTATATTTATTTAAGTATAATTGCGAAATTCCCTATGTTTTCTAATCTAATTGCCTGTAATTTTATGAGGAATTATAAAAAAAATTTGTATACTTTTTATCCAATATGTTATGATATTTTAAAGGTCTCTAATATACAACTTATAGACAAGTATTTTCCAAAATCACAATTGATTGCACTGCCTTAAAGTACTGAAGGTTATCTCAAGATCAAAAGTCAATGTAACGTACACCACCAATAATTTTTATTTTCCACAATTGGCAACAATAGAACCTGAAATTATAATGAGCAAAAATAATTAGATGTCATTAGAAGGCTTGTGATTTAATTGATGTCATAACGCGAGTTTCAGTTGACCACAGTAAGACGATTTACGAGAGTATTGATTCCATTGAGATGCTTTGTCCCCACAGTATCTGTGCAGGCCAGAATGTCAAGTGTACAGCACTAAACAACACAACCTAAGTACTCTCGACCACACAAAGGCTGCCACAGTGCTTCCCGGCGTGCCGTGCCAACGGTTTATTGGTTGCAAAAAGTCCTTTCAAAATAAATACCCTGCGTTTCTTTTGCACATAGCGTTCTGTTATTTTAAAAGTATGGAGTCAAAACCTTAATCAAGTTTTTTTCTGAATTGTTTTTCGAATGAATGCTCTTTGCATGATTAGACGACTGCAAAATTTATGTTTAAGTGTAAATTTCGTGACAAGCATCAGACCAGCCTAAAGTTAGTTGTTTCTTGGAATGATCAATACTATTAACTAAAATAGTAAAGATACAAAAATTGCCGCAGATTTGCAACGTACTGAACGAAATAGTATGATACAAAGTCAACGACAATACTCACATGAGGGGGGGGAGGTGATCGGCCACTGGTTATCCCAAATAACAAGAAAAAAATTTAAAAAAATGTTTAATTTTCGATATTTGGGATTCAACACAAAAATGTATCGCACCTCAACTTAAAATAACTTTCATTGAAATGCATAGTTATTCAAATACATTTTAAAAGATGTAAAAAAAAACAAACGGTCGTATCTAATGCAATAAAATAAATTTAGTAGTTATTACAAATTTCAGTTAGATTAGAAGTAGTACATGATTCCAATGGAGCTGTCCAACAACGCATTCTTTACGACGAAGTAGTAGATAATTCCAATGGGGCTGTCCAACAACGCAATCTTTACGCTGAACTAGTAGACGATTCCAATGGAACTTTTCGACAACGCGATCTTTACGACGAAGCAGTAGATCATGATATATCTTTACTCATTTCGATCGTCACTCATTTAGTAAACTCCAGCTTAACCCATGGCATTTTTCCATCTGTATATAAAATAAGCAAACTCATACCGATATTTAAATCAGGCTCTAAATATCAAATAGAAAATTACAGACAAATCAGTATCCTATCGGCATTTTCAAAAATCATTGAAACTGTTATGTGTAATAAACTTATCCGATTCTTTCAGCAACAAAATATGTTTAGTCCGCACCAACACGGTTTCCTCAAAGGTAAATCTACGTCTTCTGCAATTTTTAATTTCATTAATTCCATTATAACTTCTCTTGACCACAAACTGTACTCGATAGGCATCTTCTGCGATCTTAGCTGGGCGTTTGACTGTGTCAGGCATGACGTTCTGCTGAGTAAACTTGAGGCATACGGCATTCGAAGTGTTGTCCTTCAATTATTTGCCTCTATATTTAAAAGACAGAAAACAAGTCGTATAAATATCCACAAATACAGGTATTCACCATTCAAATGAGGGAGTCATTAAGTGCGGCGTACCACAGGGCTCTATTTTGGGACCAATACTGTTTGTCATCTACATAAATGATCTTCCCAAAAACATAAACCATAGTAAGATTATCATGTTCGCCGACGACTGCACTTTACAAACATCAGAGTTTACTGCGTCAGCAGCAGTTGATGCTGCCAACAATAGCCTCGCTCAAGTTTCTGAATGGTTTCGTAAAAATGGGCTTGTTCTCAATCCAATCAAGACAGGCTTTATACGTTTCACAATACTTAAAGCACCCAACAGTCACATATTCCCAGGCAGTGGACTCACCTACAACAACAACTCATTGCAACATTTTTCTGCCGCAAAATTTCTTGGGCTGCATTTGGACGCCCATCTCAACTGGGAATCTCATGTGGATGTCATCTGCAAAAGGCTCCGCCCAGTCAGCTATGCTCTCGGCCGCCTTGCTCAGATATGCAGCATCAGAGTCGTTCTCGCTGTATACTTCTCCTATGTTGAATCAATTTTAAGGTATGGAATTATTTTTTGGGGTAGGCCTATGTCAAGTAACAAAAATTTTCAAAGAGTTTTCAAAATTCAAAAATGGTGCATAAGAGCAATGTTGAAAATGACCAGAAGGGAATCTTCTCGTATTCAACGAGGGGCGCGCAGCGACTGACAGTGCGGCAACATTGGACTAAATTTTTTCAAAAAGGGCCACAGTACATATGTACTGCAGTATATAACAGGCTGCCACCAAACATAAAAAAGAGACAGGTGCTTACACTTTTAAAACACTTTTAAGAGAGTATTTTGTAGTAAAAGGCTTTTATAAGAAGGACTTTATACAAGACATGTAAAACTGTATTTTCTTTGTTATATATTTGTTCTTGCTTTGATGTGTTCAATTGTATTGTAATTTGAACGAATAAAAAAAAAATATATTATTTACGACGAAGTAGTAGACGATTCCAATGGAACTGTTGCGATAACGCCGCCCTTGCAACGAAAGCCCCTTTTCGTCTTAGTTCTATTGGAATCGTTTATTATTTCGCTGCAAAGGTCTTGTTGACGTAACAGCTCCATTTCAATCGTCTAATTTGAAAGTTCTACATACATCGTGCAAACCTGTTTATGATACTTGATCCATTCGTAGGTTAAGGCATTTCACATATGTATTATTATTTACCGAAGGATTTCAACGTTTTGTTGTGGAATTTATAAGTATTTTCACTTATATCGAGATGTTAAGGACAATGGATTGAGTACAGGCAAAAATATTAGTTTTAATTGTTAAATCGGAAAGCAGACGATTTTTATATTAAGATAAAAGATTGCTCTTGCTAATGTACAGGGTAATGGTGCTAGCAGATAAAGCGAAGACGAGGAGAGCTTGCGGTATTCGCACATATAGTGCCTAAATGAAAATCTGCTTTGATAAAACGACCAATGATTCTCCATCAAGGAGAGAATAGTAGAACATAGTGTGCTTAAAAATAAGAAAATAAAAACAAAGTAAGAAGGGAAAATAAAATGGAGCTATAATCCACTTACAGTCTTGTTAAAAGTTAAGAAGATTTCGATTCAAACTTACGAAGACTTGCTTAAGGTAAACAATACTGCTGGATCGTGTACCTTAAATTAAAACAGACAATAGAAATTTCACTATAATGGAAAGTTATATCGATAATACAGAGATGGATAACTCATGGAGGTAGTTTCAAGTTCGTCATTGTTGAGTCATGATGGTCTGATGCCTTGTCGTGACTTTTATGTTAATGCAATCTCTTTACTTATCTGCTTTTATGAGAATAAACCATTAGACATGACATGCTTAAAACAATTACAGAATCTATATTAAGTGTGGAGCGAGCAAGAAGATAATAACAAATTAATTTCTTCCTCAAGTGTTTTTCACCAAGGAGGCCTTGATAAAATCCAATTTTTGTGATAAATTAAGTGCAATAAAAAGTTAAATAAATTTATTATAAATTAAAAAATGTGTTTTAAACGTTAAAAGTGCTTTAATGTGACAATGACTCAAATATTGAAACGAATATTAAATTGATCTCTCCTTATTTTATTGTCAGTACAAGAACCACAATCTTTGGTCTAATATGATTAAACTCCTTTTAAAGTTTGGCAGGTATTTATAAATTGAACGTACTTTTAAATGGCATATTATTCTTTATATGGATAAGTTTAGGTGCCCCTTTGGAATAAATATAATAATAAAGCTAAGAAACTTTGAATGAGCATTAAGTAAACCTGTATGCTCCAAATGTTAAATAGGAGATCCGTATGATCCAGCTTGAATAGCTCTAAACTTAGTTCATACAGTATAAATAAGCTTTGAAGTCAAACTCGTTTATTGGCTGAGTGTTAGCGAAGCTTATCACTCAGGGGCTGGAACACTTTCGCTTCTGTCTATCTGTCTGTAAATGGACAAATATACATTATATATGTAAATTGACCTTTTAAATCATAGCTAATAATTTGTCATTGTGCCTATTTATAAAGGTTTTGTAAATTATCTTCAAAAGATGTTTTTATAATAACACAAATATTTCACAGACTAGAGTAAGTGTCAGTGATTAATAAAAAAAATCTAGATAAGTCTTTTATTATATTGTATTAGCTTTGCCAAGATCAGAAAATTGTGTAGTTCTCAGACAGTTGCATGTTTTTCCAAAAGACAGGTTAAGCCAAGTATCAGAATCATCCTTATTAAAATATCGTTGATCTGAATAAAACCCGAGATAAACTTTATGGCTTGATCAAAGCCTGTAACTTAAGGAGTTGGAGAAAATTCATTAATCCGTCTAAATTTCCGCACGATAACTTGAGAACGAACTGACCTATATATTTGAATTTTTGCATGAAGTTTAATTTAAGTAAAGCACCATCAACTTTATTGACTACTCCATATGTTTTGGCTGAATGTTAGCGAAGACTTCTACATTAGTTTTATGCAGCATGATTGTAACTAGAAAATCACAGAATATGTGTAAGCAGAATAAGCAAACTGTGGCTGTATGACATTTTAACATGTGGCATATTAGCCCATGTAGTCTAACAAAGTGATTTGAAATTTTGCTTACTTCCTCAATAAAGCCAGTCACGTGACAACATGTGTGGTGTACTCCTACCTGGTGTTTAACTACACAACATAAAAAACTTTCAAATGCGTTTTCTCTACTATTTTAAAATAAAAACATTTACCAATGGTATGAATTTTGGGTGATAAGTTTCGGTATCCTTCTATAATAAAAATATAAGAATAAACTACAATAATTATTGCTTACCTAGCTTTGATGGTTAAAAGCAAAATTGTATTATCTTTACATTTCCATAATAGACAGACAGACATAAAGATAATCGAACAAAAATAGCATTTCTTTAACCACCAGACAGTTAGAAGATAAATTGATTTATTTACTTCATTTGGCTTGATCTGGTCAGTGAACTCCCCAACTCGTGTATCTGGCACAACGAGTACAGCCATCGACAACGTTGTCACTAACATTTCACAAGTCAGAGTTTCCGTGCTTGATGCCGCCATGTCGGACCACCGCGATCAGGTAGTCGAGGTCATTGGGTGTTCTCCGGATGTCGAGGGCCAGGCTCCAAAACTTCTAAGAGTAACTCGACAGCAGAACATTGAACAGCTCAGGAGTTTTCTCGGGGGTGAATCCTGGATATTTCTGGATCATTTCCGTGATGCAAATGGGGTGTTCAATGCGTTTAACGAACGTTTCTTATTTCATCTGAACAGTTCATGCCCTTTCAAAAAATCAAAAAGGTTTCAAAATTTCAGAAAAACTTCATGGATTACTCAAGGTATTCAGATATCCAGAGACAAAATCAAGTTCTATCACTCTATCTACATATGTACTGAAAATTAAAATTTTAAAGTTTTTTTTCCGAAATTACAGAAGAGTGTATAGAAGAGTAATTAAAGCCGCAAAGGCCTATGACATTGAAAAAAACTTTAAAAACATGTGACAACTTTTCTAAAACGGCCTGGTCAATTATTAATAATGCATCAAACCTTTCTAAAAAAAACCCAACAAAATCAAAATGATCGACAACGGTACAAAAGTAGAGGATCCCTCGGTAGTTGCTGGATTATTCGGTCGTTATTACGATTCGATTACTGTGATGGGCGGAGGCACCGATGGACCTCTCCCCCGCGTAAGTGTTTCCCGGCGGCCGATGACGTCCATGGCTTTGGTCCCTTTGAGTGGGGGGGAGGTGGCTCGCGTCTTGCGGAGTCTCAAGGCGAAAAAGTCCTGTAACATCCATGGGGTATCGTCATGGTTAGTTAAACGATGCTCTAAGCAATTGTTGGCACCATTGACCAAACTGATAAATTTTTCATTTGGAACAGGCACCTTTCCAGACAAATTAAAAATTGCGAAAATCACTCCGATTTTCAAAAAGGACAATCCTTGCGTGACTAGCAATTATCGTCCAATTTCTGATTTACCTGCCATCAGTAAAGTCTTTGAAAAAATGTTTTTGGCACGACTGGAAACCTTCCTTTCAAGATTTGAAATTCTGGATCCATGAACAATATGGATTCAGAAAAACCAGATCAAAAGTCGATGCAGTCATAAAACTTGTTGAACTCGTGGTCGATGGGTTGGAGAGAAGAGAACATGTGCTCAGCATATTTCTTGACCTCTCCAAAGCCTTTGACTGCGTGCACCATGCGACACTGCTGCACCAGTTAGAGGAATGCGGCATTCGAGGTTTGCCGCACAAATGGATCATGTCTTATCTCAGTGACAGGGTCCAGTGTGTACAGATCGAGAATGTCCTGTCAGACAAAACACAAGTAACCCAAGGTGTTCCCCAAGGATCAATTCTTGGCCCAGTTCTTTTTAATCTCTATGTCAACGGACTGAAATCATCTATCCAGCATGGTAAAGTGATTCAGCACGCTGACGACACGACTATTTGTGTAAAGGCAAAATCAGCTGCTGAATTAGAACTCAAATCATTTCTTGATATAAATCTTTGCATTCAACATTTCAATGAAATGAACTTGCAAGCAAACAATTCAAATTCAAATTTCATCAAATTTTGTTTTCAGCAGCGCAATGAACAAAACAAAATCACTGTGATGGTGGATGATGAACTCATTGAGGAAAAATCTTCCACACAGTTCCATGGAATACATCTTGACAAGGAGTTGACTTGGAACGGTCACAATTGACAGCGTTTGCTCTAGAGTTAACTCAGGCATTTATGCTTTGCGTAACCTAGCACAATTCTGCTCCCTTGAACTCTTAAGAACAGCCTATTTTGGCTTGGTCCATACTCACTTGGAGTACGGAATCAGACTTTGGGGTAGCTGCTCTAAATACAAGCTGGAAAGGGTATTTAGACTTCAGAAAAGAGCTGTCAGAACCATCTTGAAATTGAAAACAAGAGAGTCGTGTAGAGAAGCATTTAGGGGGCTTAGATTATTGACTTTACCCTCCCTCTATATCTTGGAGGTCGCCCTGTACTGCAGGTCAAGGTGCACTTTGACCCAAGGCAGGGATGTTCACTCATATGATACTAGAGGTAGGGACAACTACAGAATTCAACTACACAGAAGTACAGCCTTCGAACGGCTGCCATCTCAAGTTGGTGTCAAAGTAATCAATTGCCTTCCTGAATGCATCAAAAATCAAAACCTGAATCTTTTCAAGACTCGTTTAAAGCATCTTTTGGTGTCTAGTGCCTTTTACACGATTGAGGAGTTTTTCAATACCGCTGGGACAATTAGTAACCCTCCTACCCGATATTCTGGTGTTGAGAGTGTGATTGTTTGCATGATTGTTGAGAGATGTACGTATGTTTCAGTGAGCTTCAATGTGTATGAATGGCTAGGAAGAATATGACGTTTGCAACACAATTGTAAAATTGTAACAAATGCAATAAAGAATTTATTATTATTATTATTGTGCAAGTCCCTTTTAGTAATAGGCTTTAGTAATGGTCAGCCAAATCTCTTGGAAGGTCATGTATAATCATATCAAGCCTTGTTCATATACACATGAAATTACATACACAGTGTACAATTCATCAACCAATCAGTACTCGTGGCTCTCTGTATATACAAAATATACAAACTTCCAAGTCTACAGATCGATTTCTTATCGAAACAAACGAAAAGAAGGCCTCACTGAAACTTGGCACAAATTCTTGTACAATACACCACCGATATGCAATTTTACCTATCTCGAAATTTAGCTTCAAGCAAACTTCAATTTTGTATGTTAATTTGCTTTCAAGATTTCATGCGGAAAATAAGAAATGAAAGTTTCCTAGTCCTATATGAGCGTTAGGCTCCGGTATTTTCAGCTGATTAAATATATTTCAATTTTAATACATAGTGTAGCGAAATATTTACATAGAAACTATTATGTTATGAAATCATCAACAAACAAAAAAATGTAACAAAGATTAACATTCTTGCTTACTTACCGACTGGACTTTCTTCGTTCCAAAACGAGGCATCCAGGGTGTAATCAGCTTCTGTAAAACAATAATATATTAGTTACCGTAGAGTAAAGTAAATGCAAAACATGTTTTAACAATCTAAGCGCATTTTATAAAAACGAGGATAATCTTCAACGGATACAACCGTTTACAGCGTTGAAATGAGGCTTGCTTCCCCTCAAATACCACGACAAAACCAATTTCTCACCAGAAATACTTATTCTAAGAAACTCTTTTGAGCCCTTGAACGAGGGCACTACTGGCTGGGTTAGCATAAAAGGCAGATCCGCTCGCTTAAGAGCTGAAAGGACAGAAATCCGCAGCTGAGAGCAGCTTTGAGACGCTTTGAAAGGAGTGGCGTAACGGATATCGGCTGAAAGTTTTCTAATTCATCGCATTATCTTACCAACTATTGTTCGCGCTGAGTGTAGCGTTATGGGAGGCTATTTTTGTTTTCACAAGTTCCAATGAAACTATAACTATCGTTATGAAAACGAAGTACTAAAATAAAAATTTTTCCTAAAGAATTAAATGTAGTGAGCAATGCGTAATCGTATAAATACGCAACTGAACAAAGTTCTGATTAATATATTAGGCTTCATAAATAGGAATTTACAAGTAACCGCCATTAAAAAAACTAAGAGGAGCCTAGATTGGATAAATGCACTTATACATAAAAATGAATGGCGAAATGTGTTGTTAAGCGCTAATCTCAAGAACGACAGGACCTATTCCGATTATATTTTTTAAATTTAAGATAAAACCGAGGAAAGTTTATAAAAAAAATATTAGAAAATGAAACTGGAATATTTTTTAATTCAGAAAAATGGTAATGTTTATGTTTTATAATCCATAACTTATCTGATATTAGACAGCTGTTGACACTTTCAAATAAAGTTCCATGAAGTGACTGAAATTTCCGTTTACATTAAAATTTTGTAAAATTTAGTTTACGATGCTTGGTCAGTAGTGTAATGCAGATCGCAAAGACAAACTTATTATCTAACTTTTACTCCAGATTGAGGACTGGTGAGCTACATTGATGTTGTGATATGACATTTTAACGGTGGCTAAAGGGAAGAATGAACTGTTAAATGAACGGTGGAATAAACAATAACGCGTCTTCAGGATTCATGAATCCCACATTATAATCCGAAAAAGAGCAAGACTTCTATAATTCAAAATCTAATAAACGATTAACTTTATTACGGAGTATTACGGAAATATCTTAGACCTGAAGTAGCTGGAAGAGCTCTGGAAAAGAGTTGGAAGTAAACGGATTTGACCGCAGTTGATTTCCAAGAACTAATTGAATGTTTTAAATTTACATGAACGTAAATAGGATTCTCCCCTTGTACCGAAAATATGTAGTTGTTAGGTAAGATTTCCCTCTCGACGGTAATAGGGATCTCAGTCATACGTGTATGTATATATATATATATATATATATATATATATATATATATATATATATATTTATATATATATTTATATATTATCTTCATCTCAAAGATAGCAAGACAAATTCAACTATGGTACTGGAAATTTCCCATACTTAAAGTAAATTACAAGAACCGGAAGTAGACACTTTTAACCTAAGTAGATTTCTGAGAGTTACATACGTATATACTTTTTTGATTCCTCGAATACAGCTCCCACCAAAACAATTGTAGCACCATAAGTGAATTTAGACGGCCAGTAGAGACATTTTAACCAAAGTAGGTTTCTTAGATCTAAGTATGTACGTATATAGATTCTCTTCGACACAACAAGAAAACATTAATACGGCACTAGAAATATCTCAGACCTGAAGTATATGACAAAAGCTGGAATTAAACTTTTGACCGAATTTGGATTCCAAGACCTATGAATTTGTACAAGCTTAATCGGAGCAACTAGGAAACTCTGTTATGGCAACGGAAATATAATTATTCGATCCAGAAATGCTCATACACGTGCCAAACGTTGTATACGAGTCAGATCATTATATCCTGTTGCTCCATAATAACCAAAATTATTTGTACCAGATGTATGCATATTTACGTTTAAAAATGTCATTGAATGTCATATTGTATCATACGTGCTTTTATTAAGTAGTAGACTGACTTAGATTTTGAAAACTGCACATGAAGCCGCCACCAGCCAGTTTAAAATAAAAAAAAATTTATATTTTCTGATTTTACTTTTGAATTCGAAGTAAACATCTTCAGACGAACATAAATCAACAAAAATGCATTGCGCTAGTCTCGAGAACAAATGGGCCAGTTTGGCATATTTTTTTATAAAATATTCGATGAAATACAAGGAAGGTTTGTATGAAGAAAAAGGTTGGACATTTTTTATAATTTGGAAAAAAATAACAGCATATATGTTTAAAATCCAAATTTAACTGACATCTAACAGATGTTAACATATCAAACAAATCAGTTGAAGTTCGTGAAATAGGGTGAAACATTTACATTTAACTTTTAGAACAGAGCTTGATCAGTAGTGATACAGATATCAAAGAAAAAGTTAATAATGAATGTTTACGCCAGATTGCGCCAATTACACATTTTAAATATAATATGCATTGTAAATACTATTAAATGTTAAAAAATTAACCCTTATTTGCAAAGCTCTTTACATATTTACGTAAGACACTCGAAACTGGAGGGCTATATTGATATTGTGATAAGAATTTTTACATTGGCTTATGTAAAAATAAGGAAATGAACTATTGCATGTCTTTCATGGGTTTATCCTTTCTCAGACTGCAGTAAAAAACATGAAGACCCAAAAAATTATGAACGATTATTTTTAAATGTTGCATGAAATTTGTAAATATATTACCCTTAAACCAAAAATAGGAATAACTTTTCTTTGATTGTAATAATAATTGCAATGTTGGATTTTAAATTCATAACGATTAACTCTAATAAAAAACCCTATCTATAATGTAAAAATTTAAATTTCTTCAGCGTATTTATCATTAGGGTTACCTCTGAAACGGAACAGGATAGAAAATGGATGATGAGAAGAAACGTAAGGAAATGAAAGTCTGATTTATTCAACAATTTGAAATGTTGTAAACAAAATCCGTTCGTAAGACGGCACTCCCATCCTGGACAAATCTGGCGTACCTTGGCGTACAAATTATGACTCTCATCCCGGACGGAATTTATTGCCCGATTTCACTTCCGCTACCACCTGCTCCGAGGAGTCGCGATAACAGTGCGTAAATCAACCTGAATTTCCCATCTTTCGTCATAAAAGGTACGTTTAATTGTAACGGGTTTTTAATACACAAGGTGATTACTTCTTACAGCTATTAAATGTCTCATCGACTAGGTTAATTTATTTGGAGAGATATATTTGGAAATTACACTAACATATACATCTGAATTTGGTTTATCGTGTAACAACGCATATTCTTATTAATCTAAATTTTCAGTTCATATTTTTACGATGTAATTTATAATATAAAGTCACTATAATTTGCAATAATCAATGCTTCTCAAATTTTCGAAAAACTGTAAACATTTATATAATGAACTTGTTTACTAAGTTCAATCACATTGTTATCAACTTATAGCGAATATGTTTTTCATGTTAGAAAACTTTAATGACATTATGTGTATTTTAATCATTATTTACAAACTGCAGCTAACTGTAAAAGTATATTAAGTTATGATTGAGTTATAGACCCGTAATTATCAATTCCAGAATTGATAATTACCTTTTATTTCTGAGTATAACTCTAGATCATCCTGACTTAGCTGCGTAAAATTAAGAAAATTATTTTTACGTGGTCTGCTGTACTTAAATATATTAGTAGACAAATTTAAAATTATTTTATATATTTTAAAAGTAAAACATCCCTACCGGCTTAGTCAGAAAAGAGCTAGATTTTACATCTGACCGTTATCTCTAAATGTCAAACTTAAGATGCATTAACATTTATTTCATATACATGTTTCATTTGCAAAAAACTGATGTGATAAGTCTATAATTTGGAGTTTCAGCAAAATCGTAATACTTTCATATAATTTTAAACTTCATCGATAACTCATCATAACCATTTTTTTTTAAACCCGGATTTGATTTAGTTAAATTTAATAAAAAATATGTGTTTAAACATATTTTACTAAGACAATTCCATTATTTACACTAAATCCATGAATGGAACACCATCCTGCATTGTGCGTTTTATACCTTAAAAAATTCACGTACACAAGTATAACAAATCTAGGTCTTTTTACGAGATCCTCAGGATCAATGTAGAGCTAAAAGTGATTTTTTATAAAATTTCAACATTCAAAGTGTCATATGATTCGCCGATTAAATCTTTGCATAAAAAGAGTTTTTTGCTTTTTCGAAATTAGTACTTATCAAAATATTTTATTTATATTACATTTTAAAACTTGATTTCCATATTTTATAAAATCTTTATCTGATAAATCTTATGATAAAACTATATGATGGGTTTAAAAACTACAAAATACAAAATAACACATACAGACAAACGGATAGTAAACGACAAGAGATATACTGTTGGCGAGAGAAAAGAAGAGACCTGGCTCGTGCCGGCGCACAGCTGTGTACTAGTGTGTTGCCGCGCGGTAATTTCAGGCGCTTCGCCCCACAGCCAACCCTGCGAATTGTTTATCATAGCAATGGAACAGTGAAACAATAATGGAATTACGAAACAAGGCGCGGCAACATACTACTAGTAGCGCCTGCAAATTTCAGATAGGCCAGAATCCAGGTCTCTTCTTTTCTCTCGCGATCAGTACTACTAGTTTTGGCTCTTCTCGGTCTTTTTAAAAATATTCTAAAGTTTTACATGGATATAGCATGGATATACAGATAGATAAATTATATTAGAATTGTAGAACTTTTTATTTATACCTATGTAAAACTTGATGAGTATTTTTGGAAAAGATTATTATGTATTACATTATAACATACAATTTAATTATAAATATAAACTTTACTGTTCAATGTTATACTTTTTGGGCTGTAATGAATTGTTTTAACAGAAGTGTCATATATGTGAAACTTCCAACAGTAAGAGTTACAGATACGGAAGAAGGGGATAATTAAGTAAAGGTATTGGGACATGATGAACGAGAATAAAGGTGGTTCTTTTAATCACGGGTCTGATTGGTCCATTCTGTGCCACTACGTCCAATCAGAGGCCTTGTTACGAGTTTATCGGTGTTGATTGGACTCAAGGGTGTCGGTACAACAATTGCTGCAAAAACGATCCCAATAACAGCAATAAAAATTTATTCCCCGGAATCGGTTGGAACTCATGCAATGCAATATATATTAATTATGAACAGTTGGTTAAAAATTAAAGAATTTTAACAATTAGAGTTCGAAATCAAATAATTAATCCTAGCAATTCTTTATTGTATTAATAATTTTGACGAATACACTTGTAAACTAATAATCTAGATAGGTTTTTACGATACTTTTGAAAAATATGGCATTATACATACAATAAAAACGTATGGTAACCTTACATAAATAAAAGTACTTAAATAGTTTTAATCTTTTACATAAAAATTAGTCACTAAACGTGTTGCGACATACTAATTTCGGGCTGGACCAATTCGGGTAATTTTTTTTAATATACGGAATATAAAAAATACGCGGACAATTTTTATAGAGATATAAATTGGAAAATTCTTCCAGAAAATTTTTGAATTTGAAAAAAGACAATATTTATTAAATATTATTTAAATTTAGTTGCCAGCAATTGCTGTTGACACTTTCAGCTGAAGTACGGCACAGGGACAAAAACATTTGTTTACACTTAAATCTTAGAAAATATTAAAAATGCAATGCTCAATAATTTGTTTAACTCAGATTGTAAAAACAAAATTAGTGTCTGATTTTTACAGCAATCGTACAAGTGACGAATATTAACCATTTAATACATTAGAAATAATATTTAAACTCTGTTATAAACCCCACTTAATGTACGAAACTGTTAATATTTGTACATAAGGTACCCGAAATAGGTTGGCTCCCATCAGATTGTGTATGAATATTTTAGTATGTTTTAAGGAAAAGCGGAGGGATGAACACAAATATGCCTGAACGAACCATTCTTTTTCAAAACTACAGCCCAAAACACTACAAGAATTCTATTACCTATAAATTAATTTAATTGTTTATATTGAATTAATAATGTTAATTTAGTTTCAAGGATTTTCCACTCTTCCCTTATACCGGAAGCAGAACTTAGGCGATGTAAGGAGACGTTTTTCTAAATAAAACAGTGTTTTTAAGTTTACGTATGCATGTATTTTCATAATCGGGGAAAACATTATAATCTAATTATAGCACCAGAAACATTGAAGAATAGACCTGGAAGCTTTTCAATCTAAGTTGGTCTTCGAGACTTACTTATATATTTTCTTAGTTAGTGCTATAATTAACTGTGAGTCTGTAAATAAATGAGATAAGGAACATTTGGATTAGAAATGTATTGATTGCAGTAACTTATCAGTCGTATGTGAATATGTATACTTCCTTTATCGTTATAAAAAGTCATTTTCATAATCGTTATAAAAAGTGCATCAAAACTGTGGCACCGTTAATAAATAACACTTTTGAAGTTATTTTAAACTGTGAGATTTGACAATTGTAGACTATTATTTAATAAAAAGGCCATAGACTTCTCTGGCCTATGTACGTACATAACATATTTTATTTATCGGGACAACAAGGTTAGCTCAACTATAGAACTTGATATATCTTAGACCGGATGCATCAAGTCTAAGATTCCTCGCGGGCTGCTTGCAAGGACAGGGTCGCTCAGCGTCGCTCATCCAAGCCACGCTGGACGTTGATTGATCCAGGCAGGCAGGCAGGCAGCGGGTAGGCCGGGACTCTCGTCCCTTCTGTGGTAGCGTCTCTGCAATAAGCAGCATGGCTACTGATCATCAGTACGTCCAGCCCCAAGAGGGGCTATTTTTGCGTTGGGTCGTAGGGAATTGTTGAGTGTGTGGTTTTATTTAGGTCGGTGAAAAGTAGTGTAGTAGGTTGGGAAGTGAAGTGAAGTGGAGAGTCGTTGGTTTTTGTTTAGTATATTTAGTCTACTATGGTGGGTCGTCTAATATTACTTTTAGTTGTGGGATTTTCCACGGATGGATGGCTTCCCTGGTAGCCCACTCACGGATGTGATCCCACTTGGATTCAGCTGCTGCTGCATACATGGCTCTCGCCTGGCCAGTGATGAAGTCATGCAGGCTGGGTAGTCCTGCAGACCGTAGGACGACCGTGTTTCTGACGAACCATGGTGTGTTCGTCAGTTGGCGGAGTGTCCCGTTCTGGAAGGCTTCTAGTGCCTTCCTGGTCGTCTTGGAGGTGTGTGGATACCAGTAGTTACAGTATCATGTGTGTATATATAAGTATGCTCCCGGCGGAGCAAGTACTTTTTGCGATTCGTGTTTATTGAAATTTATATATATATATATATATATATATATATATATATATATATATATATATATATATATATATAAAGAATAAAAGAAAAAGATTTCACATAAATCCTTTAATATTTCGACTGTTATTGTCGTTATCAAAAAGGATACAAAAAGTGTATATAATCTCAGAATTAAAAGTAAACATATAAATTTTTAGAAACAGCTGGAATGTTTTGTTCTGATTTATAATGTAATTTTATAAAGTCCTTGGTATATTATACGAAAAATGGCTTTATATTAAAATTAAAATTTCGATTAATCATATAAAAAGGCGTTCTAACAGCTTAAAATTAAATTAAATATTAACAATTTTGTAGTTTCATAGTTGCACATTAATAAAAAATATATAAAATTAATTAATTAAATTGTAGACAATACATTGTTTTAGATTTGCTAGATTAATTTAGACTATTTTAACAGATAATTTCTTATTTAATCCAAAAGGTCATTTTGACATAGTGACTAATTGATACAGGTATGCTTGTTCTAAATGTTCTAATTGAATTTTGGAAGAATCTTCTGGTACTTTACAAATCCCTTTTAATGTGTAACAGTTATTAAATATTTCGTTATGAGCCAATGCGTGTTGTGAAACTAATTTGTCGTCTTTTCTGTTGGATGAAGACTGTTTATATATATGAATATATATATATATATATATATATATATATATATATATATATATATATATATATATATGTATATAAACAACTGTGCAACATGCCTAAATAACAAAAATAATTATTCTTCGAACGAGTTGGGATTAAAAAAAAATCATTCTTCACATTAATGGAATTTGAAAAGAACATGATAAACAAACGTTTGTTTTTACATTTTAACAATATCCCTAAACTGTTATCTATACACTCTATACATCTCACTGTGTAGGTTTTTCATAACACTCTTTTTATTATTATTTTACTATAATGCTTCACCAATTTTGATATATATCAAAACCCTCTTTTTCTCTCTATTAATGTAGTTCTGTTACAACTGTGATTGTGTAAATTTTGATCATTATTTTATTGATTAAAAAATCAGATATTTATTTATTATTAACAAATGGTTTACAAATGTTTTAAATATTAACGATCCTAATTTAATTTGTGATAAATATACACCTAAAAGAAGGCAACTAGCTCTTAGCATCTTAGCTAGTCATAATCTTACGGACTATGATAAGTATGTTCATATAATTCTCCAAATGGAGCAATGTATGAAATTAGTGGCAGTGACATTGTACGATATGTATGTACGATAAATCACACAACATTCTTAACCTTAAGCCAAGGATTATGTACGTCAGACATTGATGCTCGTTAACCTTAACGTTAAACAACACAGACACAATATTTGGCAGCTGAAGGCTATGGTGAACCAATAATGGTACAAAATACTGAAAGTGAAAATGTTGCAACACACTTACTTGTTTTAGAAGAATTATATCTGTTGCCGCGGCAACAATCAACAAGCAAATCTGTACAAGGCTTTCATTAGTTTGAGTTCATTTATTAATTTTCTAAATACACAAACAAATTTGATTAAAAAAATTGGGATAATTCTCGCCCAGACTCCACGTTTGTACACAGGATTAGAGTCTTAAGTGTGTCTAACAGCACACAATTTGTTGAACATTTTTAGAGAATTAACACCAGATAAAAGAACTACTTCTTATAATATGGATATAAACTAAAATTTTTGTATACATCTTACATTAACAAAACACGCATTTGTACTACATATAAATTAACTTGTGCTGTATTCTACGATATTCTTTGGTATAAATTATAATAAAAATGATCTAAAAAAATATATATGTTACTGACAATTATTGTTTCCCTAGCAACATAAATGTTAGTAGTATTAATGTTGCGGGGGGGGGGCTGATCCCATAAGTCTATTTCACTTAATAAAAATATAAAATTAATGAAAATAAAATAAATATTTTAGAACTGTAATGTTCCCAAGTCATTATGATAAAGTATCGATGAGTTACTACTTTCACGTAGTCCAAGAAATCTTTCCAGAGCTTAATTTGTTCAATGTTTGCTTCAAAAAAGTTTATTAGTTTCTTATATTTTCTCACTTAACGGAACGTAGAGTAAATTAATGTTTGTCGTCATGACAACAGAACAGCGATGAGTTGCTTCTTTATCGTAGTCCAAGAAATCTTTTAAAAATTAGTTTGTTCAATGTTTCCTTCAAGACATTTCACTAGTTTCTTATATTTTTCTCACTTATCGGAACGTAGAGTAAGTGAAAATTAAACACCGTTAACAGCGTAGCGTAGGGGAGTAATGTTTGTCGTCATGACAACAGAACAGCGATGAGTTGCTACTTTATCGTAGTCCAAGAAATCTTTTAAAAATTAGTTTGTTCAATGTTTCCTTCAAGACATTTCACTAGTTTCTTATATTTTTCTCACTTATCGGAACGTAGAGTAAGTGAAAAATTAAAACACCGTTAACAGCGTAGGGGAGTAATGTTTGTCGTCATGACAACAGAACAGCGATGAGTTGCTACTTTATCGTATAGTCCAAGAAATCTTTTAAAAATTAGTTTGTTCAATGTTTCCTTCAAAACATTTCACTAGTTTCTTATATTTTTCTCACTTAACGGAACGTAGAGTAAGTGAAAATTAAACACCTATTAACAGCGTAGGGGAGTAATGTTTGTCGTCATGACAACAGAACAGCGATGAGTTGCTACTTTATCGTAGTCCAAGAAATCTTTTAAAAATTAGTTTGTTCAATGTTTCCTTCAAAACATTTCACTAGTTTTCTTATATTTTTCTCACTTAACGGAACGTAGAGTAAGTGAAAATTAAACACCATTAACAGCGTAGGGGAGTAATGTTTGTCGTCATGACAACAGAACAGCGATGAGTTGCGTACTTTATCGTAGTCCAAGAAATCTTTTAAAAATTAGTTTGTTCAATGTTTCCTTCAAAACATTTCACTAGTTTCTTATATTTTTCTCACTTAACGGAACGTAGAGTAAGTGAAAATTAAACACCATTAACAGCGTAGGGGAGTAATGTTTGTCGTCATGACACAGAACAGCGATGAGTTGCTTCTTTATCGTAGTCCAAGAAATCTTTTAAAAATTAGTTTGTTCAATGTTTCCTTCAAGACATTTCACTAGTTTCTTATATTTTTCTCACTTATCGGAACGTAGAGTAAGTGAAAAATTAAACACGTTTAACAGCGTAGGGGAGTAATGTTTGTCGTCATGACAACAGAACAGCGATGAGTTGCTACTTTATCGTAGTCCAAGAAATCTTTTTTAAAAATTAGTTTGTTCAATGTTTCCTTCAAAACATTTCACTAGTTTCTTATATTTTTTCTCACTTAACGGAACGTAGAGTAAGTGAAAATTAAACACCATTAACAGCGTAGGGGAGTAATGTTTGTCGTCATGACAACAGAACAGCGATGAGTTGCTTCTTTATCGTAGTCCAAGAAATCTTTTAAAAATTAGTTTGTTCAATGTTTCCTTCAAAACATTTTCACTAGTTTCTTATATTTTTCTCACTTAACGGAACGTAGAGTAAGTGAAAATTAAACACCATTAACAGCGCGTAGGGGAGTAATGTTTGTCGTCATGACAACAGAACAGCGATGAGTTGTTCTTTATCGTAGTCCAAGAAATCTTTTTAAAAATTAGTTTGTTCAATGTTTCCTTCAAGACATTTCACTAGTTTCTTATATTTTTCTCATTATCGGAACGTAGAGTAAGTGAAAATTAAACACCATTAACAGCGTAGGGGAGTAATGTTTGTCGTCATGACAACAGAAACAGCGATGAGTTGCTACTTTATCGTAGTCCAAGAAAATCTTTTAAAAAATTAGTTTGTTCAATGTTTCCTTCAAAACATTTTCACTAGTTTCTTATATTTTTCTCACTTATCGGAACGTTAGAGTAAGTGAAAATTAAACACCATTAACAGCGTAGGGGAGTAATGTTTGTCGTCATGACAACAGAACAGCGATGAGTTGCTACTTTATCGTAGTCCAAGAAATCTTTTTAAAAATTAGTTTGTTCAATGTTTCCTTCAAAACATTTCACTAGTTTCTTATATTTTTTCTCACTTAAACGGAACGTAGAGTAAGTGAAAATTAAACACCATTAACAGCGTAGGGGAGTAATGTTTGTCGTCATGACAACAGAAACAGCGATGAGTTGCTACTTTATCGTAGTCCAAGAAATCTTTTAAAAATTAGTTTGTTCAATGTTTCCTTCAAAACATTTCACTAGTTTCTTATATTTTTCTCACTTAACGGAACGTAGAGTAAGTGAAAATTAAA
Source organism: Homalodisca vitripennis (assembly GCF_021130785.1). NCBI lineage: Eukaryota > Metazoa > Arthropoda > Insecta > Hemiptera > Cicadellidae > Homalodisca > Homalodisca vitripennis. The sequence goes on from NC_060213.1 coordinate 65,102,367, forward strand.
CACCGTTAACAGCGTAGGGGAGTAATGTTTGTCGTCATGACAACAGAACAGCGATGAGTTGCTACTTTATCGTAGTCCAAGAAATCTTTTAAAAATTAGTTTGTTCAATGTTCCTTCAAAACATTTCACTAGTTTCTTATATTTTTCTCACTTAACGGAAACGTAGAGTAGAGTAAGTGAAAATTAAACACCATTAACAGCGTAGGGGAGTAATGTTTGTCGTCATGACAACAGAACAGCGATGAGCTGCTGCTTTATCGTAGTCAAGAAATCTTTTAAAAATTAGTTTGTTCAATGTTTCCTTCAAAACATTTCACTAGTTTCTTATATTTTTCTCACTTAGCGGAACGTAGAGTAAGTGAAAATTAAACACATAAACAGCGTAGGGGAGTAATGTTTGTCGTCATGACAATAGAACAGCGATGAGTTGCTACTTTATCGTAGTCCAAGAAATCTTTTAAAAATTAGTTTGTTCAATGTTTCCTTCAAAACATTTCACTAGTTTCTTATATTTTTCTCACTTAATGGAAACGTAGAGTAAGTGAAAATTAAACACCGTTAACAGCGTAGGGGAGTAATGTTTGTCGTCATGACAACAGAACAGCGATGAGTTGCTACTTTATCGTAGTCCAAGAAATCTTTTAAAAATTAGTTTGTTCAATGTTTCCTTCAAAACCTTTCACTAGTTTCTTATATTTTCTCACTTAATGGAACGTAGAGTAAGTGAAAATTAAACACCATTAACAGCGTAGGGGAGTAATGTTTGTCGTCATGACAACAGAACAGCGATGAGCTGCTACTTTGACGTAATGGAACGAATCCATCCCCGGCCTCTCTCGTTTCAATATTTCCCTTGTGGGAGTGTTGTTAGGTGCTAGTGCCTGCCACTGTATCTCTTTATCCGCGTTACAAACTATGGCTCACATTATTTCAAACTATCAATTTCGTACTGTTTGGCTGACATTTTACTACCAGTTTTGTTATTTATACTTATCATTGTTAGGCATCGTTTAAAGTCAACACTTTACATGACAGTACACTGCTATACATAAAGTATATATATATATATATATATATATATATATATATATATATATACAAATCTCGTGTCACGATGTTCGTTTACATTAATTTCTGAAACCAAGAACAGTTTTCAATAATTTTTATTAAATAGGCATTGTTTAGTCCAACCTAAAACTGTACAGCATGGGCAGATTTAATTTATTAGACATTCTATTACTACCAGTTATGTCTTAAAACTAGTCTTTATGTTGATTCGGCAATATTCTTTATTTCGGTTTATAAGTAAAACCTCAGAGGAAAACATTTTAAACATTTTAGTTTTACGAATATTTTTAGAAGTACAGAGTTTTGTCAAAATTCTTCGCTCTCTGAACCACTTTGAGCTGTCGCGTCGGAGAACAAATCCATTTTTAACGAACACCTACAGAGTAACATGAGGGATATAGTTGTTATTGGACCTTTTAACTTTAAAGTCCATTTATATGTTGCATGCTCACGTATTGGTAAAACGTCTCATTTATTTATATTATCAAAACACAGGCTAACTAAAAATATAGTGTATCAAATAGCGATTAATTGAAATGTACTTAACAGTTATAGTTTAAAAAAATAAGGATTAAGAATCAAACTTTTCATACCTGATTTATAAAATTTAATTAATATATGTGTAAGCAATAAAGAGTTTTTATAACTTAGCTATCGTTTATAGTGCTTGAATTTAATACAACACATATTAATGCATAATTTGTAAATAGTATTAATCGCATTACAACCGCACAGCAAAGCGTGGCCGAATCAGCTAATTTTAAATCAAACAGTTGTAATTGATGTTTAAGTTTGGAGTCACACTGCCACTTGAACGAATCGAATTATAGTTATACAATATTTGAAACAAATATAAAATATATTTAATTATTTTTATCGTTATGGTTGGACGTAAGCGGAGTTAATAAGTTAGATTCCCGAAAATATTGTGTAAACAATCACTCTTTACCAAAAGAAGGATTAGGAAGTGGACGAATTTGAGTGGAAGAGAGGGTTTAAAACCCTAACTCCGCCTTAAAAAATAACGAGCCGGTTCATTTTAATCACGATATTCAGGAAACTATATGGACTCGAGTATCCAGTGTCTATAAGTATCCATGAATGTCCAAATGGACTGTTTCCGTATCCATATGTATTTTATACATTAAGATGCCTATTTTTTCATCGTAAATGAACGTGATTAACAATAAACTTCTTTTACTCAAAACATTGAATTTAAGCTGGAATATACAGTACATTAAAGTAGCCTAAATGGGTTTTAAATTTTATGTGACAAAACAATGCCAAGAAAACTTTAATTCATACGGTTCTAAAAGGAATAAGTTATTAATTAATTGGAGTTCATTTTATTTTTGTTTATATGTGAATAAATTTATTAACGCAACGTTAATTTGGATTAAATTAACCGTAAATTATGAATAATACGTAACTGGCTGTCATGATTCATTGTATACGAGTATGTGAAACAAAGGGGACGCTAACTAGCGTGTGTACAATGTGTATACAATACAAAAGCAAATCATGGAATGTATGAAACGAAATGGCATATTCTGTTCATTTAGATATCAAACAACTTAGGTTAAACTTTCACACTGACGAAAGGCTCTTGCAATTCTGGTTATTTGTATTAGTTTATTCAACATGTGTATATGGATTCTACTGCTGAAGAAGTATTAATTATATTCTGGTATTTGATGTTTCATTCAACGATTATTTGTTAGGGTGTTTGTATATTCAAGTGAAGTTTTTGATATCAAATTGTGCACTAAAGAGTTTAGAAATTACTTAAAATCGTAAATACGTACTTTTTTGTCTATTCAGAGTAATTATATTAATTATATCATTTAAATCTGTTGTAGTTTGATGATTAGACTCTCCTCGAAGTTAAATAATGTGGTATTATATTAAAATAATAAGTTCAAGAATTTCCTACTAAATCATTATTCAACATAGCACATAGTGCTTGGGAATTATTTGTTCTATTTCCATTATAATATTATATTTGCATATTAAAATACGTTAATCTTCAGAATTTCAGCGATATTTCTATGATTAAAATTGCTCTTTAGATAACTCCAAACCGTTTTTATTAAAACTTCAATGTTCTGAAGTTATTTGAGTCATGTGCAGCATTTATTTTGGCAATTTAAAGATTGTTAAATTAAATTTTTGGTTCCCAATTTAAAAGCGGCGTAAGCAATATTTTTGCTTATGTCACGTGACATTGAATAGGATTGCAGTCTCTCTTACCTCTTACGTCAATCCGTTTTCATCATAATATTGTGTCAGGATTATCTGTAAAATCCTGAATAAAGAGTTTTAGTCTATCCTGAATTGACATTAAAGATTTCCTTCCAAAGTTGGTTATTTTCACAAAGTCTAATCGAGTTCTAATCAAACAAATAATACGTCTGCGAAAAAGATTTCAAACATTTTATTTATTTATTTATTAGCTTTAAAGGAAGTTATAATTTAAAAGTTATAGTGTACTTCAAATATTTTATAATATAATGATCTTAAGGGGTGTAAAGTAATACATTCACACAAGTGAAGCTAAGGTATGTATGTATCATATAAAGATAAAGTAGTTTTCTTTCAAATCGTGTGTTTCACTGTAGGGATAAAGGTGGAGTTTACTATCCTGCGACAGATGGTCTAACTTCAGCAATATCCTGACGTGAACTTGAGAAGATTGCGCGAATAAACATCACATAATATCTCAATTCGCAACAACCCCGGTCCCAGATAGCGGACTTTGCCACATCTGAGCCAAGCAAGTGCCCTAAGCGCTAAGATAACAAGTTTGCTATTTTCTCCACTAACTTAACTCTAGTAATATGTATTTTTAATGTTTAACTCAATAATATTATGACGACACTGCACTAATACAGATCTACTGAAATAATATAACTTTTAACTGTCTATTATAAGAACTCTAAAGCTATATTAACTCAGTTTATGTTACTTGGATTCATAATTATCTGCAACTTGGTACGCTATGATACTGTACCAAAGAAGCTGGTTACTTTGAATTATTATCTTACAGCGGAAAAGGTTACATAAATGGTAAAGTATTATCTGAATACCTTTATCTTAACATTATAACTAAAGTGTAAGATTACACTGAAATAAAATAATTATTTTGAACATAATACGGTTTTGAGAGTTCCCTTTTGTGATAAGCCTCTATTAAGTATATGAAGTTTATATTATTTGGGCATTCACTTTATACTAAGCGAACACTTTTGCTTGAAATCAATAATAATGACTCGATACTACACTGATAAAAGTTAAGAAAAAAAGTTACATAACGAAAAGAATATTACAAAATTATCAATGAGTGAATTGAGTAATTAAATTTTATTTCACCACTTGAAGTTAGTATAAACTGAACCATTTTTCTTACAGATAACACTTAATATACTTAAAGTTTCCTTTTTACTAACCTCCAAGAATTTGAGCTTTTGTCAAGTGTAGTCCGTGGGACAAAACCTACAGGATAGCTGGTAAATTGCATTGTTGGAGGTAGAGTCCAATTTACCAGCTATTGGATAAGTTTTTTTCGTGGCGCTACTTTTCAATTGATTGGTCTTATCCATAATTTTGCAAATACTACAACGTGTTTTATTAAATGGTTCACAGTAAAAATATAACTTTTACGAATTTGGGCCTTAAAAGTAGATTCTTCAAGTATGATATATCTTAAATACTATTCAAGATGGTCAGGACAATAATTTGTCTGTTAAGAGGGAGTTTATTAAAATTTCGTAGCCTAATTTTATAACTGTATATAATGCATGCAAACTAGGGTAGTTTTTTAAAATTAATTTTGGATCATTTTGGAGATGTTTTAACATATGTTTTAATCTTTTTAATTTGGCTAAGTTTCCGGTTTACTATAGAAATAGTAACTAAAGGCAATGCGGAATTGTATTATTAACTCTTATATATGGTTCATTGTGGCCACAACTAAAACAGCACACTCATTCATTTATGATGGCTACCTGCTTAAAAATTTCATAAATTTGTACTAACTGGTACTAATTTGTATTAGATATTTTATACTTAATTTAGACAAGGTTATCAGTTTTAATCCATAATAATGATGGAATTGCCATGTGTTCAAAGTAACTATAATTTTTTTAATGTACAGATTTTGGAAGAATAAGCGCTAATACATGAATCGAGCTCGATTTTCAAGTAGAGTTTGAAAAAATCTGATTTTGTCATATATGAAGTGCAGTAAAATGTGCAATTGAACATTTTCCATCTCACTTTGACCAAAGTTACTACTTATAAATACTTACTCATATCGATATACATTTCAGTAATTATTGCTGCTCTAATATTGAAATATAAATAGGTTCTCAAGAAAGACAAATTACCAATCTATTTGGATTTTGATTTAACTTTTCGTTAGTGTTCCAGCACAAAGTGTAAACAGAAGTAATGTTATTTGACCGTTAACCAGAATGTCTGGCAAGCATAACAAGATACCTCTATTTAGTATTCAACGAACAGTGTGGAGAGGTCATGTGACAGTCTGTTTGCGTTGTATGTTAAATTGGTTTATATTTGCGTTGTCTATGTGCCCTTTTCTCAATCAAATCATGCGCGATCGTGAATTAAGTGTAAACTAGAGCGAATTTATGCAATATTACTGCCAAGGTGCATCGCAAAATTTCTTAATAGACTGTTTAATGCCTGAAAAAGCACCTGTGCATAAGCCTTAACACCTTTAGTTCATGATTCTTACAAACTTTTCTTTTTGAGAAGCATTTTAAAGTTCTGTGGATAAAATTATATAATTATCTTTTATGTTTAGGACAAATTTGAAATACGTAAACTGATGACAAACATAATCTTTTTAATCTATACAGTCATTATTATTATTTATAATTCCGTATTATTCTCTCCTCCTTGTCAATTACAAATTACACATTTTCCTTTTGATTCGAAATATAAAAGTTGCTGACTTGACAAATTGTATGTTTTTGCATAATATGTAATGCCATAAATAACATAACGTGTGGTGTGTTTTAGCACGTGTGTACTTTAGCATTTCATGCAGCAATCACCTTTGTTTATGCATCATAATGCTTGATCTTCAACGAGGTAATCAAAACTTCCTTAACACTATATGTACAAAATCTTAGTAGAAAAGACAATAAATATATTTCATTCAGTTATTTCACTGTTTGTAGTAATTACAATGTCTAAATCTCAGGAAATTACTTAACAATAAAACTATCACAGAAAATATATTTAGATATACCTAAATTGAATTCTATTTAAATGATACTTTCAAGAATTCCAAGATTTTAAACCAATATCATCCAATTTACGCTATTACTAGATTAAAATAAATTCTCATAACCTTTTTTTAAATAATCCCATCATTATATATAAATTACATATAATAAAGTACTTCAAAATATTTACGTGGTCGTTAAATCACCACATTCAGTTCAATAATAAGCTCCAACCTTGTAGTATAAAGATATGTGCTCTTGCCCATCGTCTGTCACATAATATTCAAAGAGATGTATTCAATTTGTGCAGTAATATTAGGCTTCACAAAAATCACTCACATTATCATATTGACCGACGAAGTAAATCTTATAACATTAACTTTTCATGAATGAAACGAAGTAAATTAGCTTCAATATAAACATTAATTTAGGCATTTAAATTAGCACTACTTCAGCCAACTGTCAATGATTAGGTTGCAACTTAGTACTTTATTCAGCAGAGTACATAGGATTGGAGTAAATAGCTCATAAAAAAACTTCTTACATTTTATAGCTTATTGCTAATTACGAACGCTGTTCAGAGAGTAGATTACGTTTTGACATAAACGAGAAACAAAGTAAAAGAACACAATTGCTTATACATTAGAAAGTGACACTAAAATACTATTTTTAAAAAAAGTCACCACTTGTCATAGCGGTGAACTAGTTTTTAAATTCCAGCCTAAATAATTCTGCCGCCTAAGACTTCAACCAGGTAATCACACCCTCCCGCAGATCCACGCAGCGTCATAAGCCAGGTTTTCTAAGCTCGTACTGTCACAATAATAAAAACAATTTGTACATTGAACAGTAATTAAGTGATAGTGGGTTGATCTATACTACTTATATTTAAATTATTTTGAAGACAATAATTTTAAATGAAAAGATAAAATACCAACTAAAACTAGTGTGTGACATTTAGCAACAGAAAAAAGTATAGAGGATTGAATAGTAAAATTTGGGCTGCCATACTATAAAACTTTCCTTCTCCGTTGTAAAGATATATAAAGGGTATTACTCTGCAATATAATTGGAATTCTATCAGAGGTTATTTTCATAAAAAACTGTTAAACAAGTAATCCTACCGTATAAGTTTTAAAGGCATTCGATTGAAATTTCTAGTAACTATAAAAATAATCTGTTTGGACAAATGTTACAATTTTTTTGAAACACGTAATGAATTTCAAAGTATTGACATAATTAGAGCAAAAAGAGATCAATGGGTAAAATAAAATGATTTATGAAAACAAAAAGTTGTAAGGGAGGCTTCAATGTCAAGGTCCGGTGGCCCAAGCCAAATTAAGTAGAGGGACATGGTTGTGATGCTAATAGACGTTAATTCTAGGTAGTGAGGCCCAATATGGTAATACCGAATCAGGATGTAACATGTGGTGTCCTTGTTGTCAGTAGAATATCAAGTAGGTGGGACGAGCGAAACGGGGGTCAAACTTCATCTCGGAATAATTCATGTAATAGACGTCACAGGTTGTAATCACATTAATTTTACAAATTTGCTCCATTTAAAACAATAACCAAGAATAGCATAAAACAATGCTTTGTTTTCGTTTTGAAAACATACCCTTGTACAGGCTTTCAAAGCACTTTTAATGAAAAGCTATGAAAATATAACTAATAATAGACTAAGTTGAGTAGACTGAATGAAGGAAGTTTAATTATAAAAGCCGTGCTGGATCGAATAATTACTGAACAGAACTGTACCGTTGCTAGGAAACCATTGTGAGATGTAATGCATTCTGTCAAACACAGTAGAGCGTAGTAAAGTGCTTCATGTACAGTTGTAGACGGCTCTAAGCTCTTTACTGAACTAGAAATTACACAGAGATGTAAAACAATAATATTATAGTACAGCTAAGGACTATGGTTAGTTTAATTTCGTGGAATACATACACATGTTATTAGGTAATAAGTTTATTTGTTTAATATTTATTTATTATAAGCTTTAATAATAAAACGATTCTTAACCCTTTTAACGCCAACGATCGATATTGTGATCGTTCTTTATTTGTATCTTATAGGTCGTTGTTTTTAATAGCCATTATATATGTATATATATTATGTAGTGTAGAAAATAATGTCAGGCTATTACGCAGTATATATATACCTGACATTATTTTCTACACTACATAATATCACTCTGGTTCTAAAAGGGTTAACAGTCATATTAATAATTACATCATTTCGAAATACAAAGGAATACTTAAAGATTGAATCATTATGGTAGATGTATTATTTAATGTAAACTAATAAAAACTAATAATACAAACTACACACTAATTACACACTAAAACACATTCAAAAAGGTAATATAAAATATATTTTATTTAATATAATTTACATTTAATTTAATTTCAATACCGTAAAAAAACAACACTGCACCGCAACCAACCGCCCCAACAAAGTACAAACACAGGTAAAGTAGTTGAATAAATAAAAAAAATATATATTTACGTGCCAACTCACCCAGTTGAAAAAAACGATGATATAACATATTAAGGTCTGCTTTCACGTATACAAAAACGAATTATATCAGTAAAATAATGAAGAAATAAATAAACGTATCTATATAATAAAGTAAAATTTTTTAATTTAAAATTTAATTTTTTTAAATAAAAATATATTTTATTTTCTAAATAACTAAAAATATTTATACTAATAATATTATTATTATAATTTTTATTTTTATTAATATTTACAAGTATTACTCAAATTTAATACCCGACTCCTGTCCTTACTATAGTAAAAACATTCAGTAGAGCTACGATCACATTGGAATAACGTCATAAATAGAATTGAGATCCAAGATTGTATTAAGCGCCACCCATTTCAGACTGATCGTATTGAGTTTTATGAATCGTACTACATACACTATGAATCTAGAAACTAAAATTTATGAGGTAAATTTTTCCGTTTGATGTTAAACCACAATAAACCAATCTTTTAGCAGTACGACTGCTCAGATGGTACATTTAAATAAAATAGTCAAAACAAACTATCTTAAAATTGTTTATCTTTAGTTCACATTAAAATGATTTCTTTTCAGATAATAAAAGAACTTATAAGTAATATTAAATAATACTACGTTTCTCACATTAGCTATACCACGTTAAGGGTAATTGGTAAACAGCTAAAATATCAAGTCAAAAAATATCTTTTATATCAGACTATTTATTTACAGTTTAAATACAAATAAATTATTACAAACAAGTATAATTACTCAAGATAATATTGAAATAAAGAACCAGTTGCAATTATATTAGTTAAAGATAATATAATATTATTAATCCAATAATTTTAATTATATCACATAGGGGCGAGTATTTGTTATTTAAGCAATAGTTTATTTGCGGATAAATTATTTTAATACCATAATTTCAATTTACAATCGCATACTATTGTACGTATGAAGTTAAGTCAATACCTACTACACTGGAGATACTAAGCAATCCAATTTTCAAAACAACACTTTTAAATATCTTAAAACTTAAAGAACTGTTAGAAAAATATCATAATGTATGGATTAAAATTTGCTAATTTTGTTTGAAAATAGATGAACTTCATTATTTGGTATCTTTAATTCATGCACAATTTATAAATGGAGTCTCTTATATTTCACCAAATTATAAGTCATTTTTTAGCATTCGTGGAAGCTCCACTGTTTCTATTTTATTCTTCAGGGCATTAAGGTATCATTTTATTACTATTCACAGCTATTACAACATTACTTTATTTTTTCTACCTTTACTAAATGTGATGAGAGTCACCTCAAATTATGTCAGAACAAAAGACGTTTTCCAGGAAATCCATCATAAAAAGTATTACAAAAACAACATAAGGACTAAAAAGAACAGTATGGAATACAAATAGGGTGCTTTGCGGATTAGTCGCGATGTTTAGATAAACATATCTATTAATATACTCTGCTCAGATAAAAATGTTTCGCATTAGGAACATGTTCCTCTAATTAATACCTATTAATTAACAATGCAGTTACGTTTCTATAACTATATACCTGCTAGCTTAACAAATTCTGGTAGACCTTTATCGTTTAATCTAATACTAATCTATTACACTTATAGTAGCAAAGTAGCAAAGTTACTTTTAACAACACTGAATGTTTAAAAAATGTTTTTAACTCTGAAAGATTTTATTTCGTAAAAATAGTGTATTAGGTACTTAGATCATGATGTTGTTTTAAGACTGGTTTTACCACTAATCAAAATAACAATACAAATAGTTTATATTTAATCATATTATTACAAGTTACATCATTAACGTTAAGCCCATGGGTTTCTTTCTCCCTTGCAGCTCATTATTTGTAAATCTTCCCCTTTCCTGTTTTTGGTAGTTTTCTTCGTCAAAGTTTTTGAATAACTAGAATTTTCTCTGCCTTCCAGGGGTACACAAAAAACCTTTTGTGTTTAGTATAAGAAAAGACTCAACTTCGGTCAATTTGATAGTAGAATAAACCTTTAGTTTAACTTTGTTAATTAAATTAACTTAGTATTGGTTTAACTATTGGCTAATGTAAAACTACATACAGCTGAAGGTTTCCATTTGCATATGATTGATCCTTATGACCCTTTTCTATAGCCTGAGTAAACTTTTTGCTGACTCGTTATTTAATTCATTTGGGGATTACCTGCCTGTATGAATTTGGAGCATATGTCCGGTTATAAAAACATTCTTCAATCCCCTTTTGAAATATTGAATTTTAACGGCTGTAATCGGTTTGCAATTTAAACAAATAATTAATAAACACTTTAGCTGAACATGACCATTGAACGACTCCCATATGAGATTATTTTAGATGGTTTAATTAATATCCTACCCCACTTATATCCAGTTACCTAAGTACTGTAGGTGTTATTGAATTCTTAGTTAAAACAAATTGAATTTATTCACGTATAACTTCCACAAAGTGTGAGAATATAAGGCAACATATAAAAATGTTTTAATTAATATTACCCCTAAATATTTGATACTAGCCAATATTTACAGTTTTAATATAAAACATTACTTAGTAAAAACGACAGCACTGACTAATTTCTTTTGTAATATCAAATGTAATTGTTTTTCACATTACTAACTCACCCTATTATAGGTGGAACCTATGAACATTGCAAGGAATGAAACCTTTCTTATTCTTTCATCCCACCGTCATCGTTTGAGCCGTCATCGCAGCTTAGGGACAAGGCTGGGCCTCTCTAACTAAGGGGTAACTAGTTCGATTCCCGCAGAGTCAATAGTCTTGCAAAAGGGTTTGTACAATTTTCTCTTCTAATGTTTAGAACTGTCAATAAAAATGTACATTGGCGGTTAAAAAACCCTTAAGAAATCGGAAACGATCTTCGAATCAAGCCTTCAGGCTTATACCAATCGATTAAAAATGTTGTGTTGGTGTAGGCTATTTGGAATTAAAAAATATTATTTATTAACAGATGAGTTTTGATATAAATGTCACTCGAGTCTCGGGGAGCACGTATTTTGTGTGATAACTGTATAACTGTATTGAGATTAAATCAGTCTATAAAAATTTTCGTTCTTACAAATTTAATTAATAATATTTACATAAAACACACACACACACACACACACACACACACACACACACACACACACACACACACACACACACACACACACATACACACACATATATATACACACATTCCAATATTACATATTAAATAGGTGATTTTATACTCGGAGCGAAATTAAATAAATGTAAAGATATAAAAATGTACTCCGGATGTTGCATAATAGTCTCTTACGACCTAGATAGTACTTAATAAACAACTTGGAGGTGTTTAGATTTATGAGGTAGTCTACATTCAATGTAATAATACTCTAGTACAAGTGTTACACTAAAACACAAGCTTAAGGTTAACATGTTGATGTCTATGTATATAACCATGAATAACAAACAGAAGACATTTTGGACGTTTACCCTTGTTATTTTTACAGACATTTTTAACAACAAAATTAAAAAAAACACAACTTGTTTAAATGACACACACTTCTCCTTTGTCGATGCGAAGGTTTTAGAACGGTCCAGTGATGAGGATGGAGCCGGTTCAAATTTAGTTTCAGAATTCAAACGCTTTGCCATGAATTCTACGGTAAAGCGTAGGAATTCTAAAACAAAACCTGACCTATGTTGTTAAGGTCCTTTCCAGTCTACTTCTGCCGTGTGTCTTGTCTCTTCTTCCTGAAGGAAATCTATGAATCGCTAAATTATAGTCTATAGCACTAAACTTCAATACAATTGCTTAAGCTATAAATATATAATACATACAGATTTACAAATATTAATTTACTAATATGTATAATGATGGTATTTCTAATATACAACAGTATTTATTAGCCCTGGATTAGTCGCACCAAAAAAGTATCTAATATGCTCGCGCACGGTCAAAAAGACCAGGTTGTATAAATAAGATTGAAACATTTTGCAAATAAAATGTATTGTTTATTAATACATAAAAGTACCACATAAACACTAAATTAAAACATATATTTTGTAAAACAAAATTAATTAGCGTATATAAGATTAAAAATATTAAGATTTGTTTTGTGTATTTTATTAACGTACGTATTAACCACATTTTAACACAACACTTTTGTCAACTAAAGAAATGAAATCTATTATCCTTTTATAAATATGTTGTCATCAAAACACAAGAATAACATAAGAAAATCTAATGTTATATTTTTATTTTAATAAATGAAGTTTCTTATAGCTTAAAGTATGTGTTATTGAATATGATAATATGATTTAAAAAAGTATATGTTTGAAATAAAAATATAAAATGGCAGCAAACACAGCTGGATAGTGTTCTTTACATTCTTTACGCATCTTCTTCTACTTCGTCATCTGCGTCTTCAGAACAGTTGGTGCAGAAGTTTGTTGTGTGTTCTTTAAATATGTACCGATTGCAAGAAGAACATGTCACTTTTGTTTTCCGGTTTTGACGCCATGAGCAGTAAGTACATCTACCAGCAGCTGTTTCTGCACGACGTCATGGTTCATCCCTTATTCCGGCAAGTTCCTTAACCTTTAGTTTCAACTGTCTTGGCAGATTTTCTAATGTTGCCCTAAATTTCAAATGATCAATGCAGAGTTCTCTTGCTAGGGTCTTCAAAAAAATCACGTCTTGTAATTGCCTGAATTTGCCTGAATTGGCAAGGTAGATTACATAACTGTTTACTCCTACCGTGTTCATCATAGAAAAGAATAGAGATAGAGACCATCTGTTTGTTTTTCTGGTAACAGAATACGTAGCTTTCAACTGATCAAGGGTATCAACGCCACTTTTTGTCCTGTTGTAGTGTGTCAGCATTTCAGGTTTCTGTAAATCCCCAGTCATTTCATCAATGGTGTCCGAACGATGCTCAGTGGATAAAAGCAAGACTACTTTTTTTGTTTCAATTTATAAGATAGAAGTGTAGCCTTCTCTCCATATACAAACAAACTACTGTAAAGTTCACGTTATTTATGATCTTTGTACACTGTGATGTTTGGAAGTTCTTTTTTGTTTTTCCTCACAGTCCCAACAAGTGACAACCTATGGTTGTTGGCTAACTCATGTGCTAGTGGGATGGAACAAAAATAATTGTCAACTCTAACACCTCTCCCTGATCCTGAAATAGGTGCAATGGCTCTCAAAACCACATCTTTTGGCGAATTTCTAATAGAATATGGGCGTTCAGGTTGCTTTGAACAATAAACTTCCATATTTCAAGCATAAAAGGTTCTAGCATCAGCTAAACAGTATACCTTCATGCCATATTTGGCTGGTTTTGATTTCATGAACTGAAGAAATGGACAGCGTCCACGGAATGGTTCCAACATCTCGTCCACAGTGACATTTTCTCCGACAGAATAATGTTTGCAGTTGTTGTTGAACTGTTCAAACATATCCCTAATAGGAGCTAATTTGTCATAACGACGTCTATCTTCACGGGTGTTCTTGTCATCAAATCCGATGCACCTCAACAGGAATCTGATCCTATTCATACTCATCACGGTCTTAAAAAAACTCTACGCCAGTAAAATCAGTTTTATATGTCTTCTAGATTTATATGTGAAGATTTTAATACACCTGCTAAATAAAGAAGTCCAAAAAATTATTTCATTTCTGTTATGTTTGTGTCCTTGGCATCCCTCTCATGAGCAAAGTGAGGTCTTAATATTTGTATTTTTATATTAGTATACCTAGCAATATCACTCAACATATCGTTTGTAAAAAATGGCATCCAGCATTCTAATATTTCAGTGCAATCCTTTGCTTGACCCCTAACTCCTGGTAGGTGCATTCTGAGGATGTTGTGTGGAGGTCTCCTAACGTCTTGTGGTGGTTTGCAAAGATACCATTTTGTTGTACCATCTTTACCCAAGATATAATTTGTACTGTTAGCTATCTCACCTGTTGCATTGCCTTGTATTTGTTGTTCTTCTACCATCATTTCATTTTCTTGTCTAGCAGGTTCCGGCCGTTCATCATCTTCATCTGCAGATTCTTCTGTTTCTGTATTGTGGTCACTAGTATCTTCTTCATGATCTCCTCCATCGTCGCTGTCATCGGCCAAAGGCTCATAATACCTTCCTACATGGGCTCCAATAATAATGCTCGAATACTTTGTTCCTCATTTCGATCCATATTGCACAATATTTCACTTACAAATAGATTAAAATATTCTAAGGATTTTTTTATAACACATACGTATTTACTCGCGCACGGAATTTTAAACCCTAGATTAGGGTCACAGAACTACTCGCGCACGGAACTTAAGACCAGGCCGCGAAATAATCGATCGCAATCAGTCAAGGTCAAACGCCAAACGGACGAACAGGGTGGCAACTAGTTTAGGAGGGGGAAAGAGGAGGCTACTGGTCAGGGGAGGGGTTTACGCGCGTAAACAAGTACAGTCGCTATCAAAATAAAATATACCCGGTCAAAAAGACCGTGGCGCGAGCATTGCAGGGTTAGGTAAAACTGCGTTAATGTGAAATACGTAATTTTCACACATCTACATATCTAACATGTACATCATATTCTACAATTTGAACAGTTCTTATAGTAATAATACAAGTTGTATAAAAGTGTTAGTAATGAATAAAATGTTAGTTTGCAATTTAGTATGACTAAAAGATTCTCATCGTTAAGGATGTAAACTGTGAACTTGGTATGAAACTTCCTAAAATATGTTATAATATTAGGTTTTTTATGTAATAATGTTTGAGAAGGCCCTCGATTATTGTAAATAATAAATGCCTCCTCTTTCGTAAATAGTTCTTTGCTTGATGTACTTTGGTAAATTTTTATATATTAATCTTTGATATTTGCTAACCTCAATAAGAAATCTCTACATTATATTAGTGCGGTAAGTATCAATATGTGTCCTGAATAAAAGTGTATCAAAATAACCTTTTTCTTTAAAAATTACCATAAAGTA
The DNA here is from genome assembly GCF_021130785.1 of Homalodisca vitripennis. Taxonomy (NCBI): domain Eukaryota; kingdom Metazoa; phylum Arthropoda; class Insecta; order Hemiptera; family Cicadellidae; genus Homalodisca; species Homalodisca vitripennis. The sequence continues at coordinate 65,118,203 of NC_060213.1, forward strand.
CGTGGTACTTAAAAAATATAAATATCGTTGATTGTTAAACTGGAAAATAGTAGGAGAGAGTTTGAAATACATTGTTTTAATTACATCTAAAATAAATTAAACATTGTTTATGGGACGTCTTACGAAAAAGTTCTAACACAATTAGTCAAAATCATAAAGTTTTTTGCAAAAATAACAGAATTTATCGATAAATTGACTATGTAATCGATATTATAGAATGAAGTTACTATTTCTTCAGTACTAAATTCTAATCTATAGATTTGGGTTAATTCCGCCCAAATACAGTCTTTTTAGAAATAAGTATCAGCCTTTGTTCCTTGTAACTCTAAAAATATCGGTCAAGATGAATTGGCTGTGTCTCTGATCCTCAAGGAACTCATTCCTGACAACATTAAATGACCCAATTACTGCAGTTGGAGTCGATTTATTGGAGTCATTATCTCCCACGCTCGGAACTGACACTGTTTCCGTTCTCACACCTGAGTTCGACTCGGAAGCCTAGGGAACGCACTCCTCACGACAGTAAATGATTCAGTTACTGGAACTGGAGTCGATTTCTTGGACACATTACCTCCCACACTCCGTTCTCCAACCTAAGTGTGATTTGGATTCCCATGGAACTCACTCCTGACGACACTGAATGATATCCAATTATTCCAGTTGGAGTCGATGTATTGGATTCATCATGTCCCACGCTTACCATGTATCCGATCTCCCACTTGCAGTTCTTGAGTGATAGATTCTCTGGAAACCGACTCTCATTTTATAAGCAGCATAACATTCTGAGTGCATTCATTTGTTATTTAATGTGGTTTACTTGCGGAAACGATTCTTAATAAACCGATAGAATGACTAATCTAAGGATGCATTCAAACGTAACTTCTTAACGGTATTTCTTTGTGGTATTATAATTAACTTTGCCCATATTTAATATTTTAACTGATATATCAATAGACCTTTTTGGACCAAAAAAAACGTATATAAAAATGCTCGTGCCCTTAGTTTTCTATAACAATTTATCGCACAGTGAGATAGACAGACAAAGGCGTGATTAAAAAAAAAGATTCGTTGACTTTCAGAGTGGAAGTTTTGGAACAGTATAATAAGCCATACTATATTTTATGCAGCTGTTTTACTATCCAATATATTCCTAATTACTTTGACGTGTGTTTCGTTTTCATGCCATTTTCGCACAACATATCGGGAGTAATCCCGTGTCATAAAAAAAACTAGTTTAAATTTAAGAAAAGGTACATTAAATAATTTTTACCTACATATTTTATTTTATTGATACATGTTGTTAAAAAGAGAGTTGGATATTATTCATTTTTGATAAAAAGATAAAATTGCTCATGATTAGAAACTGCCCCAAAACTACTATATTTTAAAATAAATCCTTTAAAACTGTTTCTTTAGCAGATTAAATCGAAAACAAGCAAATGTTACATCATAAATTACTAAGATTGTCATACAATTTATATTTATAACGAATGCAAGAGAAATTCCGAACCCCTACCATAACGGAAATGATTAGAATGATCAAATCACCCTCAAAGATATGTAGTTACACCACTTGGGAACCCTGTAAAGGGATGCCTAAATTATCTCGCTCTCACTCAACATGGTGGGTGATCCTGAATCTAATTAGTCACTATGTTAATTGGAATGAACGCCGAGATAACTAATCATATTCACCATTAATTTTCTTTTATTCAAGAACTTAAAAGCAAAGTAAAAATGTTTAACATCACAGACCCACATTTTTGTAGTAGAGTTTTTGTGGAAATATGCATAAATTATGGAATATTCGAAAAATTGTAATAGTGATTTCGAATTATTCTTTAATTTTGAGTATGTGCCTGTAAAGATACTTTCTGTTTGGCAGTTTTTGGTTTGGATGGCCGTCTTGAATTCGTCATCTTACATTTAGATTCTGTATTTCAAGTACGAATAGGGTAATGTGAAATATAACAGTTTTCTTTTACGCATTGAGCTCCGGCCGGTGTTTTACATCCAAATCTGTTACAAAGTTACAGATAAAAATAAAAACTAAAAATATATATTCTACCATTCTGAGTATTATTTATGTTTTATTAATAGTAAAAATGGTTGATAAGTAATTGAAGTATTTCAAAAAATTACATATTTACTACTAATACCCCTGATAAAAATGACTGAATTATGAATGATCACATCTGATATCAAAAGCTATATCTTATGAAAAATCCGTCTAATTTTTAAGATTCCTCGTGTTGAACTCAGGTCATCTGTTATTTTACTTACTCACAGACACAATGAGTTAGTAGATTATTCAATTTTAACTTCATCATATTCTAAATTAAGATTCAATTTCAATTAATTTAAGAGACGGTTAAAGTATATTACCTCTATTCAAAGCACCCAATTAAATGACTGCTACTATTCTTACATATAACCATCACCATCTAATTGTATTCTCAATAATATTACTTTACAGGTTCAAGAGACATTTTTTTCTGACAAACTAAAAAAGACGAACTTGTGTGACTGAAATCTAAGGCTTCACTAATTGTTGCATATTACTGTTTGCCGACGTTCCATTGACACAAGCAGACTGAGAGGCTGTCCGACCCTAGACCGACCAATATCCCCAGGCCGCACGTGACCTGCATGTGCCCGTTGTTTGCGAGACACCCGCCAAGATTACCCCAACTGCCGAGTGAAGTGGCTTCTTGAAATGGCGCTATTTGTCCTCATGAAAAGTACTCTGCTGTCCTCACAACTAAACACCGCTAAGACACCTCATAATCTCGCCCCTTTACTTCACCTTTTATAAGACTATTTATATTTTGTAACATGAAGGAAGTGATTCAGATAGTTAAAAATACTCCTAAATTAACTTTCTCCTTGTAATAAGTCAATCTTAAAAACCTAATTGAAACCATGCAAAGCTCGTAGCAATACATTTACACCATTATGAGACTTTTCCCTTAGGGTGTCATATAATAAAAACTAGTTAAGAGTTTAAAACACAGCATCTACTACAATTTAGTTTCATAAATGGGCAAAGATAGGTCAGAAATCAATAAGTGTGCAATTTTCAATGATACAAAGTCATTGATAGTAATATATATATATATATATATATATATATATATATATATATATATATATATATATATATATATATATATATACATTTTGTTACGTTCCTGCACAATTTCAAACGTCCTTACACTGTTCCTGACTTAGGCGTGCCACAATTATTTGGTATTATTTGTTTATTTTAATCTAGTTTGTAATTATATAATGGGTTAGATATTTACATGAAGATGAGATCAGATTGCAGATCTCAAAACGTAGTGTTACTGATTTTTTGTTTTACTGAACGATGGCAAATGTCCGGAAAAATCCTGTTTACTTCACAATCCTTCCATCGTAAGAAATAAACTGCAAACAAAGAGTCCTTACACACCTTGCGTACCTTTCCTTAGATTTATTTACGTAATAGTTCATTCTTCTTATTAAAAATGAGATATACTATGAGAATTTGCATTAGATTACAAGTCCTGGAGACTTGAAGCTTGTTACATAACTTTCAATTTGTTCACCAAAGAATTTGTTTTGGGGGGCGGGGGGTAAAAGCCCTACCTACCCGTCTGTCTGTCTGCACGATTATTCTTCCACCACTTTCTGTCAGGATCATCAGTACTCGCTTGTATAGCTATATTTACAAGTAAATCATTGACAAGTATTTGGCTGCTGAATACGGTCAAGGCAACAATACAGTATTTTATCATAAATTTTGAATGAAATTTGTAATTTTATTTACACATTTTACTGCGATAATAATTACAAAGCTCCACAAAGGGAAAATTTTTTCATCATGAAGTTTTATTCTCCAGAACCTTGACCCAAAAAATGAACGCCAAGGAAATTTACAATAAAGGAGGTATACACAATTATTCCATTTAGCTTACCAATTGTCAGGATAGAATTTCACAGGGCAAAAGTAAGGGTCGTTGAACGCGGGCATCGGAATCATCCAAGGCTGTAATTTCGAAGCAACAAGGCGAGAACTCTCAACAGGTGGGGCGGTCTGGTGATAAATTAATTCGGTACGCGGTCAGACGCCTCTGTTGTACCCAGTAAATTGCCAATTTGACGGGCTTTGCCCCAGATATGTCCGCAAATACAGTTCTACACTCTCGTACGAACCGGGGACACACAACTGGACATTCATTGGATATCATTCCCCTCTATTACCTGCAAGGCTTGATACAAAAGGCTGATTTGATAATTTAACAATATATGCTAAAACTATGGCATATTGAGTCAGAATTTATTTAAAAAAGATCAACCCGGATACACAAGAATAATGTGACACAAATGGAATATTAACACGTGCAATACATATCTCCTTTATTATGACATCTGGAGATAAAACTTGATCGTAAATATTGTATTGCCAATAAACACATTTTTATGGAGTATAGTTGGTAGTATAGAAGAAAATAAATGTTTACTAAACCATAATAAAAATGTGGACGATATACACCGTACAAATAGCATGGCTGCTTATACCTCACTATAAAGTGTATAGGGTACGGTTTTTATCGACCAATAAACCGCAATAATAAGATAAACTAGCAGAACCAGTCGGTATTGATGTTCATGGGACAATTCTATAATGACATAAGTTATCCAAATCAAATTTCAATTCTTAACCTATAATACTTAATGCAAAATTGTTCTATTTTTGTATAGATTATAAGATAAAAGTTGTGAAATTAGATATGGTTAGTCTATGTAATTATTAAGTTATGATTGTTGCTTGATTGGTCCGTAAAAGACATTCGTACACTTTCTCGGACTTTATTACTTAATTAAATATTTTGAAGACTAAATAAGTACTTGTATTTAACAGGAAAAAGCTATAAAGTCATTAGTTCTGTTTTTACTAATACAATTTTTATAAAAAATGAAATATTTTTTAAGTACAACAAACAATTTAACTCAAAAAGCTTTGTTGAAAATCAAAGCCAGATTAATTATAAGAAGTCTTATTTTGCAATGCACGTATGCAACATTTTACTCAGCAGGGCCACAGAGTATGTGAAGAATGCCCCTGCAAGACTTTGGTGAAGGTATGTCACGTATTTCGCCTACAATATTCAATATTTCTGCAAAATAAAATCAGATTGTGTAATCATTTGTAGACAATATCGGATTTACGGCCATCATTCGCGTGGTAACACTGTTCTCACGTCTCAGACAATTCAGATTCTGACAAGAGCAGCTTTTACATCTTGCATCTCATAAGTCGTAGTATTCTTATGACTAAAAACCATTGCAAAATTTAACACATTGTTGCTATCATCTCGTATAGAACGTGTTGTCATGAGTCATCTATATATGATACAATAGCATTGTGTAAAAAAGTAACGAAGTAATTGAAAAAAATATGAGCTCAGTACATTATAAATAACTACTGTCCCACTACCCGATACGATGTTTATAAAGCTGGTCTGTTATCGTCATCATCGGGTTTTCACGAGAGCATTATAAGGGCGGGAGATATTGCAATATTAATCTGTGATAATACCCAGGCACGGGACGCTGATCCAATCCTGGTTGGACGATTCCAATTAGGCCCGAGTACATTGAGTACGGCACAATCCTTTTCCATTCCACACAGATTAGAGATACCGAGCTCCTCATACTGGCTTTCATAAGAACCAAGAGATCTTGGAGATAGATTTTTAATACAAACGCAACAATCTTCATCATTGTGTTCCAACAGAGGAGAGGCAAAGTTAAAAAAGTGTAGAACTAAAGTATTGCATATGTAGCTGTTTTAGTACTGTTATTGGCTTACATTACTTCCATTATTAAAGGAAAAAAATAAACCAGAAGGTACGTTTCTACCTACTTTTATTATATAAGTAACACTGGTAGGTAGAAATATTTCTATATCCATATTTCAATAAAAAATAAAGTATTTGGTCGATACCCTTACTTTTAAGAAAATTAATTGAAGCACATGGCCGACTTAAAATGACGATAATTTAATGTTCTTTGACAATGTGTACGGGGGTAAAATATACAGAAGGGGAGTACGATGTGGGCGATAATAGCTCTCTCTTTGGACAGTACACGGAACAAAGGGCACAGAACTTAGAAAACGCTAGTCTTGACATATGGATAGATTAATTAATTAATTTTGGTATAAGTTAACAGCATTTAAACCAAATTTTTTATAATCATATTAAATGATACCACCGTTTTGCTTACACAAAACTAATCAAAATAGCGTATTATCGTAAATTCTAATCAGATTAGAAAATATATTTCTAACTGGTAAGAAAATACAAGAGTTGCAAAAAGAGGCTGATTATTTTAGGCCTCTTAAACGTACTAAGGTGCTATAGTATAATCATATTTTTGTTAATTAATAGAGAAATAACTATAGGCTAACTGATTGACGCATAACATTTTCTCTAAAACTATGAGGTTTTTGCCCATGGCACTGGGCAAAAGTATTCTTTATAGACTATATATGCGTAATAAGAAAGGATTTTAGGACATTCAGGCCTTAATCATCTTAAATATTATAATCTAATTTGATCTTGTGCATGTTGCCTACTTCAATATAATGAAGGGGCTCATCTACTATTCTTCACAAAATCTCTAAGCCACGCACTTAGAAAGCTGTAATGATCGAATAGATCATTCAGTCATATCAGTGCACAGCCTTTCCTTCAGTTACTATTAATATTCCGTATGTGTTAAACACAGTTTTATATGACAGTAAATGAAGTTCAGGGACAATCGTTTAACCTGGCTGGAGTGGATTTCAGGTTATTGTGTTTCTCCCTCGTTCTGTTCATGGTAACCTCTACTGGTTATTCTGTAACGCGAGGACAGCCAAATTTGGATCGGTAAAACCTTAAGATGACAAACTTACAAAAATTAATGCCTCATTGATTACATTATCCAGTACACATTAAGAGTTTGCACATACCTAAGTGAAATAAGTTTATGTTTTCATCCTGGAACATTATAAAACATATTATTATTATGGTGATTCTTGGTGAGCACAACCAGAAAAGTTCATAAAGACGTAAGGAAACCCATTTTAAATTTTAAATTTTTTATCAAAGTCCAAAATTTTCAATATATTTTACGCAAACGACTCCTCCTCATAAGATTAGGTACTATGGAAATCGAGAATCGAATTTCACTCCAACTCGTGGAAAACAGTGTTCGTGAGTCGTAAGTAAAAGAAATTGACGGAGTAAATTGACTTGCAGGGGGTGGGCGGATACGCTGAGCACGTACCTCGCCTGGACTCCCCCCCCCCCCGGCAAACACAACAGTGGGACTTTTATTGTCAACATCCGATCAACCTGGGGACACGTGTCTTTTGTGCCCTTTTTATGGAAATGTCAGACGGTCCCTTATGGCTTCCGCTCGTGGATGAAACATTTTGGGAAATTGTTTGGTTATTGCTTGATAGAGCTCACACAACGTAGTATAAGTTAATGCAACTTGAGTAACATAGATGTGTAACACTGCATTGTAAAACGTCTTAAATATGTTACTAAGTGACAGCTTAAGCAATCACATAATACTTGTGCTGTCACTTATATAGTACTAGCTGTTACCTGCTGTTACTACCTGTTGCGGCTTCGCACGCAATTTCATAAGCTTTGCTGTTTGAGCACTTCTGTTTCGAGTGAATTATATTTCAGACGCCTTGCCTTGTTGCCTCGATCAAGAAAATCTATCAAAAAGTGTGTATTTATGACCATTGTAATATACTGCAGTCTTAGTATTTTTAGCTCCATATTTGATTTGATTTTTTTCCCCGATTGAGAAAATATATATATATATATATATATATATATATATATATATATATATATATATATATATAAACACACAAAGGTCTGTGAAGCCTACTCGTATTAAAAGGCAACTAAGAAGGGTTTTGTAACAGTCTTTTAATTTATATTACAATTGAAACCGTAAATTTTATACTTTTATATCTGCATTACAGTAGCCTACTGACCAAGCACTGCATAACTAAAATTTGCTAAAATGTACAGTTAAAGTTATATTTTTACTATCTTAATGTTTTTATCCAGATATTTTCTTACTCTGTGGCCAACAGCGCTTGCAGAAAAGGTTTAAACAAGAATTAGTGTCACTATAAAAGTGTACTCTATGCTATTACAATCAAATCTAAAGAAATTATAGTCAGGTTGTTGGTAACCAGCACAGGTTTCAAAAAGGCCAGCTTAGATTATTTACAGCTTTCTATAACTATTGTGAAATTATTTATTTAAATAAAATTTATTTAATTGCATTGAATTAATTGTAAATAAAGGTAAAATTCTGCTCTCAACCGATTTTTATAATAATTCTAAATTATCCATACTATTGTAAAGCAAGTAGATCTTTATGAATCTATTAACATATCAATACCATTTTATATGTTTTACATCATTCTATTACATATTAGGATATAATAATGTATATAAGTGTTGTATAAACATATGAGGACCTTTAATTTTTATTTACTATTTCACGGATAAAATTTACAGTTAGGATATAAATTTAAATTAACATACCAAAACCATTACATAGCTGTAGAACTGTAGCTGTACAAGCGATAGTTCTAAGTTTCGAAATAATTCATAGTTGAACTTTTATTTTATTCAAGTTTAAACTAGTATTGTAATAATAATTTACATTATAATTGAATTTGTATCCCCATTTTGTTTTATAAAAGCTGCAATTTGTGTGTTAGGGGCGATGAAATAGTCAAACACTATTTTTTACTAAAAACTTTCATAATAGTGTTTGGTAAAGTAATTTATTAATATAATCAAATCAAATATTTATATTATTATTATTAAAGGTACAATAATAGTGAGAGTTAAAAACTTAATCTAGTGCGTTTTGAAAATCGATCAATTATATTTTCAAATAATTCCCTAGCTTATAGTAATTATTATCTAACTAACCTTCATGATTTAAAGTATTTTATTCGCTTACACTTAATATACATCATACATTTCAATCAAAACTTCCTTTAGTACTACTATTTATTGAAAGAAATATAGAAATATGTAATGTAACTTACAACCACACAAATACATTGGATAATATTAAAGGTTCATAGCTTTCTATGAAAGTGGTGGAAAATAGGATATATTTTAGTAGTACTAATAGGTGATTTTGCTTTACTTATCTTATAATTATCGACGCACTATGACATGATCATTATTTTATCTTTTTCTACAGTTAACTAACACTTGAAAGCTTGAAAGCAAAACTTTACCCCATATAGACAATGAAGAAGATTGCTTTGCATTTATGGAAAATCTCTGGTACTGTCTTTTTTAAATTTCTCAGATACAATGAAACATTTTTGAAACTGTATTTAGATATAAAACTCGTTTACTATAAGAAAATTACAATATTATAACATCTGCTGGTTAGTGTATATACTTCGGTCATATAGAAAATCTATTCATATTCTCGGTTTTGTCGGAATTATCCGAGAAATATGATGCAAATTTACACACCCGAACTATTTAGAGATAAATCCACAGACATGAAATGTATTATTTATTTAATTTATCTTGAGCGTTCGCAGAAAACTGCAAAAATCGTTTTTGGTCTTAAGCTGTACGATACCAATAATATATTATTTGATTAAAATCTAAATTAAAGTTAGATACGCAGAAATATTGTCTATACTATACATTTTATTCGTGGACATGATTTTATGAACTTAAATGGTCATCCAAATATTTATATTTCAATTTAGATTATTAATACTTATGTTATGATATTCCAGTTAGTAACACGAGTGTAACTTAACACAAATAACTAAAAATGTATTACCTAATCCACCGCAACTACGTTTTGAAAAATGTATCGACTCACAATATGGAAACCGTTGATAAGAAACACCAAACGTACCTGGAACAATAATACAAATTAATACCTAATATTATATGAACTTAAATGGTTATTACTACATCTTTGGTGAAATCATTTTACAATTACAAGGTCACCAAATGTACATGCTGGATAAAAAAGGTGCTCTGTTCGGCAATAAAAACAAAGTTAGAACAACCTTTTTATTCCGCATTTTGGTATATCGGAAACCGAGAGCACAGGTCACCCGGGCACGGTTTGTCCCCGTATGGAAATCCACTAATAACCGATGCGGAATAATTTCCATACGAGACGTCTGGATGAAAAGATAAAACGTCCAGTTACTGAATTATTCCTGTAAATCTGATGCCACGGTAATCCTGATCAAGTGAATTTCAATTACCTTAATCTGATTATCGCTACGCACATTGTATGACCTTTCTACCTCGGTAACGTGTGGCACACCGGACTGTATTGGTGCTCATGTATAGAACCCGTGGGCATCAGCACGGTTAGGCTTATAGATCAATCGGCGATTTATACAGTTCCAATTCCTGTTTGGGTGTTCTAAAGCCTATAGTAGTTATTTTATTGTGTAAATAATGCTTCTTCGATTCAAAGAGTAATTATTAAAACGTGTTGTTTAAAAATCCACTACAGTATATTTCCTTTACATTTTAGTATAAATTTGAAACACTGGTATTGTTGCAAACCAACGCACAAAATGTTTGGAATGCTTCAATTAACCACTTCTTTATGGAAAGCTACAATTTAGTGAACCGAAATAAGATTACTAATAACATTTTATTTAGGGGCACATTTACATGTGGTTTCTGAAATAATAAAATAATGCATATGTTGTTATGCTTTTTGATAATGAGATAAGAAATAACCCTACTGTTTAAACTAACATCACTGGTTTTACTGAACACGATTTATTTTATGTGTTTTTGTTCTTTGTTTGTTTGTATTTTGTTGGTTGTATTTATTATTTTTTTACTTTTCTTATTGTTTTTGGTTTTCGTCTTTTTTTAATGAATTTGAAACGTTTCGCAATATATTGCAGCGAGTGCTAGGTAAACAGGTAGAGTATTCCTAAAGATTCAAAACCAGTGTTCGGCTAACCCACTTAAAATAAATTCTAATAAAAATAAATCGCCAAATTGAATTATAATATGTGTATTTCTCGACCAAAAAAATATTGCAGGCTTGCGGATAAAATATTACGGTCGTTTTAGAAGGTTCGTCCCCAATAAAACCTATCAGGGTGCTTGGGCCGGGGTGTATTGATGATGAACGGACACGATATTTCTTTCCGGACAGTTCGATATTTGCTTCCGATATTTTAAATTTATATCCGGATAAGTTTCTCACTTTTTTGCTCGTCCTGATGTCACTATGAGTACGCTAGTTGGTGTAATTCTCTACCGTGTGATAGCGACGATAAAATCCCTCTGTATTCCGTTGTGAATATCCTAGACTAGATTTCCTTAGAGATGTTGTCTTTCTAAGGAAAGCTGGTTTAGTTTTCCTTACATCCTAAAATAATATTAAACCCAACTTCAAATGCTTGGACACATCTTATAAATATTTATAAATCTACACATAATACACGTACAGGAATATAATTGTAATTTAGTACACATCATTTTGTTGAAATTATGTTAACCAATTAATATTTTCAGACTGATACTTACAGAAATTCTCTTAAGCGATCATTATTTTCCATATTTCTTTATATGATATATTTGCTAGAAAAATAGTGGTAAGTAAAGTTAATGTTGTTTAACAGACCGGGAGCATGTATATAATTTTACTATCGGATAGACACAGAGAAAACAATAATCATTGACAGATCGTCAGTGAAACCTATCACTTGAGAGGTTGAAATTTTGTTTCTTTCCGTCTGTCTAAACGAAATAATGAAAACGAACTTACTCATAGAGTTGAAATGTTGTATGAACCTTAATTATCATGTAAGGAACACTGAGTTCAATGACGGTGTATGTCACTATATGGGATTGGCTCACTAAACATTTTAAAATTTGTCTTGTAATAGTAATAACAAAGTCATGGAATAAAAGAAATTTTAAACAAGTAGATTATAATCATGTGACATTTTATCATGTTATATTTGGTGGATTCATTGATACATCTTGCGATACATCCCATTCGGTCCTTCCTGTACACCAATTTATCAGTTTACTTGTATATAGAGAAGAATAAGTTTGACGATGACAATTATTACCATAGGGGATTTCAGTGAGCCTTTATGTAGCCTAACTATTCGCAGGATATCTCGAAAATTATTTGGTCAGTAGGCTTAAATTTTTCATGAAACTTAATTTATATATGGACAAGAATTAGTTCGATGAAAGTGCATGTTTTTTCATGGGATTTGAGATCTCTAAGTGAGGTTTTTACACAATTTACATGGAGAAAAGATTTACACTCAATGTCGAGATTTAACATCAAATCTGGTCTATTGAATACTAAGACACAAATGGAAGTAGACATTTTTACTATACAGCTTTATCCGGAAGTGTAATTACAATGGTCAGAAGTAGACATTTTTACTATACAGCTTTATCCGGAAGTGTAATTACAATGGTCAGAAGTAGACATTTTTACTATACAGCTTTATCCGGAAGTGTAATTACAATGGTCAGAAGTAGACATTTTTACTATACAGCTTTATCCGGAAGTGTAATTACAATGGTCAGATGTATACGCTTTTTTCCTAACCAGGCTTTACGTGTTATCTAAACGCGTATGATTTTATTGGTTTAATTAGGTTTATGGCGTGGGAAATACTATAAACTTGTTGTAGACTATAAAAAAAAGTAGACGTTTTATAATAGAAGTATGATTCCCAGACATATGTATACACAGGGTTTATTAATCTGGCAATAAGGCAAACTCAGGTATTGTACCGTACACTTAGACGGGAGCAAGTTGGTTGCACATGCCGGAAGTAGAAGCTGTTTGACCGCAATCATCTGAGGTCATCATTTGTCTATATTTATTTGATCGGAAAGACAAGATAAACTCAACTTTGGGTCTATAAAATGATTCATTCGAACCAGAAATGCTACTACACACGAAATTGATAAAACAGGCCATAGTCGCATATCGCTTAGCTTTGCAAAGCGGTTTATTGGAGAAAAGAACGAAGAACTTCTACTAAGTGAAAAATTTAGCATTTTTCATTATATAATATAAATCACACTCAAACCGTATCATTGATAATGAAACTTTCTAACTGTAATATTTTTAGAAACTATGAGTAACACGTAGCTTACATTGTGTAAAATATTGCTTTTTGAATAAATACACCAGACGCCAATGGTACAAACATGTATGTCAATTGGCAGGCTAAATTGGCTCTGGCTGTTAAACTTTGGATTCGATTGAAAAGCGAGGACGTGCTTAAATTACTAAACATCGCCCAACATAGTTTTGATAAAGTTGAATGCTAGTCCCTACAAACAATTGAGGCATTATTTAGCTTTGTGAAATTGAATTTGTAGAACGACATGAATGTGTTGTTTGTGAAAAATCGATTTTTCTTCGCTTTAGCAAATATGTGTTCTAAGTATTATTCCAGTGTTTGTTATAATTGGAAAGGGTGAATTGAAATATATACCTTTGATATAGTAAGTGGGTATCAAAGAGTTTTGGACTAACAAACAAAATATAAATGTTTTTACAACTAAACTGTGCCTGGCATCACTCAAGTATCTGCTACAACTAAATTAAATTACTCAATACAATATTTTGGCAATATTCAAGTTCTGTAAGTTTCATCTATAACTACACAACTTTTGTAAGTAAGGATACTCAAAAAGCCTAGCTTAGTACAATCCTCGAGTATAAATCTCGTATTTAAGTTTTCTAAATACTTTATTTCATTGTAGGTTTGTATAATTGCAATTTTAGTAAAAAATAAAATTAATACAATTCAGCTTTCCATTTAGAAACGCACCGAAAAATTTTCTTCGTCATAATCTTTCTTGAAATAATATCTTTGAAAAAATGTAAATATTGTCCATGATTTTATTAGGAATGCTCTGTCTTGAAATCGTGGAACATTTGTCTTGGAATATCCTAAAAACTTTATTCAGATATGCATGCATTTTTTAAATATTGGCAGTTGTTTTGATAAATTATCTTATTATAATTTGTTTACGATAGTAAATGTTGAGGTTTTAACTGAGAATATTGTAGTTAACAATTAAAAGTAATATAAAACATTCATTGGGATTGGTTTAGTGTAGAAAATAGCGAACCTTGAAAAAGGTCTTTGAATGAAATCGTTTGACCGTGATTCATTTGCGATTTCTTTTAAATAATAAAAAACGGAATTTATTTCTCCTACCACACCCAAGTATACTAAAAACCGACAGTTTTATACTGTCAACCTCTGATAAAAATTAGTATGTTTCTAATGCATTTAGATTACATTCCCACTTTATGTTATGATAATGTGCAGTAAATGGCAATTACCATGCATAAAAAAGTCAGCAGCGTTTTCAAACAATAACAAATAACTCATATTTTTTATTAAAACTCTATTGCTTGCGGTTCTTTTATACCAAGTACAACTATGTCTAGTAATTTTGTAATAGTTTCTTCTTAAATCCTTTTATGTTTTAGAAAGTCTTAAATAAGTATTTATAATAGAATTGAAGGGCATTATGTACGTTCCTTCCGTGGTGCAGAGTAAAAATCAATTTTCTTAAATAAAAAAGTCTCATTTGTTTTATTTGTGAACGGAATGCTAGCCCTACCCTGCTTACATTTATGTTCTGTGAATTTATAAGGGTAGTTTATAAGGGTAGTGGATAATTAAAAAAATGGTAAACAGCTTTTAAAAATACACAAATATTTTAGAAACTACACTGAAATTGCCAATTACAATAATTATAAAACTGTATAGGTAAAAATACATCACACCAAGTATCGCGTGTCAAGTTTCGCTGAGGTTGCAAGCAACATTTCAAATTATATACTATAGCTCACATTATTCTCGAGATGTCGTCTATACAGATTGAGAAACAGATAATCATAAAGAAAATAAATGCATAAATCCCACCGGATACAAAAGAAAAAAGTTTTATCAGCTTAATGAGTGATAAGTTTCACTGATGTTCGGCCAAAATTCATAAAATCAATATTGGGCATGTATTTTTTTATTATTGTAGAAATGAATTTCATGCAACAATTAAGTCTACAGATGAACTCTTTCTCGAGGTATATTTCTATATGATACATTCACATTTTTATTAAGTTAGGTTTTAAATGGTGTTTAGATAGTAACAGTTTTGGTCAGCTAGGGTGGGTACGCACCAGTGCGCTGAAATAAATTTATGCCCGCCTTTCAACACAGATTTTTCACGTGTAATTTTTACTGTATCAATTAAAATGTCACATCTTATAATCTAGTATGATTGTACTCAGTTTTTTAACAAAATAATTTGCTCAATTATTTTCTCGCTGCTATCATGGTTACCCTCAAAAGCAATGTAAAAATATTCGCAAACTCTCAGAACTTCGCGTTCGTCTGTATGTCCTTTATAAACTCAAAAACTCTTTGACCGATCATTATAAAAATTTATATGTATTTGTCCACTTATAAGATTTATATATATGTCCATTGATTTAACTCACCACCAAGCTGTGATTTAAAATATAAAAATTATCAAACCTCCTGCACTGTATAAACTGAAATTACAAGACAGGTACGTATATTAAATAGCCAATCACTGTTTGAAGGCGCTAAGTTGTTATGTATATTCATCTTGAAAATCGATTTATGGTTGAACGCTCTTTGAATGAATGAATGAATTTATAGTTGTACTAAAATCTTGAGTGTTTGGCCAATTTATCATAAAGTACATGTACATGTAAAATGCCGTAAACGTACATTTTGACAGATTATCGTAATCGTGGCAACAAGGTAAACTCTTCATTGACGCTGGAAATATAATTCACTTAAACCAGATGTACTGAAATACGGGCAAAGCTAACGACAATCGTGCGAAGCTGCGGTAGGCTCGGTGAGTTTGAAGAGAGCTAGGAAACCATAACATGATATCATGGTTTAATTTAAATATAAAAAGTAAATTTGGTTAGGAGGCAAAGTCAATGCTGGGTGACTTGGTTCTTAGCCAACCCGTATTGCAACAAAACTGCGTACAAAGTTGGCTGGAGAATTTCCAGATTCGGGAGTTCGAGTCCGTTATGATTAATAGTTTGTTTTGCGCCTTTATATTTTAATAACATTTCAAAAACTTATGTTTGTTATGTATACAATAGGGACATATACTAATCCAATATTTCAAATATTTTACTCTTTTCTACGAATATTTTAGTGGGAACATGTTTAAGGATGAGGTAATGTGGAAATAAAGAAAAAAATATGCATTTAAGGTGACATTTGTGCTCATCGATTTCCAGGCAGCATATACAATAAATTATGTACTACCGACGATATCAAACATTTATTTAAATCTATATAAATACTAACAGTTTTCCGTGGCTTCGCACGCAATTTCCCGTTGAGAAACAGATCACTATATTCACGTATTCTTTTTCTAACACATTTTAAACATGGCTGAGATAATATAGTCGTTCCTTCGTGACCCTCTTGGGCGCATTATGAAGGTATGTACCATATTTCCTGCCTCTATCTTCTGTGGTTTTTGCTAGGTGTTGATAAGTTATTCAGAACAATTAATTTATATGGGTGAATCTCGGTAAACTAATTAGGTTATAAAGAAAAATATTCGGTCTGTTAAAATTAATTTTCTGTCTAAGATATGTCCAGTATTATTTAGTGTGCCTTCAAGAATATGTATCAACAAAAACCAATTTCGATCATAAAGCGTCTTCTTTCGGCTCTTTTCATTTACCTTCAATCTAACCAAATTCGATTACCTTATGTGCAAACATTCACGGATTTGTACAATGAGGTTGTTTTCATAATCGCGTTTAATAGTATTTTCATCGCATTAGATAGTTTATATCATTGGTGCAATCTAAATTTAAAATTAAGCAATGACGTCTTCTATGCAACCTGCATTACACTACTGATCAACCACTTTACAATAAAAATTTTATAAATTTTAAATGTAAACAAATTTTTCTGCCTCTTTGATGAACTTCAGTTGGACGTGTTAATAGCTGTTAAACATCAGTTCACTTTGTATTACGTGTCGTAGTGCAGTCTGCCGGATCCAATGTAAAACACTCCAAAATCAACAACTACTTACGAATGAAACATTAATTAAAAAACATTTTCCAGTGGACCAAATTGTGAATCTAAACCATTCTCGAATTCCATTGAAAACACACACAAAATTTCTTAAAAGTCGGTCCAGTCGTTTAGGAGGAGTTCAGTCACATACACACGAACACAAGAAATATATATATATATATATATTTCTATATTTTATATATATATATATTTCTATATTTTATATATACGAGGTGTGTTAGAAAAGTAATGAGATTGGTAACACTGCGGGAGATCTGGCAACGTTGTGTCTACCGGCTGACGCTAAACCTGTTTATTTATCCCTTCCACTTCCTCAGTCCGAGTTACAACTCCGTACAGTTAACACATTAGTTTTGACAGCGCCATTAGTAAAGTTGTGTTTTAATTGTGCGTCACAGAAATGGAGCATCGAAATTTAGAGCAACGTTGTGCAATAAAGTTTTGTGCTAAACTTGGTGAATCCGCGAGTGTGACTTTTGAAAAGTTGAAACAGGTCTATGGGAAACAGTGCTTATCGAGAGCACAAGTTTTCCGCTGGCACAAATCATTTTTGGAAGGCCGAGAACACGTTGAAGATGAACCTCGCTCAGGGAGACCTTTGACTTCAAGAACGGACGAAAACATGGATCGTGTGAGGGCGCTTGTGAGATCAGACCGTCGTTTAACAATAAAAGATGATCAGTGAACAGCTAAATTTAAACACTTTCACCGTGCATCAAATTGTGACAGATGATTTGAACATGCGAAAGGTTTGTGCCAAATTGGTGCCGAAAAAATCTCACAACTGAACAGAAGGACAATCGAAAAAATGTGTGCGTTGATCTTCTTGAGAGGATTGCTAATGACCAAGAATTCTTCAATTGTGTGATCACTGGTGATGATGAATCCTGGATATTTGAGTACGATCCTGAAACAAAGCGGCAAAGTAAAGAATGGCACACTTCGTCATCTCCTCGGCCGAAGAAATGTCGAATGAGCAAATCAAAGATCAAGACCATGCTAATTTGTTTTTTTGACAGGAAAGGTATCGTACACAAAGAATTTGTTCCACCAGGACAAACTGTCAACCAAGTGTTTTATAAAAGTGTCCTTGAAAATTTGAGGAAAAGAGTGATCCGTGTGAGACCGGAAATTGCAGACAAGTGGATGCTTCATCAT
The DNA here is from genome assembly GCF_021130785.1 of Homalodisca vitripennis. Classification (NCBI taxonomy): domain Eukaryota; kingdom Metazoa; phylum Arthropoda; class Insecta; order Hemiptera; family Cicadellidae; genus Homalodisca; species Homalodisca vitripennis. Next base: position 65,136,573 of record NC_060213.1, read on the forward strand.
GACAATGCTCCATGTCACACGGCCATTTCCATCTGTGAATTTTTGAACTCAAAACGCATTACTGTTGTTCCTCAACCCCCCTATTCACCTGATTTAAGTCCTTGTGACTTTTTCCTCTTCACGAAATTGAAACATGTCCTAAAAGGACGTCATTTTGGAACTCTGGAGAACATTCAAAAGACTGTGACCGACCAGTTAAAAGCCATACCAATTGAAGACTTCCAGCGCTGCTACCAAGAGTGGGAACGACGACTCCGCCGATGTATAGCTGCCCAAGGAAACTACTTTGAAGGGGATAACATTGTTGTTTGAAAATAATAAAAACTTTGGTTAGTATGAAATCAGTCTCATTATTTTTCTAACACACCTCGTATATATATATTTCTATATTTTATATATATAAAAATTAAAAACAATTTTTTGTAAAATTAATTCTTTATATATATATATTATATATTGTTTTAATATACAATTATTTGTGAGCGAGTTTTATTCACATGAATGATTATGAAGGATAATAGGATTTCGAATATTTGCCATCATTATAATTTACAACAGGAATAACTCTACATTTCCAAGGTTTCAAATACACCCTCATATTCACTGCTGCTCTTTGGAATTTTTAACTTTTTTTGTATTAAGGGTTTTACACATGAAGAAGTGGGTAGATTTTAATCCTTGAAACGTAGTTTTATACTTTTGTAACATATAATTATTTGTAAAAATTGTACTATCCTTTCACAGACTCATTGTAATATGGTTTTAGTTTACTACGAGTATACGCGCACAGTTTAGACTTTGGTTTTGACAATATATATAGAAAATATTATACATTAAGTTCATGGCTACAGAGGAATTAAATGTGTGCAACCCATCTCCAAAAGTAAAAGTTCCTTTTTAAATATGCCGTTAATTTCCTTACCCTAAATTACTTCATTTCGCTTTATTATAAAATGACACTCACTGAACAGTAGAAATTGTATGTAATGAGCCTATGTTTTGTCTAAAATACTTAATGAAAAATGTTGGTTACTTTAAGAACTCCTTTTCCCACTCGGTAAATAGCTAAAAATGTCAATGTTGTAATCGAAAATTTATTGTTACAAATGTCTGAGTATTGTATCAAAATTAAGGGTTTTTTTAGACCTCCAATACGACCTTTGATTTTCCAATTGGAACAGCGAAACATCAAATACGTGTTTGCCCAAAGCACACAGTTCATTTGGTTCGATCATAAAAACTCCCTTGCGATCACTGACCAATAGTAAGTGATTTGTCAGTTGACAAAGCTGTGTAGTTCAGTTTTGCACGAAATGGCTATCAAACAAACAAATGAATTCAACATATCTGTAACAGCTGATAAACAGCAACAGCAACAATGAATGTGTTATTGTTGCAATCCGGTGTTTCGATAACGTTTTGGCTGTTCAATCACTTGCATGTTCAAACATGATGATGCGCGTTGGTATCGGTATCGCTGATAGAGTTTCTTCTATAAATAGTCAAACATATCGGGGAACTGGTATTTTTTGATAAAAATAATAGATTGAATTTTTTAGTAAGATATTTTATGTTTTGCCGCACCTACTTTTGCCGTACATGTACACTACCGTTATGATTACAATATTATTACCACCTGTGGCATAATACCAATGTAATAACTGATAGTCTTTTTTATAAAAGTGGATTTTTTGTAAAACTAAACTACAAGCATCTATTTAGTCGTTTTTGCACCGCATTATATCATGGGATGAACAACGTATTTTAACCCGTCAATGTTCAACACATATATTTCATGAAGTATGTATCGTTAATATTTAATTTAAACGTAACATAATTCGAATTATTCGGTAAACATTTGAATATAATGCGATGCAAATTATTAACTTTATTACAATAAAACTGTAACTCATAATACCAGTGATACGATTATGCGATCAGTCTGTATAAGCTTTTGCATAATTCGAATTGTCTCACTAAAGGTCAAAAATATAATCCGGGATTAATGTTAAATTATATTCAAAATAAAATATAACTAAAAATGCCATCGATACGATTATACTATTCTGTATAACCGTTCAAACATCATCTTATATCAAATTTATGAGTGATTTGAATTTAATAAATGACAGTACAAATATAAAAGCTGTACAAATGAATATATTTAATGCAGTGAGATATTTTATCATGAAATTTCATATACCTACAATTATTAATAAATACTTGAAATATGAACCATCATCAATCATTCGCAACCTAACCGTTGGCTTCCTGATATAGAGGATTATTTTCGATTAAATCACTGGTTATACTGGATGCTGACACAAATCAGATAGAAAGCGATTAGGACCATAAAGAGATAATTGCCAATTTCGTTGCATAATAGAGTAGATAGCCAGTGAAATTCATCAATTTCCCATTATTGAAACTTGCATAACCTTTCGCAAATTTATAATACATAATAGATGTATATATATTTAACGTTAAACCTTAGTTCTTCACATTACAAGAGCATACGATGTAAAGATTCAAATTTCACAATATGTATGTGATATGATACGTGTGTTTAACATTATAGGACATTTTTGAGCAATTCATTCCTAATTTTTAATATTCTGTAACATGAAAGAACAATTAATTATATTCAATATATTTTAATTCAGTGCCCTTGCTCTAATTTATATATATATATATATATATATATATATATATATATATGTGTGTGTTTATATGTATGCATATAAAGCTTTTTGGAAACAATAACTGCACCAGGAAAACACAAAATGTGTTAAGAACTGATACAAATATTCGTATCAACTTCTTATAAATATTTCGGCTAGGTTCACTGACCAGTTAGACAACACATTTCATTCCAATATAGCGCCGTTTAAACTCAAAATTTAAAAATCTTTTATCTGAACGGGTAACAACAATAAGAAATAACAAAAAGTTTCCTGAAATGCTTGTAAAATTGGCTACCTTTTTGTAATTTAAAATATGTTTTAATTTTAAACTATTTCCCAAATGTCTATTAAATGTAAATCTCGTCAGAAATGAATTATTAATATTGTTCTGTCGGAAAATTCTATCTAGTTCTTCCGATTGAACCGGAAGAGCTACTTTATTGGTTAAAATCTAAAATCTCTCTCTGATTGTTTGTGACATTCCGAGTTGGTTTTACCACAACATATTGGCGAAACGGATTGTTATAGTGAATTCCAATTTGTACTAACGGGTCTTCTCATTCACGGAACACTCTAATGGAGTTTTGAGCGTATGGAAGAGAATAAAGATAGAATTTTCTAAAAATAGGTGATATAATGAAACGTTGTAGTATATACTTTCGTAAACGAAATATGTTGAATATTGTGTACATCTTTGGTAAAAAATAATTCTTTGGATTTTAGTGTAAAATATTTATGTTCGTAGAATCATATTGGTATTAATGTGCTTGAAATATGAACAAAATAAGGTTACCCATCTCGGAATATAATGAGATATCTTGGGTGAGTTCATTTTAAATTCAAATCTCAAAGCGCTCTGTCATAGATTTTTAGTATGAAGAAAATATGGTAAAATCCTAAAATAATCTTGTTACCATAACAATTCGTCCAGTATCAAAATCGATCATATTTATTTGTTATCTTAGATAGTTCAAAGAAGAATTCAAAAGTAATACCCAAAGAAGCGGAAATGAAAACTTCCCAGAAATGGGTATACTAAATCTGAGCGTGTGATGTGAGTGTTAAATGATATGATAGCTAAATAGGCAGTAGCTGAATTGTGAATTTCCCAGAAACATGCGTAAGGAGGGTTTTGAAAGATATCATAGCTGAATGGGCAGTAACTGAATTTAAAACTTCCCAGAAACACATTATACTGTTTCCGAGCGTATTAGTTGGGTGTTAAAGGGCATCACAGCTGAATGGGCAGTAACAGAGATGCAAACTTCCCAGAAACACGTTATACTGTTTCCGAGCGTATTAGTTGGATGTTGAAGGGCATCACCACTGAATGGGCAGTAACAGAGATGCAAACTTCCCAGAAACACATTATACTGTTTCCGAACGTATTATGTGAGTGTTTATTTATTTATTCTCTCTTTGGCAATGCCAATTTACATAACAAAAACACATTGTGGAATACATACAACAAACTTAAGTGCTAGAATAAGACAAGATTAGAATTTCTTTGAATGACAACTAGTAGTTAATAAATTATAGAAAGGTTTCATAACTAAAATTGCGTGGTTATTACATTAGCAAAAATTAACATTAACAAAACTAGAGAATGGTAAATCATAACAATAATAAATCTCAAAATAAATTGTAACATTACAGCATAACAGAGGCACATAAATGAATGATAATATCACAAACAAGCAAACATTGAAAATGAGCTACATTAAATACAAACAAGTTACAAAAGATAGTATAAACAGGACAATGATTGCTTAAATTAATTAATAACTTAATAACCTAATCATGTATATCAAAGGAAATTACAAATTTTTTTTTCATTAAACAAAAAAAATGAATGAATAGTAAAATGAGATCAACAGGCATGACGAGCTGCAAACCAAATCAGAATGCTCATCCTGAAGCACAACAGGCCACCGCAGAAGAATTCAACTTCAGCCGGAATCGAATTACCAAGTTGATGGAGTCTAGAAATGGTTCCGGACCTCATGTAGTTGGTTCTGTAGAAGTTATGAACAAAAAGATCAGTTGATCTAGTGGAACTTGGAGTCCGAAAGCCAATCTTGCCCAGACGTTCGGGGTAGTTAATGATCCCATTTATAAACTTGAAGAGAAACATGATGTCGTGCAAGTCAAAGCGTTCTTGAAGTGAAAAAATTAAAGTGATATTATGGCTGAATTTGACTAGGCCTCCATGTTTCTTCTCATGCTTATACCAAATGATTTTCCAAATCTATATAAAGACTACCTTCATACCAAATTTCATAAAATTCAATGGTGGTCAAGTAAATTTGTTTATTGTGTTATTTATTATTTTAGTGTGTTGATTTCATAGCGAATGACCTCATCAGCGTGGGGCAGCATCGAAGATGCTGCTGTATCCTGTGCTGATGGTCGGAGGCAGTTGTGCCAGGCTGATATGAACTTTTATTCTTATAGAATCTAAATTAACAAAAAAGTGTTTTATTTGGGTAAAATTCCCCTGATGTCAGCTGTAGTATCAGGCATACTAAGAATAAAATCTGGGAAAGGGTAAGCCATAGTCGTTTAGAGTTTTACAATGAATAAGGCTAAATAGAACTCACAATTTAAGAACATTAATATACCAATTAACGACGATACAGCCTTATGGTATGTGTGTAAACTAAATTATTTTTATGGTACACATTTGCGTTTAGATATAGTATCGTATTAATATTTCAATAACGGATCATTATCCAATTTCAGGTTAATAAAAGTCTATTTTAGCAACATTAAGTGCATAAGCATAAACCTTTATTACATTATATTACTTTACAATTTTAATTATTCTCTTACATTACTACACATTAAAATTACGTGAAATTATATTATGTGGTTGACATTACATTTACGTGACGATCATGTTTCGTTGATATGATTAGTAGCGAAAATTTTAGATTTTCTATTATTTATTATTGTTCGCAATGGTTATCAAACGTCTATTTATCACATAATTCAGGAATGTTTTGAATCAACACTAAATAAATAACACAACTGGGGACCAAAACCACACAATTTACATGGTAGTTCACTACGTGTTCTTCTTGTTCGTAAATGCAACCTTGTACATAGGCAATAATACAGAGGCAGTTAACATTGTTTTCATATTTAAGAAATTCCGATATCTTTTTACGGGTCTACTGTAAGGTTAATGCAATTTTTATTTAGCATTTCAATTTTATAGTTATATTTTTAGATAGTTTTGTATACAAACCCAAAATATCCCATGCAAAGGATTGTATAATATGCTATAAAATTACTGACCCAAAAACGTCCAATAAAAATTCAAACTTAGAACAATTTTATCCTATAAATATCATGACTAACTTCTTTGGCCAGCTTTTTACGCCATTTATTTTCAATTTGGAAGCCCTACAAGCATCCAAAAAATTCACCGTTATTTATAGACCTAGAGGTAAAACAAACGATTTCATTAGAACAGATTTCTTTGTAAATCGAACAGTTTTCTGTTAGTAATACAATAGAACAGAATAACTTAAAAATATTTCAGTTGTCAATTATTCAGACTAAGCCTAAAGGACAGTTTTTATTCTCCATTAAGGAAGCCTTTATTTGAGTTTTGATTCCAAACATATTTGAAGTTTTTACAAACGGAATGTTACACTATTTTACTGTACGAGCACAATGTTCATACGGAAATGGCTGATGAGACATTCTACATACCTGTTATATTTCAGGATCTGGTATTCCCGATTTCGTATTAGCGACAACACAATGAAATAACGAATCGTGGATTAACATCAGCAAGGTTGTATTCACCATTCACCAAGGGAGGGGACGTGGGTTTTGGTGACGAATTGGACTAACAGTTCAGCGGTCGTGGGGAAGTCACGTTTCCCCGATTCAATTCTGCCAAAAGTTTGTCAATCCACCGTCCTCTGATTGGTGGTTTGTAGTTTGGAATTCATCGCTGAATTCGTCGACGCTCGTCTGGTTCTGAAATATGCTGCTGTTGTCCTCATACGCTGTACGTTACATCTGGTTGTAATAAGGTGCGTATATTTTCATTGTAACAGGCGTTTAAATACAATTTAATATTTTATTTCTTAAATAATGTTAAGTACTACAATAGAAAATTATTTACAAGAACAAAATACATTTTGTTTTTTTTTATCTATAAAGCTTAGTACAAAATCAAGTTCAAAACAACTACAGTAATATTTTCTTTTACAAAATCGTGTTTTAAAATAATTTTAACTTAAATATCATGTTTAAAATAACAAACTGAAGATACTTATGAGAAAACTCCCATGCAAACACAGTTTTGAGTTTTATATCTAAAATTTAAGACTAACTCGTGCATGGATTTGATATCGATATTTGTATAGTGAAGAAAATTAACATTCCATTTTATACTCGACCATTTTAAAATACCAAAAATTATGTGAATAATGGTAAGATTTTATGAAGGCAAATATTTAATTTGTAAATTTACTGAATAGAACGACAGTAATATTTACAGGAAAATAATGTGATTACAGAATTTAATATTACAGGATTTATTGCATATCTAACTATGATAATATTGTATTTAATATTTAATCTTGTCTAAATCCAAAATCTGAAATGTATCAAAACGAACATATGGTAACGATTCGTGATATGCAGCTAATTACATTTTTAATGTGTTTTTTCTCAACATGTGTACGATCAACAACAACCTCGTTTGATATTTATTTGCTGACTATTAAATCGTATCTAATTAGAGATTCGATTTCTTTACTTATGGGTATATTTTAACATAATTATTCACGAATATATAAAATACATATTTTACTAAATAACATCATAACTAAATATTTGTAAGTTGTACATTTAGATCAAGTTATGTTGGACAAAAATTATAAAAAAAATTAAAATACTGAAAATCTTTTCAAAAACGTCATCCGGCTGTGAAGTGGAATGTTTTGCAAGAAGCATTTAAAGGGCGAGAGAAGAACCCTTGCAGCTTCAGGGCTTTTACGCTTTTGCAATCAGTGCCTCAGTGTTTTCAAGAAAACTGACCAAGATATGTCGTTTAAGATGTCTTTTTAATATTCTTACATAACTCCATAAATTAAACCTTTATTCAGCTCCTGGCTAGCATTGGTGCAATAACTAAAACAAAATGTTTTTATTTAAAAGGACCTGTCAACAGAGTAGGAAAATGTATGAGAAATCAATGTGTAATGGTTAAATATAACAAAACATATTACTCTCATTCTAATAAATACTGACGTAAAAATATAATTTTTAACTAACTAATTCATATGGAAGTTAAAGAATTTTTATGATTAATATTTTTTAACTTTTCTACCTTATACTGTGGCAACTATTGTATGGAATACATGGTTAAAGAACAAGAAAAATGATCGTCTTATCATAACAATTATATTACGTTTTGTACAATAAATTAAAACAGTTGATGAATAACGCAAATATATTGGTTGCGGTAACGCATGAATAATGATTGTGCTTACGTTTATATATTTATCAAAAGGTTACTAGTTGGCTTCCTATTTTCACACAAAGAGAATTGCCTGAATCTGTTAAGACCCTTCCAGATAATCCAAGACTTCAGACGTGCCACAAGAAAGGCCTTATAAATCCACAAAGGCACTGGCATAAAGCCCTTATCATTGAACTTACAAAGAACTTTATATGAGGTAATAAGAAAATGTGGCTTTATTTTGGAGCCCAATGTTGTATAAGGGGGTTTAATCATGGTTTTGAACTGAATAAAACAATAAAATTGATGTTTTTATTTTGAGCTGTTAATAATCTTGTTTAAGCTGATGCAACGGGTCTTTGGTTAAATATAAAGTCCCCACTCGTCCTTTGTGATTAATTTTCTGATAAGAGAAAAATTAACTTATTTCTTAAATGAAAATATATCTTTTACTGTTACAGAAACAATATTTAAAAGGAAGAGTATGCTGCACACATAAGTTGAACCTCATTGCATAAATATTGTAAAGAACAAATACCATCGTTGTTAAAATGAAAAGAGGTATATGTTTATTGATGCTGTGTCCAGATACATTTATTGTTGTTATATTATAGGATAGAAATTGTTCTCATTAACATTGTGACATTATTAATATTCACATTGACGTTAATATAAGATTTTCAGTTATTTTGAAATTAAAAAAAAATAATTATATCAAATTTTATTTAAACATCCTAGAAAATAAATATATGAAAAATTCAAATTTTTCAAAAGATGTATCGTATTAATAACACATAAAATAATGTTCTTCTCATTGGAATTAGTTTAATTCAAATAAAAGATTTGTATATTTTACATTTGAAAATGTCTCTTAATTTCTATTCAACTACTACGTGTCCATGAAATGATTGATTATCGTAAATCAAATAATCTACAGACATTTTATTTCCCAAATATTCCCAGGGGTTCCCCATCCTCACACTTCACTGTTGAAAGGGACCCCTTAGCTTTCTGGTTCTATTTATCAAATAATATTTGAACGTTTGTGACTATAATCTTTAAAATCCTTTCAGATTTTATAATTTATTTATTTTAAAATAAACTGAGTAGTATACGTTAGAAATATGGAAATAATTCAATAGATGGTTTCAATTGTGTAGTGGGAAAACAACCTGTGGGTTTAATTCTCTCTGTAATCTTTGAGGGTTTTTTTCTATAAAATAATTATATCTTTATCTATTTATCTATCGCAATGTAAATTTAATGTTGTGTTACTCTAATATCATCACCAAAGAGTTGGGTTGGTTTACGGGTTATTATTTTCTTTTGGTAAAATGTTACTTCTTATGAAACTGAATGTGTTAAACATCACATGTATTGCTAAATAGTTTTATTTTAGAGGCATTTTCACTGTGATACTTTTTACAGCTGAACACGATATTGCAGTGCAGTTTTTAACCCATAAATTGTTGGTGACAAAGTTATAGGTATAGTAAAGCACTTTTAAACCTTGTAAAAGTAGTAAGGACGTTGAAGAGAGGTAACGCCCGAGATGTAGGTTTACCAGGGCAATATTGCTCTCACGTCCCGACTAGCACAGAACTTTGACAACTTAACTTGCGGCCTTTGTTTGAGTTGTACTCCACTTTGCCAGACTCGGCCTGATTATAGAATGCCTTACGCAACAAGCATGCTTAAATAATTAATTAGTTCACAGTCTAGTAACTTTGACTAAACTGTGTGCTAACGAGGTTTTAATGCAATTTTATATCTTATGATTTTTTAATCATTATAAATAATAAACCCCAACTACTTAATTGCCTATGCACCGAAAGCCAATTGGAATTTCATAAGGACGGTTTCTCTAGGAATTGATAGAGGTATTCCTCCCTAGAAAGAAATCTATCGTCAGACACACTACTTTTTGGGGGGCGGTCGAAATGGGATGGTTTCTAAAGAGTTCTAAATACCAAAAGATTGTTTTTACTTGTATTTAAACTTTAATTTAGACAAATAAATAATATACTTTGTTTGAACAAACTAGAACACCTAGATGTTGCAAATTTCTTGTTTTTTAAGGCCTTATTCTGTCCGCCCTCATGGGCCACTGGCCTGTGCGAGGATCTTATCAAACAGAATAAGGGAGAGACTGGATACAGTACAAGATCAATGGTACTGATAAAAATTGCAATGGTCACAGACAGGATTTGAACCTGCGTTATATCTAACTCAGACCCAAAGTTCAACGACTGAGACCGTTCGGCCATCGGCACTCGCAATTGGGAAAATTGCGAAATTTTAACGTACAATATCTATAGAAGAGTGGTAAAACACAAGTGTAGCAGAATCGGATAGTTTATAGCTGTTGGAATCTAAGAAGATCTATCTGAAATTCAGTTTCAATTATCCGTAGCAGTGTATTATCAGACAACTGAAGAGAAGATACAGGAAGTGGCTACTTTCGGGCAGTTAGTCGGTCTTATTCGATGATTTCAAATTAATTTATTTGTCTGATGCTTTGTTATAAGTGAGTCAACCTAAGAACAACACGAATGAACGAGAAAATGATCCTTTCATATTAAAAATCCTTTAGAGACCCCCAATTGGACTATCACAAAAATTTGTATAGTTCACGATTGACTAATTGAAATTCCTCAAATTATTTTAAGAAACAAAGCTGTGTGTGTATTTAATTTAAGCTAAGTCTCCCGTCTCCTGGAAAGTAACTCATTGCAAGGCATCCAACTAAAAACCAGTTGTTTCAGTTCTTATTCAGTAAATAGAAAAATCCGTTTTATAGGAAAATAAATACATTTCCATTTTAATATTTAGTTTTGAGCATATATTTAACAAATATACAGACGTTTAAATATTTTTTGACTGGAACAGAAAGTAAATGGCTCATAAGTACTGCGCTGGTATAATAGAGATGAGGAATCAGAGCTTTGTGCTTTTATTGACTGTGTTGTCATTATATTGTAATGGTCCAGAAACCGTGTTTCATTTAAACGGCAATATGTACGTTTCCAACGTCCATTGTACAAATTATACAATGTCCATCCGATGTAAATGTTTTGCTCGTGCTACTGTTATAGATTCCTTTCAGAAGATTATATATAGTGCAAATTTGTAATTATCAATAATTGATATAATTATTATAGTGCTTTAAACATCTATTAGTGATACAATATTCTAAATTTTAAATAATACAATTTTAATTAAATATGTTTTTATCAACAATTTTTTAGTACTTCAACATAAACATCTTACACTATATTCAAAAATTTAAATGGGATATGGGAAGACTGTTGAACAAATAAACTATAAGAAAAAATGTAAATATCTGAAAGCATTTTTTAATATTTTAACATTTGATAGTCTCATTGACATATTAATTCATAACAGTACTAAAATAACAAATTATAAAAACGTCGTAAGATCTGTCCGAATTTAATCAAAGGAATATGAAGTTTCATGTACTTGAATAAGGATAGATACATTAAAAACTACTGTACATGTTAAAGTAAGTAAGGTGAACACCGTAAAATTAATATTAATGTGTGAGAAATGAGAATGAATATTTGTTTTATTGTTCTAACATCATAAGGTGCATTGTAATTAAAACCAACAGCGTAATCATAAGTATTTTCATAACAACGATCATTTATAAGTTACAAGAAATAGAGGTAACCTGTAAGCAAACCACAAACGCTAACTTATACGCTAACTTAATTCAAATCATGTAACTCGAAGTGATCTAAACTTTAAATAAATCGTTGTAGCGAAATATTAGCTACAAGTTACGTGGAACGTGAAAACCCGTTGTAGTATATATATTTTGATAGGTTATTTTCATGTCATACATAATATCATCTCACATTCGTTTTATAACTTTCTAGGTGTTACTCGCGGATTTGTACGATATATTGAAAACAGAGATAACATGGGCATAGTTAGTCCTTTTAAATGACATTCTAAACAATCCTGAGATAAGTCCTGAAAGAGAGTCCTAAGATATTCACTGAAAGGTATTCAAAACCTCCTGATCCATTTTAGAAGTGAATTAAAAATCGGATTTCTGGGGCCCTTTAGTCGGAGAGTGAAAAGTTCTTTTTCAATATGTGAAATAACTCGAATTATCCTCAATATTTAATGATATGTGATACAATAGCTCTAATTCAATAACAATTAAACTAATTAGGCCAGTGTAGAGGAATCCTAAAGTATTAGTCCTTAGCTAACACGATGGTGTAAGAAATGATGGGGTCTATGTAACTTTGAAACGGAAATACGAGATGTATATTTTAGGTGCATATTATTTCTGTTTTTATGGTTAAGAGCTTCGGAAGTTAAGGAAAATTTAAAATGGTTCTTATTTTATACTTTGTGCGTGTATGAGCCCTTATGGTATGAATGGATTATATTTTCAACGCCATATTTGAGTTTACCTTGTCGCCCGATCAAGAAAAACAATACACACGTATATCTGAAAACCCTAAATTGGTCAAAAAGTACTTCATTCCGGCTCTTGTAATTTATTTAAGATATAATTGATTTCTGGAGCCATAGATGAGTTTTTTCTTATTCCGATTAAGAGAATATAACCATAGCTAGCTTCTCTAAAAATTGACTAAGGTAGGTTTCATAACAGTCTTTAAATATAAACTAAAATATAGTAACTTTGGCACTAAGATTTGCATTACACTACTAATGAAGCACTGCATTCTTAATGTTCGCCAAAGTTTGCTGTTAGAGTTATATTTTTACCGAAATTTCAAATTGTATTATCTCTACGCTTAGACAAGTTTTAAGTTATAATTAGTATATAGGTTTACTCTATACTTTGAATACTACAAATATAAATAAACAATTACTACTATAACTGACAACAAACATTTTATTCATCAATTTACACACAAAACATAAATAAACTTAAAATTTAAACATTCTCAACTAACAATCAGCTGATAATAAAACCTGCGATTTGACATTAATAGCAATCTTGCAATAAACTAATGTAAAACTGTAATTAAATGAATTAAAAATATGATTTCTTTGTCATATTATTATGTTTACACAGACGAGTTAATTATATTTAACAATTATAATTAACATGTGTTTCATCCAATTCTTTTCACTTATATTGAACGTTAAAGTTCTGTAAGTTAGAAAAGAGACGTATTTTATTGATCAAAGCAAACTATAACATTTTCTAAGACAATGAAACATTACAATTGCCTTCAGTTTCAACACGGAACAATACGCCTAAAGAATTACTCTGAGTCTAAATGTTTCCATATCACCATCAATCGACAAACTTAAAATTGCTTCCGATTCCAACAACGTAGCTGTCAAAGGTGTTCTTTAAAAAGTCATGTGTAAAACGTAATAAATTGTATACGGACAAAGTCAACAATGCTTTTAAAAAATCACCTCTGATACTAACAGTGCTGCATTGAAATGAAACTATTGGTGTTCATCAACTGTTCCAGATATACTCGATTCATTTGTTTGGGTTTCATTTGTTGGTGGAAAATCAAGTTACAGTGACAGTGTACATTGCCAAATCAGCTGCATTACTGATTGGATTCACACAGTCTGGCTCTGCAAAATGCATGAATTGTATTATTCGATGTATAAAGTGAGATAATAAACCTTTGAGCAACTTAAAAGGTTTATAAGAATACAGTCTGTTTATAAGAAAAGAACGATTAGCTGTACGCCTATAGATCCTATAGAAACCTCTCTGCAATGTGATACTTTGTCTAATTAGTATTTCTCTATCTTTAACATTATCAGTTTTCCAAATAATTGAATCCCACAGCTTCTGAGAGCTCCTTGCGTCTTGAAAAACCTTTTTATTAGAGCCCTATTTTCCTGGAGGCTTCCAGAATATGAGACCCTGGTCTCATGTCACCCCAAAGTTATGGAATCTTACGGTCTCTGGAACCTTCTGATTTCTGCATCGTATCATTTACTGCCTCCTTAATTCAGTAAGCTTCACGCGTTGGAATCTCTCTACCTAGAATTTCGTTTATGTAAATTCCTAATCTAAGGAGGTAGTGGTGATTCATGAAGTTCTCCCCCCACTTCTACAGCACATTTTACTAGTAAAAATAATGAAAAAATGTTATATAAACATAGGTCCAAAAACACTTCGTTAGCGAGTTACAGCTAGCGAAAGATTTCGCCTGAATTCCTGGGTAAAGAGTAAAATAAAACCATACTGAACTTTTGGAAAGGTTAATTAAGTAAGAAATATCGTGGATTCTTATGTATTTTTACCTGATAAAGCTAATAAAATAGGTTTCAGAACTGTACCTGTAGTAGTTTTTGAGGGATTCAGGGTTAAATGCAAAAAATTGGGGCACGAAACAATGTTTTTTTTAAGTTTGATGTACAATAACTTTGTTAGATTGGTAATAAATACATAAAATCAACGAACATTAATTGTAGAGAATTTAATTCTGAGAAAATTGATATAATCAAAGTCTAAAATAAAACAGAAATAAGTACCAAAAAATCGATTTTATTCAGTATAATAAATTACTAGCTGTAAAGAAATACCGTACGGTATTTAGTTAAAATAAAACAAAAACAAAATGTTTGTTCCTTAATGATGAGATAAATTGAGAAAACAAGATTAACTGTTAAATAAATTTGTTTGTAAATAAAAATATCATGTTTTATTACGTTGTATTTTTTTTTAAATAAAAATTTACATCAAATGTTCGAAAATAAATGAAGCAAACATTTTCCCATTATTGTTTACTAATCATCGAAATGCAGTTTTTTGTTTTATTAATTTCTAAGTTGGTAACGCACGAATAACAGCTGATCAACAATAGTATTCTGTACTGTTACGTGAGAACTGTGTATTAGTGGTGTTTTGCAAGCTCCAGCAGGAGATCGGGTTATGTGAATCGTGTTATTAAATGCAATTTTTCTGTGAGTTATAATTCGATTGTTTATTCAGCGAAAAAAAAAAATTTATATCAGAGGAATACGCTGATATGGTTTTTATTTTGGGTTACTGTAATGTTAATGCTAGAGCTGCTGTAGAAGAATATGAACTACAGCAGGAGGATTCCAGATACCAAAACAATTTCATGAACTTTTCGTACTCTTCGGGAAACAGGATCAATACCAAGTACTAGAACCAATTATGAATGAGCTGTCCAACTTGATGATGATATTGTTATTAATGCTGTTCATCGTAGTCCAGGTGTAAGTACACGACGTATTTCTAGGCGGATAGGAGTTTCGCAGTCAACTGTGTGGAGGTCACTTAATCGAAACAAATTTTATCCGTTTCATAAACAAAAGGTTCAACATCTACAGCTAGGGGATGGTCCGCTTCGCTTGGAGTTTTGCAACTTTTTGAATATTAATAATCAACTCTACAAGCGTATTTTGTTTACGGATGAGGCACAATTCACTCGGGATGGTGTCAATAACTTGCACAATGAACACTCATGGGCAGAAGAAAATCCACATGAGGTAGTGGAACAGAACTTTCAACACCGATTTAGCGTCAATGTCTGGTGTGGCCTTTTGCACAATCGGCTGATTGGACCTTTCATATTACCTGGACGCCTAAATGCTGAGTTCTATTTGCATTTCCTTCAAGAAGAGTTGCCGCAGCTGTTAGAGAATGTTCCTTTACATCTCAGACAAAATGTGTACTTCCAGCATGACGGAGCACCTCCCCACTTTTCACGTGCCGTTTCTGCTTACTTAAATTATCAATTTCCTGGACACTGGATTGGTCGTGGAGGGCCTCACCCTTGGCCACCAAGATCACCAGATCTATCTCCATTGGATTATTGCATCTGGGGATGGATGAAAGACATTGTATACAAGACAAAAGTGAATTCTCGTGATGAATTAATTGCCCGTATTATGGATTCGGCTGTGCAGATACAGGGAAGTCCTGAAAAATTAAGAAACGCAACAAAAGCAATACACAAACGTGCTGCAAAATGTATTGATAATGATGGCCTCATTTTCGAACATCTATTATAAAAAGGTGCGTACGGTTGGCCCAACCTGATTAATTTTGCTTAAAACTAGTAATGTATTATACTGAATAAAATCGATTTTTTAGAATTTTTTGGTACTTATTTCTGTTTTATTTTAGACTTTGATTATATCAATTTTCTCAGAATTAAATTCTCTACAATTAATGTTCGTTGATTTTATGTATTTATTACAAATTTAACAAAGTTATTGTACATCAAACTTAAAAAAACATTGTTTCGTGCCCTAATTTTTTGCTTTTAACCCTGAATTCCTCAAAAACTACTACAGGTTCAGTTCTGAAACCTATTTTATTAGCTTTATCAGGTAAAAATACATAAGAATCCACGATATTTCTTACTTAATTAACCTTTCCAAAAGTTCAGTATGGTTTTATTTTACTCTTTACCCAGGAATTCAGGCGAAATCTTTCGCTAGCTGTAACTCGCTAACAAAGCGTTTTCGGACCTATGTTTATATAACATTTTTTCATTATTTTTACTAGTAAAATGTGCTGTAGAAGGGGGGGAGAACTTCATGAATCACCCTGTATACAGAGGTATCCTACATAGAGACATACGGACAGATAAGGAACGGAATATCGTTATTAACAAATATAAAACAAATATAAAACATTTTGTTTAAGTTTATTTAAAATAATAATTATTAATATTGTTTCATTTAATTACGTTTTCCTTTTTTAGTAATTTTAAATTGTAAGAATAAATGGGATCTGTACTAAGGAACTCGCTAGTTATACTCTTAGTACTAGTACGATCCAATAAGGATTCAAGTTGATCCACGGAACCAATAATAAGTAATCCCGGCATGTCCCTATCACTGAGAGAAGCCACAAGAAATAAGCGATTAATCCCTAAACCTTGTCAAAGGGAAACCCTCTGTCTCGAGCTTGCATATTGATAAGCACGGCAACAAAGATGCGACCTCGACCCGACCGAACTAATTTCTTGGGCGCTAAAAAATAAGATGCTTGCAATATTTTACATTACATTAATTTCACATAATTATAAAACGAAATTCGATTTCGAAACATCCGTCATAATCTAAGGTATGTAAGTAAGATTATGGTTTACATTTCTCAAACAATAATTCCTAGTGGGAATACAAAATCGATTGTAAGCAAAATACGTCATTTTCAACAAAGTTTTACGTGAATACTGCAAGTCCTGTAATATATATATATATATATATATATATATATATATATATATATATATAATAAATTTAAATAAATGTAATATATATATAATAAATACTAACATCATACAACAATTTAAATTTACAAATATCCTTATATACTTACAAAAACAAATATACATTTAATTTAATTAACTTTCAGTCGATAGGAAAATAAAAAGCAATCTATTTCCTGTGTCCAATCTATGGATAATAATTCTCAAACTTCTTTATGAATCACAAAAGTTAACGTTAATTGTAGGTTAATTGTTAAAAATAATCCAACCCAAGACTTGGAAGTTCACCCAAAAAAGCCATTGCTAACAAGTTAAGTATCCAAGAAGTTTTGAAGGTCATCGAAACATTTTATATATATAAACATCTAATTTACTGAGTCAATATTCGATTTCAAAATAGCTTTGAAATTTTACTAAAAACAAATATAAATGTTACAAAATCCACTTATTAAGATAAGTTGGTTAAAGATTTATTGTTTATAGTGTATGTTTATATATTATTGCTTATATATTTATAAATTAACTTAAATGATTGGCAAGTAAATAACTGACACATCCTCAAAATTTCCCGCGGATGAAGGGAAAGTTTGCTAGAAAATGCATAGATTATTATTATTTATTATAGCCCGATTATAATGAACAGGTTTTTTTATTCCACTTATGTATATACCATATTGCGTTATAATGCATTTATTTTAGTTTACAACTCTTCGAGTTACATGATTTTAATTCAAGTTAACATATGAGTTAGAGTTCGTAGTTTGTGCTTACAGTTTGCCTGTGGCTCTTGTAACTTATTTTAACCCAATAAATTATCATCGCTATGATAACAGTAGACAAGCTCGCTGTTGGTTTTATTCACGAATTTCCGTATTTGCGTCCAATTATTTAAATAAACACTCAGTTCTGTTTCGCAAAAGTTAATAACCTGCACATGGCTCTCTAGCTTATTTTAATCCAATAGATTATACATTTTATGTAAATAGTCAACGAGCATTATGCTGTTTTATTCACTGTTTTCCTTATGTGTGTTGAAATATTAAAACAAATATTCATTCCAATTTGGCAAATATTCTTCAATATATTGTTTTCAATGGCAGAACCAATGTAATACATAAGATATAGTTATGATATTAGTTTTTATAAAATCCTAATAATAGTATAAACACTAAAGTGCCTATATTGTTTTACTTTAACGCGTACATTATTCAACCGATCATACTGACATTTTACGTCAATACTCTTAGAGTCCCCAGGATGAATATGTGCATATTCTTATTTCCCTTAAAGCCACTTAAATCCCTTTAAGCCACGCCCCACTGGTCTCTAACGCAGTGAAAAAATCCATCTTTTTAGTCTCTAAAGTTGCAAGGTATTAATTGAAAGAGCTTGTAAAGTTTTATCTACTGCTCTGTGTTAATATCACTTTATGACAGCACAACCATATGTTTAATTAATGTAACTAATATTTTTTTATATTATAGTGTGAAAATTCTCTAAGGAAAAACTCTTAGTTTTCATGCCGTTTTTATATTTCTGTGATTGGTTAAGTAGTTGTATACCTTAAAAAATGTCTATTCATAAGATTTCAGAATTTTAGACCGAATACTTCCTTGGAAGCATTCGATAAGAACTATGCTAAATGAGCTATTGAAATAAAATACAAATTTTAGCTTTAAATGTATAGAAAAAATATTTTAATTCCAAAACGAAACAGACACATAAATAGTGCCATTGGTAATATACTTTTAACTTAACATTTTGTTCAGATATCAAGTAATTGGTGTAAAAGACCATGTTACTACTAACTTTTACTACACATTGGAAAATTGCTATGGAACCCATCTTAGTTGTCTTTTGACAGATGCAGACTTCTCTGACCATAGTTAAACAAGGCAAAATTAACTATGGAACAAAAATACTAAGCCCGCAGTAAATTACAATCATGGTAAAAAGGCAAACTCAATATTAGTGTCGGAAATATAATTTATTATAACCAGAAGGGTTCATACATGTGGAAAGGCTACGAAATTGTGTGGGAGGCCGCGAGTAACTGCCAGTAGATTCACAAATCAATACACCAGGCACTAAGTGCCTGAATTACATAAAATCGTTGTAGGACATTGCGTCCCTTTTTCACTTCATCGTACTATATAATAAATGCTTTCACTAATAAAGCTAAAAAAATTAACTTTGGGGTTTCTTGATCTAAAATAGTTTCAGCATTATTGAAATCATTGGAACTATTCAATCAAATACATGGAATGTTACAATGCAATACATACTACTATGTAATTAATTTTGTTATTAATTATTTTTTGTTACAAATAATCATCCTCTATCTATTGTTGCCTGTATTATGATTATTTATTGTATGTTTGTCACTATATTATTACCAACTTTCTGCCATGAGGAATTTTAATGTCTATAATGTAAATTTTATTGACCGTTAAATAAATAAATATAAAGAGGAATTGAGGGCGAAGCCACGGGTAAGTGTTAGTAAGATACAGTTATGCGTTGTGGTACACTCTGGTATAATTTGTTTATTTCTAGTTTGTAATTATGTGTTAGGTTAGTTATTTAGCTGAAGAAGATACCAGATTGCAGATCTCGAAACGCAGTGTTACTGATTTTTTTATCAATGAACGTTGGAAAATGTTTTGAAAAACTTTTTGTTTACTACATATTTTTCCCAATAGTAAATGAAACCTGATTTATTCCCTTTTCAAATTCAAACTAAGGTTGAGGCTAGTTTTTATTATTGATTCATCATTTTAGTATTCTTATGACTACTATTCAACTATAACCTGTTAAAATATAAAGCTTTTACATATTATTTCATTATACATGATTTGTTTTATCTTAAGGAGACTATGATAATGTATTCATCTAGTTAAGTACGTTTGTCTAAAAAACTTAGCAAAGTTCAGTTATGAAGTAGAGTTCGAAGCTAGCTACTCAGACAAAAGGATAGAGGTCCGAAGCTATAAATGTCCTGTCCTGTGAACTAGACAATTAAAATTTTACACTAGCTAGTTAATTGAGCCTGCAACCTTATAAAGAAAGAAATTTACCATTTCATATAATCGAATAAAGCATACCCATGAGTTAATGCCGCTTCGTTAGGTATCTTAAACACGTTATTTTAATTATTCTTCTGAAACTGATATATCTTGCCTCTTCGTTTCAATATCAGTATGTTATATTATCCATTTTATTTATGTTAATAAATTGTAATTAATTATAATTACTGTTTTAATATGGAAAATATTTTTAAAAATAAAACATATAAATATCGTACAAAACAGTTGTGTTATAACAAACTACAAAAATGTTATAAATTCTTAATAATACAATGCGCTTACCAATTCAACATCACTCGACTTCGCCAGAGTAATGAGAAAATATTTCAAACTTTTAGTTCTTTTTGGCTCTTGTAATATGCAGGAGTGATACGTATTAACCAAAGAGCATTAAACCTTAAATTCAGTAAAACTTATAGGACCAATACAACATCCGTCTCTGACCTAGAAATGTTACTTATTCAATATCCTTCTTCTGGTTAATCCACATCCACATCTGGATTTCTAACAAGCAACGGTCAAATTATATTTACTGTAATTAATTTTTTAAGGTGAAATTCAATACAACAATTTGAAAAATGGCACCTGTTGAAATGTTTAAGTGTATGATACTAATAAGCAATCAATACCATTAGCCTCGTTGGAAATTAAACAGGTATATAACATCAACAATGTATAACAACAAAATATATTATATGTTATATTGTAATGTTATATACTGTATGTATATATGTTATATAAGAATATGTAACATAAAAAAAACACCAGCATAACTGGTTAAATCTGAGGGATACAATTTGAATGTTTTGGGTTTTGGTGGAGAAGATTATAAGAGAAGGGACTATAAGAAATCGGGAAAGAAAGAATACCGTTTTCATAGATGTTACACATTATTTTATCCTTATTTATACAAAATCTATTATTATTTTGTTTATTAAATTTCCCTTCAAATGTGATATAGATTATTGTACAATCAAGTGCTAAACTATTAAAAAGTGCTTTATTTAATATTAAATTTTTTTGCATATATCTTTTCTTAATTTTTGCAATAACTATATACGTTTCAATTTGAAGATTTTATCCGAGCTAGTCAATTTTGAGAAGTTAAAATAGGTGGAAAAGGTACTGTAAGAACCTAAGTTTATCTGAAAAGACTTATTAAATAGTGTAGTTGGTCTATAGAATTCATTCTATTCTGTTACTCTTGAACATTCATCCAGGTTTATATTTTTGAAGGTGTTTATTCTTGAAAGAAGAAGTAACTTTGTGAGCCCATATCTCACAAGATTGCCAACTAGGGGCAACAATGATGTGTTGGTCTCCTGAGGCCTCTTACTTTCATACGTGCCCTTCTCTACTCATTTACCTCTCAACTCTCGACAGCGTTTAAAATGCGATTAATATGTATGTATATATATATATATATATATATATATATATATATATATATTAATCTTCAATAAGAAATCTTCAAATGTATTAACAGTTTCTATATTTCGGCTTAAGCCATCTACAGGAAATTACAAACATATAAATAGGGCTATAATAACATAATAAAAATAAAACATCAACATATATATATATATATATATATATATATATAATATTTATTTATATATTATGAGCTCCTTATATCAAGTAGAACACGGTAAGTATAATTCAATACAGTTAATTTTCTTGAAAGAGTTTTAACAAGCTGTTTATCACCATAAAAATTATCAAACGGAAATAGCACACTTTAAGTCGTAATATAAATATCCTGCCCATCAATTTAAGCTATAAAATATTATGCCCATCAATATAAGCTATAAAAATTCTTGTTGAAAAAAGTAGTTGATCTGAGGATAATCTTGATCACAGTTGATCTAAGTGAAAGCAGAGGTACAGTGATGCTAAAGTTTAAAAAGTTAAGTGTAATGCAATAAAATAAATAATATAAACCTCATAACTAGAGTTCATAATATAGCACTAATAATTAAGTATTATTTATATCAAAATAATTATTATAAAATAATATTACAATTATCGTTGTAATGCTTAGTCAAAGGATTGGCTTCAAATAATTGTCAATTAATATTATTGGGATTTCCTGAAAATTAATGTTTACTTCAAGAACTACCTACTTAAAAATATCATTAAGTATTATTTTTAGAGCAAACCGCTTAAATATATTTTTTTTAGTTGGACTTATCTCAAATTGACGTTTAAAGTATGTTATGTAAACCTTGGCTAAAAATTTACATTGTGTACTCAATATTGCACATACAAATTTAATATTGGCTTGATTTTTATATGTTACATAGTGTTAGCAATTCTTCTTATTGAGGTATGTATATATACATTTAATTTAATCTTCTATGTACGATTTATCACTGGCTAATAATGAAACGTCCCTCTGAGCAATTTGGGAGTTGCGTGCTAAACCCTATTTTGATATGGAAGGCATCACAATGTATGATTTTAATTTAACCATAATTGGAAGTGGTCAGTATTGGCCACCAGTATTATTTATTGGTTCAGTACATTCAAGAGACAACCTTCATTGGTTGTAACTCTTAGTTATATTTTCATTGACGATGGTTATACTTAGAATGTTACATATCTATAGCAATGTCAAAATCTGCCAACTTCCATTCACGTTCTTAAAAGATGGGTGGATAACATGAGTCACACCGTTAATACTAATGTTATTGTGGTTAATACTGCCAATGTTTGTTTGAGAGCGCTTAACAATGTTCTGAGTGAATATCTTAGTACCCAGCAGAGTGATCTGTTATTGTCGATTTTAGCATAATTTTCAAAAACTTCAAAGTCAAAAAATGTGTTATTTTACCAAGCTAAGAGGCTACCTGCCACTTAACTTCAAAACAAACAGCTTAGACGTGACTAGCGAATTACTACAGATCGTCGACAGGTGGACCGCTTGCAAGGACAGGACCGCTTAGCGGACATATATCCAAGCAGAAGCCACGCTCGACATAGCTTGGTTCGGTTATCTTGCGATAATAGCCGTACCTGCTACACTGCGCCTTTTGTAAACAGTGGTTACTATATTAAGACTTCTCTCGTAAAATGCCACTATTATGTAGGATATGACAATTTAATAATTACCTGCCTTATATTCTCTCAGCTGGCAGTTTACTAATATTCTCTGAGTTTGAATTACAGCCTCATACTCATTCCAAATTTGAATAATCATTTAATAAACTAAGAAACGCCACAAAATATCATCGTATTGCCCGAATTCATTACATCTTAACTTGAGCTTTTTATCTGAGGACTGTTATATTTATTGTTCTTTGGTTCACTGCAGCACAATAGATCATACAATGAGAATAATGAATTGTTGTACAAAATGAAATGCTATATTAACTATTAGAACTGTATATATTTTAACTTTGGGCAATACTATATTGTGTTATTAATATTTAAAGATATTAAATACTCAATTTTTGTAATAGGGATTCGCTTTTCACCATTGTCATACAAAAAAAAACAAACGAACCTTATCAACCAAATCCTACATTTTAGAATGCATCCGCTGAATTAAATAGTCTCTATTAAAAACGTCATAATATATAATTTCTTTCGCAGTTAGTACATAAAGAGCTGAATAAGTAAATTCACCAATGACCTGTTTTGTAACAATATAAGAATAAGTAATTAAATTTTTAACTGCTATATTTCCATTCTTAAAGGGTTTTTTAAAATCCAAATTTATTTGTTGATGGCGAAAATCAAACTTAAAGACGATTGTAAGTTTTTAATACCTAGAACCTTTGCAATAACTGGATTCAGAGAGGTCGGAACATGTTATCGGTCCAGTGCACCAAATGAAGTCTGTGATAGCTATTGGTGGAAAGGCATTGGAGAACAGTGACATGAGAAACACATTAAACACCGCCGAAAACTCTAAATTTCTTCCCAGTAATCAGGATAGTGGCCTGAAGACGTTTTACCTGCTTTCTCCATTATTAAATGGCTCTTATTTAAAGGTAGTCTAAACCTCTCTGTTATATGTACAAATATTATGTTTAATCCTATAAGTTGTACCTC
Organism: Homalodisca vitripennis; assembly: GCF_021130785.1. Taxonomy (NCBI): domain Eukaryota; kingdom Metazoa; phylum Arthropoda; class Insecta; order Hemiptera; family Cicadellidae; genus Homalodisca; species Homalodisca vitripennis. The sequence continues at coordinate 65,161,117 of NC_060213.1, forward strand.
ATCGACAAAACAAGTGATACAAATATCTCTTCTTATTTTGGCCGAGTATTATTTTAGTTTAGTCTCTAGACATAAACTAACTACCAGAAATATGACAAAAAGGGTTAGTTCATGGATTAAAATAGTCTCTTCTCCTACTAGTCCAAATAAATCAAAGCATAATTAGGGTGACTACATCATAATGAAGTACTTAACTATACAACATAATTAATGCACTAGTTCTCACTCTTATTCAGACCAAGCGATGAGTTGTAATAATTTTAAAACTTTTTTGTGAGTACCGGTAACTATATATAATATAAAATGCTACAAAAAACCTTCTTTCTTAAATTAATTGTAATTTAGATGAAAAATTGTGAAGCACTAGAACTGAAAGTTATGGAATAAAATATGTTTTTTTAGATTCCTGAATACAAATATATAAAGACAACTGGGATACATTAATCAAGAAAACGGTGTGTAACAATTCTTAGTGTTTTCATACAAAATTCAATAAACCGTTTAACAGTGAAAATGTGACAACTCATAGACTATTGGAATCAGTAATATAACAATAAACAATTAAATATAGTTGTAGCATGATGGAAAGTGAAAAACATATTGCATATATCCTGTAGGATTAAGTTATTGGGTATATACGTAAAAAACATTAATGTACTTTAATTTGAAATCAAGAATGTTATTTAATAGATATCAAGGACAATGATTTTAGAACATTCAAGACTCAGTATGATTAATGTTAAGGAGAAAGTATTAAAAATCTGTACTTTTTACCTTCGTGTCAGTGTACTATACATTAGTTCTTATATTATTTAGGCTACATAACTCTTCAAGAAATCCATTACATTCTTAAGCATTTCCATTTAGTACGATTACAGAATTGCCAAACACATAATCAAATAAAAACACAGGCCTACATACACAAACACATAACATGAAATAAATCAATTCACGATTTCCTTAGGCGATCGTTAAAGTTATAAAATTTAAATATGTGGAGACATATAACTACGACCGATTTAAGCGTCGTAAACGTACTAAATTAATACCATGTAGTGATTCCTAACTTATTGGAGATTTATAAGTTTAGTTACAATTCAGTTTTGCCAGTTCCAAACGCTCGGTTGAAAACAAAGTAGAACGCATTAGTGTTGTAAAAGCTGAGAAGGCCGTAACGCGAATGTTTAAAATGCACCGTTACGGCAAACTTCAATAACATGCTTAACGGCATGGAAATGATAAATAACTGCCTGGCAATATCTGTTAACCGTGCCGTGGATATCGGCTGAGTACGTTTGTTCAAATAAATCCACAAAGAAACTTTTTCAGTGTGTATTGGCTTAATGAATATTTATTAGTTACAAAAATTCACTACACCAAACATTACAAACATTATACATAATGCACTAGCTCATTTGTGACTATTATTAACGTTTGTTGATTATAACTTAAAGTCATTAGCTGTAGCTCAGAAACAATGTTTTGTATTTAAACACGTTATTTAAAATGTTTGTTGTGAAATTAAAACTCATTGGCAAAGAGTTGTCATTCGTTGTTTATTGATTATTATTAGTTTAAACAAAATAAAAGCACTTTTTCAACTTTATGTGTTAAAAGCACGAAAAATATCCCTAACATCTGTTCGATTTATTCTCTCACTCGAGCTTTTATCTTATGAATATTGTTGTATTTTTCCTGTTTTATATTTTAGTTTTATCGATACTTGAAAGCACACGATATATTGATTAAGTTATAACGTATTAAAAATTATACAATATAATAATATATATATATTACATATATATTACATATATACAATTACATATATATATATATATATATGTAATTATATATATATAATATATATAATTATTATTTTGCATAATTTTTAATACGTTATAACTTTATCAATATATTGTTTTCAACTATATATACAAAACAGTACCCATTAACCATATTTTTTAAATTCACGACACGTGCTTCGGCTGTTATGCCATAACTAGAGTAGCTAACTTTAAGTTGTTATAAACAAATAAATAATAATTGAATAAAATCATTTAAACAGATTTGTTATTTTTTTCTCAGTTTGTGCTTCATTATTATATTTTTATTTGGAAAGTCATCTTTATATTGGATATTTTTTACTAATTTAAATATTAGTTCACATATTGGTTGGACTTGCAATGTAATTTAAATATATGTACATTTTTTTTAATATGATATTTTACGTTTTTCTTGTTTTTGAGTTTACTATATATATATATATATATATATATATCAATATATTATTACCTTTAATCATTACCTTTCATTAAATAGATATATATATATATATATATATATATATATATATATATATATATATATATATATATTTATCAATATATTATTACCTTTCATCATTACTTAAAACGTAGATTTAAGAACTGTATTTTAATAATATTTAGTATATATATTTTCCTACACCTTATATATATATATATATATATATATATATATATATATATATATATATATATATATATATAGTATTACAATAATATATCATATAGTATAATATATAATAATATTTATCTTTTTAAATACCTGTACGTTATCTAAGGAAATAAATTTATATCTAAGAATATTGACAAAATAACAATGTATTTAATTCAACTATACATTTATATACTATTCAATCAAGTATAATTCCGTACGAAAATATTAACAAAACAAGAGTACCTCTTAATCCTATTACAACGCATTCTCATGAAGACTACTTTGACGTTAAGTAGAATTTTAACATAAAACCGGTAATAGCGCAATAAAGCAGAAGACTACGTACTACAAAGGTACTATATCAGTATTAATGTCAAACATAACCTAGCTACATTAATGTTCAATTATGTGCAGCACGGATATACATTCCATTTCCAATTAACTACTACAGTACATGCAAGACCTCAACTTACAATTGTATATGTTGTATAATCATATATATGTAGTCTCTAAGACTGTATGGATTGTTGCACATATAATACAACCTCTTTTTAATCTTACACAACTGTTGAATTTTTTTAATTATTTTATCGAGCACGTATACGATTTTTTACCTTTACAAAATAGACCAATATTTTGATCTATATTTGATTTATTTGGTTTACATTTCTAGTCTTATATATAATTTCAATGAGCGACACTTTTTGGCTATATGGAGACAGACAGACAGATGTGTAGGATTAGGTGACCGCTCGTCTCTGAATGGTTGGGGCAATCTACTGTAGGGAGCTCTCACGTTTGTTGTACCGAGCGGTACAGGGGAGCGGGGTAGATTAGAGCGAATTCCTTGAACTAGCCATTTCAAAAATATGCCGTTCTACTTATCCCATCCGAGTCTATTATCAGTCATCCGTACTTTGTGTTTGTGCCTTATTCAACGTCAGAGTATCATTTCTGTCGTTGTTAACAGTATAATTAATTCTGCTCATTATACAGTCTGATTTAAAAGTATGAAGGATAAAGATAGAGACGTGGAAATGGAGGTGATATTTTTAGTCACTGTTACAACTTTACCCATTTCCTTAAAATGGGATTTTTGTGGGGCAGGGGAGGCTGCTCAAAATTGTAAATGTCACTGCTGCTTAATGGGTCACTTAATGACCCATTAAGTGACACCTCATTTTAAAGGTCTTGATAAAACAAGAGCATTGGAAACTAGAGCTTTCTGTCTCACCCCAGTACGAAAATGCAGCTCAATTCCATTAATTAATTGAGGCAAAACATGAAAATCCACATTCCGGAGGTTGTTCCACTTCAATAGACAACCACTTTCCTTAGACTCTAACCTGTTTTACTGTTGTTACCTGCTGTAGGACAGGCCTCTTCCTTTTTTTTAAGGAAATCTAGAATAATTTTCTATTTTTGGTTGAAATTAACAAAGTTAAGACGTGTTTTTGTTATACTTTACATTGAATTGGGAGTGTTTACGAACAAGCGCGTACTATGATCCTGGTGATGCGAGGCTACAGAGACCGGGTGATATCTTTGTATGAAGTAAGGGAGTTATTTAATGACACGTATCCCTATCGAAACCCTGTATCTAAATCAAATGTTCTAAGAAAACAATCCAACGTTTTCAGGAAACAGGCAGCGTTAAACACCGCCCCAAACCTGGACGAACAAAATCGGCTACAAACGAAGCATCGTCACTTGATCTTTAACAACCATTAAATTACATAAAAATTGCATAAATTTTATATTCGAATAAATTATTAATGTACTCTATGGAGTATCGCTAGAAAAAAATTTAAAATAGTTTAAGACTCTTTACTGGTGGATTGTGTTACTTTTGTTTCCTCTTTGTTAGTTTATATACAAAATTATAAAATATTGGAATACATTATTACGTATGATGAAAACTTTAAAATGCTAAAGTTTAAGTTTGTTTGAACAAACATACCCTTTAGACTACGCCGTAATTATAACATGAAGTTTGCCGAACCTCAAATTTAAACTATCTTAGAAATAGAGTTAAGCCAAACAAATACTCCGATCTCGAAGTGGAATCTGCAATAACTAAGCATGTAGATGCTTCAATACGTAGCTGACTCGTATGCAAATACTTGTAAGAATAGGTTTCTACAATAGCGGTGGGAACAGTCGGGAGCCGGGATAAAGCTGGATTACAGAGAACAAGGAATAAAGCCCCTGGATGAGTTGCATAGCTAAGCAGCTGGTTTTATTGTAAGTTTCAACATCGGATAGAGCTTTATATTACTTTTATTAATTTAATTATGTCACAGTATTTACAACTCTCTTAGATGATACAGTTACAGTTGACAATATGGAAACCTCAGGGTATCATGTAGAATTAAATTATAAACGTAATTTGGTAAAATGGAAACATCAATTCTTTTTTTATTTTAAGCAGTAAAAGATGTCTGCATTTAATTAATTTAAAGTTAACTCACATTAAACATTTATGGATTAAAATGTGATTTTTTCCTTTAGTTGAAGAAATTGTGATTAATAGTGAAACAAGTAAAATAATATGAAGACTTTAAAGATACAACAAATGTAGTAAAATTTTTTAAAGCCTCATATCCAAGTGAGATTTTTGACTCGAGCCATGATGTCGATGTTTTGACTAATAATACAAAATAAAAAGTATGTGATAGGAAACTATGAATATAGTAAAGGATAGAAGCATGTGCATTTTGATATAATTACCAAGCATTCTCCTTTAAGAACGTGAAAAATATAGCACAATATAATGGAGTCGTGAAAATAATATATCAAATGTATATTACATTTTCAATGCACATCTCTTTTACTTGCTGAATTCTACACCGTGATATCTCGGAAGCATTTTGAGCCATTCTTTGCAAGTAGCAGAACCTTGGATGTTTCGTTTGGCAACACGGTACACAGTTTGTTTCGTCTAGACGATGCATAATTTGTGGGTTGATTTAGCTGGTCACCAAATAGTATTTATTACGGTGAAATTAATTGAGAAGTACAAGTAAATGTGATGATTCATTTTTTACTTGGAACTAATAGTTATTTGTAACTATAAGCTAGCCGAGTTACTGTCAGGAACACTGTTCAGGACAGGGTTCTAACGGCTGAATCGAAAAATTGTAACATCTTTACTTATTGAACGGATGATAGAAAGAAAAAAATGAAACCAATGTAATAACTGTAACAGCAATTGCACGATAAACATATGCTAAATATACATTATAAAAGCGATATAACTCTCATAGTATCTTTCCCATCCAACTAAATCCCTTTTTGGTTAATGCTGTTGGCGGTTGATTACAGGTATGGTTTTAATTTGCAATATATGTATATACAATTGTGTTTTTGAAAACATTGTGTACTTAGTAATTTGCCATATATTACTGCAGTAATGCATGGTATTTGAGAAACCAATAATGACAGCAGTGGGATGTAGAGCCCCCAGCCCCATATCACTTCTACTTCACCGAGTGGAAAAGGGACATCAAGCCTTCTGACGTCATCACTGTGACGTAATAACGATGGTACATCAGTTGTCAGGTGCTTGAGTCCTACCAGACTATTTCGATACTAGTTGAACAGTTTTGAGTGTTTTAATTTGAAATTATGTTATAAAATTGTTTTAATTATTTTTCTCGTAGTTCTTTTAAAATTGTATATACATAGTGTTCCAAATGTTATTCGCACTGAAAGGATCTTGGAATATATACGAGACACAATAAGGATTAAGTTGTTGGTAACAACAAAACCAAAAAATCAACGTGAAGACGTTCATTATTTGTTGCGTCTTTCACGTTTTGCGCTCAAAAAACAGTTTTTTGTCAAAATTTCAAACTGCCAAAGCTCTCTTACCTTAGTACCTATATTGAAACTTTTTTTACACGAATCCTGCATGAAATCTTTAATTTTAAATACTATAGTCAAAATTCTACTTTAAACACATGTAGCTCCTGTGAGAGTCAAAAAAGACAAATTATAAATTTATTAAAGGCCTGTAAAATTTATAACTGAAAAACAAGAACTATACAAAGCAAATCTGCACTATCATTAACTAATAACGTTGTCTTTACTAAAAAAATATATTTTTAACTAAAGCAGTTCAGTGTTGTTCCCTTAGGAAACAATAAATTATTATTAAAAATTCGGCTGTTATCTTGAAATTAATATGAAGCTAGAGAGCAATTAGCTCTGGAAATTGTATACTTGTTTTATTTAGTGCCCGACAAAAACGTTTGGAGACTTGCCCAATATCTAGGCTCCTGAAGACTTGCAGATCTCTAGAGGGGTTGCAATGTAATTGAAATTAGAGCTTTGAATAAAATATCTGCGAATTTCAAGGGATTTGCTCCAGTATCCCGCGAATTTCTTACGACCCTGTTTACATCCGGAATTATTTATTGCCGCACTTCCGTTGTTGCTCACACACCTGGGTTTTCCTTCTTAGATTTCTTCAACCGAATTGTCTTTTGTTTATAAACTTCTTATGTCTAGGTCGAGATCATAACCTTTCGATATCATTGTTTTATGTTTTGCAAATACAATAACAAGACAGATAATAATAATTTAGTCGTTAACTGATAGCTATTTAAAGTTATGTTTACATTATTTTATAATACTAATTTCGTTACAAATTTATGTTTTAGTAATATATTTTAGTAACGTAGTTCACAAGAAGTATAATAGTTTTATTAATTAAAATTTAAGGATATGCTTCAATGAAAGTTAATTCTTTCTAATCTGTCTTTGTATATAAAATACTGTATTTTTACTTAAAGATGAAGATTCAGGAACCTTTCATTAATACACATTCTTAGTAATAAAGTTATTATTCAGTTAAGTTACTTTCATTATTCAGTAAATTATATGATCTTTGATTATTTCAACTGTGTTTTTTTTCTATATATAACAATGAAATGCAAACGATTCTTGTTATATATTTCACTATTTTTCCATGTATTTAGAAAGATGAAATTGAGAACATGTTTAATTTTTTTTGTTTATGGTTCTTGGATTTTAAAGAAGAGTATATTAGGAACATAGTAAAATATATAAATAAAGATAATATGGAGGGTATAGCGTGGCCTACATGTGCAGAATTAATTGATATATAAGAGAATAAGCTAATAATAATACAGATTTATATTAATAGCTATAATAATATTGACGTATTTTTCTAGAACTCCCCTTGAGTTGTTAAAATTAATTTCCCAAAATTATGTAGTTATAAGATTACAAAGGTGTATTGAAAAATTCGACTAGTTTATACTACTTACTGATCTTACAGTCCAGATAACTGATTCCCTATTTTGAGATCACAATACTTAACCTTTACAGCAACAATGTAATCGGAGAGACTAATTTATGACAAATAACTATTCAATTAGACCACATTGACAACTATACTGCATAGTATATATACACAAGCGTAGCTTCACGAATTAGAATGAATATAAACAAGTGGACGGTTGTAAGGTACAGATCTACCTAGCAAGCAGATTTTTACTCCACAAAAGATGTAATAGAAAGGGAAATGAGGCCCAAGAGCAAGTTTTTTGGAATCTATCCAACCAGTTAGAGCCGTGAATCACATCCCTACTTCAACAGCAGGAGCAAGAGCTACAACTCTTTCATTGCTAACGAATCGTGCCATTTTGGCAGAGGAAGTCTCAAGAAGAGATATACGTCACTTTTACTTGGCAGTGCAGATCGAGAGTGTTTGATGTAAATGTTTTCTTAATCATTATTCATGGTATTATTATTATTTAGGCTAAGGAATCAATAAATCAGGCATTAGAAACAAATGGATATACTTATTATAAATTAAATAAGATTTAAAAGGATGTGTTTGATTTAATATGAAGCTGTATGGCATTACTAACGCGAGTACTGCCTGCTGACTTACTAAGTAGATAGTACTTACTAACCTCTAAGCACTAGTTTTAGATAAGATTTTCATATCTAGATAGAGGAATCTGAGAAGGAGGTGGTGATGGAGAATGAGTTGTAAATGTTGCTGGAAATACTTCCATACACTAACTACATTACTCAAAAGTAAGCATTACATGTTTTTTTATCTTGAACTTTCCAACTCTGCATTTTTGTCTTTACTTTAATATCAAATTTGATCCCTCCATAAAGAGGGCATAGCACGATTTTAAATATAACAAGTGTACCATCGTTCCAAATGAGTTGTTTAAATGAGGCGTTAAGACATATTACGCATATTATGAGGCGTTAAAACTAAAAATATGCCCTTATATTTTAGTTTGAAACGTATTTAACTGATGAATGAGCAATGATAAAACTTAATAACTACTTGCACACTTACAGAAGATATTTATAATATTCATGTTACATTATAACATTATAGATTGTGATTAAGTAATTAAAATAACCTGAGGAGATATAATCTCAAATCTGGTGGGATATAAACAAGTGGGATATAAACAAGTGGGACATAAACAAACTTGACATGTACAGGACTCTCTGTCCAAAAGGCCCATAGTGTGTCTAATATTATATAATAATAAAATAGATTTAAATTTATATTTTTGTGTATGAAAATACTTTCAATTAATATATAATTTTACATTCATAAGACTGTTATCAAAATTATTCATTTTTGAAAACCTAACCTGTATTCATTAGTTGTCAGAATTCTAAAATTAACAATTAGATCTTTAAAAGTCACATGTTATGCTGGCTCTATCAGAGGTGAAACGTTAAATAAATATTTTCTGGAGGACAAAACGTAAGTTATGTTTCAGAGTAATGTGGAAAGAAGTGTCCTTAAATCTATATTATTAATGTCAATTTATCCCAGCTTTTAAGTAATTTCTAGACAATAATGCTGTTATGTATTTATAATTTCGTTGTCTTGCAGTCATTTCTTAGTGTGCTTGTACGCAAACAACCACGAAATGGGCGGATTAAAAAATGTTATTCCTATGCAAAGTTTTGCCAGATTTTCTTAGCGTGATACGCTTTTAAGAGATTATCAATATTTTATTAAAACATTGTTCTTATGATCATTTCTTGAGATACTACTCTATTTTATGTTTGCATAAAAACACTTTAGAATTCTAGAGGTCCCTAAGCAACTTTGAATAGAAATATAACTATTGGCGAAATTCTATATCATTGAAAATTGTTAGGTACAAATTAATATAATTTATACTGTTAAAATACTAATTATTACTGCGATCTACCCATTTAGTGTAACTTTAAGTTAAATAATTTTTCATAAAAATTTACATTTTTATAATACTTTTGAAATAGTTCTTTAAATTTCTCAAAATATCCTTCATTTTTTTAAAAGCATATACATCCAAAATAACACATTATGACAACTACAAAAGAGCAGCTTTCTGCTTGTAATCTGTAACTGAAGCAAGTACACATCTTTGTAAAAGACAAAGTATATGATAAGCAGCGTCGTTGGAAGCTTTGCCGCATCCCCCATCTCCCCCACCTAGCCCACCACCCTTCACGACACTACCCTATGTTACAAGAACCTGCAAAGTAATTGAAATTAAAGCCTTGAATAAAACACGAGGGAAATCTGTGAGGATTTGTCGTTGGATCCTCCGCCGCGCTTTGTAACCGTCTTGCCAAAGGTGTTACCATAATACCGTCTATATTTCCCTCTGAATTCCTGGCTGTAAACAGAATTCACTGGTGCTATCTTTTTGTCTGGTTGTAACTTGCTACTTAGACTACTTTAAACGACTTGCAATTAATTATCCTCCAGGTAAAAAACCCGTTGCCAGTCCAACAAATATTATTTGTTTGCAGATAAATTTCATGTACCAGTATCAGTGATGTTATGGGACACGTTAGCGGTGGAAACCCCTAGAATATTTTGTAATAAAATATTATAAAATTCAATCCAGATAGTAGAGCTTAGTTTATCAGATTATGTTCGATCGTTTTGCGGAGGATGCATAAGTAAATGTAACCATAAACAAACTAATTATGAGTTATACTGTTGCTCCCTAAAAAAATGTTAAAATATTTCATTAATATATATATATATATATATATATATATAACTTTTTACTAGAAATTTAATATTCTCATTCTACTGATTCCGTTGTCGTAATGTAAAATTTAATAGTATTCAAAAAGTTTTTATTAATTTAGTAATTCAATAACAATACTGAATAATAATATTAGATAATATATTATTTGTAGAGATGTACGGCAATCTTTTTATTTCAAAGCTCAAAAGCGATAAGAAAATATGTAAAATAATCAAATTATTAACAAAAGCGTTCAGTAAACACGAACTAATAGAAAAAAAATGTCTCCTGGATTGAAACATACTTACAAATTTACTTTGTAGAAGAGTATATAATAATGATTGTAATATATATGAAAGTTCTTCTAAACAAATATAGAACATGGGAACATGGCTGGTATGTTTGTAATCCTATTCATGTATAATATATTCATTTCTTATGGCCCACGTTTTTGTAAGTTACTATTTTATGTAGCCAAAATGTATTTTTTATTCTTAATATCAACACTACACAATTTTGTTCAATCTGAAAAGGGTTATGAACATCTTTGAATTTTGGAGAAATATTTGTACTCTTACCAGTCCGATTTTAAAACGTATTTGAAAATAATTTGTATAAATAGGAGCAAGAGTGGTTGTTTCGGGGCGCAATCTTACATTACTATGAAGGGAAAGCTGAGATTTGGAATACGATAAAGTTCCAAAAGATACTTTTGCTTCGTGCTATGAACAATATTATTTATCGCTCTTAAAATAAAATTTAAATGACTTACGTTTCATTAAATTTATATTGCATAACAAATTCGTTGTAGAAAGCCTATTAACCACCACTATCTTTTAGGAAGTGGCCACATTATTGGATGCTCTGAAGTTCGTGATCTAGGTATTATCTTTGATACGTCTCTATGACCACAGAGGCACATTGTAGATTTGTATTCCGGAGCCATCAGGAATCTCAGCTTCCTTTGCAGACTTCCTGCAAATGCTTTCAGTACACAAACTCTCACAATGTTTTAGTATTTCACTTTAAAGTCAGCAAATTCTTGAATACTGTTGTGAGGTCTTCTCTCCTCTTGGAACTCATATCCTTATACAAAAGAAGACGAGTTCATGACGCCACATTTATGTTCAACCTTCTCAACTATTTTATTGAGTCTTCTCATCTACTCAGTAGGGTCGATTTTTGCATCCCAACTGGAACTCGCTCTATAGGTATGTTTGGTCGCAGGCAACGTGATAGAAACTATGAGTACTTTGGTCCTCTACTCCTACTTGGAAATTAACTTTCTCCTAAATTAGGCTTATTTGAAAAAAATAGTGTCTTCACTTTTAAGAGGAGAGCTCTCCAGTTTTTGAATCGCACGTGGTTGAAAACCCCTCTTTCATTGTGATTGTTTTGTAATTGTTTTAATGTCTTTCTGTTGAGCTTATTACGTTTCACATTATTCTTGTTGTATTTATTATGTTTATTGTTTGTTATATATTGTTGCAAAATGTTGTACCTTTGATAAATAAATATATAATACCTCAATATAGTCATGAAGTTAATTTTACGGATCAATAAGAATTGTAATTTACTTAAACTGTAACAGTAAAAAAGTTTGAGGATAGCGTACTTAACATACCTAAATTGTGCGAGAGCAGGTTTTTCATATTACTTCATTGTACAAAAGCAGCTGCTTTTTGCGCAGTATAAACTGACAATTTTATTACCTGCATTTAGCATGTTAGCCATAATGTCTACTACAACCTCGGTGAGAGTTTGAATATCATAGACATATAGTTACTTTTACTATGAATAATAATAAACTCTTGAATTTTAATATACAAAACCATATGTATCGATGTACATCAGTAATGAAATAAAACATAAGTAGAAAAATAATGAGTGATATTTAAAATATTTCTTTGCGAATTTTGCAATTCTTTGTGTTCTACTGTATTTTTGTAAAATTGTACAATTTTAAATGAAACTGTAAATAACAGTATCAGCAATTTTTTTATCCCTATGTTGTTTTGAATTTATTAAAACAATATATATTTCAAATTTAACACCCGTTATGTTACAAGTTGTCCGTAATAAATATACTTCAAACATTGGCCATACGAAACCCAACAACTCAAGTGATGCTCACGAAGCCAAGCCTCCGATCCTCCATATTGCTGCGAAGAAAGAAATACATTCCCACTTTCCATCAAAGCATAAATATCCGCATCGGTTCCTACACTCCAGCCGGAGGGTTCACCCTTTCTAACATCACCCTTAAATGGTTCCCTCTTGAATATATATTCTGATTTGATCGAAATATATTCTCAACTCGTGCAGCAACACGTTACCCGGCTCTCTTTAAGACTTCAGATAAATATTGGGCAGCCTCTGGCGATACATACATGTATGATGTGGAGTAGATCGATTACTGTGACTTCAATTTAAGGTATCCTTAAGCGTAGAAATATGATGCATAAATATTTCCTCGATAACGTTTAGCAAATATTTAGAAACACATCAGTAAACAATAACTTGAAGTCGAATACATAACGTTGTGCTCACAAGCCGTGCACCTCAGGCCACTTCTTTCTATGAACCGTAAAAACCTTCCTGAGAAACATTATTTATGAATATAGATGAGTATTTGGTTTTAAAATTCAGGTCAGTTAAAACAGACAGTAGTATACACAGGTAATTCAGTATTTTATTTTATTCGTAACTTGTCCTTACTTTTCAATCGGAATAAAAATTATACCGAGTTACGTTTAGACACTGTTCATTCCAGGGGGATATGATCAGTAAATGGATCTCATCCGTCGGTCAATGGAATGTGCAGCCTGATGTTCTTCCGAAAATACACCGTACGCTATGAAGCATATGGTGTCATTCTTTAAATTATGGGTTCATATTTCCAGTGGTCCTTTTCAAAAGACCTTTTTGTCAAAGAGATTTGAACTATTCAAACAAGCTCGTCTAAAGCTTCATTTTGTGCCAACGCTATAATCTGTTCAATTGACGATGAGCCGTAGGGAAATTTGACGACGTAAGATGACTGTTAGTTTCCAACTATGTAGTTGAGTAGATTAAGAGGAAAACGTGCATCATTTAGCAAACTATTGCAACACAATCATGTATATTCTTATTGCACAAAAATGGTTTATTATTTACTAATCATCAATTATACATAATGAGCAATGTTCCTAGGATACATCTAGAAGAACTGTGAGGGCTCCAATTTCATTACGCTGAAGTCATCTTATTCAAGTTTTCTTATTCCTATAAATTTTGACAGACCCAGCTAAATGCTGCTCAAAAATGTCACAAAGAGAGATCCTGAAAAAGACAGCGAATAATTTTTAAATTTGCATTTTTATGGGTAGGGTAATGGTAGGCACAAACATTGGTTTTAATTCCTCAGAGTATCTAAAAAACGGTTGGATAATTATCGAGAAAGAATTGTACAAGGTATGGCTAGAAAATAACCATATTGGTATAGGCAGAGTCATAGAAAAAACGCAATAAGTCTGAATATCCTACAGCCGGTCATTTTACTCCTCTCCCACTCTTCCTCGTGTTTCTTATGGTTCATGTACTTATTCTGAATGTTGCGCCAATTAAAAGTATTTTACCTTTACTCTCAGCGTTGGAAAAAATGTTGAGTATCAAGAGATAACAGCTTGTGAACATCAAATTTCCTCTCATACTTGAGAAATCTGCAAGTGTAACAGTTGTCAACAAATGTACATTGACTTTTGTTTATCACGAATGTCGTAGTTTATACGGTTTATAGATGAGAGCGAAGGCACTAGTGTCGACACACGCACTGTCTCCAAACACTGACAACATTATCAATCATTTTTAAAAATTACTGTTATAACTTTCTTGACTACCCTACGTGAGTGTTTACAGAGAAAACGGAATGACATTTGGAAAAAACGTCATGGATCTTCCATCAAGACAATGCTCCAGCTCACAAAGCTTTGTCAGTGAATATGTTCTTGGCCAAACACAACATCCCTTTCTCACATCATCCTCACTACTCATCCGTTTTGGCCCACTCTGATTCTTTGGTCCCTAAAGTCAAGTCAGCTCCGAAAGGATCGAGATTGAAGATAGTTGAAAAAGTAAAAGAAGAGGGTACGGAAGCCTTGGGCAGTATTACGGAAAATGGTCAGTTACGGGCGGAATAAATACGGGAGCCAGACGAAAGGCGAGGAGGGTTGGGAGGGGAGTGACTAGACCGTTTGTGCGATATTCAGCCTTATAAAGTTCGTTCTGTGGCTCTACCAATACTAATCCGGTTATTTTCTAGCCAAACCTCGTATATAATCGATATTTTCTATCCAAACCAAGTTCTATAACATAATTTAACTGATATAATATTGAATTAAATAATAGTTATATATCATATAATGGAACATTTCTCATGCTGTTTAATTCCAATGTAGGCATATCAATTAAGACTCCATCACATTCCAAGAACTTCACCTTATGAATTAAAGGATCGGCATGAAAGGATTATCCATATGTAGAATTTCACATTAAGTGACATACATTCCAAAAGCGGAAGATGGTCAAATAAACTAGTGCATTCTGCACGAGTTTGCACGTAAAAGGTGAACTCGGTTCTATGCAACAAGTATCAACATACAAATGCACACGGAGAACTGGAATTTGCTCCCACAGGAATATACTTTTATAAAATTCAGTTAAATGATATTTGAGACCCCAGGAAATGTGTTACAGAGCAACCTTAAATATTAAAATATGTTACATTAAGTTTGGTTGTAATGCATGTACCGTGCTACCGTAAACGGGTTTTCAGTTTTCATGTTAGCATTTAAATATTTGTTATCCCTTTTTAATTTTAAGGGGCTTTATCCACGCCAACGGAATTTAAGTTATGACATTTAACGCGTTTAAGAAGAAGATAGTCTTAACTCAGTTGCTAATTGTTTTAATGATTACCCCGGAAATCGAACCCGTTGCCTTTTAGTAGGAAAGCCGTAGCCCCGAGGTATGGTGCATGTTTAATTTAGCCTATTGCACAGTTTTTTCCGTATAGTTCCTTCTCGAGTTGTGCCAGGAATTTTATTGACTAAGCATAGAAATACAATTATTGAATTCCAATAGCATGTTAGTCTCTACTATCGTTGTTGCGCAAGGCAAGTAAGGCATCGTTAGTGGCCGCTCGTTAGTCGTTGCCATGACAACCAACACGTACCGAACCGCTTCCAGATCACTGGGCCGGTACTGATCCCATCAGAGTCGTATTAACGGACAAAATCTCTTACACCGGCCCAGAAATACACAGCGAGGTATGAACAGTGCAAAATTGTTGCGCCCACCTTTTCATTAGTTTCGTATAATAAATACTACCAACTATATGTTAGGATTACTAAATTAAGTTAATTTTGACGCAGTGGCCTATTTTACAGTTATCTGGTATTTTACGGGTGTTTTTAGTTTACAACGATTGTAATAGAAGTTTCATTTGTCCTAGACATTTGCCTAATATTTTCCACTTTTCAGTAAATAATTCACGCTGCAACAAAACAATTTTACCCTACACAATCTTTTACATTTGGAATTATTATACATATTTACGTTTTACCTATTTACGTGGATTGTCAATAAATACTTAGAAAAAAATGAAAAACATTTATGGGCAACTTATGTTTATTCTTCGTCATAATCTCATGTCAACTCTTTATATTGGTCTGATTTTTCAATTTTTTAAACCGTATAACATGTAAGATGGAGAAAATTTGTTTTTGATATTCTTCAGATTTATATATATATATATATATATATATATATATATATATATATATATATATATATATATAAGTCCCGGCGGAGCAAGTACTTTTTGCGATTCAATATTTATTGAAATTAAATTAGGCTATTGCCAGTTATACAAATTTAATGAATGTAAACAGAAGTCATTTGACAAGTATTTGGTCTTCCGATCATATGTTAGTTTGGTTATTTAAACACATATGTGAAAGAAACGGCCAAATACAAAATAATTGAATCGTAAAAAGTGAGGGCTCTGTGGTGTAATGGTAGCACATTCACCCGGCAAGTGAGAGATCCGGGTTCGAGTCCCGGCGGAGCAAGTACTTTTTGCGATTCAATATTTATTGAAATTAAATTAGGCTATTGCCAGTTATACAAATTTAATGAATGTAAACAGAAGTCATTTGACAAGTATTTGGTCTTCCGATCATATGTTAGTTTGGTTATTTAAACACATATGTGAAAGAAACGGCCAAATACAAAATAATTGAATCGTAAAAAGTGAGGTCTCTGTGGTGTAATGGTAGCACATTCACCCGGCAAGTGAGAGATCCGGGTTCGAGTCCCGGCGGAGCAAGTACTTTTTGCGATTCAATATTTATTGAAATTAAATTAGGCTATTGCCAGTTATACAAATTTAATGAATGTAAACAGAAGTCATTTGACAAGTATTTGGTCTTCCGATCATATGTTAGTTTTGGTTATTTAAACACATATGTGAAAGAAACGGCCAAATACAAAATAATTGAATCGTAAAAAGTGAGGGCTCTGTGGTGTAATGGTAGCACATTCACCCGGCAAGTGAGAGATCCGGGTTCGAGTCCCGGCGGAGCAAGTACTTTTTGCGATTCAATATTTATTGAAATTAAATTAGGCTATTGCCAGTTATACAAATTTAATGAATGTAAACAGAAGTCATTTGACAAGTATTTGGTCTTCCGATCATATGTTAGTTTGGTTATTTAAACACATATGTGAAAGAAACGGCCAAATACAAAATAATTGAATCGTAAAAAGTGAGGGCTCTGTGGTGTAATGGTAGCACATTCACCCGGCAAGTGAGAGATCCGGGTTCGAGTCCCGGCGGAGCAAGTACTTTTTGCGATTCAATATTTATTGAAATTAAATTAGGCTATTGCCAGTTATACAAATTTAATGAATGTAAACAGAAGTCATTTGACAAGTATTTGGTCTTCCGATCATATGTTAGTTTGGTTATTTAAACACATATTTGAAAGAAACGACCAAATACAAAATAATTGAATCGTAAAAAGTGAGGGCTCTGTGGTGTAATGGTAGCACATTCACCCGGCAAGTGAGAGATCCGGGTTCGAGTCCCGGCGGAGCAAGTACTTTTTGCGATTCAATATTTATTGAAATTAAATTAGGCTATTGCCAGTTATACAAATTTAATGAATGTAAACAGAAGTCATTTGACAAGTATTTGGTCTTCCGATCATATGTTAGTTTTGGTTATTTAAACACATATGTGAAAGAAACGGCCAAATACAAAATAATTGAATCGTAAAAAGTGAGGGCTCTGTGGTGTAATGGTAGCACATTCACCCGGCAAGTGAGAGATCCGGGTTCGAGTCCCGGCGGAGCAAGTACTTTTTGCGATTCAATATTTATTGAAATTAAATTAGGCTATTGCCATTATACAAATTTAATGAATGTAAACAGAAGTCATTTGACAAGTATTTGGTCTTCCGATCATAAGTTTGGTTATTTAAACACATATGTGAAAGAAACGGCCAAATACAAAATAATTGAATCGTAAAAAGTGAGGGCTCTGTGGTGTAATGGTAGCACATTCACCCGGCAAGTGAGAGATCCGGGTTCGAGTCCCGGCGGAGCAAGTACTTTTTGCGATTCAATATTTATTGAAATTAAATTAGGCTATTGCCAGTTATACAAATTTAATGAATGTATATATATATATATAGGTATATATCTGGATTGGTTTTGCCATTCTTTTTGGTTAGGATAAATAGTTTTTTTCTGTTTTAGGTGGATAAGTGGATGAAGCCAAGACCATAATCTCTATTATATTAATGTTGTAAAAACAATGAAATGAAATTTCCAAACAATGATGTGTGGAAGTTTGTTATGTTTTTCTGACTCGTTTATTTCTAAATAAATAAAACTAAAAAATCACATTTATATGGATTGTTTTATATGCATACAACGTTTAAAGAAAATAAGTAATATTGGATATAAATATCTACAAATATAGTAATTATATTTTCTATACTGTGACATTTTCATGAACTCAGTAATTCCCCTGGTTATTAAAATATGTTTAAGATTAAATACGAACTGTAATTGCAGCATTTTCACGTCTAATACGCACCTTAATGTCTCTAAACAGAATAGTGAAGACGCACATATCCGATACAGGCAATCGGACATCATGATGAATGTTTTCTGAACTTAAAATTCATATCAATACATAGTATACAATACAAAAAGAAATAATTAGTATACAGACGACAAACTCAATACATATTAAGGCCACAACGTTCGAAACTGCTTGAAAGGAAACACTCAAAATACTTTATACAAAATACTTATTTTATATATATATATATATATATATATATATATATTATTGGGATTATATATTGGATTATATATTGGGATTATTATTATTGGGATAATATATATATATATATATATATTATTGCCTACTAAAAGTACGTGTTAATCCTGACAAGTATCAGTATTTTTTAAAGTTGAGTCTTTCTAAAGTTTTTAAAAATACTCATACAGTGGAAAATACTCATTTGTTGTATATGAAATTATAAATAAGTGTACATATAGACTAGTTATTTTCTAAGTGGCACTTACTAGTTTGGGTAAAAGCAAATATAAAAACTGTTCTTTCTATATTTATTTTTGTTTGAATGGAGATGGTTGCTATAGGGATATGACGTCAGATACAGGATATAACTGACAATTTCATATACAATTTAATCCACTGTATAAATCTTATTTTTTTAAAGATTTAGATCTACTTAACTTTAAAAATACTAATACTTGTGAGGGTTAATACTTTTAGTAGGAGATAATACTCATGGTTCTTTGTTTCCATTATTTCAACCAAAATTACCTATAATTTACCTAGGTTTTCGTTTGGTGCTTGAATGAAATATTGTGTGCAAATTCTCCTGTTTGATCCTTAAAGATTAAAGTATTTAGAAATGGTAGAGAACACTTCATCTTTACAAAAAATGTAATAATGAGATTTGAAAATTTTAAACTGAAATACTGTATTCCGTGATTTATTCAACAGTCCATTTAGCTTTTAAATAAGCCGCTTATGAAACTAGTGAAGCGGTACGATTCGAGCCTAGTAAATTCATTATGAGTAATACGAGATTAAACAATTAAGCTTTATTATTGCAATAATATTCACTCTTCAGCAAACAATAATCGCAGCTCTCACATTTAATTAATATCACTTGATTTTTTTTAGGAAAAGACAAAGAAGTTAGAATGTTGCTACTCTCACATTTAATTAATATCAGTTGATTTTTTTAGGAAAAGACAAAGAAGTTAGAATGTTGCTATAATAAAAAAGAAATCTGAATAAAATGAAATTAAACATACTTTATGTTAATGTGCCTAGTAAATAAATTATTTTATATTGAAATATTATATCGTTATTTCTAAATCTGTGGAGAAAAGTTTGCATATTTATTATGTAGAATTCAACTACATAATCTTATCTACTAAATTTTATGATGAAATTAAATGTGAACCAGGAAACCATAATTAATAAATATGATACTTTATAATAACCTGTATTTCAAACATTTAAGGACTATAACATATTCAATTCATTGAAGTACCGCCAACATTATTATGGCGGAAACACCTTTATTCAAAAAGTTACAATATTTTTTAAAGTTTATTATTTGTAATTTTATCATTTAAAATTTTGATCTGATACTTAATATGTACTGGTTGGTGGGAAAGTTTTTTTATGCCCAGATTTATTAGTGCCATGCCCTATATAAATTATGACTCAATAAAATAAATATTCAACAGTATTTAATAATCTTGATCAAAAAACGCAAACACAGTTTTATTGCTGGAATAAAATTAATGGAATTTAATGGTTTGTTCAGTAAATAATTTGGAATTTAATGTTGATAATCACAAGGTTCCTTCTCATTACCTAAACGTAATGAGTTATTTCACGAATGTTACAATTATCATCATATCATTTGTTCTAAAAATGGTTACGTATATTCCTTTTTTAATTTGTAATTTACTTTGTAAAACTCGGATTCTTTCTTTCTTGTATTTATCTGTACAGATACGGCCATACCATTTTAAACATTATTCTGACCATCCTCATTGTCCAATGGCCTATAAGAGGATCTTATCAAACAGAATAACGGGAAGAGACTATATAGTACAAGGTCTACGGTCACAGACAAGTTTGAACTTGAGCTATTGTGACCCAGGAATATGGATTCCTTAGACTTGTCGGCCATCAGGTGCATTGTATCGTTGTGATATTTAAGATATAAAACATTTTTACCATACAAATCCTAATCAAGTCATCATAGTTAAACATGTCAATGTAAAAATTTTAGGTTTTACACAGCAGACTATATTGTACACTTTAGGGTTTTAATCTTTTTATATATTAATCATTACTCAAGTACCTTTTCGTATTACTTTTTTCTCTTGTTACATTTATTTACCAACTGTTTTAGTGACTGTCCAAACCACAATTTAATCGAATAGTGATAACTTAACTAACGGTCATTACTTGTATAACAATATAAACAGGAGCTTTATTTCAAGTCGAGCGAAATTCTAGAAAAAAGCTACTCAACAGTCTGATTTTTATTAAGATGGACTCTTAGTACCCCCATGAAAGCTATAGGTTTGAAACGTGAAAATATGATTGTATTTTTTTGATAGAACTTAACGATTGGACTGATCCGTATAATCTGCCTGGATGATCTTATTAGTCGCTGACAATCATATTAGTAGGTTAGTTTTTTATAGAGAAAATATTTTTACTTACCTGAAGCGAAAAACTGAAGGCACGTACACAAAAACAGGACTAAACTTGAATTTTTCTCCATCGCGTCACCTCATCGCTTCCTCACTACTAGTGCTCCCCTACCTGTAACAAACATTATAATATTGTAAAATATTTTGTTTTTTTAACTTGGTAATATTGTTATGACTACTTGTAATTGATTACATAAATAATTTAATAGTTTAAAATTATATTATTAAATACTATTAATAAATTAAAATTATATTAATAAGATAAATAATTCATGTTTCAATAATTCATAGTTTAAGAATTATTATTGAATAATCTAGAGTTTTAACTAATAATAACGATTTTTTTAATTTTTATTCATTATTTTTAATTTTTTGTTTCGGTTTACGATCAATTCATACATCTTCAACGAAAAGGGCCAGTATCTCTAGTGCTTATTTATACCCTCTAAACTGTTCAAAGCCTGTCCTTTTCACGTATGGATTAATGCTTCCTTTACTTTGTGATGCATTTAAAGGGTATTTGGTTCATATCCATTTACTATTGTAATAGAACTTTATGTTTAAAATTCTGTAATTGTGTGAATTTCTTGAAAAATTCACTGTGGGTAATCTGCATTGCTACTAGTTGTGACCAAAATCTTAGAAGTATAAACTGTAATGCTCACATTAAAACAACTAGTTGAATTTATTAAGTTATAAATCAAAGAATGAATGAAAATGCGAGTCTGGAACTAATGCTAATGCCCAACGCGATATTAGATTAGGAACATTTCTGCGAAAAGAGAACGAAGGCAATGGGCCGCGATCCTTGACGAGACCTAATGTACGAATTGAGTTCTACACCCAGTTGATTTGTCACCAAATGGCATGAGATAAATTACTAGCATTAGTACAGCTCAGATCGCCTTCAGTCGGTGCTTATGCCTTTATTCCCTCAATAAAAACCCTGTTATTCATTTCAAAACTTTCAAACTGTAAAATTTTGATAAATTTTACGACGAAGTTTTAACGGGAAAAATTACATGATATTCAGTGCAGTGGTCGCATAATTATAGGAATTTAGACGTAATAATTTACAATCATCATTTAGTTAAAAATCTCATTTAAAAAAGCTCATAATTCTTTAAAGTTTATTTTAGATTCCATTCACGTACCATTTCTCAGGTCTAATTGCCCCCTCTCCCCCCCACCGCTTTACAATGATCAAATTGTCTTACGAGATATAAAACTGGTGTGGGATAATACTTTCAATACCTTGCTGCATTAGAAGTACTGAACCGAAAGACTTCTAATGTCACCATTATTATTCTTCCTTATTTTGCTTTAAAGTGAGGGATTTACTAATAAACATATTTCACCCCTCTTTCTTCCCATAAAAATGTGAGTCGTAAAGGTTATGAGAAAATTAGAGACAATTAGTGTTCTATAAGTTGACTGTAAGTTATAGAGTAGTAACATTTATGTCTCGATGTCAGAATCTATGCATTTTATGTTTAAATAAAAAAACCTTTGATCACCTTTCAAACGACATAAAAGTACAGGCTTTATTGTCACACTTTTCTATAATAAAAATATACATAAATTATCTTTACTCCAATAGATTCAACGTTATAAAAATAAGTGATTCCTTTTTGATATATATATATATATATATAGATAAATATATAGATATAGATACATATAGATACAAAATAATTAAAATCTTGAAAGTTTTTTATCAACATGTTTTAGTATTTTATTCCTAAAACTTTATCTGAACTCTTCAATTTTATTTTATAAGTCATCTTATGTTTGGAACAAATAGGCAGTATATTTTTAATACAGACTTAAAACGTTAAAACTCATTTTGGAGAAGTGTTGAAAGGCAGAAACGCTTTTAATAAGTTTTACTTTGCGGGACTCACATTCGATATTGTAATACAGCATTTACAATATAGAACGTGAATCCAACAAAGTAAAACTTATTACAACCGATTCTGGTCTTCGACGCTTTTTTAAAATGTGTGTTAACATGTTAAATCTGTATTAAAAATATACTGCCTATTTGTATCAAACATAAGATGACTTATAAAATAAAATTGAAGACACATAGAACAGCCTAAAACGGTACATTTGGCTTTAATAATGTAACACTAATGAGAAAATGTTTTGAAATGGAATAAAACTAATATACTGATGAAGATTAGCATATTTGATCGTATAAATAAATTTTTTATGACACCAATTAGATAAAGACTCATCGAAAATGGTTTCACACATTATTTATAACCTAATTTGGATAGCTTTAAATGCAATTCGTATGACTGCAACCACCTAAAGTACACTGAGTTAAACTAGACTAGTATCTATTCGTAATTACAAACGGAATGGTTTTTAAACACTTCAACAATGTGAACAAGTACATATAAAGTTAAACTCCCAGAAAACGACACTTATCCTATCTCCATTTCTTGTTATTTAGTTACCTACGTATCCGGATAACGGAACGGTGACACTAGGGACATGGGCATTTTGCAAGTCAAATCGCTCCCTTTTTACCATTTAGGTCGATTCAGTATGATACCAATACCTTTTATTCCATTATTGACTTTTGTTGTAGTGGGGACATTTTATTAAAGAGTACTAATTTACATTTTTATTTTGATGACACTTGCTTAAGTATGTATAATTTGGCTTGGTTCTAAAAGGCAGCAAAAGTTTAAAAATAGCTTTTGCAATAAACAGGTTTATACAAAGATACACAGGTAAAGCATTTGTAAATTTTTTCGGTTTAATGTAAATTTCTATCTCTTCAAAATTAAGGCTGTAATCATCTATTTACTGATATTTTTCCTCATTATTAGTTTCTCTCCTTTTAATTAATATCATAAATTTTAATTCTTCATTTCTATAGTTTCTCGTGATTGAAACTCGTAGAAACTGATTCCTCCTTTTTGCCGCCATCTTGCTTCTGTCACAACTATCGCTATTTACTCTGGTTAGTTCTCTGTGGTTGGTCGGTGAGTGCAAACCAATTTTGACCTGTATTCTTATTAGTGTTTGTAATGTAGTAATTAGTGTTTTTATTAAGTACATCTTCCAGAGTTAGTGTGCATAAAGATGACACACAACATAGTTGTTGTGATTCCTGACTTACGCCTGTCACAACGCTCTATTATGAGTTTTTAAAGAAGATTTCACTCATTGATTTAAAAATTTAGCATTTTATTTCTATTATAAATAATGATTTTTGTAGTCTATAAATTGGTAACGCTATATCCATACTAAATATTTTTTCGTATCAATGTTAAATATGTTAAAATTAATACTTTATTCAGGCAGTGATAATTAAGAATATGTTATTATAATGTTATAGAATTGTTGTCTAAAAGTATTGATAAGGGCAAAAAGCTATTTTTGAGGATGTAAAATATTCTAGTAGTATAAACGATGAATTGTGTATTAAAATTAGTTTTCGCTTGCCTAATGGTGTACAGGTGTACGTCTATCAAGTTACTTAACATGTTATAGGTCTACTTGATTATCGGTCCAGACCGCCGCTATGGTAGGAAAATGCGATATCTGTACTGGACGCTATACGAGGGGGGCTATATTAAGCTGCAGGCAGGTATTGAGTGCCAGTTCTTTGCGTAATATGCGATCACAGTAACTGAATTCTCTGTCGGTCTGGATCCACAAGTTACTTTGCGGCTTTTGAGAATTACAACGTACGAGTTTTGAAAAGTGCAGAAAATTACATTTCTTAAAATGACAAATCACAATGTTCGATAGGTTTATCGAAGTTAATGTCATATATTGCGTATTGACACTCTATTGCTATTTGTGTTTTCAAAGTCAAAATTAAATGCAATATTTTTTAATATTCTTTAATATTGTTACGAAGTAACCGCTATGGGGTTTGGAATCGGTAGTGTAACACTATTGTATTACATATTTCAAAATATATTGGTACAGTGAAATTCGATTAGTACATACAAAATAAATATTTTTCTGTTTACATCTGTGAGTGGTTTGTTAAAATACTTGTTAAGAAACTCTCAACTTTTGTACAATAACTCCATTAGTTTATAGTTCTTATATTATTTTTATGAAGTTTCAATTAGAGCTTGCCTTTTGTTTTGCACAGTACGTTTCAGTCAGAAAGTTTTAAATAAATGTTTGCCGTTTTAATGAGAAACTTTGCCTCTTGTAGTGTTTAATTTCTGAACTAAATAATTCTTGAGTGCTATGTTTTGCTGAAAATTTTTCCCCCCAAATAGCCTATATAGTAATGTTGTCAAATTTCATAAAACAACTGAGCCGTTTTCGTGTGAAACTGAACAACCGGTTTTTAGATGCAATCTCTTAACAGGACGATTAAGCAGGAGTATTAGGAATGTATGAAGTCAGTCTCTCTAAAGAAAAATAAGTATTATGGACACTATTAAGGGCTGAGAAGAGTTAACAAATCTATTATGCAAGGTAAATTTATGAAGGTTCAATGGTACGTGATTAGAGTCATATCTATGATAAATAAGATAAAAACTACTTATGAACCATGAACATCGACCGGGCAGTCTAGTATGTGTACTTACAATGACATGAACGTTCAGTACTAACTCATCCAAGTCCTGCCATGTTCGCTGTTGCTTTACTATATTAAACTAAACAACAATATTTGTAAAATTTTAATTTTGCCAAATCTTTTTTTGAATGCACTAAGAGTCGTACACAATTGGAGTGATTTAAAATTCACACTAAAATATTTTTCCCTAAGTTTTTTTATCAATGTATAAAATATTCAAAATGTATTATATTCATTAGGGGGGAAATGTATAACTAAACATTATATCGACCACATTTACATTTTGTATGATCCTATTTAAAAATTAAGGCCGACCCCGCCACAATGTACCCTACGTATGCCCTCGGGTAGTGTGCTTGGCGCCTAGGTATGGCGGTTGGTTCTCGTGTGGAGTAGACTTGAAAGTCAGGTAGTTAGGTTTGGTATATCGTCGTTCATTTTTCATTTAGATAAACATATTTACCCTAGATAATTTAAGCTTGAGATAGAGGTACGACAATTTAAGATATAGGGCAGGTAGGCAAGAATATATGCGCAGTATTTGGCAAGTTATTGTTGCAAACACAGCGCCTCGCTCGGCGACGTCAAAAGAACTCCTAATTAATTGTCGCAAAGCCGACTGATCGACCGACTGATTGCCGCAATGCCGACGGGTCGACCGACTAATTGCCGCAACGCTGACGGGTCAATCGACTGAATGCCGCAAAGCAGAGGTCGACCGACTAATTGCCGCAACGCCGACGGGTCAATCGACTGAATGCCGCAAAGCAGAGGGGTCGACCGACTCATTGTCGCAAAGCCGACGGGTCGACCGACTGATTGTCGCAAAGCCGACGGGTCGACCGACTGATTGTCGTAAAGCCGACGGGTCGACCGACTGATTGTCGCAAAGCCACATCACGTATTGCGTGGTTGCAGACAGAATTTATAGATTATTACTAATTTAATTATGATAGTTGCCCTACATGTGTTACAATATCACATGTTCGCATATCATATGATTTTGCTCAGTTTGTTTAAACATTCAGAAGGTTCTAGAGTTCTATTCCCAAAATCATGATTCTGAAATCAGTAAATGTGGTTACGAATAAATCTTATCACATAATAAAACACTTAAAACAACACGACTTCAAGTAAACAATTAGCTTGTCTTTATAAAATAATAGAAGACTGTGTGTGGACTTAGAGAAGTTGAACTGAAGATGTGGAGCTACCATTCTCATGAATATTCAAGAATAAATTATCTCAGTAAGATAGCGTCGGTGATGAATCTCAACAATAGCCCGGTGGTGTTGGCGGAGATTGGCTATTACAGAACTTGCTATATTGTACTAAGTACGTGGATTGACCAGATATTCAACCGACTCTCGCCTGATTAGCTGTAAATTAAAACAAAGTATAGAATGAATACTTTTGCGAATTTTGGAATGATTATTATCCGTTATGTTTATGTATGTTCGAACATTTTTATAAGAAAGTTTTATTATTAATAGCTTTTATTACAGACCACTTACATTCTTATACATGCTATAAAGTCTTCATAATACCCAATAATTGTTATTATTTTGGATAACTAGAATTTTTTTTATCAGTTTCTTGAATATCGAATCACCAAGT
The DNA here is from genome assembly GCF_021130785.1 of Homalodisca vitripennis. Classification (NCBI taxonomy): domain Eukaryota; kingdom Metazoa; phylum Arthropoda; class Insecta; order Hemiptera; family Cicadellidae; genus Homalodisca; species Homalodisca vitripennis. The sequence continues at coordinate 65,188,645 of NC_060213.1, forward strand.
TCGATTGAATCTAAAATTTCAAACTATGTGAATTCGACAGTTTTTAGTTCCTAATTTAAGACACATTGAACTTGATTCCGGTCCTTTCAAATCATTTTACATGTTATAAAGTATGTATAGTTAACAATGTTAGATATATCAAATTGTTATCGGTTCCATGGGTTTCGAATCATCCAATTTTGACTAAATCTAAAATATCAAACTAGTATAATTCAATCTTTTTTTATTCCTAATTTTAGATACAAAGAACTTTTATTGCTTTCTTTCCAAATGCTTATATATGTAATGAAGTCTGCATCGTTGAAAATGTAGGATAGTTCAAACTTGTTATCGGTTCCTTGAGTATCAAATCACTGAAATCTGACTGAATCTAGAATTTAAAACTTGGGTAATTCAACAAATTGTAATTCCATATATTTAGATGTGTGTGTGTGTGTGTGTGTGTGTGTGTGTGTGTGTGTATTTTTATGCTCGGTCTCTTGACATCTCTATACATGAAAAAAGTCTGGATAGTTCCAAATTTTGGATGAATGTAATTAGGTCCCTTGAGCGTATAAATACCCAAGTTCACCCATATCTGAAGTCCGTAGGTCAAGCTTGGATTATATTTAATTCCAAATGTCAGACTTGAACTTTCATTCTCTCGACATCGTACATGCAATAAAGCTGTCATAACTTGACTGATCACATGAGCTTCGAGTTGTTTACTGTATAAGTTAAACTATTGCATAAAAAGAATTATCATATAGACACGTTAATTTTGCTTACACCTACGAAATGTTACCTACGAACTAGCTAATCCTGACTAGGACGTAATTTCAGCGGGCTATGTTTAGCGCAGCTAGGCGATACGGATGGAGGCCATCTCTATGTGGTTACTGCTCTAAATACCATACTAGCTTTGTCCATTAGACCAATGAGCCGAGAGTTTCGACTGAGTGGTTCTCAATGGAGCCTCTCAACTCGATGAGACCACACCGAGCCTCCTGTGTTGTTGTGGGAGTCACTCTAAAAAGGTGAGCTGCCATTGAATGAAAGACTACACAGGTTTTTAAATATCTGTTTCCTGCTTTCAAATTTAAAATATAGAATGTTTGTTTCAATGGATTACGTCATTGTATCTGATTACAAGGATGTGTTTAAATTATATCCAATTAGTGATTTATCAACATTATTGAGCATCCAAAAATTGTATAATTAAAAGCTTCATTGTAACAGAATTCTTGGAGTCCAGTTCAGTTATTAACATTTTTATTTTTTAATTCGCTTCTGATTTTTGAGTTGAATTATATAATAGTCATAAATTTTATCTTTTTATAGGTCTTATTGGTTTTCAAAATCAAAACGTACCAAGTGAAAGTATAATAAATTTATTCTTTATTTTCGAAAAAAAAAACAGATTACATGAATGTTGAATTCTAATTTCTTGATATACAATTGGAAACAATCCTCTTACTTTTGATGACAGCTATTGCTATTCACCAGTCAAAGAGTACAGAACAGATATTTCGTAATTTGGTATTATCCAGAGGCCACTCTGTCCCTATCTATTATTTGGTATTAGGCTATTTAGGAGATACTTAATATGTACGTATAATAAATCGAAAAAGTTAAATTCACGTGTTATGAGCTTGAATTTAGGTACTACCTTGACTTTAGGTACTACCCTTGTTTTTCCTTTTTCCTCGACAAGCATGAGGTAGCGAGAAGGCGCTACTGAAGCCCATACTGATAGCAAGGTGCGTTTCCGATTGGTACTTTCCAACCTCAGATCGTCCGAATTTTCCGACGTCAGATCACGTTGGAAGATTTGGTTCGTGATCTGAGTTTGGGAGAGTGCCGATAGGAAATGCCTCTGGCCACCAGTGCGGGCTTCACTACTTGCAAAACAGGAAAACATCCCTCGAGATAGCCTCCAAATTGAAATTTAGATCACATTTACTTAACCTTTGGTAGTAATAGTACCATATTTATGATAACCTTCTCTAAACCTAGTTATATCGCGTAATAGCAAGTAGAAGACAGGGACAGAATTAATTAATAAAAACCGTAATGAAAGACCTATATAATGCAGCACCATTGCATACTTATCTGTCATAAAATAATAAAAAATGTAAAGCCAATAGGATTCACAACAAAGTTTCGGAATTCTTTACATTTCCTTAGGTCACGTGAGGATGGCAGGTGAGCACGATGTGAATATGGAAATTGCTCTTTTATAGGCCAGCAGTCTATTTCCGGTGGAGGGCACATTTCCGGTGATGTCACCCTCGATAATTGCTTGTCCAGGGCGCGTCGGCTACGTTATGGGGTGGGGGTAGGAAGGAAAAGCTATAATGGTCATTCTTTCTTCTTGAAATACAGATGTTTACTGCGTTTAAAACGCCTTCTTCAAACAGTCCTTCCCAACTGATAATCTTCATTTAGTCGGAAATACTCGTTATATAAATTTTTGTAAATTATTCCTCTCTTTTTGCTTTGTATATTCTTAGTTTTGTATATGGATTGATTGATCTTTTTTCTGCCAATGCGTGAATCTACTACAGCTATGGACATGAAAATAATTGAGAATTTGGATCATAATAAAAGTTGAGCTTAGTATAAAAATACTACTAATACTGATTAAAAAAATACACTCTTTTATCACAGAAGAACTGTAATAAACATTTACCAACATGACATTTACCTCTTAATTCGTTAGTGAAATCCAGCCATTTAACGAATTGTGGATATCATTTTAAAATTTGTAAAAGAGGAAAGCTAATACATGACTTAAAATCGACATTCCAGAGTGTAAATAATAGGGTTTATTGTACTCTGTATTATTAGATACTGCTAATAACTTTGTCTATATTTGTTATTTAGTTTTAAAATAACTTATATGATTTTAAATTTACCTTACTCGTAAATAAGTTTTTAGTTGTTTCTGTTGAATTTTAAATACTTTTTATTATTACCTCTAGCTTTTATATTATTATGCTAAATTATGCATATTTATGTGAAAAGATATTAGGTTTTTAGACATTTGCGATCGTTATACGTTACAATAATATGTATAACAAAACGTTTTGAAGACTGAAATCTATTCTCTTTATCAGGTGAAACAATAGTTAGAAATGGGTCAACGTTTTCTTTCTTCTTTAAAACCTCCCAATGTCAAAACGAATATAAAGAAAGGGTAGATATTTGTTGTGCATAACTAAAGCCTGATATTCCTTTTCATTATCTTCTAGGATTAAGATTATATTCATTAGTTCATCTCAATAAACCTAGTAGGTGTATATATTTATCTACACTCTTGTGTATCCCTCAAATAACGTATTAGTTGGCCCATCTATAGATAAATTGGTAAAATCAATTGTTGAAGACATAATGAAAGTAACTGCTCATTTTACGCTCGCCACTGTTGTACTTTAAATTAACACATAGTCCATCTGAAAACGTTTCCGCGACTTGTCGAGTAGCAGGAGGTGTGCGAGGTTGCTTCAGAATAAATTATTCCTGTCACATGAGGCCACGCGTGTGGGTGATGAAAGCAAAATAAACGTGTTTCCAATATTTGCCACCAGGTGTGCTCTACACAAGTATTTCCTTTTTACAGGTCTCTTCCTTTCATAAATACTCCAGCTTTCCATTTCCGATTGTGGTGGTAATAATTTTGAGAAAATAATTTTTATATTCTCAATGGCTATTCTGATAGTACAGAAAACGTTATCCACGACCGATTTAAATTTTTAGACGGCCTAACTTAACTTAAGTCACCTATAATAGTTGACCGCTACTATCAGAATGCCTAAATAACATAAAAGTATTCAGTATTAGGGGGATAAAAACACCACAGGCCTTTCTTGTAATAAAATTAAAACTGTCATGGGGGTATTTCAAACCTTATTCAATTAAATTAATTGTGGCCCAATTTCGATTGTGCATAAAGCAAAATATACATTAATGTAAAGGTTCATAAAAATAAACAATAACAATAGAAGTAAAATGTATAATTATACTTTATAATATATTGAAAAAAAGATATATCGAAATAATATTGATTTAGGAGTATTAAAATTAGCTTAACCAATAAAAAATACCACGTAATTGAACTTAAAATTACATTCCATATTTATTGTACAGAATCAAGATTTTCAAGATTAGCTGCACACTAAAATCCGTAAATGCATAAGTAATATTAGTGTAACGCTTATAATGTTAGCGAACTGAAAGTGTTACTTTAATATTATTCATAATAACACAAAACAAATGGTTTTAGATGGTTTTTAAAAGCTACGTGTAACAAAACGTTTAAACTCATATTTGCCTTGTCTCATTTTTATAATATGTAAAATTATTTTAATTAGAAGCTATTGATAAGATGTAAACTTTCATGCTTGCCTAAATTCAAATCCTCAACATCCCGTGAAAAACATACTGCACTAAAATCATATTGTGGCTTTCTGGAATGTTCAAAAACCTCAGTGGTAGCCTATACTAATGGTTTTGCGCATAGTGCGTTAACCGCTGTGTGGTTAATTCATTTGAAATATTGATCAAATAGACCATAACGTATTGTGTGACCATTACCCATACCACGTATTTAGTACTATACGTAACAATGCCCTTACGTTTTTAGGAAAATCAATGGCTGCATATTCTAAGGCATACGATTTAAGGTCTTGTATTAATCCTCTCTCCTGCACGGTTTCTTTTACATTATCCTTGCACAGACGAGTGGGGATCTCAGGCATGGTAAAAATAAAGTTTGGACGTAGAACGGTGAATTTTTCTGGAAATATACCATTATTCAGTGATACAGAAAATCAGTAACACTACGTTTCAGGATCTACAATCTGATCTCTTCCTCAGGTGAATAACTAACCTAAGTCATAAATTCTAGTTTGAAATAAACAAATTATACAAAGCGTTATTACAGGCATAGATCAGGAATCACAATAATGTTGTGTGATAAAAGACGTACCTAATACAAACAAAACACTAATTATTAAAAGTGAACTAAACAATATAATCTAACAAAACGTGCCAGTTAATATTAAGTATAGATAATAATACTTAAGTAACAGTAAATAACAGTTAAGTAACAGTTAATAATAGATAAGTATAGGTTTATCTGATACAAGTTAGGCTTTCAGTACCCCCAAGTGCGTATTTGTATTTCCTGGACAGACAGAAGTCAAGGCTTATTATAGTTCATCCAATCAACAATGTATATATTTTATAATGGATTTAGGAAAGGCAACCAAGAAACCCTCAGTCACTGGTTCTTCCTTGCTTAGGATATTAGCACTTCGTTTACGTTGTGATTTGGTTTTTGAGTAGAATATAGGTGCACTCCATAATATCTATAGGTATGCAAATTTTAGAACTGTAATTGGCTGAGTGGCTTGAAAAACTTCATTTATGCCTGCCTGTCTGTCTATCTGTCTGACCGCATGAGTACTGCCAGCAACTCCAACATAGAAATCATTCACAGGTTTCAGTCAAAATTTGTAAGACAAGTTGTTGATGCTCCATTGCACATTTTAAATAAAACTTTGCATGATGATTTAAAAGTTCATACAGTAAGACAAGAAATCAGGCCATGAAGAAATATGAGGCCAAACTAAACAATCATCCTAACTGTCTGGCAGTGAATTTAGTAGACAGTAGTCTGACTATGACTAGATGTCACATACCGGACCTTCCTGGCCGGTTTTATTGATATAACTATTAATTCTACTGTGCATCAATATTAACTTTTTGCACCGCCATTTGCCTAAAAAAGCATTTACTTAATGTAATTACATTAAAGTGTAGTAGACTGTAAATAAAATATTGTTAAACAATGATACTTCAAGATCTGACCTACATGTACACTTTTAATTTTTAATCTGTCAGTATATGAAGCAGTTTTAGATTGGTATATGGGTTACTACAATAGTAACGATAAAATGAACACATTTGTTAACAAACGTACAATATTTTATCATGTGGCATAGGAACAAATGTGACATAATACACAACTACACTAACCTTCTTCATATATCATTGTTCTACATATTAGCCTGGCATTCTTTATAAATGTTAATCAAAAAGTTTATTTATCCCGAAAATCTAATTTTATTAAAATAAAATAAATATTACCAATCAAGTCAAGGTCAAAGTTAATATTTTGAAATTGTACGTCATAGACTTACAAAGATTCCTATATCACCTACCACCATAATTGATTAGTATTTAGTAATCTTGATTAGTAAATTTTGTGTTAAGATTAAGTATATGCAATAAATATACATGTAGGTTCACATGAACCCACTTTGAATATTATTTGTCCCTTTATCGGGTTTTCCTGTTTATCTTTCCCTCTTTTAAAATTAATTCATATTTACTGTTTATGAGAAGACAAAACACAAGAGAGAATTTTAATGAGGCTATTAACCCCTTTAAGCCGAATCCCTTCAACTTCGGGGTAGAAGGGGGGTTTCAGCCACACACCCCAATCCACAAGGGTTGGTTCACTTCCGTTTCAAATATTTAACATAACAAATTGAACCCAACATGACACTCATTTCATACAAGGCTATTACTTACTTATTCTGAATTTATGAATATGTTACGCAGTACTATCACGATTAAAAACAGGGTAATTAAAAACTATTTAATGTACATTGATATTGCTTTTTAATTAATCATTTCTTATAAAAAAACATGATTTTTAGGAAATGCTCCATTTTCAGTGAAATAATATATGATTAACACTACGTCTACTTGTTACAATTGATCTAATTGTTTCATTGATTCTTTCAAAATAAATTTCCCAAAATCATATTGTAATTTTACATAATTTTACAAGTGATTACTGTTTAAGAACCAGCTTATCATTAATAAATCGTTACGAAAACTAACTATAAAATCAATAAAACAAGTCTAATAAGACAATCTCAACTTTTGAGGTATATTTAATACAAAGCCATCAATAGCCACTACTTTTATAACAGAATGCAGTACTTCTGGAAAGTTTCAAAAATCTATCGGTGATAAATCCACGTGAAAAATAGTATTTATCACTAGGAGCATAAGTGGTTGTATTTGGTACGCAAAATTTTTACGATAACGAAATGCGATAAATCGTCGAAAGACACTTTTGCTCCGTGTGATGAACAACGTTTTTATCATATCGAAAACAAAATATAAAGCTTACACGTTTTTATTACAGTAATAACTAAAAATACTCTTACTGTCAAGTTTACATATCAAAATCAGCTTTTTCCAATTACTGAAGAACTACCAACATTTTAGGTTAGCACACTTAAAACCCCTAAATTGTGAACCACCTGATTTTGAGATGCTTGTTACAAGGGTATGCAAAAGGTTCTTTTCGAAAACTAATTTGACATATAAAATAAAGCTGTTTTTAATAAATTATTATAAAACGTATTTTCAATACGTATTTATAGCTATAAATGTGAGTAAGTAGAGTTGACAACGATTTAAGCTATATTTTTTAGGGATTAATAATCTTACGGTCCTTGCATGAACTCATTATTTTGGCTGATTGAGTAAAAATTTAAAATTTAAAATTTTGCAAAGTTTCAATTATTACACTAAACTTTCAAGATTATGTATGGCCTTTTAAAATTATTCGGGAGAGAATAATATATTATAAAATAAATATATTTGTTACTGAACATACTGCGTCACATTTCAGACCAGTATCTATTTACGAAATACTTTATCATAGCACTATTTAGATCTCAACGCGTTGGAGTGTAAACGTAGCATACTCATAAATGCAGAAACAAACATATCTACATGGATATTTAAGAGGAAAGCCTTACTTTTTTTAACTCAGTGTGATGCATAAAAGGTTACACCACTGCTACCGTTCAACCCAGGAATAAGGCCTTCAATGAACGTGACTTTTAACCACCAAAGTCCGCCCCTCGACAACCGTCTACCGCAGTCCCTCTCGTTACTCTACGGAGACTTCTCCTTCTCCCGCGCTAAACACCCCAACTTTCCTTTAAACTGAGAGTTCAGTGAAGTGTTTTGAAAAATACCGAAAACCAAACAGACTGAAAAAAACTGCTAATGTTCCAAAAACATATGACAAAATTCCCCATCATGCAAATTCGCAGTTCAAAAACGGCAAAAAAGAAAATAAAAATGAATTTTAATCACACTTCAGAAACAACAGATGTTTTTGATACTTTATATGGTCCATTTATTGATTGTTTTAAGTTATCGTATACGATCTGAAAAATAAGCTGGCACACGATTTAAGTTTGTTCAGTGCGTTAACCTCAATCTTTGTTATTGTTTCAGTAATTGTAAAACGTACAGCTAATTTTTATATGTAAACTGGACTTTTTTAAGTTGAATTATTATGTAACAGCGATTAAATGAAATATATAAGTTTCGTGTATGGTAAAACAGTTATTCGCCACACGGAACAAAAGTGTGCTAAGGTTCTTAATCTTATTTCCGACCTTGGATTCGCCACATTCGTAAAATACCATTGCGCATCGTAAATAGAAATTTTTGAAACAGGATATACCTCATTGTTTTTGTTTTACCAATATTAAAAAACGCGGGTTCTTAGTTATTGTAAACAAGAAATGAATACTTTAAAATACGATAAGAAGTAAACTGCGTTCCCCAATAGGAGCTATTATTTTTTCCGAAAAAGCTTACTATAGTTAAAGATGTATAAACTAATTCCATATATATTTATAGGAGCTCTATGTTTTCCTTGAAAGTTCTAATTGAATAATAGCTCTTAAAGCTAAATTGGTTTAAGTCTTGGCACACCCTTATTATTCTATAAATTTATTATAATAAACCTATGAGCGCTTTTTTATTCTTCTTGAAAACATAATAGTACATGAACAACAATAAAAATAATTTCAGAACTATAATATGTATAAATTTTGAAGTTGTAGTATATAGGAACAACACTGTAAAAAATATTTTTCAACTCAATTAGTGTTGCAACTGAACTTAACAATTCTTTACAACTGAAATGATATTCGCAGAAAACCCGGCATATCTGTTGGGAACTCTCTGAAACAACGTTAAGGATCCTGTACTATTCCAAAAGTAATGTACATTATTTCTATCTGGAATTCCATAATAGCCCAATTAATATTAATATATATTACATCTAAATATCCTTATTTTCTAAACAGTAAAAGATACTAGCAGCTATAGAAATGTGTTTTTTGTTCCAAACATCTGTTTTTTAAAAGAGAAAAACTTTGTGAACGTTTGTCCGGTTTTGGTTTGAGACCAATATAACAGGTGGCGAATACAAAACAAGAGCCTCTAATTGAAAACCAATACTCTGCGAGCTGCCGATGGCTTGGCCACGCCTGATTGGCCATTAAGTTCGCACTCCGCTTCGCATAGTTTGGGCACCAGTGACCGGAAAACATTCTGGCTTCAATGAATATGTCTAGCAAAAATACTGTTTTACTTTATTCTAACAATAACCTGCCCTTAATATATGTGTGATAAATATAGAAAACCATATATTAAAGTTAATGTGGTAACATCTTTCCATAGGAAATCGTTTATTTATTTATTTATTCTTCCAACGGAATTACACCACTTGTACATGTAATAAGTTAAAAGGAGTATAAACTATTAATAGCACTAATGTAATGTATACATGTATAATTAAATAACAAACAGTGTTAAAATAAGTAATAAAAAAACAGCGAATTAGTAATAAATATAAGTTAACAAATAATCAACGAAAAGGTAAAAAAAAACAAAAACAATAATAAATAGTTAAATATAAAAACGAAGCAACTGTAATAAAGGTGTAGTGTATGATAAGAAATAAATAACAACTAAGTGATAACAAAATTTGACACATGCAAAAGTAACAATAAATAACTAGCGACATGCAAGAAAAGATAAATAATCAGGAACATGCGTAAACCTAATAAATAATCAACAACATCTTGAAACTCAGTAGATTAATTACACCAATGGCTAATATCTCTTAATGTCCTATACGGTCTCTAAGTTCTTTTTAGAAAATTATTTCGTTGAGTTGCCTTATGTCTATAAATAATTAATACACTTCCCTTTTAAAACCTATAGACTTAAAATATTGGTCAATATAAAGAATAAATGTATTTAAGTTACTAACATTATCACATATTTAGTTTTATTAGGCTAAGTACAACTATGTTAGTTGTCAAATGCTGCTGCAGTTTACACAGATGACTGGAGGTATTTTTGATCAAATACACAGAAAAAGTACGCAGGGGTTATTCAGAGAAGGGGTTAAAGAAGTATTGTAAATCAGTATTAGAAAGATGGAATAAATCATTATTTTAATAGTATTTAAAAGGTATAGGAAGAGACGTTCTCCCCTTATTTAGATCATAATTATTCCAATATACAACATATAAAATTGTGAAATATTATTTGAAACAAAAAAGGCTTACTTAAATTTCTTAAAGTGCATACATAAAATCCACTAAAAAGTTGTTTTAATCACACGATAAACTCACTATTGACGCAAGCATTCTAGTATCACAGAAGGGTAATAACTACAATACTTTTAGATACAACACACCGAACAATATATGAAATTATTTAATAACATAAATCTACGAAGGACATTACGACCATTTTTAAATCTATCATATTATATCATAAATTTCTTTACTAAGAAAGCTAAGAACTTCGAATAGGGTGTATTCACATTGGTCTGAAATGTTTTCATTGTTTATGTAATAGTTTTAACTATTCAATTAAATACATGGAATGTTAGATGCAATGCAATAAAGAAGAAATGCGTTCGAAGTCGTGGGTAAATGCTAGTAGTAATATAGTTTACAATATAAACTATACTGTACTGAGGATTTGGGTAGGAGCAATGTAAAATCCTTTAGAGTAATGAAGGATTATAGTAATATGGTTATAATACTCCATTATAATAATCTTAGGTTAAGAATGTATTCCATATGTTAAACTGAGTGTTGTAATGTGTGTTTTTGATGATATATAATTAAATTTGCATAGCTTACGATAATTTTGTTACGTTTGCAAAGTTTAACTACTGGTACTCAGTCGATACTATACATGTATAGCCCACTGTAGTCCTAATAAAATAAGTAAGCATTAAATATATCGAAACAAAATTTTTAAAGTGACTAATTCTAACTGATTTAGCATAAGACACTATTCCATTGTATGTGGTTGTTACTAACAACAATATTAAGTGTATAAAATGTATACCCATAATATTATAGTTGTTACAAATTATAAATAATTTATTATGCCCTAATAGAAATCACGTTATCTATTTTAACTGTAAGTTTGTTTTATAATTTTGAAACTTACTCATAACACTGATTTAATTTTGTAATTATATCACTATAAATAAAATATGAGGATTTTAGTAGGCCTCAGCAAAATATAAAGACTTTTGTGCCGTACCTAAGCCATTGCGTCACAGAGTATTCTGAAGAACAATAAGATAAATATCATTACATACATCATTACCAGTTCTGAAATTTCATCTTTTGGTTATAAACTGAAACAAATACTATGTAACATTTTATTTATTGATAGAATTGAAACTAGTTCGTAAAATTTTATTCCATATTAAGGTATCAACATCCTTATTTCAAATTAAAGTGTTTTTTTCTATTTATTCATTATAATATAAACACAGATATCGAACAAACCCGAGTAAATATTTAACTATTAATAGGACACTAGAATTGTAATATTCAAATAGGTAGGTCTATTTTAATAAGTAATCTACAGAGAAAGAGTAACAAGATGACATAAAATTCCCATCGCTATTAGTTACAATTATAGATATTTGTAAGGGTTTTGTTTTAATTTCTTTAGGTGAGAAGAATTCCTAGAATAGGCACGTTATGTACTATATTTATTATTTTTTTACCTATTGTTAAGTTGCATTGTTGTAAATGATAATTAAATAAACAAACAGTAATACGACGTTTTGAGAACGGTTATCTGTTGTCTTCTTCAGGTTCTAATTCTACATCATGTAATTAGGATTGTATTAAAGTAAATAAAAAACATAATGATTAAAACATCAAAATAAACCATAAAGTTCTTTATCTAAAATGTAAACAAATACCAACGATGCAGAACAAATGTCTGAAGAAGCACAAACTGAAATGGCTAATGACTTGACACCTGGAGAGGAGAACACACACCAGTTCTCGAAAGGTCGTGTATCTGTGATCATAACACAACAAGGTGGAAAATGTCCGTAATCAAGTTATTGCTTCGAATTATCATCGTTGATAACATCATAATGCCATTCCAGGTAAAAAAAAACTGTCTAGAGAAAGCTTGAAGGTAGTTTTAAACTGTTAAGAGGAATTATTGCTAAAAAAACACGAATTTAGTTGAAAAAACAAAACAAAACCTCTTGAATATTAGTTTTTTACCTAAAGTTCAAGAAAACCAGGAATTTGTATAAGGAAGTTTATAATTTACATAACTTGTAATTTGATAATTGATTATTCATGTTTATTTCACAATTTCAAAACTTTAGTGGCATTGCTCTAGTTTCAATAGACTACTAATTATGGGTAGTAGTAATGTTTTAATTACTTTATTGCTAAAATTACGCTACCAATTACTATTAACTATTGTAATATAAATGAAAAGCAAGAAACTCTTTAAGAATTTTTTAAACGCAATTAACGGTGACTAACCCAAGAAATAGTTTCAACCCCTGTGACAGAATAACATTTAGTGCTCTGATCACAAAAACTCATTATGTATCTCTAATAAAACAGTGGAGATTCAAGCACAGCTGACCAACTGTAAGTCTGTTATCTTTGTAGCAATAAGCAGGTACATTTAGATAGTTGTACTGAAAACGCTGTACGACATTGTGTACTTTAGCAATGTAAAATAATCTATAAAGTTGTATAAGCGTTAAATAGACGTGTAGAACATGTTTGTGATTGGGGTTAGCTAAAGGAACTCAGCCAATTATTTTCCAAGAAAAATGCTTCACAGTTATCGGAATGTGTATACCAAAAAGAAGGCACGTGGGTGATTTAATTTTTAGTTTTGCAAGTCCGCTGTCTGGGCGTATCATTGGTTGATGAAACAAACTGTTACGACCTTATCGTACTGGAAATAAGCTATCATTGCACTAGATTGCATACACAATTGTGTAGTCTTTGTTAGGCCAAATACACCCAGCACGGACGAGCCCTGCATGTTTGCTGGAGAAGACTCGTGCTCGGAGTGATACAAGTAACTGGTTGCTCATATGGTGCGCGCGCATCGTCATAAATCAATACCATTCCACACTTGACAGTTGCACCTGATTTTATTGACAACCGTGGATTTTGCATCCCCAAGGGTATTAGCAAAGCGCAATATGCGCAGCTAAATGAGTTCCGATATGATTATCACTCATATTATAACAGTGGTTTCAAAATTATCGCTTAAACTTTTTAATGCATTCAACTGTTGTTACTTAAATATGCTTGAGAGTGAATATATTTTGTGACGAAGCATATTTCCTGCTGTTTTGAAACTTTAACTGTGCTTTAAACTCTTATATAATTATCATAGAGGCTATGATAAAGTATTTTCTTTGCGTTTCCAGGTAAACATACACTGGGACAGCATTTAATAAAATATAAGATACAATGTGTAGGGTAAAATCTAAAACTTTACAGTGTGTGTCATTTAGTAGCTAAATATATAAAAATTTATAATGTATAGTTCCAAATAAAATTGAAACTAGTCCAAAGTTGTGTTTCTATAATTAATATTTATGATCAATTAACTTAGACAATTCGAAATTGGCCTACCATATGTCTTTACCATGCAAATTTGCTCGAGCGTTTGTGTATGTCATTAACTTATAGATGTAGTATAACTTTTAATTGATAAAAATATAAACACTAAGTGTTAGAGCACCTTATAATCCCGAATACACACAATGTTTATACGTTCTATTGTAAAACATATAAGCTGATAAATGAATTTATAAAAGCGCATCAACAATTTTACAGGGTTAATAACAAGTCTGGATACACCCTGTTAATATTGTAACGGCTTGTGCTAGAACAACTAAACTCTGCACAACTTTATGCCACGTTATGCTGTACTGTTTAGGCACAATTACTACTTTGTTCGCAAACTCAAAATGGGGAATTTCGGGGGCAAGTCAAACGATAAGCTCCTCATTTTAAAGGTTATAATAAAAGAAATTAGCAACGCAAACCAGAGGTATTTATGTTATCCCAGTACAAAATGGCGGCCAATTGAAAGTTGAATGAACAAATAACTACTTACAAACTAAGCATAAGTAACCTTATTGAGCAGTTTTAAACTGTAAACATTAAGCACCACACAGTGAATTCTTATGTATAAGTTATTAAAAGGGAAAAAATCGAACAAAGGTTTAAATATCAGACCTAGCAAATAACTAGGGTTTTAGTGTTTCTAATATAGTGTTTATTAATATTGTTATTAATTAACAATATTAATAGGGTCTCTGTAGTCATTTTATTAAACCCTATATAATGTTGTTTTAAGGTGGTTTAAAAATAAATTACTTTTTCATTACAACAGTGCATCTAGTGTACAGTTTACTTACACTCAATGTATGATAACTTGTAAAAATACTACCGCGTCTTGAGTAAACAGTAACAAATTGATGTTCAATTGGTTTTAGCACAATTTGTATTGAAATAAATTATAGCCTATTTGAGAAATAAATACTGAGCGCGCAACCAGCCAATACTGTATTTATTTCAAATAATATCCTGGATTTTATCGATATTTTGCTATTTTAACCTGGAATATAGCAACAGAACTTCGAAGGGGGGGCGCATCATGAATCCAAGTATACAAAATACCTACGTTAGTTTCTTTTCAACTGAAGAAGGTATGATCCTGAGTCCCCCTATCGAATGGTAACTTGTATGCTAGTCTACAAGGTTATAAAATTGAATAATTTAAAGAGAGTATGCCTTTTAATATAATTTCATTTCAAAATTATTGCAACTCAACTAAACACTCGATTTAGAAATATCTTAATATTTTAATAAGTTAATATTTTTTATTTCTTTACCGTTTCAATAATAGATTTTCTTAATCTTTTTAAGTGTTTACCGTTATTGACTGCTACAAATTTCTCTTTTCAACTAATAATGCATATCGAGTTTGGTACTAGTATTTCAAGGTGAGAGCGAAACGTGAAATCTACTTTCTTCCAACTATGCCGTAGGTGATTCATTCAAAATGTTGAAAAGGATTCCGTTGCCACGTCATGATTACTAAAGCGTATTTTACTCAGAGATATATTTATGTGCATGTAAAAGAGCAAAAATTGTCTTATAGAATATATCTAGACTCCACAGTTACCAAAAGGTAACGTTATCAGCAACCTGTGGCAGTGACAGTGGGATAATTGCAAGTCAGGACCAGTGAACTGGAAATTTCGGTTTGAAGACGAAAAAGATTGTTTGTACAGGAATTTCTGGTTCGACGGACAAGAACTGTGCGAAGTCATTCACCATGACGTCACGTGTCATTCTCTTTGTTTGTGTGTTTTTGGATCTTTGCAAGTTTACAGGCGAATCAACTTCACTCTGTATGGAAATTCTTACTGCTAAAAAACACTGTACTATCTGATTTTGTGTTTAAATATACAAGTAACGTTTTATAACTTTATGGATACATTTTAAGTTTTAAAAATTGAAACAAATATTTATTACTTTAAACTTAGAGAGATGGAAGATTCGTTGCCTAGCAATATTTATCTATTATATGAAGTACGTTTTTACTTCCTCTAAACACAAAGTAAACCAAACAGCTGCTTAATGTTAGAAATAATAAAGCATTGCTACAAACACTCTTGCAACATTGACGTTATAGTACAGATCATTGCTATTTTCAACACCATAATTGATTTGTTATAAATAAGCAGAAATGAGGAGTATACCTACTATTCCAAGTTGTAGATGATGGATATCCCACTTTCAGAGAAATTGATAGGAAGACAAGAATCTTGTGACAGGTCCTCCCTTGACACACAAACACATTTTCTATGTCCTCGTTTACAAACGACAATAGCCAAACAAAACTGTTATCGTTATTTCTAAATTTAATAGTGAAGACTTTTACAAGTTGAAGTAAGGGATCACGTTCTGTGACCATAGTTCCGAGGAAAAAAAACACTTATTTGCGTAAAAGTTTACTGCCAAAAAACAATTAGGCGTATTAAAATAATGATTATGATTAAATAAATTATAATGATACCGAGTATTACTAGTAGATGGACAATGTAAATCTCTTTTCAACCACAAATACCATCTTATCCTATACAAAGATAAATTTTACACGAAACGTATTCCACGGCATCTAAGGATAGCGTTAAATTCATGTACCACTGGCTTAATAAAGGACTCAAGACTTCTGAATGACGTGAATTTATAGCACAAAACCAATCCTTAAAATCAATAATGGCCCCTTAGAAATGTATATCCAGTCGATAGCTGACGGAAACTAACTTCGTTTTTTACTCAGGTTGGATATATTTTTTGCACTGTTGTGATTAAGTAACTATGGTGACGTATTATACGCTTTTACGAAACAAAGGTTCCAACAGTATTTTGTACAAACAATGCCCTGCATTACTGTAATATTTAAGAGGATTCCCAGGCCAGCACTAGAGATTACACTGGAGAGCGAGGTTCCCATTGTCTTTCCGTGCCACCTTATATGAAACGAACGTGACCACTGACCGGAAACCGGGTTTTGTTTCAATGTTCCCTGTCTGTGTCGCTCTTGTGACAGTTCTGCTGTCTGTTCTGGTTAGCAGTGTTCATACAAGTTCATTTCCATGAGGGAATAAATGAAATTGAAATTTGTTATTGCTTCGATTATGATCCAAAATAATAATAATAATAGTAATGCTTCGATATTTTTTAAAGAATTGCGATAGTGAAATTTAGAACTATTTGTTGATGGAATAACTTATTTGTACGTAACCAAGAATCCATGTTCATAGTCCTAGCAATACTGTATAAATACTCTGTGCTTCCTTATTTACATATCTCAATTAATATTTTTTTGCTCTTCTGTTGAACATATACCACTCACTGTACCAGGTCCTAAAATTAGGTTCTGAAATATAATGTAAGTGCGGTTAATACACGTAAATTTTTTCATCTAAACTTAACAGCCAGAGTATTTCTAAAAATATTTATATTTAAAAAAAACTATTAGCAAATGTTTTTAGAGAATTAGGAGGGTTGTTGAACGCCTTAAGGTTCCTAAAAAAATAATTTACATAATATGGCATTTGAAAGTAAAGGAAAAAATATTTATTTTGAGACAAAACATATTTTCTATATTTACATACATTTATAAAGGCGTTGTTCGTTTCATTGTCTTTACAACTTATATGTTTTGTAGTACATTATATTTTACGTTACTCGACAAACTAAAACCAATCTTACACTCTAAATTCATGGAATTTCCTACGTTTTGTTTGGGTTATTATTTATTTTGTATTATTTTCTGTTTTAATATGATAGATCACTTCACGATTATTTATATAAACATAAAATTTGGGAAAAAGGCTTATAATTGATATTTGTTTTTTATAGTTAAGAGTTCCAATTATTATTATTTCAGGTAATGACACGTTTTTTAATAATTTACGACTTAAATAAATTATGTTTTGTAATAAAATGCGTTAAAAAATAATCAAGCGGTTTCAACAATGTAATACTTTACTAAAATATATAAAATACAAACATTCCATTATGTCATGTTTCTTAAACATATCGCATACATGTCGCATACCGTTATCCCTGCCGTTTTTATGTGGGTCTGATTATACCTCCAAATACTCATTTAAATTTCTGCAATTCCCCGTTCAATATTCAAACATACTAAATATTTGTATGTGTTTAGCAAAGGTATCTTAAAGAGTAACAAAAAATATAAAATAGTAACACAACCGTATAGTCCGCTACATTAACGAGGAGCAGAGGTCATACCCATTGTAAGCATTGCTTGTAATTTCTTTATTTGTTTCCATTTATCAATATTATCATTTTATAACTTGATTTGTTTTCTTATCGTCCAGGATCATTACCTTTATATCCGTAAATTTACTCATAGAATAGGTTATGAATTGTTACATACATGCATTTAACACTTTCCTGCACACACATCAGAAATGTATAAATACATCCTTTTACGTACAAAACATTAAAATTTCAATTTAAAAACATTGCTCTTATTTTTTTTTTGAATTCAAAAAAATGGTTTATTAAGGGATGTAAAAATACCTTAATATTTAAAATAACAGATAAGTTATAATGGTATACAAAATTAAGAGTTGGAAACAAGTAATAGATTTTTAAAAGTTGTTAAATAAATATAAACCCACATATTTGAAAAGTATCGTAATGTATCCTAACATACCTAATAAATGCCTGGCAGATCTAGCAAAAATATCTCTGTTTATTAAACAACATTTGCACTGCATTACCAATATGGTGAACTATATATATATATATATATATATATATATATATATATATATATATATATATATATATATATTCATATTATGAAAGTATGTAGATTTATGTCTTATTCAAAACATGTACATAACAGAAAAGGTTCCAATATTGAGCGCGGTTTAAATGAGATTAATATTCATCACCAGCTAATTCATAATCACGCAGTTTTGAAAATTATGGATAGGTCCATATTTCAAACTCCAGCTAAATTACGTGTAAAATATGGATAATAACTTTACCCGCGAAAGGGGAGGGGCGGCATACGAAACGATTTTGGGTTAATTGGTGGAGTCAAGCCTTCCGTTACTTAATTGCTTTGGGCTTCCGAAAACAGCAGCGTTTGTAATCAGATTAAGTCTTTCGAAATCCAAACTCTAACTTTGAGAGTGGATCTGCTAATGAAATCGTAACTGTATATTGTTGCTGGAAATAATTTTGAAACCTCTATTTGTTTAACGGTAAGCGATAATTCCCGTTCTGTGTATACTCGGGTTAAACAAACAATTATCAACTCATGCAGTAATATGAGTTATACACTTATGCTCATTTAAGTCGTACGCCTTTACATAAATTAAACAGCATTCATTGTAACAAGAGCATGGCAACAGACACTTGTTATATTTCACGCAATCATAAATAACCTTATTACCATTTAGTAACATTTTCAACTTTTGTAAGCAGAAGTTTAAATTTAATTACCCTTTCTTTATTTTGCAGTTTATTCTGAAAGTTCCCTTGTTTGAACTCGTGCATTTCTTTAATATTCACAAAGGACAGAATTATATTTGTAGAAAGATACATGGAATAAATCATATAAATATAGTAGCGTGCGTCAGCAAATATTTATAGGCTCCGCATTGGTCCAGTAACAAAGAATAATACAACATAGGCTTTTGAATTATGTATTTCATCTCTTTGATTGAAGGTTGCCCTGCAGCTGTTGCTATATTTATATCTTTATAGAACATTATTGACAGGTACTTCTTATACTTTTTCCTTTCTAAAAGTTGGGTGTATATAATTACATGATAGCCATATCTCAGAGATATTTAAATCGCACAAATATTACATGGCTAAATATTAAGTTTTGACTATTATTAGAATTTTATGCTATTTGGGTATAGTAAGTCTAACTTATAGGCATTTTCAATTATATTTTTTATATAAATGCCTAATGTATAGTATAACCGAAATATTCCACATAAATATTTTATGTTGGTGCTGTTCTTTGCATAAGGTTCTTTTAATATGTTAGTGCTAATTTTAGATGTGTTATATTATATACTTTATCTACTACTAGAAGTTTGCATACAAAACGAAATTAATACAGTATTGCATCAAAGTATAATTCAAACGCAATAAATCTTTAGTCTTTAGTGGTCGTTAAAAGAACTGAGGTTCAACATAAGACTGATTAACGAATAAAAAATCTGAACATGCCAACTTATGGCAACAAAACACATATAGGGCACCATAAGCATAAAATTCAATTACGATCTCTCATACTTCGCGTAAAATGTTATGCGTTAGGTCAGGTGGCTCGAAAGATATGTTATCCACATACTGTTTATCAGATACAGGAATTAGGAATATGTGACATATAAGTCATCAACAAGATGATGAACCATGTTGAGGTATCTCTAAAGTTGTCTATTAAAACAAATGGGAAATTTTATTCCTAAATATCTCGCCGTCCCAAACTGAACGAAAATCATGGAGTACTTCAGACACAGCAATAGAAAAGACAGAGAAAGGTTAGTTCCCTAAATGTCCGTTACACGGTTTACTTGCGTATTGTATATGCTGGTGATATGCAAGATACTTTTATTCAATTGATACAAAGAAATACTCAGTATATAATAATGACAGTTACATTACAAACATTTCTATTGACTGGCTGCATAGAAACAAATAATACTGACCAATTAGATGATTGATCTGTGATTGGTCAACTTATTAGATTGATTCTAGATAATGATGATATCACATGATTTGACAGGGGCTCGGACGGCGTCACACAGTTGTCCAAATTGAATATCTAGGTGCAAAAAGTCTTGATTTACTACTATTTCAGCTAATTTCTAAATATCTAAATTGTATTAACCAGAGTAATAGTAATCATCATTGGATTATTTTAAAATCACTAATTTTAAATTTATACTGTATTAAGAAATAACCTAAGTTTAACGGATGTGAATTTTAAGGTATTAACTCAGGCACCGAGGGCCGATTTGCATTATACAGGGTGTCAATTAAGTCTGGAACCTCTTTTTTAATTTTTAAACCACAATATAAAAAAATACCAAAGTTCACACGTGCTTACTGGTGATAGTAATGCACATATCTGCCCAATTACCGACCAGATAATCCCTTTGGGGGACGGTCCACAAGGAGTCAGACAAAATTCTTAAATAGCAGCATAGGTCTAGTTTGGTATCAAATTAAAGGTCTTACTTAGCAGGGTACAATGCCGCAAACCGGATTTCAAAAGGTGGATTCATTCAGTAGTTATAGCTATTTGAATTTTAAAACAATTGAACAATGTAAATTATTAAGTATTACAAGTAAACACCAATTTTTAAGTACCTGCGACCAAAGTAAGTGTTCAAAATGTTCCCCTCACATCATCTGACAATGTAGTAATCGAAGCCAGGAATCAATAATTATTACCAATAACACAACTACTGTTAGAATGTGAAAGTGCCAGAGTCATAAAACTTGCGAGTTTCAGTATTTCTATATAGTTGTCTGACGATAAATTTGTCTGATAAGTTATTCTCCACCTAAGAAAAAATGTACTGATACAATTTCATCTGAATTTTCCCATCCCTAAAAATCATTACTTTAATCACTTGCTGCAATACTACACCATTTTCCTTACTAATACCTTTCTCTGAATACGAAACTTCAAATAGATTTCGTTTTATACCTACACTAGTAGTTACATCACCTTCGCACGTAATTCATTGGCTTGATACGTGTATGAACGCTTCTGGATCCAGTAAACATGATATCTCGGTGTATGCATAACAACTCAAAGGAACAGTAATGTAATGACCAAACAGAAGAGCCTAAACAAATCACAGTTTCAGTATTTAAACATGCACTGACATTTCGTAATCCGAAGTTCTTATCCATTTGACGTCCCTAACTATCTAGAAAAGGATTGGCAACTTTACGGTAATTTTATTACACATTAACGTCTTTTCTTTTTGCCCACCTAGATTAACACTTTGGACTCTTGTCCGTTGCTTTTCCGACCGGCATTCTTAAATGTAAATCAAGAGTGAGTGGTTCTTGAACAAAGTTGCTCGTTTTGGGGCCGAGCACATTTCGCTTTATCCATAATCCAAGGAGAGAGTCATTTCTAGAACCTCCCTTGTTCCGCTTTTAATGCAGTCTTTTTAGCAACTATTAAAAAAAATTGTTTTTTTCGTATTATTGACCATCCTCGATGTGAAGTAACTATTAGTGTGAAACTGTGTTTGTACTCCATCTGTGCTCTTATCTGTAAATGCGCCTATATGCAATGTATAGACCTTGTAGCAGTCCTCTGGGAGGATGGGATGTCTCTGAACGGTATCGTTCTGTGTGTAGCTAGTGAGCCGGTCAGTTGGATCATCCTATTGTTTGATCCTATTTACACCTCTAGTTTCCTGTTCGCTATTGAATGCCTAGTACCTGCTGTTATATTTAAAGAAAATTAATTTAGATATTTCATTATCCAAAAACAAGCTTGTGACGTTCCGTATCACTTAACTTTGTGATATTAATTTAAATTACTCTCCCCAAACCATTATTTGTCCTCCTAGTTTGTTATTAAATATCTACACCGTGCATCACTGCACCGTTAAAGGATTCTCTATCAATAAAGAAAAAACTAAATTAATAAAAGGGTTCTTTAGTTAAGGGGGATTTTCGTTTACAGAATTTCTTGAACAAATATATATATTTTTATCACTCGTGTGGTAATGCTCATAAATCATAGCTTTAAGTCACAATGAAGGTGGGACGGTCTTTGTTTAGAGTTGCTACGATTCGGTGATTCCAGCAGTCTATTTGTTCCCATATTATGGGAGATCGATAAGAGACTGGAGACTTCTAAATGGTCAGAGTTCTCATAGTTTCAAATCCTGTAAAATTGGAAGGTTCTAAAAACCTAAAAAGGTCTATAAAATAATTTTTAGGGGCCATATTGTTGAAATACTTTAATTTCCCAGAGATTAGTTGCTTCAAGACTATGCCAGCTCACAGAGAGAGATATATATTCCAGTGATCAAAACCTTCTAGAATCAAGAACCTTACCAAGCACTTCCTATCCTACAAGCCAAAATATTAAGGGAATGGAAAAATATAGACTCTGAGAGCACGAAAAACCTGGAATTTTCCACATGCTGAAGTTTTTATTGGCTTACACCTTCCAGAGATCAAATTCTTAAAGAGACTGATCACTGTAACATACTGCAAGGTCCTATAAATCTAGAATTTTTAAGACCCTGGAAACTTTAGGAGCAACAATCTCACAGAAACGAGAGCACACATAGGCTAGTAATATAAATACAGAGTACAGAAGCATGTAGATCTATGTAAGCTGAGAATTCTCATAAGCAATTTCTAGACATTTATAAAACTTATTTTGAAGTTTTGAAGAACTCATAAAGTAGGAGGTTCACAGAGGCCAACATTTTCCAAATACAAATGTATTTTAAAGACAAGAAGTACTTACGAAAATTAGGCTGGTAGTTTCTGCTGTAACCGACCATCTACAAGACAAGGGTTAAATACTTAATTGGTCACGAGTGTTTGTCTAACGCTTGGGATATTTTTAGATGACGAAATTTGATAGAAGACGGAAAATTCCAGGGACAGAGATCTTCGAGTATCCAGATCTGTTTTAAATCGGAAACAAGGTAGCGAAATCTAATATTATTTTGGAGGAACCAAGCAAAAATATTCGTGCATATCTCTCCCAGATGTGAAGAACAATAGTATTCAGAAGCCTAGTGAATCCAAACACAAGCTGTCTAAATAAGTGGCGATTTTAAAAGGAATCATGGAGTAAAATATGGTTATTTATATAAGCATATATGCCTTTATTAAGACATATTAGTATAACCAAAGGTCTTGTAGGAAATATTCAGAGGTGGAGAATATATACTTCAATGGAGGTATATTTTATTCTATGTCCGTGAGTCACTGATAATAAAAAATATTCTGTTTAAATGAAGAGTAAAACTCAAGTTTGGATTTAAAACTCTCAAATGAAATGTATCTCTAATGATTTAACTCATTTCATGCACAGATTTGTTAGTATAAATATGCCAATAACCTAAATGTGATAATGTCCAAGATAAGCATAAAACCTGTTGTTCCGTCAGAGACTAGACTAGACAACAGCAGTACTTCAGCGAGCCAACTACGTCAGTAACTCATGTTGGCTGCTATACTAAATCATCCCGTAATTGGCAACTATTCTAACCGTAATTGTATGAGTTATGCCCGTCTCCATTCAACATGCAATTGAGTTAAAAGTTAGTCGTGCCTTTATGGTGCCTAACTACTAGCAATATATCAACTCATAGCTGTGTCCGAACAGTTTTACAACATTCTCAAAGTTTACATTGAAACGACTGGTTTATATAAATTGTGTTGTCAAAGTTTTGTTTGGTTTGAAAAAAAAAACCTTATTGTATAGCGAGTTAATGAATGTTAATTTCACTGGGGTAGGGTACGATAAGCGGACCCGGTTTTTATATCGAAATTAGCAAACGATATTAGTTAATCATAACCATCGATATAATCAATCAATACTGATGAATTATTTTGAACAATTAACTTAAATAATCTATATGAACAGCTGTAAACACTTTCAAATAATACTTGTATTGTAATACAATACAATTTAAATTTTATCTAAGTAACATTTGATTATTAAAAATGGCAGTCAATTTTAGAAAACTAAACGGCATTGCTTTCAAAGATGATAAGACATGTTTTTCGTGACTTCAACATGATGGACTCGTACAGAAAAACCCATTATGTGAAATTTGTGGGAAAGAAACAACTGTAACTGTGAGAGGAGCAAATGTGGTCATCTTCAGTTTTCCTTATTTAGGTTATAATAATTTGTTTGATTACTGTAAATATTAAATTCATATTTTATTTAAAACATTTGATTGTTATTGAGGACTATAGATAATTTTATATCGATTCATAGTCTAGGATTTGAGATGCGAATATTAGGTATCGATGATTACATTCTTCAATATAAAAAACCGGGTCCGCTTATCGTACTCTACCTTTTCACTGAACTATACAGACATTATTGAGTACTTAACTGTAAAATAAGTATTAAATCTGCATCTTAAATAGCACAATATTCGCTTTTCAATGGTAAACATTCCTTCTCTATCAAAAAGTCTCATTAAATAAAATGTTTTTAAACCTGATATCAATTTTACTGCACTTACAGAAATACATTTAAATTTATATAATCAAGATATACTGTAATCATTTCTTTATTTTTGACATTTTTTTAATGTTACTTGGGTAGAACTTTACTAATCACAACTCCTGTTACTAATCAAATGTAAGTTATGAATGTATTTAATAATGCCATCATATGTTTAAAATGTTTAGAAATATTGAGTATATAAAGAGTCATATCTAAAGCGTTCCTATGTACTCTATGGAGTCCTTTAGTTTAAATAGAATTTTTTATACAGCTAGTACTAAAGATGTAGTAACAATAAATTTCCAATACGTCGGAATTTTTCGAATAATGAAATGTAGTTTAATCACCAAACCTAAACGAGATTTGGTTCCAGTATTATAGTACAAGAATGTGGCGTGAGTTTCAAAATACTCATAGTTTATGGATCAGTTCTAAAGATTTTACATACTGAAAAACTTTAGAACAAATAAGATACACGACTGGATTTATAATTATTTTAAGTTTATTGATAAAATAGGTTGTACTGGAGTATTAATTCTTTCCTGAAAGTTTATTGTAAACCCATACTTAAATAACGCATTCAAAAATATATCCATAATTTTTTATTAAATACCTGATTGCACATAATAAGTCATATTGCGCACGGTAAATAGAAGCGTGGGGAGTTGAAGGACTAATTATATTTTGTTGGATGGTTGGTAACAACAGATAATTGCTGCAATTACCGTTCTAGTTTCCAATAATTACCTTGCACTTACTGCACGATCGTTTGATTTACAAACTAAAATAAAATTATTAAAGATATATTTTTATACATATAAAAGGAAAGTCCGATGCCCTCCAAACTTTTATTTTGCCCGTTCTTCAGGCTACTGTCTTGTACTAGGATAAGGAGATCAGAATAAGGAGTAAAGCGATGCAGTACAATGGTTGATGTTGCCCTCTTTCAGGTTTTCAAGATAGCAGCCCTCAAAGTTTGGAAAAGGTTTAGCTATATATACATTATTGTGCAATACAACACGCAAAGTATCAAATTATCATGCAATTAACAAAGATGTTTTTCCCACGTGTTTTCTTATTTCTCGTAATATTTTCAGTAGGCGGGCATAAAATGTTTTATTGCTATGCAAAACTGTGTGAGTAATCGTAAACACAATAACTACCGTAGTTCTTAGAAAATTCATACTAAAGGGAAAGTATTTGCACATAACTTGGTTTTAAAGTAACTACCATGGTTTTGTCATTTCAGGGAGATGGCCAGCAAGGAGTCACAAGAAAATCTTAAATGAGAGCATAGGTCGAGTAGTACTTGAAATTAAACGTCTTAATGTCTTATATTAGTAGAGTATAATGCTACAAATCCGACCTCAAAGGGTTCACGCTTTAAACAATAACGCTGTTTTAACTTTGTAACAATTTTTTTTACTAAGGCTTCAGTAGTATGGACTTTCTAAATGTTTGAAAGTGTTACGGTTATATTAATATGCCAACAATGAGTGTTATTGTTCAATCAGTGTTGGGCGGATCAAACATCTAAACTCATGCATCTTCAGTTTTACATTTCCAGATGATAGCATTTCGGAAACTTTTTTTGGACTAAGCAGAAAAATATATTGCTGAATCAACAGATTCATGGGTACTTTCAGTTTTAAGATCCAATGAGGATATTTCAAACAAAACACAAGATCTAATTAGTAAAATTGCAAACATTAAAAAAACTGTAACATTTTTAACTAGATACCTTTTATTGACGACATGAAACATTCAATTAAGTTTTTTGTGTATTTGTATTCAATTATTTCAGTATTATTTCCTCTCAATACAGTTTTGATGTGCCTTCCTCTACGACAGAATTTTGTGAGATTATTTTCTTTTCTAGGGAAATGCCCCTTATTTTTTGCAATATAGTTCCTGGGGTTTACCACATAAGCCAATTACAAGAACCTAATTAAAGCTTTATGTAAGGTTTATTTTTCATAAATAACCAAAATGCCCTGCGTCAACATTAATATTTTAAGCGTTATAATACCTAGCCTAGTTTTATACTTTGTCATAAATCTAGGTATTGGTTTGTCCAAGGTTTAGTCGTCACAAACTAAAGTTAATGCTGTGATAACAAATGTCAAACCAAACCTGAATAATACTGCAGAACTAAGAAAGTGTAAGCATTACTTAAATATTTCATGAATGAAACTATTTTACTGAAACCATGAGACTCGCATGAGAAAAACAGAACAACTTAAACATTGTTTCCCAGCGGTCAGTGCAACCACTCATATAAATACATTCTACAATGTAAGGGAAATTCCTAGATCGATGAAAGAGATAATGGCCATGTCTGCAAATATTTATAAAGCCCGTATTGGCCCAATATTGTAGACGAATACAACGTTGCAACTGAATTATGTATTTCATCGTCAGAATTGAGGAGCGTCTCACGTCTGTTGCTTTATTCATAACTGTTCAATGCCAAAATACTGCTTTTTAACTCAAACTATCAATTCATATTTACAATCTTGATGTGTTCTTTTTCGAAAGCAAATTATAAATTGAAGTATAATCTACAAGATGCAAATAACTTTCAGTTTTAACAGATGTAGGTAAATGCTGATTCTTTTACGATTAAGTGACTATGGCGGAACGTAGTTTTTCAAATCTTGCTGCAGTTTTTTTTCAGAAAACTGAAATTAAATACGAATATAAAAAAATTCTACAGATTAAGTATATTAGTTTACGTTATTCTTGTTGTATGCCGTCTTGTTTCAAAGAGTGTTAAGCAGATGGTCAAATCTTTCTATAAAAAAAGGACCTGTACTACGGGAAAAACAGTATATTGAATCTTAAAAATTGTTTTAACCACAATCTACGTGACGTTCGACTGATTTAAAACTGTATTTATTTATTATATATAAAATAAATAAAAATATCTATATATCTATTATAAATATATCTTAATATTTTTAAACCCAAGCTATAAAAAACGTTATACGGCTATATTAACTGCATTTTATTCAGTAATTATCAAACGTCTACATTGGGGAGTCTCAAATGAAAACCTAAAACGCCAGGCTAGGTAAATGGCATATAATTTTAAGGACTTTATTAATAGAATTGTAATGCCGAAAACCACACTTAATAATCTGTATTAGTTGCAAAATTGCTGCTGCTGATATAAGATCAATATATAAAATGTAACTATATGCAGCATATCCAGACAGTAACTCTATAACACTTTAACACGATGGCTGCGACAGACGAATTTGGAGCAGAAGGGGAGACATCCCTAAATACCAGCAGTGAAGGAGTGAAGGTATTAAACACCACCTTTTTATGTAGGATACAATTTTTAAGAATTATTGTATCATAAATGCATTTTATTTCATTATTGGATGTATTGAAACTACTAAGTACTAAGTCTTTGTTGTTGTAAGAATATTTGAGTGTTTCTAGAAATTTTACACACACGGCATTTATTAAATATATAAGTGATGTTATCTCTCATTTAATCATATCTCACTCCACTAGGACAATAATATCATGGTATAAAACTTACATATCATTACCATTTAATGGGATATACTCGTATTTTTCTTAAAATCAGAGAAATAGGGGCCGAAATAGGCAGGGCATAAGACCATCTCAGCCATGCACGAGCAGAGATTATTTCCTGCTAAGATGAAATATTCGCTGATCTGGGAAAGAACGACAGCAACTGTCAGCGCTTCCAACGTACTTTTTGTGTAGTTGCGACATTCCGATATATCAGGGAAACGCGGATGACTACACTGCTTCTACCTTTTCCGGAAAACTCCCGCCCTTCTCTTCCGTTATAATCTCAATATTTAGGCTTTTTTTTATAAAATTGAGTAATATCCTAGATCTTCACGAACCGTAGTGGGTTGAGACTTGTTTATGAGCTTACGTGTATACAAAAATTAAGGTAAACATGGGAATGGTTTCTATGTGGAAAAATTTGGTTTCACATAGAGCATTCAAGAACGAACGGACTTAAACAGTCGTAAATTTCAAAACACAACACACATTATAGGTATACATAAAAAAACTGTTTATTAAATAATTGTTTATGTATTTTATTAATATTTAAAATTTATGTATTGTCGAATTCAAATTACTTGAGTCTAGGAAGTGAGTGGCTAGGTTTTACCTTATTAGTGTATTTTTAATATTTGAAAATTCTTAATTATAATTCAGTGAATTCTCATCAGGACCACTGTTATTGATGTTCATTGTGTTTCCACTTATATATAAATAAAGCATCATTCAAGCTTTCTATTACATTCTAGGTCTCGTCGTTTTCAAGATGTCGAGCAGACTGACACACAAACAGACAGGGAACAGGCTTTTAAGTTTTCAGGTCAGTTCGTATTCGAGGTATCGTGTAGACAGACAGATGTACAGACAGTCGGATGGATAGAAATTAAATTATTTCGAACTCCGCGAGTGAAATGCTTTACTAACGCACAGTAAAAAAAGAAATTGTCTGCACGTATGAGAGAAGGTAACCGATTGAATGGTGAAATTACAATAAAATATTGTGATAAGTAATGCAGGAGAGTCGAATAAATACTGAAACTTGAGTTGAAACGCTAACCCGATACCTGCTATAAAAACATGTCCATTCAGCAGGTAAATGACAGGCGAACAATACGTATACAGGGAAGTGGACTTTTCTGTCCATGTTTTGTTCTTTTTCAAGAGAGGGTTGACATTATTTTTTGTCGGGAGGTATTTACAAATGTCCAGTGTTTTCATGATATATTTTACTGAAAAACTACCTCTCTTTCCTAAACAATGTGTGTGATTCGGTTTAGTAAAGATCCATTTTATATTATATACCATATATTGTACGTATACCTAATTAAAAAGCTAAAGAAGAGTGATTAAAATTAAATATTTGATATCACCTTTAACCAAACTAATTTATTCCCTTGTCTGTACGCATTGAGGTTTAGAATCATAGGAGCATTACTGAACGATCTAATGCATTATAGATTTATCTTAGGTTACATAAATACAACAGTAGTGTTTAGATTACGAAATTAGTTAAGCTAGTTAACTTTCTTTTGTTTTACCGTTGTCACATTAATTCTCGTTACATAGGAATTTAACAGTAATGATTTGTTACTTAATATTGCCAGATGCCTAGTACTATCATCCGTTATTGTTACATTATCGTAAGAACTAAATCTGCCACCAACCTGACTAGGTCGTGAATATCAGTTATTTTTTATAGCAAGTTGGTAGAATATGTAATTTTATTATTTCTAAAGCTACCCCAAATCAACCAAACGCTCCTGAATAAGGTAGCAAAGCACGATTACAACGCACAGCATAATAGTGCACAGACCTTCAACATCTGATTTTTGAAAGCATACGCGTTGAATTGAATAGGGGTCTTCAGTGGTCTGTAATGGACAAGAGACAAGAAAAAAGGCCTAGTTGCAACGCCTGTTAATGAAGACAAAGACTTTGTAAGCTCAATAGTTATACGCTATCACTCTTGAAAAGTCATTTATGGTTTCTACTTCAAATGAAATTAAACATTGGATTCCTTATACTGTGTAATTACATATTGTCATATGTATTGACAGTTCAATGATTTTGTTCCCTTTTTGTTCAATGATCCCTTAAGCCTTGTATACGCGGGCGAAATATACTTTGTAGTAAAAAATATATACTGCAGTTTTAAAGCGAAGTGTTTAAAAATATTAAATAACGATAACAGTTGCAGTAAATATCATATTTTATAATATAAATTGTAAATCCTCAAAACATAACCTAACAACTCATTGCAGGCACATTATAATCAAAAGTCTAAACTTTCTTTAACATTCACTTGAAACAGATTTTAAGAATAAACAGTAAAAACTTGTCGCATTTGAAAGTTATTATTCATACTTTCTTAATACTGTAACACATAGCAATATTCTTTGTTTAAAGTTTGTTGATGATGATGTAAAGTTTGAAAGGATAATAAGATTTCGGATATTTGTCATCGTTATATTTTAGATAAGGTACCATAAAGATGTACATAACTTACAAATATGATTGGAATCTAACCGCTTCGTTATTTATTAGTACATAAAAAGTAAAGAAGAGAAAGAAGAAAAGAATGTAAAGAAATCGGTTCAAACATACATAAAAGCTGCTTGGATTCCAGTTTAAACGTTGTCACTGCACAGAATGTCCCGAGTACAAGTCACGAGTACGAGAGAATCACATTCACACATCACACTACCACAGATGAAAGTGGGGCACACAGTATTAATACTCCCCCACACCTGACGAAGAGGGTAAGTTCCAATCCTCGAAACGTTGTTTTATACCTTTTGTAACATATAACGATGGTAAAGATAGCATAAGAGTTAATTGAACTGTTTAAACCATTTTAAAATCTACGCTCGTCAAATAAGTACGATAATCTATCCAATAAACATTTTGTTGTCTTGCCCAAAAGATTAAATACTTTTTTAAACCAATAACGCAATTCCTTAAATGATACTGTATGAGCAATATATTGCATTAAAAATACAGCTAATAAATTACGTATTATGTAATTTATCAAAGAACATAATATGTAACAGAAATAAACTTAATATAAAACAACGGAAATTGAAAAAAACTACTATTCATTACCAGTGTTACTAATTATACATAAACTTCAATAAAAATTATAAATAGATATATTACTTTAATACTTTTATAGTTGATTAAACAACTTAAAATTGACATATTTCAATAATTTTAGGATTTTGAAACTTTAAACCATCCATCTTCTTATTTATCTTTGGACAATTACAATATTCTAGAAAGTACAATCATTAACTCTTACGATGAAATACTCAACCCCGTATTTCATTAATAGTGTTTTCATCCACAATGTTTACAAGTGTTATTATGATTTTATTGCGTAACGAAGATCAACTTTAGAAAACATGCCTCAGGCTGCAGCTTGACAAATGATGGGGTCCCTAACACAATAATCAAGTGTCAATACTGAGCGCTAGATGCCTCCTCAATCCATCATGCAAGGACTTACTTAGTCCCCATTGTTGTGCTTACCCAGCAGGCGTGTCATTTCCATAAAGTATCTAACAATAGAACTTGTTTGCCAAGATGAACTACTAAAACAGTTGTTTTAGAGTCCGTCTTTAATATACAATACAGTACCTGATATGAATTTAAACATCTCACGCAAATCATGTATGCTGTTCAATACACGTAGAATAATCCAAAAAATAACATTTCTATGCTTAATTTTCTGAATGAAACTAGCAAACCATACCATAAAGTCTATAACTTTTATGAATAAAACTCAATGTAATGGGTTAGAACACGATTTTATCGCTTAATAATATGACTAACCCAAAATAGTATAGAGTGTATTGAATTGCCCAGTAAAATGAGATATCATACGAACTGTATTGTTGATATGCATTTTCTTTCATTTTCACGTATGGGAAAAGTTTTCCTAAAAATATAGTAAATATGACACATATTATTCATGTGACTACATTGCTCGATATTTAAATCATTTTTAGTTGTAAGCGTTCATGGATGCCGCTGGTGCCACAGTATCTTTTAACAAGTAACTAAACCTTGTTAAAAGATTTCTCAAAAATGTAAACTTTTTGAGAAAGTTATTGGCAAAACCCTCAGTGAAAAACTGTATGTAGCCCTACTTTTCTATAGTAGACAAGAACTGAAATACACACATCGCTTAGCCTCAAATAAACTGCCATATAAATTAATATTTTCGTGTTAAGCAGGCCACTTATACTTATCCTTTGTGCTCCTTTGTGTTTCATAGTGCTCCTTTGTGATGGAAGATGCCGTTAAGGTGCACTATAATAACAAGGCTACTTGGCTGGAAGTGTTATAGACTATACAAACATTGCTTTTTGCATATACATGTGTTTATAATTTTTTTTTACAGTTATCAGATTTTGTAATTTCAAGGTTTGATTTAACTTTTAATTTCATAATATTTATAATAAATCATACAATTTGCTTTTATTTCAATTGGGAATTTCTTACATGTTACTTTTAGGGAAATGTAAGGAATAAGTCATACGAGAAGATCAGAATAGGTAACAAAATATGCATGGAGTATATATCTTCCCAGTGATGTAGAACAATACAACATATTCTTTTGAATTATGTATTTCATCTCTTGAACCGTAGCTGCATCTGTATTCATCTATAGAGATAACATTAAATTTATATGAGTTTTTTTGTGTACTGCTAATATTCTTTCCGTACACAGATCTTAAAAATAAATATTTAGTTAAACGATTTTTGTAAAAAACTTTTAAAATAATTCTCAATATTTTTTTTCGGCACAGTATGTTTTTGGAGGCATATTACCTGTTTTCCATAGTGTATCATTATACATTATTATTAGCAATTATTATTATTATGGTATTTGGTATTATTAACAAGTTTGAACTGTATATTTTACATAATAAGTTTTCCATGAGATTATTACGCTCATGTTTCGGAAGATACATTGCGGCTGGTTAGGCTTCGTAAACATTCTTAGACAAATACGAAAGCTCATTTCATTTTCAAGATGGCCAACAAACGGGCAGACAGACTGACATAAATGACATTTCCAACCCTTCGAGTGATAGGCTTCAGTAACGCTCAGCCACAAATAATCGAGAAACATTAGTTTTATTTCTCTAATTTAAAATATTCTCTCAACATGTGTTGTAGAGGAAATGCAGAAACGACTTTTTCGTTTCTCTAGAAATCTTTGCTTGGATTTCAATTGTATGAATTGTATCACAGGCCTAGAAACAGTACTAACAGTACTCTAGTTAACAACTACGTCAGTAACTCATGCTGGCGGCTACTCTAAATCAGCACCTAATTGGCAACTATTCTAACCGTCATTGTATGAGTTATGCTCATCTCCTGTCAACATGCAATTTGGTTAAAAGTTTCAGTCGTGTTTTTATTATGCTTAACTACTAGTAGTATGCAAACTATAATAATTGCTGACACATTTTACAACATTTCATAAACATCCAAATTAAAAGAAAATATATGAATAGTTTTCAGTAGTTCTATATTTTGAATATTTCCTTGATGTTTAACTCACTTGGCTTTATTATAGTAAATTAAAGAGGATTTTTCAGGAAAAATAATATTTTGAATTTTAGCTCTTAAGAAGGATCCTACACAATATTTCATTTTAAGAATACTTTCTTTTCTTTTAAAATAGTTAAAACTTTGTAATATTTCTGACTTTTTTCTTTTTTCAGACACATCACTATCTAAATAATATTTCTTAATAAACGTAAACCATTATTGCAGGATTTCTAAAAATTACAATCTTATTTTGAAAACTGCAAAGTTTCTGAATCTTATAGTTACAAAAAGAGCTTTAAATCAACAAAAATTACCCGAGTACATTATTGCCTAACCTATAATTCAGTAATCCAAACTTATAAGATATTAACAGTGTTTTAAAACCATAAAACAACCCATTTTCGTTCAAGTTGTATATATGTTATTTTTCATAATTACTTTTTCCCAATCAGAAGCTGAAAATTATATAAACCAAGGTGTTACCTCAAATACAGTTTTCTTTCATTTTCATGGATTCCCCTTAAATAACTATGCAGATAATTGATCATTATTTATTTTTTGTACTCTAAGGCCAAGAAATTTGTGTAACTATTAGTTTATTCAAAATCACTGACAACATTATTTTAGTATATTATTCGAAGAGACTTTTAGTATATATTACGAACATTACTACTGCATGCAAGTTTGTAACATACATTATGATGATAAGTTTCACGAAGATATTTATAAACTAAACAGCTAAATTATTGCGTAAATAAGACGTTTTGTTTCCTCTAGATATCAAGAAAATACTTTATGGAGGACCGTATATGTTATATACATTTTGAATTTTAACTGCAGCCGTCAAGAACCAAGTACTAAACAATAAGGCACCGTTTATATTATGTCTGCCTTCTGTGCCACATCCATTAGTTTATCTGAATGTATAGACTAACAACGACTAAACATCACGATCAAAAGAATTGATCCAATACCTCTTTAATTTATATTATGGTTGTGACATTCATAGAAGTTTATATTAAGTTTCCATGTATGTTATATGTAGTATAATATTTAAATATTTTCAATCTGCAAAGCTACCCACGATAACGAGTTATGCTGAGCACAATACATAGTAGAGAGGGAGTTGAAGAACTAATTATACTTTGTTGGCTGGTTGGTAACAGCAGATAATTGCTGCAATTACTGCTCTAGTTTCCAATAACTGCGGTGCACTTACTGCATTATTGTTTGATTTTATAGAGTAGAATGTAATTGCTTAGAAGGAAATGTGCCAATAAATGTATTTAGGTATAGATAAACCATTGTATATTACAAGGACAATTACGCTATGTAACTAATATGTAAACGCTCAGTGCTTTTAAAATATTCCACATAATTCTACTTAATTTTCAAATTTATATCTTTTATGATTAATATATAAGTTTTTTTATGTATTTGTGAGCCTTTTATAGATATTTATATAAAAAAGTATAGTCAATACTTGTACCATTAATTTAGTGTCAAATTGACTTTTTATTTAGAATTTAAATTGGTGAAAAAATAATTTACATTAATTTTTAAATTTGGAATAAAGAAAGAAAACCATTGGTTATCGTGAATAACCCCTAAGTATTTATTTATTTAAATTTAAATTTAATTGAATAGGTTTGGTATATCGCAGAACTGAAAGTTCTAGGTAAAGTAATACCTTCTATATTGTTAATGTCCCCTCATAATGAGAACTTTAATTCCCTTTTAAATAGTTTAAGATGCTGTATAAAACAGCCGTTGGCTTTAGGCAAAATAAAACCTCAATTTATAGTATAACTTTTATAACAAAGTAAGAGTATGTTGCACCACGTGTCACGTAACAGGATCCTCTGAGGTTACATGTAACATATCAAGTACAGCTCATATAGCTTCACAAATGGTTGTACAGGACTTCTAGAAGGAGACGTCTGCCATTCAGACAACAACTAAATTCATCTTATG
Organism: Homalodisca vitripennis; assembly: GCF_021130785.1. Lineage (NCBI taxonomy): Eukaryota > Metazoa > Arthropoda > Insecta > Hemiptera > Cicadellidae > Homalodisca > Homalodisca vitripennis. Next base: position 65,224,753 of record NC_060213.1, read on the forward strand.
ATTACCGAATTATGTATGTAAGCAAATCATTTTTGTATCTCAACCTCAGCCTTACTGATGCAGGACGGACCCACATGGCTTACTCAGAATACTATCTCTTATATCAAAATATCTCTGAGTTATGGCAACTGGAAGAAAACTCAATGCCATCAACAGTCTTTTTTCCACTTATCTTTCCAATATATAAGTATTGGATCATCATCTGTACCCTAATACAAACGGGAAACTTATGCATAACATATAACGTATGATTACTGGAAGACATGTATATTTTCTCATACCAACTGTACCATTAACTAATTGCGGATCGAACCATCAGTACATAATACCGTTTTTAGATTTCCCATATTTGTTTTTTTGGACTTCTGAAAGTAAGCGCCATCTGGAATTGTGACGAAAACTGTGTCAAAAATCTCCTTTTGTATATAGCCTATGGCTTACACATTGATTCTCACTGAAAATGCTCAAGTTATTTCTAGAAATCCTGACGTGTATTTTACCCAGTGTGTTGTTGCTCTTTAAAGATATACGCGGGATTTATTCTATATGACCTCACCTAAGGGCCTCAACTTCTCATACTCTGTAATAATCAGAGAGAAGTTCCTTATCATGTATAAGTAAAGTCATGATTATTTGGAAAAATCTAAAATCTGGCATTTTATCTTGATTCCCTGTCCCAGAAAGACACGGGATATTTTACACCGTAATTGGGTTGCACCCAACATGAAGGCTAGCTGTTAATGTTTCATAAACACCAAAATATTCACTGAAATGTATATTTGTGGTAAAATATAGTTAATTGTAATAAATATGTTCTTTGGAAACGTTTTGTTTCGTTATTTTACGTTAATTTCCAAATTCTTTCCCATAGGGCTGTCTGTAGTGAGATAAAGAGACTTATTTTCCATCAACTCTAAATACATGGAATTTTCTGTGAAAGCATAGTCCTTTGATACCAGTCATAATTATACCAGCTAGTTAATTAAACAAGGTACGAATATATAAAAAAGCACATGTGTAACATACTTCCATGAGGTTGCATGCAGCGTTTCTAAAGCTAATGTAATTTTCGAGATGTCCTGTGGATTGAAAAGAAAGACAAACAGGCAATACAGAAAACTAACTTTTACATCCCTCTTAGATAAAAAAATATGTCAGCCTAAAGAGTGATAGGGTTTAATGACACTCATCCAAATGTAATGTTTTTACATGCACCATTAGATAACTATTGCTTATGTACAAATGAAGTTTCACTTAAAATGTAAAGACTACAAATATTTCTCAAAATATATTGCACCACGATTCAATGAGTTAGGTTTCACAGTGGTGTTTAAATAATGGAATTTCAGGTTAGCTACATAAGGTACTACAATAAAATATTAGGCTGAAAATCAATCTATTACAGTACTGTTTTTCTTTTACTGTATGAATAAGACACGTCTGTTAACGTCATATGTGAAAATCCCATTCCAATAACTTCACATTTTCATCATGGTTGTCAATGAGACTTATTTTTAAATGTTCGCTAACGCTCAGCTAAATTCCATGTACATTAATTGCATTGCATTCTGTGTTACTGTGCGTTCTTTTTTCTAGATAACCTGCGAACTGACCGAGAGAGATTATATTTTTCCAGCCCCTTGAGTTATATGTTTCACTAACGCTCAGCCAATATAGTATCGTGCTAAAATTACAAAGAAACTAAAAACAAGAGACAGCGTGCCAATATGGACGAAAGCTCAAATGGTAACTAACCGCGATGTATAAATAAACTTCATTTTAAAACCGAGTTATGTTTATCAGGTAATTGAAGTTGTAGTTCCATTTTTCGTAAAGAATGCACTTAGTATATCTCCGAAATTACATTTATTGCCTTAGTATTCAATTCTACACTTAGTAATAATGATATATAAATAAAAATTTTAATCGTCGTAATACATTAACATATCCCATATTAAGATTACTTTTGAATTTTAAAACCATATAAAAATAAAAATCATACACTTTAATTAAAACAGTATGCAAGTTTTATCCCAAATGATGTAAAGATACGTTATTTTAATGATATCAACAATATATGTAACATATTAATTTGTGTAGCATGTTCCTTCACTTGAAACCCTGTTTTGTTCTATAACTCACTATTGTTCTTGTGACAACGTTTACTAACTGCAAGAACAAGCTTGACTATTTCTCTATAGAATATCTAGGAATTCGCGTTAATTATGAAAGTTAAAAAGTAGTTAGAAATATTGTAACACTGAAATTGAAACGTTGAAAGTTATGTTAAAGCTCACATGATTTTGCTTATGATGTCTCCATAATGGGTAGTCGGATACACGTTCAAACTACGCTCTGTTATTAGCTAATGTGTGTACTGTATGTATAAGCGTAATTATGGGTCGTTACGCTTGGTACTCCCGCTCTTAACCAGGCAGTGGAGATGGATTGGTTCAACACTCGTGTCACGTCGATCGATTCACTGGTTTCAACTTTAAACATCGTAATGTGTATCTTTAACTCTTCTACTAATTAGATTAATAGTGATATGTAATATAGCTTTACGATAATTTATTGATCTCAAGGGTGAACACCAGTTTTATACAAATAGATACATAAATGATGACAACTGTGAAAAAAAACTTGCATAGTTAAATATAAAAACTGTTATATATTTAACTATGCAACAGAGCATCCAAATACAATGGCAATGCAATGTTTACAATAGCATAAATATATACTTTGCAATCTCTCTCTTTCTCTCTCTCTCTCTCTCTCTCTCTCTCTCTCTCTCTCTCTCTCTCTCCTCTCTCTCTCTCTCTCTCTCTCTCCTCCAGACACACTCACACACATTGTTCTTCGACCAACCCCACTCTTTCAAGGCCACAAGCTATTTTGCACTTTACGTTTAAAGGCATGAAAAGAAGATCTACGTTTAAAGGTATGAATAGAAGATCCGAAGGTGTCTATGCTGTTGTCCACGAGATTTTCTTCTCTCAAGATACTGGGAATTGAGCTTATGTGGCTGTACCTAGTACTCTGGAACCGCCTTCTAGAGATATCTTTTAGTCAGTTTTGGGGATTATCTTTTGTGATTTCCAAAATACAAGAGTAAACAAAACTCACATTTTTTGTGATATTAACATAAAGATTCTGATTTCTGCAAAATTTGATGTTATTTCGAATATTTTGAAATAACAAGTGTTACGCCCTTACTAAGAATTACTATTTTTCAAGTTAGTTCACAAGTTTAAATTTTACTTCTCAGTAAGAAAGCATAAGTGTTATAAAAATGTCGTAAACATTGAATTGTTTTTAATTAACAAAAATAAATGCGAGAATTTATTGTTTTAGCACGTTTTCGTAGAAAGATAATTCATAGAAAGCAGTTAAAAAGGCACGGATTTTAATCTTCACTGTTACCCTATACAATTCTGACATTAAGCAACGGGGACTTTATATTGCAATGCGTTATTTGTTTTAATATGAAGTATAGTTCAAATTGAGTGTTAAAAAGCTTATCATTTAAGGGGCTGGATAAATATGAGTTCTGTGTGATTCTCTGTTCGCACAATATCTTGATAAAGAATTAACGTATAGACTTGAAATTTTGAATAAAGTCAGTAAGAAAGCCTATGTGTTGGAGAAATGTATACACTGAATATTGTTTTTCATTAATAAAAATAAACGTAAGTGCAACCACTCAGATAAATACTTTTCCTAATACATGGAAAATGACTGAATCAATGAAAGAGATAATGGCCATGTCTGCAAATATTTATAGAGCCCGTATTGGCCCAATATTGTAGACGAATACAACGTTGCAACTGAATTATGTATTTCATCTTCAGAATTGAGCGATGTCTCGCATCTGTTGCTTTATTCATACCCCCTCAATGCCCCAATACTGTTTTATTTAGATCACATTTTTTGTTCATATTTATATTTTTAACACGTTTTCATTGAAACATAATCCATATAAAGCAGTTACAAACGCCATGACTTTGATTCTTCAATGATACCCCATAAAAACTCCAACATTCAGCAATGAGGGCTTTATATCGTCAAGTGTTACTCATATTAATCTTACAAATTCTTCAAGTGTATTTGGCTGAGTGTTAACAAGGCTTTGAATCAAGGGGCTGGAAATCTTATTTCCGTTTGAATGTCTGTTTGCAGAATATATTAAGAACGAACAGACCTATAAACTTGAAATTTTGAATGAAGCTTTCTTTCTATATCTAGGTTGATGATGGTATATATCACACCATAAATTTTGGTTGAGCTTTACTGAATATTTTTTATTGGTCTTACGAGCACCATAATGACATTGAGAAAATCGCAGTATATATAAATTTGTAAATAAACCGAGATCAATCATAAAATGTGATATAAAAACATATTTATCTATGGAATTTTTCATGCAGCCTCAGCTGAACTTGATACGTGAAACATACTGTGTGACAAAAAACCTATCGTGTTGTATGTAACATAAAAACTTGACTTAAATACAAACCTCGTTATCGTATTTAACTAATATTAAATTCATTACATGCACTTTTGTATGCATTCGCTAATTAGACTTTAATAGTTTTTATATATTAAACAACAAACTAAATTGGACTTAGGATCAAAATGTGAAGAGAATTAACGTTAATATAAATTTACTCAAATAAACATTACGCATTAATTTTTATAGGCTAACGCGTATACAAAATTTTACTATCTTTCATATTGTACGTCTTTTTAATTAGAATAAGAATTACAATCCGATATTACAACATTGTTATTCGATCACTATTAAAATGGATTCTGCTTTTCTAAAGTCAGAAAGAGATCGAGATCCAAGTCGCCAAGGTGAAAAGACCATCTCCGCCATGCACGAGCAGAGATTATTTCCTGCCAAGATGAAATATTCGGTGATCTGAGAAAAACGACATCAACTGTCTGCGCTTGCAACGTACTTTTTGTGTAGCTGCGCCATTCCGATATATCAGGGAAACGCGGATGATTTCACTGATTCTACCTTTTCCGGAAAACTGTTGCGATATAGTTCTCCTTAGTCTTGGGAACATCTACTTGAAATTTTAAAGGGTTTTGTCCTTCGTTTACCTAATATTTAATACAATAAATTTGCAATGCTCACTTCGCAAGCAATAGAGGTTCCTTTAAAACCCTTCCTGCGAAAATTAAATTAAAATAATTAAATAGTAATTTTAATAAGTAGTATTTTTTAACTGAATCATAAAACATTAAATTTTTCATTGAGGTTGAACTAATTTTACTCGTAAAACTGTTTAAAGAAAAATTAAATATTTTAAAATTTAAAAACTTCGTATGCTGGTATTTTAAGATTTAAATTTGTTTAGAATAAACTTGACTAACTGTTCGAAAATCGTACTTGGAAGATTCTAAATAATTATCAGAATATTTGAGAACATTCGAGAGTTGTAGTATCCGGACTATGTAACACAAGATTTTCGATTTTGTTTTGCCGATACTGACACATGAACCAACAACCCATTCCCGTTTCTTCCTTTTTTGCCACCATCTTGTTTCTGCAATGTTCTATTCGCAGGTCGATTCTAAGTGATCGGTCGTTGAGTGCAGAGCTATTTTGATCTGTATTTTTCAGTTAATTTAAAACAACAAGTGTTTTTTTTATTATTAAGTACATGTTTCAAAGTTGGACGATTGTTGTGATTCCTGACTTATGCATATCACAACGCTCTAGTCTGATTTGTTTATTGTAACCGAGATTGTGGTTATGTTTTAGGTTAGTTGTTCACCTGAGGAAGAGATCAGATTGCAGGTCTCGAAACTTACTGATACTGATATTTTGCATCTCTAAAAAATGACATCAAATCACAACAAAAAATCTTGTTTCATTCAAGAATCTCCTTTCAAAAAAAAAAAAAAAAAAAATAGTAACTCACTAAGTCTTTTGATAGATTTTCCTGACAACAATTTCTACAAATTTTATGTTTTTTTAATAAATGCCTAAACGTCTAAATGTCTTTTTTTTTAAATGTCTATGTTTAAACTATTCATATCTATGTCACTGGCTATATTATAGCGAGATCAAAATCTGCCTCCAAAATGACAAGCGCGTTTGTCAGTAAGTTATGAACAAGGCAAGGCTGTAAATGATACATCTTATAAAAATCATGCTGATAGTTCGGTCCTCGTAAATGACTCGAGTCAGATACCACGAGTGCGTGTGTGTTTAGCAGTTTTAATAAGGCGTGAATAATCCCAGTACCTGATTTGAGAGCATACGTGTATGCGTGACCTGTCAGTGATATCGCTCACGCTTGGCTTACAAGCATCACGTTTATTTACATGTAACAGAGAAATATAACTTGAGTAGCAGCTTTACTTATCTGATCTGCAGAATCTCGCTTTTGGAAATCTTCCCTTATCGCTGTGAGAAAGATAACAGCTGATGAGATAACAAAGTTCACGGCAAATATTCCTATTTCAATTGGAAATGGATTTATAGTTTAGTATTTATCGTTACAATACAAGTATGTTTGATACGTTATACGTACAATACTATTCGGAGTAAAGTTTCCTGAACCATAAATACAAGATCAAGGTTAATTAACAATATGTTATTTTATTTTTATAACGGCATTGTTAAAAATGTATTGTAAATTTATAAACAAATTATGTAGTTTGTAACAAAAAATCAAAACCTATGTGACTTTTGCCAAGAACGTTATACCAGTCAAGAGTTTATTAAAAGAAAAGAAAAGAAAATAAATAACCCGAAGTTGTTTGAGTACCTTTAGAGTTACTCTACCTCTGGGCTTTTATTTGACACTAATGTTTGGGACACTCTGTATACATGTACACAGGGTGACACTGCTGACATGTACACTTAAAAGTATATTTTTAACTAAAACTTTTTATTTTGTTATCTGGATATTGTTTTACTCTTTGTTCAACACAAGTTGTAGAAAAGATTGAAATTAGAATGTTGTTAATATCAAGCACCCAATTCTTTCTAGACTATAAATATAAACAGATTGAAAATAGTGGTTAAATTAATTAAATATATGATTGTACTGTCATAATCAATGTTTACACAGAAAAGTTTGACTACAATTAACAGATTCTTTCAGTAGATAACATTTAGTTTGTTACAATGCGATTTTAGGGACCAAGATTGAATTTTTCGCAACTTAAGAGACCATTGGGGCGTAGCTAGGGGAGATTTTTGGAATAGCAATAGGCTTATAACTTTACCAGATACCCTACGATTGTCAATGTAAATTTGTAGTATTATCGGTCCAGTAGTTTTTACGTGATTAGGTAAAACAGGCACCAACAGATACACACAATAGATTTTAGAAGTTTCTGTAGTAATACCATTACCAATTAACTTATTAATCAATATTTTACTATTTATAAACCTGATAAACTGCTCTATATAATCTCTATGTCAACTTTTCCAATAAAATATATAATTATTGAGAACCTAATTCTTTCATTCTAAATGTTTTTACAGCAAGTGTGATTCTTTTTTCTTGCGTAACGAGATTAACTTTAGAAAACATGCTCTAGACTAAGCTTGACAAATGATGGGGTCCCTAACACAATAATCAAGTGTCAATACTGAGCGCTAGATGCCTCCTCAATCCATCATGCAAGGACTTACTTAGTCCCCATTGTTGTGCTTACCCAGCAGGCGTGTCATTTCCATAAAGTATCTAACAATAAAAGAAGGTAGATAAACAATGAAAACGTCTAACAGATCAAATATTAAAAGCATTTGAGGAGAGCATACTACTATACTATTGAAGAGAGTATATTTGTGTGTGTTTTTCTGGTAAACCATGAACATTATTTTTGTTCTTTCTTTCATCGTCTTGATATGACTTCCCGAGTCAAATATCGTTACATTCCTTGCTTTGTAAACTATCCTTCGAGAAATCGTACAAAATTCTAAATGTTTTTTGTTGTTTAAATTAAAAGTTATTTTGCAACATTATGTTGAAAATAATTAAATATTAGATTATATATATATATATATATATATATATATATATATATATAAGTAACTCCTTAGGTAAATGCATATTACAAAGTGTACAACATAAATAAAAAAAACAATGTTTTCTGGATATTTAAGGAAAATTTCACTGTTTTAGATCAATTATTAATGATTCAATTGCGGTTTTTCACACTTCTCTTTCGATATCCAACTAGCGTTCTAGCCTTTCTACCTCATGCATATATGAGTGCATGCTTTTTTTGGAATTAGGTATTTGGGTGTGTAGCCTCAATATTTCTGTGCAAATCCCCATCAGTTGGTACTCGTTTTAAAGATGGTGGTAACAGCGTATAAACGGTGAAAGCTAGAAGTCTCATGATATTTCAGATCCGACAAACCGACAAAGTTTACCCAAGTGAACAGTTTTAAACATTTAATGAGTAATGTAACACTATGGTATTTTGGTCTTAATGAAATGCTATTTTAAAATAAAATTATTTTATAACTCTTGAACATTAATATTGTTGATATGGAGTTGGCATTATTCTATTTAATAATAAAATTAATGAAAAAAATCGTAATGACTACCTTAGGAAACATATAGTTCCCAACAAAACATTATTTGGAACTCAACTCTGTCTCCTTACCGCTTTTAGTGGAAAAAATGTAATATTTTATCATCATAAGGTATAGTAATACATTGTCATTCTTTGAAAACTATCATTTCATTGTTAAATTAAGTGTGAAGTAAATTATATTCATCTTAACTTATATTTAAAGTTATAAGCTTTAATTAAAAAGATAGTTAAAAATATGTAGCCAACATGGTATTTACTTTGATCTAATTATTTGCACATACTCCAAAAAAGGGCTCAAACTCATATTATAAAAAATAACTGTGTAAACACTGTAACAGTTGACAACATTATTTTAGGTCAATTTGCATAAGTGAATATTGCAGTGTATAATGCAACAATGATACATGTATATCAGAGATCCCAGCTTGTACCCATCTCTAATCTCAAGAGGTTTGTAGGATATTGTTTGTATCTACAAAGTTATAATTGCTTGGAACCTATGACGATTGGAACCACCACTGCCTGGCCTCCATCTATTATTAACTGTTCCACTGTTCGTCCTTTGACTTGTCGTGGCTGTTTCGATAAACCACCTTTGTGATCTTGGCAACAAAAATAACACAAAGCCGCGTTTAATTGTGTGGCCTCTTTGATATGAAATTCAAAGCACTGAAAAGCCTTATGTAAAGGAATACATTATAAAGCATGTTTTCATCACATAGATTAAATAAGGATGTTTTAATTTTTAGAAGTAACTAAATTAATAGAATTGAAAATAGCTTATTTGTTATTTGTAAAAACTTACATACGTCACTTTTCAAGTAAAATGTGGTCCATACCTGAAAATATAAAACAATAGTTTATAATATAAATGGTAATACATACATTTTGTATAAGGTAATTATATTATTATTATAGCTATTTGATAATCTAAAATAACATGGGGTTTAATAGCTGAAATACCCAATAGCCGATTTACATAGCTGATTAGTAGAAACACTAACGTCAAGTTTTGAAGCCTAGGTTTTTGTTTTTATTTCCCTCAATACAATGCATGAGTTATAAATACAAAATAGGTGGAAAATTAGAAAAGTTTGATATTGAAGTAATATATATTTCATAATTTTTTTGAGCTTCTGAGTATTTAAAAAATTACTAGGATTAATGGACTCGTTTGGATAAAAATAACCAGCTGAAATATAAACTGGATAAAAACATTGACTTAATATTTAGTATAATATATAATTTATAGTTCATATTCAGTACCTAATATAATTACGTTATAATATTCAGAAGTTGATAAAACTGTAGCACTTAATTACCTATTAAATATCCGTCAGCTATATACAATCTCTCCATATTATACTGGAAGATTGGCTTGAACATCAGCTGGTTTCATTATAATCAACACATAAGGGTGATTTTCTTTCTTAAAAATCCTGTATACACACACACACACACACACACACACACACACACACACACACACACACACACACATATATATATATATATATATATATATTCATATAAAAATTTCTTCTTTGCAGATGGAGAGGCAGAATCCCTTTTAAGTTTTATTTAGCCCTTCCTCATGAAACACTGGACTCAGCGATCTAATAAAACAGAATGAGGAGTAAATATAGTGTAACGTCGATAGACTGATAATACGTGTTACGGTCACAGACAGGATTTGAACCTGCACTATCTCCAGTTGAGATCCTTAGTCCAACGTCTGAGACCATTATTTGGTTTCAGTACCCTCTTCCGTTGTATTACCAACCCAACCGGAACTTTTATTATTTTAAAATTGCTATTAAACCTAAATTTTTTGAACAAATACTTCTATTTACCTTGGGGAAAATATATTTCATCCATAAGACTTGAGATTTTGCATGAAATTTTCTACATGGGTAAGAGCGTGTTCTGAGATAGTGCAGCCATGGAATAGACTGAACGTAAATTTTTTGTCAATTCCTTTTCTGTTTTATTGCTTGTCTTTCTATCTGCCTTCTGGAGATCTCGAGAATTAAATGAGGTACAGACTATAAAGTGTGCATGCAACTTAATACAAGCCTGTTGCACTCTACGTGGTATAACGTACTCCTACTTTGTATATTTAAAGTCCCTGAATTGCATAAGTAGTTTCGAATACAGGGATAGCTTCGAATTATAATCAACCAAAAAATGAGGAATATGAAGATCTGACTTCAACACACATATTATGTAGTATTTAGGAAAGTCGCTGGGTCTATGGCGTCAAACTTGGGATTTCAATTAAAGATTCTAATTCTATTTGATACTTTGTATCAGTATTGTCGACCTTGTCTTGGACGAACTTTGTCTATTATTCTTTCTGCTACAGGATCCTTGCTCAGGATAGTACCCAAAAAGGACGGGAAGAATAAGGCTACCGATGGGATCACCCTCTAATTTAGTCCAAAAAGAAAAGCATCGTGTGGAAAGATGTGACTGACTTTCAACTAGTATGTGCATATTCGTGATTAGTATTATTAAATTCCAATAAGTTAGTTGAACAACACGAGAAACTAAACATGTTTAAACATTGTAATTGTAAAACATTTTCAATGACCGGTGATTAAAACCCCTACTACATATTACTTTCAAAACTGATGTCACCTTTAATTGTGCTATTAATAATATTAGCACTGTATACTGATGTAAAATACGTTTCCATTCATCTAATTCTTTTAATATATTTTTTTTATAACTTTCAACTTTAAGTAAAACATTATTCCACAAAGAAACAGTTTAACTATTGAAAACAATTTAATAGAAATTAAACAGTTTTTCATTACATTGATTTAGTAATGGTAGCTTACTAATTATCCGTAGAACTTGCCTTGTTGACTAAATCTTAATTTTAAGCTTACAAATTGTCGGGAGAGAATCTTTTGAAACTTGTTCATCAGAGTTACGTAACTCCCATTCGACTCGAGGTCTGTAACTTAATAGCTTGTTAAACTTTGGATGTTTCACTCCGGCTTATTGTAATAATTGAAGGCTAAATATAAACTTAGTTAAGTTTGAAAGGGTTTTGCATATTTCAGCTAAAAGTGCTGAGGTTGTTTATCGTGTGGAAGACCATTATTATACTTCTTTAGCTAACTAAAGATCTGTATGATATTTAAATATATTTACTTCAATACTTAATGTATACAAAACTGCACTATATATATATATATATATATATTAATAGGCTGATTAATACATGTTTATTTAGGTTTTGTTGTAAGCATTGAAAATGGATCATTGCATGCAATAAGCAGTAAAGACAAATATTGAACGATAAATCTTGTTATTCATTTGTGACTATACCATAGACAGTATAACGAATCATTGGCTGAGCGTTAGCGAAGCTTATCGATCGTTGAGCAGGAAGAATTTCATTTCTGACCGTCGCGTCGTATATCTGTTTTCCGCACGATATCTAGAAAAAGAATTTGATTATGGACTTGAAATTTTGTACTAAGCTTACTTTATATATCAGCAACTCTGCATTTGGTGGTAATGCATGTGCTCCTTGCGATTCGGCGTTGCCGAATATTATTGAACATTTTTACATTAGATTTATGGTTAGCAATATGAACAATGATGGTAACGAAAAATAGCGGAGTAAACAAGTTTTTAAAGAGAATACGCACGATAATTTATTATTTAAATATGTAAAATTTGTATTCATAAAGTTAAAAAAATAATAAATTCGAAAGGCAATGTTAACATTTTTGCATTATAGTACCCTCCCTAAATTATCGGAAGTTTTATTATTTAAAAAACCGCTATGAAACCTAATTTGATGATCCAAAATGGGAGCATATCATAGACCAGATATTTTGAAAAAGATTCGAACCGTTAACTTTAAATTTTTCATAAGGTTTCATTTTTGTGTCTGTGTGTTTTCTGTATGATTGTCGGTCTCTCCATATGCCAGCAGGACATCTCGAGAGTTAAAAGAGTTATAGATTAGACATTGGGCCTTCAGCCTCAGCGAAGCCTGTTACGTGATACGACGGGTAGCATACTCCAACCTTGTATTAACTCGTTTGAGGGACATAGATTTGGTCCCTGAACATGGAATCATCAAATATAATTCGATAATTAAAGCCCCTAACATGTCGCATATATATTATATATTTTTGATTTTTATATTCAAAGCAGACCTGCTTGAAAAAAAATAGGACTGCAAAAGACGTGTGACACTATACAACCAATAAAATAAAGTCAAAAGGTTTTTTTAAATATAGCATGAATAGATAATTTTAACTCACCACCATTAAGGTAAGTTATAAGAGTTATAGAAACCCTTATATATGTCATGAAGATGGGATAGACTACTCTTAGCCTTCAAAGGAAGTCGTTCGGAATTACGATACACGTGAAGTATTCCTTACTATCCACATAGACGCATATCCACCACTGCACTTGATCTTATTCGTTGCTTCAGAATGGAATAATTTTGTTCTCCAAGAGGAATTCATAAGTAGTGCACAAAATTGCGTCTTGGCAGTCTTTGGGAACATCAGACGTACAATCATTGATTTTGAACACAAATATTACCTATGACTGTAACTGGAATAGTTAATTATGATATTAGCTTACGAATGTTGCTAGGAAAACTTATTATTTCACTCCACTCTATCCCATATCTCCTTGAACCATGACAGAAATAGAACATATCTTTTCTTTTACATAAGGGACGAAATTTGGAAGGAAAATCTTATTACAGTACTAAATCTCATCTCACTGGTTTGGAGTGGAATTAATATGAAAAGAATGTCAAATGGAAGCTTAACATAAAAACAACAAACATGAATATAAAAACTAAAACAATATACAAGTTGTAACTTTCAAACAACCGTCTGTCCGTCTGTCTAAAGTTCCTGAAGAACGGAAGATTCTTAGCATTGTGTTTTGTGTGAAATATACTTGATACAATACGTATTATAATATTATTAATTAACAAATAAAAACGATTATGAATATTTGCATAGGATATTTAAAGAGTTTTTAAATGTTCACCCAACGCTAACAACTACGGTTCAGACATTGTTGTTGATTACATGTAAAGTAGGAGTAATAAAATCTATTAACATCACACATGAACATTGTATGTCACGTAAATAAATTCTATATTTCCATGACGAACAAACATTAAAGTTTTATTTATCAAAGTGCTTAAAGTTAAGGCACAATACGTAGACTATAGCTAGTAATTAAATATTTTATCCAATCTTATTCAAATAATAAGTTGCGAAATTCGTATGAACAAAAGGCATACCAAAAGACCTATGTACTGTTTAACATTATTAAGGTTGTACATATTTTTGTTGAATTATCGACTATATAAGGTATATTAAAGTATTAACAGAGTAACTTTAAAATATTAATACAAAGTCAGACTTTCATTGCCATGTTCATTTATCCGAATAACATTGCCATCAATCCTCCATTGTTTACACATCACAGCGACTTATGATGAGGCCATCAACAGAACAGATGGATTTGGAAACCAAGAGGCGTTTGAGATGAGCTTGAAATGATGTTTGATGTTACAGCTTTTAATATTTTTGGATAGCTTATTTATTATTACCCTTCACTCGAAACATATTTCCTTAGTGTGAATCTGCAGTGTTTACCTTGAGAGTCATCTCATGATTGATTTAATATCGACGAATGTTCTTGCAAAGAGTGTCACGAAGCACATTTTGATCGTAATCAGCAATCATGATTGATAAAAGTAATCTTAGAATGATTTTTTTTCTAAATTATTGATTATTGAAGCAGTATTTCTGAGGCTTGAAAACTATTTTTTCCGAAACACGTTTCCAAAATCTCACTACAAAAGTTAATATCTCTAGATGGATTAGGCAAAGAATAAAATCTTTACTGCTTCGGGGCGGCAAAATATGAGAGGTTACGCAAGACGATTATACCTGTGCTAACTAGCACATAAGATATCAAAAAATTTTCTCAAGCCAGCCCTCTAGCAAAACAGATTTTAGTAACAGTTTGTCACCTTTAAACCGTTGGTCCCCAGGTTGTGTTAGAGTGAATTTCTTAGCCCTAACTTTGACTGGCAAAACAAGTCATCTTTACTTGACTTTTATTCCAAAATAGTTTTTATCTAACAGTATTTTCATATATTAATTCAAACAAACTCTCCAATAACATAAAGTTTTTTATTTTTGTGAGGCCTTTCGTACTCAATGAGTACATCTTCGGACTCACACAACTGAATGAAAGTAATAATAACAATAGTAACATAAACAATTTTGTACTAAATAAAAACATATGTCATTAAAAATACAAAGAGGTAATATTCTATGGCAGCACAGTATGTTATATGTATATATAAAAATAAAGTTTATATTTAGTTAAATCAAATAAAGTAACGGTGAATTTTGAAAAGGTCCAGGTTCGTTGTTTACCAGATTATTTTGGTTCTTTTTTATAAAAATAGTTTCATATGCATCAAGGAATTTTTTTATTTTGTACTTCTTTTAATAATTTTGCATTTGAAAAAGAGTGTCCAGTTTGAAGTGCATGTTTTGCCATGGCTGATCTTTCTTCCTGTTGGTATTTTAAACATGCCCTATGTTCCTTAGCTCTCTGTTTTAACTTTCTTTTTGTTTGGCCAATGTATTTTAAACCGCAATTGTCACAATTAATTTGATAAATTCCAGACTTTTCTTCTTCATTAATTTTATTCTTGGGATTTCCTAATATGTTTGAATTAATATATCATTTCCAATAAGGCAAGAGCTTCAAGAAAAGTATTTTCATAATCCTAGAAATGTTTAGTATATAAAATTCAGCTTACGAACACATAAAGGCAAAGTAAAGCCTACATATTATAAAATTGTATTCATACTTCGGTACGAACAAGAAATCGTTCTAATAAAAGTTAGTAGTGGATAAAATAGGAAAAAACTGTCATTTTTGAATATTTTGAGACTGTCTAATATTTTATTCACCTTCTTTGCGAACTGTATACCAAATTAAATTTGTCTTTGAGTAAAAAAAAAAACTATTACCATTAAATACCTTCAAACAACTCATAGATCACAAAGAACACATACCTTTGTGAAAATGGTATGTTCCTTCCAAATAGGTTTTCAATTCAAGTTAACTACGGCAAACTACAGGACAATCTCCATGTTGTGTATTTAGATGGTACGATGAGCCGAGTACCTAAACTGATGTGGCCGCGCGAGTATCGCATATAGAATATTCTAGAAGAGCGTTCCGACCTCAAACAGTGAATGTCCAATCTCAACCGAGCCGTAGGCAACTACCCTGGAATAATAACACCCCTTTACGGTTCCACTTGTTGCCGTGGTGTCGGTAGTAACTGATGTACGCTCGGGAGACTACAGCGTAATACTCACCTGTATAATACTCTATATGATGCCGATAAGTGCTTGTATTACGTCGCTAAAGGCTTATATGGGATAAATGATAATACTATGGATGATCACACCCCTTACTGCTTCAAAAGCAATCGGTCCTTTAAGAATTACGCAGCTTCCTGAAGCAGTAAAAATAGTTCATGTAAGCACATTAAATCAATGTACTACTAAACATTGTAAATATTCAAATTATTTAAAACCGTATATCATTTGGTTGTAGTGAAAAGAATAAATTTAAATCTCATTATATTAATATCTATGTATTTGTTTCTAAAAATAAATAAAAATAAATCTTATAGCGGAAAATGGTGTCTTAACCCATTAAATTGCCATCTATAATCCTTTAGATACAACATTCTGTCTATAACTACTCTCAGTAGTGTGTCAAAATCACTACATAATGTCAAGTGAAGAGCTAACTCTTTACAAGCATGTATCCGTTTAGATACGCCATCTTAACTGTAAATATTCTCAGTTGTGTGTCATAATTACTATATTACTGTCAATCAAGTTTAAAAATTCTTAAATATTTTTTAACACAAAATATTATTTTACAAATTTGATTTAATCATATGAAAAAATATTACTTTCGGCTCTATAATAAATTCCGTAACAATAAATCCCATTAATTTTAAAAACGGATTAAAATATTTCAAATCAAATCAAAATCTTTTTATTCATACACACAAAACAATAACATATACACTTCCATAATTTAAATGAATAATTCCCCATATAGACTATAGGTCTGTGTAAGGGGATTTGAACATAAATGGATGAATGTTTATGGCGTTCACTTTTATTAACAGATATAATTGGCGTAGAGTGCTGGATATAATTTATAGAACACTAGCAAATATGAAGCAGCTACTTCAAATATACTATAACTCCAAGGTGTATAAATGGAAAAAAAATAAAAGCAAGATTATTGTTTAACCATATTTATTGGCAATTAAAATAATCATAAAAATCAGTTTAGTATTGTTTCAGAACTGTTTTGAATACTAAAACTTAAAATGAGTATATAAATATTACTGATGTGTATAATCAAATTCTGATCATACTGTACCCACAACCAACGTTTTTTGACTCCTGACAGAGGAATTGCATTTTTTTATTAAATTTTAGTAATTAATTAACTTTAAAAATACGAGTTAAGGCATAAAGGTTATGTTGTTTGGTCCCACGCGCTGTATAAAATCTATTAACAATATGAGCAATAAAAACTCACGTACAAGTTAATCTGCATATAAGTTATACCATACCATTAAATATATAAACCTTTAGTAAATAATTAAAAAATACATATTTTCTGAACAAAATTTTCTTTAGACGAGGCACACACAAATATAGTTCATCATAAAACGTTAAATTGATCCTTGATTCATTTTTAACTGCAATATATTTTATATAAACAACTATTACCAAATACTAATATCCAAATTATGGCTGTCCAAGAGACGACAGCCCATTTGCTCTTCATTAGAACACAAAATATTTTTCTTGGTAATCGTATACGTATACGAGTATTGTTTCAAGAAAGAAATCAATTATAAGCCATAATCGTTTTTTTTAAAAAAACATTGCTGAAAAATACTATATAATGATTCAAAGATTAGTTTTGTATTAGTGTTTGTATCGATGTCGATATTAACTATAGTTTTCTTTTCTGTTAAGTTTCGAATATATTGAGCTAAAATATATGATCTTTGAAATGATTTGTATTTTTAACGCACTCGGCTCCCTCTTTAATTATTACTTGATTTCGTAGGTCAAATTCCTCTGTGTTAAACACCAAACATTCGCTTGATTTTGTTATCAAAATTTGCTCACTCCATGTTATCAGAAGTGTATGGATATACGTTTAACTATAGTCTACAATCTTTCAATACTCACTAGATGGCAATGTCTTATCAATTCAGTACTGATATTATATTTACGTAATTTTTGTATTAATAAGTTTAATACACCAACTGCTTTGGTGTTATTAGTTGCTTTGGTAATACCAACCTAAATAATACCTTATTTACCTGTACAAGTTCGGACCAACCGAAATGCTTCACCTACTTTGATGGAATAGCTAAACCTAAGGTAAACCCCTAGATCAAGTTCAGATCTCAGTCCTGTTCTATCGGCAAGTTATAATTGCTTTGGATTCTAAGACAATTGTGCAGGGAAGCTGCGTTTTGCTGAATCATTTATGGGTCGAACTTAAACGCGATGTCTGCGGGCTCTCGTTTGAGGGATCATTTAGCGTGTTGGCTAGAGAAACTATGTACCTTTGGATATTCAAATCACTGGAAATAATTATAAGGCCATATAATCCGGAAGTTTTTATTACTTAAATTCTTACTCATTTAATTTTTCAATTACAAGTTTCTAAATTAACATTTATCTTATATCACTATCCCTATACAAGGAAGGACACTCACTCATTAGTTATCCATGTTCCTGATGATTCAGAAATTTAAATTTTGTAACACGTATGCTATTAATTATTTGAAAGAACAAACGAATTTTCCATGCCAATCAAACTTCAAAGCGCTTAAAATAGAGTTGCTTAAAACTCTAGAAAACCTTTTTTCCTAGGGTTTTTAAATTTCCCGAAATTTTAAAAAGATGAAGTACTATGTGAAACATGTGTCTTATTCTCTAAATAGACAAAGTAAACATTTGTCATGAAGATCATCCACCCATAAATTAAACGGGATTTCCACCCCTAGAAGAACTATATTTTGGTTTTTAAATTTTCCGAAATCCTAGAAACATGAAATTTCCCTCACCCGAGTCTTATGCTCTCAAAATAAAAAGTAAAAATCAAACATATGTGTTGCAATGTTAATAGTATGTAGAGATCTATATTTATTTATTGTGACATAAAGACAAACTAAAGGTTGTTCCAAAAGCTCTAGGAATTTCATAGTATATATAAAGCAACATTTACTTTTTCCACATAATGTTAAAATCACATTTATATTTCCAGAGGCTTACTCATTGCGAGTACGTATCAGACTTGGGCAGGAATGGGTATTTTTATTACATTTAAATGCACAAACGTGTTTCATACTATATAATGAACCCTCGATTAACAAATAATAAAAGAAAATAAATTTGAGTTTAATCCTATTGAGTTCATTTATGAAAAGATCTTCCTTGGAATATCAAGAATGAAATTGTACATGCAATCTCAGCGAAGGCTATTACGCGACACGTGGTGTGGTGTAGTCCTAGCTTGTTTAGTAAATATACTTGGGTATATTTATAACCAACTGTCTAATATCCGCCATAAAATACATTTCCTTAATTTTGTGAAAAAATTACAACTATTCAGAGCTGAAAGGAATATTTTTTGGCACGACTGGAAAGATTCTTTAACGCACAAGGATCACTGGATTAGAGAAGTATAGTATTTAACAAGTAGCCAATCAAAATATTTCTTCAATATTTTTGAAAAAAAAAAAACAATCAAAAGTAAAGCAAAATCTTTTTAGTTAAAAAAACTAAAAAATAATGTATTATTTAAATTTTATATTTAAAAAATCATCCCTTAAGAAATCATATATAGTAAATTACGCACTCTAAAGAGCATTGTGTCATGGCATAACAAACACTTTTCATATATTTTAAAGAGGTATAGCGTCATTTTTGCTTACGAGAACACTCAAACTCGCAGAACAAAAATATTAATAACCTCATTAAAAAATATCATTTATGATCAATGTTTTTATACCGTTCAAGATGGTTTAATGGTCAACACCTGATAAGTATGTCAGAATATCTTATTAATTTAAAATAGTACTAATGTAATCTTTTTTTACCTGTCTTATTGTTAATTCAATTAAAGAGCTTTTGGCTAGACTAATAACTTACTTACCTAATACTTGCTAGTTCCCAGGCTATAATGGACTAAGTGAAATGTCTTAGCCCGCTTTGATGGAATACCCGAACGCTTATCCACCAAAGATAAACCCCCAGATCAAGTTTAGACCCCATTCCTGTTCTATCGGCAAGTTATAATTGCTTTGGATTCTAAGACAATTGCGGAGGGAACCTGCGTTTTGCTGAATCATTTATGGGTCGAACTTGGACCCGATGTCTGCGGGCTCTTGTTTCAGGGATCATTTAGCGTGTTGGGCAGAGAAACTTTGTACCTTTGGATGTTCAAATCACATCAAATAATTATATGTTGGAACCAAAACACGAATTTAAATACAAATTCAAACATACAGTTTCATAGTTTTAACGGGAATTTATAATTTGACCGCAATTACACAAATCATTTCATTAAATAGTATACGACATAAAATTCTTACTTGCAACTTATATATTTCTGTCAACTCTTCAACAAATTATGCTTTAATTTTGTAGAATTGGAAAATGGCATTATGAGAAAACTTTCTTATTTTACAGAAATATTTTTGTATTCTAATAATATACTGAGCTTTTCTAAGACTTACTTAACCTTAAATAGTGACAATAAGAATTTACAAAGTAAACGTTCATTCCACAGGACTATATATCACTTACTTACATTAAAACATAAAACCAATATTTAATACTTTTATTATTTTGTGAGGCTTTTCGATATCAAGGATATCTTCTTCAGACACATCGCAAAAGTGTGTGTCTGAAGAAGATATCCTTGATATCAAAAGGCCTCACAAAATAATAAAAGTATTAAATATTGGTTTTATGTTTTAATGTAAGTGAGTTATCAGTACCAATATAAGCTCCATCTACAACATATGTATCACTTGTTTCACTAGAATATATTACGGTTAGAGTAGAAATACTTGTAAAAATAGAACTAATACTACTGTGCTCAACGAGTAATATAGTAATTTGAGCTTATCTTGGAGCTTAATGTTTTTTAGATATCACGATAGTTTTTGGAAACTCTACTCTTCCTATAATTTTACTTGTTGGTTGCTATGATGATGTTACCTGGACATCTGTGGGTTTTATAGAGACTTAAAGTCTACAATAATATTTTATCTGTTTGTTCCTAAAATAAATAAATTGTTATTTCCTTAAACATTGAAGTTTTTAATTACTTAAAAGAGAAACACGTAAAATTGTCAAGTGACACTATAGATAATAGTTTTTCTATGTTATATTTTCTTAGAAAGATTAATATTAATATTACTAGAGTTCAAAGTATTTAATATTTCTATACTTACATTGGATTTGTGTGCCACCAGATTTAGTTAAATTGAACAATCACGTTCTCATTACTTTCTGTAGGAGGAGTAAAAAAAGCCGGACCTCATGTGTCATAAAATGAAACTGTTACGTTTTATTCCCTGCGTTGGGACTTAATTTGTTCGTCCTGCTGTTAATTTTGGGTTTATTGTTGTTTTTCTCGTTTCACACTCTAATTCGTTTGCGTTTCCGGCGATAACCAGGTTTAACGGCAGTGGTTGATTCACACGTTATAAGTAAACGGGATATAGGTAGCATTGTTATTAATGACGATAATGGCAGGGAGAAAAGCTGGTAAAACATCAATTATTTACCAATATATTATTACTCCTTAAACACGAGGAAATGAATCTGTATAAGGACAGAGGAGCTATTCAAAATTCCAAAAGGCCTTGAAAAACACTTATGTATCGTGTCCTATAGGGAAAGAAGTAGACTTTTATAAAGGAGAAGACATTTTAAATCTAAAAGCCCTCAGTTCGGTAGCTACAGGAAGAGAAATCACTCATATACTCCACCTCAAACTGGATTTGTTTTGCTAAAATATCGAAAAATATGATCTTTCTATAACAAACAGACTCCAGTCATGTTTGCGCTTCTACTTGAGGATTTGCTACGTGCATTAAACATCTGAGAGATTGAACATCTAAATAATCCCAAACCGTTAAAATCTCGTTAAAAACACCTCCTGGTGTCAAAGGCGATTTACTTCGTTGAAGAATTCATTATGGGTCGCTGGGAAGAAAATATTTGAATATTATAATTGATAGAGAAAGTGAAATCCCATTTCTGATATCGAAAAATATGTCCAAAGCCTTGTTGTTGAAGTGGTAATTGTATAATTTTTTATGCAGTAAAGAATATTTTTATCATGCTAAAGACTTTACTGTCTTATTGTGGAAGCTTTGGTACGTTATGGTGAGGGTTTTGAAAACTATAATGGGATACTTTGGAGGTTTGATTATTTATGCTGCTACCTTTTTGTGTTAAGGTGAGGCTTTTATAAAGTTATACTAAATTGTAATGGAGGTTGTTCTTGTTCGTGTTGTTGACTTTGATATGTTTTGAGTAGGGCTTTCATAAATTATACTACATTATTATGGTAGCTTTTCTAAGTATTTTCTGGAGACTTCACCTTGTTAGGCTTGAAACGTATATTTTTTTCAATAATAGCAAATACTTTGAATAGCTATTTATAATAGATGCATTTGCTGTTTATTTCTTAACAAACGTCTAGCATTATTTTTACTGAACTCTAGTAAAAGAGTGCAAGATTTATCAAATAAAACAATTCTGAGGTCAAAAATATTGTTTTTGTATTTAAAACATTGTAAATTTATAGTTTTGAAACAGCTATTAATACAGTACCATCTGCTTTAAAATTTTAATCATACGTAAATCTAAATATGTTTCTGGTAATATTTTTCCTGGAAGAAAAAGTGTAATATGGTAAAACCTGGGCTGCGGCGCGGCGTTTGTGTGCATGATAACGTACAGATACACTGATACGGGAACAACAGAGCAGAATGAGATACTGTCCCGACAGACAGACAGGCAGACATTATCATGATTTGTGGCATGAATGCAGCGCGAGTTTTACTTCTGGCTAAATTTACTGCGTTTGTAAAGTATCAGTTTAACAAGCTGCATTACTCCCAAACAATATATTTTGTACATTTTTTGCTCATAATTTTCCAACAAAGTAATTACAATATTGGTTGTGTTTTCTAGAGAGACAGATTGTTTTATTTATTTATTTATTTATTTATTTATTTATCTACGGTAACACCATTAGTACATGTAAAAAACAATAAGATATACTTATATTCAACAATGAGCCAATAAAAATGATCCACATTATAAATTAATAACAATGCCAAAATAAACTGCTACAACATAACAATAACATATAAAATAGACTATATAGAAAATAACAATAATAGCAAAGCAACAATAATAAATAGTAACAGTAATTATACGATCAAATATACATCCATCTGCACTTACACATATACTACATAGGAATAATTTATAACAATGAAAGGGAAAAAAAGAATCAAATGTATGCATGTAGACAAGAGTAGAGGAAAAAATAGAAAGAAATAAATATATACACATATTACAATGAGCCAGGTGTCAATGTCTACATCAAAAGAAAATGTTTTTTCAGGTGCATAACACTATCACTGCAAAAGTCATGCCGGGAGGAGACGAGGTTTCCAAGTCTGTGAAGTCTCGGGATAGTGCTGTGATGTACATAACTGGTTGAGTAGACACGACGGCAGAAAGTGTGAAGGGACCTGGTCTGATGAGGCACTCGGAAGTCGATCCGCCTGAGCAGTTCTGGACAATTCACGTCTCCGTTAATTAGTTTACGGAGAAAAACCACATCTAAAATTTGTCTACGCTTCACAAGCGAGTTCAAACCCAAGGAAATCCCCAAATCCTCCAATGGCACCGTTCTGCATTCAAATCCACATCTGACTCCAACCACCCGCAAGAAGCGATCCTGGACACTTTGGAGCTGCTGGATATGACCAACCTGATAGGTTTTTTACTATGAAACCAATCTTAAAAGCCTTTCTTCTCTAAGATTTCGCATTTATTTGTGTGTGGATCAGTCTTCTCCGTGGTCAATTTACCCCCACTATATTATTCTATGTGGACATCCGAATATTACATCTTTAAATAAATATATCCCATAAATATGAAATACCGATTTACAATGCATCAGTAATAGTATTGTGCATTCTGATTGGTTTAAGTTAATCTTATGTTTTACATAAAGTAAAACCCAAATTTAATTTAAATCTTCCCCAATACTTCAATTACTCACTTATTATTTATATAAATCATGAGACCTGCTATAAATAGGTATTTTCAATGAATAATGCACATGAGAGACACTGACTTACTAATAACTTGTGTACGTGAAAAATTAGTAATTAGAACAAGAACAGAATGAACAGTTTGATCGATTTAGGTTACTATACTACTTTATCAATACCGATTTTTGTATATATTTTAGTACTGAATGTCAAATAAGGATATAAATTATTTGTTTTTTATATAAGATTTTTCTGTACTTGTTGATTCTACAACCTGTTTGTATATAATCCTCAATTTCATTTATAATTTACTTTAACCGATAAAATATATGCAGATTCCCTTGTTAATATAATTAGTAAATCTAAAATGATACATCCATCACAAAACCTTGGTGTGAGTGCAGGTCGCATTTGAGTATATTTCAAAGTTTGACTTCCTGCGATACCTGGATGGCTCCGGTAGATCATTACAAACGCATGACGTCATGACATATTGAGCCAATGACGTCAGCACTCGACAGACAGGTCAGTGCTCGTCAATTTGTAATGATTGGTTGATGCACCTAACCAACCGAAGCTCGTATGCTATCAGCTGCCAACGCATCACCATTACGATTATTTATTTACATACTACAAGATTCATGTCACATTACATACACAGGATTTACGTGTGTAGAAAAAAATTAATATTGCCTTTAATCACTTAATAACTGCTATACGATTTGAAAGAACGCATTTGGTAATCGCATGAATAATTAGTAGGTAGTGTACCGCACAAATTAAAACATCCTCATGCCTCTGGATCTAATGATTCAATATATTACACAATCCTACTTTGTTTAGAGATTTTTTTGACGATGACAATTTCCATAAAATGTCTATGATTGTGGAGGGAAAATATTCCATCCATGAATATTTAAATCACTGAAAGATGGAAAATATTTGAAAATTTCCTTTTTTCTTCACACAATAGTAGCTTCTTCAACGACTATTAGGCTTATGTAACTAGGTATCGGTCCTAACAATTTCAATTTAAGCTAGATCCAATGTTTGAGAATTATCATCAACGTTATTCCTTGAAAAATTGCCTCCATATGTGGAATTGGAGATTATATTACTAGTTGATTATATAATTTTATCATTGTATTTTACACCATTTTGTTTGTGCTGTGACGATCGCCCATGGTCAGTTTTCCGTAGTTGGTTATTACTATAAATCATTTCATAAGTTAAACAATGTTGCTTTTATAAATACTTATTGATATATAACGCCAAGTTAACACAACATGCTTTTTTGTTGTAATTACAGAATCAGGCGTGTCATAACGCTTTGATTTGATTTTTATATTTTACAATAGATTGCAGTTATGATTGAAATTGAAATAAAATTTAAAGTCACTCGAAAAAAACATTGATTTACTCCTTGTTCATTCTTTGATAAATTAAAACTATAGTTTACAAAGTTCTTTCAAGTCTTCTTGTTTTGAAAATAAAGTTTATCCACACATAAAAAAATAAAAGAGACTGTCTATCTTCTAAATTAACATTTCTACTTGAAGTATAATTATTAATTTATGTGTTTGTTAATCAATATTGTGTGGTATTTACATGTTAAATGAACTTTTACTTGAACGGTTCATTTGAAAATTATTCGAAAGATACTTTTTAATCTTCTTTAAAAACCTTGATAAGAATTTCAGTAAGTCAAAATATTAAAAAAGTTAAAAATCACCCTGAAAATCTCCGATACCAAACATTTACATTACACATGAACCAAAATTAAACAGACATTAAACGTCTTACTTACATTATTCACAACAAATATTCAAATAACATTATCTAATGGAATCATACAGTGTCTTTGAAATTATGACAGTTGGAGTTGTGGCCCAAAATAGCACTTTAATATGGAAATAATTCAATGATTTATCGTACACTAAGGCAATTTATTTATTTATTTTATTTTCGAACGGCAGCAGCCAATTTACAAATACAAGCATAGATAGTAGATACAGCGGAAAATAAAATTAATACGAACAGATGAAAAATCTACATAAAGTAACAAAATAGGTATCAAACGAAATTTGATAATAAATAATTAGTATTCAAAGATGTAACAAGTTATAAATATCCAAAACATAACAAAAAATAAAAATAAGGATTAACAAACAACAATAATTATTCAAGTATGGAGCGAACATAAATAAAATTGTGCTAATAAATTAAAATATAATATATAACATTTAAAAAATAACAGTGAAATTAAGTAAATACAACATA
The DNA here is from genome assembly GCF_021130785.1 of Homalodisca vitripennis. Lineage (NCBI taxonomy): Eukaryota > Metazoa > Arthropoda > Insecta > Hemiptera > Cicadellidae > Homalodisca > Homalodisca vitripennis. Next base: position 65,251,070 of record NC_060213.1, read on the forward strand.
TAATACAATGAACATGCACTTAACACAGATTAAAGCTAACTACTGTAGGTCTTAATCACTAGTCCCTCACAGAAAGAAGAGAGAAGGCCTGCCGGCGAACCTGGTGAAGTCCATCGAAGAACAGGTCACACCCAGACGCAACCTGATTTTCCCAGGCGAATAAACCTTGCGAATGGACTGTTGAAGTCGAAGTTGGTTGAGTGGTATCTTCGACCCAGCAGATCTCGAGATCTTGTGTTTGCCGGAACGCTGAGGTCGATTTCAGCTAGGAGATCTGGACAGTTCATGCGACCATTCACTATCTTCCAGAGAAGGACAACATCAGCCACGTCACGTCGCAGGGCAAGAGGTGACAAGTTCAGATTGCTGGACAGTTCCTCCACAGGCACATCAAGATAGGCAAAACCCAGCCGGACACCAATCAAGCGAAGAAAACGCCTTTGTAGAGCCTCCAGTCTCGTCCTATTGCCAACAGTGTAAGGCGACCACACGGGACTTGCATATTCCACAAGCTGTCTCACAAGGGAACAATACAGAGAGCGAAGAGCAGAAGGGTTGTCGATGCCTCTGGAGAATCTTGCTATGAAACCAAGCATCTTGTTTGCTTTGCTACTGATGTGGTCTATATGTCCAGAAAATCCCATGTCGCTGGCAAATATAACGCCTAGGTCTTTTATACACTGGGACCGTGGAATGGATGTACCAGAAATGGAGTATACGTATATGACTGGGGATTTGATGCGGTGATAGGTTATACAAGAGCACTTACTGGGATTTACAGACATGTTATTCTGACACACCGATCCTCAATTTCGGAAAGGCAATTTTGAATCTTTTGAGAGTCTTCTGGTATAGACACAGTAATGAAAATCTTCAGGTCGTCAGTAAATTGTAAGGCCTTTACAGTTAATTTGTCTAGTAGGTCATTGACAAAGACATTGAAGAGGCAAGGTCCCAGCAAAGAACCTTGTGGAACTCCTGAAGAAGGTGAGAACTGAGTGGAAGTGGTGGAACCGATCCTCACGACAAGAGAACGTTTTTGAAGATAACTAGAAATCCATGACAAAAGAGAGCCACTCCGTAACCCAGCAACTTAGACACAAGAATTGTGTGGTCGACCTTGTCGAAGGCTTTTGCCATATCGATGTAGGCTGTATCAACTTGGTAGTTCTTGCGAAAAGCAGACAGAACATATTCTTGAAAGAGCAGGAGGTTGGAGACAGTAGACTTGCCCTTCATAAAACCATGATGGGAAAGATGGATTATTTTGGATAGAAAAGGATTCGGTCTATCAACCACGATACTTTCAAAAACTTTGCCAATTGCCGGCAGAATAGTGATTGGACGGTAGTTCCGTATGTCGCTGGGATCATTTGCTTTATGTAAAGGAATTGTTAAGCAATTCTTAATTTTGGGCAAGGAACGTGTGGAGGATGTATGGAGGGGTTGGTGAGATGGTCAAAGTCCATCAAAATATCCATTCATACATAATATGTAATTCATAATAACTAACATAGTGCATGACATAGTCTTGTGTAGAATAATAACATTTTTCTAGTAGAACTTTTTTTTTAACTATCTAGATCTATTCTAATATTAAAAAGTCATGTTTGGCGTTGAATATTACTATGGCTAATACGTTTGATTTTCTAAAAAAGATGTAATGTGGAAAGGGACATTTAATTAATTTTGTATTCAGATTTTGGGATAAGGGACTGAAAAATACTAGGATTCTAGCCCTATTACAGCTGATAGGTTTACAATATTCATTAAAACTAACGCTTTTAGATAAACGTGAAACCGGTATAATTCAATCAGCTATCAATGATATTGCATTTATTTACAGTAAATAATGTTGAACTATTTTTATTTTTGTCTATAGATAGTATATTGGAGTAAAAATATGTCTGTTTTATTCTCATATCTAAGTAATTTGCATACAAAATATTATCTTAATCTGCTTAATGATTTTGTGTGATTGAATATCAAATTTTTAATCGTCCAGTTACATATTCATAAACGTTCGCATGTATAATATTAATAGTATTATAACAACTACTATGAAGTGGGAAGTTCAACTTTTGGTCTGGTAGTGATAAAGCAGGTTCAGACTTTGCCTGTATCAGGAACTGGATTCAGACTACAATTCAGTTTCTACTGTATCGAATCTTTTACTCATTATGTCTGATAAAGTACTTTAACGGTGCTGTGACCTATAGGAAATGGCAATATAGTAAGGAGAAAGGCCTGTGTTTAAAATATTCTACTGAATTTTTGAATTACATTAATATGAGCAAAAATATATACAGTAATAATATTGATGTATTGTTTTTATTTACAAATTTGCTTTTTACAACCTAAGTAATGTTAGGTGTATAGCCTAATTTGAATATTACGATTAATGCAATATTTATCAAGCTTTTTAGTATTTAAAACTCAAAGTAAATCAGTGGGTTCTTTGTACTCTGAGATAGTCGGGTGTAAGTTGAGCTTTGTTACCGCAGTTTCATTTCGAACTACCGACCAACTCACCGGTAATTATTCCGATCCGATGTTATTGAGTTTCCGTACTGCGCAATCATTACATAACCACTAAATTCTACATCCAATCCAGTTGGGGAAATTTTGCAACTTTAAACTGCATTACAATGAAACCCACAATTGGATTGTGTAGTATTCCATACAACTTCAATACCTTTTAAATACAGAAAACATGAACATCTAATATTAGTTTAGCCATAGTAAAACCATAGCTAGTTTGTAAGAACAATGGTGTTATAGTAGGTAAAATTCTACAGATAATGAAATTCCTTTAAATATGAAATTTGAATTAAAAGAATGAAAAATATGACTAGAAAAACATGTAAAGACATATTTAGAGACCACTATTAAAGACATAATTTCCAGGATCCTTGGTGGAGTAAAATAGCACCAAATTAACATACTAAGCCGTATCAACCCAGATAATAGATTGAGAATTGTACACTCTGAGGGAGTACTCAGCATATCACTGTGTCTAACTGGCTATACTAGGGTCTTACTGGTATAAAACTGAGATACTAGCTAGTTCAACCCTTATCAGCCCAGATAATAGAGTGAGAATTGAACACTCTGAGGGGGTACTCAACATATCACTGTGTCTAACTGGCTATACTAGGGTCTTACTGGTATAAAACTGAGATACTAGCTAGTTCAACTCTTATCAGCCCAGATAATAGAGTGAGAATTGAACACTCTGAGGGAGTACTCAGCATATCACTGTGTCTAACTGGCTATACTAGGGTCTTACTGGTATAAAACTGAGATACTAGCTAGTTCAACCCTTATCAGCCCAGATAATAGAGTGAGAATTGAACACTCTGAGGGGGTACTCATACATATCACTGTGTCTAACTGGCTATACTAGGGTCTTACTGGTATAAAACTGAGATACTAGCTAGTTCAACTCTTATCAGCCCAGATAATAGAGTGAGAATTGAACACTCTGAGGGAGTACTCAGCATATCACTGTGTCTAACTGGCTATACTAGGGTCTTACTGGTATAAAACTGAGATACTAGCTAGTTCAACCCTTATCAGCCCAGATAATAGAGTGAGAATTGAACACTCTGAGGGAGTACTCAGCATATCACTGTGTCTAACTGGCTATACTAGGGTCTTACTGGTATAAAACTGAGATACTAGCTAGTTCAACCCTTATCAGCCCAGATAATAGAGTGAGAATTGAACACTCTGAGGGAGTACTCAGCATATCACTGTGTCTAACTGGCTATACTAGGGTCTTACTGGTATAAAACTGAGATACTAGCTAGTTCAACCCTTATCAGCCCAGATAATAGAGTGAGAATTGAACACTCTGAGGGGAGTACTCAGCATATCACTGTGTCTAACTGGCTATACTAGGGTCTTACTGGTATAAAACTGAGATACTAGCTAGTTCAACCCTTATCAGCCCAGATAATAGAGTGAGAATTGAACACTCTGAGGGAGTACTCAGCATATCACTGTGTCTAAACTGGCTATACTAGGGTCTTACTGGTATAAAACTGAGATACTAGCTAGTTCAACCCTTATCAGCCCAGATAATAGAGTGAGAATTGAACACTCTGAGGGAGTACTCAGCATATCACTGTGTCTAACTGGCTATACTAGGGTCTTACTGGTATAAAACTGAGATACTAGCTAGTTCAACCCTTATCAGCCCAGATAATAGAGTGAGAATTGAACACTCTGAGGGAGTACTCAGCATATCACTGTTTCTAACTGGCTATACTAGGGTCTTACTGGTATAAAACTGAGATACTAGCTAGTTCAACCCTTATCAGCCCAGATAATAGAGTGAGAATTGAACACTCTGAGGGAGTACTCAGCATATCACTGTTTCTAACTGGCTATACTAGGGTCTTACTGGTATAAAACTGAGATACTAGCTAGTTCAACCCTTATCAGCCCAGATAATAGAGTGAGAATTGAACACTCTGAGGGAGTACTCAGCATATCACTGTGTCTAAATGGCTATACTAGTGTCTTACTGGTATAAAACTGAGATACTAGCTAGTTCAACCTTTATCAGCCCAGATAATAGAGTGAGAATCGAAGACGGGACGAGGACTCAACACATACAGCTACATCTCTGTGCCCATGTAGATACACTAAACTGTTCTGTACGATTTAATAAAATTATAAACTTTGCAATAAATGAAATGGACGACGGAATGTTAACAGAGTAGAATATTATAAAACAGAATGCGTTGCCGTTGTTGATGGGGTACATAACCATAAAATAAATCAATAATTATGCTTTTTACTTGTAACATCTTCCGACAACAAAGCCGTCTTTATCTGTTATTAAGTGTCTAAAGATGACAGCTTTGCTGTCAAATGTTTCACAAATCTTAAGTATAAATTATTCATTCCTTTGTTTGTCATTAAAAATTGACTGGATTTACAAGTTAAGTAATTGGTAAAAGCTCCATCTTCAAGATTAGAATAGCTATTAATGTTAGGCTTCTAAACTAGTACATTTAGTTTTCTGAACGGAGGTATTCAAATTGACGTTGCCTTCCTCTGGTTGTATGTCCATTCTTTAGATTGTTTCGAAATAAATGTTCTGGTTTCGAATGAATTGTAGTCGTAGATATTCGTTTCACTTAGCTTACAGTTTATAGTTAGATGTAAACACTCTCGTGAGATCTAGCTCTCATCTCTCCCAGTTTCAGGCCTTGAAACTGGCCTTTTGAAAAATACTGTGTACACGACAGTATTTTTCAAAAGTATAAATTAATGATCCACTTCCTGAAATTCTTGGCATGTTATAATATTTCAGGGCAACTAATTTTCAACTAGATCCATCTTCTTCAATTAATCATTTAGTAAATCTCAGTTCGGATTCAATTTCAGTGCTCATATGAAGTTCAATAGTGAAAGTATTAGTAATTCCTCATAACGATCCCACGTTTTTTTCCAATAATTTATTATATCATGACAATTATGTTTTAAACAATGCAAGTATAAATACATAACATAGAATTTCCAACAATGAATCGGACAAGATTATATTTTTCAATTCCGAAACACAAGCAGACTAAAACGTGGAACGAGAGAAATAATAATAACCATAAAGCTTACTGCAGGATGAGATAATTAAGACTGGACAGTACAAATAAAAGGTTGCTGTTTGGTTTTATGGCGCCACAGCACAGATTATGTTTTACACTTATTTTGTCTGTTTTTGCTGAAAGTTCCCATATTAAATACTATTACTTGTACAAAATTATTTAACAGTACATCCATGTATCCTGGTGATATTTGGAACTGTTTGCAGAGATTATTTGTATTTAATATACAAAATACATGTTTACGAAGTACCTACCATTTCAAATGTGGAACTGTGTGTGTGTGTGTGTGTGTGTGTGTGTGTGTGTGTGTGTGTGTGTGTGTGTGTGTGTGTGTGTGTGTGTGTGTGTGTGTGTGTGTGTGTGTGTGTGTGTGTGTGTGTGTGTGTGTGTGTGTGTGTGTGTGTGTGTGTGTGGTGTGTGTGTGTGTGTGTGTGTGTGTGTGTTGTGTGTGTGTGTGTGTGTGTGTGTGTGTGTGTGTGTGTGTGTGTGTGTGTGTGTGTGTGTGTGTGTGGTGTGTGTGTGTGTGTGTGTGTGTGTGTGTGTGTGGTGTGTGTGTGTGTGTGTGTGTGTGTGTGTGTGTGTGTGTGTGTGTGTGTGTGTGTGTGTGTGTGTGTGTGTGTGTGTGTGTGTGTGTGTGGTGTGTGTGTGTGTGTGTGTGTGTGTGTGTGTGTGCGTGCGTGCGTGCGTGCGTGCGTGCGTGCGTGCGTGCGTGCGTGCGTGCGTGCGTGCGTGCGTGCGTGCGTGCGTGCGTGCGTGCGTGCGTGCGTGCGTGCGTGCGTGCGTGCGTGCGTGCGTGCGTGCGTGTGTGTGTGTGTGTGTGGTGTGTGTGTGTGTGTGTGTGTGTGTGTGTGTGTGTGTGCGTGCGTGCGTGCGTGCGTGCGTGCGTGCGTGTGTGTGTGTGTGTGTGTGTGTGTGTGTGTGTGTGTGTGTGTGTGTGTGAAGAATAACTAAATGTTCAACAATAGCCTATTATCATAAGCACTCATATCGAAAACAGTTATTTCTTTTATTCCAAATGGAATTATAGGTATTAAATGTATATATATTCATTAAATTTGTACACGTGGCAATAGCCTTATTTAATTTCAATAAACGATGAATCACACAAAATACTTGCTCCGGGACTCGAACCCGGATCTCTCACATGCCGGGTGAGTGTGCTACCTCTACACCACAGAGCCCTTACTTTTTAAAATTCAATTATTTTGTATTTGGCCGTTTCTTTAATATATATGTTTAAATAACCAAACTAACATAATTATGATAAGAAGACCAAATACCATTCAAATGACTTTTATTTACATGCATTAAATTTTTATACGTGGTAATAGCCTAATTAAATTTCATTAATCAATGAATAACAAAAATAACTTGCTCCACCGGGACATTTTAAAATTTTTTATTTCAAACCCTTACAATTCCTGTTGGAATGGTACAACTGTTGTTTTTTTTCTTGAATTTAGAGCAAGTATCGAAAAACATGTAAAAACATATTACGGATATTTATTAAATCATCTTATAATTGAATAAATGAATTTAGATCAATGTAGTTCGTATTTACTTTCACGACTTCAGAGCTTTCTTTAAAATCTGCAACGAAAAGGTAAATAATTTGTTTATGACTATTCGGCCCATATTGAAGCTAATACAATAGCTGTGGACAGCAGGCAGGATGTTTGGTACAATTCAGTCCACGTATTGTCCTCATACAATAAAAGATAAGTTGATTGTACATTGGAACGTTTGAGGGCGGAATTATTGGTCTGATTCGGATAGGAACTCGACATATGGATGCCATTGTATGTACTGCTGTATCGTTTATTGATTTCTGTTATTTGTCATTATATTTAACCATGCATTGTCTGTTTTGTATGTAACTTTCCACTTCAGTCATTTAACAGAAATTTGAAACAATTTAAACGAAAAAGGATTGCAATAAATTGCCAAATACAAAAGTTTAAACGTTAAGAGACTGTTGCTACAACACTAGCATAATGATTGTTCCGATATTGTTTAGTTTTCTGGCCTAATTACCAGCACTTCCGGTACAGGTAATGATATTTGTTTAGAGTAAACCGTCCGTAAACTTAGGAGTTCTATATAGTTTTTTTACCCGTAAGTATTTAATTTCCACCACTGACAATTTTAAAATCTACTCTAAATAGTAAACAAAGGTTTTAATGACTAATTTTGCTTAATTTTGTTTTTTAACAATCTGTGTAATTTAATAATACAATCCAAGTGTTGACTCTCATTCCCATCTCGCCTTTAGGCTAGCGTAAATAACATTTCTCAGCCATTCATTTCTTGGTATCTGTTATAGGGAAGTAAGTTTTGGACTACGTGTTTATCCCATCCCCAGCGAAGAGATAAGGATGCAACTTTCTAACCGAGATTTCAAGGGTTCAATTTCCGGAGAGATCAAAAAAGTTTGTATATTGTTTTTGATAATATCTTTTTTAACTTTCAGTTCCATTAATTCAAAGTACGAATTTTTGAACAATTTTTATATCAGGGATACCAAGACTACAAAGTGCTATGTCTGGTTTACCCAGCAGCTACCCAGTGTAATCTAGATGATGAGGTTTCTCATTGTCTCATAATTGCATAATTGAATGTACTGCGATGTTTTGGACGTGATCAAAAGGATAGCAGAGCAACTGAGTTTTCTACACAGACTTAGACATAAGTTTGTGACAGTGTCAGATTTCAGACTCGCACTGAGCGAAAGGTATATTGAAGCAAAACTCAACATTCGTATTTAACCAACCCTCTTCACCATAGCTATGCAATTAAAAATTGCATCAGAATATAAATAAAACCTTTAAATATGTACAAATTGATTTATTTTTTATCTTAAGTCGAATTTAATCTTCATATAGAGTAGAGTAAATTCTCTATCTCGTTTGTATTAGAGTAGTTGCATCCCCTATGAATTAAGAATTATTGTTGTTTGCAAAGTCATTAGTTACAAATTCCCACTAATATCACTAATTAGATTATCTTCAAAGATTACATAGTAATAGCCTAAAGTCAAATGGGGTCACAAAACAATCGGACAGTTGGTTATTATCAAATTTTATTGGTAAGTTTTCAAAAGTTATAGAAGATAAGTCGGTTAAGGTGTGTTACATAGGTTAGTGTAATAGCAAAAGAAGTAATAGCATCTATATCACATTTTGCATCTTTTCCGAATCCAAAGCCCAACAAAAAGTGAGCTCCTATTTTGTTTATATATCTATTCTTCCACCTCACGCCTACCAATAAGCAGAGCTAGACAAAACTCGATTATCGACGATCTAACTTTTGTTAGTCCAATATTTTGTGACGATAAATATAAAGACTTGGCCTTAAGAATTAAGAATACTCCCCAAAGTATTGATAAATCGTGCTAGAAGAAAACGAGAAACTGTACGTAAACATTTCACAAGCCACATGACAACGAGTTTTGATTGAGATGAAAAATAAATGTAACATATTATGGCAATAAAATATACTGTAAGCCTAGGGAAAACAGTACTAATAGTTTTTTTTTCTAATTACGATGATTGTGCGAAATTGTCTAAACTGAATCCAAACCGGTTAACAAAGGACACGTTTTAACGTTATAATAACAACGTCGGTAAACCAGACCAATGACAATCAAGAGTACAATGATGCTCTAATGAAAGTTTACTGACTGCGAGTAGTGCCTGTGGGAGCAATGCATGTTTACAGCATTGTTACATGCTAATTTCATCAACCTACTGGTACACTTTATATGGACATTTGTTACAATGCGGAGACTCAACAAAATGTACTTTTCTTTTTTTTATAGTGAATAAATATATTTTTTTTTAATACACTATTTAAAATCTGCTTTCTACCAAGTAAATGCCCTTTATTATTTATTAAAATAGAATTATTGAATGAGTAAAATAAACTAAAGCAACGAAATGTTATAGGACTTGAGAAAACGGAAAATTCATCGCACGGACGGACGGCAATTATTGAACCTTTGGGCCACAAAATAACTAGAGTTCATTCTGGACCAAGAAAAACCTATGTACCAGGTTTTAAATCTCTACACCTTTCTAAATCGGACAGACCGCCGAACGGACTACCTTTTGACCTCTAGATTATTACATCAATAGGGGGCTTCCTCGCAATAAGATAAATGTGTGTCCAAAATCTCAGGTCTCTAGGACCTCGCTATCAAGAATTAAAACATTTATGGACAGACCGACGTACGGACTATCTTTTGAGCTCTAGATAATTACAATACTAAGGGATTTCCTCGCTTTAAAAGGTACCTATGTACCAAATCTCAGGTCTCTAGCACCTTTTTATCAAGAATTAGAGCATTTATGGACAGACCGACGTACAGAGTATCTTTTGACTTCTAGATAATTACATCAATAGGGGATTTTCTCGCTTTAAGGGGAACCTATTTTCTAAATCTAAGGTCTCTAGGAACTTTCTATCAAGAGGTAACGCACTTATGGACAGAGCGGTGGACATTGAACAACGACATGACTTCACGTAGGTGAGCATTTAATAATGAATAACAAGGACATTTTTTTATTTTAATCATTCTAATAATCGATTTCAGTGACCTGCTAACATGGTATTACATTACTAACATTTCATACTGTCACGATAATGGCACATGGGATTGGAACATTTGATACTAGCTCGGTGTAATTCACTTTGTGAAGCAACCCTAACTCGTTCTGTTTGTTGGGTTCTCCGTATTCAGTACGCTGCAAATTTCATTAAATATTAAACACTGTTAGATAATGTCGTTTAGGAATTAATTAAACTTCTAGGACACTTTATTATAGAAATTATGAATTATTTTTATCCTAGATTTTCCTATAATTCTATTTCATCACGTTAAAATCGCGTTCTTAAATAAGCGTAACAATAATGTTTGAAACTCTGAATAATGCAATAAACAGTTACAATAATGTCAGCCGCAATTGTGTCAGTTTGAATTGAAGTAACCAATTCAATACCGGTTCCGCGAATTTCCCATCTGATAACGTGTGTTGCAAAGTTGCCCTTTTAACGTATAGATATTCAAATCAGAAGAGTTTAAAACCCTGGTTGCGCAATGAATCAGCTGCTGCTATCTTTGTCCCATTCCCGTTACTGCGACGTCCATGGCCTGCATACTGAGTGTCCGTCATTATCTTTTATTTGGCATGGACGGGACGTGCGTTGACCTTATCTTCTTTCACAATGCAACCCCTCATGACTAACAATTTCACAAAAATACTGCGGAAAATAATTCCCGGACCGTAACTAAATTCAAGAGTAACATTTACTATCACAAATGAACGTAAATTTAATCATACATTTTTATGTACAACTAGCTATTTCCCGCGGCTTTGCACGCTGCTCGTAATCTTTGCCCGTGTATGAGCATTTCTAGTTCAAGTGAATTATATTTCCAACGCCGATGTAGAGATTGCATTGATGTAACGATCAAGAAATCCGTCAAAAGTGTGTTTTACTCATACATTAACTTTATTATAAAGTGGTCTAACATTCAAGCTTTAAGTTCGACCATAAATTTATTTTAAAGACAAATATGCATCACAAATTATCGCCTTCAAATAGTGTTTGGGTGTTTAATATACGTAACTGTTGCGTAATTGCAGTTTATAATGTGCAGGCACTTTGAAAACTTTTTTCTTTTGCAGCGCCACCTGGTGGTGAGTTACGTCAATGGGCATATTTTAAAAACCTTCCCCGTAGGAAAATACATATACGTTCAAATTTTCATAATGATTGGTCTCATAGTTCACGATTCCATAAAGGACAAACATCCATTTATATATATATAAATAATTTATTTGAGTACGTGTACGTTATCTAATATTAACAAAAATATATGGGTAATACTGTTCTTCTGGTAAAATTAAAATGGGAGCTATTCATCTTACTTAATGAATAAAAAAGTGAAAAAATATATGAAATTAATTTTTAAAAAGCAGTTCAAAGCGGAAATTTACTTCCTGGTATGCATGCAGCTTTTACGAGTAAATAATATTAAATCATATTTTTTTGAAGTTGAAATAGCTTACATTAATTAATTTCAAATTGTATCATAGATTTTCTTTTGTATATATTAAGAATACCTAGCATAGAAAACTGTATTTTTAGTAAATATTTATTTAATTTATAGTAAATTATTGTAATTTTTACAAAATGTATGAATATATATTCCCCCAATAAATAATTAAATAAGAATTGAAAGAGTGTTTATTGTAACATATAAACTTAATAATTGAGCAATACTAGGCTTTAAAATGTCAAAAACACCTATAAATGTGCAAAGTATTTAATTTTATAGGTAAAATTACTGTATGCTTATTATATTTTTTATATATGCCTATAATTATAATTAAATTATTCATCTGTGAAATAACAGTGTCTTCAACCTTCGTTATTTTATTTGCTTTAAAAAAATACTGCATTATTTTTTATAATAATTAGTTTTCATAATAATTGAAGAAATAACTTCTCTCGTTTGTATATTATTAAAAAACAAATTTTTAGATTTGTAATAAAACTATATAAATACTTTTATTATAGCTATTGTTCTTTTAATAACTGTGTTTATTCTTAATACTTTAGTATTTTATATTTGACCACGTTTAGTAAATATTGGTACAAGGACAAAGGAGTCTTTATGAATATATATTCACATGAATTATCATGTCACACTCTCTGCCATTCAGACAATAGACCGCCACAACTCGCACAGCTGATAATACTGCGAGTAATCACCGGCCGTACTCTGTAAACAATAGTCGGCTTCCAATTCGATAACTGTCAGAAATTTATAATCCTGCAAAGCATGAACAAAGTTTGTTTTACAGAGATATATTTTTACAGAGAATTTACAGAGCTGGCAGCTAAATCACAGAGCTATGGGTGATAAAGTGATTTAAACATAGGATATATTGCAATCGGCACAGTACACGAATGATACTTGCATTGTATTCTTAATCTTGGAGAAGACTAGTATTAATAAAGGGTGTATAAAAAGTAAGGACCCCTCCCTTTATTGTCTTCCTGAAGTTATATAAGGAGATATTTTTTGGGTAATGGTGAAATGCGAAAAAGAAGTTTCATTTGATAATTTGGAAAGAGAAAAGAGATAGTAATCTCTAGTTTGCATCATTGTTTAAGTTGGTTTAATACTCTTCAAAATGAGGGCTCACTTGAAAGGGAATTTTTTGGGGCCACAACAAAAGGATCAAAATCATGGCTGCTACTGTTACATTTCTCGGTAGGTTTCTACAAAACTTTTTTAAATATAGTAGATAATTATACCAAAATATCAGAAAATTCTCATAAAAAGTCAGAAAATGTATGAACCTGATAAGCCAAAAGTTATGAAATGGGGTATTTAATTGATTTTATAAAATATTTTAATAATCAAATGTTCGCTAAATTCGTATATACACAACCAAGTAAGGAATTACCATGGTCTCTTATTTAATATTTGACTTGAGGTACGTATTCTTATTTTTTATTTTTCAAGAGAGAAAACTATATGTTTTGTGTATATAAATTGCAAGAATAAAATAAAAATAAATAATAATAACCAAAAACAATCTAGAACTTCATGAAAGCAGTAAATACCTATTTGACCTGCAGATAATGGTCAAATTTGTTCGTTACATAGTAGTAAACTTAAAGCTTTGTCCATTTTAAGGCGCATAGTTAAATTATGTATGACCAATGAAAGAATAGAATTTGTATAAATGTTTAGATGTTCGTTTCTGTTTTTTGAAGAACTTAAATTTTAAACAAAACGTATTTTAAATGTATATTTCCAATAAAACTAAAACAATGATAAATTATAAAGAGGGGAGAGTTGAGAAACGATATGGTAGAAAACTATCCTCTACAACTCACTCGCGGTCGAGACCCTCCACTTGATAACCTATAGGGAACAAAAATTCTATTGAAATAAACTTGAATATACCATCAAAAGAAACCATGATAGCCCGTGGTTAACAAGAACTTTATTTGCCTCAAAAAGAGAGTAAACTTATATTCATTTTCAATTAAAGGGAGCTAAAACTTTTCGAATAAATAAAGATATAGTGGTAATTGTGAAGGGATTATGATAAAACCAAAATTGAGATGAACAGGTATATTATTGGTTTTAAGAAAGAATCACAGCATAATAATTATACCGTAATACAATAATGCGCATTAGTTTGTACGTTATGCAGTTATATAAAATTTTATAATATTAAGACAAAAAAGAATGTGCAATCGATATTAGTCTGAAGCTATCGAGATTAAAACTTCTATGTTTTTGAATATGAATAGCTTTAATAATCTTAAAGTCTGTTATGAAAGCAACCTGAGTTGTCGAGTCGAACTAGAAAGATAAGGTAAACGGTAACTCAAAATTTTAATATTTGATGAGTAAAGGAGACAAGTATATAATAAGTTGTAATACTCTTGTTAGGAAGGATGAAGGCATCCAAATGTTCAAATAACTGAATTTTGAGAATGAAAGTTTAATTCAATACACTAAAGGGTAATGGAAACTTTGTAAAATTAGATTAAACAACCGTAAGACTGGCCTGTTTATTGAAAGGACAGGAATTATTTTAATACAATAGAGTTGCTGTCGATAAACTAATTAAATAAAATTTCAGGAGATTTGAGAGTTGATAAATTAGTTATATCAAACATTTTTAAAATTATCAATACCATACCTTTCGATGTCATACTAAAGGGGATACCTATAATAGTTTATCTTAGATTGAATTAAATGCTCCAAAGAAAATCTATGGATTTTCGTTGATTTATAATCGTTTAACCTGGTAAAGTTATTTACCAATTGCTTACATGTTTTTGTATCGTACTTAATGTATGAAAACCCTAGATTATATAAAAAAGTAACAAAATATCGTGATTTGTAAATAATTATCTAGAATTTAGTATTTTCTATGTTAATATTAGTTTATCTCGCCGTGGGTCTAACGCGTTTGCGCGCGAAACATGCGTTGTTTCAAATATTAAAAACCTATGTAATAAATATTATTTGTAAAATACATTACAATTCTTAAAGAAAAGATATATAAAGTAAGTTCAGTAAAATATAGTATAACATATTAAGTATAATTCTGGAAGCTCTTTTTTACCTATAAATTTAAGATAAAGGATAGGGAATGTCACTTGTAATAAGTAGCCACTGCATTTTTTTCTTTTATTAGTTCAATTTATTGTATCATATAAACAATTCTAAGAAACTTCATTTTTTTAGTAGAGTAGGGAAACTTCAAGTTGGTAACTGTAACCTTAACTTTTATTTTAGGTCTTGTCATTTTGTCATTACGTAACAGTGATTTAAGTACTGTATTTTTCTTTTATTAGTTTAATTTTCTGTATCGAATAAAGAGTGTTTAAAAACAAATATCTGGTATATTATTATAAATATCCATTATCATCAAAGTAGTGATACCTCGTATGAATAGTAGCCTACTATGGGTAGTGATTTCTAGTATGTACACGTATGTAAATGAGTTTTAAGTAATGATACCTCGTAAGTGTTATAAAATTTAAGCCAAAGTGAATTATAATCTAAACTTTTTATCCATCACAATTATTATTGACAGTAAATAAAAAATACTTAATTTAAGTAAAAACAAAATTTATTTAATTAGTTTTTTCTATCTCCTGAAAAGTTGCTAGTTTGGACATACCAGTTATCACATGTTAAGGAGCAAATACAACAATTTTCCAGAGAACCTAAAAGTCCCTTAAATATAAAGTAGTTTTTTATGTAATTGGGTGGTGACTAATAACTTGACTTAAGCTTTATAAATTATGAAAGGTATGAATAATAATAATATACTCTCCGACCACTTGCAATTTTTTGTATTGCAGCATTATTAAAAACGCAATCCTTGTCCCAAAACTTAACTGGGAGGCATGAATTATTCCCAGATTTTTCGATAGGGATAACCCCTCCGTTAGGTCATCCTAGATACGCCTACGACATGAGTAGAAATTTAGCATATCTTAATTCAAATATTAAAAGTTTTAAGACCTGTTCCACTTCGATTTACTGGGCCTGCACTTGTGACATGAATATCAAATGGACTTTTAAATTAGTTTTCAAACATACATCAAACGCTGGTGTAAATAATTAAACTGAATTTCATTACAAATAATCGCAATATAGGTTATTAGATTTAATTAAATGTGTGCTTTTTTGAAATTGTCTTAAAATATAATGAGCCTTGTTTAAATAAGTGTGTACCTATCGCATAAATTGGTTGAAATTATCGTTGAAGGTAAAGTCACGTTAAGTGAGTAATAGCATACTTACAGTTGCAGAAGATTATTTTCAAATATTTGCTTTAATTAGCAAATTCTAATGTCATTAAATTTTAAAAAGTTGTTTGGTAAAGTTGTATTTAAGCTTGTTACAAAGTTTCCCATTCCAGTTCTTTTGAACACTCAAGACGTAGCTATTTAATTTAATTGGTTAGTCAATTTACAGGATTTATTTAAGTGTAAATTCAATGAGTGACTAAACAAACTTTGCAAGTTCTCAATTATATACTTTACGTCTTAAAATAGTTTTTAATTGAACCGTTAATGGCAATAAAGAATAGATGTACTTGGTCGATGGTATTTTAGTTATTAAATTCAAGTTCATACACTAAACTTTGGGGATTATTAAAGTCAAGAAAATCGTTAGTATTTCATTTTTATGCTATAAACACATAATGAGTTAAATTGTGCTAAAACAATTGTCAAAACTGTATTAATTAATCAGCATGATTATAATTAATTTGAAAAAAACAACTTTATCAAACAACACATCTTTTTTAAATAATGCAAAAAGCAATAGTTTACTTTTTGTGAATAATAATTTAAATTACTAGACACCGTTTCGTTTAGTGAATAAACAATATTATATTGCCGTTCTTAACTGAAAAAGCTTTAAAAGATTATAATTTTTAAAGTTTTTTAATAGGTAAAGTTTATGTAAAATTTCAGTTTCTAGCCACCACGTTGGACTATTTCTGAGGCTCATTTTTAGTGGTTTATATTTCGGAAAAAAAGCAAAGGTTCTGAAATGCAAGATGGTTAAACGGTTTCCTGTATAACTTCACATACGTAACAGGATTAAAAACACTATAATGCAAAAAAAACAGATTGATATATAAAAAAACTAAACACTCTAAAACATTTCAATATTAAATTTTTTTATTTAAATAAAGTAATATTTGTAAATAACTACTCTCATTCATTCTAAATTAGTTTAACATGAAGTATGACCAAAATATAAAAATCTAATTTTTGCATATCACCTTTAAGTAGTACATTATGACCAGGTCATTATAATACATATCGTAGTATTGTTGAGCAATACCTATTACTCATTTTAAAGCAATTACAATGAACAATTATGTCCCATGCTACATGTACGGACATGTAGACATATTTTGGGACTTGAACGAAAAACTTCAATAATGTAGTATTTGGTAAATACAAATTTCATTCCCGCCTGATGTTAAGTAAACGTGTGAATTTCACATGTATTTCTCAGAAGCGTACTACATTTTATTTTATTCTACAATTTCCTGGATTCACAATCCACAATATTCGTGGATTCAACAAAAAAGTCCATCCGAATGCTGAGCTTTGCTGACATGATTGGTTGTTGGTCAACAGTTGTGTCATTTTCCAGGCGGCCACATTATTGGTGGCTTAGCTAGCACATTTTCTCCATACACGGTCACAAAAATAGTTTCTATATTGTTAGAAAAAGGTTTGGTTTTTACTCCAAAACGAGTCATAATTAAATGGAGACAACCCAAAATATGTGTAACAGTTTGATTTATTGACTTGTACATCAAAATATGATTTAGTGCAAGTTATGGATTTCATATAGAAATCTTAATTTTGGGTTTTCACAGCGCAAAATAATATTTTATAGAACCGCTTCTGAGCTGTAATCCTTTGATATTCTAAAATGAAATTATTTAATGATAACATAAATTGTATATTAACCACTCTTATACAATATTAAATATCTACAGGACTTTGACAGGTTTTGTAAGCAATTATTATAATAATACCAAGCTTTAAACTTTCTAATAGAAATTAAATTGAGAGACCTCTTATTGATTTCCGGATAAAACAATTAATCTTTGCCTGCCGCATAATTCATAGTGTCAATTGATTATCATAATAATTAGTTTATTTATACTGATCTTAAATTATTATTTAAAACCACATGACCTATAAATATGATTCGTTACAAAAATTTAATCTCTCTTTGAACTACAAAAAATTTACTATGGTAAATTTTCCTTGGAAAAAAGATATTTCTGGGTTATAATTCTGTTTTGGAAAACTTTTAGGCATGCCTAATCTCGATATAAAATTAGTATTGAGTATATACTATGTATAGTAGTATTACTATGCTACTAAGACAATCATACTTTGTTACATAAGCAGAATCAACTCACAAGTATTTTGAGGTTCAAAGTAATAACGAAATAATCGTCTTAAAGCAATTAAACATCACATTTGACCAAGATATTACTAAAATGAATCAACATCTTCAAAAAGCTATAACAAGTGTCAGACATTTTCGCCTTATAGATTAAAAGCTAACGTGTTAAAGGAAGCTAGTTTAAAACTTTAGGTTATGTCTATTACTGTACCAAAAAATTAACATAATCACTGTAAGGTGGTAAGCTTTTATTACCACCTTAAAATAGGAGGTTCAATTTTTAGCACTCCTAAAAAATCCAAAATACATGATAGATACGAAGATACTAATACATGCATTGCACAGATTGGAGATTCCGAATTCAATTAAATACGTTTCTGATTGATCGTTGCAGAGCCTATTACTCGAGGGGTTGGAAACATTTAGTTTTGCCTGTTTTTTTCATTCCGAGCGATATATCAGGAACAAAATTTTATTGTGAAGCTTCGTTTGTATACATGCAACATAGAATTCGATGGTGTATGTTACACCATTGTAAAAGAAACAGGATTTCTTCGGACATTTGCCATCGTTCAGTGAAACAAGAAATCAGTAACACTACGTTTCGAGATCTGCAATCTGATCTCTTCTTCAGGTAAAGAACTAACCTAATACATAATTACAAACTAGGTTAAAATAAACAAATCTTACCAAAGCGTTGTGGCACGCCTAGGTCAGGAATCACAACCACCATGTTGTTTGTTAACTTTACTGACTCTATAACCATGCACTTAATAAAAAACTATACAAAACACTAATCATTATAACTGAACTACGGAATACAGGTCACAATACGTCTTCATTCGTCTACTGACCACCTACGACGAATTCCTGACCTGATAGATTCCTACCTAGATTCCTGACCTAGGCGTGCCACAAGGCTTTGGTAAGATTTGTTTATTTTAACCTAGTTTGTAAATGTATTAGGTTAGTTCTTTACCTGAAGAAGAGATCAGATTGCAGATCTCGAAACGTAGTTTTACTGATTTCTTGTTTCACTGAACGATGGCAAATGTCCGGAAAAATCCTGTTTCCTTTAAAATCCTTCCATCGTCAAAAATAACCTTCAAAAAAAGGACACCATTGTATTTAGTTATTGATGAGCGTTATTGAACTTTTATACTGGCTAACCATGATTGCAACAAGAAAATCTCAGAATAATCATTGTTAAGCAAACTGTGTACAGTTATAACAGACGTTTTAGATTGTAACACATCTAGTCTAATGAAATAAGCAACACAGCGAAAGTTTGCATGCAATCTCAGCGAAGCCTGTCACGCTACAAGTGATGTGGGGTACACTTCTGTTGCAATATATGTTTATCAGATATATAAATATGTCATTTCTTTATTGCTAGTGGCAGAGCCAATATTTCCATGAAATATAATTATAATATTAACGATGCTAGTTGAAAATAGATATAGTTGAAAAGTAATAAATAAAATATACTAGCAAGATTTATTACAGTAGTTATAAAATAACTGCATCTTGAGTACGAATATGAACAACAACAAGAATTGTTTATGACTTAATACAACAACATTAAATATATTAATCATATTATGATTGTAATATAACTAAAAATAAAGATGCATAACGATAACATACAAAGTAGATAGTAATTTTGGTGTAGACTAGGAAGTGTCAGATTAAATTTTAGAAATGTATATAATTACAGTCTAAATTGCGTTCCATTATATATTTTATTTATTTCATACGAATGTTTCATCCAAACATGATTCAACACAGTAGACAGATTAATTCTGTATTTAAAAAAAGAAGTGTTCCTATATAAAAATTCTAAAATCCACCAAACTAATTGAAAATGTAAAAGGTCGCCAAAACAAGCCAACTCTATGCATAAATAAAACTGTGGTGACCGAGCTTTAAACAAGTTATTCTAATCCGGTGAAAGATGGGATCTCTGGAAGTAACAAATAACGCAAAACGGCGGTGATACATTGCAATCCGTACAATTTCCATAATTCCGCGTGACAGCCGCGTCATATTTCACCGTTATTTAGCGTGCCCGCTTTGGTATCTAAAGGTGTTACAAGTATTGTTTGTAGCTCCCTTGTTTTTATGGTAATCTATACTAATCGTACCTTATTGTAGATAGATTAGCTGAGCGTTAGCGAAGCCTATTACTCGAGAAGCTGGAAAGATTTAGTTTCTGTCTGTATATCTATATGTCTGTCCGCTTGATATCTCGAAAATTACTGAACTATAGACTGAAATCGTGCATGAAACTTCTACATGGAAAATGAGTTTAGTGATGGTAAATATCACTACAGGAGAATTTTCTATGCGTTAGCAAATATCTTTACATTGGCCTTATGGGTAATAATATGGCACTGGGAAAATAGCATAATAAATATTTTTTTTAAGAAACTGAGTGCAATCATATGAAATTTTAACAAGTGAGATAAAATTCATAGAGTAAGAAGAAAATTTAATACACTAGAGTTAATAGTAAAATTCGGTGTCAATATATTCAACGCCTTCAGCACTCTATTAATAGATTTTATCGTGTAAAATATCAACACGATAGTCTACTTATCCATTTTATTTTGTGCTAAATTTTTGAGTACACTTTTATTATTTAAACACTGATATGAAAACCAAATTTATAAACAAAAATGTGAATTTATCATGTGCCAAGATATCTCAAGAAATATTTAATTTGTAAACTTATAGTCTTCCATGAATTTTAATTTCTCAATGTACAAGTCCTGTGATGGTGCATTCCCCACGATCGCTGAGCTGAAATCTATCACACTATTCGTCTAGTGGCGACTTCTACTACATTTTATTGATTTTTCTTCTGTCGAATTCATCAATTGTTTATGTGTCTGAGAATCGGTTTAAGTGTGTCAAGGTATTTCTATCGTTTGAATAGTTAACCCTTTTGATCCTCTCCTATTTTGACCCCATCAAATTAAGTGTGATTGACGATCAATTTTTTTCATAGAGGAATCAGTTTCAAGAAAAGTTGTATGTACACAATTAGCACAACCTGGCTCATGGCTTCTAGCATATAATATGCTATAATAGCATATAATAGCATGAAGGATGTTTTGTAGGAATTTTATATGACTCAAACGAGAGTGTAACTTTATTAAGACTACACATAGGCAAACAATATTATTATCTAGTTTTGTAAATAAATTACTGTATTTTTTGTAATTTACTTACTCTTATCGCAACGATGAGCATACTGCTAATAATAATAGTTCCTTTCAACTACGAACAGGAATTATATTTATTTTTAATTGTTGGTTAAACAATGAGGAGCGAAGATAGAATATTTTTTCTATGTTAATTTGTTTTTTTATCAACAATTAAACTAAATAACCAAGACCCATTTCTGTATCAATATGTGACGTATTTTAAATATCTTTATATTATTGACAAAATATTATTATATAGTTTTTAAATGTATTACTTATTATTGTTTGTAATGTATACAATCTTTTGGGAACAATGAGCACACGCCTAACAATAATAGTTCCATCGAACTACAAACAGGATTAATTTTCTTCATACGTGCTGTCAACAATGAAACTGGTGTACTGGTATGTCACGTATTATAATTACGTTTATATTAGTGACAGTATATTCATTATCCAACCAAACATATTCTGTGATACTCTTCCTTTAAATGGAAAGGCAATCGTTCTAGTGTTTTGGGTATGATTTTAAAACTGAACTAGCCAAAACTTGGTATTATTTATGGTTCAAATTATGTATTTTTGATTGACATCTTTTATTATTTTAAGTAAATTTTAAATTCGGTTATGAAATAAAAACGTGCATTACAATTTAATAATTATTCTATAAACGGTTTTCGGCCCTTGCAGCTGACATAATTTACTATTGCTTATATTTAATCGTCCATCGGTATTTAAAACGCACGCTTCCCAAATAGTTCCATGTTAAACCTTGTTAAACGTGAGTACCTACAACGCATTTTAACATGAAAATGGTATTGTACAAGATATTTCTTATTTAAATTCCATATGATATCATTTTAGTCTCGTTAAAATATAATAACTGAATATTATTCTTTTTATTTAACGATAATTTTAATATATGCAAGACTGATATGATTAGTTTTTATCATAATTAATACAAAGGCAAATCAAATTGATCTACTGTAATGTAGTTAATCGATAGTTAATAAATATATAGTCATATTAATGAGTCTATTTAACAAAAGATAAAATTTGCTACGCTATTCTAAATTTATTGCCACATTTGGTAATGTTACTATTCTAGTTTGGCGTGGAGTTCAGGTCATTATTTTTATTTTAATACTACCTATACTACTATTAAATTCAATTGAGTTCCAACTTGCATTTTTTACTATTCAAATATCATGAAAATTTTCTAAAGAATGTTTTGTATAAGTATTATTAGTGCAATTTTCCAGACAAATTTTATAATCTGAGTTGACTTATATGATATAAAATTAAAAAATAAATAGCACATATCAGCTATGTAAGGAAGTTTTGAATTAAATAATCCAGTTTTTATATTTGTTAAATCGTCGTGTGGAATAAGTCTTTATAACTGGTCAATAATTTGTAATGAAGAGTTTAACCTGAATAAAAAGATACCGTACACATTATTTATAAGGATGATACATAAAATAAGAAATAAGATCGGCAGGAGCAGTTTCCATTCCTCAAATTTGGAAAAAAAAGCTTTTGCTTTTTATATAAATAACAGTTCTCTGCACTTTTTGTGCTAATTTAGAATTTTAAATGATTATTTAAACTCCAGTCAGTTCTAAAGATTAAATAGTTTTAGACTGTGTGGGTATCTACAGAATATTTCATTATTTGTATGACTGTAACACCGGAGGCTGTGCTGGTGCACGACGAACAGTGTCGCGGTTTTAGTGACAGCTCGGCGTAGAGGAGCAATATATGTCACTAACTGGGGCTATTGGTGACAGCGTATCGTTTTTCACACTCTGTCCACAACTTGCTCTGAAGCAAGCAAATGTAACGAGAAATAGTGATGAGATCTTGGTTAGTCACTGATCAATAACATTATAAAGCTCTTTTATAAAATCTTGAAAATAGTGAAAGGTTTAGCTATATCGTCTCTAGAGAGTACGGGTACTTAAATGATATTTGTTAGAAGAGCTATTCAACCACTTATAGATGGGTTGTGGGTTTTGGGGCTGCAATTAAATAATTTGCGAAGATATAAAAGCAGAAAACATAAAAGAGGTTCTAGTCTATTTGATACCAATAAACAACGTTATTAGTAAAAAATACAGAAGTAAATTTATGTTTATGCCGTGTAAGAAAGATGCCGAACTATCATGGAAAATGCCTAACGGGAGATTGAGACGTGATCTTTAGTATGTCTGTATATTCTCTAGGTAGTTTGGTTTTGTCGACTCAAAACCGAGTTGGACCAAGACTGGGATAACCATTAATATATAACAAGAGATAAGTTTCAAACTGAACAATTCAGAACGAGAGCGTTAGTGCGCTTGCCACCTCAAGTTGGTATGAAACAAATAACAATTTAACACTCTTAAAGTATGAAATATATCGTTTAAGTTATTCCACACCATTTAAATCTCAAAGAAAATGAGACTAATCTTCCTGTGATCACATCTGGTTACTATGATCGAGGATACGGTCGTTGGGATTAATATCCTTAATAATTAGTAAAAAGTTAAGAAAACTCCCAGAGCTTATTTATAACAAATTACATAGTATTAATTCTGTTAGTAATTATACCATAAATTTAGTAAAAAGTATATAGATATGTAGCACAGTATTATGCTCGTGCATTTGCTAGTGTACTTTAAATAAAAAATATTGCGCTTTTTGATAAAAGAACGTTTCCGTTTGCTTCAAGACTGACGGGATATTCAGGATGGAAAATGTTGGTGGTAGTGGCTACGTCTTGTCGAGGTCACAACAAGAGGAATATCGGGATCTACATCTCAGTCACATCACATTGAAGAATGATTTAAACTCTGATACAGGATCTTCCTGTAAATGCAAAACTCAAACAGGTTCAAAATTTACGAAATTATGTGCAAAGCGGACGGTAACTGCTAGTAAAATATAAATATGAAACGGTATCATTTCAAATTTTCATAGACAACTCTTTAGTTCTAATAATTATGTGGTTATTTGGATTTTTAAAATATAATATTAGGCTAGTAAAGTTGCTGTTGGATAAAGAGTGGGACTGCAATACGATAAGGATATAAATGGATGAACGAGGTTGAAATACTCGCAGCGGCAAGTTGCAATAAAGTTTAGTCCAGAAGGAAGGTAACCGGCTGTGAACGGTAAGAAGGTCGAGTGGTAAGACAACACAATATTGCTACAGCTCAATTATTGCTGCACCAACAGTTATTGTATCGTCTCCGTTATTTTTGTACCGTTACCCTTTATCGAGCAATCATAGCGGTGCTGTATTTTCTAATTTATACAAGAGGATACAAAAACGTGCCGTCGTAAACTATTGCATCATTGAACTTGTACTGTGAATTTATCCTGGAAATTTATAACTTTGTAACTATATTTTAAACCTTTAATTAAATAGTTTACAGAACATAATTCATTTAACTTGTAGAAATTAATTACTTTTATGAGTTTTGTAAAGCTTTCAGGTAAAATAGCCAATTATAATTTTACTTTTAGTATAATTAAACTTATTTCAAAATTATACTTAAATTATGTTTAAAGTGTGCACTTAAATAAATATAATAAATAAATAAACCCTCCACAAACTTTTTGTATTTTTGGTTTTATATAGTATTTTATATACACGTATTTTGCCTTCAAACCGTTTTAAACGTTTAAACAAATGTTATTTATATAATTTGTAGAGATATAGTTGTAATTTTTATTAGTGTTCTCTATTTATTTTTTTTTATTCGGTTTGTATTGTGTTTTGGAATTAAATTTCAAATATTTGTAGGGGTTTTAATTAATTTAGATACATGTGCACTTCTTTAGATAAATGTACGTTTAGACTTTAAAGCCACTAGACAGTTACATTTTTTAAATTAACGTCACGCCAAGGGGATTTAATCATACAAAGATTAATAACAAATGAAACTAATGGTGATTTTAGTTGGTACCCACCACATTTTTAATAAAAGAAATAAAATGTAACTTACGCTTGTAGACAAATATTTGATGATACGTGACTAACCTGAAAAAATAATTACACAGTTAGATAATTATTGAAAACACACGTAAAACTATTATTATTATTTTATGTTTCTGAAATTGACTAAAATATAAGTTTTCATAAATTGTTAATAGTTAAATAATGGATTGTGAAATTGAACCCAACCAATGCCATAGAAATAAATATATATTAATACATTATACTTACAAATCATATATATAGTACTAATGCATTAACATAATTTTTAATCTAATTTGTCGAACATCAAACTGTGGAGGCGTTAAAACGAAAAGTGCGTTTCCAAATACCATCCAACAACATCAAAAACATTCTTTGTTTTAGTTTGTAATGTTAGAAAATTTGTTAAGGTGGCATTTTTTCCCCGAATATTTTCCCAGATTTTCCAGAAATATTAATTTAAATCTGCGTGACGACGACGTGGACTAAAATAAAATTAATGAAACAAGTTTTTCATATTGGAGACCTCATTTCTTAACTTACTTAACCGTTGTTCAGTCATATCAATGGAAAGTTACAGCTCGATTTAAGGATGTACATCTAGATTTAACTAATAACAGAAAAGGCTAAGTGCGGCCATCTTGTTTCTGTCACCTTCTATAGGCCACTGGTTAGTAGTCAGTGGTTGGTCGTTGCGGGAAGACGTACAGTATTATCCCCAGACCCACAGTATTATTATTTAATTCAGTTTATAATAAGTGTTTTCAGTTTAACTAAGTACATTTCTTAGAGATAGTGTACATAAAATGTGGCCGCATTTATATGGCTCGTGGATTATGCATCTTATGACGATTTTGTATCAATAAATTTAATAATATGAATCATGTATTAAGTTATATTGTCATCACGGTGTTACTGTTTTATCTATAAATAAGCAATGGAGAATGTGCAAAATAATTTTGAAACAGATTCTTATTATAGGATTATACGAAATATTTTATAGGCAAACGATGCTATGTACTACAATATTATAAGAGCCATTAAGTTTTAAATCTTGTTACATAGATCGCTCGACTAAATTGATGTGTTGATCATGCCGTAGCCTCACAAGCCCCGGGACATAATTAACCCTGAATCTTCCCTCCCCAAACCACGCCCTCCTTCACCATAACCACAAACCGCGACATGTCTCTCTACATGTTCAACTGAGAGTTGGTAACTCCGCACTGACGTTGGCGCTACCTGTTGTCGTTCCCATAGAACTTCTCGAGGTTATCTAATTACATTCTATGATCATAACACGTGCTTCTTGCAACTGCTATTCTCTTAATAAGGCTTAAAGTAGTAGTTGATCATATTGTATGTTTATTATTTATTTACATGAAATCAACGTTATTTGTTTCATCAAATGTGTGTAAAATTTAATCATTTAATTTTTATCCATCTAAGCCAACTCCCTGGCATAATATTTAGATGTTTCAATAGTGACAATATCGGGAGCTTAAAAGCATAAATATCATAATGATTTGATAGCAATTTTGGCTTTAACTACCCATGTTAAGATAGTAAATGGTGATTCAGATAGACGATTTTTTCCATGGTATTTTTATTTTATGGCAGGAAACCCCAATGACTATTACATCCTGTAGTCAAATTCTCTGGCAGATCCTTCTAACCACTTTATAGATTTGATTGTTTTGGATGTTTGTGAAGTTTATGAGTATTCTCTGAGAACTATACATGGTAAAATAAGCCACCTACGGAACCCATAGCTTCGACTCAGTGTCAAAGTTCGAAGTTTCAAAATAAAAGGTCATAGTATAGTAACAGACAAATGTAAATGCGTGTAGGTGAAATGTTTTACGTTGTGTGAGAAATGTGGAGGATTCAATTTGTTACAAGGTAATAACATAGATTGAAAAATTATTTTGGCATAACAATGTAATATACGAAATATTGCATAAATATATATAATATATATATTATTATATATATATATATATATATATATTTATATATAAATATATATATAATATATATATATATATATATATATATATATATATATATATATATATATACGTTTATCATATTATTATGTCAAACTAATTTTTCAATCTATGGTATTACCTTTTAACAAATTGAACCCTCCACAATTCTCATGCAACGAAATAATTAAACAATTAAGTAAAGAAGATTTTAATTGTTTTAAAACTATTACGCATATTTAAATTACACTTTCCAAGAGACTTTACTTATTGCTATTATTGAATTGCAGGTTTATTGTATGCCATAGATTTTAAGTTTTTCCTTTAAGGCACAAGTTGTACTAAGACAGTACAAATAAAACCCATACTGTTTCTTCATTTCGGTTTGATTAGTTACGTTTAAAATAGTTTTCTGAATATTTATTTTAAATTGAAACTATTTAAATATTTGAAATGTATTAGAATTAAAAAAAACTAACTAATAAAATATATGTCTGACATAAAACCGAAACTGTTTTATTATCTTGTACGGTTACAAATTTGTATTAATTTTTTATTTTACTTATAGGCATATAGTATTTATATAATTTTCTTATCTCACGAATAAAAATATGAGACAGTTAAATATAACTAAGTCACACAGCCCACCGCTAGAAAAGGTCCGAGGTATTCCCCCGGACATTGGGTACTCTAATAAGGCCATCCCCGACAGTGCCGATCAATCTTCAGGCAACCTCTCTCGGAAATAAGAAGATAGGGAAAAGGTATAATGAGGAGTTGGTTAATAGAGGTTTAAAAGAGATAGAAGAGAGAAATGAAAAAAGGAAATAAGAAAACCGCTGGAGATTACAGTGTCGGAAACACAAGAGGTTAGCTAAGGGTGGCCAGTAAAGTACAAAGATGTGAGGTCTTATTTGGAAATAAAACAAAATAAAATCCCGGGGAAGGAGCATCTGACAAGTAAGAAGAAGGAACGACATACTCAGCTGGGGTAACTCCGAGGTCGTTGTCCACATACTAAAAAAAATATGAGCCCCTTGGGGAAGACTTAGAGGAATAATTATGCCTGTTTTTGACTTACAACTTGTTACATTGACTTTTTACTACAAGCATAAGTTTGACTTTATTGAATTATCGCACTTTCAATAGTAAAAACTAATATTTAGAGTATGATTAAATTATGACACCTAAGATAAAGGATGTATTTTATATAGTTTATAAAAATATATAAAGATACTAAGTGCCCGCAATCCTTTTATCATTTTAAATATTTACTCTTAAAGTAACAAAAGTCAAACACATTAAAATATAGATATCATCTTTGACCCGTTTGTATTTTAGATGGGTAACTAACACGTATAACTAATCAAATCTTCCCTCGGAGTATGATAAAAGCAATCCCCATAAACACTAGCGATGTTATCGCAATTATCCGTGTTATGTGAGCCATGACTTTTTAATGTGTGCCATTAAGGACTTTTATGTGCAATAGAGTGTAGTGCCATCGATTGAATTAAATAAATTAATAGCTTATTGCAAGCTGGAGCTTGTGATTACTAAGGCAACATATAGCACGAGTTGATGTAATTTATAATTATATATGTGGACTTGACCTGGCTCTTAATTGTTCAAACTGATTTCAAAGACATATAAGTTATCTGTGATACAATTATTTCAAAATATATTAACGTGATAATTAAGGCATTGGTAGTTGTAACATAATTCTAAATTAATTGTATATTTAAATTAGTTGAATGCGTACCCATCCGTCATAACCTAATACTCACATTGGTGTAAATACAAATTTGGAATGAATACTCATAAATAAGAATTTAACTAAAAATGGCATATACAGAAGAGCTTTTTATTGTAAATTGCTATAACGACTCTTTAATTCTCACTACGCTGAATGTCACGTCTGTATCATACATACTAACTGTATACAAAATGTCTATATTCTCATTTTTATACTTCAATATCAACTGTCCGTAAACAAGGTAGTGAAATGATTAGGAATTGTAATGTAATTCTTTTAGTGCATAAACTATCGGTCGAGGTCGTATTTTACATTACAACAAAATTACAAAAAAGCTTCTCACGTCTAGCCAATTAGTAATATTAATAATTTGAGTATCTCACTCTTTAAAAAATACAATAAATTCATAACATACTAGCAGTTACCCAATGCTTCGAAAGTGTTTGAATGAACACTTATAGTTCGAGTTAATTATATTTCCTACGCTAATGTAGTGTTTGCCTTGTTGGTATTATCAAAAAGATCTATACAAATGTGTATTTTTATAGCCATCATAATGTACTCTGGTCTTAGTATTCTTTATTTCATAGTTGTTTTTGCTTTGATTCCTGATCAATAGTATATATATATATATATATATAAATTAACAAACCTAAGAAGCCTATTATGAAAAGACAGCAAAAATTGTACGAGGGGTAACAGAAAAATAAGGTTCCCATTATTTTTTTTTAAATAGACAGCTCTATATTTCTACTTAGTGTTATACATCCATTTAAAACTTACAAGTTAAGCTATTTTTTAACATAATCACCGTTTCTGTCAAAACACTTTTGTTGACGATGCTCCAAATTTTCTATCCCCATGTTGTAGAATTCTGCCGCCAATCCTTTGAGGAATCGAGTAACCTCTTCATTGACTTCATCATCGGTACTGAAGCGTTGGCCACCCAAGTGTTCCTTTAATTTTGGGAATAAGTGATAATCACTTGGAGCTAGGTCTGGGCTGTAGGGGGGATGGGGCACAATAGTCCAGCCAAAATTTGTCAGCAGTTCTTGAGTTTGACGTGAGACATGAGGTCGAGTGTTGTCATGGAGAATCACCGCTCACACACTTTGTGATAGCCTAATTTTTTGGTTAAAATCTTATGAATTGTGGTGCTGGAAATCTCAGGAATATGCAAAGCAAGTTCGTGAATGGTGATTCTCCGATCTTCAAAAAATAATCTCTCAACTTTTTCAACAACTCCATCTGAAACTGAAGTCAGTCCAATTCAATTTTCATCGTGAACTTCCATGCGGCCTTTACTGAATTCTCCACACCATTTCCGAACGTGTTGAACAGATATGCAGTTTTCCCCATAAACTTCGATTAACTGACCATGAATTTCAATAGATGAAATCTGTTTTGCATTTAAAAAAACGTATCACAGCACGAATTTCGCATCTGGCGGTAACAACGATAGGGAGCTCCATCTTCGAAGGCAGCTAGGCTGGCACTGTTGGACATAGAGAGGCGCGAGTGGTATGGATAGAGAGAGGGACAGCTGATGAGTAAGACAGTGTTGCCAGGTCTCTCCCAAAATAACGCATTCTGTCTCGGCAGCATAGGGAACCTTATTTTTCTAATACCCCTCGTATTTACATTTATAGTGAAAATCATATAACTTTTTTGTTATATATCTGCATTACAGTACTGACCAAGTTCGGCATGTCTAATATTTCCTAAACATGTGCAGTTAAAGTATAATTTTACTAAAAGTTTAAATGGGTTACATGACCAGTCTTAACATTTATAGTTAGGCAGATAGACTTTTATATTTTTACTACATTACTGACCAAGCACTGCATGCTAATATTTGCTAAAATGTACAATTAGAAGTATATTTGTACTAAAACCTTCAATCCCTTAGCTAGATATTTTCTTAATCTGTGCTCAACATTTATTGCAGAAAATGTTAAAATAAGAAGTGTTAATAGCAAGCTAACGCCATGCTTTCAAGACTATAAATATAAGTAAAATGTAAACAGTGGTTAAATTTTAATTTAATACAAACAATCCAATAATATAGGTATTTATTTATGTGAGTCATTTCGTACTCAATGAGAAAATTTTCAGACCCATAGTATATTCCTAATGAGTACGAAAGGCTTCACAAAAATAAAAACCTATATTATTGGATTGTTTGTTTTTATTTTATTTATATTATAATTTATATTATTTCCAAAAAGAAAAGGGCTCGAAGACTGTAGTGTTTAAATTGATTAAACGTATGGTTGTGCTGGCATAAAACTATGTTAGCACATAACAGTTAATAAGTTAATAATATTTGTTACCATAATGCAACTGTAGGGACCAAGGTTAGAGTTCTCGGAACTTCACTTAATGGAGCGTAGTCCGGACACAGTGAGACAACATTAGATTTTTATATAATAATATTTATATAATATATAATAATATTAATATAATTATATGATAATAGTTTAACACAACAGTGTGGTCAAATTAGACGGGTAAACGAAATGAAATGTAAATGCAAAATCAGTAACAGTGATTGTGATGGACTCGTTTAGTGAATCCCCACACAGAACAAGAAGTACTTGACTTTATGCTGCTATATCCATCTAATTTGCATCTGAATGTAGTCATTTACATTCACGGTGAGTGTAAGTATCTGTTTTACCTGATCATGCATTTCACTTGAATTTAGTTTGGCATTTCCGTTTCGAAGTAATGATTATTATGTCCGATTGGCGTTTTGTTAAGCTAGTAAACTTCTAATTACCGTAAAATACTTTAACGTGCTTTAATTGTTTAAAATGTATCGTTTGAAATTAGTATTAAGTTTCAAATTATAACTATAAACTACTTCTATATTATAAAAAAGTGATAATAGTATGAGTAATTAAATGTACAATTTTTTAATAAACATTGAATCACAAAAGTACGGCCATTTTGACAGATTGAAAACTTAAATTACTCTATTGCCATTCATACAAATTTGAGTAATGTATATATTAATAGTTTTGGGATATAATTATATAATATAAGATTATTTTGATATTTTAACAAAGAATTTGAAAACAACATGTCCAAAGAATTTTTAATTATTCTTAAAACATGGATTGTATGCTGTTGCGATTTTGTCTTTAGTTATTAGTTATGTTATTATATTAACTTAATGATATTGTGTTTTGTCAAAATTAATGGGATATGCATATTTACTTAAATATGGCAAATTAATCTTTGGTGAATTCTAAGAGCTGTTTCTTCTCCCTTTGTACAGTCAATGTAGAAATGAGTTGTTTACTTATACAATAATCAAAAGGGTACACAGAATATTAGTGTCATCAATAAAGGGACAAAAACAATTTTGCTAAAATATATATAAATACTTAACCTAAATATTTTATATTTTTGTTGTTGTTTAATTATGAAGTCTTTGACTTTACAAGACCTTGTGCAAATAAAGGAATAATATTAGAAACTATGTAGTTACTATTAGATACATTTTAGATTTGATAAAATATTTTTAAAAGTTTAAATTTGTAAGAAACAAATCCATAGTGTGTTAGTGTATACTTATCATTTTATAATTTCTCAGTCTTAACGTAAAAGTATTCAGCTGCGTTTCCTAACTTGCAGCGCTCAAGAATATGCCATAATTTATTGACAGTTCACTCGCTTCTTCTCATTATGCTCTTTTTCAATATTGTCAATAAACTTCCAAGATTAACTTTTGTAATTGGTCAAACTGACACCAAATCAAACCATGGTTTGTGTATTAACTGTATTCTTTTTTCACATTGAAGTTAATTCGTTACTGTTTAATTACATAATTATGTCTGAATTTGTAAACTTCAAAAGGATTCAGGCTTAAA
This sequence comes from Homalodisca vitripennis, assembly GCF_021130785.1. Taxonomy (NCBI): domain Eukaryota; kingdom Metazoa; phylum Arthropoda; class Insecta; order Hemiptera; family Cicadellidae; genus Homalodisca; species Homalodisca vitripennis. The sequence goes on from NC_060213.1 coordinate 65,283,976, forward strand.
CACAAGTAAACCTCTTCAAAGAGTGTCTAAGTTTGCTGTTTATTCGTAAATTTCTTTCTTTAACGCAGGTACAGAAAATTCCTGCCTACCGTTGTTAAATATTTTAAAGTCAAAATTACTTAAGAGTGAAGTTGGTATATCATGGTCAAGTGGATTTGCCTAGATGTTTCTAAAATTACTTTTATGTTCTACTGGAAACATTCTGAACCTCGTCTAGTAATTTTTAATCGTTTGTCTTATTAAAAAACGATACATCAGAATAATTTAAAGTGATATTTACAGCGTGTTTATTATTTTTTAATAAACTTATTGGATCAGCAATGTTAGCAATATTGCACTTGTCATTAGCCAGTGTTAGCCAAGTGGGAGTAACAGCCGAAAGCCACAAGCGGCCGCGAGGGAGCTGTGCCCTGGGAGCTATTCTGCACCCTGTTTACGACTTGTCACAGTTTACGTTACTTAAGGGAGTCCCACCCCTCGTCAACAGTGCATTACAGTTGTTCTTCACATTTCGTCTAAACACATACAATATGCTGGACTGTATTGTCAGGATTGTCTTTATACCTCCGTGTAGACAGATGCTCGCATACAGTCATCGACTGATGTGTTAATGAGGTAACTAGAGATTTTTTCAACTCTAAGAGACAGCATGAAGAGTTTGAAACCTTTATCTTATTTGCGTGTATTATACTTACGTATAAAGCAAGAGGTAGCGTGATACAGATTGTCAAAGTTTTATTGTAAAGACCATTTTTGAGACTGGACTCCTTACGGTCCCCAGTCTTTACACTTTAGAAATGTAGTGTCATATTACGATAAACCATTTATATTATATAAAAAAAATACATTTCTTTGTGAGCAATATAAACTGAAATTCTATTAGTAACATACTTAGGTATAATAATATTCCAAAGGTTACCCATTTTCAAAGTACAGATCATGTTACAAAAACTCAAGTCTGGACTTTAAAAGTTCCTGAAGCAGAAAGGTTTAGTTCAGTATTAGAATTTTGTTCTACTTGTTTTGCCAATTCTGTTTGCAGTTCCTCAGCAAACATGACTCCAGATTTTAGGAATGAAGTCTGCGCAGCATCATATTTCAGATGCTGCTCGTAGCAGGATATGAATTGGAGCTAAACTCAACATTCGCAATTAATAAATCCACCCTACCACAGCCGCGTTATGTGTTAAAGACTCGGTTATTCTACCTTGCCTTGGGATAGTGTCAGTTAAAATCGTAATGAACTCAATAGTGCACTTGATGAGACAATGAGAATACCTCTTCACTTAGATTGCACTGTATTTTGTAGATTAGGTTTTGTCGTTCTGAGCTTCTTCGTTCTTCCTATGTTTTTATCAATTCAGACGAACATGACTCCAGAATTCAGGAGTCAAATCTACAACAGCATCAGATTTCAGATACTGCACGTAATAGAACTGGAAATAAACTCAGCATTCGCTTTGAATAAACCCGTCCCACCATAGGTGAACGAAATGAACATGAACATGAAAAATGAAATGGAATTCACATAGGTGCGTTATGTGTATAATTTTACTTGCAAACCATTACTCTTTCCAAGGAGATAACACTCTTAAAGGCTACCTAGACACAAGTACAAGTAAAAAGTATGCTAATCAGTTGGTGTATTACTAAAATAATTCTCATAAACAAAAAAAATCTTAATACATTTTGTTCAACAACAAAAGCTATCACACAACGGGTAACACCTGATTTAGAACAGTGTATTACGATAAGTACGATAAGTTTAGGAAGAACGATAATTATCTTCAGGGACAGAATACAAAAGGAAGTAAGGGCTGTGAGCCTATCCCATAGTAGTTTATAGTCACTCAAACGTAAGCACACAATTAAAGGATTGTTTACACCTGTACAAAGGACTATTGTCTTAGAAGATATTACTCGGTTTCATGAGCAATTTAGATGGATTTAAATGCTGAATCCCTTGCATATAATGTAAATAAGAAGATCCTGAATTATTATTTTAACACACATTTTATATTTAGTTGAATCACATCAACTGATAAGAGATTTTAGATGTCTAACAATTAAAGAATCATTACATCGTCTTACATAAGATGTATCGTTTGAATCATATGTCTATATATATATACTATTTATTTTTATAACAAATGCATTAAAAAAACTGGTGACGTGGCATATAATATTCTTTACAAGACTCCAGTGCCCTTTAACAATGCTGCCTAAACTACAATGATTATCTTGGTACTTTTAAAAAGATTGATGTTTGGTTAGTGTACAATGCTTCAGTTTAGCGTACGGCACCCAGGCGTCACATGTAATTGTCTTATTTATTCCAAAATAATTAAGTAATTTGTTTCTAAATGCAAATGGAAATTCCTTTCTAAAAAAAAGGATTAAGTTTAATGGGAATCAGATTTACGAGTTGATTTCAGTGATATCATTTCAGTAACAATATTATGAAAAATGGCTTTAGTTATAACGAAAGAAAATGATAGCATGTGACGATTTTTACGGTAAAAGCGCAGGATAAATCCATTAAAAATTCACACATATCACTATTACCATAGTACACTGATATACTGTATTTGATATTGCATATATATGGTTACATTTTCACGTATCCGAAGTCAAAGGGAATATCCTTTTCTTTCAAAGTTTATATAGCACAACAAAAACCCATATTACTTATACATTAACTCTCTGATTCCCCCGTCAAGGAAAGTCCTAGTGACGTAGCTTCACACGCACAGCACGAAGTAATGTGCTAAACAGTTCCAGGCTAACGTCCTTGCTGATAAGGGGGGTTTTTATCCGATAGTCCATGGAACGATGAACCTGCGGGAGTCTAGCACTATCTAGGGGACAACGAGCCTCTCAGTGTGCGCAAAAAGCATTTTAACCCTCTTAAAAAATACTCATACACTAGTATTCATTAACAGAATTATAAGTTGAATTTTGTATTAACTGTAGTAAATGTAGCCATAGTTCTTTATATATGGATAATTCGTTCTTAAAAAAAAAATAAAAAAATTAAAAAAAAAACACTGAAACTTATAGTATATTACCTAACCTTGCAGTATATGTTGTGTACTTGTTGTATATATATATTACGAGCATATGATGCATAAGGCTTTGTAGTGGAGTGGAACCCACAGAAGGTCGCATACAATGGAACAATGGAAGGACTGTATGGAAAAGTCATAAAATCTTCTAAGTAACCGTAACAAAAGACCCACTCGTATATAGAAGATATTTTACCCAGTCATAAGGTGTTGATTGAGATGGATTAAAATATTTTCCACCGAGAAGACATCAATTGATCTTCTACTAAGATGGAAACATTTTAATTAATCTCTTATTGCACATCGAGTATGTTTTATATGTGATCCAAACAAATAAATGTGATCAAACAACTGTTATTACTGAGGACATATGACCCAACCATTTTTACAAGACGGAGAAACCACCAACGAGATCCCCTAGACTTCTAAGGAATCAGGGTTTAGAATTCAACGGGAAATCTCAAATTCAAAACTAACAGCAAAATCAAATTTTTGGAATAGGTTTCTGACATTAAACACAAAATGGCTGCAACTATTGCCTTGTTGGTCATTTGTAAACTAATCAGAAGAACTTATGGTCAGCAACCAAATTTGGACGCTACGTACTCATAGGTTAAACGAATGAAAAGGTAAAACATATCATACGTATAATATCTAGGAAACAATTAATAAATTATACGTACCTGCTCTATTTTGAACTGAAAATTGTACCAATATTTTGAATTATTTCTTATTATAAGTTGTTATATGTTAATTAGAACTGGCAAAAGGAGAATGGAATTTTTTTAAGTGACTACTTCTTTGGTGGGCTATGTATGTGTGTTTTGCACGGTGAAAACCTTCGTTTCGCGTTCCGCATGTTTCTTTTTCAGATGCTTTCGAAATTGAATGACAGTTTTTAGGAAATCGTAAAACAAACCGTTATACGATTCATCTGATGTAAACTAACAAACATTTACGATAGTAAAACATATATTGGGAGAGATTAATAGGGGAAAATAAACCTCAATAAGATACAACATTTTATATATATATATATATATATGTGTGTGTGTGTGTGTGTGTGTGTGTGTGTGTGTGTGTGTGTGTGTGTGTGTGTGTGTGCGTGTGCGTGCGTGCGTGCGCGTGTGTGTGTGTGTTCGTGTGTGATCAGGAAAATAACTAAACTTATATAATTTAGTAGTGGCTTAAAATGATTTCGTCTTGCCTGCTTATGTAGGCTTTTCTTGGTTATAGAGTTTTTCAGGTCAGGTTACGCTACAATTTAAAAGCTATAAAATCTTACAAAATCAGTTCATAATCTGCTATTAGTAGCTTGACTTTAACACACTAAAAGCTTCAAACGCCAAACAATCGTTGAAAAGGGACTGAAATATATGGTAAAATACTGATTTGAATAAATTTACGACTTATTAGTTTATTTATTATGTATCCAATATGACATTTATTAACTAACTAGAACATTTAATAGCATCAGTTAAAGCTCATCGGATTCTAAATCTAATTTCAGCACCGTTAATATTAATTCCTTTTCCAGTTTACTACTACATTTAACCGGACGAGATTTAAAAAAAGGATTAAAAATGGATCCATTAGATCTTTTTCAGCTATCAATACCGTAATGTAATTAAATCATGTATGAAAATTAGTCTTTCTGTTGGTTATAATTATAATATTTACTCAATTACATTGATCCTTATAATTCACTTCAACAATAAATTAAGTAAAAATAGATTTTAATACAAATTTTGTTAAACGTCAAAACTATTGACTTTTAAAAGATAAATTAAATTTTAAAATGTAAAGTTATAAACCAAAAGTACAAGGAGAGGTGGAACAACATTCGTATTCTGTTTACAAGATATTTAGCAAGATTTCATTCTGACAATACTGACCAAGTTATGGAAACCTATATAAATAATAATAATACAAATGTTTAAATATTTATTATGTTAAGATTTAGACGTCATTGCTCATTGTAATATGTAAATGTAGAACATATTACAAAAAATGTAAAAAATTAAAAGAAAATATTAAACGTTTTTATGATAAATAATTTAGTGTCTTATTCTATTTAAAAATAAGTATTACATACTTGGCAAATATTCTTTTTCATTATATCTTTTTATTTGTTGTGTTTCTTGTTCTCTTGATATTTATATTATTCTTCCTGAAGATGTGGGTATCAAATCCCACGAAATATACACAGTGTGTGTGTGTGTGTGTGTGTTCAAAGTTCAAGTTAAAGTTCAAACTCGTTTATTCAGAAAAAGACATGTTACATTTATATACTACCCCAAGGCACCTTGCAAGGCGCGTGCGGGAATGCAGCTTACAAGTCCAAAATATTTAGTCTTTATGTTGGCAAACCAATAACAATGCGAACTAATTTGTAATAAATAGATGCTACTCATAAGTCACAGATAGATTAGATATTAACAAATATAACAATAAATATGAGTGACAAAAGTAAAACAACAATATTGAGTACATTTTTGTGTATATGAGTGTAAATTAAAACAGTCAATAAATAAATAAATAACAATAATAAATAATTAACAGTAACAAATTAATAACAACAACAATAACAATAATAAAATACAACATAGAAATCATTAACAGGCATAATATAACATAAGGTGTGATAAGCATGCAAGAAATAAATAAACTATTTTAATAAATATAACAAATAGAAAATAAATTATCAATAAATTATCAAGGACCAAGGTTTAATACAAACTGCACGGCTTTCATTTTAAATTTGGGTTTAGAGTCAAGAAAATACACTATTACCATATACTGTAATAAACCTGTTAAATAAAGTTAAACCTTGCATAACAAAACTGGTGTCTACATTTTTTCTTTTGCATAATTTGGCACATATAGGAGATCATATTGAGCAGTTCTCGTTAATCGAGATGTCTGTCTTTTTGGATACTCATCAAAAATACTTGTAAATATACATTAATACACATAATTTATACAACTGAAAAAAATTAAGAATATTATTATCGTAAAAAAAACTGCTTACTCTACCCATACGCCCAATGCCAAAAACTGTTCTCAATGCATTTCTTTTGACACATAATTATAGGATTCAGTATGGTATTATACGTGCCACCATAATGTATGACACCATATCTTATCATGCTTTCAAACCAGGAGACATACAAATACTTTAAAAATTGGCTATTCAAAAATCCTCTCATATGTAACAAAGAATGATTAATCTGTCTTAACTTTTTCCCCAAGAACTGTATACGGTCACCCCATTTGAGATGGCTATCTATGTACAACCCTAAGTATTTAAACTGAACTAACTATTTCCACACTTGGACATTTACACACATACATACACTGATGACTATGGCAAAACATTTTAAACAATATCTTCTAACTCGCATTTAGGCTTATCGTTATCAAAAAATAGTACACATTTGGTTTTAGAAGCATTTATCAATAATTTTTAGTAATTAACCATTCAGATACTTTCACTAAGTCTTTATCAATTTTCAATTTAAGTTTATTTCTGCTGCTAGCTGAACAAACTAATGCTGTGTCCATCAGCATATGCAAATATGGAAGAGTTGAGGTCGATAATCCAATAAGTCGTTAATATAGATAAGAAACATGAGTGGACCAAGTACTTCCCCCTGAGCAGTTCCATAACATAGGTTTAAGGCGTCACTCTTGATGTTATTTATTTTAACTACCTGCTGACGGGATTTTGAAAAAAGATGTTAACCAGCCAATGCAGACCCTCCAATCCCATACCTTCTGAACTTATGTACTAAGATATCTATATCCAAAAACATCAAAAGCCTTTTTTAAGTCTAAATAAATAGCCAGAGTAAATTTGTGAGAGTCAACTGCATCTGTAATACAAGTTACATGTTTCTCTAAGGCTAAATCTGTTCCCTTATTAGGTAAAAAACCATATTGATTACTAGAAAAAAAATTATACTGCTGAAAGTGGTCCAGTAACTTTTCTTTAATTAATGTTTCAAAAATCTTAGCTATAGTATTTATAAGAGAGATCGGGCGGTATGAAGACATTTCTGTGGTGTCCCCTGCCTTAAATATAGGTACAAACCATAGCTACTTTAAACTCGTCAGGAAATATACCTTGCTCTAGAGACTTACTATAAATACTAAGTGTGTGTGTGTGTGTGTGTGTGTGTGTGTGTGTGTGTGTGTGCTATATTACTATTATATTACTATATAATATATTATATATATATATATATATATATATATATATATATATATATATACGTATATTCAAAGTCCGTTATAAGTAGTCACTTATGTCGGTCAGTACCACTTCTTTAAATTTTTTCCCATTAAGCGGGGTGTCAAAAGTTAATTTTAATCACTTTAAAGTTGCCTAACATGCTAAGTACTTACGCACTTGGATAATTTAACTAAAATTTCGTGTCTAAATCAACCTTTCATTGAAATTATATTTAAAAAACACAAATAGACTCCCTGACAGGTTACTTCAAAACGATGTTATGTTCTACTATAAAAAACCCTTCCCCTAGTGTTTCTAACATGACATGGATACAACACGAACTACAAAACCGCATGTGTTCTTACACAAAAAGGACGCCGGAACTTGACACTCGACATCCGCTCTTTGTTGTCACCTGGAAGGAAAACATCACGGTTCATTACCCATCTAAGAAATAGTGTGTCTTAAAAACATTCCTTGATCTTGGGCTTATGTTTCTTCTAAAGTGATCATTCAGTCACTTAAGGTAGCTAGCATACATTCCAATATTGTCCATAATTTGTAGCCGGTAGTAAATTTGATGCTATTTTGCGACAGTCAACATAACTAATTTAACGAAATTACTATGTTTACTCTGCATCACCATCCCTGACACGAAGGCATTTCGCCACTGCATAGATTTGACTTGATTCATCTCTACTGTATCCTCGATTATGTATAAAATAATAAAAATACAGTTTTTATTTATATTTACGATAAATGAGAATTTATTGGCTGAACCTTAGCGAAACTTTACACACGTGGGGCGCGAAAATTTTCATTTCTGTTGTCTATCTATCTGTCAGTCCACAATATATTTCAAAAACGAACTGACCTATAGATTTTAAATTGTGCATTCCGTTTCATTTCTATATGGAGAACACTGAGTTAGATGATGGTGCATATCACTCCATTGGATTTAGCTGAGCGGTAATGAATATTCTTACATTGGTCTATGGGTAATGACGATGAGGAAATAGCGTAATAAATGAATTGTTATACAAACTCGATACATACGTAAGAGATTCACACATGTATTATATTAACACAGCATAACTATCCAAACTCATACAATATCATGTTATGGTGACTGCTTTGTCAACTTTTGTTACTTAAGCATTAAAATGAAATCCAATTAATTGAACAAAAATCTGAATGTATCATGTAGCATGATGCCTTGAAGAAGATTGTATATGTACAATTTTGCATGAAACTTCATGTCTAGCTGGATAAGAATGAGTTCTTTAATAGAGCATTCCCTACCTTAGAATTTGGCTGAGCATCGTTCAAGCCATCTCGATGATAAAATGAACGATAATATTTTTTATGCGACCTCAGCCAATCCTGGTTGCGTAAGTACTTCTACCTTGTTATAGTTTAATTTTAATAACAAAATGTATAGTATTCTGACTTTGATGCCTTTTCCTCATAAGTTTAAAGTAAATATTAACACTTCGTTATATACAATAACAAAACCACTAACAATGTTATAAATAAACCATAAATATCCGTTAGATGATATTGACATCAGTAAAGCTTCACTCAAACTTAACTGTTGTGAACAAACGGGAACTTATCCCACGGAGGAAATCTGTACAAAGCTGTTGCCACATAAATTACTTGCGGTGTTCCCCAGGGGGGCGAGCTTGGCACAGGGTTCAACAGTATCTGCACAAACTTCCCGACTGTCTTTTAGTGCTCTCTCGCTGTACTGCTGTTTCAGGATCACATTTCAAAATTTAATGTAGCCAACAGTATACATTTTAATGCAAATATTTTACTTTAGAAGACGGTAGATTTCATTAAGTATTTGATGACATTTAAAGGCAGCAACGCACAATACATTAATTTTCTATTTGCACTTATAAGCAAAATGTATTACTTGTTTGTGAAATAATTCAAACAATAACATGAAGAATAAGTTGACAAGAGCTTCCGAATCCTCTGTGCCATAAATATTTCTAATATAATAACAACCAAATACACATGAATCATTTATAAAACCGTCTACATAAAAACAAATCGAAACGAAATTATTAAACAAATCTCTGTTATAAAATAAATTATTACAAATTTCGCCCACCATTTATTTTCTCAATATTGTTGCTATCGCAAATGTAGCCAAACGTAATTCCTACTTTTTTAGTATTGCTATATGTTATTATTTTCTGCATATTTTAAATTTATACTTCATAGTATACGAAAAGCATCACATTTAACATTTCGTAATCGAGGTGACTAAGTGCCGATTTATTTTTTTCACGTGTGCAAGGCTTACGGGAATATCATACGTATATTATTCAAATAAATTTCATTATCATATGCAATATATTTTATACGTTCTTTTAAATTAAATTACAATTTAAAACTTGTTTTACTCTCACCAATTTAAAGTTTTAAATTTTATAAAAGCTCTTAAAACATTTCATTTTTTTAAAGAAGAATGCTCGCTATATATTTTACCAAAACCTAATAATGACCACTTTAATCTTAAATTGAAGAATATGTACTAAGGTTTTGACATTTCGTATTAGATGATTATATAATTTTATATAAATATACTGCAATAAATGGAATCATAACAGAATATTCTGACATCATTTATCATAGCTTCATCTCAAAAACCAATAACAATCACAGTGTTTGATATTTCAACCGTGGCATAATCTGTATTTATTGGCTGAGCGATAGCGAAGCCTATGATTCGTGGGCTAGACAAATTTAATTTCGATGTCGTGAACGAACTGACCTGTAAACGTGAAATTTTGCAAGATGCCTCATTATATATATATATATATATATATTATATATATATATATATATATATATAATATATATATATGCACCTTCTACGGTGCATGTTACTCCATGGCATTTTCCAGAGTATCAGCGAACATCGGTTTTATTGGTAACCATGGTGGCAACGAGAAAATCGAAGAATAGATATATTTTTAAACAAACTGAGTAGAGTCGTATAAAAATTTTAACGTGTGACTTAGTACTAACACACGCAGCCTATGACTATTAGCATTTAATGAGCTACAAATTTTGCATGCAAGCTCATAGAACCATGTTAGACGATACCTGATATTGCTAAATCATACCTTTTTTTAGTGAATATTCTTTTTATGCTGTGTTTGGTATACATTGAACACAGATCAGTCAATAAATAAATTATTTAAATGTAACAATAATGATCAATTATGAAATACAATTATGGTAAAAACAATGTATTGTGCCTAATAACGGTACCTATATTCTGAAGTGCATTACAATAATATTAATATATTACCGATGGAGTGTGTAAATCATTTTGATTGTTGCTATGACTTTGACGACCACTATTTACAGACCAAGATGTAAGGGGACATAAATCTGGAGGATTCCTGGGGGTTAAATCAGGGTTTAGGTGGACGAGACGCCCATTATTGTGGAAGATGGATGGTCGGTCTGGGCAGCGCAGCGTCTCCCAATTGACTCGTGACAGAGCGACGCGCGCGGTATCGGCCAACGTTTGTAACATGTACTAGGTTTAGTGTAATTGAAGACTAATCGACCTTTCTACAAATAGTCAAATGAACTTATTATATTTTATTATAATTTAGATCATAAGCACATCATTATTGATGGTAAATTATTTTTTGTTGTACTGTAAATAACTAATACCAGCTGATTTTAGCTATCAAATAATAATTAGAAGGCTAAAACTTGCTCATTTCACCACCTAATCCCGTACCTCATCAATTCTGGCTTTCAAAATTTTATCTTGATACGTCAAAAATATTTTAGACATAGAGTTACGATTCATTGACTATAGACCACAAGAATTGAAACTTATTTGGCTGTCATTTGTTTGCCAAAATATGAACTTAAAATTGCAAATTTTTAAACAGGCCAAATTAGATCTGGTAAAAAATATAATCACTTAGTATTTTAAAGAGAATAAATCTTAGAACAAATTTAAGATTAAGATTAAAAATAATTTATAGTTATTGAGTAAACCTAAAATTTGCATTTAATATTCATTAAATTGGATATATATTCAGGCTTCTTTTAATAATTATTTTATATTTACATTCGTATTATAAATTAAATTATTTTTACCCATTCCAGAAAACTTACAATATCAAACTAATTAGTAAAAGGGATATTTAACATTAACACTAGTCTAAAACAAAATATACGTAATAGATACTATAAGCGAAATCATATTTTCCATACAAGATAGTTATTTTCTATGATTGTGATTAATATGGTTCCACAGAGAAGAGAACATATAAAGCTCTTAATTTTTTGTGATATACTTAATAGTTTTATATTAATAATTGAAATGTTGTGTTAAATAACTCTAAGCCATGAAGCGATATAACGGAGAATTAAAGGACCCAACAAAACTTGAAATGTTGCGTTAAATAACTCTAAGCCATGAAGCGATATAACGGAGTGTTGAAGGACCCAACAAAACTTGAAATGTTGCGTTAAATAACTCTAAGCCATGAAGCGATATAATGGAGTGTTGAAGGACCCAACAAAACTTGAAATGTTGCGGTAAATAACTCTAAGCCATGAAGCGATATAACGGAGTATTGAAGGACCCAACAAAACTTGAAATGTTGCGTTAAATAACTCTAAGCCATGAAGCGATATAACGGTGTATTGAAAGGCCCAACAAAACTTGAGATGTTGCGTTAAATAACTCTAAGCCATGAAGCGATATAACGGAGTATTGAAAGGCCCAACAAAACTTGAGATGTTGCGTTAAATAACTCTAAGCCATGAAGCGATATAACGGAGTGTTGAAGGACCCAACAAAACTTGAGATGTTGCGTTAAATAACTCTAAGCCATGAAGCGTAACGAAGTCTTACCAACCAATTCATCAAAGTAACTTCATCTTGTGTTTTACTATGATACATGATAAAACGTGTATGATTTATTCTGTGATATTCTCGATGCCACCAGGTTATTGGTCATATAACCGATGTTAGATTTGTATGTTTCCCTTAAATCATTGATCTTTTGAGCCCAAAATCAGTAGCCTATGTAATATGCACTGCATAGTTTTTTGGATCTTTCTATCAATATTTATAGCTGGGGTACTAACGATTCGAAGTTAGTAAGAACCGGTCGGATCCTTAATACATAAAAACTTAACTAATTATTTAATTTACTTTATGTAAGCTTAAAACAATGTGTATTATAATTTAGCGAATCTGAAGTTAAAATAACCCAAATACTTCCCCAATAGTCGAGATTAATACATCTAGTTAAACTTTCAATTTCAACCAATCTTAATTTTTAGATAAATTTTTGTTTTTTACGATAGTCTCATAAATAATTGTCCTATTTTTACTAAAGTGTATGTATCTAACATCGTATAGACTTCTACATAGTAATTATCTTGATTTAATAGGGTACTATTAAACAATTTATACTATTTGTATTAAGTATAAGTGTACAATATAACACAAACATATGTTAGAGTACATTACATTTACATTTATTTATTTAAATTTTATTTACATATGTATACAACAACGAGATACTGTACTCGTATACTGCCAACAGATTATACAAACAACACACCCAACACCATTATACGTACTGAACATAAACACAGAATTATTCATGTATGTCTGTACTGAATATAATCAATGAGTATTAAGGATCCATAAGGTGTACTAGTAATTACCTAAACTGTATATATTTTACTGATATCTGCAATTCTTAAATTTTTGCCCAAAGTTTTGCCTACTTGCCCAAATCTATAACCCTATAAGCCTATCTCGAATCCTACAGAATAAATACGTTCAGTTTTTTGGCAACTTCAAAAAAGATAAAGGTTTCACCTGTTTCTTTTATATCCTCAGGAACTTCCTGATTCGCTTAAAAAAGTCATACTTGTTGTTGAGTCTTTTTTCATTCCTTATTTTATAAGGATGGATATTCTTTCCGTTCTTCTCCTACTCCAGCTCAAATCCACAATTTTGTTTTCATATTGCAAAGAATCGACCAAAGTTTTTCTTACGCCTGCGGGATTCTAGCATAATTCTAACTATCAAATTCCTCATCACTTTCAGTTCAAAACCACACAGTTTTCTAAAGATATAGCTAATCTACCTTATTTTCATGTGATATGTTACAAAAACATCATCAAATCATATCTATTATTAATTTTTTATACAAAATTATTATATTTGCAATATATTTAAACTGATCCCTTATATATAACCCATATATATGTTCTGTGATGTATAGACCAAGATTGAGTAAACGCTCAAAGGCGATCACCTGGATTAGACTGGACCTGGTATAAACTGAAGGTTGACAGTTGTACATGCAAAGTGTTCATAAGGATTTGATGTATGGTAAGTACTGTGGCTAACCTCTAATCTACACTAGGTATGCCACTTTCATCGTGGTTGATATGAACCTGTGATGTTAAACGAGTCGGATACACTCACATATATGCTCCTTTAAAAGGCCAAAATCTTCGAAGTTGTTATGCTATTGCTTTATTATTATTATTTAGATGTTTATTATGATGTGATTATTATTATAGCAGTGACAGTTGAGATCAAATTTTTGTGCAAATCTTCAAGGATACAATTATCATGAATTCCTGACTGCTACTCAACGATATGGTTGTAAATTAAGCCCTTACTTTTAGTACCTGGAAAATTATCTATCGTACAGAGATCATAAAGAAATATCTCTTCCGGCTCGGTCGGAAGATAACAACATTTCATGCATAAGGGTCTTCTGTAAATGACTAACCGTAACGATATATACAAATATACGTAAGAGCTAATATAATATCATTTTTTAATAATTGTGAATACGATAACTAGTATACTTCTTAATAGATTCAGGTAACATTTGTGACAGAGGCATTATTTACATATAACTTGCATAAGTTCTTTAGCCAGTATTAACTTAATATCAAACTTCCATATTTTCATTAAACTCCGTTTATTGCGTGCTTATCGTTCATCAAATAATGAGCGAACTATCAAGTTTACTTTTTTAATTTAGGTTTCTGGCAAATATGGCTTTATATCTTTGGCTAAATTATCTCCTTGCCTGTTTGATGTATAAATTATGGCAATCGGAACAAATCAGTATATAAACGCCGGTTGAACGTTTTGGTCCAAGTTCTGAGATCTACATCTCAAAATGTTCCTAATGCGGTTTGCTTGTCTTAAAACCTTGGTCTAAACCATAAGATTTAAGTTCTTTTTTAGTGCAATGCTGTAAAAACGTGCTACACTCAAAGCATACGTATGTATTTCTTGCCCTGCTTTTCATTTTCCGTATTGTTACGGAGAATATTTTATTTTTTTCGTTACTATTTTGTCCGCCATAGTGTTGTTATAATTGTTGGCTTGTAACTCTTTATGACATTTAATTCTTTGTTATAATTGACTACATTCAGTGTTACTTTAAGAAATCTATAAATTATAGACTTGTAAGCTGCCAATCTCTATGCATGATATGTGACGTGGGATGGTTGGTTTTGTCTAATACTGTACGTTTACGGTGAATGTCATATTCCAATGATTGTTGCTTTTCCCTAGGGTGAGATCTAACAAATTCAGTTATTATTATATCACTAAATTGAAAAAAATAGTATTTTTCTATTTACATTTGTAATAAAGTGGCTAAAATCACTTCAGTGCTGACGAAGTATTACTTCTTTGTTTCGTTTATAATTTAGTTATATTTTAAATGTATAGGTTTTATTTGGAGAAGTTTTATTGGCATTAAAGGGTGCTTATGTTAAAAAAATAGTAAAATACGTTATCAGGAATATTCTTAAAATATTGCCTTTAGTAAATGCCTAAAGTAATATTCTTATATGAATCGCGTAACAGGTAAAACAGATAGTAGTCTATTTAGATTATATATTTTCATACAATTTTAATATTTTTATACTCACACAAATATTCTTTTCAGGTAGAAAGTGGCACTGGAGTAATACAAAACGAAAGTGCAGTTGACTTGATAAAACCTGCAGACGGCAGTTGTAAGAAGCAAAGAGTCGGATATTGTGTTTTCAATCTATTTTCAGAAACATCCGAGATGTCTCTTTATGTTGTTTACCTACAAAGCCAAATAATAAATGTTTCAATTACTGAATACAAAAGAATTTGTTAGCATTCAAGGAGAGTGGTGTATAAATAATAAGTTTGGAACGTGTAGCGACTTTTAATGAATAACAAGTTACTGTTTATTATATGAACTGCTGATGCATTTTTTTATTTAACATCGATTTTTCAACAAATAACCTTTTTCACACACTTAAAGTATAATTATATTTTATAAGCTTTCAAAACAAAATTACACGTGGGGACACTTTATGCTTACTCGTTACTCTGGGAATTCACTCTGTTTTATATATATTAGACATATTATATAAGTCAGTAGATATATATTATGGAAATTGCTAAAATTCAACAAATGCTATGAATTAGCAAACTTTACAAGTTATCTTTTCGTCATCAAAGTAATGGAATTACCACATACGGACTTACCAAGTATGGACAGGGAGACAGACATATATATATATATATATTTCTTTTGTTTAAAACTACAATATTAGTCGAAATATTAAAGGATTTATGTGAAGCCTTTTCTTTTATTGTTTATATATTTTTTATACGCTTTTAGAACAAAATTACACGTGGGGACACCTTACTTGTTACTCTGGGAATTCACTCTGTTTTATATATATATATATATATATATATATATATATATATATATATATATATATACATATGTGCTCTAGATATCAAGCCTTTATTTCTCTCCTCAAGTTCCAAAAATCTATAATTTCAGCAGCACATGTATGAAAGGTACCTTTGACTAAAAGATATGCATTTTTATACCTGGTGAAATCAAAACAGAATATGTTCTTCATCAAGCAGCTCAAATGCAAAACTTCTATAATTTCAGCTCATGTGAATATTCCATCTTTGTGTGTGGTGAAATAGTGCAATCAAATCTAAATACATTCGCTAGCACCCAGTTTCTTTATTAAAGTTTTGTCTTGTCTCGGATGTTGCCTAATAATATGAACCTTTAAAACTAATGGCATAGCGGAATCAATGCCTTTTCCAGCAAATTTTAGTACTAAACGTTCACCCTCAGCCCTTTCCTGAAATACGTACTTCGATCTATATCAGGTAAAATAGTGGATAAATACTGAATACGCCCTTTCCATCCAATTTTAGGTCTCCACCACTGCCCAACACTTTGCCGAATACTTATAGAGCTAACCGTCTTGTTAACTTATTTTTATACTGTTATAGCCAGGATGAAATAAGATGAAATTATTTGTTGTAAGACAAGCAATGCTAGAGTGTTGCTTGAATTATTTTTTCAACAATGGCCACTTTCATAAAGAAATATACATGTTGTTTTATTTTATAAACAACAGCAACATTTCAGTGTTTTTATAAAGCAGACTTAATACTTGAGGGATGAATGTGACAACAGCGGACTTACATCCAATATAACCCAACTGCTGCGTCAACAGTCATGTCAACATATTGGTTTGCGGTGAACTGTCAGGACTGAGTATTGAACGAAAGGGACTCAGTCAGCGATAGGGTCGTTTCATCTCTGCGTGTTTACCTTAACTGTACAGTCCCTATTGGTACTGGAAAGTGATCAAATAAGCTGACCAATCGATATCAGTTTCTTGGCCAGTAGAGCGAATTTCTAATGCTACGTTTGCCACGGGAGTAGAAATTGCTGAGTTACTTCCAGTTACTTTTATCGACCGCAGGGTTAAGAGGGAGATTTTCCCCTTCAAACTAGAGAAAAGAATTTCTTAAATCGCTCGTCGTGCATACAAGAATCTTTGACGTGATGAGAGTGGATTCCAAATCAAATATTAAGGCAATCGGGCCAATCTTTCGCGTGAAGTTTCATTTCTATACAGTAAATAACGAGTTTGATGATATTGCATGTCACCTCATGGATTTGGCTGTTTTAGCAATTATTTTTACATTGTTTTTATGGGTTGCCTACGATAAGAGGAAACAGGATTTTTTTGAGCAAAATGTCAGTAAAAATACAGGATTTCAGACATTTTTCATCGTTACATGCTACAAAAGGTAGAATTATATCTTTTGAAACATATAAAGATTAAAAATGTCCGAAATCCTGTTATACTCGTACTTTCAAATCTACCACCGTCAGTTAGAAACTTAAAAACGGATCAACATTACGTTTTTAGATCTGCAATCTGATCTCTTTCTCAGGTGAATAAATAACCTTACACATAACTACAATCTAGGTTAATCTGGGTTAGTTATTCACCTGAGGAAGAGATCAGATTGCAGATCTCGAAACGTAGTGTTACAGATCGTTTTGTATCGTTGAACGATGGAAAATGTCCGGAAATGTCTTTTTACTGTACAATCCTTCTATCGTCAAAAATAAACTTCACACGAAAAAGATCTTAGAATAAATAAACCTAAAAAGAAACTGAATACAATCATATGAAATTTGACACGTGAAATAGTCTATGAGAAAGGAATAAGGTATGGATTTGAAATTGTGCATGCAACCTATTATAATAAAATAATATTTTCCACATGCGAGGCATATTCCTACCTCGTATAAAATTATTACTCTGTTTATAAATCCTGAAAATGCGTGATATACCAAAATTAACATCTTATATCACCTTTAAATTAAGTAGGATCCGTGGTACATTTTAGGTAGATTTTATAATAATCTGCCTATCTGCATGTGGTTATAAATGCGAATATCACATCCTTCATTTTAAGATATTAACAGGCTGGTATAGATACACAGGTATATGGCGGAGATTGTGGAACATTAACAAACAAACCGGTTCGAACAGTTGCTAATGCACCGATATATGGCAAATGCGTTCATCAGCTGGTGGAGAGGCTGCCATTTGCATCAGGTCAACTCGGCAGAGTGAAATGTTTGTGAGTTGGCTGCTAGATGCTGACTCTATTATCACTATCACTTCAAGCCGATGCATACCTAGTGCACATAATGGTCGCCATGGACTCACCTGGACTTGTAGTAAAACTGTTCTACTCAACCATTACACTGCATAGACTTCTAATATAATTCTACCTTAAGCCACGTTTGTAACTATTATTATATGCATTGATTCCTCACCACGTTTATATTACCATTTGAGAGTTACACGGCACCTTCGTGATAACTAATTAGTAATTCAACTAACTATTAAGGACGCAAGATAAGCTTATTGAAATCGTGCAGTTCCGT
Source organism: Homalodisca vitripennis (assembly GCF_021130785.1). NCBI lineage: Eukaryota > Metazoa > Arthropoda > Insecta > Hemiptera > Cicadellidae > Homalodisca > Homalodisca vitripennis. The sequence goes on from NC_060213.1 coordinate 65,302,593, forward strand.
CTAGTTCCAGTTCATACGTACGACACCTCTTTATACAAAGGTTCTTGAGACTTTCAACTAAATAGATGTGTTTCTCTTGGTTCAAGGAAGAACTCTACTGCTTTTGGGGTCAAAAGGTCAAATATCTATCTGTCTCTGTCCTTTTGACCCCTCTGTGTGGTAAGTCTTGATAATAAGGCCCTAGAGACATGAAACTTTCTTTGAAAATTGGTTCGTATTAGTTGAAGGAAAAAATATGTTGATTTGGCGGTCAATGTGTCAAAGGACAGTCCGTCTGTATGTTTGTACGTTTGTATGATAATTTTTGATAGAAAGGTCCCAGAGACTTGAAATTTAGACCTTGGTCACAGGTAGGGCTCTATTACTTTTTGGGTCAAAGGGGAGACCATATGTCTGTCGGTATGTGTGTTTGACCACCTGCATGATAATTCATCACAGTAAAGCACACACACATGAAATTTGGAACATGGGTTCGTCTTGGTCCAATGAAGAGTGCTATTTATTTTGTGATCGAAAGATCCGTATGTCTGTCAGCCAGTCTGTCAGTTTGTGGAATAGCTCTTGATAGACTGGTCCTAAAAGCTTGGAACTTGATACATACATTCCCCTTAGTCCAAGGAATAATGGCTGTAGAGTGAAAAATCAAAAGGCAGTCTTCAGTTTGTCTGCCTGTCTGCGCGTTCTGTTTCTTTCTCTCTTGTATTCTTCATTAATAGCAGTCCCTTCACCTCGGAAGGTGTACTTTGCGAATATGACAAATTGAGAACCAGTTGGACTTAAGACTTTAGTATTGTAAAGACCGTTAAAATATGTACACTAAAATTGAAATAGTGAGTGTATGGTCGAATGCTGCGCAGTTTCAAGCCAAAAACTTTACAAAACAGCCCACGAGAATCTCTGCAGCCTGTTAGGTTGGAGGTGTATGATTCAGATATAACTGGGCAAGTGGAAAATTACAACGATAAATGGGAAGAGTGGGTTGGGGCAAAATGAGAATCCAGAATCCAATTTGGCAAAGAGTGGCTCGAGGGATACCTTCAGCCTTGATTGACCCGCTCTGTGCCAAGGCGTTAGTTAAGGAGTGGTACCTGAGCACTTCACCATTACGGTGAAAAACTTACTAGACGGAGTGGATACAAGTGATGAAACTGTTGAACTGGTCCAATACATCTGCATTTATTTCAAATAATTACAGTTGTTATTACAGTTTTAATAATGCACTTTCTAATTCTACTTTGAATATTGTAAAATTTGTACATTATTTCCACTTCATATAACTGAACGAAAATTCCAAACCATTTATCAACTGAAGAACAAAACGTTCCATTTCAGATAAGACAAACAAAGGAAAATCCCCTCTCAGAAACAAATTATCGTTGATGTTTATTTGAGCTACAAGTCCTCATATGTGTCAACGTGTGTTTTTATACTCATGTAGTATATGGGGAATTATTTATTGGGCAATGGAAATGGGAACCATCCCAGACGAAATAGCACTGTTTTTGAGCCAAGTTGTAAAGAGTAAACACTATTTACAATGGAGTTTGAAATATATATGGTTTTGTAAAATACTGACTTTATTTAAAAAGTACAATAAATACAAAACTTACCTAAAATGGTTTAATTTGAACTTTATTTGTTTATTGGAATTAAATTAGGCTATTGTCACTTGTACAAATTTAATGAATATAAATAAAAGTAATTTGACAGGTATTTGGTCTTCCGATCATATGTTAGTTTGGTTATTTGAACACATATGTGAAAGAAACGGCCAAATACAAAATAACTGAATCGTAAAAAGTGAGGGCTCTGTGGTGTAATGGTAGCACATTCACCCGGCAAGTGAGAGATCCGGGTTCGAGTCCCGGCGGAGCAAGTACTTTTTGTGATTCAATGTTTATTGGAATTATATATATATATATATATATATATATATATATATATATATATATTTGCATTAAATTGTATAAATGGCAATTGCCTTATTTAATTTCAATAAAGATTGAATCGCAAAAAGTACTTGCTCCGCCGGGAGTCGAACCCGGATCTCTCACTTGCCGGGTGAATGTGCTACCATTACACCACAGAGCGCTTACTTTTCCCGATTCAATTATTTTGTATTTGGCCGTATCTGTCACATATGCGTTTAAATAAGCAAACTAACATATGATCGGAAGACCAAATACCTGTCAAACGACCGGGTTCGACTCCCGGCGGAGCAAGTACTTTTTGCGATTCAATCTTTATTGAAATTAAATAAGGCAATTGCCATTTATACAATTTAATGTAAATAAAAGTCGTTTGACAGGTATTTGGTCTTCCGATCATATGTTAGTTTGCTTATTTAAACGCATATATATATATATATATATTTGTTTATATATAATATATATAAACAAATAAATTTCATTCCACTTTCATGTCTTACGAAGATTAATTAAACCTGTATTTAAAACTCGAAACGCGAAATACAGACTGTTAAAAATTCCCGTTTTTCATTACTTCAAATATGATATAGGTGCCTTTAATCACCTGAAATATCTGAAAAGCGCAGAATAAACAAATTTTTAGTTATGCAAGAAAAGTTGACTTTGAATTATTCTAATTTTCAAAATTGTACCTTAAGTTGTATTACTATAATGCGTTGTAAACTAGGCGTCAGGCAAAACCACGTAACTTCGCGCACAGTCTACGGTCAAGATAAAATTAAAGACCTAATATAGGGAAATGCAAAAAAATTAACTATATTCTTGTCTACATAGAAATGAAGCTCCGTACAATATTTTCGTGATATCTCCTCTTCTAAAATAATTTTAGAATAATTAGCATTTGAAATTTAATTATAATCGAAATGACTGTAAATATTTTCTACAGTTTAACATGTAAAAAATTGATACAAATATTTTTAAATTAAAAAAAATATTGTATCAGTTAAAAGAAAGTCACTAGCTTAATGTTTAGTTTCTTAAAAGAAAACATATAACTTGTCAGACATGAACATTAAAAAAAATACTAAACGAGTTTTAATATACTTCTATTTGTTATAAACTATGTTTTGAATCAGATACTTTAAAAAATCATAATAACCTTAACATAATAGCCTTTTTTATATTTGAAAAGGTTAAAGGTACAGGTTTAGCACATCCAAAATATACATCATTTCTAAATCGACAAGATAAAGTTTGATGCGTATTAGCCAATCTTACCATTTAAAAAGACATTTTGAAAACAAATTGAGCTACCGGACTGAAATTTTGCAAGAAACATATTGAATTCTATCTAGCGACACATGGAAAGACGTAATTCTACATAATCTAATTAATTAATTCACCACCATAATTATGCAAAGAAAGTTCCATCCGAAACAGTCTCTTAACTTAAACATTATCCTACAGTTCAAGCTATTTTCTAAATTTTATAATTACTCGTTACCATTATCACACATGGAAGCCTTAAACATTTTGTTATTTTGAATTCTCTCATGACCAACCGATTATAATGAAATAAAACCAAAATATTTGTATTGTATAGAATTCTAGTTTTATGCCTGTAATTCTGGAACGTAGAATGTACAGTATCAGGCAATCAATGTCTTTTAAAAATACAATCCAACATTGAAACTGCTTATGCAAACTCAATTTCGTTCAATTCGCTACATTCTGTTCAGGAAGAGGATCGTCGAAATAAGTGACTCCAGCGTGAAGAAAGCAACAGCTGATTGTGTAATGCAATATTTACAAAAATCACGAGTGAAGCAGAGCCTAAAGGTCGTAATGATTATTGGAGGGTGAGGGGGAGGAGGGGAAGGGTTCAATTTGGCAAAGAGCTTCCCAAGGGAGGAGTTTCAGAGCAGGAAGGCTAGGGCAGGGATTTAGCGGCCTGTTGCTCCCGATACCAGGATATCTCATCTACAGGTGATGAAAGTAAATTAAAATCACTCACATTCCAGTGACAGGCGGAAGGACCAGGAAATGTAATACTTAATACTGTACAATAGAAAGTGATAAGTTGATGAGATTTGCACGTTTTATCAGATTTAAGTCAATATTCTTTTACATAATTTGAGAGTGAAATGTTGCATCAACCTTATATCTCAGAAGAGTAGCATTATACTTTAGTAAATATTTTCTTCTATAAAGTGATAGTCTATAAGAATTAATTAATAAATTTTATGGATAAACTTTAATAAGAAGCATACCACCTAATCCAAGTAGAATTTAAAAATGCCATTATCACATATTTAACATTGTGTAATGCCTTCTATCTACCTTTGTTAGTTTCAAATTACTTAATCGAAACGATTTTTTAAAATATTAAGTCGAATTTGTTTTCACTTTTCAATACATACAAAATCTATTCCGGTTGATGAGACATTTCTTTCTTACGAAAATTCATCATACATGTTTCATGAAAAACAAGTTTGTGTGCTCATACAATACAAATTGGTTCTCGGCTCATAGGTAAAAATAAAAATTGTGTTTTAAATATATGTAAAAAAATTACGAATACAACAAAATATTAGTACTGTTACAAAATTACGAATACAACAAAATATAAGTACTGTTACAACTATGATATGCATTTATGACAGTTGAATACTAGATTCGAGCTGTATCAAACTTTATTCAAAACAGAACTGGAGCAATGCGACTGGACATGAGTGAAGTACAATTGCTGTTGTCAATCAGGACACAGTGATTGGTCAAAGGTTACATCACGTGATATGTGACATCATGGCTCAGATACAAGCGAAGTGCGATGTATCTCATTTGTCAATCAGCAGCCAGTAGTAGTTCCAATAGTTCAATTCTCACCCAGGAACTTTAACGCTATATCCATAGAAGCTACTTTTGAATGCGTGTTTCTAGAAGCATTAGGTACTTTTTTTGTAGACCTAAATTTTTTCTATCATATATTTTACAAGAAAATTACATTTTCAAATGAGTATTGAATAAAAGTATATATTTTAAATACGTGGAAATTTCTCGTTTAAAATAATAAAGGTGCTTCCAGTTATTGTTTAACTATTTTATCACTTAAGTTAATATACTTTTACTGTTATTTAGTTATATTATATATTATGGCAACCCTGTAATTCGTCACTATTTAGTATTAGTTTTTTTCTGATTTTCTTGAAACTAATTGTAATGTTACCACCTCACGCGCTTTATCCGTAAATAAAATTTAAATTATTCGTATTGTAAGTAGACTAATTACGATCATTTAGTATAAAGCCGCAGTGAAGGTTTTAAAATTTCATTCTCTACATTAGGGATACAGAATGAAACGTTACTTATAAATATTGCTTCCAAAATTCACAAAAGTACTTGATGAATATCTAGCATATATAATATATATTTCTAAAACCCAGTGAAAAAGAGTAGTATATCCTTTTAATATTACAATATACGAGTATTTTTACAAGACAATTCGTATAGGTTTTGTTAAATAGATTATTATGATATATGTATATTATACATAAACGTAATTATGTTGATATATTATGTAAATTGTGATTAGTTGTCTCCAAAATTAAATTTAAATAAAAAAATTTTCTATATGGTTGGTATTTGGAAAGAAACGATTGTCGATAAAACATTAATAAAATATAAAATAGTTTCGACCTAGAGCTAAATCTTGATTATCACTTGAATGGGTGCAGTATATTATACAACTGTCTTTTAGTTTTAAATTCGCACGTAAAATTCTCATAAATAATACAATATTTCCTTCTGAAACGTTTTAAAATAAAAAAAAGATATAGCCCATTAAGTTCTAAGTGAAAATGGACTTCAATAACTATTTCATTAAGTTGCAACTTGAAATGCTGATTGAGGTTGTGAAGTATTATTTTATATATATCATATATATATATTTACCACTTATCATACTGCTCCAGTGAGTACAAATTTTTGGTAATTTACTAAAGAAGTCACTAAATTCAATTTTCGTTTCGTAGTGTGAAGACGAAAAGGCTGGAAAATCTTAATATGGTATTTAGTTAATATCAGCTGTAACCTTATGATAGTGGAAAATTTGAAAAAAAATATATGCTGACTTGCTTTTTTAACATACAGGATAATAAATATTTTTGTATAATTCACAGGATTTAAGGTAGAACCTAATTTTATCTGTAATATTACGTGTATTAGTGATTACATTGCTAATTACATCGCTTGTTATTTTGGATTAAACCTAAGATTGGATCTGTCACTATAAACAAATCGTTGTTTTTGTAATGTAAATACGCATTAATAACTGTACAATATATGTTTTAATGTGCAAGGATGTCACCTGCAGGTCGTGAATCGCTTAGATTTATATGTTGAAATTTGTATGAGAAAAAAATTATTTAAAAATATGTATAGTCTCCAAAAATAATAAAATACTGAAACAATTAAAACAGTCGATATCCATGTCATTTTGTCATCCAACAGCATATGTAATAGAAATTCAAGTAGAACCATGCACGGGAGACGATTTTCAAGCTAGAGTTAATCAAGTAGTTCTGTGCTAATATTGAAGAGAAATACTACTATTAAATTCAGCGCTGTATTTCATGGGAAGTGCTACGCTGTATGTACCGTTCCTAGTTTGACTTCAACAAGTAATCTAGCGCTGTTCGAGAGCAGTTCAAACAAGTCAAGCCAAGACCGACCCTGGGGGTCACGCTACAATTGTAGTATATATGTCACGCTGTTTCCTTGTGTCTCTCACTGAAAAACAGTGTTATACGTTACTTCTGTTCTGATCTTTTAATCGTTTAAAAGTAATAATATAACGTTACAAATATAAAGTATATAATGGATTTCCATTTAACGGTCTATCTCTTTAGTTTAACTTAATCAGAGCCATCATATCGCATTTTAACTTTAAAAAATTGTGTTATATTTACGAAATTATTGGGAAAAACATAAATTAATAAAAATATTGAATAGAAGCATACACATAAAATTTTATAACACATACAGTGTGATCTAAGTTTTATGAAATAAGTGACACCCCTGTCATTTTTCGACTACCTTTGTATTTCACCTAACAGCATTCCAATCCTATGTGCAAGGATATATCAATCAGGACAATTAAATACCATCCCAAAAGTATAGTATAAATTCCCTTGAATCAACCATAAAAGCGGATTCTTATTAATTATTTGTTGAACGCCACACGGAAAGTATAAAATATATGGTATTTTTGTAAATCTTATTTCTTTTGATTAAATATAAAACAGGGATGTTCCACGTTAAAAAATTACTTCAATCATATACTGCCTGCTTAGTGGTCTTTTAAAAATCTTTCATTATATTATAAAAAACATTGAAAAGATTTCACATGTGAAATGTTTCATCATAGGTACTAGCAGGAGATTTGTAACAGTTTTTTTATCCCTTTAGTGTCTATAACATTTGTAACATACTGTTATATAAATTATATATAAGTTGTCAAATTATGTCTTTAAAGTTATTGACACTTTAATATAAAAATATTAGTTAGTGCTACCACGTCCTTGCAAAATTCAGTTTGATAAAAATAATATGGAATTACTTGAAAGCTACTTTTTTGGTTACCCTGAATATAATTATTGTTATATGTAAACATATACCATTAAATTGTTATTTTGTAATCTTCAATTCCACATATTTTGCACCTACAGCACATTTTGCAACGGCAGAAACTGTTCGTTTTTCTCGAAGTTAAGCAACATCACATTATTATCTTGCATGCAGTAAAGTTATTTAGAAATCTGAGGCGACACAATTAATAAGCTATTAAAGTACAACACAAACTTCGCTTATGAGGTCATTACGGAGAAAAGTTCTCTCTTCACAGATTGCCTCAAGGCATTGTTAAAAGTTTGTTCTGCATAGGATTAACTGAATTATCCCAAGATTTTATAGGGTAAGAGGTTGTTTTGCTGAAGTTTATTTTCTCCGAACATAAAATTTTAATTATAAGACCTTGTTGGGATTATCTTTATGATAGGAAAGAAAGGGTTGTGAGGAGAGTTTAAGTTTAACTGAACTCGTTGTTGTTTCTTGCACAATTATGGTTATGTTATTATTTAAAGAAACTCTGGCTTTAAATAATGTATTTTGAAAGAAAAAAATGTACAATTGTGCAATTTCTAAGGCATTTATCTAGGATTGATAAGTATGAGTATGAAATTCTTTCCATTTAAAGTAGTTAATATTCCCCATCGTTACGGTTAACCATAAACTATAACCAAGTACAATAAAATAATTTACGAATAGCAATCTATAGCATTCAATATCCTTTGAAATAATTATGTATTCTACTCTTAAAATTTATGACACTACAAGTAAACTCCTTAATATCCTATATATCCTATATCCTAGGATACATGATATTTATCCTAGTTAATAAGTGAAGTATTTTCCAAATGTCTAACATTTAGAGCTATACAAGAACGTAAGTCTTGTAGCAATTGCCTTGTAAGGTTGCATAGAAGATAATCACAATAAAATTAATTAAATGCGATGCGAATGATTAGGCACAAACAGTTAATCTGTGTAATTTAGAGGTCTTAACTAAATTAAGCTTTTTGTGCTTTTACTGCCGTAGCTTCGAGGCTATATTTTTGTTACCTCATAGGTAATCACTAAGGTAAATTTCACCTACTACTTTTTAGCTATGTACATTAGATAAGCTCACTAAGATAACAGATTTCTCTTACTTGCTAGTTCCATTTTAAGACATTAGAGAAGCTCACTAAAAAAAGTTTTCTTCGTACTTCCTGGCTATATTTCTTTGATTTTGTAGAAGCTCACTAAAACAACGAATTCCTCTAACTTCCTAAGATTTGTTTTTTCTCCCTCATATGTGCTAATTTTCAATCACTTAATAGCTTTTTTTTACTTGTATTACAGTTGCTAAGTACTATTGTCTCTCTCTTCTAGATTGCTTTATTTTTGTGCTTCTGAGGACATTTTCTATTCTTAATTCATCGCTAATGTATAGCATTAGAAAAGCTCACTAGTAAAACGTATTTCTCTTAGTGCAATACATACTGATTCTTGAGGTGTGCTCATTTTGACACTACCTTTTCTTTTACTCCATAAAATGACTATATTACCTCATAGGTGCTTACTAAACAATTTCTTCGTTCCATTTCATTTACCTCAGAAATGGTTACTAAGACAATACTTTCTATATTACTGTACGGTTCCACTTTCGTTATATCTTGGGTGCTCACTGAGATACAGTTTGTTTTTCTTCATAAAGCCTCCCTTATGCCACATTAAGACTGTTTTTTCACTGCTCTTTTTGTTTTCCTCAGAGATACTCACTGAGACACTCATTTCCTCTCTTGCTTATTTTGCCAATCCTTATAAACTGAATAAGTATGAGAATTGATACACTAAAAAATTGATACACGAGTGCACTGAAAGAAGCGCTTACAGGCAGCGTATAAACCCGCGTAAATTCTGACTCAGATTGTGCGTCAACCGTCTCTTAAAATGGGACTAGTCACTTCTTTAAAAAGTCATAACTCTTTTTTTAGATTCAGACGTGTAAATTCAGATATTTTTTATTTATAAAATTATATATCTATATTAGTAGCGTTTATAGAACGATTAAAGCAGTCTCATTATAAAATATTTAATTTTTCCACAATTGCTTAGAAATTATCCTTTATTCGTTATTTATACAGTAGTTTAGTTCATAGGCTCCGAAAACATATATACCTGCAGACGTATTTCAAATGCCTTTTTTTGTACACAATATCTGACTATGACCTATAGTTTCGGAGCTTTATTCCCTAAGCCATTAAAGGGACAATAGCAACTGAGAAAACCTCAGAAACTTACAACCAAATGCCAGTATGCTATTGTGAATAGACACAATAGAGATTCATGTTACTTAAAGTGTTTCATATTACAAGACAAACTGTACGAATTACATCAACCGACACCTGATTGCGACCCATTGGCCTTGAATGTATGATTTGACGATTCGAAATTTTTCTGAAATGGGAATACCTTAATAAATGGCACATTTTAATATTTTCAACACTTTATAAACTGATAGTTTGCTCCTTCTTTAATTATAAAGTAGTGAATTTCGTAAATTCACGAAAAATAGCAAATTTACCACCCACGATACCATTTATATAAACTGTATTACAAAATTCTTAAGTAGAGAACCCTTTTTGACAAAGTTTTAATACTTTGTGAGCCTCTTTTACAAACATAAATACAAAGCAATTTAATTTAACCATAGCTCCGTAAGTATTTAGTTACTAAGTTTTAGTTGAAGACTTTACAGCAACTAATGCGATTACATTATTTCAACCTTGAATTTTGTGACACGTAATAACATTTTCGTGCATTACTCATTACGATTTTTTTATGTTTATAGTTTGCAAACTAACTTAACTAATGTCACATTAATATTAAATACATATCATTATATTAGTGTGTGTCAAATCTGTAACACTTAAAAATGGAGTTGATGTTCAATAAATTTGTAGACTATTTTACGCAATGATAAGTATTTTTTTTTTATTTTTGCAATTTATTTCTCCCTATAAATTCATATTCGCGTTGACCTTTAGCTTCCATGAAGGTATCTAGTTGGAAACACTGTTAGAAAAGTTGTTTACAGGTAAAAAAAGGTATTAGTATAAAAAAACTTAACCCATTTTTATACTTTAAATGTACCTTAAAGATTACTAGAATATGTAAGAAAAAAAGCTCTGTTAGTTATAAGTTACTAAAAGATTAATCATAAAATATTTTCATCAAATTTATATTCAGATTTTTAAAACTAAATGGTGCCGATCTGTATGGATTATAAATTGATGAATGAATGTAGAATGTTCAAATTTTGTTAGAACATTATAAGAACACTTAACAAGCTTATCTGTTCAAATATCACTGTATTTGTGGGATATTATTAAAACAATTGAAATACGTTTCAGAGTAAGTTTTTTTGTATTAAAGAGCAGAAGTCAATCATATGGTAGACAATAGTAGCATGCTTCGTATAGTTCCATGACTAGTTATAACAAAATACGATATTTCTTCAAAATAATGAAGTACCTCTATTAATTTATCTTTCATAGGAAATTTCGTACTTTCATATGTGTTGTGTATGTTTCCCTTTCTTGTTCAAATTGTGCAGGAATCGCTGTGAAAAAGTACAGTGAAATATTTAAATATCATGTTAGAAAATAAAACAAAATCGTATTTAAATATCGGTACATTAATCTAGCAGAGACGCTTTTCATTCCCAAAAACTATTAAAACTTTCTTTATGACAGGTTTGTACAGTCAAAAACCAATAAAATTAAAAATTGTTACTAGAAGTCCCTTTTACTATCGAGCCAATATCCAGCCTTGACAACCATATCTCTCTCACCAACTTTACAATAGCAGTGGGAATAAATCAACTTCAATGGCCAACCCTATTTCACCAGTTTCATACCACTGTTGGGAATTCACTGTCTTCTCCGGCAATATGTTTTTGTCAACACTACCTATTTTTAAGGGACAAATCATTAAGTTAAAGGAGTTGAAGAAATTGGAAAAAAGCCCGGAAGTACTCAAAATTATTAATTTCTTAAAGAAATATAATCAAAACGTTCAGGTTATAAAAAGTCAGTTAATTTATTGCAAGTTTCACATGCTCGATAAGTATAGTTTATTGAGGATGATAGTTGGGGTTGGTGAGGTTTCTTTAATGTCAACCGTTTTGGCCAATGGCGTAATCTAGCGAGTACAGTGCTTACTGTGAGATAATCTAATCAAACACCAGAGAACGTGGCTGCTGCTATGATGGATACCGCTGAACGATCCTGTCCCTCCAAGCATACTGCCTACACGGACACTGGAAGTTCCGAAGTCGCTGTAACCATTAGCCCTGACTTAAGCTTTAAGAGGGCTTCTTAATATTAACCTCGCCTGTTAAAGTGAGAAATTCTTTACTTTAATTTAACGTGGCGTCGTACCATCTATAATCTTTTTGACTGGTAGATCTAGGTATAGAACAAACCTATCCTTCTTTTAAGGAGACATGCTTCAGCTAGTGGTCGTACAATGACATTTTGGTACATACAGAAGTCCTCACAAGTTATGTCCGAGATTTCCACCGTTTCTTCTCGTAAGTGGAGCAATAACGGAAAACCATTACTCGAAAATGCGAACTGTCTGTTCAAAAAGTGTAAGACAAAACTTCAACCTAGATTTGGATTCATTCAACTGAGATTAATAAAAAATTAATATTTCTAAATATATAACAATACGTTTTTAAACGAATGAATTGTTTTGCTTGATTTCTAGTGTTGTTTTCAGTAGAATAATTCCCATGACTTAAATTTACAACAAATACATTTTTATATTGCCACAGCAGATTTTTTTGCATTTCCGAAAACATAAACGTATTTAGTATGAAATAAAATTCCCTTTCTTGCAATGGCGAGTAAACTAAGAAGGAACATTAAAATATGAATCTAATTAGAGAATTTTTGGTAATGTCATAGTACTGACGTGCACTTACTCACGCGAACCAAGTGGATATCAATGAAAAGATTGATTTTCATCTGAAAAAGCCTATTTTCTCGTCTGAGAATCTACGAAGGCATGAAGCGTGGCATACATGAACATAGATCAGGCGAAATTGGGTCGTGCTAAAGTTCAAGCATATTTTTGCATCCTCACAATTAAACTAAAATTGTAACTCATAAAATACACGAACATACTAAAAATAACCTCGTGTGTTTGTATATATATATATATATATATATATATATATATATATATATATATACAAATCATGAAAAAAATTATTGGATCGGATTTTCTGAACATCAGAACCGTAACTATGATAGCTGGTTTCCAGTAAACGATATATCGGTCGTCAAGCTGTAAAAGATACCCAGCAGCAAAGAGGCCCATTTGTCAATAAGAACTTATGGCAGCCTCGTGCTTCGTGAGTTTCCATTGTTCCTCGTACGTCCTGGATTTCTTTCACTAAGCTTCTCACTTGCGTACGTCTGTCTTTATTAACGTACGTCATTTTGCTTTCTGGTGTTGCTTTTCTTATCATAATTTTAAAACGTTTGATAATGTGCTCTTTAATCACGAATGTTATTAATTGGTGTGTCACAAATGACAATTCATTTTTAATTCATAAATATCCTGCAAGTTAGTATCATACAAATATAATCGTTAATTTGCACTACAAATATGTGCAGTGACAGTGAATAATTAAAAACCGTGTTATCCCATATCTATACATAGTCAACTTAAACAAAATACTCTCACAATTAATACAGGTTAATGTTATACTTCTTAGACTAAATTATTCGTTAACAATGTATTTCATAAAAATTTTATGAATAAAAATACCCAAGAATAGAATTTTTCGGAAAAGTGTACTCTTTTTGGAAAAGTACGATTCAGTCCGTTTTAATGCGCTAAGGATAATTATTCTCGAAACACGATATGCGGTATAGATTGATGAAACGATGTACAATTTATTCCAGAACAAAGGTTTGAATAAATGGTATATTCCTCCCATGCACGTTATATTTCAACCACTCTCGCTTTCCTTTTTTATTATAAACCAATATTATCAATTACGTGAAACCTACTCTACTGATTGTACGAAAATTTTACATGTATATTCTCAGAGTCCCTGGTTAACGTAAAGGCGAGTTTAAGTTTTGAAAGCCCCTCCAGGCTCCTCACTGGTCTCTAAAGTCGCGAAAAATCCCATTTGCCCTTTAAAGTTGTACTGCAGCAAACAAACCTTATTAGTTAAAAGATTCTGTTAAATTTTCTTAACTTTTCTGCAAATTTTCTGCCTAGACTCTGTTTTATGACAGCACAACTATGTTTAATTACTTTAAGCACAATTTTCAATTTTTTACATGCATAGTCTTGAAAGTATAGAAACATTTTTATATTAAGAACTTTTCTTTTTTCAACCTCTTCTGGAACCACTGTGAAAGATTTAACTAAGAAAATCAAAATTTTAAAAAATATGTACCTTTAACTGTACGCTACGTTTAAGCAAATATTAAATATTCAGTGCTTAATCAATACTATATTGCAGATATCAAAAGCAAAGTCGCTACCTAATTTATACTATGAATATACAGATTGTTATGAAACTCATCTTGGTTGCCTTTTGAAAGAAGTAGGCTTTTCCGACGTGCAGATGTATATATCTTCTTCATCAGAGCAACTAAGCAAAATCAGTTGTGGTAACAGAAATGTCTTAGAACGAAGTAAATTATAACGTCCGCCATTACATACTTCATGACCGAAGTAGGCTTCTGAAACCGGTGTTTGAATGTGTGAATATTTTCTTGATCTGAGAACATGCCTAAACCAACACTGACACACAAAAAATACTAAGACTACAGTAAATTACATTGGTCATAAACATACACATTTTAACGTATTTTCTTGATTGTGGCAACAAGGTAAACTTAACATTGGCGTGGGAAATATCATTCACTCGAACCATAGGTACTCAAACATTTCTAAGGCTAATGTAATTGCGTATGAATTCGAGGGTAGCTACTAGTTTTTTATATAAGAAAATTAATTACTATAAGTTATTCAGGTAGATAAACCATAAAAGAAATAATTAATATGTTTTCTATATATTGTTAAAATTTAGAATTGGATATTTTTTAACAGAAGAATGTTTATTACTGTTGAGATTTAAGGAAATCAAATATCAGAAGTCCTTGTTATGATATTACGTTCATATTCAATTACACTTTGCAATATAATACTTCCAAAAAAACTGGTTTGCGGTAAAATATTCTATGGAGTTCAATCATACAAATGCCTAACTATTTTAGACATTTTTAAATAAAAAAACTTCTCATGATTTTTACGCATAAGCTGTAAATACGATAGACTATTTTACAAGATTCAAGCATGCGAGAAGCTCCTGTATTTATTGAATTCTACAACTTGGAATGTTCTATTAAACCCAATTTTCGCGTTAAAGTCTTCTACCTATAAAACTTAGTATTACAAAATGATTATCAGTCTGTCCGTACACACAAAGCCCAAGATTACACAAATATCTAACGTACATAGCTTTTTTAAATCAAAATATTTACTCTAACGATACAGTGAAGAATTTCAAGAAGTGTTTTGTTTGAAAAGTGGTTCCCAGGCTGCGGTGAGCACTCCATAATTCATTCCTTGAAGGCAACAACTGTAGCGTAGGTTTATGGCTCACCCGGTCCCGCAAAAGTGTTTTCAATTTCTTTTACACCGTTCAGTCCCGCACTTTTAACTGGTGAGCAGTTATTTCTCCGCTTTTGTGCCTCGTTTTTCTGACGTAAACTTGTTGACCGTGTATACTTTTATAGACTGATATTATGAGGATGCTGTAGCTAAGAAATACCATAAAAACATACAAAGATAATTTATATACTTTTTCATTTTACGAAATAGCTATATGAGGCATGTTTTAATGTTGCAAAGTTATATTTTTCTGAACTATAGGACACATTATTTTTATTCCAATACCGATTAGCTTGCCTAATTTGAGTAACGCAACTAAGACAGTGTAAACGTATGGAGTAAACGCATGTTTAAATAGTTAAGCTATAGCTATAGCAATTCATAGCATACCTGAATTTATGGAGACATAAGTAAGTCATATATGTACCATGAATAAATCATTTATCATTCCAATAGCCAAGGTTGAATATTCTCATTTTACGCCTTAGATTAAAAAAGTAGTTTTTTCAGAACATTGTTTATAATAATTAAAATTGCAGTGTTTGCACAAAACAATAACTGTCCGGGCTTATACATTTGTGTACTGAATACTGGCATTATTCAAACTTTGTTTTTTTAGTCATAGGTAAAATGGAATTAAATAAAAATAAATTTTAATTTAAAGAATATGTCTTGTGAATAGAGATGAGCATCAATAAATAAAATTATAACATTCATTATTGTAAGTTAATGGTTTTCATTATATTTTAATTTTCGTTATCGAATACAAACTAGTTAATATGTAATAATAAAAAAGAAAAACATATTCCTAACGACGCAGAGTAAGATTTAACTAGAACTTACAGTAAGACATCTCAGCATGGGATATTTAAGCGTAATTTATGACCTACAATGCGGATATTCTGATCTTAAAGGACGTAATATTAATTTACTTAATTACGTTAAGAGTAAAGTATGTAAAATCTTAGTATTATAGAGCTTAGTTACAAATAGTAAATTGTGCTTCACTGTGAACTACTTCCGTTTAATTTTCATTAATGAATAAAGTTATTTCTTAGCTATCCATTTTTACACGGTAGGAACACGTCAAAACATGCATTCTGTTATTAAATTAAAAATATTATCTCCTGTGATATTAGATATAACAGTACCTGTACAAAATAAAGTTCTTTTTATGTTTGTAAATATTACAGCAAATACTGTAAAGAAATAGAATTTAGTATTATAATGAAATTTCAATAAATTTCTAAAGAGCAGAATTGTACGTAACATTTAGGAATTGTAAAATAAAGAATTGCACGAACCATACACTGTATAATGGTTACATGTTGTTTGCAAGCCTTTGTATGTAGCAAACTACATTGCGCTTGTGGATGTAGGTACATGATGTTGGAGTCTCCAAAGTCAAAGGGAGGGCCAAAATGATTATGCGAGGGTCATACATGGCACGTGTTGTTGTCACAGCTAGTCCTTGGGGATTGCACACCTGTCAACCACTGGATTCACCTTTCACACCCTCCTTCTTGAAACACTGAACTGTCTTTAGAATCATATGCGGAAATATTTTCTTCATTCACCCATCTGAAGAGACTGTTCTTACTGAAATAGACCGATAATTTTGAATGATTTTACTAAAACGAAGAAAAGTACTCTAAAAAGGTTTTGTTTTTTATAATATTAAGATCGCATTATGAATTAAATTGGGCTTCATACTAAGAGTATCAAATTTTTGTTTTGAACCATTAAAACAAAGGAACAGAAATGTATAAAATTACACATTAAGAAACTACATTTACACATTTTCTTTATAAGGGCGTCAATGCAAACGTAACTACCATAAAAATTCCCCAGACCGTAATAAAATAAAAAATCGGTACAATCGGTTATGCGTGAAAATAAAACAAACAAACAAAGGCACTTTCGCATTAATAATATTATTAAGATTGTAAAATATGTAACAGAATAGCCAAATACAATATGAAATCAGTCTTATAATAAAGAGCTATTGCAATATTGTTATTTTTTTTATCCTACCTCAAATGACTCAGAACGTTTTTAATGTTCTTCTATTAAACAACAAGCCCGTGGAGATTCTCGTGGCAGTTTGTAATTATTTAACCGCAGTCGTCGTAGTGTTGACTAACTGTAATCCATTTTTATCACCGCACCCTGACGTGAGGAAGCAATCTCCACAAAAATGTCCAGCGGAGGAAACTTTGTGGAGATTTACGTGACAGACTTGTCAGCGTCCCATTACCATAGCAACAACACCACAGGTACACCTACTCTCTAAATAACAACCTGGTGACGGCTGATCTATTGCGTCTGTAAGAGTAAACCTTCCGCTTCATTATTTAACTTCATTTCCACCTCCATTGTGTTTGCGGGAAATCATAAACAAAGTGTCCCTTTTTGCACCTTTCACACTTGTATGTAGATTGCTCTAAATTGATTATCAATAATTAGTTTGGCATACATTTCGACATTTTCCAAGAGGGGGATGATTGGTAATTACTTCGTATCATGTTTTGTATAACATTTTAATATACTTTGCGTATTTACGTATAATTTTGATATTTTTTTACTTTATACACTTTTTGATCTAAGAAGTATAGGTTTTATAAACTATAAAGATAAAGCCGTTCATGGGTTTTGCTTTAACAATGAAATCCTTTTTGTGTGCATCAGCCTGTGTCTTTGTATGTCTGAAACAGATCATGTGTTTTTTAGACATCTGGAATTTATTTTAAGTACACACAGTACTTAATACGCAACTTACTTTTGTAACATTCTATGGGTATATAGGTAACCCCAGTGGGTTATTGTAATTATCATCAATTACAATCAATGATAATTTTCAAAATTATTACTACATAAAGCAATTTTATCCAGTCTTCATGAGAACTTCTTGGAATCAAATGTTTCTTCAGGGAACAACATAAATCCGGATAAAGCTGGAGCTGTTCAAGGGAATGTAGTTGACATTCCAGATATATTTATATGTTTCACACATCTACCATGCATAAACATCTTAATCTCCCTTTTTGGAGTTAAACAAAACAACAAATTAAATTTGTTTAAACATGAATTTAGGATTAATATTCGGCAAGGAGATCATACTCCAAATTTGTTGCTCCCACTGACTTTGGAGACCATGCTTTATTTTTGGAAAATTAAAAATGCAGAAGTAAACATTGACCGTGAGAGCTGTACAATGTTCTGAATCTGATCCGAACTTATATGAGGTAATTAAACAGAACTTGCCAACTCAAGAACTATATACCTTGATTTTTTAAATACACTTTTTCCCAGAATATGAATTAATACAACGTAGCATAGAAGTAACCGACAGTAAGTAACGAAAGGGGAAGGGTCATATGGCATATTTTCTGCCCTTTGACCATTTAACACCGAAAATAAAAGTTATTGTTTGACAACGGGAAGCTATGTATAAAAGCATACTACAAATCATATAGGAAAATGTCAACTGCTAATATTTTCTGTTACTAATGGGAGAAATTCGCTGACTGACATTATTCAAAATTTATTTAATTGTTTCCCTAAAGAATTGGTAAAATTTACATTTTTTACAATAGTTGCCCTTACATAATTAATGGGCTGCTTGAAATATAAAATAATCAATAATAGATGTGCTATTATAGGTTTAAAAAACAGATTATATTGCAATATAAGTTTTAGTTTAATACAGCGTTGTATCTTGTCCATTGGTAATGTGATTAATGATTATACAATACAAAGATGTGCGTATGTACTGAAGGTTTGTTAATATACTATCGTAGAATACTTCAGATATTATATACGATGATTTTACATATTATACAATACTGCTGTCCTTGAAATTTTGTATAGGTTCTTTAAGTGTAGTCTGGTTGTACCTTCCTTTGTTATAGTTATAAACACTGGCCGAAAGCGCTTTCGAGGTTTTTCTTTTCGTAAATTATAAAATACTTTTATTAAGATGTTTTTTAGTATAGATGGGAACCAAAAAATAAATTATTTGCAACTCGTTGTGAACCAGGATTCTGTATGTTTTTTACACATAATTCCTTTAAGTATTGAACTGTGTACTGTAAAAATATGGTTACTAAGCATACCCTATTACTATGCTTTAAGTACTACTTTATATACTTACTTAAACTTTAGGATATCTTACGTTCTAACCAATGAGCACCAACCTGTGAACAAAATACATGATTAAAGTAATGCCATTTATGTGAGGATAAATATGTTATGTTCACCCTCGGTAACGATAATAAGAATTGTTAGACACTAACAACTTCTGTCCAGTATGGCCAGCAGTATTTAGTAATGGATATATGGATATATATTATAAGTAATGGATTGTAATACATAACATATGACTACTGAAGGAAACCGGATTTTCCGGGCATTCGACATCGTTTAGTAACACTCAGTTTCGGGATCTGCAATTTGATCTTTTACTCACGTTGAATAACTAACCTAACACATAACTCCATTCTAAGAGTGGAGTTGACCCACAACAAGGTTGTTGCGATTCCTGATTTATGCCCGTCACAACGTTCTGCTATGATTTGTTTATTTTTACCTACATTTTAGTTATGTGTCACTTTAATTATTTACCTGAAAATGAGATTAGATTGCAGATCAAGAAAAGTAGTGTTACTGATTTTTTGTATTACTGAACGATATGAAATGTCTGGAAAAAGTTTTCTTTGCTTCATAACCCTTCCATCGTCAAAACAAACTTCAACCAAAGAATACGATTATTATTGCTCATTTATTGGTTATATTTGGCCTTGTAATAAATTATATTTCAATATTAATGTTATAATTCAATACAGGAATATTATAGACATATTTGTACGTGTATGTGAAGACGAAACAGCAATCATTGTATGATTCACTAAGGTTGGCAGTTGACATCTACTTCGCTCGAATGTCGGACTTAACAGTGGGTTTAAGAATAATAACAGGATATTTTTGTCATCAGCGTCATCACGAAATTCTTTTTGCGTGGTGTTGTGAATGTTTAATTACTAATAACATTTTTGTAATATTATATTGTAGTATTATAATAATGAATATGATAATGAATCATGCAAAAAACCTATTTTAAATCAATAGTTTAGTTATAATATCAGTGGTAACTAGTTACAATTGTTAGATTTTTACGATTAAAGCTAAGTATTGTGAAGGACAGGTTTCAGAAATCTGCTAAGATTAATAACATTTTCAGTAGTTAAATTAAAGAAAATAGTTTAAAATTTGGAGTCATCTAACGGAACATGAATCGCAACTGAATATTTTTGGTTCAAATTAAATGCAGGGTCTCCATCTTTCTGCAACAGGAGGCTACCTCTGACAGGTAACAATGTATAAGCTTCTTACGCAGGACTGGGACGGCATAAACAAGAAAGTCCACGTCTAGTCAGTAGAGGGGTAAGTGCTTTATTATACGTCACAGAGACATTCCCGTACATTGCACAGTCAGCATACATTTTACTTCCAAAGGAATGAAAACATTCTACATCACCGTGCTTGAGTTTAGTCGGAAGTTTTTATTTATCAATTTAGTAATTATATATATTTCTTTTATAGTTAATACCAGTCGTAATATCTATCGATGACAAAAATATACTGAAGCCTATTGTGCACCAGAATCAAATACTGTTTTAAAATTTTATGCTGCAAATGAAAGCAAATCATCAACTCGATTTGGAATACCCTGACGCACATTTTCCACAGATAAATTTCTCTTGATATTGTGGAAAATCATTTCATGCATATGCTATAAAATCAGTCTACCTTGCTGTTTGTTTTCTAATATTGCAGATTAATATTATTCAGATAAGTTTTTTTTTTTATCTCATTTAAGCTATGCCGGCTTTGAAGTGCAATAGTTTTTGTATTAAAGTACAAAGTACATGATTGGACCTCCCCGGGATTTGAACCCGTGATCCCTCGGTTAGAGAGCCGAGACTATTAGTCTACAGAGGAGGACTCAGATAAGTTAAACCTACCTCATCTGAATATGGTACATAAAAATATTATAGATGTATATAAATGACCTTACTAGTTAAATTACTAGAATAGTTGGTTCGTTACACCCTACTCGTTATTTTTAACACAACCGTTGGTGTTTTAACGACCATAGTTATCTGACCAAAATGTAGGTTATGTTGTAGTTAACTGGATTGTTCAAGCGTTCGTTATTGTTATAATTGTTATACATCTCCTGTGGGAATAACTACAAATTTTTGAATGTCATAGAACTGTCATAAAATGGCGTTAATAAGACAATGTGTGTTTTTTGACTATTCATCAATTTAAGATTTTTGAGAGTACAACTAACTATATATATATATATAATATATATATATATATATATATATATATATATATATATATATATATATATATAAAGTGTCACCTCAGACTAAATACCAATCATAACAAAATATTTAAACACTAAAATTAAACCGAATATAAAAAAAAACTGAATGTATCATGAGGCAAAACATGTAGAGAAATATTTCATATTAAAATTTAATTTTCCATGTACTTTCATTTATACGAATAAGAACACTTTTATGCGTCATTTTCATGTCAAGTTCTTTTTTTTCTATGAGTCTCATTCTGCCTAGATAGGACTACACGCAGAACATTCTAGAATTAAATTACATATAAATTTGAAGATTTCCATGTAACCTTAACGAAACCTGTATTGACACGTGGTGTGGTATAGTTTTTGCACTATCGCGTTAATTTTTAAAAAGTTGTGTAGTATATCTTAGGATGCAGGCTGATAAGATTAGTTAGTATTTGAAGAAGGCCTCTTCCTAATACCACTACGAGACTGGAGAGTTAGGATTGGTTTATTCTCAATCCCACCATTTGGCCTAAACAGGATTACCGGCAAAGCCGGTTTATTTTCAGTACCACATTAAGGCAGCCGGCAATCTTGTTTTATGTTGTAGTTGTAAATATAAATATTAAATGTTAAAATTATTCTTGTTTTTTAACAAAGGGAGATTTTGTGACCAAGCTCAAGGTACCATTTTAATATGATAAAATGCCTCCAGAATTAAATATAAAAGTATGAAAAATGTTAATAAATATTATATAATATTCAACTTACTAATATTATACAAATTCTTGTACTCTTAGCAGTGAGGTTCTTTATCATTGTAAAAGATTTTTATTTTTATTATTATTATTTATTAGGTCTAGGATTTTATTTACAGTGTGTAATTCTATGGGTGAAATTTTATTAAATTGGTATGGTACATATTATAGTGAATATTAAAAATATTTTGGTACATCAGACATGTAACACTACACCTTCTGTTGTACTAATGAGAGAAATTAGTAAGTACAAAATATCAGGTCCTGAATAATTCCATATAATTGAAAAGTATTGTCTTGTCCTTATTTGTTCCATCATTCTTATTGGAAAGTGTTATAACACTATAACAAAAGGAAAGCCAAATATTTCTATCAGTTGAATTCAAACTTGCCATGTCAAAAACAGAATAGCCAGACACTGAACCCTATCCTTCCGGACTATCTAAGGATTTTCTTTTGTCTTGTATCATCATTTAGGCTTGACTGGTTATCAATAAGGTTCCATGTCCTTTTATATTTCAAGGAACGTATTTCCACGACAGTTAAATCCTTGATCCTTATGTATCATTGTCTTTCGTATCCAGGAAATGATTTGGATCTAGTAGTACAAAAGCTTACCGTTCATATTATCATTATTGTAAATGAGCAAAGTTGCAATTACATCCTGAAAACTTGATCAACTCTTTCTAGATGATACATGAAATGCTTCGTTTAAAAATGAATGCATATAGCTATAGTTTTAGTAAATTGTCCCGATAAACTTTTGAAATGAAAAAAATGTGGTAATACCACAATTTATGATTTTCCGTATTTTTAGTCCCTTAGCTTATGGAGTGCAATATCAATAAAGGTACATCATGGCGAATATACATCAGGTATAAAGGGACAGAAGGGCAATGTAAGGGCCAGACAGGGCGCGTGTTGCTGTCGGATCCTTGTCTCTCGGGGATCGCTCAGCTGTCAAGTACAGATACACCCTTCAGCCCTCCGTGCTTCGCCCTTTATGCTACCTTCCACGCCAAGTTAAGACCTTCATTTATGTCTCGAAATCTTCAACTAACATGTCAATAGTTTTTCAGGGGATATATGATCAATAATCAGTGGAAAACAGTTGTTTATTATGTTGGTTAAAATATCGGATGCTGTTCACATTGAAAACAACAAGAATGGATCTGAACTTAGTAATATTATAATGAAGATATTGCGAATCCTATAATATTTATATAAATTCTTAGGATAATATTGGTCTATTTATGTTTACTGTCATTATTAGACGCTTGAAGTATCAGTTATTACTCTTTTGACTTAAAAAAAATATAATTGTGGCAATAAGACAAAATTTTACTTAACTTAATTTTTTTTATCCCCATATAATAAGAACATATATACAATAAACTCGTTCATCTTAAGTATAATGAACGGTATTCTTTACACCGATTGTAGATTTAAGCTAATAAGGGAGTCTTTAAGACAGAGGGTGGAGCCTGGGAAAGTTTTGAAATAGGAATACGCCTATATGTTAAACAGGGATCCCAATGTCCATATAAAATTGCAGTGCACAATCAGTCCAGAAAGTTTTACGTGAGTATAATACACTCACTCACACACACACACACACACACACACACACACACACACACACACACACACACACACACACACACACACACACTGATTTTTATATAACAGTATGACGGTGACAGATTGGGTATTTTGGTAGAACATATTCTGTCTTGAAATCTTTTACAGTAAGCGTTAAGAAATTTTTCCTTATTCTTCGATAAAACAAAGACATTTTCACCATTTATTTGCTTATTTTCCGATAAAAATAGAAAAACGAAACGTTATAGAGGAGATTGGTTAATTTTTATTTCGTCAAACTAAGTTTACTAATGGGAAGCTGTATGAATGTTAACGAGTGAAAGCATATTGTTACAAAGTATGAAAGTAATTTGACGAAATTATGTTGTAGTTCAAAATTACTAAACACCACTGAAACTGAGTAAGAGGTAATTACTACTTTAGTGTGTTATGAAGAGTACAAACAGCGACATGAGCTTCTTAGTGGGGTTGGGACAGCAGTAAACAAGAAAGTCAACCGTTCTGCGGAGGGTTAACTGCTTTATTATACGTCACACAAGCGTTGTTGCACATTGGACGCTGTCCTCGGTCTGTATAAATTGCATTGAGGACGAAACGGAAGCACTTGAGAATATCACATGTTTAGTGTTAGCTAAGGAGCTGTTTATTAAAATACATGGTTGGTGATTCATATTTTTGTTATCACTATACAAATTGAGTCCTAGGTAAGTAAGTAATGAATTAATTCCGCGTTATAAAACAAAATATACTAAAGAGATTGGTAAAGGTCTGTTCGTGTTTCTTCTGTATATTGGTAAGATATCTCATCAAAGAGTTAACTGAGCTAAAGACTTGAAATTTTCCTTCAAATTTAATTTCTTCGTAGGTATAAATGATCAAATTCAATGATGCATGCCATCCCTGGGTACTACACACTCTTAATGTAAATATAAAGTGATTCCACGAATGCATTTTATACCTGAATATGCATGTCAACATAATATGTCAGATTTCAGATACAGTAGTTAAAGAAATACTAAAAGTAAAGTAAACATTTCGTAGATGTTTTAACATCGTTGTACCTAATCATGTACTTAATATTAGTCACTAAGCGTAGAAAACTTTAATTTCTAGAGATAATTATATATATTGCTTCCATTAGTATTCATATTAATGTGTCATATTATGTAATTTTTTTACACACAGTTTCATTCTCAGATGTGGTTTCTTCTTACAGAAGTTGGCCTATTGCCAAAACACTTTGGCACCAAGGACCTATTGTACAGGCTAAAAGTATAAAATAAATCCCTAGCCATATACAGTATCACATGTTCTAAAAATAGCCAAGATCTTCCTGAGAAACCTTAACTTCCTTTGTCAAACATGGCAAAACTATTCGTAGCTAAAACTGAATAGTAAGAAAGAAACTTTTCTGCAAAGTCATATTCATGACAATTACTCATATATTGACTAGACAGTCAATTCTATATAAGTATTAAATTTACCATTCATAATTTAACCTGCAGTTATATTTGACTTGCAAAATATTTTATCTCCTGTTTAATTTCTGTTATGTATTTGTTTACGCTATGCAATTATTTAAATGCTTTGAGACTTTGTTCATTTGCCAGTTAAAACTTTTTTTCATGTTCTCTCTTAAACTATTGGAATTGTTTCCTTATAATATTCATATATTTTAACATAAATACATTTTAACACGTTAACAGCTTGTCGTTGTTTTTTGCATTTCAGACTTCCGCCTCTCCCCCGTTAATAAAAACTAATAAAAAGGAGCTACACTAAAACTAATTAGATTTCAATTTAAAATTTTGATCAGGTATATTCTGAGGACCAAGGTGCTTTAACATATGATAAACTCGCCACTTTATTAAAGCAGGTGTGACCTTTTTGGACATGGTATACTATCTGAATATGTTTTACATGGACTTTGACCTCTTTCTGGATAATTCAAGATAGCTACTGATTTATAAGTATTATACTCAAATCAAGATGATATCGCTATTAGTTGTCTCACGTTGGCTTTTTTCAGTTAATACTAAATTGCAGGCTGTCCCTTAGAAATTAAGGAAATTTCCATGAAGACTCCAATATTAATTCCAAAAAACCGTAAATATAATTGGTACGAAGCCGGGTTACATTTATACAAATACCGGATGTTAATAGCAGCAAATCAATAATATTTTCTGGTATGCTTTATTCCCAAACAGCTTAATCCCTGGAAATTTTCATAAAATGTGTCATTCTCTAACTTGATTTATGTTATATCCAGTATTTATTACAAAATTTATACTATGAGATAACGAAATTAATTACAGTTACATATGATACAGAAGGCATTCCTAGACGTGCATATTCCACTCTGCTTAATAAATAATTGGCAGTTATATCTAAATTTCATGGAAGTTACCAGTTACATAAACTCTATGAACATGTTTTTAAATTAAAATTAAGCTAAATATTATGTAAAAGGATTCTCACCAAAAATTAAACATACCAAAATCAAGCGAAGGACGCTAAAGTCCTTACAACGTTTGCTATGTTTAAAAAGTGCAGTTAGTGCATTAAAACCCTGCCCATTTTCGTAAATGAAATTTCTAACCTATAAAATTAAATAAACTGAGTAGTTTACGAGTGGAAATTGATTATTATTTTTGACACAAATAAACCACTCTCCTAAGATATAACCCATGATTCTCTTAAGGAAGTTAAAGATTTAATTAACATATTTTTCTCTGCAAAGGGAGAACAAGTCATAAGGACATATTTTTATGAATACAAGAACTGAGTGAGATCTACTTAGTGTTAAATATTAAAATCACGTATCAAAAAAAGTACATCCAAACTTTCTTATTGTCTGTGAGTTTTAGTATTGAAACTTCCTACGTATACATGGAACATAGCATAAAAGAAAGTTTAAGCGAAGGCATATTTTCTTGGTTTTATCGTAATTTTATACAAAGATACACATCTCGGTTGATTCTAGAATCACATGTTTTGATCTTGGTGCGAAGGCGTACTAATATCTTTTCGGCACTTTAGAAAATCATAGTTATGTGTAGTTGTCTTAAAACATTATACAGAATATACATGACTAATTAGAAAGTTAATTCATACAAACATGTTCATATCGTGATTTGTCAGTTGGCTGATACATTTTCCTCCAGTTATAAAATACTGGCACTAACAGTATAATTAAACATGAATTAAATTTTCTTAATATTATTGTTTTTATATGCTGTGTCAAAACCAAAATAATCATTTTATCCTAATCTTATGGTCTTTATTTTAAAGATTTTAATATTGGATTTAAATCAATTCACTCAATAAACTCTTTTGAAAATATTTACAACATAATAAGGATTAAAAAAACAGTGTAATACGTATCGTATTCACTTTGTAATATTAATACCTTGTTTTTTAAGTCTTATAAAACTTTATACAGTCACCATCGAGAGAATCTTAAAACATCATCCATGGTTATTGAAAACACTTTGATATGAAGTTGTTTCAAAAGGCATTATTTATTAGAATACTGATTGATATTGAATTAGTGACTGAAAACAAATTAACGTATATGGTACGTAATTAAATACTTCATAAAATTGGTTAGAACCTTGCTTTTACACAGTTCCAACGTTCTATACATTTCAATAACTGTTAAAATGAGCCGAATACTTAAAACATTATCTTTTGGTTCTAAAAAAGTGTTCCACTCTTTTTTATTGCGTTTTTATTACTAAAATGTAATCTGATGTAATACCAGGATTTTGTTTCATGCCAAATCCTTTCCTAAAGTATTTAGAATTACTCTTACAAACTATGCGTCACATACTGTAGTTGTTTATAAATTTTACAAGTATTTCATATATATATTAAAATTCACTACTACACTATTTTATTATCATCTAATTTTAGTCCGTTTTAAAGTAGTGTTTAAAATTTATATTTACTAATTTAATTACTATCGATAACAGTATTGTCAACACTTTTGTTAATCAAAAATTAATTCATATGGCAATCTAACTAAAAACTAAAACATCATTGATATAGAAAACGCTATAGCCAATAAACTTGCCATGTTGGTGCTATTGGTGCCCATAATGAAATCAAATTGTTTTAACTTCAATACAACATTCCTACTAATCCAGTACACAATTCTTTTAGCGATACTTTTACGTGAACACCTCTAAGAAGGAATTTTGGTGCAAAGAAGGAAATATGCATTTAACTTCCCGCTGACAATTTGAAACAGCGTTGGCAACATGAGGTATGGAGCGTTGAAAGTTTATGGGGTGAAAGTTACGGCCATGAGATTGATTGTGTGCGAGAAATGGTCTATAAACATATCACTATACTGTCGTGAAAGGCATCAAGGCCGATATATCTTCCCAATCACGATAACAGTTAAAGGAAAATGTTGAATAACGTGTTTTCATATATGTTCAGAATATTTTTTATTTCATTTGAACGGAAACAAATTTGGCCTAATCGTAATTAGCTGTAAAGTTTGGTTTAAAATAAAGCATACCTGTAAAAAACTACCTAATAGTTATTATCCTCGAAATTAAATCAAATGTGTATAAATGAATGTAAACCCGAAAACGTGTGTTACATTTTCTATGTGTATAAATGGTCTATTTAACTTTAAAACAGCTGTTAACGATGCTTTAACCAATATTTTGTAAAACACCTACACTTTTATCTTAGAGTGCCGTTTTTACTCGTAGGAAAGAGTAAATACCCAACCACTAGCTGCGGCCCTATAATTTCAACTTTCTAGGGAGAAGTTGAAAGTTGAATTATTTATTTATTTGAATTATTTATTTATTTGAATTATTTATTTCAACTTTAATTATTTCAATTAAAGTTGAAATATCAAGTAGAATCTCGTTGGATTTGTTGGATGATATTTAAACTTTCAACAAAATATTATTCTTGCATAACTGTCGTAGGTTTTTAAAGTATTTAATTTTGAAAACCTGTACAAACAGTGTTTTTAGGCGAAGATTGAAATTTTAGCATTGCGAGTACCTAAAATAAATCTTGTAACTCGTAAGTATTTTTAATAAAATCCGGCAACACTTCTGATCATTCTGGAATCATCAAATTTATATAAGCACATTGAGAAATATTGATGTAATTCATACATAAATATATTACGTTATGTAGCTGTAACTCATGTACACACTTAAAAATTCAAGTGTGCAATAAAAATATATACGTACACATAAATATATATATACTAATAATTTTATCACATATATATATATATATATATATAATAAAGTATGATTTCTACACTAACGGTTACCTGAGGTTTCGCACATAATTTCGTAGGCTTTGCACATGTATGACCCGCTTCTGGATTGAGTTAATTATATCACCGACGCAAATGCTAATTTTCTCTTATTTTCACTATCAAGAATATATATATATATATATATATATATATATATTATATATATATATATATATATATATATATATATATATATATATATATATATATATATACCACAGATTTGATAAGCCTCCTTCTGTTACAAGACAACTAAGATGAGTTTTATTAACAGTCTTCAAATTGATAGAAAAAATGTAATATTAACTTTGATTTTTATATGTAAATGATTACAGTAATTAGCAAACAATGTATTTTTTATATTTGCTCAAATCGTACTGTTAAGATTATAATTTTACTATAACCATTAACTTGGTTATTTGGATATTTCATTACTTTGCGTTCAACAGCTGTTGCTGAAAAGCTTGAAATAAGATGAAGCTAAGTGTAGTTACTATCAAGCTTACTCTATCAAGACTTTAAATTGAAAATAGTGGTTATGTTAATTAAAAACTGTTTACATAGAACGGTTAATTACATTTATCAGGATCTTTCATTTAATATTCCATGACTTTAGAGACCAAGATGGGAATTTGCGCTGCTTTAGAGACCAGTGGGTGCAGCTCGGAGGGATTTTCTAAATAAGATATATATTCATAACAAGATTACTAAGAATGTCGAATGTATTTTAACATATATTATAAATACATTAGTATCAGTACAATTGATTAAATAGTTTACGCGTAAAAATAAAATAAACAATCAAAGGTACTTTCGAAACTATAATACTATTAAGAATAAGATGTGCTTTAAATTTTGATAGCTTTAAATCAATTTTTAATACGTTTGAGTTAACACAATTGTATTAATATATTGAATTAGTTATAACAATGGAGTTTTCTTTGATACTTTAGTTGAAATTTTCGTTTAATCTAATATTTATCTTTAATCTGATATCTATATTGCAACTGCTCCTTCTGACTAAACAAACATTTTACTTGGAGCCCATACATTTTTAATTTAAATTAAATGAATTAGGTTTAAATTTTAAAAATATACGTAATATTTTGAAATCGAAGAAAAACTACTGAAGATTAATTTTTATTACCATGAAAAAAAAACACAATAAACATCATGTTTTACTTAAAGTATGATAAAAGTAATATTACAATCTGTAACTCATTTCAATTATTAACTAAACATAATATAATTACTTCCAAATCACAGTAAATCTACTACTCTCCCGATATCCACCTTGTTTTTGGAACACAAATCATCTTCTTCCTTCCTACGTCAGTCTGTAATTCTGATGTTGCAGTAATTGAACTATCGTGCCAGATCTTATCCTGGTCTATTAGACTGTATTTCTACTATAGAACATTTTGAGGCATTAGATCTGTACTTTAATATTTGGAATATATACATAATTGGAAAGGTCATTGTAGTACATAAACTATGCGATCATTAACATGTTATTCCAAATATTATACATTATTATTACATAATAAAACCCTATTTAAAATTTGCTGGATTTTGGGAAAAAAACTTCATGAGGCAAGAAAATTTCAGAAGCTATGGACTTCCAAATACGATTATGCTTAACTTTTTTATTTCAAAACAATTTATCTTAATATCGGTTTTAGTTTAGAGCAATATTTTCCTTGAGTTTTTTAAAGAAAAAAATGGTTACAGCTTTTTAATAACATTACTCTCATTCCTAAAGACGTGAAAATAGAAAATGTTTTTGATAACTTCACTTTTAGGGTAATTCTAGTTTGGACTCAAAGATTTGTGGACATCTTTTAATCAGACCAAAATAAAACCTGTTTAACATGAACAAACGTAATGTATTATAAATGTATTACAAAATAAAATACATTTTGTAGTATGGACATAAAATATGACAAGAGAGGAGTAGTATATTTTACTTCTAAAAAATTTATTACCCGAGGAAAAATATTACATTCTAAGTTAATGTCTTTTAATTTGGTTTGATTAAATACAGAATGTCTTAAATATCCCTAAATAAACTATGTCGATCCTTTATTTTTTATTAGAGTCTGATTACAAATATATTATGTCTTTTACTTAAATGTTTGTGATTTCTTGTGAAGTCTAAATGTTAAAACATTTTATTTTTTTTCTGTCATGGACGGCTAAGAATTTTTAATAAAAAACATGTCTCCAACGTAAATTTGATTACAACATCTTCCTTCTGTGGGGGAAAGATCATTTAATGCCCTAATTAAATTGGACCGTATAAAAGCGACAAGATTATTGCAGTAGACACAGCAGAAGAATAATTGATATCACTAAGTGGATCTATGGAGGAGGTGTGGTGTAATAAGCGAAATAGATCTTGAGGGGTAGTTGCATCGCCGCAATGTCAGAATTATGGACTGAGAAGGGAAGGAAGACGGTGATTTGTGTCCCATAAACAAGAGGCGTACATCGGCACCGTAGTAGTGGAATGGTACATAATTTACTGTTACAGGTCCTTCGTTAATACATGCAGTGGGGCTGAAGTGTTCTTGTAATTAAATAGATCATTCTCGTATTTTGTAATTTACTGATACTATTAACTCACGAATGCTTAATCTTTAAAAAACTTGGATTTTCTTTCAAAGTATTCTTTATTGGCTAACTAATATGTAAATATACTTTTCCTTAGTTAAATATATACTACTAACTATATCCATTACGTACATAAACTATAGTTTATATGATATACTTAAAAGCTAAACCTTTTGTTGGTGACATAAATAATTATAATTGTATAATCATTTCCAATGAAATACAATTGTTCATTTTTAAAACTCATAAAGAGTAAAACGACTACGATTCAACCATATAGGTCGCGGAAATATACCCAGATTATTAAACGTTTATAACACGTAATTCTTAAAAATACTGAGTCGGCTAAAATTGTGTTAAAGCTACTAAATATCGTTTTATAAGTCCAAAGTTTCCTATACGTAACATTTGTATTATTACGGTATATAAAAGCATAAATAGTTTAAAACATGGATTTATTGAAGAAAATGTGTTTTTCATTAATAATTGGAGCCAAGATGAGTCTTTGAAAAAACCTGTACTTACATCAAAATATTAGTCTGTATTATATTCGTGTGAGCAGTCGTATCACATAGTAGTAATAATACATTTACCCTAATGAAATGAACAACACTTGCTTTATATCTGAGGAACATTTTGTATGCCTCAAACCACCACTATTTTACCATGCCAGTTACGTAATGCTAAACCTGCCCTGTTCTATAAGTTTTATAGATTAATGTGTCAAATGTGTCCTGTATTTCTTAAAGATATCTAACATAAGGTACTTTAACTTTATTGCACGTTTAATGTTTTAATTATTTTTATTATGTTATATTTATAGCATTATTCTATGGTATGTTAGGTGACTTGTTTATTGTATACAATACCATTGAAGGTAAATTTGTAAAACACACTCTGCCTAATTAATAATTTAAAATATTTGTTAGTAAAAATATTAATTTTCTTTTTAACCCCAAACAGATTTAAATGATAAATAAAGATCAAATTTATATACTAATGCTTAGGATAAATTTATAAATTACGTGACCGTTGGTGTTTTCAGCCCTAACCTTTGAATTTGAGTATCTATACTGTATCTATTGTTTAACTGATTTTGAGGCCATTCTGTTCCTTAGCCTTATTCCGCCCTTTTCTAAGGTCACTTTTTGAGGGTCATTCCAAACAAAATAGCGATAGAAGAGGTTGTGTACGTTAACATGTTGGCACTACTGATGAAATGTGTTACGGTCACAAACTTTTGACTTTGGATGTGAAATATCTCGAACTTGGATTCAAAATCCGAGACCTTGGACTATGTCGACTCCTTCAAGTAATGAAATAAACTAAAATGTATTGTTCATTCTCAAAATTTCATTAGGGAAAAACTTTTTAATGAAAACTATAAAGTTGTTAATAATACCTATATTGTAAATCAGCACTGTAACACGCCTTATAACGAACATAAGTATACTCGTACTTACAGTAGGTATAGTAGTAGCGTTTGTTGTCAGTTATCACTGTCGGATTGACTGCTACAGTGTACACATGACCTTGTCAGTTCCCTATAAACTGACAAACTGGCAGTTAACATGGCATTGCGTAATTTGTAACGTTCACACGATCTAACTGATCAATTCTGTTGTTTGAGCGCGTTTTCGTAGCTATTTTTATGTGGTAAAATAGGCGTAATTTGTGACTTGTTCAGAAACTGGAACGGTTCAGAAGGATAGTCTTCAAATTGGAATTCAGTTCGGTGATGAAGCTCAGATATGTAATCAATTAATAGTACAAATAATAGTATGACAAATCAGTTCTGTTAAATAAAAAGTATTTAACTTAGTTTAGTATATTCAAACATAAACTACAGCTTGTGTATTTAGAAAGTGAGGAATTGAAGTAAAATGAGTACATTAAAAAAATAATATTGATAACCGGTAAAGTATACGAACAATACAACAATAAATCTTTAGTTAGTGCTTCGAAGTTTTAGATTAAATTGAATATTCCTTAGCTAGTTTTATATTTAAATATTCGTTCTCGTTTTTAAAATAGATAACTGAACAGAATATACTCCGTTACTTAACGGATTTATTATTAAGTTTGTTTAAATAGTTTTGGTTACGTTCTCAAATCATTTTAAACTAAAGCATTTTTAATTTTCCCCCCCAAATTAAAATTAATCCCAACTTCAGTTTCCTGTGTTATTTCTAAGTAAACACATGTTGTAATTTCAAATAAAACATAGAAATCGAAGTATATAGGTAACTAGCCAGTTGAATGAAATACTCATATGTGTAAAATTGTACTTTCTGGCACTATTTTAATGTTTTCTACTACCATAGATAAAGTCAATTGATATTATTGAGTAATAATTTGTAATGGTTTGAAATGTGCTTTCTAAGCTCCCTTATTTTAGAAGTGACCGTAAATTTATCCATACTGAGTGTGTCCTCCATAAGTATTCTTAACCATTACGAGTTTAAGAAGTCACCTCTCGCTGATTGCCCTGTAAAGGGCGCTGTACACAACTCGTTAGACCTCATTATATTTTCAGGTCGTTATCCTAAAATGGCTTGGCCCTGCAAGGGTTGTTAGGCAATTACAACGCACGAAGTAGCAAGCATGTACATTCAGCTCTGAGACGGTACTAAATTGTAATACTTGCAGTGTGTACAACATTGAAATTCATAATATACCTTATATCCAGTATTACATGTGCAGAATAAATGGGAGGGTAATCTCAAGTAATATACTTGAGGATAACAGTGTCCCCTTTATCAACTGAAGGAGAGCTCTCCTGTGCCTAAGCCCTAACTAAGAACACTATTAACAACACGTTGTCACCTCGATATATATAGTCTTACCCCCCACAGCTTCATCCCTTCCTTTCCTCCTTCTCTTGTAGGGATGTACGCATCGTAGCGGCATAGGGACTGTAACAAACTTTTCGGCACTGATAATCTGTTTAATGCATTTAAGATCATAACAAAAGCTTAAAGCTTTTCCTTGTAAAATTTTATAAATTTATTCAGAAAACCCTTCTCCAAATCACTACCGACAGTATTTTTGCACCAAATTACGAGCTTGGTCTATGAATTGAGAGCTAACAATACAGATCTTTTCTCCCTCAGGGGAAAAGATCTCTTTCTCAAAAGATATCGATCATTACCCATGATAATTTATGTAGAGGTTGAAATGGGAGGCTATTGAAAGGTTTACAATGTTAAACAAAATTTTTTCTCGATAATGTTTTACTAGCTTGATGCACATTAAGCATATAGTAGGGATAATAAATAATACAGGGATCTAGGGATAATTTATGTCAGCGAACTAGATAGACTAAAATTCACCTCTTTAAGAGTATATATATGGTTAGCTGACGCTTATTTCACGTTGTGTAATGTTTTTTAGTAAAGAATTAAAGCATTCACAAATTTTAAACAGCCATTTTTTTGATCATGAGGGCATAGGAATTATTACAATCATTGTCACTGTAGTATATAAATATAAAAATTTGTCTAATTATGCGAAATTTTATTTTTTGAAGCATAATATGGTTATATACCTAAATTTTTCCTAGCAGTGTTTTAGTGCACTGCACTCGAGGAAATAATGGATTCTTAGAGATTTGGTAACTGATATAAAGTTCAAATCTGATTTGGAATTCTGATATAGGAATTTATATGATTTTTTCTTATAACTGCAAAATATTTCAACTAATCAGTACTCCAAAACACAATTTCACACACATCCTATGTATTATCTGAATATCTGAATACGGGCTTTACCTTAGTCTTTTCTCTCGCCCCTCAATCCCCTCCCCCCCTCCCACCACAACCAGCAACACATAATATTTATCTTCATTAGTTCAAATAAATTAAATGTATTTTTCATGCCAGATAGTTTAAATTTGTTAATTTTATTGTTATTCTTCCGTTTGTCGTACCTGACCCGGCAAAACAAACTAAAATTAATTTCTGTAAAAGATAGCTTCTCTAGCCTACGCACAGACTGCTTGTCCATGTAGGCTAATTTACAATAAAATGTATATTCACAAATTACAATGTTTTAATATATTTTCGAACAAATTAATTCTTTGTAGACATTTTTATAATCTCTGTATCAATATGAAAATTTTGGAAATAACGTTATATTTCACTTTATTTCATATACACCTTAACGTTTCAAAGAACGAAACCCAGCAGTATATTTCTATGGAATTGTTCCCAAAAGTTTTACAATGTTACTGAAATCGGTTTAAAATGCATTGCTTCCCAGTATGCATCTAACAAATAACAAAGCACAAAACCTACTTACTTTCTCATTTCCGATCTAGATGTACAATACAAAACTAAATAAGACTTGAATTCTATTTAAGCGGATTGATTATTATAATAATGTACAAGCACTGCACAGTCGCCATCATCTGTACAATAAATCAGCTCGCTCATTAGTTGAGAACAACAGTCACCACACAGGTTGGAGTACATGTCGATTGTTCACTGTATCGAGACCTCGTTAGTTCTACACTGAAACAACCTCTCGTTACCCCCAAATTGCTCTCGTTTTTTATGAAAGCTAAAGAACACGCATAGTTAAAGGTACCTGCGTTGTTCGTTACCTTTAGAATAAACATTTTATACTATTCTTATATAAAACCAAGGACTGAAATTACTTGATGATATAAAATACTTACTATATAAAATGACATATCATCATAATGTGACGAATATTAAGTGCATTGGAGGTAAAATATTTTTAAGAATGTAACAAAATTAGGTAGGATACGGATATTCCAGAATATTGGTGTTTTACTATAACAGACACAAAGTACTTCTTGATATTGAATCAAATGAATCTGGTAACGTCACCCACAATTATTTATATGTCTAAGAAATATTACATGATGTAGTAAGAACTTAAATGTTCAATTTCGTGACTACCTTAAGAAGAGCAGTTTGGACCCCTCTCATTCAAGTCACTGGTGAAGTAAATGAAGATTGATGGGGCCATAAAACGGCAATGAATATTGTTTATCCTCCCTAAGAACATTATTGGAATTGGTTCTTGCCACAATTTGGACTAATTGATATGTAAATTTCTTAAATATACGGCACAGAATATTATACCACTACAGTTACTCGCATAATTTATGTAGCTTCTGAAATTTATACGCGAATTATTATACAAAAAGATAAAAATATGTACATCGTTAATTATTATTCTATTTTCTTGACTAACAATAATATTTCAGTAGTGTTTGTTTATTTTTTTTATCACATAAATATGGCATCTCAGTCGAAATAAGTCCATGCTTAACGCATACGCATAGTAGATTATTGATCAATTTAATATAAAGTATAATTGGAATAAAAATAATTAAAAGTCTTTAAATTGCAAAAAAACTGTAAAAGAGGGAAGTGATGTTGAAGTTATTAGCACAAAAAAGAAATAATTTTACGAAGCACAATTATATATTTTGGTTAAAACATGTACAGTATGCAGCAGTGACAGATGTGCAGAAATGTGTAAACCTTTCGAATTAATTTTCCAGTAACTGTTAAAGTAAACTGAAGTAAAGATGTTATTACAGTTTTTTTTAAGTTAATAGTTCATATTATTTTTATGTTTGTTTATAATAGATTAATAAATAACTGAAGGAGTTTATACCACATATACAAACACATACATGAATCCATACAAGAAGAAGAACATACACCCATACAATTTTGATAACTTACAATAAACATATATAAGTCAGTAGATTTTAGAATTAAGATAAACTAGCAACCTATTTTAGAGTTAACATTAACATAAAACAAATTATCATACATATAAGATAGAAATACATAAACTATTGTAAAATTGAATCACCAGACAAAATAAAGTAATTTCTTTAGACTAAATACCACAGAATACATTAAATCTAAATTAAAAAAAAGATATTGTTATGCAAAGTAAGTTTACAATACCTGGAGTTATAATGTGAATTTATATCAGCTGGTGACTTTACAATAGTGAAATTTATTCTTTTGGAATCATGACTTAATATGAGAATGACATGAACCTTTTTCGTAAAGAAATTTATTAAAAAAACACAAAGTTAATCAACATTTGAGTTATTAAATACA
Organism: Homalodisca vitripennis; assembly: GCF_021130785.1. Taxonomy (NCBI): domain Eukaryota; kingdom Metazoa; phylum Arthropoda; class Insecta; order Hemiptera; family Cicadellidae; genus Homalodisca; species Homalodisca vitripennis. The sequence continues at coordinate 65,340,584 of NC_060213.1, forward strand.
GTCATATATTTTATTATTTGTGTTAAATTGGTGAGTCTCAATTTTAGTAAAAGAACAGAATACACATTTACTAGATGATGACCACTTGAATATTGTATGGCAACCAGAACTCAGATCTCAAGGATTACTACTGCCAGTATTAAATCCACACTAAACCGACAAGGATGATTGGGAGATGAATAAGTGTCAATGGAAAACACAAAGTAAAACTGGACTTGAACTCAAGTAAGATCTACCCAATTTATGATTCCAAATCTTTCAAATTCAAATATATTTTTTTATAAATTCAAACCTAACATCCACCAAAACCTTTTCTATGTTGGATATATTTTTTTTATGTGCCCATGGCAGTATAATTCACGAAACCCTGTATCATACATGTGACAAATAAACTCAATAATAATTGTAAATCAAACGTTTATTTATTTATATCAATAATTAAGCAATAGTTAAGCAAGGTCAAAGAACAAGGTAATAAATAAATAAAGAAAAAGAATAATTAATAATGTCTTATTTTACAAGGCGAATTTAGGGCTAGGAAGCACTCTCTAACACTTACCCTGTGAACAATGGCCTAAAGGTAACTTCCGAACTTGCTAAGACAGGAATGCTTAGCGAAATAATCAGGATCACGATTCTAGTCAGATATAATCATTATATTTTTCTTTTTGCACAGAGATTAAAGAAGCGCAGGTAAGTACATAAACAAATTAATACTTATATTTAGTATTAACACATCCTTCCGATAAACAGTTCAAAAAGTAGATATAACCGTACCTAGTTATGTTATAGTTAAATCTTGTAGTAAGTAATAATAATAAGTAAGTATAAGTCGTGTTCTGGCGTCCACAAGTATTAAAACGAGGATTTTTGGGTGATTAAAATAGTTTAAATTTACAAACACGGTACAAAAATGAATGAATAAATAAATAATGCCACACGATATTATAATAAACATTTCATAGGTTTATCAGACACGAAAAGATAGGACAAGTTGTATTTTGGCACTAGATACATAGTATTGTGGATGTCTGTGATTCATCCACAATAATATTAGTAGTTTTTGAAGTGATTTCTTAGATCCTAATCTATCAATGCCAACAAAGACTAACTCCTAATGGAATATCTGAATAGAAAGTTTACCTTTTCACGTTTCATTGAATTGCCTAATTACAATACGAGAAATGTTTTAAATTAAACTGTCATATTAATTTATTCATTTTTCGTTCAACTGATTCCAAATTTCAATCACAACACAATTGAATAAAATGTAACTCTTACTTAAAATCCTGAGAACTTAATCGTGTGTTATGAGATGAAGTAAGAATAGTAAACCTTATTAGAATTGAATCTCTTGGAGGTATAACTTGAAAATGTGAAGTTAGAAAACCTATTTACAAATTTAAGAACTGAAAAATGTGGCAATTTACTGTCAACACTGTAAAAGCTCAAATATATTTGAAAAACCATTAATCGAATCGCTTTTCACCTGCGGCTAAAAAACTGCCCAACACAACTTCATAATTTCTTATTTAAACAGAAAATTTGGAGACTGAGTTATTTTCACACATTACTATTTCATCATTTTTTACTCCAATGGTAAAAATAACAGAAATTCTGAGATGAAGAAAAGTATAATGATACATGCTCATTGGGTGGACAGGACAACTCAAAATATATGTATATGCTTAGTTTGCTTTCATTTCACTTTCCAATTATTGCAGCGTCTGAAATATTACACTGTTACATACTTGACTCAAGGATCCTTTAGTCCACGTCTGTATGAAGAAACAAAAAAAAGGGTTAGCAACGAAGACGTTCAAAACGTACCATTTACATCGTTTCGACACGTAGACTACAAGAGAGTTCTGTTGTTTTACCCAGCAGTCATCCAGAGTAATCTAGCTGAAGTTGTATTCTCATTGTCTCGCCAGATGCACAGTTAGTGCACTACGTACGATGATTTAGTACAAACCCTATGGCACTGCAACCGAGTACTCTACGCATGATAATGGCGGTGGTTCAAATGGTTGATTTAATTAGAGGGTCATTCTACATCAGTGTAAATGTAGATTTTGTGTGTGTTTACCTGTGATTTTTTGGAATCCTTCTAGTAAATATCGTATATCAAAAAATGCAAATTGGATAAAATACCCACACGAAGGTATACTTTTCATGTTACCTACGTTCATCTTAAAATCTACCGGACGTATTTCTTATATAAATGTACACATCATTATTATTAGGTATAATATTAAATTTAAAGAATCTTCCAAAAAATCAATATAAAAGATAATTTTTTCGAAATGCAGACATTGATACACAGCTGTTTTATGTGGTTGTTATGCCATTTTCATTCAATCAATGTAGCTAAACTATTTCTAATACAATGTAATGTTGTAATAATTACCAATATGTAATAGATTACAAACATTATTGCATTAACTGATTCTCGGAGTACACTAACGAGTATTTAACTTATGTAACACGTAATGGAGAATATCCGTATCCCAAATTTAGATGCATTCTGATTACATATTATTACTCAAAGAGAGCCACATTCTGCTTCCTCGTGCGGCATAATTGCTTGACAACCCTCCCCGAACACGGGCAATTTGAGAGTAACGAGCACACGATATAACGAGCACTAACGAGCGACTGATAGAGCGAGCTCTATGACGAGTTCAACGAGTGTCATTAGTCTCTCTATTTTATGGTGGCGGCGTTTGCTGTCTGATTGAATTGTTGTCGCATAATAATATATATCTTCCTAATCACATGTGGCAACTGAGTATCACTTATATAGTAATAGAAACTATTAACAATAACTATTTGTAACATTAAACCTCACGATAGAAAATATTCTAAAAGATTTAGTCATGTGAGAAATCAAAACAAACAAACTGTGACATATCCGTTATTTATAAAAGTTTTTTCGATCGATACAAAATCATATGCTCCAGCCTTAGTGTCAATTACTATAAAAGGCTTATTATTAATTACCAATTTTGCAAATTTCCGGTAACAGATGCTATATTCTATATTCGTATTAAAATGGATTCAAACTCTTCAAAAGATATATTCCTCAGCAGTGTTCACATTCGGCTGGTATATACCTTCCAGTTGGAACTAAACTGTGGGCTTAAATCTGGGCAATTCTATGGATGTCCAAAGGCGGCACATAAAAAAACAACAAATAGAGAGATATTGTAAATCGCAAGGGTAGATTGATATGTCCAGTCTGCTGAGGGATGACTCTTGGAGTTAATGGACTCCCGAAATGTTCAAGGCAGTTGCTGAGAGTGAGCCTGAAGAAAAGGGTCGTGCCACCCTTGTCCGCTTTGAGTGGAGAAGCTGGAACAGAACTGGCATCCCCTTATTCCAAGGATGACTGAAATTACTGTCCAAAATCCTTCCTCATGGATCTCGACAGGCGGTGGTTCCTACACACAATCTTATCTCTGAATATCCTTCTTACTCTGGAAGCAAGTGCAAATGTTCTTCTTTATGACTAAGTGCAATAAGATGTTTCTCAGCTTCGTGTCATAAGAAAACAAAAAATAAAACAAAACCAAATAGTTATGGGATGGATAGGAATGTAAAAAGTAGGGTACTGCAACAAATGACTTTGAACTTTTGAACAAATGAAGTTTTTATGAGCAAATATGCCTATAAGACGAATAATGTTTCGAAAAGTGTATTCCAAAGGCGAGTAAAGCTCAATGGTATCAGAGAAAAACTGAAGTGGGAGTTTCCACTTCTTTTGTACTATTTTAGAACTTTTCATACTATTTCTAGAAACTATATTGAGAGTTTTGCTAAACTTCAAGCAACTTCTGTCCATTCAGTTGATCATTGATTTTGGTCCCTAACAAAATCTTATCGATTAGTGTAAGGCAACAAGTACGCCAAATTACGTGCTGCGTAGCACAATTCTCTGTCGTATTGGAGTGACATACAAAACTTCAACTCGGTGTTGCTTATATGGAAAAGAAGCTTCATGAAATTTAGTTTGTTCTTGTCGTGCCAAAAGACAGATAAAGAGAAATAAATTAACTTTTTATAGTTTAACATGTTTATATTTAATTAAGCTTATTCAAAGATCATAAGATAATACAGTATACTTTTAGAACAGAACAATTTAAAATTTTCCCGAAAATAAACACATTTAGTCCGAAACAACAATAACCGGATGGAACGCAATGACCTAAGGCTACTTACTTCCGTTTTGGTAGCTTCCGGTCTCAGATCTCAGAAAGAGTTTCCGCCCTCTGTATTACCCCTGACCTCATCAAGTTTTACCATCTTTATGATTTGTGTCCTGGCAATGACAAGTATTAGTTATGTTAAGAGTCATCATCACCAACATATGTTTCTTTTTAGATAATTCAGTTAGTAATAGTTACAATACCAATCTAAAAATTTCAATTGCATAAATTTACAGGTGTATCAGTTACCATTTCATAATTTGCAAATATCAGAGCCTTATTGCCTAGTACTGAAATATTAATACAACAAACATACTCATGTAATATCATGTAGGCAGTTTGGGAAACCTAAAAATGTTTTTGAGATTGTATTAAGCACAGAGTTAGGTGTTTACGGTCAATATCGACCTCAACGCGAAAAGAATTTATACTAAATATACAATTCAGAAAAGATTTTGTAATAGCAAATACCACCCTAAAAGGAAAAATTATATATATATATAAGTTCGTTTTAAACTCAAATAAATAACCTATTGTTTGTCAGGTAAAAAGTTGAAACGGAAATGTACTGAAATAAAAAGATGCATTTTAAACTGCAAAATCCCAATGGGTTATTTCTATAATAATAGACTTCAATAGGAACTGCAAACTAATATTAAAAACGAAATATTATGTATCAATTTTCGTTTTGAACTTGTACTAACTTTTTTATTATCAAAATAGTATTTTGGTAGTTTAAAAATTTATTTTTTCAAAATTGTTCACGTGTAAAACGTGTAATTCATAGCAATACAAATTTATTTTATCTGTTATTATTATAAATGTTGTCAATATACCTATCAAATCTATATTTGAGAATATAATTCACACATCGAACGTAGGCGCATAGTTAGCTAAGGCAGTGAAAAATACATTTTATATTATGGTATATAGACTGTTATGGGGAATAATTTACTGTACAACTGGCTATAATAGTTAACTTGTTTGAAATAATTATTTGATTTATTACAAGTAAACTAAGAATCCTTAACAGTAATAGTTTCCTTAAAAGTAATAAAGTGTAAAATAGAACCCTAAAAAATGTTTAAACCATTGAATGTAATAATATTTTCCTGATATAATTTTACGTTATGTAATGTTTTTATTTCTACAGCAGAACTGAAAGCAGTAAAGTAAAAAAATTAATCAAATTTCATGATAAGAACATCTAAAGAGAAAAGTAGTTTCTACAGTTTGTAAGTAGTACTATACAAGCCTTGCATTAAAACATATGTTTAATTACTCTAACGACGTGTTAAAAATCCTTTAACTAAATATATTATAAAACTAGCTCGTAATTCTATAATATTCTAGTTTTATTTTTAGGCTATTTGTATTATTAAATTACCATACTACTTGGGAATGTGGATTTGCAAATTTTTAAGGGGATTTAAAAATCTTATTTAGTAATATCACTGCGTTCGAACGAAGAATTGATGCATTTAATAATAATATTATAAATTTGTAAGAACCATTGTTTGTTTCTATACTGTTTTAATTGTTTTCCTTTCACCCGTAAGCTATTCAAGCGATTGTATAGAAATCTTACATGGACTTTTTTTAAGGTTCCTTGTATGAATATACGCCTGTTCTTATTGCGAAAATATATCCAGTCCACACCCCACTGTTTCTAAATTAGCGATAAATCTCATCTTGACTTAAAAGATGCAAAATATTATTTGAAAGAGCCTGTTAAATGTAATCAACTGTCCTGTACATAGATTGTTTATACCGTTTGACATAAGTAAGGCTTCTCAGACCTTCGTATGTTTGTAAGGGAAACAAGGCAAAATCAACTCGGCATCGAAAATATCATTCAACAAAAGTTCTCAAACTGCACGTGCAAAGGCTCAAAAATTGCGTGCAAAATCGTGGGTAACTGCCTGTAGTTAATAAAAATACAGGTAATACGTAATTTATTAATTAGTCAAAAATGTATTTTATAAAATACATTATTATTTAACTTTATTCACACAATTAATTATTTTATTAGTAAGTAAGTTATTTGTAAGTAATAAATACATGAAATATAAGCAGTATATCATTTTTATATGCAATATAAGCCGTACAGAAAATATTCTCACTTAACCTTAGTGGTCGCTTAACCGAATGTAAAGTAACTTAGTTATACGAGTACTTACAGCGTAGGGCTTGCCACTAACTCATGCGGCGGACGGAAGGGCACCTACATGCGTCACGGGATAACGAAAATTAACTGTAAATTTATATCATGAGCGGTGCAAAGTGCCGTAACAAACTGTCTACCGGACCAGATAGGTCTGGAATGGACAATATTTCCAACTTACGTGCGGCTAATTGTCGTTTATAGCTCAATCTGTCACTGGGTACTTACGTAATTTACATTTTTAAATTCTACCTTATGTTTACACAACTTATTTTTAATTCCCTCTAATTAAGGGGACTCGTAATCGTTTTAAAGGCGATTTCAAGTTAAGGTGCTGAAATCTCTTATATAACTATGTAATAATCATACGCCCTAAAAGGTTTCTGCAACATGATAAAAAGCAAAGTAACAAGCACACTACTCTTACTAATCAGCACACAAGTAGTTTGAAAAAACTTACGTCATAAAGATTCTTCCTCATACCTGAAACAGATACAATAAGTTAGTATTTTATTTTACGCAGTTTGACACTTTCTTTATTGGGGATTTAAAGGCCTACATCCACGTTGCATCCACTTACATCACGATTTCAAATAATCAAATCAGGTTATATATATATATAAGAAATATACGTTGGTGAATTATGGTCACTCCAAAATTAAATATTAATCGGTTGAATTTAAGTAGTAAGTCTCTGGGGCTAATAAATATTTGGAAAATTAAAATAATTACTAGGATGACGAATCTTTCCCTATAAAAACCCCTTATTTGAAGGGTTTTGCCCCTACCTCTAAGAAAGTTTTTGGGTTTTGTCCTTCCTCTGGACTTCCAGCCTTATTCTACAGAATTACCTTTTACTGGAGTTTTTCTAGAGTATAGGTTTAGGCCATTACATTTATGAGGTTCGAAACTTCATTTTCTACTGGTAGAAGCAAAATTTATAGAACATAGAATAAAGGTCTGCTCTATTTGTATACTATCGAAACATTGCAGATGAAACTAAAGCTTTAAAGCTTTTTAGTACACTAAGAAGTCCATAAAACTGTCAAATTAATATATTTGCACCATACTCACAATTTAAGAAAAAAAAAACTCTATTATATACTCATTTATGTAGTCCACGATTTTACTACTAGCATGATTCTACATGAGATATTGTATTAAATCTATGCAATTTTCTGACTAATTGTTACTGAAAATTTACACATTTCCTACAGTAAATTATCATCAAACTCACTTATTGTGGCGTAAAAACTCTTTTTCTTTGTTGCAAAGCAACTTCTCGATTTCTGGCCATAAGTTTAGCAGAATAAGTTCGTGTTATTATCGGATTAGAGAGAGTTTTAGTCGTGAGGGGGGGGGGTCATGATACTTTTAAACCTTAACAATGTTTATTTTTAAGGACTAATTCATCTCAAATCAAAACAACTTAAAAAATATTGTTCCAAAGATAAGAAAACTTTCGGAAAAGCTTCTTCTAACATTGCTTTATCATTACATGTTTCATTTAAAATTGTCAATGAAATAAAAATATCATGCATTTTAAACTTTAAACGACATCATAACATGTTAACATACACCAAAAAGTTTAATGATTCATCCATTTACATTAATTTATTCAACAATTTTATCTTAAAATACAATAATGATATTAAAATATAATAGAGTGACATGCTCTATGGATTGAAATTTTAAACTCTACAGATTCACTTCACGTAAACGCATTGTTTTGCGCAAAACCGTTTTGAATAAACCTTGATGGCATAAAAAGTTGTCCAGGCTGCTTCGTTAACAACAGGTCGAGAAGCCTTAAAGGAAATTGCACAATTGGCCCTAATGAATAGCCTTTTGTGCTGAAAGGGACTGTAGAGGAATTGTTGTAATGCCTTATTTAAAGTCCAATCTACATCTACGCTCACTGCAACCTAATGACGCTGTGGAAAAGCTTTTTTTTAACATAATAAGTACATTCATAATTAATATACAAGGTATCACTTGTGAATACCACTGTTTTTAATTATTTTTTTGATAATTTTTAGTAATAATAAACTAAAAGTATGCAACCAAACAACTTTCAGTATGCCTGTATGTCAATAGGATTACTAGAGATATCATTACAATATCAAAATGTGGTACTCATATTAAATAGATAATAAAGAAATAAATAAAAATAAATTTTATAGTAAGGTGGATCATGATGCTGGAAGTATTGCAAGAACCAAAAGATTTGACTTTGTATAATTAAATTAGAAAATAGTACCGATAGACTTAATATTGTATTCATTTCTATCTTAATTTCATAAATTCAGACACGTTTTTTACTAATAGTTTGTATACATATCACATTGGAGGAAGAAGATATAATTTTGGCTGTGGTAGGTATTCTTAGGTTTTCTGAGTTTAGCTCGGTTCCTAGCTAATCTGAGATATTTTTAACAGGCAGATTTACGATCGTTATTATTCCAAATGTAACATGAATCTCAAGACCGAATCACACCTGCTCGTGTTACTAATAAGTAGAATCCGAAAATGCTTTACGGGTGTCTGAAAAATTTACCAAAGTTGCGTGAGTTTAACGTAAGCAATGTTTTATGAGACCCGATTAAAAATGACTGAAGATAAGAATATAATTTTCACAATATTTTCATGAGGTGTGAGGATGTTTTTCGGTCATTTATAACCAAAGAAAATTATATTTGCTAATAAGATTTAATTTAAGAAAATAAATGCATGATTTAAATAAAATGTCTCTCTTTCCAATTATCTATAAAAAAACGTAAATACTGGCTTATGGTGGCTCTAAATCCTGCGTCAATTTTATACAATTATTCTTAAATTAAAACCGTATTTAAAAATAAAATAATATTATAATAAAAAACCGATTGACTACCTTAATACGGAGATGAATTGTAAAAGATTTTACTCCAAAATTCGTACGACGCATAGTGTTTCGTCTATTATGAACGAATTAAAAGTATATAACTTTAGCAAGCCCCTATGTCAGGGGGCATTATATTAAGTTATCGTTGGTACGTCTGCTAGAGTAGACCATATGAAAATAGTCCGACGGTGGATTGTGCGTCCCCCCCTTCGACACCCCGCACACAGAATGCTGCTATCCAACATCTGAACACCTGTCATAGGAAGAAAATCATTACCCAAGCATGTAAACATAGCCCCCTACTAGCAGGAACAGCAGATAGTAGTGATGTGGCAACACCACCAACAAATTTACGTCACCTGACTTTTTTGTGTGGGCTGCAATAGTAGTAAATGCAATAGCTTTATTAATCTCATTTCTGCAGTCAGGTGTATAAAACGTGTGCCTCAGATAGGCTGCGAGATGGTGTCAGCCAATCACAAAATGGCTCAGAGCTTATATGTATTCATGAGCACAATGTAACAGGTGTTCTATAACCTATCTGCCATGCTCACTCCTCCATGTATATTATCCTGGTCGATCAGAATTAAATCATATTCAAACACTATCAATTCCTGACTTTTGCCAACCGTATACGCTCCACGTTGATTAAAACCAGATAAATGTTATTATTTAAAAGTTTTGCTTCTAATTTTCAGCCAATTATATTTTAATAATCAAACAAATATATGTTTATTTTTAAATTTTAAAACAATTTCAATCTGACTATATTTTTTTAATTCCTGCCTTTAATAAACGGAAAGATTTAAAATGTTATTCCAGAAATAAACAAGTGTCAATATATAAAATCATTAATGCACATTTTCAATAATTACTAAATAAAATACTTTAATAATACTATATAATCTTAAGTGCTTTTTAGGATGTTTTATTATTACTGTACATTGATTTTTTGTACAGAACCAAAAAGGTATGCCCTAGAAAAATATTTCACTTGAATACTTTTTAAAAGTTATGTTCGAACCACAGTTGTGGCATATTATGATAACTATCATAATATGTTTAACATAAAGGAGAGAGAGTCCATAAGACGACGGATATTATACGGGATTAAGAGATTTGACGTTCGGTTACATAAAAACAATAAATCTATAGGTTAAAACTATTTATCAGCAAAATCAGTTAGTTCTCTTGATAAAAGCCACTAGAAATAAATTTTACAATAAGTAAACGTTTTAGTGGTTTCTTAGTTACCTAATAGAAAAGAATCTTGACACTAATATAAAAAATTTAATTTTCAATTTCTCCTTAGTAATTTATAGCCTGACCGGTAGCGAAGTCTATCACTCGAGGGGCTGGCCAAATTACTCTCCTATATATCTGCACACACGATATATGGAGAACAAATGCAGCTATTGCAATCCAACCCATGGGATTTTGGTTAGCATAAGCGAAACTTAACTGTTCACAGGATATTTCTAGAGTAAATGATTAAATTACAGACTTTAAATAGATTTTGTAGGAAGCTTTGTCATAGCTTATAACGTAAGACGTGGAGAGCCGTTCCTTCATTGCTTATTGCTTAAAACTTATAAAATATAATGGTATATATTTTTATAATTGTAGATTACACTTAGCACTTAAAGATCATAGCTTTACATTTTAATTTTCAAGCTAAGCTTAAAATATACAAAGTAACTGATTATAACTCATTAGTTCCATTCTTGAGAAAAATGTACTTCTGGTAAAGGAGATTTCCTCGACGTTGATCATTATGCCGCCTGTATCGCTACACTTTACACGTGCGGTTTCAGTAATGAGACCGTCCTGAGTTGAGATACGAAGCAGACCAGTGTAACCGTGTTAGGTAAGCCTGCTGCAGGCTTAATGATACCGTTTGGAATGCCTTGAACTGCACGCGGACTCTCGCCTGATTGGCTGATCTTGTACAAATCAAATCACACCGTTTCAGCCAACCGTAGCCACGTACACGCATTAGAAATTCAGCCAAACTACATTACAACGTTTCATTACACTCTCCAAAATTTGTTGGAGTAACCCAATGAGATAATTTGTATTGTTCAATATGAATGCTATAAAGAAAATTCACTATGAAAACATATTTTAATTCCGGAAACAATAATGGTATATAACAAACATGTATTTGTGGATAAACCGACGTGACACGCAACTTTTTTAGGAATTATTTGATCTGTGTTTTCTCGTTACGAATATGGATACCAATAGAACCAATGTAAAACTGTTAGACTTTTAATCGTTACTACGCTGCTCTTTGACCTTTCCACACCTATTTGAAACTAAGAAGAACCTATATACCAATCTTTTAGTCTTCAGCTCACTTCTTTCAAAGTTATCGTACATGCAGACGACAACTCGACTTAAAAAAGAACCTGTCCTTAATATCGTATATAGTTGGTATATTATTTCTTAAATATACGTTATTTATTAAATTACGTTATACAAAGAGTGGTACATTTTCTTTCCTTATACCCCATATTTTTAGACCCCAGATATCTGAAAAATTATTAAACGTTCCCCAAAATCCTTATTTACGAATATAAAAATTGTTAAAATTTACCTTTGCTACACAATAAATATATCAATACTCTATCATATGCTTAAGGAGCTTGGATTAACTGTATAATTCTGTAAAAAACTTCTAGTTAACTGTAATTTAGTATACGTTTAGTTAAATTCTATTTAAGATTTCCCGAGTAATTAAGTTTCAAAATCCAGATATGTATCGTTACTCAACAAACTTTGCTAGAGTTTAAAACATTTTGAAATTTTGGAAATTAGTATTAAAGTAGTAAAAAGAAACTCACAAAGAACTCTGAACTCAGCTAGCCACTGCTATTTGTATACTATAACATTATAATATAACACTAAAATCTAACATTAAATATAGCTCGCGAAATCTTGCCCTTTATCTCGGTGCAAGGTAAGTTATAGTATCTAATTTGGGAATAAAGGCAAGGAAGCTAAGTAATGGAATGGGCCAGCCTGCATGCGATAGGGCATAAAGACCACCTGGTGGTGAAACGACCAGTCTAAAGTTAGGAATTTACGGCTTAAATCTGTCTTATGGCACTTTACATGTACGAAATCTAAATATATTAATTATCTGTATGACCACTATTATAAAACTAATCATTAGATAAGTACAATAAAATAATCGTGGTGATCCAAGAAAACTTACTATGTTTTAAAGTGTAAATCTTACATTTAGATCTCTGCTCTCCAGTTTACGCTATTTGATTTTAACACTGTCCTTAAATATAAGATTAGGTCCTTCATTCCAATACATTATTTTTTATTATAAAACACTCTTAATATTTATAATTCCTTTCTAATTTGATGTTAACTATAGTAAAATAATACATTAAAGTATTATGGACACTACATTATTATTATTATTAATGACTAGCACAATATACCTTAACAATAGTTATTAAACTTTAAATCTTTTTCTATTTAACAGAATAATTGCTTAATCATAGAGCAAGGTTACGTTTGGGTTTCTTTGGTGGATATTTTTGAAAATAGATTGTATTCAATACTTTTATTATAAGGAACACATAATTGCTGAGTTTTGTTAAGTTAGATAGCCTAAGTGGTATACTAGAAAACCTAGAATCTGTAGTCATCTATTAACGACAATAACTATAGTATTTTGTCTCAGTTATGTCCTGTTTATATTAAGTAAATGTAATTTGATGACACCTTACACTATAGAACTTTAATCTGTAAAATGATTGTGTATGATAAATCAATAACCATCTTATTTTTTAATAAAACATGTGATTTTTTATATTGAAAATTTTGACAGGCATAATAGGAAAGCTTAGTTCATAAAGTTTGTTCCATATAAATTATTGAACAACACTTCAACATGACCTGGAACATTTCTCAACATGGTAACACATTTTTCCAACAGCCGTCGGACATCTGCCAGTGAGGCTTGTAGCGTGTGCGCTGGAATGTTGGTTAACACTTTCCGCTCTCTGTTTTCGAGGTTTTCATAAGGTTCGCCTCTGTCTATCCATTTGTTTCAAAAAGGCGCTTTCAGACATCGCCTAACTGTATACAACTGACACAATATTGAGTACTGAATTATTAACCACCCTCTATAACCGTTAATTCAAGCTGCTCTCCGATGGTCCCAAAATAAAACTAAACAATAGGGAATGTGTCTTATCAAATACTTTTTAAGTTTTAAGATACTACTAAGCTTGTCAATGAGTAGGGAGTTCACTCGTGCATGGCTATACTTCCAGGTAGGATTCAGAGATGAGACATGAATCGTAAACGAGCTTTCTAAATATTTTATTTTGCAAAAAAAGTATTTTACAAGAACATTATCTTATCATATAATTTTAATATGAAGAGCACGCCAGCTCTCCAAGGCCGAGAAATATGTAATGGGTAAAGAGTAAAGTTAATGTGTAATCAATCACTACCCAGTAAAGTTTCACTAGACTTGACTAACCGAAGAAATTTAGATCCAAAGTAGTCTTTGGGACGCAACCTTAAAAATTATTATGATTACAGACGAAGGTTACGTTATTGAAAACTTATGTTTTAATTATATATTTATGTATTCCTCCCTTTGGAATTTTTTATAACGTTGAGATTTTTCATTTATAGGCCTATATTGTTTAAATATTTTACTCTACAATAATTCTACTGACTTTTATGTTCAAGAGATTTCCATTGGGATACCAAATCCTTCCAAAACTATATAAGATATCCCTTGTTAGCCAGATAGATATATTTCTTGATGATGTTAAAATTCTGTAACATTAGACTATTCTCTAAATATTGACGAAAACCATGTTTCTGAGTAAGGGATGGATTATTTCTTCATATTAATGTTCTAATGGTAAATTGTTTTAAATTTACAGTCCACGTTATTTTACACTTCATCATCTGTGGTCTTCATAAAAATAGTATTGAACTGGTAAACATTTTAATAGTTGGTATTGTAGTGAATTTTAAGCATTTAAAATGTTCAGATAAACCGTGCTTACCCTTTTTAGGAGACAGTTGAAATATATTCTTCCTGTCTTCTATTCAAAATCGGTTTTGTGTGTATCAAACTACGACTTGTTCATTATTTATAAATAAAGAAATAATTTTCATACCATTCGTAGTACACAATGGTAAGACAATTGTTTAGTCCAGAGAAATCGTATTTTTACTTTTGTTAACGTTATGCAGATTTTGAAAACAATCGTCTTATGTAGAATTTGATCTAAAAACCTCCAACAGCAAAATGCTATTGCCTAGAAATATTTTAAATTTACTTAAAAGTTTTTAATTATTTTCAATTGTGTAAACTGTATTAATTTAACAGTAGTTTTCAAACTATTGCAATTAAATAAAATATCTAGGCACTAATATACATGTGTACTTTACCATACACTTCACACTACTTCATTTTATAATTGCCTGATAAAAAAATGCAGTCTGGAATACTGCAAAATTGGACGCTCGACAAAGTCTGTTAGATGTTCGTTAGATAATTAACTCGAGGCTAATTGCATTAACACTTCTTGTAGTGCTGAACCACGCCGAGACTAGAAAAAGAAAAAGAGACGCTGTAACGACTCCTTGACAATTGTATTAGAAGGGTTCAATTATGGCTGAAACATCTGAGAGAATACAGATCAGCTGGTTGATATTCTTCAAGAGGCCAGGTGTGGGCACGAGGTGCAGACTTTAGTGTCGCAATGGGACTTTATTTCGTATCATTAGCCTCTACTTACATTCCCTTCCTTGCAGTTCTCTGTATTCAGCATGGAATTTTCAAAAACTTAATATTTCTTACATTATGTTAACAGTTTTGTCCAGCCTATACTAATTTTAAAATGTTTTTATTAGCTTACTTTAAGCACAATAAAAATTTAATTTTGAACTAAATTTATGAAATATTTTAAAGTAGAAGCTAAAACTATGAGCCCATTAATAACTAGATGACGATTTAATAATTTTCAATAACAGTATTGAGCTAAATATAGTTAAAATTAAACTCTATAAAACTTTTACATAAATTGTATGGATAATAAAGATGATGACGGACAATAAAGAACTATACTGTGAGTGTAAACCATATTTTTCCATTACATGAAAATATCTCTCATGACGATTGTAAGGTTTGTTAAAAGCTTTAATATGTCCATTTGACTTTAAAATTCCGTGTTCATAGTAAGCTACGCTACAAAGGATTGTTGGCTGGGATTACAGTTTAAAATGGGTCAATTTTAGAATAAATCCCAAATAAAAGTTGTTATTACCATGCTGTCTTGCCTGTCTGTTAAGATCAAATTTGTAATTGATGTTAAATATGACTCAAGAAAACCTAAAGGTTACAAAAATTTAAACGTAGATTTACAACTGAATGACAATCCATACATTTGCAGCTTTGTCTGTACGCAAATAGATTTAGTTTCTTGTGACTCATCCTACATTCTAAACGATTTGTAAAAAATGTTTAATTTCCTACTACAAATTTTAATTTATTTCGTTACTGTAAATTGCGCTGGGTTATTATAATACTGAATTATTTTTTTTTATGCAGTTCTTACATTTTATTCCGTCTATAAAGCTTATAAAATTAATGTGTTAGTTGTAGAGCTATACAAGAAATTGTGCCTTTAAACATTACGTGAAGGTTAAATATCAGAAATTATTAAATTAAATTAAATATTAAATTTTTGAAACTGTTTTATTTTACTTACACCAACATTTTGCAGTCCAATGCTACTGGAAAAAACCACTTAGACCTTGAAAGTAATGTCTAATGAGTATTCATATAGAATATTAATTGAAAGATTATAAGAGCTAATCACATGATATTAGCAAGGGATTAACAAACATCACTATAATGTGATCGTACATATTCAATACATGTATATATATATATATGTATATATATATCACTATTCTAATGTGCATAAGTGTTCCATTCTATGTAATATTATTACTTTGATTTTTGCTATTGTAGCTAAAGCGTTATAATACAAGGATTATAAATTATATTCATGTCCAACATAACCATTGACTTTGTACAATTTTTAAATTTTACTAATAATAAAAATCCATGTCTATATTTATCGTCTTCATCTGTAGCAGTGTGATACTAGTAAACTTTAATATAACATTTAAATGGGTATTTCATTTATTCTAATGTTAGTTACATAACGGAAATTACATTTAAGTGTAATTTTTAAGATGGTCTCATAAAAGGACGGGTCGTTTGTTTAACACTTTAACGAGTAACTCTCAAAGTTAAAATATAACGGCCCATGAAAGAAACGTTATACCTAAATCAGACCCTCACAAAGTGCTTAGAGCCGGAGTAGATCTTTATTGTATCCATAAATCCTTTAATGTGGCGATAAGAGGAGTGTTTCGCTAGATGGATTAATAGACTAACGAGATCTTCCCTAGATTATGGAAAATACTCGATTCCAACACATTTGCTTGTGTTTTATGGATGAGTATATTTCACATAGACATGGTTTAACTAATTTAAGTATAGTTATAGACGAATAAAGAATACTGTAATTTATATCATGAATATTGACCTAATTTATTCACTTTCAATGTTAAGTTATTTAGCATATATTCTTAATAAAGAGTAAATTTAATAGTTAATTAAGAGGTTATTCTATTAGTTGAATTTAAACCATAATTCTATATAGATACATTTCCATGACCAATTATTGCAAAATATATAATAATTCTTTGAGATTGCAATGAACTACATATTGAACAAATATGCAATTGGGAGAGATAGAATTTAACATTATATAGAAAAGTACATTAACAATTATAGACACATTATTTAATAATTTCCTAATATTTATGTTCTTGCAGATTGTTATCAATAATAAGATACTTTAATAACAGTTTTCATTAATAATTGGTGAATTTGTACTTCATGTACTTTGAAAAATAAGTTTCTTTTTTCTTTTTTTTATTTTGAGTCTGAGTATATATAACACAGTAATGTTCATCTTTACAATTATATTCTCTGGGTCTCAGAACTTCTGGGTTCTATTATTACTAAAATATACGCCAAATCTTTGAATTTAATTTCTTTAGCCTCAGGATAATAGAACCTATAGTTTTACTAACATTGTATTCTAGTTTTCACTAGTGTTTGTGGCCGGGTCACCTAAATACAGGATATTGGCTATCAGGATTGGCTCTCTGTCCTGTTTCTCGATTGATTCATCGAGTATAATTGCTCGTCTATTACACAAAAATTCAATACCTACGATCCAATTAAGTATAAATCCTTTGGCGTATTCTTTGGGTAGTACTGCTAACTGCTTCCTGACGTATTATTAGTTTCCTCGTCTATCATCTTCGAGCCACGAGTTCCTGAAGGTGTATTTTGTAAAATTAGATTAGTGATAATTATCTAAAACGTAACTAATTTTTATTTATTTAATACAACGTTACTAAATTAGTTTTAATTGTAATAATTACTACCGATGGCGAGTGCTACAATATGGTATTTTAGTACTTGAAGCAATGAGAACAAGGTTGAAACTGTTTATAATTACTACTTCAATTAATTAGTTTGTAGTTACTAGATTTTAGTCGTGCTGAGGTATTAGGGCCTTTACTTCAAGATAGAGAATTCAAGGGTTTTTAAGCATCTTGAGGACTGATTTGGATGCTTTTTTTCTTACTTTCAAACAATTTGTTACAATAATTGAACCTTCTATTTGGGTATACGAGTATATCTTAATACCAATATAGATACTTCTGATTTGTTCAATGAGTATCGAATAAATCATTGCCATATCTATTGAGGTCAGCATTTGGCTTTTCTAAAGTTTAAAGAAGTACAAACGGATTAAACTTGTTGAGGTTAATATTGCTCTAAAGCTCTTGGTGGAGAGGGGGTGGGAAGGGAAAGCAGCTTCAATTTAAAAAGCAATTATGACTGAGATGATAGCTGGCAGCTTTAATAAAGGAGATCAACTTCTTATAGCTGGCGTCGCTCACCACCTGGTTGTTAAAATTATTTTAAACACTTCAAGTACCGGAACGTAATGGTAATCTATATTTCATTTATTGCCTGAAGAATTTTAAACTACTCGGAATATTAAAATTGCTTTTAGGATAAAATAAAAATCAAATATTACCCCCAAAGTTGTAAGAACATGAAACCAATATCTTCTTAGTTCTTAATTATATATTTTTGAATGTTCTATTTTCGCTAAAGTGAAAACAAATGTACATATTTTGATATACAGTGTTTGTTATCACACGTATTTAACGGTTCTATAGTACCCTAGGCGATGTACTAAAAACTATCTCTAATGTGATAGCTAACCTACTTACTTGGTTAACGTCCTATCTAGCGGAATATAACTTCACCATGTTCCTAACTGTGTTTATTTGCTCTTATCCTCAACTCGTGGATGAGGGAACAAGGAGAGGTATTTTGTTAGGAGTGAACTCTGCCGACGGATAAAGCTTCAATTTTTGGGAATGTTCCTCAGCAAAGTAATGGTATGCCAACAGGGATGGATTTAGCATGAGGTTTGGGGAAGGGTCCAAATTGGAGGACCCAAGGGTTATAGAATACCCTCCTCCCCCAGAAAAATGGAACCCTCTTATATAATATATTACAAAATTTACATATTTAAACACATTGTTCGCATTTTGGATTCTAAAAATATTCTTCTATCAGAAAGTAAACTAGAAATTATAAATTTACACTTTCAACCTCCCTTAAATTTCTTTTGAATGGCGAGCAGTGTCAGCAGAAGTAGTGGCAAAGACTACGCGACAGTCTGTTACATATAATAGGCTGGGTCTGTGCCTCATAATGATGGATAGGGATGCAACGCCGAGTTGACTGTCTGAATGTGTGTTCCTTGAGATATATTGAAAAATTTTGTGGATTACGTTAAGTAGTTAATTTTATGGATTTTTCTAGATTATTTAGTGTGAAAAATTATTCAGACACGTATATGTACGTGTCAAACAGATCTATTTAGTGCCAGAATTAATTGCTGACAGTGGTAGTACTCAGTTATTACACTGGTAGTCTGGTAGTTTAATGTACTTACAAGCAATATTACAAACTCTATTACATCTCGATTTTATCAACTCTATCTAGACTTGTTTGCCCATTTAATTAGACTTGTTTAGTGATTTTAAGACGATTATATTGTTATATAAGAAATTCGTATATTCTATTCAAATTGATTATTTTGTACAAGTTTGATTTATTATGAGTAAATATGTTTATTTTATGTACTTCTCTTCCAGTACCTTAACTGATAACAGAGATAAAATGATTAATAATTCAATGTATACCAAGACTACGATTCCACCTATTTACGCAATTGCAAGGCTTGAAATCAAATTATCTCATGAGCCGGCTAAAAAAAGTATTCGCGAGTGTTGGAGTGAAAGGAGGGTGGGGTATAATTGGTGGTACAGAATATGAAGGGGAATGAAAGAGATGGGGGTTGAGGGTTAGGATTGTATGATGGGGGGGAAGCGGAGGGGAAAAAGTGCGTGCCTTGTCGCCGACACCTGTGTAATTCGTTTATAAAAGTCATTTCGTTCCAGCCTATATCTCATTAAAGTCATAAGTAACCTGAAATAAAGATTTAGGAGAACAAACTTGGAATGCTGTGTTTGGGCTTTTGACAGTGTGCTTTCCAACGGGATAGTTATGATTCATATGAATTCAATGAAATGCGTATATTGAAATGAATAAAGATACTAACCATCTTATTTTTGGCATGGAGCTGTGATAAAGCTTTCTTTTACATTTGAAAGATCTAAGACAATATGGTTTTATCCATTATAATAGCTTGTTTTTGAAAGTTTAATATGCATACAACAGTGCAATATGCTTGAATTTAGAATTGTTAGATTAATAAGTGATGATACTAAATATTTACTAAATAAAATCAGACCTTTTTTACGTACTAAAAGGTTTAAATGCCGTTCAAATATTAGTTCATTCTACGCCTTTTGAACATATTATGGGAATTAGTGACACTAATGGTCCAGCGTAAAAATCTAAGTGAAATATAAAAAATAAAACTGAGCGTATCGTATTTTTTTCCCATAATCAACCTCATAAAAGAGTTTCACATGATCTACATCTTAGCATTATACTTATAAGACAGCGATGTTAAAATTAGAATAAAATAAAATAATATTATTTTGGATAATATAGTATTAATCTGTTACGAATGTAACAAGTGTTTAGCCACCCGTTCATCAAAGGTCCTTTTGTTATTCAGAAGTACCTTCAGACGACGTTTTTGGTAATTTGTTTGTGCTACTTTTGAATACTATCTTTTCCACTGATAACATAAATCCTTTCATCCTACCCAGTTCACTTTGAATGTGCAATTTTTCCACAAGTTTCAAACAATATTTGGGAACATACATAACCTTTGGATCCCCAGTTCCCACCACCTTAAAATATTGCTTATTTAATTACATTCTTGAAACGATTTGCTCTCATTGCAGGGGGCCGTCTTCAATCAACCTAAACCATTTTTTTAAGTAATTAGGAGAGATAAACCTTCCAACAATCTAAATTTAAATTTGAACTGCACCAATTATATGATATAATTGTGTCATAATCAAGAACAATATTGAGTGCAGGACTAAAATTGATTAATTACTGCTTGATTGTCATTACGCCATAAATGTCCATGAGGTTTACCTACAATCAACGCTAACCATTGTCATTATGTTCATTAAATACTCTAGAGCCAGTTAATTGGTTGCATAATTGGATATGCAAGTGGTATTTAAGTACATGCTCTACAAGACCCTCATCCTTGAAACTGCTACGCATGATCCACACGTATGGTGTCTTTATCTAGCACACCATTGTGATACAGAGAGTTCAATGTGGGATGTTCCGTTTACTCTTTTAAAACAGGATCCATCCTTCTAAGATGTTGATTGTGAAATGATGTTTCCATTCAATATAATTTAGGAAGATAAAATGTTCTAAACTGCTTCTGTTTTACTATACTTCTTAGAGTGTTGCTATGCAGTCCTACTTGAAGAATTACATTGTGAATAATCCTATTCATCGAACTATGACATTTGTATAGATCGGTTAAGATTTAGTGTTCTCTTCAGGGAAAAGGTATGATCTGAGGTGTTCCCCTCCCTGAATAAATTGTAACTGTTAGTTTCTTGTATGTATTACACACTTTTGGTATAATTGTGTTTACTCTTAAAATCTCACATTTTCGAGTGATATTATCACACTGTGGAAACACATTGTAATAGTGATTTCATATGGCTACAATGGACCGTTATGTGTTAACATTTGTGATAGCAAAACATTAGCAACATCAATAAATTACCCTCTTTGATTATTAAACAATAATTATGCATTCCAACAAACTAGTGTCAATAAAAGCCGAATTCTTTTTTCCTTTTCCAATTTACAATTAAATCCTAATTTAGTAATAGTAAGTTGTTATTTTTTAATTTCCATGAAACAGTCTTGAGCTTTCGGCAGGTTATTATTTAACACATACGTTTAAACTTAAATATCCGTATGCATCTCTTCAACTATAATGCCTTCAAATTTACAATGGAAAGGGGTGATATAATTCATCCATTTGAATTATGTAAGCTAACACGTAGGCATTTAAATTCATATGCAATGTATACAATTTACGTAACACTAATAATTTATACTGTGACTAATAGCAGAAATATATAATTCGGTTTGTTATTTTAATTGTCCGAGCGTTATCTAAGCCTATCATTCGTGGTAATGGAAACGTTAGCAAATATTTTACATTTGTTTCATAAGTAATCGGAACCGAGGAATTTGCAGAATAAATAAATGTATATAATCATGTATAATGACATTTTAACATGTAATACTGTTATGTATAGTTTAACATGAACATAAAAATGGAAATCAATGCTAAGATTTGGCGAACCTATTCTATTTCATAACACTTTTACGTTGTAATACCTTCCTTAAATCAACGGTACTTGAACATTGCTACGAAACCTAACCTAATGAAAATATACGTAAAGCATATAGTAATAGGCTATAAATCGATAAAGATTTAATATTTTTACATGGAAATTTATTTCTACACAGCCGAGAATGTATTCTATAATGATACATGTCTAACTATGGGGTTTGTCTGACCATAACTGAATCCTATCACTCAGCATGGCACAAGTTCCCTTTTGTCTGCCGAGAGATTTAAAAATGCCTTTGTCTGTCTATTTGTCCGCAGAACATCTGAAAATTAAACGAGCTATAGGTTTTACATTTTGGATGGAATCCTAGCGAAGCCTGTTACGTGACGCGTGGAGTTAACTACCTACCTTGTTAACTAAACCAGTCACGCTATTTGTAGGGTCACAATCATTACGTATCACATTATTACGGCAAAATGGAGCACAAATTAAAACGTAGTAAGAAGAAGTATGTTTCCACCATCGGATTTTCAATAAATCACAATAATATTTTGAATAATCGATTTTAGATGCAATCGTTGGCCGAGATATTTGTGGCGCGCCAGCTGTCAGTGACAAATCGTTTCTTCTGTCAACTTCAAACATCGTTTAAATTTAAGTCCCATCCGTCATAGTTGTTTGTTACACTTTTAAGACCAGTTTTTACTTCAGGTGAATATTTTTTCACTACTAATCGTTTTATCTATTGATAGATTTAGACAGAACACTAATTACCGAAAATGTATTTATTTGCCTATTAAGCTTAAGCATTTTGAACATGTAATTTTTTAAATATCAAATTAATAGTGTTTTGGTAAAAACAACGTGTTCCCGCAGTTACTATCTTTTTATTTTTTTCTATTAATTTATTTATTCACTCTGAACTCAGAAACTTTGAATTCGGAAACATTTTTAGACCAAGTCTGCTGTATATTCCAGTAAAGTAAAATTTCATACTTTTACAGTGACAAAATATGATTAAAATTGCATTATTTTTGCCTGAGCTCGCATTGTGGTAAATATTGTGTAAAACTATTTCATTTCATCTCTATATAAGCTCTCATTTAATTTAATGATTACGATTCTAGTATAATTGTAGGATATTTAAATTAAAAACAAATATACATAGACTTATTCAGTAAAATGAAATTGTAATTTTATAATTAAAACACCCTATTCTGAGAAACAAGGTCATTAATTATGACCAGCAATTACAACGCAATCTAACGAGCCGTTACCTTGTGATATCACTGGGATGCGCATTTTAATTGCTTTGGTCGATGAGAGCGGGAAATTATTTATATCATTTTCTTTGGCAAAAATAAATTCTATGTCCATCTGTAGCCCCGCAACAATAGATACATACATGTATAAAGGAATAGAATACTAAAACGTTAAGTTATTTTATTTTATCATACACTATATTATGAATTAAGTATAAATCCACGTAAATGAATTTTTTACAAAACTATCTACATTTCTAAACATATTGAATATTTTACGATCCATCCCTCGTCTGTTTCTTTCCAGTGTCATAGAGTTTGTAACGAAATGATAAAACGTATTCTTTTGTATTTTTATTAAAACTAAATGAATTTAAATCAGTTTGTAACTAATAATTCAGGGTTTTTCTCTAACAAAGTAGCGTAGCATTAATATAAACCCTCTTAAAGACATTTTAATTTATTTTTATAATTAAGTATATTTTTAATGTTTATATTCTTAACGAGACAATGATATTTGTATATATTTGTTATGCATAACCAAGTAATACAAGATATTTATAGACTTTTAAGCAGAATGCTTTTATATATTTGTTAAATATGTTATAGCGTATCGTTTTAGGTCTTTTGGCCATAGTAATGTTTCATTTACAATTTTTTCTTTTCATAATATTGTTTGTTTATTCGGTACTGCTGTTTGGTTTTTAATATTTGTTCTCTTTTTTATAAAGTGTTATTATTATATGCTAAAAATCTTCTTTTCGTGCATTTAATGGTATACTTGAACTAAAAATGAAATTTTTTAAGTTTTACCTAAAATATTCTACAAATACACAATCACGTCCTGAAAAAGCGATAATATGCTTAATAAAAAAATCAATTCCTCCATTTTTTTTAGGAAAGACCGGTTCCCTTTTAGGTCTTATTTATTAGTCTCCATATTATGTTTTGTAACAGATTCTTAAGAAATCTGCTAGAAACGTCAACTCTAGAATTTCACACTCATGTATCAGCCTAAATTAGTCAGTATTTGGTGTTGGTTGATACTAAAAATTCGATTGATGTAGTTTTCCACAAAAAACACCAAGAGCACTAAATTGAATCAGACAAACAAACGCCCGAGATAGCGACTTCAGTAAGAGGTGTGGTCCCTGGCCCTGTGCCAAATATGGGTTTGCTCGTGTTCTCGTACCTTCTGCCGGTGACGGTTGCAATGTACAGTCCCGCTGGCACGCAAACCACCACCATTGGAGCTGCTTAATTGGTTGAATCCACTAATTGGACCTTTTGGGTCTCACATTAATTAAATTAAAGCGTCCCTTTACATATCCAGTGGATAGCTATAATCAGACTAATAGATTGCAGGTTAATAGGAAAATCATTGAATTTATCGATTGAAGCATATTCAACAGATTGGGTCTACTACATTACATTAAGAAAAACAAATTAAACGTGTTGTAATTACAGTATTTTAGACAAGATCAATATTAGGAATGAAAAACCAACACGATCATACACGTCGACCATGAATTAAGCAATTTAAAAGCGCATAATGTTCACAAAAACGTTTAATTTATTTATTGAAAATATTTCTACAATAGAATATTATGATACATATTATATAAGAAAGCAAGAGAACCGATGCAATAAATCTATAGAACTAGCATCCAATCAATACTAGAATAACTTGTAAAACCAATCCAATTCATAACATTACACTATCTATAATTAATTCTGTTGCGTAACAAAATAATATATAACAGCATTGACAATAATATCTCTGGAAATACTTTTCAGTATGACACAAGGATTAACATTTGAACATATAGAATAAAGTATTTTTGAAAGTAGCCTACTAAAAGTAGTACTATTTATACCCGCTGCAATGCCATTTGAATATTTTTAAGTATACTTAATATAATAGCACTAAAATATATATTGCAATACAATAATTTCTTAAGATGGCTTAATTTTTAAAACTAAATGAAATATTAAATATAAATAAACTGATAATACAAATACCTTACTAGTCACTAAATAACTAATAACCATCATACGTTATACAGTAATAACAACAGCAGGAAAAATATAATAAACTATATTATAACATTAATCTTCTTAAATCTTCATAAATAAAAATGAATCGCAAAATGTGTTGGTAAGC
Organism: Homalodisca vitripennis; assembly: GCF_021130785.1. Classification (NCBI taxonomy): domain Eukaryota; kingdom Metazoa; phylum Arthropoda; class Insecta; order Hemiptera; family Cicadellidae; genus Homalodisca; species Homalodisca vitripennis. The sequence goes on from NC_060213.1 coordinate 65,366,247, forward strand.
GCAAATCTTGAGAACGACTGTACCACTTCCGTTAATTCCTTTTTTTTAAATGTTCACTTAAATCCATAGAAGGTTTTTATGAAGCAAAATATAAGAAAAGTTATCTGGAATATTTTGAAATTCAGAAAAAAATGTAGTTTGTACGTTTTATAATCCAAATTAAACTGGCATTAAACAGCTGTTCACCCCTTCAGTTTTATGTCGAAAAATTGACTGAAACACCTGTTTACATTTAAAATTAACAAAACATTAAGTAATCAGTGCTTGATCAGTAGTGCAATGCAGATAGTAAATATGAAGTTAATATATACAATAAATCCAGATTGTCCCGGTGATGGATTTAAATAATCTAATCGATTTTAAATATTATTTAAACACTGTTATGTAACTAACCTTAATGAACAAATTTATGAATGTTTTCACATAAGTTACTTTAAATTGATGGGCTTCCTTGACATTGTAATATTGCATTTTTATGACTTACGGAAAACAGAGAATGAACACTAACATGCCTTAACGATGCTTGCTTTCCTGACTTCTGTCCAAAAAAAACAAGACTTATAAGACAACACTTTAATAATGATTATTTTGGAATGTTGCACCTTAATAAAGATTCCCCCTTTATACCGAAAGTACATATTAGGAAGTAGGTAGGACTGTCCCCTATGCCGTAATAGGCTTCTTGGTCCTACCTTATGTGTATATATTTTCTTCATCAGGACAAGGCAAACTCAACTAAGTCTCTGGAAATATTTTAGACTGAAAGTACATTAGAAGCCGATAGTAGATGATTTTGATGAAAGCAGATTTCCGAGAACTGCATAATCAAACATACATAGTATTTTGATCGAAGCAATATGGCAAGCTAAACTGTGACATAGCAAGTGAATTTAAACGGTTCGAAGTAGGCATTTTTTAATCGAAGTATGCTTCTCGACCCTACGTAAGTATATATTTTTGCTTCGTCAGGACATCAAGGGAAATTCTACTATAGTACTGGAAATATCTTAGACCTGAAATATACAGTGATAGAGGCTATAAATAGACGCTTTTTGACCGAAGTTGGTTTCCGAGACCTGTGTATTGTATTTTCTTGGTCAGGATAACAATGAAGACTCCTCTGGGACTCCTCTGGTTCTAATTAATATATGTATAATTAGAACCAGAAATGCTCAAACACACAAAAATCGTGATATACGAATTGAGTTAAACTCTGATACTATTTACCATGAACGTAAATAATATCATACCATCAGCATGCCAACTTATGTTTTAAAATTTCCATATGGCTCTATCATATTACATCATAAGTGCTTTTATCAAGTAATATAAGGACTATTAAGAAAATTTCGCCGAGGGTAACAGCTAGTAATAAATAATATGATACTAATAACAATAATAGATATAAAATATTTTAAGAGTGAAAATATTAATAAAACAGTATTTTTTTAAATATTAAAGTAATGAATAAATAAAGCGAGTTACGCATATTTGTGTGTTATATATTTTTTATTGGTTAATAGGATAAATCTGCTGAATGTGGTGAAAGATAAAGTTCAATGAGGTAGATGTCAGCAGAATCACATTATAAGTACAAGGAAATAGTACTCGTATATAAAAACCTTTTTTATTTTTTTCCTTCTAGTTTCTACTTCTCAATACGTGTTTGGTTCCGAATTGGTTAATTAACAGTAGCCGCGAAATGGGTCACACCCAGAACTGAAAATACAGTGCACCCTGTCAAAGTGCGAATAGTTGTAAAGTCCATTTGTCTGGTACACAATATCACAAAGTGGAAATACTTCACAACCCGTGTCGCTGCTTCACAATATCACAAAGTCGAAATACTTCACAACACGTGTCGCTGCTACACAATATCACAAAGTAGAAATACTTCACAACACCTGTCGCTGCTACACAATATCACAAAGTCGAAATACTTCACAACACGTGTCGCTGCTACACAATATCACAAAGTAGAAATACTTCACAACACCTGTCGCTGCTACACAATATCACAAAGTCGAAATACTTCACAACACCTGTCGCTGCTACACAATATCACAAAGTCGAAATACTTCACAACACGTGTCGCTGCTACACAATATCACAAAGTCGAAATACTTCACAACACGTGTCGCTTCTACACAATATCACAAAGTCGAAATACGTCACAGCACGTGTCACGTAACAGACTTCATGGATAAAATAATTCGTCTGTAGTTCACTTCACTAGGCTGCAAGTGTTATTGTGTCACTTGATTGTACTCGCTTTGTTTACAAATTTATGTATTCACAAATTTTCTTTGACGTTCAGATAACATTTATAAATTAATTTAGTTCACCCATTTTTACTTATATCAATCTTATATTATGTTCTTATAAAATATTTATTAGGTAGTTAAATATGTTGTAAAATATGGTAAAGTCATTGTATTATTTTATGCATAAACTACAGTTATTATACAAAATGCTGTTTATGGATACTTTAAATTTGAAGAAAAAGAGATGTGAATTAAATAACCTGTAAAGCGTATTTCATTGGTTTAATGTTCCAACACGTTTTGGATGTATTGGCAAAATAACAAATCAATCAAAAGTAAATATTTTTTATGATTATCTAATTTAATAGTCTTGACTTAAAATTTTATCACCTATTTTGTAAAATGCAAGTAATTTGTTCTCTACAGAGTACTCAGGTTAGTTTGCAGTAGTCGCTTCGTATTTACCATGTTATGCATGTAAATACAGTATACATTTATTTTTAGCCGTTCTAAGACTATCTTATTAATGCCTTTTAGTTGCAGAACTTCGTATTATGCTTATAAAACATTCCCTTTGGCTAAGCGTTATCGATGCATATTACTTGAGAGACTGGAAAAAATTTCATTTCTATTTTTGTCTGTCTGATTTGTATGGCCGCACAATATTTCAAGAACGAATGACCTGCACAGAAATTCCGAAACTTTACGTGAAACTTCATTTCAATTTAAGAAACACGGAGTACCATTATTCTGCATGCATGGTATAGCCTTAATGTTAGTGAACACTTTTATATTGGTGTTGTTTGTAAACATGATAGGAACAGATAATTACAGAAAAAATAAATTGACACAAACTGATTAAAATCGTAAGAAAGTTCAGCAAGTGAAATAACTGCGTACGTATCTATAGTCAAATGCACGTCTCCTATGCGACACTTGCTGGAGCGTGTATATACCTTGATATATTACTTACAATCGATACCTTTGAAACTTCCTCCCAAAGCTTTTGATACGGACTCCGTTGCTATGCAACTTTGAACATGTATCTCACACTGCTCTTCTTCATTAAATTGCAACTGTGGATAATTCAGTGTCCAAGATGAGAACTCATGAAAAACGAATAAATACGAAGCAAATTAATTCAAATATTCGTAGTACAAAAAATGAAAACTTTCATGTATTTTACCTGCACAGTTATCCGACCCCCTTCAGGCATACTCAACCAAACTTTCCACCATCATAACATACATTAAACAAAGGGTTCCTAAGAAGCCGTTCTTGTGAAGAAACAATGCAAATCAGATTTTTCCAGACTATCGTCAACTTAACATAACTAATAATACACAGCAATTTTATACATAAATTGTACAGCAACCTGAAAATTACTGTCGATTTACTCAGACATATCTGTCGTAATAGAAGCTCTAACACGACAACACTTAAAATAATGTGTTCATTATTTTACAAAATGAAATGTTAATTGCAGTTTAGCATTAATCCTACCCGAAGTACGAATATACATAGATATATTATACTCACATAGTATAGCACGTGAAAATTACTTTAGATCTATGTCATTAACATTAAATTCAATACGACATTAATTAATAAAATGTGTTAATTTGAATATAAAATTATATGCAGTACAATAATTAGTAAGTTTGAACGAAACATAACTTTCCAGAACATCAAAATACCCAGTTTAGCCCCAAGCTTACCCGAAGTACTAATATACATAGACATATTATACCTACATTGTATAGCAACGTGAAAATTACTGTGAATATCGCATATATACATGTCGTACCAGTAACTCTAATACATTACTTAATATATGTGTTTATTATATTATAAAATGACATGTACTGCAACAATTAATTAGTTTCAACAATATAAACCTTTCCAAAGCATCCAAAGACCCAGTCCGGCACCAATAACCAGACTAGCCGCAACACCAGGGAGGTGTAAAAAAGCCATCAATTACGAACGCAACCAATAACCTCGGTTTTACGAGCTATAACAAATGTTGTGAGGGTGAAACCATTTCATATCAGTTTGGATGGTGTAGACCGTGATTTCATTTCGTTTCAAATAATATATTGCAATACAAACAAATCCTGGCTCTCGATAAATCTTTAACAGTAGTTTATTGCAGTAAAATTCATTTTGAAGATTGGTTAGGTATGGTTCATTGATGCGAATTAATCCGAAAACTGTCAAATTAATGAATCAAATATTATTTATTCAGCAATAAACACTTGTTAAATAAGTAAACTTTTTATAATCCGTTACTTTCATCTAACCACAATGTTTTGCTTTATGACTTCTTTATTCAAAATTTTCGTTTGCAACTGATTCTTTAAACATATTTTTATAGGGTAGTTAAAAAGATTTTTATAGGAAAATGTATTACAAGTTATCTAATTGTAGTCTCCATATCGTCTGCTAAATTCTCTAACTGTTTTAGGTATTTGCAATCTTTAAACTTAATAATTATATTTGATCTTATATAAAAATTATTTTTACCGATTATCGATTTTTTTCCCTTAGGACAAGAAGCTTATAAACTGCACCTAGTCCTGTAAGAACCTTTGCGCTGCTTCCGGAGTGACAAGACATTCAGGATAGGTCGGGTTAGGGAGTAGTGGCCGCCTTCTTTCGAGATCCATGAGGAAGAATTAGGGCATTACATCTCAAAGTCATGTGTCACCGGAAGAAGGGGAGGAGCCAGCTCTGAACCAGCCTCTCCAGTCAAAGTAGGCCGGGGGTGGCACACCCTAGTTGAGGCTAGCAAGAACCTCTGAGGTTAGGGAACAAACCCCACCAACTCCAACAGTCATCTCCCACAGTAGATAGACCTATCGAATTGCCAATGAACCCCGGAATCTCGATATTTGCAGTTAGTGATGTGCCGCTCCTGTACATTCATAAGATTGCCCAGATTTAAGTGACATCGGTTTTTGCTATGTCTAGTCATGGTGTAAGGAGACAAGGGTGTGCTCATACGGTGAACGAAACTGTGTCGACGGCGCGCATGACGTCACTCAGTCCGCAACGACGTGCTGGCTTCCTGCTCTATACCGTGCTCCGCAGTGTTTCTCACAGCTGTCAGTTAATACAAGATTGTATTCTTTGTTATATTGAAATTTGTTTTTAGTATTAAAGTTTTGTTGAAGTTAGTCTTACATAGAAAAGTTAGGACATTTATTAATTAAACATTAAAGCTACAATATAATGTTTAAACAATCCGATTCTTTAAGGGCCCCAAATAGTTCTTTATTTAAAATGTTTTGGTACTGTTCACTTAATTATATAATAATTAAATACTCTAATTAGGCCTATCGTTATTTATTATTATTTCATAGTACAAATATTCGTATTATTACTAAAAAAAAAAAAAAAAAAAAAAATGTTTGCTACGTAAGTGAAACAAAAAATGTGTAAATAATTTGTTTATAAAATTATTTTGACATAATTAAGATTCTTAACATGTTAAGCTTTATTTTAATTATTCCTGATAAAATGTTCACAATATCCGTGATCAAAAGCTGTTACACTTATACCTATTTTCTATGAACTCAGATATTAAATCAGAAAAGTTTCAAATCGATGATGAAAATTTCGCTTTATATTGTTCTGATAGCTGACAGGTCTTTGAATGAACAATCCTTTTTACAGATATTAAATGTAATTGTTTTATTTTTATAAATTACCTACTGCATATCAAAATACTTATGAAAAGTAAGTGTTTATTGTAATTGAAAAACATATGATACAAAACAGAAATATACTGTCTAAAATGTTTAAATTGTAAATAACCTTCATGTTAAAAAGGGATAAAAAAACACTATGATAACACAAATGAAACATAGTAAAAATTAAGTAAAAAAGTAATTTTTTACTTAAAAAAGTCACACATAGTAAAAAATTAAGTTTTTAACTTTTTTTGAAAATTTCTTCTGGACCCTCTTATTTTTTTTATTAAGAACATATTTGTTTATGTGGCTCAGTCTTATATATGTTCTAACTAAAATCAAACGACTTACAACTTCATCAGGGAGTTTAAGATGGCTTATTTTTTGCTCAGTAAGATTTTTAACTTTTTGTATTACATTGTATTACTTACGCAAGTTTTTTAACCCATGAAACTTATTAAAAATTTTTCTTCCACAATTTTTGAACACTCAAATAAATGCATTGCTTGGGATATTTAGCCATCCTTTAGCCATTGCTTCTATCCACGAAAATTCTTCTGTAACTTGACTTCTTCTTTAACACTGACATCAACATTGTTGGATTTTTAAACATCCTTTAGTTGACAGTGGACTTTTCGACTTCAAGCTCCCTCGGTTTTAGTTTTTAATTTTTAGAATTTCATCTTTAAGTTAACAGTTTTCTTCTGCAAGGATTTTTAATTTTTTTCAATATCAATACAGTTATGTGTCATCTCATCAGGATCGACATCGACAAGAAGTACCAAACGACTTTTTACTGTTTTCACATGGAGACTGAGCATTTACATTAGAAACATTTTCCAAAACTTTCCTTTGATTATTTGTTTTCTCTCTTTAACCTTGTATCGCTGCTGCCGAGCGGAAGTAATCCTGAATTGTGTCAGTACTCGGCAGATGTAGTGTTGGTATTGCATCACTTCTCAAATTTCTAAAGTTTTTAGGAGAATATTGCAACAACTTGTCAACTTTAAAATGAACTGAACAAATTCTGGCTCTTTCAATATTTACCTTGTCTTTCCTCCGACAAGCCTGCATCCACTGCCTTGCCAAATCTTCATCTTTGGGGAACGTGTAATACTTCAAAATCAGTTCCTTTTGTAGAGCGGTAGTAAGTTATTGCAACCAAACACTGCACACCCAGGCATTATAAAGTTAATGTTTTAAAATTAAAGTAACATAAACATTGAAGAACGAACCACTAAAACAACAGACAAAAGACCGTCCAAACAGCAGTAAACAACAACCACGTGGAACGGAGTAGGCCGGCGCGTGGCGGCTAGTGAGATCTGCGGACTGGCTGACGTCACCACGCCGCCCGTGACTCCGCCCACATGCGCATGAGCACACCCTTGTCTCCTTACACCATGATGTCCAGTGGTGGGTTCAACTGGAAGGTATAAACCAGCCAGAAGTGATCCCTGCTGGGTACCGATTACCGATAAATAAAAACGTTAAGAAACAATTTTAATAAGATTCTTTGAGATCCTAAAGTAGTTTTATTTATAAAATCAGCTTGCCGAAGGATTAACTTATACATCTGAAATGTATCGTTTAAAATTTTTTATGTATTGATTATTTTACTTTAATTCTTAAGTTTAAACAGTACGTATAACTAAATAAAAACAACTCCATTATTGGTATTATTGTTCAGCAAAGACTAAACATAAAGGAAAACCCTGTTACATTTGCAAAGCTTTTTACACAAAGTAAAAGAAGGAAAGACTATATTGGATCACAATATCCACAAGGATAAATGCATTCGGCCAGTCTTGATCTTGATCTTGGAACCTGGCCACTATGTCGTGTTCGTCTCATGTCGCTGAGTATCAGATCGCCGTTACCTTGCTTGTTCTTTTATATAACTCTTAAGCATATTTTGTCACAGTTTTATTGAAGACATAGTCTAAATGTTTGTTTAGAGAGTAATTTAAATCCTAATCAATTGGATTGAAATTTATCCTCGTGTTAATTTTCCCAAACAGTTGTTTTATTTTACATAAATCAAATTTTAAACGACTTCCCTTAATAGTAATTTTTGCATATCAACAAACCCGAATATAAAATTTCTTTTTGCGTTTTATACAAGTTTTAACACGAGGCTCAACTCACCTCTCTAGCATAAATTTATTTTATATATTTTAAATAAACTAATTAAATTTTCGAAGTTAGAGAAATCATTTATTAGTTTGTGTTTTTTATCATGTATGTTTTTACAATATGCATAACTTAAGAGCCAAAGGAACATTATGTTATCGGGTTTATTTAGTAATAGTTTTAAAATATGTGACAGTCTATCAGAACATACGAAAAATACCAATATCAAGCAACATGCATATTTATAACTACTAACGGGTGTAATTTACCAAAATAACTTGACACTTTCTAAATGAAATAACGTTAAACTAAATAATACTTAACGTTATTAAAGTAATCAAAGTATGTACATAGTTATGCCTTTTCCATTTATAAATATAACATCATGCAAATCTTCCCCACGAACATCTATAGCCTACATGTCTGTATTTCTTTCTGAAAATTTGCCATTACTCGGCCTACTATTTTTCACTCGGCAAAACCTCATTATACGAAGTTTGTTAAATCGGAAATGGTGTGAGATTTCGTACCAAAAACTTTGCTTTTAAGGTAGCACCACAACCAAAAATCGCAAGAAGCGAAGTCCGGAGACCGGGCAGGCCGTGCGACATCGCCAAAACGTGAAATATCAATAGTATTCGTGAGAGAGTCATTTACACATCTGCCATGCACTCCACTTTGATGGTACCATAATGAGATCATTTCCATTCTCAACTGTTGTAATTGTGGAACTAAGAAGTTTTGAATAATTTCAATCTACCGTTCTTTTGTCACAGTTCTTCTTTCACCGTTTAAAAAAAGGCCCAATAACGCCAAAACGTGCAACGCCACACTATACAGTCACTTTTTCAGTATGCATGATGGTCGTTTATTGATTTCCCTGGGATTTTCTCTTGATCATTAAATACTATTTTGCGTGTTTATATTGCAATTAAACTCAAAGTGCTTCATTAGACATTATTAAATGCTGCAAAATGTTTCCATGATTAATGACGTCTTTCACAAAATAATAACACGTAATTTAGGATCAGCAGGGCTGAGTTTAGTGTAATTACTAATTTTAGGGATGAAAATTCAAATCACGATATAAAATTCATTGTAAACTTGACTTTGGAACTTCTAACGCGGCAGATTGTTTCCGGCATGACCTGTGGTGGGTCTGCAGATAAACGCACATTTTCAACATTGTCTAGAGTATGGACAGATCTAAACATACCGGGTGATTTCACTTTTACTGCAGAAGCACAGTTTTTTTATTCCTACAAGGAATAGCTCCGTGATGAACATAGAATTGTTACTAAATAACCGTTGCGTATCAGTTACAGACTCATTATCTTTAAAGAAGGCTTTAGTAACAAAAGCACAATGTTAATTTGTCAACTGCTCCATGATTACTAGTTGGCATCAGCTGTGTTTTTAATTGCTACAACAATGAGAACTCTAAATATAACAACAGCGGAGAAACAGCTGTTTAAAAAAGAGTCTCATTGTGCCCTCCGATATTTTGTTTGTATGAGTTATAAAGTTACTAGCAATCTTATAAAATACTTAGTTTTAGTAATTAACCGCATTTAATGGTTCTAGAACTCACGGCGTTGTGGTAGTATTAAAAATAAACTTGTTATTAGGTAAGGAACTCGTTTTTTATATCCACTATAGTTATTAGTAAAAAATTACTGTATTGTTAAACTAATCTGACACTATAGCAAATAATTGTAGTTGACATTACAATAACTGAAGTGGCCTGTTCAAAGAAAACAAATAATATTCATTGAATCTTTTTAGAAATTCAACATAAAATTTAAATAAATACATTTTTTTTTTCTTAAAATATCTAGATTTATTGGAAAAAATAAAATATTATTAAAATAACATATCCTTTCACTTAGAACTTCGTTTCAATAATATACTAGCAAAGAACATATTCTCAAGCAAGTAACTCTCGATTCTTGGTTTTAGCCTACTCATTCATCATCCATGTATTGCTCACAAAATGTTATAAAACATAATAAATGTTGGAAAAATTTCCAGAACCAGCCTCCTTCTCCTTTCATGCTAGAGATATTTTTTTATTCTGAAAAGCTGTCAAGGTGAATACGTTTAACTGGTTTCAACGAAATATTAAAACATTATTGACGAATAGATGGGTTTACACAAATTAATATGTTGAATGTATTCCTTATCGTACACAATTGAAGAACAATGAAAATACTCGTAAAAGTATTTATTAAAGAACAATCTTGAACTGAGTAAATACTGACCTAAATAGAAATCTTGAATAAGCGTAAATTACGTGATGGTGAAACATAAAACAACTTCTTGTTTACGTATATCCGCTGTTCTATTATAAGTTTTAATGCTGTTTACAAGGTCTACAAGTAAATTAAAAAGTAGGACTGCATCTTTTTATTCTTCGTTTTTAAATCCTAAGGAATACATACACAACGTTATGCCTGCAAGGTGAGGAAGTGCATGGTGTTTTGAAAAAAGGAAACCATTACATGGAATTAAGCTTCACGAATGGTCGGAATGTAGCGGAAATAACGAGTGAGGAGGGTCGATTATAGCCGCTGTCGTTACAATTTCCTGTCCTGCGATTGGGCGATAGGATTGTTACGTGTTATTTGTTGCCTTGCTTCTGCTAACACAAACAACAAGACATGTTTTTATATCACTCTAAGGGAAAATATTATTACATAGCAGTTAAGTTATTTTAATATATTAGCACCATTTGTGCAATGCGAGAAAAATATAACATTTTAGTAATTTTCTAACTACATACTAAGACTAAAAATTTTCTTCAAAAATCTAACCCTGTAATCATATTGCGTGTCGCAGAAACGATAAATATCCCATAAATGGAGCAATTTTATAAAAGTAAAAAAACTTGAAAATCCAATTGTTCTAAGACTTCATCAAGGAGAACTATAACATTAATCTGGGTGGAGCTGCACCTTTCCAAATTCAGAGGATACTATATGTATCCATTAAAAGGCAGAGATTCGTCTTAAAAACCATGATCTTTCAAAACACTTGTACACAACGTCTTTCTCCAAGTTGATGCACTAGAAGCATACACACACAGTGTAGAAGTAGAAGATACACACAAACAACCATATCACTGAACGGCTCTGCATCTGCTGTGATGGATGGTTCCTCCATGGCGGACTAAGGAATAACATGAGCCGGTATTGCTTCCCTAGTCTTTGAGGGTTGCTGTCGGTACACCCTGATAAATTATGAAAAATGGATTGTAGCACTATATGAACCATCAAAAATGGTGCAAAATACAACTATTCCAAGAAAGTAGTTTTCGTTCGTAATCGATTGCCAAGCATTAATGATCACTTTATCCTCATCGAAACAGGCTACAATAGAACCATAATTCGCACGATGTCGAAACTGCTGTAGGTCGGATGGCACATCGGCCTGCAATGGATTCCAAGCCACGTCGGAGTCGAGGGCAACGAGAGGTCAGATGAGCTCGCAAGGCACTCCAACAACCAGCGTGTCCACTTTGGCTAGATCTACAATCGACAACACCGTAGGATCGTGGATCAGTGGTCACCACAAACATGATGGCCAAGAGTCATTAGCGACGGAATTTTAAGAGCCACCATGGGACAAAACTACTTCGCCTCCTACCTTCACCATACCATGTCCGTTGAGACCATCCGAAGATGGCACACCTGCGTCTATCTCCACACTTGGATGGAGGATGACGTCGTAAATGAGACAGAACACTTGTACTGGTCAGCGCGCTACCTAATGGCTAACCTGCAAGGGCGGGCGTTAGCTAATAAGTAGGAATAAGCGCATTTGTTCATGATTTTGACCAGCTTAACTACTTATCACTTAAATATAATTAGTCTACATTCTTATGAGAATCTTATCCAATGATAAGTAATTTCGCAAAGGTAAGCCTACATGAAATCAAATAAAAAACATCTACTACAGCTGGAGGACTTCATCCTAATAGCGTCATTACAAATATATGGTTTTCTATAAACTCGCAATTCCTTTATCTTACAAGGTTGATTAATATTTTTTTTCAGCCATTTAGAAATCCTAATGGAGCCATGGTGGCACAGCAGTGGTAGGAAATGGTCTGGATAGTCATATGCGCTTCCTTCTGTTCCCATAATCCATTAAAAAAATATTTATAATATTTATTTATTTGTTATTTCAGATATTAAAAACAGAACAAACATTAGTAATATTGTAATTAACATTTTTAACTACTCAAGGTTTCTCTTATATATATTACTATCTTTACCTCTAATTTAATAAATAAGGCTACTAATGTTAAACACACCATCATAAAACTTTCAGGTAAGATTTATGAATTTTCTCTGAATATTACAGTGTATAGAAAACTACATCGATAACCCAGAAAAAACTTAATTGACAAAGGATTAATCCTAAGTGAAAACTGTAAATGTGTTCAACTAAAAACAATATTACTCGATCAAAACGTATCCTAGAAACGTTTCTAATTTTATAACTTGAATATTACATAAAAGAAGCTAAAACAGCATCACAATAAGCGGGATGGCGGTGTTGAAATACCCGACTCGACACGGAGAAACGAGAGGAAACGAGGTCGTTAATTATGACCGGCAATAACAACGACGCCATCTAACGAGCCGTTACCTTGTGATCTCGAGTGCTCCACAGCACCCTTTAATTGGATTACCTAATGAGAGCAGCAAAGAATTATTCTACATTTTTAAACGAAGGAAATTCATTTCCTAATGACATAGGATTTAATTCCCAAATATTGATTACTTTGCAGTCAAATTATGTTTTAAACGGAACCGTTTCAAGAGCGAATTAACTCTTGTATACTTGGTTCTAAATTAAACTAAAAGACAATAAATAGAATCAACCTAATAAAGGAATTTTATAGTCCAGCAGTGGATATATCTCCACATTTTTAAATTTAGCCCTAAAAACTCGATTTCTTTACGATTTAAAATTTTGAATGAAATAAAATATTAAATATTTTACAGTTTAATAAAAGTATTACACAGGTTTCAATAGCGTACTATCTATGTATTTAGTACAAGAGCTACAATGAATGGTAAATAAGAAACAGTTTTAACCTGATGTAATGAATGAAGCAGAACAAATAAAAGTGAAGTAGGAAATACTTCTGGAGACCACTCAACCGAACTGGGTGGCAGGAAATTAAAGGATGTTCGCTTGGAAATTAAATGTCTCCATCTTCCAACAACCAGGTATTAAAAATTTAATTTTACAAGCGTTCAGAAGTAATTGGTTGACCGCTCTTCGCGTGATTAAAAGGATTTGGAATCCATTCCGTGATGTTAGAATACTTTTGTGTTCATGTCAGTTGAGGCGCTAGTCTAAAAATAAGGTTAATTATAGCTTAGATCTCTTAAATGAGTTTTCTCAATATGAGCGGTGTTGTTTTCACAAAAGTGTCAATTCAACAAGGAATTGCCTGTTAAATTTTTTGCATGTTTGAAATTTATTTTAAAATATTTTATATTCGTAAATGTGTTCTATGTGTATTTATAAATCTGTCAATAAACCACTTCAAGCCATAATAATATAAGTTAACCGTCTTTCATGATTCGCTTTCTAAGAACTAAGTATATAGACCTTGGCAAGTGTATTCTAATATTAATTGCTTGTGATTAAATTGCTTACAGGTTTGAATTTTTTATTCGAAAATGTGCTTTTATGTAAGGTATTTATCAATTGTTATACGAAACACTTACAACTTTTCTCACGAATACGCCTTCTAAGAACTAGAAGTATATAGAACTTGACACGTGCATTCTCACATTAATTGCTTGTGATTAAATGCTTTAAAGGTTTTAAAATATTTAAATATACATTTTATATTTGTAAATACGTGATGTTTTTTTATCAATTTTTCAATAAAACACCAGGCCATAATAATATTAGTCATCCGTTCTAGCTGATTTGCTTTCTAAGAAGTGGAAGAAATAACTAGAAGTACATAGAACTTGGCATGTGCATTCTCATAATTATTGCTTGTGATCTATTTTATTTTAGAACCTTTTTGGCACTTCTTTTTCAGGTTTTGATTGAGGTAGAAATATTCTCCACAAATAGAAGGGTTGATGGATGTATTGTTTAGTAATTTTTTAACTATGTGGAAACAAAACGATTAGATTAAATTGAATATTACGTAATATGAACTACGATTAAATTGTTTCAACTAGACAGTTTTTGTTTTAAATTATCGTTAAAGATATTTTTATATTTAAAATTTCAAATTAGTTTACATATTATTTAAGTAGAATTTAATTTATTTTTTATCAATATGTTGCTGAATTTTTATTAGGTATATTTTTTAAAACAATTTCTCTTTTAAATTTGTTTTTATTACTCAATACTTAAATAATTATCGGTATTTAACGACATATGATACAAGTGCAATTATCTAATAGTATTCACTCTTCAAATATCAGTATCTAAATTTTCATTTAGGATTTTAAGAGTGAGTGGTTACGTATTAACAATTCCTATTTGCGTATGACACAAAACGTATTTCCATTTGTACATGATAGTAATTACTTATGTTTCATAATAGGATAGTACACACATTATATGTTAGCCAAATAATTTATATTTTTAGCCACCTTCATGTAGAGAAATTTATTTAAATATAAATTATATTACATGTAATTTTTAAACTACTCAAAAGCACTCATTGTGAAATAAAAACAAGTTCAAATAGTTTTAACCCCGTTTTTGGCTTTTGTCCAAGCATCTTAGCTCTGTCAGTGGCGGTTATAATGTATAGTCGCAATTGGCAACCGCGGCTGTTCCTGTAGGTGCTTAATTGGATGAAATTACTAATTGGACCTCTTAAATATATTAAATTGCTCCTTGTTTTACACATGAATCTATGAATTCATAGAACTTTTTAACATTTTCTTATAAATTTACAAAATAAATATTAAATATTGATATATAAATTTGACAACTTTAAAATATTGTAACACCTATTGTTAGGGGAGAAGGACAACGTCGTATAAGAACGGCCTCTATTACCCGACTTTATAAATATTATATGTTCAATAATATTTACTTTAATTCAAGCAACAATTCGTTCATTATTGAACTGCAATAATATGTGTGAGATATATTGAAGACAGTATCCCTAGGTTAGGGAATACAGAAGAGAAGAAATGTATATAAGTATAATATACAGGCCAGGCTAGTAAGCCTGGTTATTTTACAGGATAAGCGCAGTTAAGTTGCAGTAAACACGCAGGAATTTTTTTTTAATTCACTTAGCTAGTGTCTAAGATGCTACCAAATTGAGGGAGTTAGCTACCGGAAGGAGAGGAAACGGTAATTAATATATAATTTATAATTCATGATGTTAAATAACATGCATGACTGTGCCAGGATTTTGAATACGTTTAGTTTGTGCATGAATGGTTCTGTCTCTTAAAAAAAACTTTCTTTCAGTCAGCCATAAACTTCAATTAATTTTCAGCTCAATTCCCTACAAATCTACTTCTAAACGTATTTTTCTAAATGTATTATTCCTTGGAACAAATTTAAAGTCTCTATGCCCTTTCTGTTAACAGATCAGAGATAGCGGCAGAAATACAGATAGACTGCTCCTTGATTTTTTTTAACATCATAATAGATAGGATCCTTTTTATATGACCTAAATGTACCATTCTATTTACAGATCAGTCAGACCGATCAGTCTCTATGCCTTTTCTGTTAACAGATCAGAGATAGCGACAGAAATACAGAATGACTACCCTTTCATTTTTTAACATCATAATCGATAGGAGTCTTTTTATGACCTAAATGTACCTTTATACTAAGTTTCATGTGACTAGTACCTTTCAATCAATATTTTTGAAACAGGCGGGAATAAGATAGACGGTCAGAGCTTTTTCCTAAAATCAATACGAATCTTCCATGGATGAAGAACCTAATCTCTAGGACCTTCTTATTAATAGGTATCTAAAAAACGATTACAATTTCAAGGTTCAATCAGATCATTAGTAAACAATATATACTATTTATGTTTGTAAAAAGGTTGGTTTTCATACAAGACAAACCACATGGCAATTTCTGAAAGTCAAACTCTAGAAGAACGATGATCTTGATAACCAAAGAATATATTTCAAAATCAAACATTTACAAAATTGTATTATGAGATGAAATACATAAACATAGTATTGGAAATTAAAAACGGAAAATAAATTATTTTAAACAATGTGGAGCATACGTGTATCTTTACATTACATATTATTTAAAAATTCGTGTTGTTAAAATATATTTATGAAACCCCATAAATAAGCATCAGCTGTATAGATAGGCATCGTGTGTAACGGGCTTATATACATGGTGTTCTGGGTGGATTGGGGATTACCCAACAACGCGTAATGAAAAGCCAACATGACGCCAGTAATGAAGCAATATACTACCTCAATGACGTCATATCTGATTAGTTTCACTGAGTCCGTGTTGACCGAACGTTAATTATAACCTCATTCTATTAACCGTGTTGTCGTATAGGGAAAAATACAGCTTCCAATACATACAAAATGCTAATGGTATTTATAAAACTCTTAAACGCTTTAATTAATTCAGTCCAGAATTTAGTTTTGAACTTTTATTTCGGTTGGCAACACTTTTGATGCATTTCAAGGAAAGCATATTCATGACCAAATTTATCTAAAGATTTTAACTGTACTAAGTGATAATTTCGTATATAAATTTAAATATCTATATTTAAAAACTTTAAATTGTGGAAAAGCAAATTTTATTTAAAAATGTATGGGTAATACATGAATCAGTTATTAGATTTTGTCTAACAATCTTGGTGGCGTGAAGATTCACGCAATTTTATTACACTATTAAATATTAGATTATTTAGTACCCTTACTAATTATCAAACTATAATTAATTATAATTTTATAATTATTAAATTGAAATATTAATGGACTTTAATAAACCAAAAGTAATTTTAGTTTTTGTAAGCTTTAATATCGTGTATTACTATATGACTTTAACTATTGAAAATGTTTACGAATTAAATTTAATTTGTAAACATTTTCAATTTCATTTTCATTTTCGTAAATATTATTATATTTAGTTTCAATTTTACCATGTGAAAACATTATTTTACTATAAAAATATTCCTCAAGTGCTTTTCTAAGATGACTTTTAATCCATTAATTACAGTAGTTTGATATACATTGTAATTAAATAAATATGTTATCCAAATGTATAAATGTCTTCATATTAACTAAAATTATTTGTTCCGTTAGTACTCTTGCTACTTATTTGTTACGTTAGTAGTATATTTATTTATCTTGAATCTTCATATATGAGGTAATCTGGAACTCTTTCCCCATATTGGATAACGTTTCATGGTTTAAAGCAAACCTACAATGAACATTCTTATAAGTTGTATTAACTAACGTGAACTAATTTTCACTGTTATTTTTACAGCTTATTCCTAGTAATACGTTTACTGTAGTTGATAAACCATAAACAAACTATATTGAGTAGGATTAAAGAATACACGGAACATGATAATCGTATCTGATTATTTTATAAAGGATTAAACTGTGTTTAATAACCATGAGGGATTACAAAACTGTATGAAAAATTTTTATGTAGTACTGAAGCGTAGTTTCAAAATATCGTTATTTTGAGATTAAAAATCGTTAGATGTAAAACATTAGATTTTATCAAGAAAATATATTTTATTAAAGATTATGAACGATGACTTTACTGGCGTGTTTACGATACTCACTGAACAGTTGTCGTTAAAAATATTGTCCATCGTAAACTAGCGTTATAGCTGTTTGTTTTAATTTAATATTTGCACTGATGAAGCTTTCACGAAATAAAATATCATGCTTGTCAACTTTAAGACAATGATGGTTTTTATTAGAAAGCTATGGCACTTGTATAAGAAAAATCCACGGTTTAATTAGTTCTTATCAATGCTATAATAATAGGTAGATATGTATTTATATATGCAAGTGAAGTTTCTTAAGTTCATTTTTTTCAATTTGTTCATTTGATACTATAAGATTTTAATTTTATTAAGTTCTAATTTTTTATTTATATTTAAAACAAAAGTAGTATACTTGCATGAAGGCTCTATTGTTTAATATTTCGAAAATTCGTGACCCATTCGACACGACAATAGAGATTTAAATCTATGATATGAGATTATTTGCACTTACATTATTTCAATTATTTTCGTTCAGATCAATTCCTTCATATTCTAGAAAAGCTAAACTAAAATTGAATGGAAAGACAACTTACCAATAAACATCATACAACCGTCATTTATTGACCAAGGTAAAAATACGCAGCACCACATGTCGCTTAGCAAACTTCACTGATGTTTAATGCAACATTTCAAGTCTGCAGATCAGTTCGTTCACGAGATACTTACAGGGAGTACCATCACCTCGAGTGTAGAGCTTCGCTTATGCTCAGCTAACAATGATTGATGCACAAACAGTTATGTTTTTCTGGGACTTGAACATGGCTCAAACACTCTTTGCATGCAATTATATCTCGTCTTAAAAGTAACAATAGGTGAACACGATGGGAAAATATGTTCATATAATGTAAAGTTCAGAGTGTAAAATGTTATCCATATAAAATAAATGCAATGATTTTATTTCGGTAATTTTATTTTATTCTAAGAAATATATACCCTCCACCCTCATGCGTCATACAGGCTGTGTTTTAACAGAATGCCCAAACAAATTATGTATACCATTATACGAAATATGTATATATATATATATATATATATATATATATATATAATTATGGCATACATAATTTGTTTGGCCATTCTGTTAAAACACAGCCTGTATGAGGCATGAGTTGGAGGGTATAAGTGCCTTTTGTTCTCTGCTAAGTGGGAGTGGGAGGGAGCTACAATGTAGGAGTTGAAATTAATATTATCATATTGCACACAACATGATATCTGGACATGTTCCTAGTGGACTTTGTTAAGTGTTAACGCTATATTGTGATTAACTTAAAGAGATAGATAGAGAATTGCAATCTCTATAACTTTATTTTTTAAATTAACCACCAAACAATATATTTCCTAAATATAAATTAATGCCATTTATTCTTTACATCTCAAACCTCCTTACTATAAAGATCCAGCGTATGGTAATGAATATAGTTGTATTGAATATAATAACATACTATGAATAATGAGTATGTATTGTTATAGTAAATAATTATTAAAGAATGTATTTTTAAGAATGTGATAAGTGTGTTCCTAAATATCGGTTGAGACTTTATAAAACGGGTTTCCATTAATCTCGTCTTAAAGCTTGAATTCTTTTGGATATTTTTTCCGCTATCTAATATATGAGTGAAAGAATTTGCGTTAATTCATTTTATGCTTTAATTAAGTAGGACACATCTGAAAAGATTAAAATGTAGTATCCACATCCAGAGGTACCACTAAAAGTGTTCATCAGTAAGGCCCCATATCGATCCTGCCAGCTTCGTCAAAGATTTTGGAAAAGATTGCATTACGCCAAATAATAGCTTATAAACAAAGAAGACAAAAGAACCAAACAGGCAGATCGTACTTTGGAGGAAAATTCTGGGCTCTAAGGTTGGCAAGTAAGATTTCTGCGGCACCGGGTGAACACCGTGGACTTCCTCAAGGAACCTGCCTGGGGCTTGTACTGTTCAATATGTACAGCTCCCCAGTTTAAAACTACATTGTCCACCATTATGTAGATGACTATCAGTTTACTTATCCTACGATACGAAGTTCCCTACAGAGACAACTGTTCATATCTATTCTGACCGAACGTCCACAATACCAGTCAAAAATGGCCTACTCTCAACATAGAGAATCGTATCGACTTTGAAATATCACTATACCAATTACATGGCATACTTTAAATAAAAATAAAAATTTAATAAATAAAATTTCAAATTAAAAAATATTAGCAAAAAAAAGGACAAAAATCTTATTTTAGAATTGTAAATGGATAGGGAATAAAAAGGTAAATTTATATTGTAATCCAGCGGCAGGCACAACGCGCTTGGAATCTGGTCTAGACCTGACTTGATGGCAGTGAATGCTAAACAATAGTTTACAGTGGACTCAATCTTTTGTTAGGGGGCGAACCTGCGTTGAGAGAGATTTAAACAGGCCTGCAGGAACAGGAGCGTAGTCGGTACAGGCCGAGAAACCACGCTCTGCTACCATTCCGAGTTGAGAAGCGATAGAGTAAAGTCTTTAGTGCGAGTTTAAAACTAGTGTCGGGCGTAGGATCCGTCGGTATAAATTATTTTAATACCGAACTCCAAGACCTTCACGACCAAAGAGCTAAGTACTTTTGACTGAATTATTAAAATTTTCTAAATTTGAAATTTGCAAAATTAAGAAGTGAATTAATTTGAAATTGGAATTGAAACTTTGAAATTAACGATCCAATTCTGTTGAGTGAGGACTATAATATATATAAATTGTAAAGGAGTAATTTATTTAAAGTCGAACGTAAAATTTCATTGAAATTAAAGGGATTGTAGTAAAAATTAAGAGCTGCAGGTGCTGCACCATATCCTGTAGGAACTTGTGAAAAATTCCTGTTGAGAACTGTTTAGTTTGTTTGAGAATTTTATTTGAAAGAAGTTTATAATTATTATTTTATTAGTTTTGAGAAGAAGCCTATTAATTTATTTCATTCAAATTTATTCAAGAATATTATTTTACCTTATATTTTATACACACGTATTTAGAGGACAGTGAGCCCATATTAAATCGAAAGTGCCATGCCAAAGGAAGTAGTAATTTTAACCTGTTGTTCAAAACATTGATTTGGTGGAATACAAGGTTAATAATTGACATTTGAATTGATTTAATAAACCTGAATAAAAAAAAGGGTGCAGTTTTTAATTTCCACCAGTATCTACTTAAATCTTATGTGTTCGAGACTATTTAGGGTCATCATAATAAAAACAAAAAATTTTGTATATTAGCATTCAGTATAATCACTTAAATAACAGAGCTTGAATTTATATAAATTTAAATTTATTTTCAAGTAAATCAGTAAAATGAACTGCATTTTGCATGGTATCGCTCCACTACTATGTGTTTTAAATAAAAATATTTCATGTAGCAGTAAAGAACGATGAGCATTTAATTTTTGACAGTGTATTTGCTCGTCAAAATGTTGTAAAAATCGCTCATTCGGAGATCACTTCCAACACATCGTGTTTTTAAACTAGATGAAATATTTTTTATTTATATTTATGTAGATATCGGACAATATAAATACACATTCAATGGCTAATTCTAATGTAATACATACATATTCTAGTATATTTTATAGTGTACATGAAATACAGGTTTCAACGCACAATAGCAGACACCCTCATGTTATTGTTCTTCTCGCCGCAGTTCGGACAGGATGACAAACGAGAGGATGCAGTATTGATGACGTCACGGTTCCAGCGGAATGATCTGTCACAATCACGTGACGGAGGGCTGGCAGTGACATGGTCACAACCAGGAGACAGTCGCTAAGATCGCTTTTCTTGTCCAAAACTAGACAACTGTATATAAAATACATATATAGAAGGGAAATAATATAGTTCTCTCCTTAATAATTACAATAATAAAAATGTTGTTTGAATCTATGACGGATTTTCATGTTTCTATTTATCGCTTGTATCTAATTTTATATATATCTCAAATTATTGAATAATATTATAATAAAATTAATGTAAATAATAAACAAGACAAAATCTCTCCGAAACATAATATACATACTGTTATATATGAATATTATTTGTATCATTATCTAGTAAGTTTAGATATATTTGCAACATGTGCACCTCACCCCATATGACGTAATGTGTCGGCTGTTTTAATCGTATGATTTTGAATAAACGGCATTGGCTACTCGAGATCACCTGACCCCCCTCTCCTTTGGTCACTGCCTCGTCCGAGCATTCCTTGAGCCGGTAGTCAGTCAACTCCCAGTCTCGCTTGCCACACCACCCCTCGTGTGGCCGTGTTTTAAGAAATGTAAAAGTGTTCTTTATTTCGATTCACCCGCCCCCGGCATAAGTACTGTTATTTAGAACAAACATAACACATACTAAACACATATATACGCACATATCCCCTCTTTTATATAACTGTAATAACAGCAAAAATTTAACATAGAGCTTTGGGTGAATTAAATGAACTTTGTATATTTTTGAATCTTATCTTTTACAAACATAAGGAATTGAAGGCAAGTTAAAATATCAAAGTAAAAATCCTCACTTTGTGATATCACACAAATGTATTGAAAACGCACTAAAACATAATCCTAAACTGCGAAAAAGGTCTTTTTGTATGAATAAATAAATAAATATATATATAATATATATATATATATATATATATATATATATATATATATATATATATATATATATATATATATAAACAAAACAATACTGTGAGCATTTATTTTCTGCATACAGTATATATATGTTTCTGATATATATATATTTGTTGTTTGATTAAACGAAAAATTCCAGCTCTTTATAAATAGATTATTATTATAGGCAGATTACTGATTTTCATATTAATCATGGTTTAATCAAATCAAATAACCTTTATTTCCATCAGACATGTAACATGCATTAGATTGCGTCATAAATATTAAAAAAAAATGTACAGTTTTTATATCTATACATACAGACTATTTATTTCCAATAAATTCACTGAGGGTTTAAAAACATTTTTCTATTAAAAAAGCCTTCAGTGTTCTCTTAAAGGCCATTATATCATTTACATTCTTTAGGTCCACAGGAAGAGAATTATAAAAAATTACAGCATTATAAAAACAGTGATGTTTGAAAAAAGAAGTTGCATGGGGGGGAACATTTAATTTGTTGCTATTCCTGAGATAGTGTCCGGACTGCGGAATTAATTACTCGAAAATGCCCTGGTTATGCTTAAAAAAGACCAATGTGTGGTAAATATATATACTTGGAAAAGTAAGCAGATTGAACTTCTTAAAGTGTGATTTGCAGGATTCTGATTGACGGATGCCAGCAATAGCTCTCACAGCTTTCTTCTGCAAAAGAAAGACATGGTTTGTTCTGCAATTTTCAAAACCCCAAATTTCAACAGCGTATGAAAGGTAGGGATAAACTAATGCAAAATATGAAGTAAGAAGCACATGGATGCCTGTGAATGATGAAAGTCTACGAAGAACAAAAATACCAGCACAGACTTTACGTGCGACATGATTTACATGAAAGAAGAAAATAAGATTGCTATCGACAATTAGGCCTAAAACCTTTTAAATTTGTAAATTTTCAATCACACTTCAGCCACATAATGACCTTCAACTTCCGGTTAGGTTATTCGTTATCTGAACTACCTAATGAACAAATTTCCACGTATAATGAAGCCGTCTATTTATTTCCATTACTTTAGCTACCCCATATAGTGTAATAGACTTCGTTGATGTTGCATGCGAAATTTCAAATCTATAACTCATTTCTTTCTCGAGATGCCGTTCAAATTCCATGGTTAGGTATGCAGCGTCATAAATTATTGTCTAGGTATAAATTATATTTCATGCAACATTTTAAGTCTGCAGATTAGAACTTATAAATATTGATGTTCCTATGTCTTAGTGACGGTACAACAACTCAAGAAATAAAATCTTGTCACCGATTTTTTACATTGTCTTTCAACTTAATTTTTTTTTCTTTATACTCTGTCACATGTTAAAAACACATTTGCTTGTACTAATTTTCTTTGCTTACACATCTATTTACTCAACTATTTTCTCGTTGCTATCAAGGGTATTATGTATACATATGCACTAACACTCAGACAAATCCATTGCAGCGATATGTACAATCATCAAACTACATTTTCTCAAAGATTATTGAATGAAGTTCCATGCAAAATTTCAATTGTATAGACAGACAGACCAAAATGAAATTTTTCCAACTCCTCGAGTGATAGGCTTCACTAGACAGTATATATTACAATTACTGTCATTTACCGAACCATTTACTCTATCTTATCTCGTAGTTTCTTTGCTTTCAATATAAACTAGACTTTTATGGCATTTCTTTTGTTTTTTTTTAGCTATTAGTAAATTAGGTAAAATTGTATTTGTGTTAGGACACGTGATAAACACTTTTTTATCTATTCACAAGATATTTGTTGACGAAAATATATATCTCGTTATTAATCTCAAAGGTTTTAATATCAGAGTTAACCTGTATGTCAATCTGCCATAACCCAATGCCAGACACAGGTAAATGTAGTGATTTACGTCATTGGTCCGACGAGATTGCCACACACGGTTCTATAGTTATATACTATAAACTGTTTACTGAGTAGCAGAATGTTTTCAAATTTCAGCAAATGAAGCAGAATTCTCGTTCCGCTATTTTTTGCTTCACAGCATGTATTTACAATTAAAGAATAAAGAAGTAACAAAATACTTTCATATTTTAGTATTTAATCCTTATTCTTAAAAATTTACTTAAAATACTTAAAAATATGTACAAAAATACATTTGTAATGTTTCATCACAACGAGACATAAATAACTCAATCTTTTAATGATAAAATATATAAATATATTTCAGTAATTAAGTGTTGGACAGTAATTTCGCAAGCAGCAATAAATTAAAAACCACAAAAAATTATTTTTAATAGTTTAGAGTTAACTATGAAGCAAATAAAATCAGTAGTTTGGTAAAGGTCAAAGTATGACCCAAATCCTCAGTTTAGCCAACATAAATTCTTTATTGGCCGTAACACAGATTTTACTGCGCAAATCCTGACCGATGCGATGGGTGCATTCCACTTGGTTTGTCCGGGCTAATGTTGCGGGTCATCTCTTCCTCCGTTCTTCTTGTAACAACAATTTGACTTAAACTACAAAGCAGTAAAAACCTTTACTGTCACACAACTAATAACAGTCACTATTGGTATTATATAAAAAAGAGAAATATAATAATCCTACTTAAATACATGACCTTGGTCAATTACAATAACGTTTTCAAATATTAAATTTATTGCCTTACTTTACATAGGCTTAATATACTGACCCCCAATCGTTTCTTTAATTGTATTATACTAATTTTTCTGAGCTCCAAAATTTTAAATAATTTGCACGTTATTTAGTTTAAACTATTTTTGAATACGGTTATCAATGAATTTGCATGGAATATGGATGATTGAGTTATGTAATCAACATCAAAACAAAAGGGATATGATTGAAATGATGAACTGCTGGACATATCTGATCAATCCGTTCCAATTTAGTGCTTTCCAGTGCTTCCATTTATACGCTGTATACCAATGATTTCATTGTCCCATACAGTAAAATGAATCATTTATAAAATAGTGGTTACAATTTACAGATAGCACATTCACCCAGAACTACGTTTAGGAAAAAAGAGGAACTTGTGATGGTTACATTCAGTAGCAACGAATAATACAAGGAATGCACAGCAATACTCAGTAAGACATAGATTTACTATAAAGAGATACAATAGTGGTCTCTTACTACAGTAGTGGATTTTGAAGTAAATCTAATCGTATAAACAAGCCGAGAAACGAATATTTACTGTGTACGATTAGTAAATAGATATCCATTAAATTATAAACATATACACACCGATATTATCAAGAGTACTCAAATGTATTTGGAAAACTATAATGAAGTAACAGAATAAGAATTAATACTTATAAACACATAACATGTATACCTAGTCCATAAAATAAGCAAAGTATTTGAAGGCTGAGACTTCTCACATTTTGTTCTTTTATAAAAAGAGTTGTAGACTGACAACTTAGTCCTAAGTATCTTTTAAGTTATTTAAAAAGTAAATTGAATTATTGGTGATACAAAACAGCCTGTTATGCAATTACCAAAAAACTAAAAAAGAAACTGGACTTGCAATGTAAGGTAGATATTTTAGATCATACTGAACCCCTGCAAAGTGAAATGTTGCAACAACTTTCGTCAACTAATCATGTTTACTAAGTTTTTCTGTTCAATTACATCAGAACACTGACCTGGGCGTTTGCAAACAATGATTCTGAAGTCGTTCCGGATGAGATGATAAGATAATTCATATCCCCCAATTAGTATCACTTTCCACAAAAACACTTGGAATATAGGTTTAAAACACTCATATTCCACTGATGCTCTGTACAGAGTTGGAAATCCATAGGTAACAACTCGTTTATGTTATATACAAGTTTATATGAATGTGAATGTGGGTGGGGTTGTGAATATGGGTACATAGCAATATTCCAGGAAGTACTTGTTTATTTCAGTTTTGTATTACGTTGCAATATTCATATTAATTTCCACATTTCGAGTCTTTATTGATCATAAATATGTTTTAATTTGTTTAGTTTATAGCAAACATAACTGCTTTGGAACTTATATTTGAACATCTTTTCTTTACCAATAAAATATACTTAATCAGAAACCAGGTTTGAAATAAAAGAACAACAGCTAATATTAATCCTATATAAAGAACTACCTGCCTGTCACATATTACAATGAATTATGGGTTGTGTCAATAATTGGGAAATTTTAGACTGATTTTCCAGATGGGTCTAATAACGAATATATGAAGTTTCAAATCGGGTCCAGATTATCCCAACTAAACGAATGGGCGACATGGGAATCCCCGTCTAGACGCAGGTTAATTACAACGTTATCGCGCGTCTGACGTGACATATTACCGTTGAGGTTCACTTCCAATTCTGGTTACGAGATATTCATAAATGGCGACAGTTACAAGATACTGGAGGTTAGTAGGCGGTCTGCGTAACACGTGTTCAACTAAGATATGAGTGATACCAGCTTGGGGGAACGTTTGTTTCACATTATTCAAGTCAATAACAACTGTGCTGTATTCATTATGGTTGGAAACAAGGTATAAACTGTATGTAATGTAACGCAGTTAATTACTTACATGATTAATGTTGTTAAATATCATATCTATTGACTGAGCGTTAGTGAAGTTTATCACTTGAGGGACTGGTAAAGTTCATTTCTGTATATCTGTATATATGTCCACACGATATATCAAACAAGAACTGGCCAATAGACTTTACATTTTGCACGAAGATGCATTTCTGTATAGGCAACACTCAGTTCTATGATGCTGCATGCGAACTTGTTTATATTGCTCTTATGGATAAAAATAATTACAGTGATAATACTGAATTTCAAAACAAATTTTAAACAAACTGTGTACAGTCATATGAGTTTATAACATGTGACATTTTTATTGAGATTAAATAGAATAGAATAAAAGAGTCGAAATTCAATTTAATAATTGAGTCACAGGATTTTATTTCTGAGTACTCTTGCATTATGCGACTCTTTCTAAATAATCGGAACTTTTATGATTTAAACACTGCTATGAAACTTATCTCAATAAATAAAAATTAGAAAAACGTAATGTGTACGCTTTAAATTTTGAAACTTCAGTTGTACAAAAACAAGAATGTGTTCTATGATTATGCATACCAGACCATGAAATATGGCCAAGAGTCGTTGCACGCTATCACTCTTCTTTGACAAAATTTCTGGTTTTTCTGCCGTGGAATGTAAAATTTCTTTGCTGTATGATTTTTTTTGTTTTCTGTCGTATATATCTATAATACAGGACATACCAAGAATGAAATGGACTATAGATTTTAAATTTTGCATGCAACCTGAGTCAACCCTGCTATGGGACATGTTGTAACGGACTCGTATCTTTACCGCTTTTGTTTTAAGAAACTAAATACTTAAATATTAATAGTAAATATAAATTTAACCAGTAAAAGCGATAAACGTATTTTTTTCTTAATTTTAATTTTTAGATATCTAAAAAATTCATAATAACATTTTGTCGTTTAGTTGACCCATCTCATTCAATGTTTGTTCTATAATGGTTTCGTGCCCAATTTTAAAGGAAACTCTTGAATGTATTTATTAAATTGAATGTAAAATTATCAAGAAGAAAAACGATGACACAAACGAATTGAAATTGTCATTTCTGAGAAGAAATAGCACTTTAATACGTAACCTGGATTAACTTAAGATCGAAATAGTGAATTTGATATGTATTATACATAACGTTATGTTAATAATGGAAATATTATATGATTGAGACGCAATCCAAAGTACGGCCAAATAAAGTGTTATGTACTGTTATCTAGCTATTGTGGCGTTACGGTTTAACTAGTGTACCTTGTTTAATTGTGGAACAATATGAGCATAGTAATATCAATGCACTGGCTAAAATGTTTTTTTGTACGAGCTAAAAGAAATATTTGGCAACCTATTTGTCAACAAGTTTAAAAAATTTCATATTTAAAATGACTTACGAGTGGTTTGAATTTAGATGAAACGAGTTCTGTAACAAAATTATAAGGGCGTCGACGTTGCGTAAAGTGCCCCTCCCTCCAGCCCTCCCATTAAACCGACACCGTCTTCCTTTTCCCGCTTCAAGGTCAAGACTTGATAATCCGTGTTTTTGTCAGCATTCTTACATTTTTTACGCCGAGTTTGGTGCATAATCGTTATATCTTGGTTAACGTTTCACATGTGTTTCTTTTTCACGTTTGAAACATTTTTTAATGGCACTACGGTACTACTATTGATGATTTTCATCTAATTTATTTTTTTGTAATTTCTATTTTAGTTAAAAATTAGTATGTACTTGATAAATAACAATTTAAAGCGAAGCAAATCTGACAAAGGGAATAGTTTTATATAGTGAGTGACTATTTAATTAGGAATGATTCAGGAGGTCAGTCAATTAGGAATTTTTGTAAGATTGGGTGACATTCTTCTTCAGATCCAATCTACTGCCGGATTGATCGAGTCTTGCACCATTGGGGTACAAATTTAATTAAATATTTTTCAAACCTTAAAATTAATACAAAATACTTAAGTGATTATTGTTGATGTAAATGAGCAGGGCTGTAATTTCGTTCTCTGCAAGCCCCTGTTACGTTGTATATTTTAGATAGTTAGAAAAGATTACTGGAAACCAATTTAGTAAATAATTTTTAAGTATAGACCAATTTTACTCTCAAGGAGGTGTATTTGGTTTAATACATTTTCGTACCTCGTCTCGTACTAAAAATGACTAACATTTAATATGAGTGTAATGATAAAATCAAACAACGAGAACCTACAGTAAGGTGATACGATTGTGAAAGATAAGTTTTCATATAGGTTCAAGTTTATATTTTAATTTCTAGACATGGTTATCCTGTAGGAAATATATACCTCAAACGTCTTTACTCATTGCGTAAAACGATATACATAGTAGTTTGAATAAATTTATTCATACTATTAACAATGAAAAACAGAATGTTCCTTAAAATTAAGGTATAAAATTTAAATGATTTGGTAGAAGTATTAATTAAATCAGAGTTCAACATTTGTCTAAGTGCATCTAAATCAAGTATATATTCTATTAAATTAGGGATTTTGTTATCTACTTATTTTAAAACAGTATAGTAATAACTAAACATAATTCTTTCTATAACAAGAGGCATTGTGATTACGCTGACTAAACCTACAGGAAGAGAACTATGGCGTTGTGAATGTTAAAGTAGTAACTAACACCTAAAACTGAAATATTATTTCTAAATTATGTTTTCATTGTATATTTCAAACTATTTGTATATTTTTAAGTGTGTAATCTATGATATAATTAAACAAATAATCAAATTTCTAACAGTTACAATAAACGTAAGGGATATAGCTTGGACGAAACTAGCATATATTTATCATAAAAGAAAGTCATATCGCACATTGACTTCTATCGAGTAACGAGCGGCGAGAGTTTACGGTTTCGTCCTATCTGCAGGGAAATTGTGACAGCTAAGTTGGCAACGCGCCATTTCCCACCCCTCTAACGCCTGCAAGACCTATTGTAGGCAAGTCACGCTTTGTCGCTGTGTATAGCGTTAGCCTCACCACACGATTTAAGGAGATTTCTGGTCTTTGGAGATCAATATCTAACCTGTATCTCACTTCTGAATAAAGTACGTGTGATGAACTTTACGTAACACTCAACAGTGTGATTTGCTGCTCTGTTACAACAGAAGTGTTACCTCATATATTTGATTTATTCTGCTTTTTTTGTTTTCATCATAGTTTACGATTAGAGTAATGTTAAAATATTCGGTAACGCTCAGCAAAATCCCATAAAGTGACGTGCACCATCATCAAACTCTGTTCTCCTCATACAGCAATAAATCTTAATGCAAAATTTCGAGTCTATAAATCAGTTCGTGTCAGAGATATCATGCGGGTAAACAGATAGACATACATACGGCAGACAGAAATGCTCCACGAGTGATGTTTCACTAAAGCTCAACCAATAACGTAGTTTATGTGTAATCTATAGAGGATTGTTTCTACATGTTTTTTGTGAGTATTAAAAAGAGTAACACCTCACCATGAAACATTTTCTATTATATATATATATATATATATATATATATATATATATATATATATATATATTGTGTGTGTGTGTGTGTGTGTGTTTTGATACCTTAACGAAACTTCACATAATAATCACGTCTGCGTCAGCCAATGAGATAAAGAGACTAATGAAGGCAACTAACCTGTTTCTGTTACTTTCTTCTTTATCAAATATTGTAAAGTGCTCGACAGGCCTTTCTTAAAATCTTTCAACGTCTATCTGTCCGTCTGTACTATATCTATTGACACAACGGTTCTGTAGAATAGAACTTGGTTCGAGGAAGACCCCTAATAACGTTGGGTGTAAAGGTCAAAGGTCAGCAAAGTTTTGAATTCTATCCGAAAATCTTGAACGATATTACTACCCTTTCACGACAACAAACCGGAATTCATTTGTACAACACACTACAATATTTCAAATCAATTACAGGAAACTTCTAAAAAGCATACAAACAAATCTAACATGTACAAAACGAACAACAAACTATCACAAATATAGGGAAATCCCAAAGACAAAAACTCATTTGAAAAGAATCCAGGAATTCATGAAATTAAATTCAACGACTGTGAGACAACAACTGTATATTAGCCAAACAAAAAGGAACATCAAGACCCAATTCAAACAACACGTTTGAAATATAAAATATGGAAGAACTTAAAATCTACTGTTGCGAAACACTGTATTGAATCTGGACACGTCATCTCTAATAAAAATTTACGATTATTAAAATAAGTTACAAACACAACACACTTGAATGATAGGGAACTATTTTACATAAACAAAAATCAAGAACATCTTAATAATTAGACGGGCATATTGAGAATTCAATTCTACTCTCATCACAATTCATAAGAAAATTAAAATGTAGTTATATTTAAACATTTTATACTGGCTAACCGTTTTTCCAAATCCTTTACCACATGTTATTTTTGTAATTATTGTTTAGGAAATTTAAATATGTATTTATTTGAGAAGATGTCTGACGATGGAATCCTCGATTCTGAAAGGCCTCGCAAAATTCAAATAATATTGGAATATGTGTTATGATTCACCATTGGTATTAAATTAAAACGTGTCCAATGTTCCAAGAATCTGCATTCTTATATAAATACTATAAAATTAATCATATAAATATACTAAAATATTAGGATAATTTCAAGAGAGCTTTTATGATAATTGACACATTATTTTGTTATTAATTAATTTGTTTTTTGTGTTAGTGATAACGAAAAAGAGGTACGTGTAGAAATTTTGCACGACTTTGTGGTACCCGAACCAGCAGTCACATTTCAGATTAACTCCACGTGACCGGACTTACCAAGCGCTAACCGCATCAGACGGGTTTGTTTTGAATTCTCATTCAATTTTTTTTTTTCAAGATTAGTAAGAATTTCATAGTCTTTTTGTAAATTCCCGAGTGTTTTGTTAATTGTATAGCCAAACTTATAAGTACCTGTACGGTTTATTACAACAGTTTTGATTTCAATATGAAATTTATCAAGTTAGCAACAATGCATAAGAAACCCGAGTGATTCCTAAGCAACTGGAATGATTTTCTCATCTTGTTCTCCTCAACCGGCATGCATTATGGGAGGAGCTCGAAAAACTATATTTCCTTGTGACCATCTCTGTACACGATATCTCAAGAACGAAATGACGTATATAGTCGTGGCCATTTCTGTATAAGCAACAACAAATTCGATGGCGGTGTATTCTGGGGTTTGGTGAGCGTTAGTAGCGACAAAGTTGCAAAATAAATACATTTCTCAACAAACTAAATACAATTATATTGAAATTTGAACATGTGACATAATTGCGCACTATGGCTATATTTTTTAAATTGTACATAAAACCTCAGCTAAAACCTCTTACGTAACTTGTGGTGTTGATTACTCCTACATTGTAGATGCATTATGATCAATAAATAATATTTAATAAATCATAGCGAAAAACATGCAAAATCTGCCAAATACATCATAGCAGCCTAGTTTACTGTAAGGCTTTATGTGTTTACATGATATTAGGTTAATACATAAGTAGTAGAAGTTTAAAAGGTAACAACCTTGAAGGTTTGGCCTCTACCAAATTTATATTTTTACTTACGCGTCTCTTCACACTTTACATGGCTTCATACCTGGAACACATAATGTATTTTAGGTTAATTATCAATAACAATTACCTTTTTATTTCAACATATAAAATCATTTTCATGAACATGTTAAATATAATGAGTCTATTTTGTCTAATTGTGTTTATTTATAGTAATTGTTTACGGCTCAGCAATGGATGATGAAAGAGAGAGATAGAGCGCTCTCAAACACATAGAACACAAAAATGTACGAGAATGGGCCCTCAAGTTTCCTTCGACAGCGAACCTTTAACTTTATAACAAATGTGTTTGTTTTGAAGCTTAGAGGTACAAAGTCACAAGTACTAGAGTGTAGAGCGCAAATTAAATTATATTCTGAAACATTATTAAGGCTATAAAATTTATTTAATCACTGTTACAATATACTTTTCTTACACCAGTCTATGTGTGATAAATAATTGATATTATTCTATGAGATATTCATAGTATTGATAACAATGTATAAACAAATACCAATAAACATCTACTCCAATATTCCAAACATGTAGTTGGATACATAGCAACAGATACTGATATTCAAGCAAATTTGAATAATATGATATGTATTTGTGAAATAAGAGAACACCAGACCTGCAGGTATAAGTGATGATTCGTCACTTTTGAGAATAGTTGTTTAAAATTAAACGATTATTTAGTATTACAACCTATTAAATCACCATATCAAGATCCATTTAGCAGTATATTAATTTAGGCTTGATAGTTGGTTAATAGCTGGGTCAAACTATAGGCTGAGACAAGTTAGTAAGGCCTTAGCCAATCATGGAATGTTGTAAATTAGGGAAAGAACTCCTTGTTAACAAATATCTCGTAAGAGTGTTGTAGGTATTTTCACCAGTCCTTTATCTTTATTGTCTCTAAACATTTTATGCATTAATTCTAGGTTATCATATGAGCCACAAAATGTGTAAGGAAAGGTTTAGTATGATCCATGTAATAATAAAAACCCTAGGACACAGATGCTTAATTTCCAACAGCCCCTTAATAGGGATCTCTTCTGGCTGGTTTATACCAGACAGTAGAACCGAGTTTACGTACATAACCCTGTTGTCACTCAAAGTTTGCTAACATCATACTGATTAAGAATTTCCCCACCCAAACGTACTTCTCTTGATTGTGTTAGTAACACAGGAGTAACATTATTCATAAGGACGAGGTGTGCTGAGACCCTGTAACTTATTTGAGTTAGTTACAAGATCCAACACTAGGGCTACGCTCACAACACAGTGTATTCCGTGGCTGGGCCACGCAGCTTTGGTTGTTACCATTGAAATATCTACTACATAAGACTCTCACTCAATTGAAACAGGATCGTACAGTTCCCTTCGGACCACACTGAATTATTTTCAACCGAATAGTTTGGAATAGTCTAGACTACTTGAATAATATATTAAATCATTCTTATGGTTCGAATGGAAAGTGCTGGATTAAACCAGTCTAAGTTACAGTAATTCTACAATTCTACTTCACCAAACACTTGTCCCTAGGATTTTAATGATATCACCAAATTTACTTGTCGCATCCATCCAACAAGCAAATATTAGCACCATAATGCTAGTGACACCCACCCGAAAGCGTGGGCCTACTATAAACATCAATATAATAATCAAAGGGCAAAGTCCCGCGGCGTAATTGCGTGTTGGCGAAATTCACTTTGGTTGTTAGCTTGCTGAGGGTTTATTCTTTGCTTTCATGTTCGGTTCTGTTTCCGAATTAGTTATTTCTGATGTTTTCAATTTTCAACGTTTGATCTGCTTTATGTAATTAGAACAATATACCATGTGTAAAATCTAGAAGTAACATTTATTTACATAAACCTCACGAATGTATCTTAATGCATTAATAAACCCTTTAAAGTTTCATTAAAATATTTAAATCGATTAAGGTTTACTAATAAAGAAAATTGGGTTATACAACTTCTACATTATTTATACTTTTATAATCAACATCAATTTAAAATCGTGTTTTAAATCCAAATAACGTATTTATGGTTGTAATTATATCACATGCCCAATTCTACCATACAAACAAAGCAATTATTAAAAGTTCCAACAAAAATAAAATACAATAAAATATAGAAATTATAATAAGATACCTAATTAACATAACTGCTACGTTTTATACAACAAAGTTATTGAAAAGGGCAAGTAATTTGTTGGGAAATCAAAAATTGTTAATGCATTGAAAATGTACGTAAAATGTCATATATTTTAAAATTTGTAGTTATAATCTGATATTTAGAATTCGTGCATAAACAATGTTACGATACATTATTTGAATTACCACATATGAATATGATCAAATAAACCAAATACCGGTACAGTGTGTTTCAATGTTAAATTTGCAAATTTTCAAATTAACAATATTAAATTTGAATTTAAAAGGATATTCAATTTTTTCTTTGAATATAATGAGAAACATTATCAATCAAAGTGAATAGCCACATTGTTCATTTATAACTTTAAATTTAACGTTGTTTTACCATGATTACAAAATTGGAAACAATAACAAATAAATAATAATAATAATTTTCCACCGAAAGCTATTACGATATACAGTATTTGAAGTTTGCTTAACCGCATCAAACTGTATAGCTTTGCAATCAGAGCGGACAATCATAGTTAATTAGCAAACCAAACACATACTAGTTGGCCGGTTGCTGTTAACATGCACACTAATAAACGATAATCTAGTCTGGTAGTATTCGGGAACAGCCATTTCTATAAGATAAACGCTACAAGGCTAATTATAAACAGCAACAAACATTTTGCATAATCACGATGGAACATCAGTTATCCATTATGTACTTTTTAACAACTGTTTTTACATGATACAAAATTAATGTAACTTACGAAAATAATTTGATTAATTATAGATATTAAATTATTTAAACTCCAATCTAAGTCAGAGGAAATAACTCCTTGTTGTAAAAGTAAGAAAACCATTTCTCTGGATTTCGGATCCACTTTAGAGAATTATCTCTTAAAAGAATTTAAGGTATATTAATAGTCTTATTAAATATACCGGGTGTCTTAACCCCCCTAAACCCTACCCCTCACCAATAACTTTCTTACGAATAGAAATGGAGTGATTTATTTTTGGAGATATTTATCCGACAATCTGAGTAGTTTTTTATCCATGCAAAATTTTTTACTCTCCCTCCCCTCCAAAATGGGGTACTTTGGGGGTAAGCCAAACGTTTGAAATAGAAATCCCTAGAAAGCGATACCTCATTTTAAAGGTATTATTAACAGAAGAAGTATGGTGCAAATTAGAGGTCTCTCACTTTTTTCCATCAAATTTGGTGGATAATTAAATATTAAATTTCTTATAATACCACAGTGCTTAAGTTGCATTTAAAATTATTATAATGCAGATAAAACATTCACTCACTAGCTATTTTGAGAACTTATGACATGAAATCATAAAACAAATTATTACAAGAATCAACATACATCAACCATGATTAACATAACATTTATTAGGGTTTTTTGTCTGATCGAAGCCCATTATGAAGTTTTGGGAATACCAATAGCTGGTTTTGCCTTGTTATCCCTTGTTGGTATGTGAGACAAATTAAGTGAAATTACTGTGTCAAAGTAAAGGACAGGAATTTAGCAATAATTTTTAATAATTAGCAAACATTTTATTTACATAACATTAAATATTGTGTGTTGGAATGGATTTGAGGACTTGTGAGCAGTTAAAATTGCAAACATTGTGTCAAATGAATGAAGCATCCAGATTTCTAATACAAAATATATGCTTTGCAAGGTTTTAATCATTCCAAATTGATATACCAAAAGGAATAGTCCTTGGCTTAGTGATGTTGCACAGAAGAAGGAGGCATTACTTCTGTTCTTCTTAAGGATTCCCAAGTTTACAAATCAAGAAAAATTTATATAAATACAGATGGAATTGGTAAATAAATACTTTTTTTATAAGCTACAGATGACAACTATAATACGAAGAAAGGACCGTCAATAGCGTGGACATCGCTAGCGTGGGTTAAACTATAAGCGACGTCGTAACGTCACAAACACATGGAACTGAACTTAACGAACCATACCAGGGAACGTTTCAATTTGTTACACTCTGCTCGTTTCAGAGTCGAGATGGTTTCACAGCTGATTACAAGCGCTGACTTGTTTGTTACTGTCTACCAAGTCAACATTCTGATCCTTGTAGAGTCTATTGTGTCATCCTGTTCCTCAACAATACTTTTCCTAACAGACTTTTAAGATGCTTCTTGATGCAAAAGACAGAGGGTCGAAATCACTTTATGGTGTTTGAGATGAAGCATGTAGCGTAGCGGAAAGTATGGAGTAATTCGTAAGGAATATTAAGGATCCAACAGGTTCTTCTTACAATCGTGCCATATGTTCGTCTGTCTGTCTGTAGTGCGGTAGCTCTTGATAAAAATTAGCTGTAGATTATAAACTTGGCACATAGGTTCTTCTTTCTACAAGGAAGAACTGTAATGACTTTGGGGTCTTAATAAAAAAATAAAAGTAAATATATAACTATAGTTTGTTTATTGGTCTCTAGGGTAACCATGATATTTTTTTGTTACAAACTAAGTACAATCATACTAAATTTTTCAGTCAGTTACTGACACATGCGATGAAGTAACTTTATGGGACTGGTTGATAGCACCTTCTTTACATTCCCTCAGGGTCCTTCAATACTATTTTATCAGTTTCTTTTTCTTCAATATCGGAATGATTATGGACTAAAGATTAAGCCGGTGTTTTCAGACAGACGGTTGCTTTTAGACATAAATGAGCAAAATAATAACAATATATAAAGTCCAGTTTATATACTGAAAAAGTTCAAATGTTATGACACTTTCTTTCCATATATAGATTCATATTATGATATGTTACTGTATTACAATGTATCACACCATGAATGCTGTTGAAAATTGCATGTACAAAATAATCGTTCTGTTATAAGCCGATATACCATATAACATCTTTTTTCAATTGAACAACCTTAACGTCAATTGACAACTGTGAAAGGAGATTGAATTAATATTGCTGTTAGAAATCAAAATGTAAACACACAAAAATTATCCCCTCATTCCATCACCTGTTCCGATCCTCATGTCAGGTGTTATGATTGATGGGTACTTTGATAGACGGTGGATTCAGCAACATATGTTCATCACCAACCCTACTGACACATCCACAAGTAGACACGAGATTTTGATTTAAAGAGGTGACAGATATGTTATTAAAATTTTTAAAGGGTTATTTTTGAAAATTCAGTCACATGTGAGTATTTTAACCTGCGCTATTTCTAAATCTGATCCAAATTCTACCATCTGCACTTCCGAGTGAGTTGGGGTTCTTTTCTCGCTACAGTTAGAAAAATATATCATTTTACACTAAAAATGTCCAATAAGACTGAGGAGGCTCCTTTAAATAGTGTTAGTAAATATACTAAAATTTGGAAATATGTTAGTTTATGTATTTTTTTAAAAGCGTGCGCCCAAGTACAAAATAATGGAATCAAAGGATAGTTAAACTATAGATTTAGGAACGAAGGTCATGACATTGATATTCTGACATTTTACCTAAAATATGACTTTATGACACTATAGTATAGGCATACTTCTATATAATCTACATAACACAGACGGTATGTGAACAATTATTTCATTTCTTGAAAAAACAAAACTGATAAGTATTTTGATACGCATACTTTCTACCACAAATGTGACCCATCCGTAACTTACGGGCTTTTGAGAAAGCTACTAAACGTAAGTATGCAGCAATGAGGAGGGAAGAAAGGTGGTGTGATCTAATGCTAACATTAAAACGACATTCTTGACATAATGTCACACGTAAAATTTTACAGCTACATAATAAAGAGGACTCCTTAAGGGTAGGAGTCGTGAACCTCGTTTTTAAGTTATCATGTTTTTTGCAGCTTTCTTTCAATAATGGCGGTGTAAGAGATAATATTATTATTCTGATAATAATATTAACAGGATAAATAATTACATGATGATTGTAAAGAGTATTTAATTCGAGTACTTTAATTACGGGACTGAATCGTATTATAAAACTTCATTAAACCAGCACTGCATTATTTTATTTAAAATTAAAGTAACATTTAATATTTAGTTGTTGCTGTATACTTCTGATCTCTACTAATTATTTTATCCACTCCATCATCTAGTTTTGGTGGTTTAAATCCATGTATAAACCAGGTTACATTGAAAACAAAATGTGCTAAAATAATCAGGATTGCACCGCGTTTGTAAGTGATTTTGCAAAAACTCTGAGAAAAACTCCATTTATAGCATCGTATGCCCTCTCAAACTATAAAGCTAATATTATTATGAAGCATTAATGGTACATACTACACAAAAATGTATAATACCAAGAAAGTAAATTAATCAATTTATTCTGTTTTCGAAGTTATTTTTTACTAGTTATTATCGTCATAAATTAATAAACTATTATTTAAAAAAATGCAAAATATAAACTGTACTTAAACTAAATTATGAAAAATCTTCATAGTATGAACCACTACATTTTCCATTAGTGGTGCAGAACGTTGAAAACTTAAATACTGCACAATTTCGACACTATCAGCTATCCAATGAAAGTCTGGCTTTATAGAGCACTACCATGTGGTGTGCTGCACACTACCATGTGCTATGCTGCACACCACCGTGTGCTATGTTGCGCACCACCGTGTGCTATGCTGCACACCACCGTGTGCTATGTTGCGCACCACCGTGTGCTATGCTGCGCACCACCGTGTGCTATGCTGCACACTACCATGTTCAAGTTCAAGTTCAAAAATTCTTTATTTGTATTCAGTTACAGTACAATACATACATTTCATGTGCTATGTATAGCACGTGCGAAATGAAAAACATTGTTTCATTTAATTTTATATTGTCTTTTGCATCGTTGGCAATTAGTCCTTTACAGTCCTTTATTTACTGGTGCAGCTACCATTCCACAACTCAAACCCTCAATTACAACCTTAAAAACTAAATAACAGTGAATATTATCAATACTAACAGATTTCCACAACCTCCAATTCCATTACAATAACAACAAATACTTTCAAAATCAAAATCAAAATCAAAATCTTTTTATTGCAGCGACATTGTATATACATTGTATGGCAAACGTCAATACGGGGTTTCTAAAATTCCAAGCATTCATACACACAATACACATTCATACTTACAATTTTACAATCACGCCTCTTTCATTCTTCGCCAATGCAGCCCACTTGGCACAGCAGAGTCAGTTTTCTAATTGGGCGGTCTCCCAGTCAAATGCCAAAAACTCACCCGCATTATAGAATGCCTGAGACACCAAGAAGCGTTTGAGGCGAGTCTTTAACGCCTTAGGCGTTGGGGCATGTTTAATTGAATTGGGCAGTCTGTTGAGGAACTGCACACCCGCTTGCGAGGGTAGGCGTTCATAAACTACCGTTCTGTGTCTCCCAGTCCGGTAGTTTGCTCTGCCACGCGTCTCATACATGTGTATGTCTTGGCCTCTGGTTAAGGCACATTTACTCACACAAAACAAAGTTGTTTCCAAAATGTAGAGGCACGGCAGAGTCAACAGCTGCAATTTCCTGAAAGCTTCCCTGCACGACTCTCTAAATTTGATTTTGGCGATTACTCTAATTGCTTTTTTTTGGAGTCTGAATGCTCTTTGAAACTGAGTGTTTGCGCAAGCTCCCCAAAGGACCACTCCGTAGGCAAGATGGGGATAAATCAAGCCGTAATACGCCGTAATCAGTACCTGACTCGGACAGTATTTGGCTAAAGATCTCAAAACAAAAATGCCTGAGCAGATTTTTGCGCAAACATGGTCAATGTGCTCATTCCAAGTCAGCCCTCGATCGAGGTGCATTCCTAGGAATTTTGAAGAGCAGACTTCTTCCAGTGTGGAGTCATCTAACAAAATGGCCGGCTCACACTGGTTGCCTGCAGTGCGCAAGGCAAAATTTAAAACGTTGGTTTTTGAAGAGTTTGTTGTTAGATTGAGGCTGTGGAAGTATTGGACACAGTTGTTGATGTCAACAAAAGCCTGTTGTTCCAAAACTTCGCTTGACATTGCATTGAACAAAAGAGTCGTATCATCGGCAAACTGCACCAATTTTCCATGCAGAAGCGATGATTTTATATCGTTCACGTAAAGCAGGAAAAGCACAGGACTGAGTATAGACCCTTGAGGGACTCCATATCTCAGGTCTATTGGTTTGGATGATTTATTTGATATTTGGACAACTTGGGATCTCTGACTTAGGAACGAGCTAAGCCATTTAAGAGGCACGCCTCGAATGCCGTGGGACTCAAGTTTGTCGAGCAGTGTACCGTGATCTACGCAGTCGAATGCTTTGGACAGGTCTAAAAACACACTCATTGTGTGGTTTCGACATTCAATTCCCTCTACAATCATATCGACAAGACTCACAACTGCGTCTGTTGTCGATTTGCCCTTTCTGAAACCAAATTGTTCACTTGAGAGCTGATTGTATTTGTCCAAAAAATGAAGCATTCTTATAAGAAATAGCTTTTCAAAAATTTTGCTTATCACTGGCAAAATTGAGACAGGCCGATAGTTAGTAATTGAAGTTGGGTCGTCTTTCTTAAAAATAGGAATAACTTTAGCAATTTTCAGGAGAGAGGGAAACACTCCTTTTTGGAATGAATAATTTACTAATTGGGTTAAGGGTCTCACTAAATGCTTGCAGCATTTTTTTATGAGCCATGGAGACATTATATTGAGGTCGTTTGATTTTTTGGCTGGGAGCTGCTGAATAATTCGGTGAAGCTCATCCTCAACGACGGGCGCCAACACCATTGACGATGTGGGGCTTTGTCTTTGCAAGGGGCGTACTTGAGGTTCAGATGGCCGGGGACCCCGCCCATCAGCAACGGATGCAAAAAAGTTATTAAACTGATCGGCAATCTCCGTTTCATCGTCCACAAGCCTAGACCCAATTTTAATTTTGACTGATTTATGAGTTTTCGTTTTATTATTAATGATGCCCCAAGTTGTTTTTGAAACATTTTTGGAAGAGAGAATAGATTTTGAGACATCATATGCTTTTGCAGCTTGGATCACTTTCCTGTACGTTTTTTTGTAATTCTTGAAAAAAGTTTTAAATTGTTCGTTTGAAGTGGTTTTGTAAATTTCGGAGAAAAATTTTAGTTTTTCTCTAGAAACTAAGATACCCGCTGTGATCCAGTTGTTTTTGGAAGTTTTTTCGCAAACATTGATCATTTTTGTAGGACAGCAAATGTTAATGTGGAAATTTAGAGTGTCGTTAAACAATCTAAACTGCTGCTCTACAGGTTGGAATGAATTTAGAAAATCCCATCTTTCTTTAGAAAGAGAAGTGTTGAGGTGAGCGATGTTTTCTGGCCTTATGTCTCTTACTGTTTGTTTAATTTTGGGCTCCCTTTTGAGTTGTACCCCACTAACGACGGCTTCTTGGCCATAGTGGTCTGAGACAGCTGTATTCACTACAGACACCGCGACACTTGAGTGGTTGGTGATGATATTGTCGATAGCAGATTGTGTTGTAGCCGTCACTCTCGTCGGAGTTCTGACTAGTAACTCCAGGTCAAATGACCTAAGTAAATCGACTAATCGAATTGTGGAATGTTGAGTGTTGTCCAACGCGTCAATGTTGAAATTCTTTCCAAAACTTTCTTTAACAAAACCAGAAAAAAATCTATAATGACATAAACAACATAATCAACATTATAAATAACACATAAATAAAATAATAAATAAATAAACAGGAAAAACACATACAATTCTATATAAATACATTCAGGAAACATGATTTTCTGTTAATATTAAATCTATATAAAAATCTATTAAACAATACATATTTAACAATCTATAAATCTATATTTAACAAATATAAAAAAAATATTAGATAGTACAAATCATATTATATGAATAAATATAAATTATATACATATACACACACAACATACACACATATATATATATATATATATATATA
This sequence comes from Homalodisca vitripennis, assembly GCF_021130785.1. Lineage (NCBI taxonomy): Eukaryota > Metazoa > Arthropoda > Insecta > Hemiptera > Cicadellidae > Homalodisca > Homalodisca vitripennis. The sequence continues at coordinate 65,409,043 of NC_060213.1, forward strand.
TATATATATATATATATATCATATCACATATATACATACATACATATACACAGTCATTCCATTATGATCCAATGTTAATATATTCTAAAACTTTCATTTTGAATTTAGGTTTCCGTTCCATTAATATATAATTTCCAAAATGTGATACAAATTCATTAAAACATTTTATTCCTGAATAACAAAACTGTTTCCTTCCTATCTCTTTGAAATAAATGGGAGTCTCAATAGCAATCACATTAGATAAGCGAGTACTCACAGGACATGTTCTCAACTTATATCTCTCCATATTCTTTCTAATATACATAATTGAGCTCAATTTGTATAACTGAGAAAAGGTCAGAATATGTTCTTGTTTGAAGAGATGTGAAACGCTATCAAATTTTTTTAGATGGTACACATTACGTACTGCAAACCTTTGTAATAATATTACCTGTTTCAAAATTGTTTCATAAGTAGCACCATAATGGATAATCCCGTATTTCATCGTACTTTCAAACCATGAGAAGTATAGATTCTTCAAATGCTGTGGTTTTAGAAATCCCCTCATATGATACAGTGAGTAATTAATTTTTCTTAGTTTTCCGATAAGATAATTTGCATAACAGTCCCATTTTAAATTTCTATCAATTACCAATCCTAGGTATTTCACACTATTTACAACTTCAATCCTCTCACACACACACCCATACAGACACAAATGCTTATGACAACAAAAATCATTCTCTGTTTGCAATTCCTCACACTTTGTATCTCTGTCATAAAATAATAAACATGTGTTATGCTGCACACTACCATGTGCTATGCTGCACACCAACGTGTGCTATGTTGCGCACTACCATGTACTATGCTGCACACTACCATGTACTATGCTGCACTCTACCATATGTTATGCTGCACACTACCATGTGCTATGCTGCACACTACCATGTGCTATGCTGCGCACCACCGTGTGGTATGCTGCACACTACCATGTCTATGCTGCACACTACCATGTGCTATGCTGCACACTACCATGTGCTATGCTGCACACTACCATGTGCTATGCTGCACACCACCATGTGCTATGTTGCAGTCCTGTGTGAACTGTACGGGATGCTGCACTTCCCTCATACATCAGTAATGGAACGCCCGGCACGCAGCGGACTCTGGATATTTCATATAATGGGTTTGGCCGGAGGCGCTACCATAACGTAGTGCCAACTACGTGACAAGACTGCCGAGTACGTGCTGAGATGGGATCACGTACAACTATCGGCTACATACACGGTATTGCGCACTTAAAAATGTATTTCGAGATCGATATTATGATTATTTAACGCAACCATTATTACTGCACCACTCTTTGTAACTGGGTTGCTTCTTGCAGTGATATTGGGTGAAGGAATTCATTTAAAATAGTAAATAATAAGTTATTTTGTGACATCACTTCCTGATTTTCACACAATAAACAAATGGACACGGAAAAGGGTTTTGCTTGTCTGAAAAGAGGGGAGGTATCGAAAGTGTCTCTTTCACTAGTTCTTCAATTAAATCATTGAAACTTCGTTTATCCCAAACTATGGTTACTCTACGAACTAAGCGATTTTGTTAAACGAAAAAAATTGTTGTACTTTAATTTCGGCAAGTAGAATAAATTCCTTATTATCATATATTTATAGGAAGAACAACAGTTATTTTTAATCCTATTATTATTTTAAACTGCCTTTTAAATTGAGACTTCCGCGAATCCAGCCTTAATTGTTATTGTTTTTCTATTTTTTTATTCTGCCCGAAATAATCCGTTTGAGGAGGTGCTGCCATATTGCTGCTGACCAACAGCTGTTCTCTCTATGCGGTGGATATTTCAATTTAATCCAGGAAAAAAACTAATGTAAAAAACATGTTTCATTTAGTTAGATAAGTAGGCTCTTTACATTTTTCAGGAGGCTCTTGAGATCCGCATGCATTAAAAAGATCAGCAGCACAAACATATTGGTCTTTTTTTGTATTTCTTTGATATAAAATTTTCTAATTTTTATAACGTACTTCATCAAATATGAATTATGTTATGACTAGCACATAACACCTTGCTTGTGTCTTATTGTGCACAATATGTTATGCTGATTGCGATTCTTCACATACTGTCTGCTTACGTAAATTTGTTAACTGTAACAATTAATGAGGTTTGTTCATAGTGACGGATGATGATCAGTAATTTTCCATGCACGTAAACCTGGCAACATCGCCCGGTGCTGTGTGTAGAGAGGGGATGCAGACACACTAGCCACCATAGGACTTCTTTCGTGCGGACTACTATATCAGCTGATTAATATTAATAGTTTGATACGTTCCACAACATGTCTAACACATGTTTTCCACATTCATGGTTTCAATTATCCGCCTTCTATGACCAACGTAAATTTTTAAAATGACTCTTAAACTAGTGTAGAGTTTGATAATATTTTTTCACTCGGCTATTGCTGCTAATTTACATAACACTAACTATTTTCTGGTCAGTCTAAAATGTATTTGTTCTCAGAAGAATGGTGTTGAGTTATTTTGTTGTAAATCGAGGCTCGTAAGTGATTATATGTTTCTTTAATAACATATTATATTCTCATCTTAATAACTATATCAGTTAATGTAGTCATATACCAGTAGGAAGACAATAAACATTAAATAGTATTAAAAAATGTTATTTTATAGATTTTTTAATTGCTGAGCAACACATATTAGTTAATTTTAATTAACTATTCTTCATCTTTTCAAGAAGAACAACTGTATTTGCAAAATGAGTGGTGGATTTTCTACGCATAGCTATCGATGATATGTTATTATGCTGCTACACCATATTGTTAAAAAGCGATACGAGGTCTTCCGCAGGCACCATTACTTGTATTTTTGAGGTTCATTGCTGAATTCTCAGCATCACGACTCAGAAGAGTGACTATATTTTTTCACTTCACCACTATGTTTAGGTTCATGCAAGTTTTGAGGTTTTATTTTTTCATATATAATATATTGTTGTTTTTTACATAATTGTTTGTGGACACTTATATGTGTTTTAACTACCAAAATGGTATATTATTATTAGTTCACGTAACGACTTGTGTATGTTAAATATAGAGTAATAAGATTGTAAAAATAAAGTTGTGTTTAGTTTTAACAGAAACAGAATGCATAAAAATAGGTTCAATAGTTTTTTTTAAAATAATTACCCTACAATTTTCGTGGCACATTACCTATTGTATTATGGATGTTTTATAAGGCATGAGTCGTAGTTATATTTATTGAAACTCTTTCCTATTAAATTTGTTCAAAGGGATGTTCTACACTGCTGGCTAGGACAGGGTTTCCTTCTTTTTCACTTTGGGGGACAATTTTAACATGTTTTCCTAGTTTCAAAAAACATAGGTGCATCTCCAGGCTGATCTATAAATCTGAAGTAACATCTTCATTGAAAGCTCCAACTCACCGGGAGGTATAGAAGAGGATATAGCTACGCTACAAATATCCTACGTCTCTAAGACGGAGCTAGGCAACATGTCTTCTGTATTGGGCTACGAAATTGCGAAGGTTTGTTACAACTCTATGCAAACCAAGCACAGACTTCAACTTGGCTAAAAGATGAACAGTGAGGGTGACACTGGTAAAACTTACTAATTTATTAATATTTAATTGGAACTGATTTATTGTGAATTATTAATTGGAAATTAATTGAACTAATTGTTTGAGAGAGTTGTATATGAATTGCAAAGACTTGAAGTTAAGGTACAACTAGTGGAAAGAGAAGTTTGATTTTTTATTTTTGAATTTTGAGTGAACTTAGTTGTAAGTGAACTGTTTTATTTTAGTTATTTCCAAGTGGTATTTGATGTTTATTTGAAAACTTTATTATTTTATTTCAGAAAAGAGCTCTGATTTTTAGTTTGATATATTTGACTGAAATTTTTATTTCTTGCCAAACGACCTATTACATTTATTACTAAACGGTTTGTCAATTCTTTGTGGAAAATAGAGTGATGAAAATTCTGAAACATTGAACTTTTTAATTTGCCATTTTAAAATAAATCCATTATTTTTATTTAGAACTGTGATTTTTATTCTAGACAAACCAGATAATATTTAATAGTTACAAAATTTTGTAATAAATTGTAATGAATATTCACTCGGAGCTTACTAATCAAAACACATTTTATATCGCCTTGGACGTCTCATTGATAATTTTAATCTTAATATTCTGGAATATTAATATCTATAATCCAAGTCATTATAGAGACACAGTAAGGTTAACAAGATACGATAGTACAGGATTTGGTCGGAGTAATAAATAGTTTCAGCGTCTGTCTTCAAGACTTATGCTACCAATTAAGGGATAGGCTACAAATAAAAATTAAACATTAAAATATGTGTAACACTTTGCATATCATTATCACTGCAGCCACACCAACGCACCACGCGTCGTAGTCATAGAGTTGAGTTCAGATACAGTGAGTACGTGACTCCAGGTGCGTATACGTGATCCAATCTCTCAGCGCTTATACTCGATTTACATCACAGAGTTGTGGATTAAAATTCATATACATATCGTATGATGCAGCAGTGACCATCTCTGCTACGTGACCGGGATTTAAAAAAATTAGAACCCATCGATTTGCTAAACTATCTTGTACTTGTATTAAATTTACTGTGTACTCTATAAAATCTAATCCATTCCCCAGTTTAAAAGTTGATACCTGCTTATTTAACTTTTAATCCACTCAAAAATTTAAGATCAATCCTTAAGGAAGAGCTTACGGCTGCAAGTTCTCAGATGTCGGGCCTTGGAACAGGTTAGAGATTTGTGAGATTCAAATCATGTATGTGATGACTACATTTTGTCAGCACCTTCGACCTTGTACTGTATTGATCCTCCTACTTATTCTGGTTGATAAGGGCCTCACAAGAGCCATAAATAGCCCATTTTTATGGAGAATAAGGCTTGAAAAAAGAATGGCCTCTGTCTCTTAAAGAAGAAAGAAAATTTCTATGGTATTAAAGTTAAAGCCTCTCCATTTTCTATAGAAAATCTTTATATTAGAAGAAAAACTTTAGGTTGAAGGTCAATCTTTCAGATAGAATGTACTTTTTATTACTGCTGAGGTTTAAAACGACGTCTTAAAATTTAACAAAAATTCGAGTTTCCCCCGAATTTTGGTGCGCAGCAAATTATGTTATCGAAAGTTAGTGATCATTCTTGGATAGGAACGCATTTTTCAATATTACTGTTTCTGTGTAAGATAGCAGTCAATAGTTTCAACATCAGGTAATGCCATAAACATCTGCATAATCTTTACATTACGAATTATACTACAATTGCATGTGTTTAGTAATTTAACAAGTGAAAATTTAGTAACTAAAATTTTAGTCAGTGGAAGACTGACAGTCGTAAAAGTGTACGTGAGTATAAGGTTAGAAGGTTTTAAATATCCATATATTCGTAGAGGAAGTTACGAGATTGGACACTAAATGAGAGTAAGTAATTGAAACAATTTATCTCAACCATCTTATACTATTGGTCTTTCACATTTCTAGAAATAGATTAGTTATATGGTTTAATTTTATAATAGGATTTAAATAGATTACAGCAGAGGTCATGCACTCTTCTCTTCCACGTACTAATAATAGGCTACATATTTCTTGCGGTTGTTACACTTTAAAATACATTTTGCACTATATCGTTGTTTTTTAAGTATGTGGGATGTATTTTAAGGTATTTTAAGGTATGTATTTTTAAGTTGTTTTTTAAGTAACTATTCCTAATAATAATAGTATTTTTAGGAATAGTTATACTCTTTTCGTGAAGAGTCAACAAAAGTAGAGGCATTACTAACCAGTGTCTTAAAAAACATTTATTGCAACGGCAATTATATTTACAATGTAGGAGTACAACACACCTCGTAACAGGCTTCAAATTACGAGATTGTTACTGAGATTGTATGCAAATTTCAAGTATGTAGTTCATTTCATTAGCCTGGATATGTTCCTGTGTCACATGTTCAAATGATATATGAGTTTACTCTGTTTGTTCACAAATTAATTTATCCTACAATTATTTTGTTGCCATCATATCACCCATAAACCCTAATTGAACACTTTAACTAACGTTTGGCCAAATCCAATGTTTTGACATGGAAATCCCAGAACACAATTTTGCTTATTTAAAAATCGTTTTTGCTTCTTGTAAAACTCCATGTCTAGGTAACTTTTTTCGTGAAATGTCGTGTGGACAGACAGGCATAAGAAATTAAATTTTTTCAGTCCTTGGAGTAATAGGCTTCGCTAATGATCAGCCAACAATAAATATCTTGCAAGTTTATTTAATTTTTAAGAGGGTTTTCAACGCTACTACCGTTTAAAAGTATTATGATAAATGTTTTTAAACTGGGTAGTACAGTAACTGTTTAACCATTTAGTTAGATACATCATACTGCCTTTGCTATTGTCATACACTCACTATATACCGCCAACAAAAGAGTTAAACCAGCTAATACAATAACTGTAAGAAAAGTGGTAAGAAACCAATTGAAAAATCTTGTTTTTTTTCTTCGGGAATCGAACTCTGCACAGCCTTAACCCTAAGCTAAGGTGAACGTCCTCACATGGTGAATGAAGTAGCATAGATGGGCATTAAACAGTTCCAGGGTGAATGCACAGCTGCTTTTCTTTGGGTCAGATCATGTTTCTTTCCAATTCCAACTCTTTATGAATGAATGATTTAAATAAAACAAGGATAGAATATGCCACATCACGCGTGTTGAATAATCAGCTCGACTGGGTTGCCCGCAAAATTTCTTTACTACAGACTCGAGATGCCGTGCAGACAAATAAACAGAGAGCCAATCGTAAAAAATATAACTGACACCAAATTGAAGCTCAACGAAATTCCATGATTAGACATGCACTCATCATAGAATGTACTCTTGTCTATTTAGAAATTAAGTTTCATGCAAAAATTAAAATCTAGGTGAAATACTTCTTGAGCCATCTATCCACATGATACATTATACGTTTTGCTTATTAAGTTTAGGTTTCATGACAATTTTCAAATAATAAAAGTTCTTGTGACCTAAGGAGGATAATAGAACGCAAGAGTTACTCAAATCAAAACTTGACAACTATTTTTAATATTTAGTTCCATCTATATTACTTGTTTGTTTCACTCCATGAATGGAAGATGTTACATATCAAGGTAGTATGCAGTTACTTTACACATTTATTTATTCTACATTTTCCCTTTCCCCACTGTAGTTACCCGTAAGGCTAGTGTAAATATATTCACTAACGGTCAGCCACATCCCATGGCGTGACATGGACCATCACCTACCTCAGAGTTCCTCATGTATGCAAATGAAACAACATGCAAAGTTTTAACTCATTTGGTGACTTATTTATCAAGATATCATGCGGACAGACATGATATGTCTCTCGAGTGATATGTTTTGCTACACTCAGCGAACAACTAAATAGGAAAAATATTTCGATAAGTATTTCTAGAGAAATGTCGGCCACACATTTGGTGACCAATAGCAAACAGGGCAGTTTGATGTGGTGGCTACTCGCACAGGGACACCACACGCTGTCCTCTAACAATATCACAGCCCCACTCTCTGTGTGGTCGTGGCGTTTGTTTTACCTGCCTCGGGCAGTATTCCATATCGTATTATTAATATTTTACAAGATATGAAATTTGTGCGCCTCTATCAAATATACCATATGATTTGTAGAATCTTTTGGATATTACAAAGAAACTAATTACAATATCGATTATTTGTAATATTTGAATATAAATGTTTTTTGCTGTATAAATTCTACAAGAGACATTTTCCACACGGCCTGAGGGTGTCGGGTTTTGAGTCCTGTTTGACCAGTAATGTTATAGTAATGTCCGCAGACTATAACGAATCTTCCCACTGACCAGAATTAAATTTCAATGTACAAATCTGTACTCTGGGATATTTCGAAATTAGGACGACAAATTGGGTTATATCTTCTTAAAATGAAATAAATATGACAAAACAGGTTTAATTAATTTTAACTTGATTTCTTAACTTTCAAAGTGTGTGTGGCCTACAGAAAATAATTTAAAGTTGAACTGACCGCATGTTACCATATTCTAACGGGTGATCTGTGGCCCGTGAATTTATTATACTGTAGACCCTTACCGTTACACAAAGCTAGTTCTGCTGCACACAGCTAGCCACCACAACGCGTACTACCAAACTGATGTTAGATATCAACAGATGCCAGAACTAGCACAACGATTTTTTATATTATTATGGAAAAACTATCCAAACCAAATTGCAAAATGTAAATCATTAGTATTTTGCGAAATATAATACCTCAATGAAAATTAAAAAGAATTAGTCTGCACGTTGCGGGTACATTTAATTATCAGCTTTACACAATCGCTGTCCATACTTACATTTTTTATATATAGTATAAATATATAATAAAATTTATTTCATCAAATAGGAATCGTCAAAGCTGGTCGCTGAACATAGTTGGTGATCGAAATAGGCAGTACGATCATTGGAGCTTTGAGTATACATGCGAGACACATTCTTTTTAAAGGGGGGTTCCGAACTCTTCACAGTATAAACCCAGTTGAAAAGATAATTGGTATAGTACTTGTTTACGTTTTGACGTGACAACGTCTTAAATTAGGTTGCGGCTCGGAGTCACTCATGAAAAAGTGTAACGCCCGGTAACGTTACGATGCCCGTCCAGTGGGTCCGCCGCACGGGATCCGCACGGGATAAAGCAGATAACTGTGGGTCCGCCGCACGGGATAAAGCAGATAACTATGTTTATTCGTGAAAATGTGGAGTGCTTAGATTCGTCATTTACAACAACTACAACAATAAAGGTAAATAATTGTACACTGATATTTCATTATCGTAAACTATGATTGATTGATTAATTGTTAGATTGACACAAAAGTTGAGAAACTGAGTTTATAGGTTATGTCATACTATTGACAAATTTTGATAGTGTTAAGTAAATTATTAGTTTAAATCACTCTGCAATCAATCGTAATTCAGTCGATTGAGAAGAAACAGCGCGTATTGCTAGTCAAACATTTAAAATAACAAATTATAACCTCTAACCTGTCACAACAGTGCGACCAAACAAACGAACTAAACCGACCAATCACCACGCGCGAAGTTAGAATTTAACTGTGTTTAGCAAGAATTTCAAATTCCAATTTTAAGAAATGTTTTATTCAACTTTACCATTTACAATAACAAATTTTAATTAATTTCAAATTATGTACAATGTTTTAGTAAACAAAATATATTTCTATAATTAAAATTTGTGCAATTCTTATTTTCATTCAATTCCTTGTTCCTATTGTGCAATTTAATAATATTCATATCAATAAATATTCTACCGAGAAAAAGACGTTGTCACGTAAAATCTTCGCCCGTAAAACCGACTTTACAGGCAACCATTTTTTTTTAGATTTAATTTGGTAGTCCTCAAAACAATGTAGTGGCTATAAAATTTGCGAGAAAGATGTGAGAAATGTGATTTGGCTGAGTAGCAAACAAGTGTTTAATATGATATTACCAAATAAAAGCCCAACCCTGATTAAAAACTACAGCGCATTGTATCGATATAAATTATATGACGTCGCGTCGTAGACTGAAGTAAACATTTCATGTTTGTTCCCAAATATTTAGATTGAAATTTAAATATATTTAAATTAATTTTTATAAAATTCCAAATGTTTTATGTAGTTACAGTTTTAATACTATTCCCATTAAGAAGTTTAAAATTTATTAACTAAAAACTAAATAATATCCTAAACGCAGTAAGTTAACTTACTTGAATAGTAGTTTGAAAAGATAAAGACTATTAAATTAGGACTTATAAAATCTGTTTCCATTATTTGAGGATACAACGTGTAGAGTTTGTTTAAATACCTTATCTTCCATTAATGGATTTAAATATAGAAGTCTAGCAAATGTTGCGAAGTCGTTGAAATTTAAATAAGACTGTTGCACTGATACTTATATTACTTAAGCACTCGTCGATTAAAACTATACGTTTGCCTATTTGGATACATTTAAAGGGTCAATTTAGTTTTTTAAGCTTAAAATGTTTTTTCATGTGCAGTATATAACAAGGTGCGCGTGTGGCACACATCAGGCTTCGCTGTGGTTGTATGCAAAATCTCAAGTCTTTACTCATTTCAATATGCTACATGCTTTACTTATAGTTAGTTTGCAAATGTATTTATCCTTAAATTTTATAGTCACCATCATGGTTAGCCATAAATTCAATTTGAAAATCTACACTAACACTCAGCCACATCCTATAGAGAGAGCACCACAATCAAACTCAATATTACCTATATAAAAATTAAGTTTCGTGCAGAGTTCTTAGACTATGTCAGTTCATACTTAAGATATCGTTTGGTCTGTCAGATATACAGGTAAGCAAGCAGAAAGATAAATAGACAGATAGAAATTAAATTTGTCCAGCCCTTGGCTAGCACTCAGCCAATGATTCAATTTACGTTGTTCTTTAAACGCATGTAGCTGTATTGAGGTCAGTGTATGGTATAGTGTACGATGTACAGTTGCATGTCATAAAAATATAGGCTTAATATATTATAAACGAATGGTTTTGATACAAAAATCGATATGATTTATGATAGAATATTTTGTAAAGAAACGCACATCTCTATTTTATCGCTGAAGGACGCTGTCGGTACAACACTAGAATTTATGTAAGGGCTGGTGTCCGTGTATGGGAGGTTCAGGTGTGTTTATCATCTCCCTGTCTCCTACACACCGGCTGGATACTGGCGCCAACTAAGGACACATTATATACGAGTAGGCCTCGGGCAAAAAAGCTGTAATGCGTCCATTTATTGAACATTCATTTATTCAAACTACTACATGGACTATTGTTTTATCACACTTTCATTAGGAAACGTGAAGACTTTGGGCTATAATAAAAAAATCTAGTTAAATATATTTATTAAAAATTATAAACTACGTTTTACATTCCATTACTACTGTTTTGTAAATATACAATTTAAATATAAAATATCAGTATCTGATTAAGTGCGTTTTTTTCATTTTAGTCTTTTCTATTAAAAACATAAAAGATCTCAGTTCCCTTTGGCAAAAATGAATAAATATGACTTATTTACAAATTAGTTTTGTGGAATTCTGAAGTATCTGCCACTGAGTTGGGACAAAAAGTAAATTTTAGAAACCGATAAGGTTTTTTATTATTTAAGAACACTTTAAGAAGGAAGTTATACTAAGTAATCTAAATTGTGATAAAGAGCACCAAGAAAGTTTTTAATTAGAGCTTTAAAAACATTTATACAGAATATACTGCACAATATATACAAATAACTTAATTGTGTCAGAGTAAGTAGTTTAAAAAAATTTAAAGATCCCTTTAACGCGTACTACAGGAATTTAACAAGGATCATTAAAAAGGAGGACGTGAGCTTAAACTAAAAAAATATAATAAAATTCTAAAAATATTCAAAGAGGACTGAGATAATTTGTAATATAGGAAGACGTATAGAAGATTTATAAAATTTACATCTTTATTTCAAATGGAACGTTGATAAATAGTGAATAAGCAAGATGATATTCCTAAAATGTATACATTAAATTAAACTGATTATATACAATTATATTTTTTACTATTATTATTAAATATCAATAATAGTTCACATACTTTTTTATTTAAAGGTTTTCTTAAACATGAAAAACATTTTTAACCATATTGGTTTGAAAATACATAGGATGGGGGCATAATAAGCCAAGGTCGGCATGCAATAGCTCTACACGTTCTAGCACCAAGCAAACTGGCATATTTATGAAAGCAAAATACTCATAAGCGTAGTAAACTATTGCTAGAGGTTAATACTAAGTACACAATTGCTTTCCTTGCTGGCCACGAATTAAAACTTTTACGAGGGCTATAAGACAGTACATCCAGCACAGGGATAATAATTTTAAGCATCAAATCAGTAGATATTAAATTAAATCACGTTAAGGTCAAAAATTGCATTTTTGAAATTTAAAATGGTATATATGGACTTAAATTTTGTTGCATGAATCTAAAATTTGTTTGTGATTTTTCGAATCCTAAATTAGTTTGAGATTGTCTAACAATTTTATCGTATTTTAAAATTTGTTCGTGTAGTCCCTTATTGTAAGACGAACCTACATTATAGGACCATCAACAACAAACAAACATTTAGGTCATTGATGACACTAGAATTCACCATGAATATTTTTCCTTTGGATTCGTTTTTACTCATATTAAACTAGTTCATTTATTACTTCGGTTTGTACATTAGCTCAAATTATATACATTTTTAACGAAATCTTAAAGAAGTGCATGTTTAGCAATAAACATTACACACTGTGTGTGTATAGGTTTAAGGATTGTTGGGCCATAAATCACACCGATTTCATTAAAATATCAAAATAAATGTTCGGTTGTTGACGTCACTCCAGATAATTACTCGGCGGGAGTCCAAAATAAACATGAATAGAGTGATTACATGCATGCGTCCTGCGGCGCGCCCACGTGCCCAACAATAGACTGCTTGTTTGCTCGTTTGTGTGTTTGTATGTTTGCTGTTTGCTTCATCAAACACGACACTCGTTTACTCGCCACAGTGTTGCGCTGTGTTGTTATTTGTTATGTTCGATCCACGGTTGTGCCGAGGATTAAGGGATGATTGAAAGTTTTTTGACGCAACGATTTAATCATCTGTTGCTGCCACGTTAAAATTTTGAAAATATAACGCGATATACTTTAAAGTCTGGGTTATATGTCATAACATTTATTTTGGCTTGATGGTTCTTTCAAATTTGGATTTGGGAAGCAAGAACTTTATGCGCGAAGAGGACTCGTGAGTCATTCACATGCCGATTGGTTCACTTCCGGTCTTTGAAACCGAAATTGCATTTTGAACATAGCATGCAATATTCAAATTACTTTTGGGAGTGACTTAAAACAATGTGGAATTGATTAAAAACTGTATATTCATAAAATAACACAACAGAAGTGTTGACTTCTAAAAATATTTATTTCAAGTTTCTAATTTCTAAAAATTAGATTATACTACTGGATTCATTTCAAAAAACTTTCAATAATAATGCGTTGTGATTTTGTAGTCTTCCCTATACTTCCGGCCAGTAGTGAAAGAACCAAGAGGAGGGGAGTAGTGGAGAGTGAGACACTTGTGAAATACAAAAATCCTCCCAACTTTGTAGAATTTTGGTAATTACCCAAAGCAATTCAGCTTTTTATCACTACTTGAACTTCTGAAACAAGTTAGGAGTACGCCACACCATGTGTTGTATAGTATGTGTCGCTGAGATTGTATTAATTCTTGAGATGTCCTGCGGAGGCTGCGTGCCAAATTTCCAAGTCTATAGCTTATTTCGTTCTCAAGATGTCCTGTGGTGAGACAAGAGAATTCAATCATCAAAAAAAGGAGTTTTAATACTGCCCCTTCCCCACAGTATACATATGGGGAATGGTCAGCCTACTAAGTAATAGGCTTCCTTGAAGGTTGGCTAAATTCTATGGTTGGACAAGCAAGAGTATTGAACTCATTCTTGCCTATGAAGAATGTAAGTTTCATAAAAAAGTGTGATTCTACAGATGATTTTTTTATATTTTCACTATTTTTTATATCATGTCGGTTTCATTGTATGTATTAAATTTATTTAATATGTAACTTTCTTGCCACCATGGCTATGAATTAGACCAATTGAGTATAGTTTTCACTCACGCTCATGCAAATCACATGCATCATCATGAAACAGATTTACCAATATAAAGATGAGGCTTTATGCATAATCCAGTATAAAGGTTAATTCATTTTAGAGATACCGTGTAGACAGACAGCTGGTAATTAAATATTTAACAGCTTTTGCATTAATAGGATTCACTAATTAGGTCAGTTATTAAATTAAATTAAGGAATATCGTATTTTACCAGGCGAAACTAGGGCTGAGAAGGTGCATCCCGACCACCACCAATGGCCGGGCAGGTGGGCTGCTTCGAGGGACAGGATCGCTGAACGGTCACCCATCCAAGCAGCAGCAACGCATGACGATACTTGATTAGATTATCTCGCATTAACCGCCGTACCCGCTACACTACGCTATTCGCAATTATTCGAGTACACTTAAAAGCTACGAAAAGTAAAAACTTCTCCTTGGGCTTGGCGAAAGTATAGTGCAATGGAAGCGCGTATTTCAAGAAATTCAAGCGTTCATTATTACAATATTATTTAATGTAGAAATTTCAATAATAACAGTTATTTCGATAATTTGTTTTAATAAACCAATTGTAAGCTAAGTATGAATACTTTTAAAACATAATGCATTGTATATCGATAAAAGGTACTTAAAACTATGATAGTTTAAATAATATTATTATCTCAAGCTTATGAGGCCTCTTAGTGTATCCTTTTAAAATTGCGTTCAAACTTTGGAAACTCAATTTCATCTTCAAATATTTCAGATTTGCTGAGGAGAAACATAGCTAGTCAATAGATCTTAACCGAAACTGGTTAAACCAGAGATGCACATCTGATCACATAGGGGGCGGAGCTGTCTTGTGGCTGTCTAAAGTTGAACCAGTTAGCGATTAAATATTATTTTTTAACAAAGACTGCAAAAAGCTATCATGTTTTATTAAAATTAATGATCAAATTTTGTATTCTTGAAACAGGTTGAATATATAAAGGAATAAACCGAGTATCAAGGAACTCGACAGAACGTAATAAAGGGGTAAAATACATATATACATTCTGACGGACCGTCCTTTGACCTGTTGACCCCAACATCAACAAGGTTCTTTCTTGGACCAAGGAGAAGTCATGTATTAAGTTTTAAGTCTCTAGGATCTTTCCTTATAGAATATTTGTTGTAGTATACATTTATGGTTCTGTACATATTGAATGAAAAAGCCATCTTGCAGCTCTGGAACTTATGACGTAATAACGCAAAATTCACTAACATTGAGTAGAAAAGCGCCGTTAACTAATTCTAAAGAATACCACATGATGGCACTTACAATATACTTTTAACAATTTAAATTTAAACTTCGATACTCTCCAAGATTACGTAGGTTATCTCAAAGAAATATTCCAAACTCTTGAAAATCTCCAAAACTTCCCGTAACTAAATATTTGCAGTTTAAGATTTCGTACTCTTTACTCTTACCGTTGGAAACCACTGTGAAATATTTTTGTTTAATTCACCTCTGGGCCCAAGGACCCTTTTAACAGTATATGTTCATCTGCCAGTGTACCACTCCAATACGATCAGTAAAAGCCTAATACAAAAGTGAGTGAGAGATTTTTATGACAGTTTGACCAACACAGATGATTTTATCATGCACAAAAAGATCCAGAATGATCGGAGATTCATAATTTAAATATTCAAAATTGGGACTGCACGATCCAGGTTGCTACTATTTGGTTCCAGATTGTTTGACGAGGAACGTTGAACGAAATAAAAAGCTTAATACTCCGAACTAATAAGGAAGCTGTTCTATATGAGGAAAAAATTATCGTAAGGATTATAGGTGAGCTTTCATATAGCCCCATAGACTAAACATCAGTCAATCGAATGTTGACTCAACAACAAGTCCAGGCCAACCAGGGCAACATCAGCATGCAATGTTGTGCAAACGTGTTTTGGGATAGACATTGAGTCATGTTAGTTGAGTTTATGCTGCAAGTACCACATTAAGTGCTATTGTTTACTCAGATATCCTCACTAACCTCCATTTGTAGTACAGGATAAGTTATGTGGCCCGTGACCGCTGCATACTTGTTGCTTTATGACAACATTGCAGGTTAGATAGATCTAGATTGACCAATCCACGAGATGGATCGCAAATGGAAAAATAAAGAGATGATTAACTTTTTAATCTGTGATGGTTTATTTTGTATATGAAGTCGAACGTTAATCCCCACTCACGAGTACACTTGGAAAAATATATATTTTTTTAACTTGTTCACATTGACTAACTGGCGCCTGCATGGTTATAAATGGAATATAAATATATACATATAAATTGAAATGTCATAAACTGAAAAATCTGATATAACATGATTTTGAATTTAAATAAATATTTTAATTTAGTACATCAAAAGAATAATGGTTATTGGACTAGAAAGCATTGATTCTTTGAAAACTAAAAGAATCATTACAGAAACAAAGAAATATTACCAGATTGTAGTAAACGTTCAAAATACTGACCTAGTTGATAACAAAGGTATGATTATTTATATTCGAAGTAGCTCTGATGTTCTAAGCAGATGATTTATTACTGTCAATTTGTAAGCCATATTGGGTCTATAAACCATATGATTTGCTCTTTCCCCGCAGCCTGAGGATCCAAGAATTTATAATCACATGCTTCGAAAGAGTTTGTAATTCGGACCGATGTATTAAGGAAACGGATACTGATTACTTGAGTTATTAACTCTCCTTGAGGTCCTTGGGTGCAAAACTATTGGTGTAAGTCTGGTTAATGAATTTACAAATCTGGTCTCTGTTTCAGGCATAATAGATAAGTAAATCCAAAATCATCAAAATAATTCTTTATGAAAACATCGGACTACGAGACCTAATATTGGGACTAACATTTATGTATACTCTGTATGTATTGCAATACAAGGTATATATAGCACTTCACAAATTAACACATATCAGTCAACGACTAAAGTTATATCGTTCGTCCGTATAACGATGGGGCAGGATCTGGTTCACTTCAGGTAATAGAATAGTCAGTTATATTCACACTGAGCACCCCCCCTCCCCACACTGTGTGCGTTTGGTTTACTAATTAGTTTGTGGAGGTGTGTGCTGATTGTGAAGCCAACAAATTGGGATGTAGCGCAGCCGCATTCAGTCACTGTAAACACTCTGAAAACCCGGAACATCCGGTTAAAATCATTTCCTGCGCCAGCTGGTAATTACGAGTTTAGTCCTCCTCGTACCAAATCATAATTATGCAATTCATGATGCAATGTCAACAGAAATTACAGTAATTTGATATAAATTATAAGGCCACCGGGTTTTGTTGATCGGGCTTAAGTAGATCACAAAAAGCTGTCTATTACAATGAAGCCCACGAGATGCCTCAGTCCAACCCGGTGGCATGACTCCAAGCTCGTAAATCCTGTGGAACACTATTTAAGTGTTTCATCCTTAATAGTCTCAGTGGTTGGGCGAAAATGATGCCTTTCATTCCAGGGGCTCCCATATGTCTGTTTATCTGCCTATAGGACATATTTAGAATGAAATGAGTTATATAAAATTGTCATTCAACCTCAGTGAACTTGCAATATATAAAGGTAGATTGTACAGAGATTGATAATTAATTTTTACAGGTGTACATCAATACTGAACATAAAATAAATGTATTTCAAGTAGCGTGGAAAATTTCAGGCCAATATTTAATTTAATTCTAGAAATTGTATACTGACGGACCGACGATCAGGCATAACAAATAAGTTTTACAGCCTCCAGACAGACAGACTATAAAACCTGCCATTCAACTGAGTGATAGACCATGAAGATTAAGCAAATCTCACACAGTGACTCCACCAGCATTTAAATCGATCTTCTTCATATAGAACTCCCTTATCCCTCAGTGCATGTCTACCTTAATAAAACTCATCCTTGTCAGTTCAAAAATAAAGTTTCATACAAAATTTAAAGTTTATAGATGTCGTTCTAAACATATCTTGTAAATAGTCAGGCTACGTAAAGGCTCAGCCAAATTCCACACAGAGATGTGACCATCATCAAATGCGACGTTTCTTTTGTATAAATGACTTAGCATGTCAAATTTCTAGTCCATAGCTCAATTCGTTCTTGAGACATCCAGCGGAAAAAAATCCTAATTACTAACTATGCAAGACATACAAAATTTAGGCACAATTCATTCTCAAGGTATTATCCTTTGGTAACACTCAGACAAATCCTATGGAGTGACATGCACCATTATTGAACTCTATGTATATATAAACTGATACAGTGGTGTACCAAAGACCCAAAATAATAGAATGAAAATCTTATCAGCCTCTCTACCAAATATCACATGTTAAAATGTCATATAATTTTTTCATTCTAATAATCACACAATTATGTCTCGTTGTCTTCATGATTACAATTTAAGGCCAATGTAAAACTGTTCGCTGATTGTACACGAATCCCATGGATTGACATCCACGGACGTTGGTAAAAAACTCAACGAAAATTAATAATCATGATAAGTAAGTGTGAGATATTAATACCTACAATTAATTTAGTCAAGGAGAAAGTATACGTTTTACTTCTAAAACTATACAATTTGGTCAATTTTACGTCTTAAAAATTCATTGTATGACAAGTAATGTATTGAAAAGTAATTTTACGTTGTCTGGTTGGTACACCTGCACGTTGTCACGAGCCACACATCCGTCAGTTTGATCGATCCATGAATTACGTCAACTCAGGAATATTGTAATATTTCTTGTGTTTGTCATAACCTCAAACTTGACTGGTGGAGAAAAATCATATCACATTTATTTGTGGATTCATACATGTTTATATATTCATACATTTAAGCTATTTATTGATTGCTAGTTTAGTTTAAACCAGTAAATGTTTCTAATTTAGTTCATTTAATTATTTTTTTTCCTGCTCTCTAATATAACACATCTTCAAAATAACATAGATAGATTTGAATCAACTCTTAAAATTCAAGGGTTTCCAACTTAAGAAGTGAATGAACGTGATTTCTTAATGCAGAATATCTCTTTTTAGGTAAACTTTTAATCTGCCTATTGCAGTTAGTGTAAATAAACCTCTGTCATGTTGACAGGTGACTAAAAATCATCGTAAGTTCGTACGTAATTCTAAATGGTCTGTATCTTTACCAACATTAGCATGAATATTCTATAAACGAATGATGAAATCAAATTCAACTGTTAACACAGAATAATCTACGAGCCACCTATTTAGGGGCCTAAAAGGGAAATTATCAGAGTCAACAACATTCCTTCATTACAATGCCAAATGTATCGGGGATGAAGTGATTTAAATCTAAAATGGCGTAGATATGTTTTTAAATAAATGGTAATTCAGTAGCAAAACAATGAATTTCTAGGTATTCTTTTATAGCATAATCTCAAGTGGCAGCACCACAACGACCTTGTTGCTTCTTGCACGTCAAAGGGCCACTTTTTTCTCTGGTCCTTGAGAAATGTTATTAGTCCTAGTGTTCTCTTGTGTGCCTATGTACATAGTCATATAGCTTATGGTACAACTCTGTGGACTAACTCTGGCTATACCATTAGACTATTTGTTTTGCAAGACAGCCATTAGGCTGATATGTGGAGCTCATAATGGATCTCACTCTAAACCCTTTTCTCTGAACTTGAGGCCTCTGGCCTCCTTATATGTACTCTCCACTTTGTTGTATATTAAGCAATTGTTACACATCTTATCAGTCAATGCTGATGTGCATGGCTATTGTACTAGACATGATAAGGGCCTATCTATAATGTGATATTTCTATAATCTAGTATTGTACAACAGAGAATTAGGCTGTTCAATGCTTTGCCTGTTTAAAACCGGATTCGTCTTGCAATAAGTTTAAAATAGTCTTAAACCACTTCTTCAACACAGAATGACTGTATCAGACAAAACATATCTTTCATACATATCTGTCTTTTTCTGTATTTTATCTGTCTTTTTGTGAACATATGCAAATTTGGAAAGCCTACCCTGTTTATTTGAAGTTGCTATACATGTATTATGTTTTATGCAATAAACTTCTTGATTCTTGGATGGTCTTTGATCCACTTGAGTGAAGCCAAAAGGCCACGGAAATTTTATGTAAACTTACCTTGCACTTTTTATAGAGAATGTATGAATACACGACACCACATGTAGCATAAGTTATCGCTGTGATTTCATGCCAACTTTCACGTGTACATCTCATTATTCTTTTTCGAGATGTCCTGTGCGTAGATAGTCAGAGATTCAATCATACAGAAAGGAAATTTTCACATTCCACTTGCAAACAAAAGGGAATTGTGTCAACATACTATATAATAGACTTCCTTTGAAGCCATTTATTATGCTCAGCCAAATTTCATTATTTGACATGCGCGGTCATGGAACTCATGCTTGCTTCATTAGAAATTTAGAAGCCTACAGAAAATATATTTCTTGAGATATCTTGTCACGTGTTCATTCATGGTATTTTTCTTTAAGTTGGTGTTTATGGCAGTGTAAAAACGGTTTAGATACCAAGTCACCAGAATATGATAATGTTAAATCAGTTTGTTTTATTTACCTGCATGTAATATGTCACATATTAAAGTGTCCTCGATGAAAAACACATTTATCGAACTAAGTGTTATCTATCTATATATATATATATATATATATATATATATATATAAAGCTTCATAAACCATTTCAAGTCTATATGCCAGTTCTGAATGTTTTAACCAAATTGGCGTATAAGGAGTAATATTTAATTACGTGCGATTTCAGAGTGGTACTAGAGCCTGTAAGCCTTAGCCCCAAAGTCGAACTCTCGAACCGAATGTCTCTTAAGGCTGCTATCTAGTCGTTCAAACCCCCAAAGGCTAATGATCCACTCTCTGAGGCTGAGAGGTTGGAGGCTTCTGCAGCTCGGGAGATTTAGAAGCTGGTAGCTTACACAGATCAAGAGGTCTGAAGTTATGGTACGGTGTCCAAAGATTGGAGTTAGAAAATTATATGAGGATGGTTCCAAAAGTTTTATTAGATCATGATATTCCAATTAGGTTTTCCAGACACAATGATCGATAATAGTCTGATTTAATGGATAAACACAATAAATAATACCAGGTGTGTGTGTGTGTGTGTGTGTGTGTGTGCG